>NC_074682.1:8708866-9953033 GCF_029448725.1 Salvelinus fontinalis
AACGAATCATGGTGTAATCACAAGTCATACACCCCCACCATTCTTCTTACCAGAGAGATGTTTGTTTCTGTCAGTGCGATGCGTGAAGAAACCGGGTGGCTGTACCAACTCTGACAACATATCCCGTGTGAGCCATGTTTCCGTGAAACAGAGAATGTTACAATCTCTGTCTCTCTGGAAGGCAACTCGTGCCCTAATTTCATCCGCCTTGTTATCTAGAGATTGAACATTGGCGAGTAATATGCTCGGAAGCGATGTATGGTGTGCTCGCCTTCTGAGTCTGACCAGTAGGCCGCTCCGTCGGGCTCTCCTGCGGCGACTGCGTTGTTTTGGGTCGGCGTCTGGGATAAGATCCCACGTCCAGGGTGGAGGTCCAAACAAAGGATTCGCTTTGGGAAAGATGTATTCCTGGTCTTACTGTTGGTAAGTTGACATCGCTTTAATATCCAATAGTTCTTCCCGGCTGTATGTAATAACACTTGAGATGTTCTAGGCGAACAATGTAAGGAATAATATATAAAAAAACTAAGAGCTGCATAGTTTCCTAAGGACCTGAAGCGAGGCAACTATCTCTGTCGGCGCCATCTTACACACATGGTGGCATCCTATGACGGTGCCACGTTGAAAGTCAAAGAGCTCTAAAGTAAGGCCACATTCTACTGCCAATGTTTGGCTGTGGAGATGGCATGGCTGTGTGCTCAATTTTATACACTTGTCAGCAATGGGTGTGGCTGAAAAAGCCCAATCTACTAAGTTGAAGGGGTGTCCACATACTTTTGTGTATATAGTGCATGTCCATAATCTTTCAAAATGCTAAAATCCACCTGGATCCACCTAAAATCCAGTATGTCTAAATGTTGAAATCAGGTGTGAACCAGAACTGTAAATTGTTTTGCAGCAGTAAATTATATTATCATTCAACAAACGCAAAGCAGGATAAGATCAGTGGAGGACAAAAAGTTCAGAGGTTTGATATGACAAGGCAATCCCCCAAAAATGTGTAACATGTTCCTGAGGGGTTATCTAGAACATAATTAGCAACACTCTTCAATGTATAGTATCAGTCAAAGGTTTGGGCACACCTATTCATTCTACGTTGTATAATAATAGTGAATACATCAAAACTATGAAATAACACATACGGAATCATGTAGTAACCAAAGAAAATGATAAACAAATCAAAATATATTTGAGATTCTTCAAATAGCTACCCTTTTCCTAGATGATAGCTTTGCACAATCTTGGCATTCTCTCAACCAGCTTCACCTGGAATGCTTTTCCAACATTCTTGAAGGAGTTCCCACATATGCTGAGCACTTGTTGGCTGCTTTTCCTTCACTCTGCAGTCCAACTCATCCCAAACCATCTCAATTGGATTGTGGAGGCCAGGTCATCTGATGCAGCACGCCATCACTCTCCTTCTTGGTCAAATAGCCCTTACACAGCCTGGAGGTGTGTTGGGTCATTGTCCTGTTGAAAAACAAATGATAGTCCCACTAAGCGCAAACCAGATGGGATGACGTATCGCTGCAGAGTGCTGTGGTAGCCATGCTGGTTAAGTGTGCCTTGAATTCTAACTAAATCACTGACAGTGTCACCAGCAAAGCTCAATCACACCTCCTCCTCCGTGCTTCACAGTGGGAACCATACATGCGGAGATCATACGTTCACCTACTCTGTGTCTCGCAAAGACACGGCGGTTGGAACCAAAAACCTCAACATTTGGACTCATCAGACGAAAGGACACATTTCCACCGGTCTAATGCCCATTGCTCGTGTTTCTTGGCCCAAGCAAGTCTCTTCTTCTTATTGGTGTCCTTTATTAGTGGTTTATTTGCAGCAATTCAACCATGAAGGCCTGATTCACGCAGTCTCCTCTGAACAGTTGATGTTGAGATGTGTCTGTTATTTGAACTCTGAAGCATTTATTTGGGTTTCAATCTGAGGTGCAGTTAACTTTAATGAACTTATCCTCTGCAGCAGAGGTAACTCTGGATTTTCCTTTCCTGTGGCGGTCCTCATGAGAGACAGTTTCATCATAGCGCTTGATGGTTTTTGCGACTGCACTTGAAGAAACGTTTATACTGTAGTTCTTGACATTTTCCGGATTGACTGACCTTCATGTCTTAAATTAACCTTAAATTAATGAATCATTTTCCCTTGCTTATTTGAGCAGTTCTTGCCATAATATGGACGGTCCTTTACCAAATAGGGCTTCTGTATACCACCCCTACCTCGTCACAACATAACCGATTGACTCAAATGCATTAAGAAGAAAAGAAATTCCACAAATTAAGTTGTCAAGGCACACCTGTTAATTGAAATGCATTCCAGGTGACTATCTCATGAAGCTGGTTGAGAGAATGCCAAGAGTATGGAAATTTGTCAAAGGCAAAGGGCGGCTAATTTGAAGAATCTTGAAAAAGGAAGAAAGCCGCACACTCGGAGCTCAGATGGAAAATTTTAACCAAATAACCAACATTTTGACAGACAAGCTGTCTTCATCAGGGTATACTTTGAAGAATCTCAAATATAAAATATATTTTGATTTAACACTGTTTACTACATGATTCCATGTGTTATTTCATAGCTTTGATGCCTACACTATTATTCTACAATGTAGAATATAGTTCAAATAAAGAAGAACCCTGGAATGAGGTGGTGTGTCAACTTTTGACTGGTACTGTAGGTTGACGATTAATCCTATTTTTTGGGATGAACTTATCAAAATAGGTTTTATACATGTTTTCAGATTTTCACAGACCTTCACGCCACATAGCTGCGACTTTCCAAATGAAATATCAGTTGCAATTATTTTCCAGCGAGGGCTTCTCAGGTGATAGAGGAGTAGATCCTGTCTCTCTCTACCCTCAAAAGCCAATTAACCCACTGACAAATCGTGAGACATATTTTCTACTTTACAAAACTGACCACGTAGCCTTGTTACACCCCCCCCTCACTCTCCCTGCCTCCTTCTGTGTTTGTGCTTTTATTTGCAGATTGGGGACAGGTGGAGCTGATTGGCTCGTTAAAGTTGCAACTGAGTTTGGGATCAACTAGAAAATAAAAGTTCCTGGTGCCCAGTCCAGGCTCTCTCTCTTCACAAGCACAATTCTTTTTGTGATCTGGTTGATTATGGTTTTTGATTAGATGCACCCTTCAACACTTACACACATTTTACCTTCATCCATGCATTTCCATTACCCCCCTCACATGCCTACTTTCACACTTCACAGGTTAGTTTTCCTTTGTAGTTTTATACTTGTTGGTTATTTAATACATATTTTTGCTCCTTAACTGCCAACGTGTGGACTCCCTTGCTTGTCACCCTCTAAGAGCCAGGTTGTGACAGCCTACACAATACACTTCAGTATACAGTATCTCATACATTAATTCGGTCACACTTTTGTAGCTGAGAATTTTTCTGCACTGCAGGAAATGCAGATGAGCTTTGTAATTAACATACATTTACAGAAAACCAACACTAACACATGGTTATAGAAACGGTACTGCACTTTTCATGTAGCTTACTTTTGGCCAGATAATAGCCTAACCATCGATCAAGCAACATTGTGGACTAAACGTTCAAATCCTGTTGCTACAAGATGATTTTGCTGTGACAATATAGGTGAAATTAAGATCCTAAATCTGTATGATACATGATGGGTGAAAATGTGTTATACACACTCAGACACACATAAGGAGTATGAGATCTTCCACATACCTTTTCTCGACCAGGGTTGCAGGTTAGTCACTAGGAGGCATTCCTCATTGTGGAGCAATACGGGACATGTAATGGCGCATCTCCATTGCAGGGCCATGCTGTGCTGTGAATCTCATGGTTCCTATTTCATTTCCATTGGCCCATGGCCCACTTTATTCCTGGAACCAAGCAGGATATTTAGCCTTGTTTCAAATCTGGTACTGACCTTGAACCAAGTAGCCCGGTGCATGGGGTAACAAACTATGTCATAGTGTTGCGTATGTTGTTAATACTCAAGCACGAGTATTAACAATATAAGAGAAGGTAAATCTGACTATGAACAGTACAGATACAGTGCATTCGGAAAGTATTCAGACCCCTTGACTTTTTTTCACATTTTGTTATGTTACAGCCTTATTCTAAAATAGATTACATTTCTTTTTTCCCTCATCCATCTACACACAATGCCGTATAATGACAAATTGAAAACAGGTTTTCAGACATTTTTGCATATTTAAAAACAGATACCTTATTTACGTAAGTATTCAGAACCTTTGCTATGATCCTCGAAATTGAGCTCAGGTGCATCCTGTTTCCATTGATCATCCTTGATTTTCTACAACTTAATTGGAGTCCACCTGTGGTAAATTCAATTGGATTGAACATGATTTGGAAAGTCATACACCTGTCTATATAAGATCCCACAGCTGACAGTACATGTCAGAGTAAAAACCAAGCCACGAGGTCGAAAGGAATTGTCCGTAGAGCTCAAAGGCAGGATTGTGTCAAGGCACAGATCTGGGCAAGGGTACCAAAACATTTCTGCAGCATTGAAGGTCCCCAAGAATACAGTGCCTTCCATCAGTCTTAAATGGAAGAAGTTTGGAACCACCAAGACTCTTCCTAGAGCTGGCCGCCTGGCCAAACTGAGCAATTGGGGGAGAAGGGCCTTGGTCAGGGAAGTGACCAAGAACCTGATGGTCACTCAGACACAGCTCCAGGGTAACTCTGTGGAAATGGGAGAAACTTCCAGAAGGACAACCATATCTGCAGCACTCCACCAATCAGGCCTTTATGGTAGAGTGGCCAGCCGGAAGCAACTCCTCAGTAAAAGGCGCATGAAAGCCCGCTTGGAGTTTGCCAAAATGCACCTAAAGACTCTCAGACCATGAAAAACAAAATTCTCTGGTCTGATGGAACCAAGATTTAACTCTTTGTCCTAAATGCTAAGCATCACGTCTGGAGGAAACCTGGCATCATCCCTATGGTGGAGCGTAGTGGTGGCAGCATCATGCTGTGGGGATGTTTTTCAGCAGCATGGACTGGGAGACTAGTCAGGATTGAAGGAAAGATGCAATGTACAGAGATATTCTTGATGAAAACCCGCTCCGGAACTCAGACTGGGGCAAAGGTTCACCTAATAACTTAACAGGGGTGGGCAACACCAACCCTCGGGCGCCTGCTTGGTGTCACACTTTTTCTCCATCCGTAGCAAACACAGCATGATTAGTTGATTATTGGAGAAGGTGTGTTAGCTGGGGCTGAGGCAAAACTGTGACACCAATCAGGCCCCCGAGGACTTGAATTGCCCAACCCTGTAACAGGACAACGACCCTAAGCACACAGCCAAGACAATGCAGGAGTGGCTATAGGACAAGTCTCTGAATATCCTTGAGTGGCCCAGCCAGAGCCCAGACTTGAACCCGATTGAACATCTCTGGAGAGACCTGAAAATAGCTGTGCAGCAACACTCCCTATGAGATGTATGTAACTGCTGTTCCATGTGGGGTTAAGGTATCACTTGGACAGTGTGATTAAAGCAGAGCCACTGCCATTTCTGCATTTCCCTTTGTACTTATTGTGCGCAGGTTATTTTTACGCACTTTATTAACAGAACTATTTCACTCGATTGTGATTTAGACAGATTTTTACTTCATGGGGACTTCACCTTGCGATGATTTCCCTCATACATTATCCTATTTAAAATTGAAGCTTTGACAGAATAAACAACCCCACATTAGTTTACTTTCACCAACACTCGCCAACTTTTAACCAATGTCGCCAACCTTTTGGTACCAGGAGTTGGGTTCTGATAGTGTTGTTAGGGTATTGAAGTGCATAATTACGGTAGTGGTGAAGAGTGCTGCAGGGCCAGAGAGATCTGACGACGGATAGTTCCAGGGGTTTTGAGAGCGGACAGTGAGGCCTGCCTGGGGTTGCTGTGGAGGTTCAGTAACCAGACTGCCGGGATCCAGTGAGTGCCGTAGATCATCACAGACCAACATGGAGGACTATATGCCATCATCTCCATCCATCCAGCAACTTTCATAGACTGTTTCTACTCTACAGTATATCCTTAAACTGAGTTTGAGTACATATTGTACATTATGTCAGAGCCAGCAGGTTATGGTAACACCACCCCTGGTGGTGAGGGTAACCCTGTAGTTGACTTACAGCCACAGATTGCAGAGCTATATAGGAAACATGATGAAGCAATGGCAACTATTGCCGCTCTGGGTAATGGTCAACAAGGTCATATGTGTATATACCTAGAGAGCATCTTTAAAGATTGTTGGTCAGTTGACGAGTTCATTGAGGAGGTTGAACGTGTAATTTGAGCCAGAGATCAGAGTACTGATGAAAAGGTAGATTTCATACTGTCTCTGAGGGGTCAGCCTTAGAGAAAGTGCGGTTACGCATGGGGGGGGGGGGGAGTCAAAGCAGCCCAGTGACCTGTTCTCGTATCTAAGGGGGCTAACATAGAGAAGTGTAGTGCATCTCAGCTGTTACACACCTTCTATGGCCTGCATCAGAGCGAGGGAGAGGATTTTTGTGATTTCTCGCAGATACTTAGCTCTGTACTGAAACAAGAACAAGACTCTGTTTCCGATGATAAAATGTCAGAAACCAGTTCCTTGAGGGCGTCCTAGATCCTGCTCTCAAGAGAGAGCTGCGGAAGTTAGTCAGGAAGAGGACTCAGTCTACTCTTTAGTGTAACACTAAAGTTGTCAAGAGCAGGAAAGTGCTGTGTAATACGAGAGGGAGGGATTCTCAGTGTTCTGACCTTGAAACCAGCTGTCTCTTCGGAAGATGTTCTTAAAGTGGTGGCTGAGCATTGTAATGTCATCGGGGAGCTAATAAATGCAATCCAAGGTCTTGCTCTGAACAAGGAGAAGAATGGTAATGACACAGGTGGGACAGTACATGTCAGAGTAAAAACCGAAGTTTACTGATGACGATCAGACAATTTGCTTCAAGTGAAAAGGGGTGGGACACATTGCTAAGCAGTGCACAAAGAAGAGCATGTCAGTAATCAAACGGTTCCAAGAGCCGGACTATTCCGGGATGATCTGTAGGCTTACGCAACAGTACTTGTAGTTGTGGCAGGTGTCTAGGGCATGCAGTTGGCAAATGTCCAGTTGTAGATCTCCCGATCGAGGGGTGGGGGGTTGCTGCAAACGGTTTGCTATATACTGGGAGCCAAGTCAGTACTTTCACTGGGTCATGAATAAAAAATAAAAACCTTTACCATTACAAATGTAGACATAAAGGACAGAGAAAAGCAGTCACCTGATATCATTTGGAATACATTGGGGGAATGATAATCTCATACACCACAAAAGTTAGAAATTAAAGTTAAAGGAAAAGGCAACAAAAAATCTTTAGACAGTTAATTCAGTTATATTAAAACCAGGAAACTGGTTACAGACCCACAAGTTTCATGAATTGTGACAATAAAATAATAAAAAATCTCATAAGCAATAGCATGCCAAAAGTCTTTACTAGACTTGATGCATATCAATCAAACAGGCTTTGTTAAAAATAGACACTTACAAACAAATAAAATATGTTTCAGTTTAATACAATATGCTGAAAAACAATATATAGATTCATCAATAATTGCTACTGATGCCGAAAAAGCTTATGACCGTCTTGAATGTATAAAAGTACAAAAGCTATGAATGAAGTTAGAAAGTTGGCTGTCAGAAGTATTACAATGTAAATATACTTTGAATCCGTCTGTATATATCTACATGAGATGTAATAAAGCTCAGGAAAATAGTTTTGTTATTTTGGACACATATTTGGCACAAAACTACCTCCATACTTCCATTCATTTGTATGGGTTAACTTCAGACGAGTGTTGTGACAACTGTGGCTGTGAGTCTCATCTTTCCATACAGTGGTCATAATAGTTTGTAGGCCAAACTGTTCGGACGCTAAGGACGTTATCGTGAGAAGATCGATTTCAGGATGTCTCTTAGTCTGTCAAACACTGATGGATTTGAATCGGGATTTTTTATTATGTTACGTAGATTGTCACATGGGTTAATTCCATAATCTGTAATTGTTTTTATTAAATCAATCACTTTTATTTTTAGCTGTTACAAATAAACACATTGAAAAACAAATATTTTGGGTAGCTAATGCTTTTGCACAATTGTCTCTTTGTTCTGATTAGAATCCCTGGCACAGTTCCTTGAATGCAGGTTCAAGGCAGAACGTGCACCACTTGTCCATGGCCATTAACTTCTTAAGCCTAGGCGTCCTGCTAGCGGGACAACTTCCGGTGAGACTGGAGGGCGTGCAAATCAAATAAATAATCATAAAAACTATGAATATTAAACATTTAGGTACATACAAGTGTTTTATATCGGTTGAAAGCTTACATTCTTGCTAATCTAACTGCACTGTCCGATTTACAAATTCACAAATAGCAATTAAATATTCACTTACTTTTTGAAAATCTTCCTCCGATTTGTCATCCAAAGGGTCCCAGCTATAACATGTAGTGTCGTTTTGTTAGATAAAGTACTTCTTTATATCCCAAAAAGTCTGTTTAGTTGGTGCAATCGATTTGAGTAATCCACTCGTTCAACATGCAAAGAAAGGAGTCCAAAAATGTACCCCTTAACATTGTTTCAACAAGTCAAAATACATTTCTATTTATTCCTCAGATACCCTAAAATGTAATCAAACTATAGTATTTCTTACGGAAAGAATGTTCAATAGGAAACCGATTTTAGCAGGTGCATCTTGTCTTCTTGGCGCGCGAGCAAACACGGATTTCCAAGCTGGTGTCCTTGTACTAAAACTGTTATTTCTTATTCGTTATTTAAGTTACAAGCCTGAAACTTTGAACATAGACTGCTGACACACAGTGAAAGCCATAGGAATTGTATCCTGGGAGATAGAATTGAGTATGCCCTAATACTGGCCATTGGAAGAGCATGGTCTCTGGTTGGTATTTCTTTGGATTTTCTCCTACCATATCTATTGTGTTATATTTTATTGTAACATTTCTACAAACGTCAAAGTGGTTTCTTTCCAATGGTACCAATTATATGCATATCCTGGCTTCGGGGCCTGAGTAACAGGCAGTTTACTTTGGGAACGTCATTCAGACAGGAAGTGGAGAGAAAAGTTTGGCCATGGGAAGAAGTCTAAGCAACCTGAGGAAACAACAAACACCGGTCGGGGAATAGAGCATTCATAAGTGAGTTTCTTTCTATCAGACTGATTACACTTCAAGGAGCAATCCATAATCCAAACATAAACAAAAGGATAGCCCTGCCTCACAAAACTTAGGCATTTGGTTGGCATCACTCTAATATTTGGTGTGAAACCTCTCTCTCACTCTCTCAAATTCAAATGCAGATTGCATTATTGGCATACAATTGGTAGATATTGCCAAAGGAGTATAGTGATACAGCATTTCAGTAAATACAGTATGAGGATATTGAAATACAGTTCATTTCAATATTAATAATAATAACAGTACATACTGCTGTTGTATTGTGTATTCTTTGGTCGATACCAAAAAAATATATATATTTTTAAAAGAATGGCTAATAAATAAACAACAAAATGTACATGGATAGGGGCCTCCCCAGAGCACTATTAAATCCATTATTAAAAAAATGGAAAGAATATATCGCCACAACAAACCTGCCAAGAGAGGGCCGCCCACAAACTCATGGACCAGGCAAGTAGGGCATTAATCAGAGAGGCAAAAAAGAGACCAAAGATAACCCTGAAGGAGCTACAAAGCTCCACAGCGGAGATTGGAGTATCTGTCCACAGGACCACTTTAAGCAGTACACTCCACAGAGGTGGGCTATACAGAAGAGTGGCCAGAAAAAAGCCATTGCTTAAAGAAGAAAATAAGCAAACACGTTTGGTGTTCACCAAGAGGCATGTGGGAGACTCCCCAAACATTTGGAAAAAGGTACTCTGGTCAGATGAGACTAAAATTGAGCTTTTTGGCCATCAAGGAAAACGCTATGTCTGGTGCAAACCCAACACCTCACTTCACCCCGAGAACACCATCCCCTCAGTGAAGCATGGTGGTGGCAGCATCATGCTGTGGGGGATGTTTTTCATCGGCAGAGACTGGGAAATTGGTCAGAATTGAAGGAATGATGTATGGTGCTAAATACAGGGAAATTCTTGAGGGAAACCTGTTTCAGTCTTCCAGAGATTTGAGACTGGGACGGAGGTTCACCTTCCAGAAAGACAATGACCCTAAGCATACTGCTAAAACAACACTTGAGTGGTTTAAGGGGAAACATTTGAATGTCTTGGAATGGCCTAGTCAAAGCCCAGACCTCAATCCAATTGAGAATCTGTGGTATGAGATAAAGATTGCTGTTCACCAGCGGAACCCATCCAACTTGAAGGAGCTGGAGTAGTTTTGCCTTGAAGAATTGGAAAACATCCCAGTGGCTAGATGTGCCAAGTCTTCCAATTTTTAAATTGTTTTTAATTTACATTTTTTGGTTATTTCTTGTTTGTTTCACAATAAAACATATTTTGCCTCTCAAATTGGTAGGCATGTTGTGTAAATCAAACGATACAAACCAACCATAAATCTATTTCCGTTCCAGGTTGTAAGGCAACAAAATATTGAAAAATACGAAGGGGGGTGAATACTTTCGCAAGCTACTGTAAGTTAAATACAATGTAAATACTTGAGAGAATTGATGGTAATGGAATGTCCCTCAAGCTATGGCAATCATACAGTATACTGGCAGTAATATTTGCCATTTCTTCCTTACCCAGTATAATTCCCAGCTTTATGTCATTAGTAAATGCACAGAAGTAGGGAATTGATTGGGATATTTTCTTGAAAAAATATTATTTTGTATTATTTCTCACATTAGTGGGAAAAAGTGCATTCGTCTCTACCTCCCCTGCTGTGCAGCGACCACAAAGACACTCCTCTTTCGGTATCCATGTCTTTTTGTGTCTCCCTTTTTCTATAGCCAATTGGTTGTCGCTGAGCCTGTATTTGGTCAGGATCTGTCTCTGTTTTGTATCTCTGGTAGAGTAGAGATATTCTGCCAATTGGTATTCACTTTTGAGGGCCAAATAGCAATTTAGTTTATTCTGCATTTTTGTTTTATTTTCCCAATTTGTCAAATAGGAGGTTTTCATTTCTGTAACAATTTGATTGATTTCCCTGTGTGTTTGGGTAATAAGGTTGTTCAGTGTTTCTAATTAACAGCTAACATAGGGGACTCTTTCAGGGTTCAGCTCTCGGGTTTCCACTGCTTTGAATTGTAAGGATGTTTTGGGGCTTAATTTGAAATGGTGCGAAAATGTTAGTGTGCTTATATTTATATTTACAATTAAAGGGAATCTTCCGAGTTCTGCTCTGCATGTATTATTTGGTAATTTCTTTTGGATATAACATAGCATATTCTGTATTTAGATTTTCTATTTGTTTTTTCTCCCAAAGCTTGTAATCATAATTACAGGTTGGACCCCAAACCTCAGTTCCACATAGTGCAATTGGTAAAATTTAAATGTTAAATATTTTCTTTTATCAGTTTCTTTTTAACCTCTCTGGGATCGTTCGGAACGCTAGCGTCCCATCTCGCCAACAGCCAGTGAAATTGCAGGGCGCCAAATTCAAAACAACAGAAATCTCATAATTAAAATTCCTCAAACATACAAGTATTTTACACCATTTTAAAGATACACTTCTCGTTAATCCAACCACAGTGTCCGATATCAAAAAGGCAACGAAAGCACCACAAACGATTATGTTAGGTCACCGCCAAATCACAGAGAAACACAGCCATTTTTCCAGCCAAAGAGTAGAGTCACAAAAAGCAGAAATAGAGATAAAATTAATCACTAACCTTTGATGATCTTCATCAGATGACACTCATAGAACTTCATGTATGTTTTGTTCGGTAAAGTTCCTATTTATATCCAAAGACCTCAGTTTACATTGGCGCCATGTTCAGAAATGACTCCAAAACATCCGGAGAAATTGCAGAGAGCCACATCAAATAACAGAAATACTCATCATAAACGTTGATGAAAGATTTATGTTTTACATAGAAGTATAGATACACTTGTTCTTAATGCAACCGCTGTGTTAGATTCCAAAAAAGCTTTATGGCAAAAGCACAATATTCAATAATCTGAGCACAGCGTTCAGCCACAAAAGCAAGCCATACAGTTACCCGCCAAATTGTGGCGTCAACAAAAGTCACAAATAGCATTATAAATCTTTACATATCTCTGCTGATCTTCATCGGAATTCACTCCCAGGACTCCCACTTCCATAAGAAATATTCGTTTTGTTCGATTACGTCCATATTTGTCCAAATACCTCCGTTTTGTTCGTGCGTGTAGTTCACTATTCCAAAGGCACAATGCGCGAGCGCAAAATCCAGACTAAAAGTCAAAAGAGTTCCATTACAGTTTGTAGAAACATGTCAAACGATGTTTACAATCAACCCTTGGGGTCTTTTTAACATAAATCTTCAATAATATTCCAACCGGACAATAGTGTATTCATTACAGAGGAAAAAGAAGGAACGGCGCGCCCGCGTGACCGCGCAGTAAACAACTCATTGGCCTCAGCCTAGTCCACTTGTTGAAACAGCTCTTATTCGACCCCATTCCACAATAGAAGCCCCAAACAACTTTCTAAAGACTGTTGACATCTGCTGGAAGCCTTGGGAAGTGCAATCTGGCCCCATATACACAGCATATTGGATAGGCAATCACTTAAATGAAACTACAAACCTCAGATTTCCAACTTCCTGGTTGGAATTGTCTCAGGTTTTCGCCTGCCATATGAGATACTCACAGACATTATTTTAACAGTTTTGGAAACTTTAGAGTTTTCTATCCAAATCTACTACTTATATGCATATCATAGCTTCTGGGCCTGGGTAACAAGCAGTTTACTCTGTGCACCTTATTCATCCAAGCTACTCAATACTGCCCCCCTTTCCCAAGGAAGTTTTAATGGAGTAAAATGCTTTGCAGGCTTTTCTGATGAACGTGCTGGTTCATTGGTGTGTGTAATATGTGTATGTGGTCTTTCATTCTGTGTTTGGATAGAAAGCCAATTAGTTTTTGCTGAGAGCGTTATGTTGTGCGAGGAAGGTCTGTATTTGGTCATTGAGAATACAGCAGAACAGTTTCCCCTTAGAGACATATATTCCCCTATCATTATTGGTGTCTAGTTTGTCAATTTTTCTATATGGGGGTTATGAGCCCCTGGTTCCAAATATCAGGTAAGCAAGCCACTCTCTAACACCAGGTTGAATAGTTTTAATAAGGTGTCCTGCAGCTCAGGATTACTGGGTTTAAGCATTTAATTCCTGATGCTGTCAGGGCCACATGCCTTTCCAGGTTTAAGGCTTTGTATTTTATTTTAAAGTTCAGCCTGTGTAATTTGGTAGTCAATTGGGTTCTGGTTGTTTTTATATGTGGGTTCTAGGGAGCTGAGTTTGTCTTGTTTAAGTAAAGTCTTTTAATGGAATTAATATTCAAAATTATCTTTCCAAATGTCATTCCTCAGTTTTCCATTTAGACCATTCCATTTCTCCCAGAACTGATTTCCATCAATCAAATCTTCAATCTCTTTCAGAGTGTTATCAAAATGCTTCCGTTTCTTCCATCTTAGGTTTAGTGTTGTCACGCCCTGACCTTAGAGATCCTTTTTATGTCACTATTTTGGTTTGGTCAGGGCGTGAGTTGGGGTGGGCATTCTATGTCTTGCATACTACGTTCTTTTTTCTATGCTTTCTATTTCTTTGTGTTTGGCCGTGTGTGGTTCTCAATCAGAGGCAGCTGTCTATCGTTGTCTCTGATTGAGAACCATACTTAGGTATCCTTTTTCCACCTGTGTGTTGTGGGTAGTTGTTTTCTGTTTTGTGTGAGTGCCTGACAGAACTGTTGCGTTTTGTTCCACTTTTGTTTTTTGTTTCAGTGTTCAGGCTATAATAAAACATCATGAACACGTACCACGTTGCGCTTTGGTCTACTCCCTCAGACGAACATCGTTACAGGTGTTATTCGTTCAATGTGTCAAAATATTGTTTGCCTAACGTTTCTATCCTGTGGTTGGTGATGTTTTCTATTTTATAAAGATCTCAGGTTTGATCCTTATGAGATTACATTCACCATCAAACCATTTGTCTTTTTGAGGTTTCCAATTAGAACAGTATTTTTAATTTTCCATACATTTTCCCTCAGCTTGAAACTGGTTGGTCTGTCTTTGGAGATTATCATAAAACTGATGAATCTGAGGGAGAAGCATACATCGCAGAATCTACAGTATTCTGCAATTTTCTATGTGCCGGGGGGCTATGGTCAGTCTCTACTATCTGGTAAAATTATCCCGTCTTACCTGGTGTCCTGTGTGAACTTAAGTAAGCTCACCTCTAATTATCCCAGCTGTCTCCCATCCCAGAGTACCTGAGCCTTAAGATCATGCCTCAGGACTACTTGGCCTGATAAATCCTGGCTGTCCTCATTCCCGGTCCACCTGGTTGTGCTGCTGATCCAGTCTCTGCTGTTTTTCCTGTGGCTATGGAACCTTGACCTGTTCACCGAATGTGCTACCTAGTCCCGGACCTACTGTTTTCAACCCTCTCTCTCCCTCTCTACTACTCTCAACCTCTGAATGCTCGGCTATGAAAATCCAACTGACATTTACTCCGGACGTGCTGACTTGCTGCACCCTCTATGCTGGCCTTCTAGGCAGAGTTGCGAAGAAAAAGCCTTACCTCAATGGCCAATATAAAGAAAAGATTAAGATGAGCAAAAGAACACAGACACTGGACAGAGGAACTCTGCCTAGAAGGCCAGCATCCCGGAGTCGGCTCTTCACTGTTAAAGTTGAGACTGGTGTTTTGCGGGTACTATTTAATGATGCTGCCAGTTGAGGACTTGTGAGGCATCTGTTTCTCAAACTAGACACTCTAATGTACTTGTCCTCATGCTTAGTTGTGCACCGGGGCCTCCCACTCCTCCTATTCTGGTTGGGGACAATTTGAGCTGTTCTGTGACGGGAGTAGTACACAGCGTCGTACGAGATCTTCAGTTTCTTGGCAATTTCTCACATGGAATAGCCTTCATTTCTCAGAACAAGAATAGACTGACGAGTTTCAAAAGAAAGTCCTTCGTTTCTGGCCCTTTTGATTCTGTAATCGAACCCACAAATGCTGATGCTCCAGATACTCAACTAGTCAAAAGAAGGCCAGTTTTATTGCTTCTTTAATCAGAACAACAGTTTTCAGCTGTGCTAACATAACTACAAAAGGGTTTTCTAATGATCAACTGGCCTTTTAAAATCATAAACTTGGATTAGCCAACACAACGTGCAATTGGAACACAGGAGTGATGGTTGCTGATAATGGGCTCTGTATACCTACAGTATGTAGATATTACCCCCGAAAATCAGCCGTTTCCAGCTACAATAGTCATTTACAACAATGTCTACACTGTAGGACATTTCTAAGTGACCACAAACTTTTGAACGGTAGTAAACCTACCAAAGAAAGAAAAGTCCCTATTTCAGGACCCTGCCTTTCAAAGATAATTTGTAAAAATCCAAATAACTTCACAGATCTTCACTGTAAAGGGTTGAACTTCTTGTCAATAGGGGGGTGCTGTTTTCACTTTGGAAAACATCGTGCCCAATTTAAACGGCCTCGTACTCTATTCTAGATCATACAATACGCATATTATTATTACTATTGGATAGAAAACACTCTCAAGTTTCTAAAACTGTTTGAATTATATCTGTGAGTAAAACAGAACTCATTTGGCAGCAAACTTCCAGACAGGAAGTGAAAATTCTGAAAATGGGGCTCTGTTTCAGGGCCTGCCTATTCAACTGGCTTATATTTATCGATATACATGCACTTCATAAGCCTTCCACTAGATGTCAACAGGCAGTGGAAGGTGGAATGGGGTGTCTAGCCTGATCTGAGGTCGAATGAGAGCTTTTGGAGTGGCAGGTCAGGAATTTCCTTTGTCTACCAAGGCGCGAGGCGGAGCTCGACATTAGCTTCTGAAAAACTTTCGGTTTACACGGCGAATATCTCCGGCTCTGATTTTATTTGATACATGTGATAATAACATCGTAAAGTAGGTTTTTTCAACCGAGTTTATTCAACGTTTATTGGGACTTTTGGAGTTTTCCATTCTTTGCGTCAAGAGAGGGTGGGAACGTTATCAACCTTGGCTAGCATTGTGGCGCGAATTCGACAGAAGAAAAGGACATTCTAAAACCAAACAACGATTTATTCTGGACCAAGGACTCCTTGTACAAGATTCGGATGGAAGCTCAGCAAAAGTAAGAAAAATTTATGATGTTATTTCGTATTTCTGTGGAAAATGTTGATTCCTATTCTCCGCCGTTTTGGTGAGCGCTGTCTCGTAATAACGTAAGCTGTATGTTATGGTAAAGTATTTTTTTTTTTAAATTAACACTGCGATTGCATTAAGAACCAGTGTATCTTTCATTTGCCATACAACAAGTATTTTTATGTAAAGTTTATGATGAGTTCTTTGGTCAGATTAGGTGAGTGTCCAAAATAGCTCCGGACATTCTGGGGAAATGTTGCTACATATTCGTAATGTATAACCACGGTTTGCAGCTCTAAATATGCAAATTTTCGAACAAAACATAAGTGTATTGTATAACGTGATGTTATAAGACTGTCATCTGATGAAGTTGTTCAAGGTTAGTGATTAATTTTATATCTTTTGCTGGTTTTTGCGATAGCTACCTTTTGCGGTGAATAAATGCATTTGTGTGTTTGGCTATTGTGGTAAGCTAATAATTCTATATTGTGTTTTCGCTGTAAAACTCTTAAAAAATCGGAAATATTGGCTGGATTCACAAGATGTTTATCTTTCATTTGCTGTACACCATGTATTTTTCATAAATGTTTTATGTATTTATGTATTTCACGTTGCTCTCTGTAATTATTCTGGATGCTTCGGTGCTATTTGTGATGGTAGCTGCAATGTAAAACTATGATTTATACCTCAAATATGCACATTTTTCAAACAAAACATCAATGTATTGTATAACATGTTATAAGACTGTCATCTGATGAAGTTGTTTCTTGGTTAGTGACTAATTATATCTCTGTTTGGTCGGTTTTGTGATAGCTGGTGTTCAACCTTCCCAAGTTCTCTCACGTCACCCCGCTCCTCCACTCTCTCCACTGGCTTCCAGTTGAAGCTCGCATCCGCTACAAGACCACGGTGCTTGCCTACGGAGCTGTGAGGGGAACAACACCTCAGTACCTTCAGGCTCTGATCAGGCCCTACACCCAAACAAGGGCACTGCGTTCATCCACCTCTGGCCTGCTCGCAATCCCTACCACTGAGGAAGTACAGTTCCCGCTCAGCCCAGTCAAAACTGTTCGCTCCTCTGGCACCCCAATGGTGGAACAAACTTCCCCATGACGCCAGGACAGCAGAGTCAATCACCACCTTCCGGAGACACCTGAAACCCCACCTCTTTAAGGAATACCTAGGATAGGATAAAGTAATCCTTCAGACCCCCCCCCCCCCTTAAAAGATTTAGATGCACTATTGTAAAGTGGCTGTTCCACTGGATGTCATAAGGTGAACGCACCAATTTGTAAGTCGCTCTGGATAAGAGCGTCTGCTAAATGACTTAAATGTAAATGTAAGCTACCTATGCGGTAGAAACATGGTGAAAATATGCGGTTGAGTCTTTGGCTATTGTGGTTAGCTAATATAAATACATAGTGTTTTCGCTGTAAAACATTTAAAAAATCGGAAATGATGGCTGGATTCACAAGATGTTTATCTTTCATTTGCTGTATTGGACTTGTGATTTCATGGAAATTATATTATATGATATCCCTGTCCCGTTAGGCTAGGCTATGCTAGTCAGCTTTTTTGATGAGGATGCTCCCGGATCCGGGATGGGTATCACTGACAGGTTAACGACCTTTCCACCGGTGCATGTTCATTAATTGTTCATGGTTCATTGAACAAGCATGGGAAACAGTGTTTAAGTCACTAGCATCTTACAGAAGGTGGGCAATTAGGTCACAGTTATGAAAACTTAGGACACTAAAGAGGCCTTCCTACTGACTCTGAAAAACACCAAAAGAAAGATGCCCAGGGTCCCTGCTCATCTGCGTGAACGTGCCTTAGGCATGCTGCAAAGAGACATGATGACTGCAGATATGGCCAGGGCAATAAATTGCAATGTCTGTACTGTGAGATGCCTAAGACAGCTCTACGGGGAGACAAGATGGACAGCTGATCGTTCTCGCAGTGGCAGACCATGTGTAACAACACCTGCACCTGGTACATCCGAACATCACACCTGCTGGACAGGTACAGGAGGGCAACAACAACTGCCCGAGTTACACCAGGAACACACAATCTCTCCATCAGTGCTCAGACTGTGTGCAATAGGCTGAGAGAGGCTGGACTGAGAGCTTGTAGGCCTGCTGTAAGGCAGGTCCTCACCAGACATCACCGGCAACAACGTCGCCTATGGACACAAACCCACCATCGCTGGACCAGACAGGACTGGCAAAAAGTGCTCTTCACTTACGAGTCGCGATTTTGTCTCACCAGGGGTGATGGTCGGATTCGCGTTTATCATCGAAGGAATGAGCGTTACACCAAGGCCTGTACTCTGGAGCAGGATCGATTTGGAGGTACAGGGTCTTTCATGGTCTGGGGCGATGTGTCACAGCATCATCAGACTGAGCTTGTTGTCACACTGTGCGTTACAGGGAAGACATCCTCCTCCCTCATGTGGTACCCTTCCTGCAGGTTCATCCTGACATGACCCTCCAGCATGACAATGCCAACAGCCATACTGCTCGTTCTGTGTGTAATTTCCTGCAAGACAGGAATGTCAGTGTTCTGCCATGGCCAGCGAAGAGCCCGGCTCTCAATCCCATTAAGCACGTCTGGGACTTGTTGGATCGGAGGGTGAGGGCTAGGGCCATTCCCCCCCAGAAATGTCTGGGAACTTGCAGGTGCCTTGGTGGAAGAGTGGGATAACATCTCACAGCAAGAACTGGCAAATCTGGTGCAGTCCATGAGGAGGAGATGCGCTGCAGTACTTAATGCAGCTGGTGGCCACACCAGATACTGACTGTTACTTTTGATTTTGACCTCCCCTTTGTTCAGGGACAAATGATCACATTTATGTTAGTCACATGCCTGTGGAACTTGTTCAGTTTATGTCTCAGTTGTTGAACCTTGATGTGTTGACACATGTTAAGTTTGCTGAAAATAATGGAGTTGACCGTGAAAGGATGTTTTTTTTGTTTGCTGAGTTCATACAGTTGAATTTGGAAATTTACATACACCTTAGCCAAATACATTTAAACTCAGATTTTCACAATTCCTGACATTTAATCCTAGTAAAAATCCCAGTCTAGGTCAGGTAGGATTACAACTTTATTGTCAGAATGAAAGAAGAGATTGATTTATTTCAGCTTTTATTACTTTCATCACATTCCCAGTGATTCAGAAGTTTACATACACTCAATTAGTATTTGGTAGCATTGCCTTTCAATTGTTTAACTTGGGTCAAATGTTTCTGGTAGCCTTCCACAAGATTCCCACAATAAGTTGGGGGAATTTTAGCCCATTCCTCCTGACAGAGCTGGTGTAACTGAGTCAGGTTTGTTGGCCTCCTTGCTTGCAGACACTTTTTCAGTTCTGCCCACACATTTTCTATAGGACTGAGGTCAGAGCTTTGTGATGGCCACCTCATTACCTTGACTTTGTTGTCCTTAACCTGTTGAGGATGGGGGCGCTGTTGAGACTATTTATGCTAATTGGGTAATTTTTGAAACGGCTTCCCACAAAATCCTTGATCGTACAATATGCATATTATTATTATTATTATTGGATAGAAAACAGTCTATAGTTTCTATAGGAGTTGAAATTTTGTCTCTAAGTGGAACAGAGCCCATTCTACAGCAATTTCCCTGACATGGAGTCAAATTTCAGAAATGTTGGCCACTGTTCTGAAGTCAGTTAAAAGGGCACTGTTATTGCTATGACTATACGGACACTTCTTACGTCTTCCCCTGGATGCCTTTACGTGATGACGATTCCAATGGGGTCGATTGCGCGTTCACAGGCACTACAAATGAAAAAACCCTGTAGCTAGCAAGTCTTTTCTTGGTGCGTAACGCGCGTGGAGGACTCCGACCCGCTCCTGTTCCAAGCGTTAGTTTAGCCTGTTATATTTCTCCGGTCATCTTTTCACTCGTTATAGGAGTTAAAAACATCATAAGGTAGTTAATTTAAAGCGTTTTATAGCAATTTATATCCGTTTAGTGCGATTTTGGGACATTTATTTTTGAAACGATGTGAATAGCTGGGCACGCTTTTCAGTTCATCCCGAACGCAGTTGGCATTTCCACATGGCAAGAGGACAGCTTTCCACCAAAAGACGATTACTCCCAAGAAAGGATCCTTTGCCCAAGATACTGATGGAAGAACAGCTCAAGGTAGGACATTTTTATTATGATAAATCGTGTTTCTGTCGAAAAATTTTAGTGGCTTAGGACGCCATGTTTTTTGACGTAGCTTCGCTTGGCGCAAACTGTATTGAAAAGTAAGGATAAATTAAAAAATGTAATAACGCAATTGTATTAAGAATTAAATTGTCTGTCAATCCCTGTCCACCCTATATTTTTTAGTCACGTTTATGAGTATTTATGTATAAGAGTAGATCACTGTCTAAGTGGCGCAAGGACTTTTTCTGACCAGCTTGTCTACATTTCACATTGTCTAACCATGATTTTGGTGGCTAAATATAAACATTTGCGATCAAACTCTGTATGGATTGTGTAATATGATGTTACAGGAGTGTCATCGGAAGAATTCTGAGAAGGTTAGTGAAAAAATGTATATCTTTTGGCGATGTTGACTTTTATCGCTCACTTTGGCTAGAATCAATGCTGGGCTGCTATGTGCTATGTGCTATGCTAATATAACGATTTATTGTGTTTTCGCTGTAAGACACTTAGAAAATCTGAAATATTGTCTGTATTTACAGGATCTGTGTCTTTCGATTCGTGTATGCTGTGTATTTTTACGAAATGTTTGATGATTAGTAAGTAGGTAAACACGTTGCTCTAAGTAGTTTTTCTATTCCATTTGTGACGGTGGGTGCAATTGTAACCTATGCCATCTACCTGAAATATGCACTTTTTTCTAACAAAACCTATCCCATACCATAAATATGTTATCACACTGTCATCTGAGTTTTTTTGTTGGTTAGGGGCTATAAATATCTTAGTTTAGCCGAATTGGTGATGGCTACTGGTGTTGGTGGACAAATAAAAGATGGTGGATTATGCTAATGTGTTTTTAGGTAATAGATGTACATCTTTACATATTGTGTCTTCCCTGTAAAACATTTTAAAAATCGGACATGTTGACTGGATTCACAAGATCTGTGTCTTTCATTAGCTGTATTGGACTTTAACCTGTCTAGGATCAGCGTGGCGCTAGCGGCAGACCCCCCCCCCCCCCCCCACTGAAAAACCAGTGCCGCGAAATTCAAAAAAAATATTTTTTTAAAATATTTAACTTTCACACATTAAAGTCCAATACAGCTAATGAAAGACACAGATCTTGTGAATCCAGTCAACATTTCCGATTTTTAAAATGTTTTACAGGGAAGACACAATATGTAAAGATGTACATCTATTACCTAAAAACACATTAGCATAATCCACCATCTTTTATTTGTCCACCAACACCAGTAGCCATCACCAATTCGGCTAAACTAAGATATTTATAGCCCCTAACCAACAAAAAAACTCATTAGATGACAGTATGATAACATATTTATGGTATGGGATAGGTTTTGTTAGAAAAAAGTGCATATTTCAGGTAGATGGCATAGTTTACAATTGCACCCACCATCACAAATGGACTAGAATAATTACAATGAGCAACGTGTTTACCTAACTACTAATCATCAAACATTTCGTAAAAATACACAGCATACACGAATCGAAAGACACAGATCCTGTGAATACAGACAATATTTCAGATTTTCTAAGTGTCTTACAGCGAAAACACAATAAATCGTTATATTAGCTTAGCACATAGCAATTAGCAGCCCAGCATTGATTCTAGCCAAAGTGAGCGATAAAAGTCAACATCGCCAAAAGATATTAATTTTTTCACTAACCTTCTCAGAATTCTTCCGATGACACTCCTGTAACATCACATTACAACATGCATATACAGTTTGATCGAAAATGTTTATATTTAGCCACCAAAATCATGGTTAGACAATGTGAAATGTAGACAAGCTGGTAAAGAAAAAGTCCTTGCGCCACTTAGACAGTGATCTACTCTTATACATAAATACTCATAAACGTGACTAAAAAATATAGGGTGGACAGGGATTGATAGACAATTTAATTCTTAATACAATTGCGTTATTACATTTTTTAATTTATCCTTACTTTTCAATACAGTTTGCGCCAAGCGAAGCTACGTCAAAAAACATGGCGTCCTAAGCCACTAAAATGTTTCGACAGAAACACGATTTATCATAATAAAAATGTCCTACCTTGAGCTGTTCTTCCATCAGTATCTTGGGCAAAGGATCCTTTCTTGGGAGAAATCGTCTTTTGGTGGAAAGCTGTCCTCTTGCCATGTGGAAATGTCAACTGCGTTCGGGATGAACTGAAAAGCGTGCCCAACTTTTCATATCGTTGCAAAAATAAATGTCCCAAAATCGCACTAAACGGATATAAATTGCTATAAAACGCTTTAAATTAACTACCTTATGATGTTTTTAACTCCTATAACGAGTGAAAAGATGACCGGAGAAATATAACAGGCTAAACTAACGCTTGGAACAGGTGCGCGCCGGTGTCCTCTAGGCTCATGACGCAGCTCCCAAAGAATGACTAGCTTCAGGGTTTTTTCATTTGTAGGGCCTGTGAACGCGCAATCGACCCCGTTGGAATCGTCATCACGTAAAGGCATCCAGGGGAAGACGTAAGAAGTGTCCGTATAGTCATAGCAACGACAGTGCCCTTATAACTGACTTCAGAAGAGTGGCCAACATTTCTCAAATCTGACTCCATGTCAGGGAAATTGCTGTAGAATGGGCTCTGTTCCACTTAGAGACAAAATTTCAACTCCTATAGAAACTATAGACTGTTTTCTATCCAATAATAATAATAATATGCATATTGTACGATCAAGGATTTTGTGGGAAGCCGTTTAAAAAATTAGCCAAATTAGCATAAATAGTCTAAACAGCGCCCCCATCCCCAACAGGTTAATGTGTGAAAGTTAAATATTTAAAAAAAAAGAATTTTTTTGAATTTCGCGGCACTGGTTTTTCAGTGGGGGGGGGGGGGGGGGGTGTGCCGCTAGCGCCACGCTGATCCTAGACAGGTTAAGCCATTTCGCCACACTGGACGAATGCTTGAGGTCATTGTCCATTTGGAAGACCCATTTGCGACCAAGCTTTAACTTCCTGACTGATGTCTTGAGATGTTTCATCATTATATCCACATGAAGCCATCTATTTTGTGAAGTGCACCAGTCCCTCCTGCAGCAAAGCACTCCCACAACATGATGCTGCCACCCCTGTGCTTCACGGTTGGGATGGTGTTCTTCGGCTTTCAAGCGTCCCCCTTTTTCCTCCAAACATAACGTTGGTCATTATGGCCAAACAGTTCTATTTTTGTTTCATCTGACCTGAGGACATTTCTCCAAAAAGAATGATCTTTGTCCCCATGTGCAGTTGCAAACCGTAGTCTGTTTATTTTATGGCGGCTTTGGAGCAGTGGCTTCTTCTTTGCTGAGCGGCCTTTCAGGTCATGTCGATATAGGACTCATTTTGCTGTGGATATAGAGACTTTTGTACCTGTTTCCTCCAGCATCTTCACAAGGTCCTTTGCTGTTGTTCTGGGATTGATTTACACTATTTGCACCAAAGTACGTTCATCTCTAGAATCAGAACATGTCTCCTTCCTGAGCAGTATGACGGCTGCGTGGTCCCATGGTGTTTATACTTGTGTACTATTGTTTGTACAGATGGATGTGGTACCTTCAGGCTTTTGGAAATTGCTCCCAAGGATGAACCAGACTTGTGGAGGTGTACAATTTTTTTTCTGAGGTCTTGGATGATTTATTTTGATGTCGAGCAAAGAGGCACTGAGTTTGAAGGTAGGCCTTGAAATACATCCACAGGTACATCTCACATTTGTCAATTAGCCTATCAGAAGCTTCTAAAGCCATGACATCATTTTCTGGAATTTTGCAACTCTTTTTGAGGTATTGGTATGAGGTTCTTACTGTGGAATGCAGTGTTTGTTTCTCGCCAGACACAATAGGACCCAAAAAGTTGACTCAAGTTTGCCAAAATGCACCTGGAAGCACCTGGAGGACCATCAAGACTCTTGGAAGAATGTCCTTTGGACAGATGAGTCAAAAGTGTTACTTTTTGGATGACATGGGTCTATTATGTCTGGCGAAAAGCAAACATGGCAAACCACAGTACGAACCTTATACCAACGATTAAGCATGGTGGTAGTAGTGTGATGGTTTGGGGATGCTTTGCTGCTTCTGAACCTGGACGACTTTCCTTAACCTGTTGGGGATGGGGGCGCTGTTTAGACTATTTATGCTAATTGGGTAATTTTTGAAACGGCTTCCCACAAAATCCTTGATCGTACAATATGCATATTATTATTATTATTGGATAGAAAACAGTCTATAGTTTCTATAGGAGTTGAAATTTTGTCTCTAAGTGGAACAGAGCCCATTCTACAGCAATTTCCCTGACATGGATTCAGATTTCAGAAATGTTGGCCACTGTTCTGAAGTCAGTTAAAACGGCACTGATATTGCTATGACTATACGGACACTTCTTACGTCTTCCCCTGGATGCCTTTACGTGATGACGATTCCAATGGGGTCGATTGCGCGTTCACAGGCCCTATAAATCAAAAAACCCTGTAGCTAGCAAGTCTTTCCTTGCTGCGTAACGCGCGTGCTGGACACCGACCCGCTCCTGTTCCAAGCGTTAGTTTAGCCTGTTATATTTCTCCGGTCATCTTTTCACTCGTTATAGGAGTTAAAAACATCATAAGGTAGTTAATTTAAAGCGTTTTATAGCAATTTATATCCGTTTAGTGCGATTTTGGGACATTTATTTTTGCAACGATGTGAATAGTTGGGCACGCTTTTCAGTTCATCCCGAACGCAGTTGGCATTTCCACATGGCAAGAGGACAGCTTTCCACCAAAAGACGATTGCTCCCAAGAAAGGATCCTTTGCCCAAGATACTGATGGAAGAACAGCTCAAGGTAGGACATTTTTATTATGATAAATCGTCTTTCTGTCGAAACATTTTAGTGGCTTAGGACGCCATGTTTTTTGACGTAGCTTCGCTTGGCGCAAACTGTATTGAAAAGTAAGGATAAATTAAAAAATGTTATTCCGCAATTATATTAAGAATTAAATTGTCTATCAATCCCTGTCCACCCTATATTTTTTAGTCACGTTTATGAGTATTTATGTATAAGAGTAGATCACTGTCTAAGTGGCGCAAGGACTTTTTCTGACCAGCTTGTCTACATTTCACATTGTCTAACCATGATTTTGGTGGCTAAATATAAACATTTGCGATCAAACTCTATATGGAATGTGTAATATGATTTTACAGGAGTGTCATCGGAAGAATTCTGAGAAGGTTAGTGAAAAAATTAATATCTTTTGGCGATGTTGACTTTTATCGCTCACTTTGGCTAGAATCAATGCTGGGCTGCTATGTGCTATGTGCTATGCTAATATAACGATTTATTGTGTTTTCGCTGTAAGACACTTAGAAAATCTGAAATATTGTCTGTATTCACAGGATCTGTGTCTTTCGATTCGTGTATGCTGTGTATTTTTACGAAATGTTTGATGATTAGTAAGTAGGTAAACACGTTGCTCTAAGTAGTTTTTCTATTCCATTTGTGACGGTGGGTGCAATTGTAACCTATGCCATCTACCTGAAATATGCACTTTTTTCTAACAAAACCTATCCCATACCATAAATATGTTATCAGACTGTCATCTAATGAGTTTTTTTGTTGGTTAGGGGCTATAAATATCTTAGTTTAGCCGAATTGGTGATGGCTACTGGTGTTGGTGGACAAATAAAAGATGGTGGATTATGCTAATGTGTTTTTAGGTAATAGATGTACATCTTTACATATTGTGTCTTCCCTGTAAAACATTTTTAAAAATCGGACATGTTGACTTGATTCACAAGATCTGGGTCTTTCATTAGCTGTATTGGACTTTAATGTGTGAAAGTTAAATATTTAAAAAAAAATTTTTTTTTGAATTTCGCGGCACTGGTTTTTCAGTGGGGGGGGGGGGGGGGGGGGGGTGTGCCGCTAGCGCCACGCTGATCCTAGACAGGTTAATAGAATGATCCATGAATTCTGCTCTGTATCAGAGAATTCTACAGGAGAATGTCAGGCCATCCGTCTGTGAGCTGAAGCTGAAGGCAAAAGGAATGACTGTGGAGGACACAGCAAAGAAATACCCCTTCTGCAGGAAAACCTCTGGGGTAAGTTTGAAATAGCGTTTCAAAGCTGCAATCTGTTGGAATACATAAGACAATCGTTGGGGTACTTATTTTTGTTCAATAAGCTTCCTAGTATCAGCACATTATACACTATTGGTCACGGTAGTTTGGTAGGGCAATACTTTGAGAACTCAAGATTTCAGCTTAAAACATGTCATTCATTTCAGGCATTAGTGAAGAATCGACATGATTTCTAAGGTTGTATTACGGTCTCTCTCGTTCTGTCTCTCTGGCTCGCTCTCTTTCTATAGTTGTATGAGGAGGTGGATCGCATCCACTCTACAGTAGGCAACATATGCCGTCGCTTCAATGAGGGCTTCACCAAAATTCTTCCAAAGGTGCTTGTTATGGCTGAAGGGAAATCCCAATTAGCAAAACTCTACATGGATACAAGAGAAACACTCACTGAGGATCTACCTGGTACTTACAATAATCCATCACAATCATTATATATTGCCTATCCTGCACATTATCAGGGATTGTGGCTTTGGAAATGCATTCTTTGAAAGTTCATGTAAGATAAAAAGGAAAAAGCAGCATGTGCTTTCTGACTGATATCTTGTTATTGATTCTCTCTCTCTCTCTCTCTCTCTCTCCTTAGGAACGTACTTCAGAGCTGGGCTTATTCTCCTTTCATCCATCTTTAAAGAGAAGGTGCACCATTATACAGTATGTATGCATCTAACATTTTAGGGACACACACCACTGATAATCACCTCACCATATCATCTCACCCATACAAATATACACACTTAACACTAGGGCTACCACACAATTTATAAAATGTATTCTAGCTATTTACTCCCCCCCACCTATCTTTGTGTTTGTGTTTATTTTGTCGAAGGCAAGGCCCAGTAAGCCATATCCAGCCACACTGCTGGTAGACCATGAAGACTGGAAAACCGCATTCGCCAGTAGCCAGTGTGGTCAAGGTGGATGGTGTGGAGACACAGGCGTGGACGAGGGGGTGATTTCAGCCATCTGTGCGTATATTGTTTTCAACTTGGATAACAAACAACTTTAACCAGAATCATCAACCTCCTGTATTAAATCAACCACCATGCCTCGTCCACACCAGTGCCCCAAGTGCCCTAGAATTTCAATCTGATTAAGTTGGTCCAGCACGTAGGATTTATTCATGCACATTAATCTAATTTCAGTATAACCTGTGGTCTTAAAACCTGTTTGGGATAGGGGGCAGCATTTTCACTTTTGGATGAAAAGCGCGCCCAGAGTAAACAGCCTCCTACTCAGTCCCAGATGCTAATATATGCATATTATTAGTGTTATTGGATGGAAAACACTCTGAAGTTTCTAAAACTGTTTGAATGATGTCTGTATAACAGAACTCATATGGCAGGCGAAAACCTGAGGTTTATAGTTTTTGAAAGCTTGGCCTATCGAATACACAGTGTCTATGGGGTCATTGTGGACTTCCTAAGGCTTCAACTAGATGTCAACCGTCTTCAGAAACTTGTTTGAGGCTTCTACTGTAAAGGAGGGGCTCATAAGTGCTCTTTGAGTGAGTGGTCTGGCAGAGTGCCACAAACTCTGACGCTTGTTCACGTGAGTGGTAGCTCTCGTTCCATGGCTTTTCTACAGACAAAGGATTTCTCCGGTTGTAACATTATTGAAGATTTATGTTAAAAACATCCTAATGGTTGATTCTATACATCGTTTGAAATGTTTCTACGGTCTGTAACGGAACTTTTGGACTTTGTCTGGACGTAGTGCTCGCGCCTCATGAAGATGGATTACTGGGCTGAACGCGCTGAAAACGAGGAATTTGGACATAAATGATTAACTTTATCTGCTATTTCTGACTAATGTTGACTCCAACATGGCGGATATTTTTTTGGCTGATTTTGTCGTCTGAGCTCTGCACTCAGATTATTGCATGGTGTGCTTTTTTTATGTAAAGTTTTTTTGAAATCTGACACAGCGGTTGCATTAAGGAGAAGTCTATCTTTAATTCTGTGTATAACACTTGTATCTATTATCAATGTTTATTATGAGTATTTCTGTTTAATTATGTGACTCTCTGCAAAATCGCCGGATGTTTTGGAAGCAAAACATTACTGAACGTAACGCGCCAATGTAAACTGAGATTTTTGAATATAAATATGGGTAGATTAACAAGAAGTTTATCTTTCATTTGGTGTATTGCACTTGTAATGTGTGAAAGTTATATATTTCAAATAAATATTTTTGAATATCCCGCGCTGCCTTTGCAAGCGGAATGTTGTCGAGAGGTGCCGCTAGCGGAACCCCTAGCCCTAAGAGGTGTTAATGACCCTAAATCAACTTTTTTCAAATATGAGTCTTTCAGACAATATGTTTGCCGAAGGCATAGACACTGTGTTTTACCCTCTGATGATACTGACAAAACAGGTTTTAAGTGACTATTGTGATGGGGTCTACTTTAAGGAGCACCCAGTCTTTAAACCCTTCCAAATGCTTTATGACATTTTTCTAAGGATGAATTTGAAGTGGTGAGCCCTTCAGGCTCTAAGAGAAACTAACACAAGTTGTGTGCCTTTTACTGTACTATAGATAATATGGATGGAATATATTCGTCTCAAATGGAGGATATTCATTTAGCTTTACTGGTGTTGTAACGTTTCGAGAGAGATGGGTGTGGAGTCAGATGCAGAGAGCAGAAGGTTGACGGGAAAAACGCTTTAATGTCCTTTCGCACAGTAACCAGTTACAAACATGGGTGAAGCCCAAAACACAGGCGCAACAAACCCAAAACCATAGTTACCAAAAACCCGGACAGCGAAAACCCAAAAGAACACAAACACCACTAACGTAAAATAACAACAAGCCTGCACAAACACCAGCGGGCTAAACGAACTTAAATAACACCCATCCCAAAACCCCAACAAGGAACAGGTGAAAATAATTAGTCAAAAACAAATGAAAAGGAAAAAGGGATCGGTGGCAGCTAGTAGACCGGCGACGACGACCGCCGAGCGCCACCCGAACAGGAAGGGGAGCCCCCTTCGGTGGTATTCGTGACAGGTGTGTTATTCATATTTCTATTTTAGAATTACATTTTTTACCTTTTATTTAACAAGGAAAGTCAGTTAAGAACAAATTCTTATTTACAATGATGCCTACCAAAACGGAAAAGACCTCCTGCGGGGACGGGGGCCTGGGATTTAAAAGATAAATACAATATAAATATAGGACAAAACACACATCACAACAAGAAAGACACAACACTACATAAAGAGAGACCTAAGACAACAGCATAACAGCAAAACATGACAACACAGCATGGTAGCAACACAACATGGTACACACATTATTGGGCAAAGTCAACAGCACAAAGGTCAAGAAGGTAGAGGCACCAATACATCATACAAAGCAGCCACAACTGTCAGTAAGAGTGTCCATGATTGAGTCTTTGAATGAAGAGATTGAGATAAAACTGTCCAGTTTGAGTGTTTGTTGCAGCTTGTTCCAGGGATGTGTGTGCTTTGGGTCCTTTAACAGTGGGTCTTGCAACGGGTATACAGAAATGACCAGTTTACAGAAGAGTATAGTGCAGTGATGTGTCCTATAAGGAGCATTGGTGGCAAATCTGATGGTCGAATGGTAAAGAACATCTAGCCGCTTAAGAGCACCCTTACCTGCCGATCTATAAATGATGTCTCCGTAATCTAGCATGGGTAGGATGGCCATTTGAATCAGGGTTAGTTTGGCAGCTGGGGTGAAAGAGGAGCGATTACGATAGAGGAAACCAAGTCTAGATTTAACTTAGCCTGCAGTTTTGATATGTGCTGAGAGAAGGACAGTGCACCATCTAGCCAAACTCCCAAGTACTTGTATGAAGTGACTACCTCAAGCTCTAAACCCTCAGAGGTAGCAATACCACCTGTGGGAAGAGGGGCATTCATCTTACTAAACCACCCTTAAGGTTAAGGGTAGAGAAAGCTTGTTGGACAATAAGAAAGCTTGGTTGTAGAGCATTTAACACAAAATCCGGGGAGGAGCCAGCTGAGTATAAGACTGTATCATCTGCATATAAATGGATGAGAGCTTCCTACGGCCTGAGCTATGTTGTTGATGTAAATTGAGAAGAGCGCGGGGCCTAGGATTGAGCCTTGGTGTACTCCCTTGGTGACAGGCAGTGGCTGAGACAGCAGATTTTCTGACTTTATACACTGCACTCTTTGAGAGAGGTAGTTAGCAAACCAGACCAAAGACCCCTCAGACACCAATACTCCTTAGCCGGCCCACAAGAATAGAATGGTCTACCGTATCAAATCAATCAATCAATCAAATGTATTTATAAAGCCCTACTTATATCAGCTGATGTCACAAAGTGTTGTACAGAAACCCAGCCTAAAACCCCTTTCAGCAAGCAATGCAGGTGTAGAAGCACGGTGGCTAGGAAAAACTCCCTAGAAAGGCCAGAACCTAGGAAGAAACCTAGAGAGAAGCCAGGCTATGAGGGGTGGCCAGTCCTCTTCTGGCTGTGCCGGGTGGAGATTATAACAGAACATGGCCAAATAATAATAATCACAGTGGTTGTCGAGGGTGCAACAGGTCAGCACCTCAGGAGTAAATTCAGTTGGTTTTTCATAACTGATCATTTAGAGTATCTCTACCACTCCTGCTGTCTCTAGAGAGTTGAAAACAGCAGGTCTGGGACAGGTAGCACGTTCGGTGAACAGGTCAGGGTTCCATAGTGGCAGGCAAAACAGTTGAAACTGGAGCAGCAGCACAACTTTCAGTGGTTTAGTTGCAATAGGGTCCAGTATGCAGCTTGAATGTTTAGAGGCCATGATTATTTTCATCAATGTGTCAAGAGATATAGTACTAAAAAACTTGAGTGTCTCCCTTGATCCTAGGTCCTGGCAGAGTTGTGCAGACTCAGGACAACTGAGCTTAGGAGGAATACGCAGGAGCCCGTAATTTGCTTTCTAATGATCATGATCTTTTCCTCAAAGAAGTTTATGAATTTATCACTGCTTAAGTGAAAGCCATCCTCTCTTGGGGAATGCTGCTTTTTAGTTAGCTTTGCGACAGTATCAAAAATACTGTCGTTCTTATTTTCCTCCATTAAGTTAGAAAAATAGGATGATCGAGCAGCATTGAGGGCTCTTCGATACTGCACGGTACTGTCTTTCCAAGCTAGTCGGAAGACTTCCAGTTTGTTGTAGCGCCATTTCCGTTCCAATTTTCTGGATGCTTGCTTCAGAGCTCGGGTATTTTCTGTATACCAGGAAGTTTCTTATGACAACTGATTTTTGTTTTTAGGGGTGCGAATGCATCTAGGGTATTGCTCAAGGTTAAATTGAGTTCCTCAGTTAGGTGGTTAACTGATTTGTGTACTCTGACATCCTTGGGTAGGCAGAGGGAGTCTGGAAGGGCATCAAGGAATCTTTGTGTTCTCCGAGAACTTATAGCACGACTTTTGATGATCCTTGGTTGGGGTCTAAGCAGACTATTTGTTGCGATTGCAAACGTAACAAAATGGTGTTCCGATAGTCCAGGATTATGAGGAAAAACATTAAGATCCACAACATTTATTCCACGGGACAAAACTAGGTCCAGAGACATGTTGGACAAAACCCACTGAGTCGATGATGGCTCCGAAAGCCTTTTGGAGTGGGCCTGTGGACTTTTCCATGTGAATATTAAAGTCACCAAAAATGTGAATATTATCTGCTATGACTACAAGGTCCGATAGGAATTCAGGGAACTCAGTGAGGAACGCTGTATATGGCCCAGGAGGCCTGTAAACAGCAGCTATAAAAAGTGATTGACTAGGCTGTAGATTTAATGACTAGAAGCTCAAAAGACGAAAACGTTTTTTTTTTTTTGTAAATTGAAATTTGTAATCATAAATGTTAGCAACACCTCCGCCTTTGCGGGATGCACGGGGGATATGGTCACTAGTGTAACCAGGAGGTGAGGCCTCATTTAACACAGTAAATTCATCAGGATTAAACCATGTTTCAATCAGGCCAATCACATCAAGATTATGATCAGTGATTCGTTCATTGACTATAACTTCCTTGGAAGTGAGGGATCTAACATTAAGTAGCCTTATTTGTGAGATGTGAGGTATCACAATCGCTTTCAATAGTGTCAGGAATGGAGGAGGTCTTTATTCCAGTGAGATTGCTAAAGCCAACACTGCCATGTTTAGTTTTGCCCAACCTAGGTCGAGGCACAGGCACGGTCTCAGTGGGGATAGCTGAGCTGACTACACTGACTGTGCTAGTGGCAGACTCCCCTAAGCTGGCAGACTGGCCTGCAACTTATCATTGTGGAGCTAGGGGAGTTAGAGCCCTGTCTATGTTCGTAGATAAGATGAGAGCACCCCTCCAGCTAGGATGGAATCCATCACTCCTCAACAGGCCAGGCTTGGTCCTGTTTGTGGGTGAGTCCCAGAAAGAGGGACATTTATCTACAAATCTTTTGGGAGGGGCAGAAAACAGTTTTCAACCAGCGATTGAGTTGTGAGATTCTGCTGTAGAGCTCATCACTCCCCCTCCAGAGACAATTACTCGATGCCGACACATCTTTCTAGCTGATTTACACGCTGAAGCTATGTTGCGCTTGGTGACTTCTGACTATTTCATCCTAACATCGTTGGTGCCGACGTGGATAACAATATCCATATACTCTCTACACTCGCCAGTTTTAGCTTTAGCCAGCACCATCATCAGATTAGCCTTAACGTCGGTAGCCCTGCCCCCTGGTAAACAGTGTATGATCGCTGGATGATTCGTTTTAAGTCTAATACTGCGGGTAATGGAGTCGCCAATGACTAGGGTTTTAAATTTGTCAGAGCTAATGGTGGGAGGCTTCGACATCTCAGACCCCGTAACGGGAGGAGTAGAGACCAGAGAAGGCTCGGCCTCTGACTCGCTGGTTAATGGGGAAAACCGGTTGAATGTTTCTGTCGGCTGAATGAGTGACACTGGTTGAGCACTCCTACAGCATTTCCTTCCAGAAGCCATGAGAAAGTTGTCCAGCTGAGGGGTCTATGCGAGGGGATTTATACCACTATCTGTACTTACTGGCGGCACAAACGCTGTTTCATCCTTTCCTACACTTAAATGACCATTGCCTAACGATTGCGTCTGAAGCTGGGCTTGCATTACAGCTATCCTCGCCGCAAGGCGATTGTTCCTCTGTATATTATGAGTACAGCGACTGCAATTAGAAGCCATCATGTTAATGTAACTATTTTGTTTCGGCGGTTGGAGGTTCTGACTAACCACGTCCAGATAAAGCGTTGAATGAAAAAAGTTGAGCGAGGGAAAAACGAAAAATATAAACGTTAATTAAAAAGTAAAAACCGTGAAGTTGGCAGGTAGCAAAGAAAGGTTAGCACCAAAACGCACAGCAGCACGTAAACAAGTCTACAAGTTGTGACCGGAAATGATCTTTGAGAACACTGAATCAAATGCTTTGGCCAAGTCAATAAAAATAACAGCACAATATCGCTTAGAATCAAGGGCAATGGTTGCAGTGAAACATCCATAACCTGAGCGGAAACCAAACTGCATACCAGAGAGAATACTCGCTCAGTCAGATTATTGACAAGTTTTTACAACACTTTGGCAAAATAGAAATAGGCCTATAACAGTTAGGATCAGCTTGATCTCCCCCTTTAAATAAAGGACGAACAGTGGCTGCCTTCCAAGCAAAGGGAACCTCCCCATAAAGGAGAGATAGGTTAAAATGGTTGGAGATAGGCTTTGCAATGACAGGGGCAACTTCTTAGGGCTAGGGTCCTTTTTTCAAAATTTACGCCTGACTGACATGCCCAAAGTAAACTGCCTGTTGTTCAGGCCCTGATGCCAGAATATGCATATAATTGCTACCATTGGAAAGAAAACACTTTGAAGTTTGTAGAAATGTTAAAATAATGTAGGAGACTATAACACAATAAATATGGTAGGAGAAAATCCAAAGAAAAACCAACTGGACATTTTTGAGAGCACATGTTCTTGCAATGGAAAGTATAGGGGCATTCTGAATTCCAGCTCCCACGATGCAATTCCTATGGCTTCCACAAGGTGTCAGCACTATGTTAAAGGTTTCAGGCTTGTAAATTCCAAAACAAATGAGAAAGAACAGTTTTAGTACAGGGACACAGTCTTGGGGTCAATAGAAACGTATTTTGACTTGTTCTAACAAAGTTTAGCGGTAGATTTCCGGATTCCTTTCTCTGCATGTTGAACGAGTGGATTACTCAAATCGATGGTGCCGACTAAACTGACTTTTTGGGATATAAAGAAGATATTATCTAACAAAACGACACTACATGTTATAGCTGGAACCCTTCGGTTGACAAATCAGAGGAAGATTTTCAAAACGTAAGTGCATATTTAATCGCTTTTTGTGAATTTATGTGCCGGTGCCGGTGGAAAAACCTGTGCCGGTGGAAAAATATTTTGATATGGGGCGCCGTCCTCAAACAATTGGATGGCATGCTTTCGCTGTAATGGCTACTGTAAATCGGACAGTGCAGTTAGATTAACAGAATTTAATCTTTCAATCGATATAAGACACTTGTATCTACCTAAATGTTTAATATCCATAATATATATGATTATTTATTTGAATTGCACGCCCTCCAGTTTCACCGGAAGTTGTCCCACTAACGAGACGCCTAGCCCTAAGAATTATAAGAAAGGGTCTAAAATATCATCACCAGATATGTTTTTGGGGTCAAGTCTAAGGAGCCCCTTTAGCACCTCAGACTCAGTGACTGCCTGCAGGGGAATCTTTGTAGCGGGGCCGGGAAAAAGAGGGGGAAGCATCTGCGAAAGTCGAAATTAGAAGGTGTGGGAGTTGAGGAAATGTCGAACGGGCAAGAAGGCATGGCTGTCAAATAGGAATCCTGACTTAATGAAGTGATGATTAAAGAGCTCAGCCATGTGCTTCTTGTCAGCAACAACCACATCATCAACATTAAGGGACATGGGCAGCTGTGAGGAGGAGGGTTTATTCTCCAGGTCTTAACCGTTTTCCAGAACTTCTTGGGGTTAGACCCACAAAGAGAGAACTTCTCCTTAAAAGTAAGTAACTTTGGCCTTCCGGATAGCCTGAGTGCACGTATTTCTCAATTGCCTGAACGATAGCCAGTCAGCCTGAGTATCCATGTGCCGAGCCTTTCGCCAAATGCAATTCTTGAGGTGGAGTAACTCTGCAAGATCACGGTCGAACCAGGGCCTGAACCTGTTTTCAATTCTCATTTTCTTTATGATTGTTAATGCCACTGAAAATATCAAAAACGAAGGTCCAAGCGTCTTTTACAAGGGGGTCAAGCAGATTCTATATCATTTTACAGAGGTCAGTTCATGAAGGAAGGCTAGCTCAGGCTTGCAGCAAGCGTCTATGACAAATCAGGTCTTTTCACTGAGCAGCCATTACGAACACAGGCTGTAAAACAGTGATCACTAAGGTCATTAAAGAAATCATCTTTATGGAACAAAAGGAACATTTGCTGTCTAACTGGGAGTCTCGTGAGTGAAACCAACCGAAGATCAACAAAGGTAAACGATTAATTTATTACTTTGCTGGTTTTTGATAGTTACCTGGCGCTAGCTGTTCTTATTGTTTTGTCGAGCGATCGATACATTTACACAAATGCAAGTATTGCTTTCGCTGGAAAGCATAATTTCAAAATCTGAGACGACAGATGGATTAACAAAAGGCTGAACTGTGTTTTGCAATATTGCACTTGTGATTTCATGAAATTATATTTTATGATTACCCTCTGAAGCTAGGCTATGCTATGCTAGTCAGGGTTTTTAATGACAGAAATCCCAGATCCGGGATGGGTATGACTGAAAGGTTTTAACCTTTCAGAGACAAAATTCTTACAGTTTTGGAAACGTCAGAGTGTTTTCTATCCTAACCTGACTATTGTATGCATATTCCAGTTTCGGGGGCTGAGAAATAGGCAGTTTAAAATGGGTACGCATATTTTGCCATATGTTAAAATTGCGCCCCCTATCAAGAAGAAGAACCAGCGAATCAAATTGTTTTGGAACAGACTTGGTAGAGACAACCGAGCACTGAAGGTGATCCTTGGTAATGATATTTAAAGCAATATGGTTGGGAAGTAATCTTGAAACCAATGCTACATGATCTTGAAGAGCTGTCAACCGATGGGTTCCCTGTACATGTTGGTGGAGCTGAGTACAAAGTTAATGCTGCGGTAGCAACCTTTTCTTGGTATAACCTTTCAGGTCACATGATTGGTGGGTTCAGCATGTCATTTAACTCTGGTAGAATTTGTAGGTATTGCATGGCAAATTATTCAGAAATGAAAGAAAAGTTCCAGGAGGACAATATTGTTGTAAGAACATCTGAGGTTCATCAATATCACCTTGAATGTATCTAAAAAAAATCATGACAATATACAGGGTACTGAGTAGTTGTCCGTTGGATGAACTGCCACATTTTGACAACTTATTAGAGGGAGTAAATCCTTTAGTTATGAGATTTGTTTTGAGTCATACAAGAGAGTGAGAGAACTGCAGAAAATGTCAGCAGGCCAAATGTCAAGGCAAACAAACCAGTACGGTTGTCTGTAAGACTTCTGCAAAAGTCAGGTATTGTTGGATCTGCATCTCAGAAGGGGTGTCTTTTTAGGTTGCTGCCTTTTCTGATTGCACACCGTGTTCCACCTAATTGTAAATAGTGGCATGTTTTCCTGTTATGGCTCTTAACGTAACTAAATGTAATCTGAAATGTTATCTGTGTAATCCCCAAATGTTATTATTGATCATCAGGGGGCCATAATCAATAACTGGTAATGCTGCATACTCCAAGAAAGGTTCAAATCTCACCTTTCTGGTAAAAATAGTTATAATTTGCTTTTGAGGACAGAAGTTCAAGTCCACAGTACAAAGATTATATAAATATGAAGATATGAAATATTTTAGATGATGTATTTCCTATTCAACAAAACTGTTTGAATAAGGCTTGAAATGACCTACATTTTTCTTCATATATAATATAATTTATATTTTAATTTTTCAATTTATAAAACGACTAACTGGGATCTTATAGTTGTTTTATAAATTGAATGACTTCTGATTGTATTCTGATGTTCATATACAGTGCCTTCAGAATGTATTTATACACCTTTGACTTATTCCACATTTTCTTGTGTTACAGCCTGAATTGAAAATTGATTAAATGGATTTTTGATTTCACCCAGCTATCCATAATGATTAGTGAAAGCAAGTTTTTAGCAATGTTTGCAAATTTATTGAAAATGAAATAAATATCTAATTTACATAAGTATTTACACCCCTGAGCCAATACTTGGAGAAGCACCTTTGACAGCGATTACCGCCGTGAGTCTTTCTGGGTAAGACTCTAAGAGCTTTCCAGACCTGGATTGTGCAACCTTTGCCCATTATTGTTTGAAGCTCTGTCAAATTGGTTGTTGATCATTTCTAGACAATCTTTTTCAGGTCTTGCCATACATTTTGAAGTAGATTTAAGTCAAAACTGTAACTGGGCCACTCATGAACATTCACTGTCTTATTGGTAAGCAACTCCAGTGTAGATGTGGCCTTGCGTTTTAGGTTATTGTTCTGCTGAAAGGTGTCTGGTAGAAAGCAGACTGAACCAGGTTTTCCTCTAGGATTTTGCCTGTGCTTAGCTGCTTTCTCTTTCTTTTTTAACCTGAAAATGATCCTGAAAACGATTAATGATTACAAGCATACCCATAACAAGATCCAGCCACCACTATGCTTGAAAATATGTAGTGGACTCAGGAATGTGTTGTATTGGATTTGCCCCAAACATACGTATTCATACGTAAACACTACGTATTCAGGACAAATTGCTTTGCCACATTTGTTTTGCAGAATTACTTTAGTGCCTTGTTGCAAACAGGATGCATGTTTTGGAATATTTGTATTATGTACAGTCTTCCTTCTTTCACTCTGTCAATTAGGTTATTATGATGGAGTAACTACAATGTTGTTGATCCATCTGCAGTTCTCTCCTATCACAGCCATTAAACTCCTTAATTGTTTTAAAGTCAGAATTTGCCTCAGGGTGAAATTCCTGAGTGCCTTCCTTCCTCTCCGGCTACTGAGTTAGGAAGGATGCCTGTATCTTTGTAGTGACTTGTATTGGTACACTGCAAAGTGTAACAAATAACTTCAACATGCTCAAAGGGATATTCATGTGGAAAAATTCAAGGGGTGTGAGTACTTTCTGAAGGCCTAAAATAAATGCTGAAGAAAAATGTATTCCGCGTTTTTTTGTCTGAATAGAATAATGAACATTTTTGCCACTTAAAAGGCACAAATGGCCTTGTCACTTGGGTGGTACCCTACCCTATAAGTACAAATATGTACAATTTCAGAAGGTTGATTTTTGTACCAATTCACTAAATATTAAAAAGTCACAGATGTGTCACTCAAGGTACATAATCGGGTCTCAAAAGTCACAAACTACAAGTGTACAACTATCTACCCCTGACAAGGGGTACGATGGACATACCTTATAGGGTACCACCCAAGTGACAAGCGTTTGTACCTTTTTAAGGCACATTTTGGAACTTTTTTGAGTGTAGCCAATCCACAAAAGACATTCCCTTAAAGAGGAAATCTGCAGTAGCTACATCCATTTTTTTGACTTATAAATTAATGATATTATCGTGTGTGCTCCCTCTCCGGCCTCTAGGTCACCAGGCTGCTCGTTTATGGCGCACACCTGTCACCAGCGTTACGCGCATTTGCGCATTATGACACTCACCTGGACTCCATCACCTCCTTGATTACCTGCCCTATCTCTATATGTCACTACCCTCGGTTCCTTCCCCAGGCGTCATTGTTTCAGTTTCAGTTTCATGTCTGTGCGTTGTTCGTGGTTCTTGTTTTGTATTATGTTTATTACGTTTTTTTATTATGATAATATTTTTTCATTAAAACACTCACTCCCTGCACTTGATTCCCGACTCTCAGCGCACATTCTTACAGATATGTACCCATTGATGCTTGAAGAATATAACTTGTAAATGCCTCATAACCTTAGTTTCACCATCGTACCAAATCAGAACCCAATGTTTGTAAACAAACTAAATATAAACAAACACTGTATAGCCTTGAAACATGTTTAAAACTACCATTTGATATCATGGATGGTCAGTTCTTCTAACCATAGCTTGTCTTGGAATTTGAGAGTGGTTGCGTTTCTCCAGCCCCACCCCTCAGCATTGTAGTGAAACAGTGGCGGGGAGTACAGTTTGTTATTGTTTCAAATGCTGATTGCCTCTTTAAGGGAAACAAAGTTATCTGATTGGCACTTCAATGATAGGTGAGACTGCTTTCCGGCCAATCATAATTTTTATATGAGCCAGAGGAGAGAGGTTATTTTCCCTGTTCCTTCCCCCACTATTGGTCTTGGCTGACTGATGTCCAGCACTGATGACCAGTTTTTAATGTCTTAGGGCAACGATGGAACGTATTCATAAACGAGTTTTACCCCTATGAGTTCAATATAATTGGTGAAGAATTTAAACTGTGAGCTATCTAGTAGGTCATGCATTGAACAACAGAAAGCAGACATACTGTAGGCTACCATGAGCAGCATGCACTTGCAATGAATACATTTATAGACTTCCCTCAGTTTTGGTTGCCAATGGTAGGGGCATGACCCGAGAATTCCCTTTTGAAATAGTTATCAGTACTTCAAGGATGGGGCATTGATTCATAACATCTCTTCAATAAGTCTTCCAGCTAGAGACAAAGGCTAGATCCACATGCCCTTTTTGATGTAAGATGACAACAGTTATGATTCCGATCCTAATTTACAAACAGTAGTCTACAGCATAACTCTTGCACATTGAGCCGGAGAGCTTTAGCTGGTATGAATGAGTTTTCACTTGTAAGGATCAAAGTTAGTCATGCAGTCATATGTGCTTTGTTTAAAGACGGTCATGAAAAGTAGACCGCTTCTCTTGAGCCCGAACCATAGCTCACCTCATCCCCATCTCTAGAAATAGACCCAAGGTACACAAATATACAGTAAGAAGCTTCCTTTCGCCATCAACACTCATTGACTTCTCATTGTGGGTATCACACACCCTGATATTGAAACAACTTCTAACAAACTTACATTGTGTGTGCAGTTTTTATTTTAGAATGTAAATCTTGTTGGGGCAAACCCACCCAAAATTGTTTTAGATGCATGCCAGCAAAGCCACTACACAACACTAAACAATACATTAATTGGGCTATAACGGTCACAAACAGTGCCCACAAACTGTTAGGCCTACATAAAGCTGCCCCAACAGCAGAGACCCAACACTTTACCATTGTTACACCTGGCTGTCAGCTGAGCCTTGTCTGGCATCGAAACACTTCATTCAGCCTCATTTACTGCCTTTAAAAAAACCATAGCTGATATGGTTAACTTGCTTAAACAAATGTGTTTTCTATTGACCATTTGAGATGTACAAACTATGGCATAAGGGTACCAAGAGTGGATAAGAGGCAATCTGTAATTTTGATTAAGATATTAATGAGCGAGCTAGAGCGAACGTAGTCAATATAACTATTTGTTCAGCATTTTTTAAATGTACAGCGACAGAATTCAGAACATGGGTCGTTCTTACAGTATTCTCCCTGTACACCAAGTCAGAACCATAGGATAAATAAAGGGGGCATATAAGCAGACAATGAAAGCTCTTACAATATTCGATGATGACATTTCTTTAAAACAGGCTATAGGCTACATGTGCACCACCAAGTCAGAACAGTAGGCTAAATTATGAGGGGAAAAGGGACCAAATGATTAGCGTGAGGCACATGGGCTACTAACAGCTTACTACACAACATACACTTAGTATTACTTTCTTAGCTATAGTATACATATCTTCCTGGCATATTACATAATTTATTCAGCAGCATACAAGACATATTTGGACTCACCTTGTTGTGCTGTGCTCACTTGAACAGGAAGGTGGCGTCGCAGTCCTTCATGGGCAAATTTTGTCATCAAGCTTTCTCATCAAAGTCTGGCATTCTCTGGATTTATGTTGTTCTCAAGACAACTTGGAACTAAAAAAAAACAAGGTTGAATCATGACATTAGTGATCTTCAGGTCGGAGCTGTAGAAAGAGGCTCGAGTTCGACTGGAAATTGCGAGTTGGATGACCGTTCAAAACGTATTTTCCCAGTCGGAGAAAATTGTTCCAGAGTTCCCAGTTGTCTTGAACTCACTGAAGTCTAAGATTTCCCAGTTCCGAGTTTCCAGTTGTTTTGAAAGCGGCAGAAGTCATGATGGATTGACAGCATGGCCAATGTTGAATGTTTATCATTTTAAGCTTTGAAAATAGACCCGTAAACCCAGCCTTGGACCACACATCCACTCCACTGAATAGCAGGATAGTGATTGCTTTGCAATGTTTGCAGTTAATCACTGATTCCTTCCAAACCACTCATTGTTGAATTTGCGATTTCCAACTTGCTGTGTAATGTTCATGTCCAATGGCCGATGAGCACCGATACCTTTTATCTAAAATTTCTCTTCATAATTCCTTTTCATATGACAACGTTTGAAAAGGATTTGCCAGTAGATTGTCCTCTTGATTCATGATGGTGACTGCTAGCTTGCTAGTTAAGATTTTGAAAGTGTGATGTTGACATGATCAGTCCAATCAAAGCTACAGTAGATATAATGTGATTTAAAGTCATTTTATCTGTGGCCAATGACCTCGAGCCTTCTTGGATGAGCAGTTATAATGTAATTATATTGCAGCACCCATGGGGCTTGAATTTTCTAGCTCTCCCCGTAGATTTTGCGGTGACGTAGTGTCCCCACGAGTGACAGAACACTGAGCCAATCACGGCGCAACTAGAGAACATTACCAACCTTTATGCTCTGTATTTTCCACTGGCTGCCCCACCACCACAGAAAGCACTGAGCTGGGCTGAAACGCCTACATTTTGGAGCTGCCTTACTCAAGAAAGCAACAAAGAGAGCATGTTTGTATACAGCTTTATTAATTCAATGTTATTTTATAGCTAAACAGGTGGTGCTCTGCCCTAAACAACACCTATTGCTGTACATGTATGACGTTGTGTTTGTATGGTATTGTGACATGTAGCTTCACCACAGGAGCTCCATTGTAAGCCAATGGGACCAATAGTGAGGTAGGAAGCAGGATGACACACCACTGTTAGTAGGTAGTGTATGAACTGTTTGTGTAAAGATATGTTCAGAGAGCACTTCGCAGAGCACGTGCTTGCAGAATGAGGGACCCTCCTATTTCTGATCCTTTTCATGTGAACAAATACAAGGCTTGGCATCTGGTCGTTGACCAATAATGCCCTCAACACTTAAACCAATACAGCAATTTAATTGGTTTATCTGATTCTGTTGATCTCTTGAGAGTTATCAAGATAGTAATTCGTTTTTTAAAATTCATAACCCTTTCAGGTACAATGTTGCTTTCAGCTGATAATCTAGTTATTTTTTCCTAGAGGATTGTTTGAGAAAGTGTCACGGATCCCTCCGGAACTTTCATCACGCACACCTGTCCCCAATTCCCACTGATTAGTATTTCATATATGTGCCCTTTTGTTCCCATGGTCTTGTCGATTATTGTTACAATGTCCGTTGGTGTGTGTGGGTACCTGTGCTGTGTGTTTTTAGCTTTCGTGCCCTTGTGGATTGCGCAGATGATTACGGGTCTCTTCCCGCGTGATAATCATTGTGCGCTAGTGTTATTTATTCAAGGTACTCCTCGCTCTTTTGTTTGGGTTTCAACCCTGTGTTTTTTGTTACTGTTTGTTTGGTCTTCACCACCGTGCCTTTACACTGCACTTAATTTGGGTACTATGAAAAGAAATATTATGCATTCCTGCGCCTGTCTCCATTTATACCAACATGACAGAAAGTTGAAAAGGTTTTCAAATCATATATACAAATACAGTACGTATTTGTAAACCTTCCTAACAGTTCTGTACAGTAACTAAGTAAAAATATATGGAAGTAGTACTTAAGTAGTTTTTTGGTATCTGTGCTTTACTTAGACGTTTATATATATATATTTGTACAACTTTTACTCCGCTGTACCAGAGATACTGTATATAGATGGTCTCCGCCCTAACAATGTGAGTTGTTGTTCCAAATGGGGGAAGGCAGGCGTTCTGTTTATCGGTCTGCTTATCGCTGTATTCCTGCATAGAGTTTGACCCTCTCGCTTCGTCTCTTCCTCTCTGTCTGAACCAAAATCAACGAATGGTTGGAATGAACGCAATCCTGCATTACATGGCGCTTTCTCAGTGACGGAGGTCTATTAATCTGAGCTGCGATACACTGGTCTAGCCTTTTGCTACAGCAGGAAAATAATCCTGTGGCAACAGGAAATGTGAATTAATGCATTTTTGTATGGTTTGTAACATTTTCCGTAAGGGAAAATCTGAAATTTCCAAGTGGAAATGACAAACTTCAGAAGCATTTTTAAACCTCATGTACTACAAGTTATGCACAATGTCTCCTGCAACAGGGTGATCAAATTAGGGAAGCCAGATCTCGGATAGGGCCGTTGTTTTCTCCCGCCCAGCCCTTCCCAAACCTTTTGGTGGTTGTACTCATTAGTGTTGCTGAATTGTGGTTGGAGGAGAGGTGGACAGAGGGAGAAGTGGCGAGGTGGAGAGGGTGAGAGGAGCACAGGGGAAGATGAGAAGTAGAGGTGGCGAGAGGAGGGCAGAGCTGAGTTTTGGGCAGGCAGCAGGCAACAGAGGAGACAGCAGTATCGGGAGAACTGCTGCTGCTGCTACTCTGTCCAAGAACACACGCTGGAGAGCTGACCTTGAGGGGATTGGAGAAAATTGACAGGGGGAGAGCGGTTAGAACGGGCCAGCCATATATCAGGCAGGCAATTTGGAGCACTTTAGCCGATGGGGGCCAATTCCTACAGCAGCGCCATAGATCAGAGTTTTCAGGCCTGAACACGCGCTCAAAGGGATAGGTTACATTTCTGAATGACTGGGCCACCGATCAAATCCCAGCAAATCATTCACACACAACAAGTGCAGAGTAACCATCAGGATTTGTGATGCAATGAGAGAGCATCAGCTGATATATGTACCTCTATTTGTAGCCTTGCTGTATCACCAGCTTTTGGTTTCAGTTCAGAACACGTTTTAAAGAGGCTCCATCAAAATGTCCGGTTCAATAATGTTGAGCATCAAGGACAATAAACGTGTTATGAACTGCAGGATACAGATGATGCCTCCCATGTACGTGATTGGAATATATAAATACCCACATTGATGAATACAACACAAACAAATTCAATTTTAAAACAAAAATAAAATGTTATTTTCCCCATTTTTTGAAGAGGAGATAAACAATTCACATCACAATGTTGCTCTTTGCAGTTGTTGCGCTGGCTAAACATTTGACAATTTAAAATTAAAAGCCTTTCTTCCCGACTGCTTGACCTTTTTATATTGCTGCTTCTATTTTGGATCTCAGTGCCTCACTGTACCTCTGAGACAGGCCAGATGGCTGGCCTATTGAGTGACAGAATCTCAGAGACAAGATCAGGGTCTCTGGCTCAGGCCCAACAACACCCAGTCTAGTCTGGTCTATGAGGTAATAGGCATAGGCCACACACATAACTAACTCCACCAAGGCATTGAATGTCCCCATCATGGTGTTACTTCCCAGTGTGCATGTGACACAACTCGAAAAGCATGCGGGGTAACATACAGTAAGGCACAATGTTATGGAAAGGTCACATAGAAATCTCTCTGTCATGTAGAGTAAGAAATCATGTCAGTTCTATACATGCAACGTCCAGAGCATTGCACCATCCTGAATGTGACCCTGAAATATTCTAACAACAAAACGTGGCCATTGGTATCAAATAAAATCTAATAAAATGGTATTTGTCACATGCGCTGAATACAACAGGTGCAGACCTTAAAATGAAATGCTTACTTACAAGCCCTTAACCAACAATGCAGTTTTAAGAAAAAAAAGAAAAAAAAGAAAGAATTAAAAGTAACAAATAATTACAGAAAAAATAACAATAGTGAGACTATATACAGGGGGTACTGGTACAAAGTCTATGTGCGGGGGCACCGGTTAGTCAAGGTAATTGAGGTAAAATATACAGTTGATGTAGGAAGATTACATACACTTACACTCGTTTTTCAACCACTCCACAAATTTCTTGTTAACAAATTATAGTTTTGGCAAGTCGGTTAGGACATCTACTTTGTGCATGACACAAGTAATTTTTCCAACAATTGTTTACAGACAGATAATTTCACTTATAATCCACTGTATCACTATTCCAGTGGGTCAGAAGTTTACATACATTAAATTGACTTTGCCTTAAAACCTCTTATGGATAGGGGGCAGTATTCGGAAGTTTGGATGAATGAGGTGTCCAATGTAAACTGCCTGTTACTCAGGCCCAGAAGCTAGGATATGCGTATAATTGGTAGTATTGAATGGAAATTACTTTAAAATTCCAAAACTGTTAAAAGAATGTCTGTGAGTATAACAGAACTGATATAACAGGTGAAAACCCGAGGAGAATCCATCCGGGACTTTTTCCTGAGCTCACCACTCTTTATAATGGCTGTCTTTGGGAATAGGAATGGAATACCTCCCACATTACAGTTCCTAGGGCTTCCACTAGATGTCAACAGTCTTTAGAAAGAGTTTCAGGCTTGATTTTTGAAAAATTTGCTAGAATTATTTGTTTTTGTAAGTGGCTCCCATTTTGGCGGTAGTGTTGTGGTGAGCGTCAGTGAGGGCGCGCACTTCGTTATTTATCCCTGGTAATGAACATACTATTCTCCGTCTTAACATTTATCATTTATTTACATATTAGGGTACCTGAGGATTTAATTAGAAACGTTGTTTGACTTGTTTGGACGAAGTTTATTGGTAACTTTCGGGATTCATTTGTATGCATTTTGAACGAGGGAAACCGGTGGATTACTGAGTCAAGCACGCCAAATAAACAGACTTTTTTTGGATATAAAGAAGGACTTTATTGAACAAAATGACCATTGTTATGTAGCTGGGACCCTTGTGATTGCAACCAGAGGAAGATCTTCAAAGGTAAGTGATTTATTTTATCGCTATTTCTGACGTTCGTGATGCCTCTGCTTGGTTGGAAAATGAATGTAATGCTTTTGTATGCGGGGAGCTGTCCTCAGATAATCGCATGGTGTGCTTTCTCCATAAAGCCTTTTTGAAATCTGACAAAGCGGCTGGATTAACAAGACGTTAAGCTTTTAAACAATGTAAGATACTTGTATTTTCATGAATGTTTAATATTACGAATTTTATATTTTGAATTTCGCGCTCTGCAATTTCACCGGATGTTGACGAGGTGGGGCGCAAGCGACACGCCTATCCCAAAGAGGTTTTAACTTCTTGCCACTAGGGGGGTGCCATTTCGACATAGCACAAAATTGTACCCAATTTAAACGGCCTCGTACTCAATTATTGCTCGTACAATATGCATATTATTCTTACTATTGTATAGAAAACACTCTAGTTTCTAAAACCGTTTGAATTATGTCTGTGGGTGAAACAGAACTCTCTCTGCAGCGAAATCCATGACAGGAACTGCGAAGGTCTGAAAACTAGGCTCTGCTCTGTATGTATCCTATGGGTCGACATGAACTGGACCCGCCTTCCCCTGGATGTCAGTAACCAATGAGAAGTGGAATGGACTTTCTGCGTAGTTCCCAGAGTTTATAAAAGGCCAAGCAGCGAGAGGACCTCTCTTTTCAACGCTCGTCATTACGCAAAGCAAGACCTCAGGATGGCATTTTGGAACGCTCAGTTATCGACCTTAGATATGTCCGTCTGTAATTTAATTCGCTACAGGTGTTAGAAACATCATAACGAAGTTATTTTAAACCGAGTTATATCAGTTTATGCGAGTATATTGCTATTTTCGGAATTTCCTTAGTATTGAGTATAAAGATTTAGGCATGCTGTGGCCTCATAGCTACTTGTTAGCTGCTACTTCCGAATTTGAACACGACGCTTTACAACCAAGCAACAATTCTTTTGGACAAAGGACCACTTCGCCAAGATTCTGATGGAAGCTCGTCCAAAAGTAAGAGCTATTTATGATATTATTCCGTATTTATGTGAAAAATGTAAACGTATTTGTCCGCCATTATTGCGGCACTAGTCTGGCTGTAACGCACACTGTATGTCTAATAACGTAAATATAAAAAATCTAACTCAGCGATTGCATTAAGAACTAATTTGTCTTTCAATTGCTGTCCAACCTGTATTTTTTTTTGTCAAGTTTATGAATAGCTTTCGATAAGAATAGGTGCCTTTCCAAGATGGCGCAGGACAGATTGCTTGATTTTTTGCCCACTAATCACGTTGTGTAACCACGAATTGTGCGGCTAAATATGCACATTTTCGAACCAACTCTATATGAATTGTGTAATATGATGTTACAGGACTGTCATCTGAAGAATTCTGAGAAGGTTAGTGAAAAAATTAATAGCGTTTGGGGGTTTATAACGTTATTGCTATCTTTGCCTTGAATCAATGCTGCTGTGTGACTGACTATTGTAGTAAGCTAAGATAACGCTATATTGTGTTTTCGCTGTAAAACACTTAGAAAATCTGAAATATTGGCAATATTCACAAGATCTGTGTCTTTCATCTGCTGTACGCTGTGTATTTTTAAGAAATGTTTTATGATGAGTAATTAGCTAATACACGATGGTCTCTGTGGTTATTCTAGTCATTTTAGTGAGAGTTGTGATGGGGGCTGCAATTGTAAACTATGATTTATACCTGAAATATGCTAATTTTTCTAACAAAACCTATGCTATACAATACATATGTTATCAGACTGTCATCTGATGAGGTTGTTTCTTGGTTAGTGGCTATTTATATCTTTATTTGGTCGAATTTGTGATAGCTACTGATGCAGTAAGAAAATGGTGGAGTAAGAAAATTGTTGTCTTTTGCTAACGTGGTTAGCTAATAGATTTACATATTGTGTCTTCCCTGTAAAACATTTTAAAAATCAGAGATTTTATTTGATGATATCCCTGTAACTTTAGGCTAGGCTGTGCTAGTCAGCTTTTGTGATGGGGGTGCTCCCTGATCCGGGTTTGTGAGGCAATAGAGGTTAAACAGCTTGGAAAATGATGTTATGGCTTTAGAAGCTTCTGATAGGCTAATTGACATAATTTGAGTCAATTGGTGGTGTACCTGTGGATGTATTTCAAGGCCTACCTTTAAACTCAGTGCCTCTTTGCTTGATATCATGGAAAATCTAAAGAAATCAGCCAAGACCTCAGAAAAAAATGGTCTGGTTCATCCTTGGGAGCAATTTCCAAACGCCTGAAGGTACCACCTTTATCTGTACAAACAATAGTACGCAAGTATAAACACCATGGGACTAGGCCGCCATCATACCGCTCAGGAAGGAGGTGTGTTCTGTCTCCTAGAGATGAACGTACTTTGGTGCGAAAAGTGCAAATCAATCTCAGGACAACAGCAAAGGACCTTGTGAAGATGCTGGAGGAAACAGGTACTAAAGTATCTATATCCACAGTAAAATGAGTCCTATAACGATATGACCTGAAATGCCGCTCCGCAAGGAAGAAGCCACTGCTCCAAAACCGCCATAAAAAAGCCAGACTACGGTTTGCACATGGGGACAATGATCATGCTTTTTTGTGATATTTCCTCTGGTCTGATGAAACGAAAATATAACTGTTTGTCCATAATGACCATTGTTTTGTTAGGGGGAAGCTTGCAAGCCGATGAACACCATCCCAACCGCGTAGCCCTGGGGTGGCAGCATCATGTTGTGGGTTGCTTTGCTGCAGGAGGGACTGGTGCACTTCACAAAATAGATGGCATCAAGAGGGAGGAAAATTATATGGATATATTGAAGCAACATCTCAAGACATCAGTCAGGAAGTTAAAACTTGGTCGCAAATGGGTCTTACAAATGGACAATGACCTCAAGCATTCTTCCAAAGTTGTGGCAAAATGGCTTAAGGACAACAAAGTCAAGGTATTGGAGTGGCCATCACAAAGCCCTGACCTCAATCCTATAGAAAATATGCGGGCAGGACTGAAAAAGCGTGTGCGAGCAAGGAGGCCTTCAAACCTGACTCAGGTACACCAACTCTCACAGGAGGAATGGGCCAAAATTCACCAAACTTATTGTGGGAAGCTTGTGGAAGGCTACCCGAAACATTTGACTGAAGTTAAACAATTTAAAGGCAATGCTACGAAATACTAGTTGAGTGTATCTACACTTCTGACCCACTGGGAATGTGATGAAATAAATAAATGCTGAAATAAATAATTATCTCTACTATTATTCTGACATTTCACATTCTTAAAATAAAGTGGTGATTCTAACTGACCTAAGACAGGGAACTTTTACTAGGATTAAATATCAGTAATTGTGAAAAACTGAGTTTAAATGTATTTGGCTAAGGTGTATGTAAACTTCCGACTTCAACTGTAGGTGGGTGAGGGAAGTCTGGAGTGCAATTGAGATTGTGTCATCTATGGATCTGTTGGGGCGGTATGCAAATTGGGTCTAGGGTGTCTGAGATAATGGAGTTTATGTGTGCCATAACCAGCCTCTCAAAGCACTTCATGATTACAGATGTGAGTGCTACAGGGCTGTAGTCATCGTGGCATGAATCTTTAGAGTTATTGGGAACAGGAATGATGGTGGTCATCTTAAAACATGTAGGGATTACAGTCTGGGACAGGGAGAGTTTGAAAATTACCATGAGAACGCGCACTGGAATAACGTCGGGCCTTACTAACGTCAGCCTCGGAGAGCAAGATCACCCAGTCCTCTAGGTCGGTGATGGCCATCATCATACCCGGCACAATCTTGTTAGTGAAGCGTGCATAAAAGGCATCGAGTTTGTCTGGTAGAGGAGCAATGTTGAGCAGGTCAGTACTGGACTGTAGCACCTACCACACGCAGCGGGTGTTGAACCCTGTGTAATAAGACCCTTATTCCTATATTGTACTTTAACTTGTTTGATGACTCTGCCGAGGTCATAGTGGGTCTAGAGGTATGGTTTTCAATTCTTTACATTTTGTGAGAGTTTCCCCTTTCCATAGTGGGGTATATTAGTTTGTAGCTCAAGCGGTTCGGACGCTACAGACAGAAATTGGCACATCAGCGTTACCGACTTCAGATGAGTCCCATGACACTAGTGGGGTCGTAAAGCAAAACCTTTCGGACACTAGAGACGTATTCGTGAGAAGAACAATTTTCGGGATGTCTCGTGGACTGACAAACAACGGAAGGCAGATGTGGTGGATTGAGTGAAACCATTTTGCGCTGCTATTTCTAGCTAAAACTGACGGGGATTTTTTTTATTATTTGACTTAGATTGATACTCTTAAGGATAAAAGACCAATAAAGGCACTAGAATGCGCTGTCTTATGAATTGATTGAGCGAGCAGCAGTGCGCTTTACCAGGGACATCATATGAGAGACACAGTTATGTGACGTCCATGAATGAGTTAAGATACAACCGATGCCCTAGCAACACAGGGATTCTACATTGTGACTTGTCGTCATAAAGTAGATATACTATGCAATATGTTATGCTCATTCGTATCTTATCTCGCACAGTCTTAATTTTCCGCATGACGAACTAGGGAAAATTGACTTAGAATTGCTCCATGCAAAGTGGTTGTATTTTCCATTTACATGGTCGGGAGCCTGTGTCGTCAAAGTGTGGAGCAGGTATGATTTTCAACAACGTTCCAACTCGCAACACAAGGGTCCTTGATCAGCCGTGCTGCAAATTCAGACTCCACAGTCATTAAATGGACTTGGAATTGCCTGGCTTCCACAGAGACTTGACAAATGCAATGTGTGCAACTGTGAATAATGCCAATGTGTGTCGGTTTCACTTGAAAAGCATTGAACCAGGATTTGTTAGCGAGAATACTGTATGTTTTATGATATTCTTGTTACGGTAACTACTGTCTTCCCATGGAACTATTAGCCATATCCCCCCAAATAAAATACAGGCATACTGTAATATACAGTACCCATGTCATAATCCACAAACAACGCATGGTTATACAAGCAAACTTCCCTGGGAACATGAATATGTGATGTGACTTCCCAATGATTGTAATGTATTATGAAAGGGAAAGTAAAGAACGGGTCTAAATGTATTCCAGCATCCACTCTAGGTGCTTTCTTTTCCCATGACAGGCTCTTTCTTTCTGCATCAGCTCAGCTAGATCCATCCTCATCACATTACTACGTCCATGGATGAAATAACCACTCTGAGAGAGAGAGGGGGGAGGGGCGCTAATAGAGAGATATGGGAGATACAGAGCGAGAGAGCGAATACACAAAGCTGTGATCGATCTGAGAGACAAGGCAAGAAAGGCCTTCTAAGCCATCAAAAGGAACATCAAATTTGACATACCAATTAGGATCTGGCTAAAAACACTTGAATCAGTTATAGAACCCATTGCCCTTTATGGTTGTGTTGTCTGGGGTCCGCTCACCAACCAAGAATTCACAAAATGGGACAAACACCAAATTGAGACTCTGCATGCAGAATTCTGCAAAAATATCCTCTGTGTACAATGTAAAATCCCAAATAATGCATGCAGAGCAGAATTAGGCCGATACCTGCTAATTATCAAAGTCCAGAAAAGAGCTGTTCAATTCTACAACCACCTAAAAGGAAGCGATTCCCAAACCTTCCGTAACAAAGCCATCACCTACAGAGAGATGAACCTGGAGAAGAGTACCCTAAGCATATTGGTCCTGGGGCTCTGTTCACAAACACAAACAGACCCCACAGAGCCCCAGGAAAACAACACAATTAGAACCAACCAAATCATGAGAAAACGAAAAGATAATTACTTGACACATTAGAAAGAATTTACCAAAAAAACAGAGCAAACTAGAATGCTATTTGGCCCTAAACAGAGAGTACACAGTGGCAGAATACCTGACCACTGTCACTGACCCACACTTAAGGAAAGCTTTGACTATGTACAGACTCAGTGAGCATAGCCTTGCTATTGAGAAAGGCCGCCGTGAGCGGACATGGCTCTCAAGAGAAGACAGGCTATGTGCACACTGCCTACAAAATGTGTTGGAAACTGAGCTGCACTTCCTAACCTCCTGCCAAATGCATGACCATATTACAGACACATATGTCCCTCAGAGTACACAGACCCACGACGACTTTGAAAACAAATCCAATTTTGATAAACTCTCATATCTATTGGGTATGCACCGTGTGTAATCACAGCAGCAAGATTTCTGACCTGTTGCCACAAGAAAAGGGCAACCAGTGAAGAACAAACACCATTGTAAATACAACCCATATTTATGTTTAATTATTTTCCCTTTGGTACTTTAACTATTTGCACATCGTTACAACCCTATATATAGACAAATGTATTTATTAGTTTGGAACTTTTGTGAGTGTAACGTTTACTGTAAAAAAATGTAATTGTTTATTTCACTTTTGTTTACTATCTTTTCACTTGCTTTGACAATGTAAACATATGTTTCCCATGCCAATAAAGCCCTTGAATTTAATTGAATTGAGAGAGGAGAAAGAGCAAGAGAGCGAAAGAACGAGAGAAAGGGGAGATGGAGAGACACAGCGAGAGGAGAGAGAGCAAAAGAGTGATGAGATAGAGAGAGACCTATTTCACTTGCTTTGGCAATGTAAACATGTGTTTTCCATGCCAATAAAGCCCTTTAAAATTGAAATTGAATTGAGGTAGAGAGAGAGAGAGTAGAAAAAGAGAGCAAGAGAGAGGAAAGGGGGATACCTAGTCAGTTGTACAACTGAATGCCTTCAACTGAAATGTGTCTTCCCCATTTAGAGATAGAGAGAAAGGAGGTAGAGAGAGACAGAGGAGATAGCGAGCGCTAGAAAGAGCTAGAGCGAGAGGGAAATCCAGGAAAAGAGAGCTGGATCACAATGATATTTGCATCTCTTACATCTGTTTCGATGACAGGGACCTATAATTAGTTTTTTGCTGCCTGCAGAGCATTCTATGTTAATTCCAACGCGCCATCGAGGGCTTTGTCAGATATGGTATTTATGTAGGTCTAGCCTGAACAGCTCCTAATGAATTATTCATTTGTGGCAGCACAGTTTTGGTGTCATTTACCCTGGCGTTTCACACTGTTTTTATCAAACACTCGGGCTGCTGCTGACTGACCAGTCAAGTTGCAGCTCCATGCAATATTCATCTGCAGAGATGAATGCGAACAACAGCTCATACCCTCCAGGATTTAGATGGAATGAACAAACACAGCAACATTAACAAAAACAAATCCTCTCCACTTGTAAAAACGCAGCATGCCTCATGCTTTTCCATCCCCTTGCATGGCGGATTTGTGGAAACCTTTCACCAGGAGGTCAACTGGCTTGAGAGGAGCTGCTCTCATGCCTCATAATGCCACTGTGCCCTCCAGGGGATGATAGGATGGGGGAGCAAAGGAAGACGGGGGGATTGCATGTTGAATTTAAACTACAGAGGGGCCATGGGACCTCTCTGGCACTTTTAGCTCGTAAACACTTGAAGCCAGAGTAACTCCAGTGGGTGGCAGTTGGAGTTGATATTTGTACTGCTATATGTGTATTGCTTCTTAATTGATTTAAAACTGGTGCATGGAGGAGGACTGGCAGCCATTCACATTTTACTATTCACTGGTCATTGGGAGCCCTTGCCTGGCCACACTCATTCAAATATAAACCATGTCAGTATTTCTTTGCCAAAAGTCCAAAGCACTAGCCAGAACTACAGAGACTAGATACTGAATAAAAGATGGGAGGAGTCGCTAGATAGACCCTAAACCATGTACTATAAATGGCTCTGGATGGACCTTGTCTGCAGTGTAAAGAGGTGATGAGACTCAGTGGCATGTATTCATGGATGTCAGGCTTCCCCAAATATATTTTGGGGATAATAAAATATTTTCTCTCTCTGTGTTTTCATAATTGTCCGTCAATTCGCAAGTGGCGGAATCTCACCGCAGTAATCATCCAAGCGAGGGAAACAGTGTCCCTCTTTCGCAGTATGGGTAGCCCATGTATCTGATGCTGTCTGGAACAAAAGAGTATGACATGTTGCCTCTGTAGCATTTGATGCCAGCAAGCACTTGGCCTCCCTTGACAAAAAAAACAATAGCCAATCACTATTTAGCTGAGCTCAACTGTGGGTTTTACTGGCACAGCAAAATTCCCCCCAAGGGAGGCCAGTTTGACTTTACACCAATCAAATCACATCCAAACAAAACGTCATCATTGTCACACAAAGGTGTCTGTTTCTGGTCTGCTTGTGTTGACATCCCACACCAGCTAGCTTGTTAAATCAGCCCTTTCCCAAACCATGGATGGAGAGGTTGATTTGGACTTGTGGTTTTGACTTAATTTTCTGTACAGGCCAATGAATATGACGGCGATTCTGATCTAACCATAAATTAATATATTGTGCCACTGGCCTGAGGCGACTGAAGTTCAATGTGTAGCCTAGATGTAGCCTTGTAGGCTCACGTTAACTAGCTGGTTCATTTTTGCACAAGTGAAGAAGTTAGGCTAGCAAGCATTTTAACTATGTAGCCTTTGAAAATAAAAAATAAAATCCTACTCTATGACAGAGCCATAGTCCGTTTTGCCAACATGAAAGAGAGGAGGATGGCATTGGCGTTCAACTAGTCTACAAGTAGAGTAAGTCAACTTGTTGTTTTTTTACTTATGCAAGCACAGACACACATACGCACAATCACAGAACAGAGTATCATGGGCAGCCACACGATATTTAGCAACATTGATTGGACTAAATCGTTTTTGGTATCTTTATGTTTGTTTTCAGTGTACTTAACTAAGCATATCCACTGATTATACCAAACATTAAGAACACCTTCCCGATATTGAGTTTCACCCCTCCCTTTGCCCTCAGAACTGCCTCAATTCGCCTGGGCATGGGGAAGCTGGCCCATAATGACTCCAATGCTTCCCACACTTGTGTCAAGTTGACTGGATGTCCTTTTGGTGGTGGACCATTCTTGATACACACGGAAAACAGTTAAGCATGAAAAACCCAGCAGTGTGACAGATCTTGACACAAACCGGTGCGCCTGGAACCTACTACCATACCCCGTTCAAAGGCATTTACATTTTTTGTCTTGCCCATTCATCATCCGAATGACACACATACTGTACACAATCCATGTCTCAATTGTCTCTAGGCTTTAAAATCCTTCTTTTAAACACTTCTTCAGGATCGGTGGTTCCCCAACGGGACGGTTGAGCTAACGTAGGCTAATTTGATTAGCATGAGGTTGTAAGTAACAAGAACATTTCCCAGAAGAGAGACATTTCTGATATTGGCAGAAAGCTTAAATTCTTGTTAATCTAACTGCACTGTCCAATTTCCAGTAGCTGTTACAGTGAAATAATACCATGCTATTGTTTGAAGAGAGTGCACAGTTTTGATCTTGAAAAGTTATTAACAAACAAATTAGTCACATTTGGGCAGTCTTGATACAACATTTTGAACAGAAATGCATTGGTTCATTGGATCAGTAAAAAACTTTGCACACATATTGCTGCCATCTAGTGGCCAAAATCTAAATTGCACCTGGGCTGGAATAATACATTATGTCCTTTCTCTTTCATTTCAAAGATGATGGTACAAAAAAAAGTTTTTTTTTCTTTGTATTATATTTGAACAGATCTAATGTGTTATATTCTCCTACATTTCTTTCACATTTCCACAAACTTCAAAGTATTTCCTTTCAAATGGTATCAATAATATGCATATCCTTGCTTCAGGGCCTGAGCTACAGGCAGTTAGATTTGGGTATATCATTTTAGGTGAAAATTGAAAAAAAGTGTCCTATCCTTAACCTGTCTCCTCCCCTTCATCTACACTGATTGAAGTGGATTTAACAGGTGACATCAATAAGGGATCATAGCTTTCACCAGGATTCACCTTGTCAGTCTATGTCATGGAAAGACTCAGTGTATAGCCTTGTTGATTTGATGATGTTTAAATGTTTAAGTTGAAATGGAATAGCGGAGGCAGTGCTCCTGTTGTCTTTGTGTTGACTTGAGGTAACTGTGGTTCTAAATCAAAGTTGTTTTTGTAAACTGTCATAAACATTAACTTGCTTGACCATGCTGCATGTCATATACTGTAACTGTTTGTCATGTGCAATATTTGCTTTGTGGGCTTCACCAGACAGATGTTGCTCTCCGGTTTTGTGATGAAACAAACATATGTGTAGTTGACTTTATCCCGCCACTGTGTCACTGTTGTCTTTTTGTTGTCACGGCCTTATTGTATATCACGGTGGCGTATGAACCAATGGGTTATAGAGCAAACAACGCAAAAATCACAACATAGGTTGTAATATGGCTTTTTTTTATTGGCTTCTCTTCCCCACTGATTTTAGCCAAGCACCACTACTGTTTGACAGTAGTTATTGTGCCAAAGAGAACACAGATAAAGATACCACACCATACCCCTGCAGCGATAGTATAATATTAAGCCTGAGCCAGCATAAATCTCAGTATACCTGGGAGAAGACATGGAGCCGGATCCACAAACTGATGCTGATGCTGCTGCTTCGAAACTTAGCCAGATAAACATGTTTTTTTGTCATCTCTATTACCTTCTGTACATTGGAGAGACGTCGAGGGGTGGTTGTAATATGGCTTTTATATTGGTTTGGCTTGGCTTCCCGAGTGATTTTACTAACGCACCACTACTGATAAGACTAGCCCTAGAGCATAGGGGTGCTCAAACTTTTGGGCTTGGTGGGCCAAAATATAATCTTACTTGTGGGCCAAGGGCCAAATAAATAGGCATTATCCATTTAGAAATATAAAAAGGTAAACAATAGCTTTTAGGTTCTTGAAACAATCGTTTTTTTTTTTTTAAGTAATCGTAAAATTCCACTTCAAACATGAATCAAATTGTACCCATATAACTTGGCCCCCCCAACCCTAATCCAGCTCTTAAATTCATGTTCTGCAGTTCTACACGTTTTGCCATGAAGTGGAGACAATGTCGCTGTTGTAGCCTTTTCCTGCAGTCAATAAACAAAAGTGCCCTCTTTGGCCTCATCTGTGGAATGTTAATAATATATTTTTTAATTTCATAAAGATCATTTCAAAAACCTGATGAAAATATGTCGTTTCTATGTCAAGCTGTTTTGTTATACAGTATTTATGTCTTCTATGATGTATATAAAGTGTAATATTGGGATGCAAACTCAAAATTGAATACATTTCAACTCCATATCGGTGTTTTTTAAGCCCATAACCATGTGTGTGAGGTGAATACTTTTGTTTCAAAGTAGACTTGTTTAAGACTACCAATAATCACTCTGCGTGACCCTGATTCAGTCCACCGTAGTAAAAGGTTAAAGCCTATTTTCTGCAATTCTACACATTTTTCCATGGGGCAGAGAGAAAATGTAGGCGTTTTAAAATGTATTTAATGCGATTCTGCTAATTTTGCCATTGGATAGAGATAAACATTTGCAGTTTTAATGTCAATTCCCTGCTGTTCTACACTGCCATGAGTTATGCCATGTTCTAATTATATCTGAACGAGAGTGACTAACAAAATAAATGTGGGTCTCCTGGGCACATGCTTTGGGTGCCCGGTCAGTACGTCGGCCATGATTACTAGCTGGCTAGACGAACACTAACATTTTTGCTGACATGGACAGGAAAACTGCTGATGCACTACCAAATAAAAAATGTGCATGTTGTGTATTCTACTATGAGATCTGTAAAACAGTTGAGGCTGCTGAGGGGAGGACGACTCGTAATAATGTCAGGAACAGAGTAGAAAGGAATGGCATCAAACACATGGAAACCACATTTGATGTATTTGACACCATTCCACCTATCCGCTCCAGCCATCACCACGAGCCAGTCCTCCCCTATTAACGTGCCACCAACCTCCTGTGCTCTAAACAGTAAGTTGAGACCCTGACTTTTTGTTGGCGGCCCTTTAGTAGTCTTTGCCGGGCAAAACCAAACATTGTTGTTGGCCACGTTTGGTCTGTGGGCCTCAGTTTGGTCAGCCAGGGCCATAGCGGGCAGTGTGTTGTCCCAGGGATGTAACGTGGTGGTGGGTTATGTCCCCAGACCTTGGCTGAGTGACCACAGTCTGTGTTTGTTTATTCAGAACACATTACACATTAGGGACAGCGAGGGATGGAAGGTTTATATACAGTATATTATATATACACATCACATGCAACTCATAAGACTAAGCAATTAGCCTATTAAAATGTTTATCTGACTCATAAAGATAATTAGCAATATGCATGAGACTATGGCTGAGTTACAGTAATAGGCAATGAAGAAATGTCTGAGAATGGAATTTGAAATACAAGTGTATGTAACGGCAGCCTTCCTTCTCTTCCAGAGAAGAGGTGTAACAGGGATCGGACCAACACGCAGCGTAGCCAGTGCTCAACGTGTTTAATTAAATGATAAACAGAGAACACTTACAAATACAAAATAACAAAAAGTGGCAAACCGATACAGTCCTAGCTGGTGCAGAGAAAACACAGAGACAGGAAACAACCACCCACAATCCCCAACACAAAACAAGCCACCTATATATGATTCCCAATCAGAGACAACACAAAACATCTGCCTCTGATTTGAGAACCATATTAGGCCAAACATAGAAACAGACGAACAATATAGAATGCCCACCCAGCTCACGTCCTGACCAACACTAAAACAAGCAAAACACACAAGAACTATGGTCAGAACGTGACAGTGTATTTAATTACTTTGTAAAATGAATGGATTCACGCATAAGGCATGAAGCTTAAGTTACAAAGCATTAACATGCATTACAAGGCATTATTCTAAGCATGATCAGAGAGAGAGACAAAGAAACCATGGCTTGTGCCATGGCCCAAAGCTCATGGGGTAGGGAGAGAAAAAGAACAATGAATCTAAGACTCTTTTTTAAGACTCAGATTTTGAGTTGGTGATCAATAGTATTACTGTAACGTTAACCTCCAATTAAGAAATCAGACCACACGATGTAATCACAACAGAACCTCTGCTTCTCAGAGATGTGACAATGTCGGTTGGTAAGATCAACACAGTGAATGCTGAATTCCTATGACAACACAGAGCAAATTCTTGCATAAAGCTGATAAGAAGAGTCACTTCGAGGGCTGCCCTTCACATGTACAGTATGTATTAATTTACCATGATTTTTAAACTGCCTAAATGACTATCCACCTGTATTCATGAAGTGCTTTGAAAGGCTGGTCATGGCTCACATCGAAACCCTAGACCCACTCCAATTTGAATACCACCCCAAAAGATCCACAGATGACGCAATCTCAATTGCACTCCACACTGCCCTTTCCCACCTGGACAAAAGGAACACCTACGTGAGAATGCTATTCAGTGACTACAGCTCAGCTTTCAACACCATAGTGCCTTCAAAGCACATCACTAAGCTAAGGACCCTGGGACTTAACGCCTCCCTCTGCAACTGGATCCTGGACTTCCTGACGGGTCATCCCCAGGTGGTAAGGGTAGGTAACAACACATCAGCCACGCTGATCCTCAACGCGGGGGACCCTCAGGGGTGACTACTCAGTCACCTTCTGTACTTCCTGTTCACCCATGACTGCATGGCCAAGCACACCTCCAACGCCATCATTAAGTTTGCTGACGACACAACAGTGGTAGGCTTGATCACCGACGAGGATGAGACAGCCTGAGATACAACCTCTCCCTCAACATGATCAAGACAAAGGAGATGATTGTGAACTACAGGAAAAGGAGGGCCGAGCACGCCCCCATTCTCATCAACGGGGCTGCAGTGGAGCATGTTGACTCTTCAAGTTCCTTGGTGTCCACATCACCAACAAACTGTCAGGGTCTGAACACACCAAAACAGTCGTGAAGAGGGCACAACAACACCTATTCCCCCTAAAGAAAAGATTTGGCATGGGTCCTCAGATCCTCAAAAAGTTATACAACTACACCGTCAAGAACATCCTGACTGGTTGCATCCCTACCTGGTATGGCAACTGTTAGGAGGCCTACCGGAAGGCACTACAGAGGGTATTGCTTACGGCCCGGGACATCACTAGGACCAAGCTTCCTGCCATCTAGGACCTCTATATCAGGCAGTGTCAGAGGAAGGTCCTAAAAATTGACAAAGACTCCAGCCACCCTCGTCATAGACTGTTCTCTCTGATACCACATGGCAAGCGGTACCGGAGCGCCAAGTATAGATCCAAGATGCTTCTAAACAGCTTCTACCCCAAACCATAACAGCTAACCAAATGACTACCCGGACCATTTGCATTGACCCCCCCCCCCCCTTTTTTACGCTGATGCTACTCCTCCCTGTTTATTATCTATGCATAGTCACTTTACCTCTACCTACATGTACATATTACCTTCATTACCTCGACCAACCTGTGCCCCCACACATTGACTCCGGTACCGGTACCCCCTGTATATACCCTCATTACTGTTATTTTATTGTTGCTATTTAATTATTTGTTATTTTCATTTTTATTTGTATGTATTTGTTTACTTCAGTTTATTTAGTAAATACTTTCTTGACACTTATTTTTTCTTAAAACTGCATTGCTGTTAAGGGCTTGTAACATGCTGACTACACCGCTCGCATCGCGTGCGTTGCAAAATAATTTTATACATACAGTATGTTATTCAGTTATTGCACCCACACTGCTCGCGCGTACCAACGAGCGTCTGCGTTGCCAAGGGCTAAAAGAGAAGTCAGTTCTATTTGTGACGCTGATCGGGCTGCAAGTCCTTCCTCTCCAATATCCTCATTGGTTTAAAGAAGCAGATACCCACGTGCCATCTCGTCATTGGTTATACCCACCCGGGTGACTGAAAGACGACCGGAGGTTGTTTGCGGTAATACACGTTATGAAAGTTAGTGGCCAATCGCCATATAAGTTAAAGAAGAAAAAGCCTGGAAGGAGGAGAGATTACTAGAAACGATTCGGTTGACCGTTTTATGTGTGGATTAATTGTCGGAATAGAGGACCTTGTGCATTTCAGGTAAAATTATAACTCAACGTTTATATCCCAGGATAAGTTAGCTAGGGACTGCAAGCTAGCTAGCTAAATTGCCTTGCTTTCGATCTGTCCCCAAATTAAAATAATTGGTTCAGAGTTTGTTTTGATATTTTAACCTGCGTATTGTGATCGCGTTTGTTGTGGGGGGACAAAATCAATTTGCGCATGATGGGGCACCTGCGAGGCCGGTTAGGGTATGGTGTTAATAAGCATTTCACTGTAAATGTCACGTTCCTGACCTATTTATGTTAGTTGTTATGTGTGTTAGTTGGTCAGGACGTGAGGTTGGGTGGGCATTCTATGTTTTCTGTTTCTGTGTTGGTTTTGGGTTGCCTAGTATGGCTCTTAATTAGAGGCAGGTGTTTGGCGTTCCTCTAATTAAGAGTCATATTTAGGTAGGCGTTGTCACAGTGTTCGTTGTGGGTGATTGTCTCCTGTGTTTGTGTATGTCGTTGCGCCACACGGGACTGGTTTCGGTTTGTTTGTTAAGTGTCATTTATGTGTAGGCTTTTTTCCCTGTTCGTGCGTTCTCGTGTGTTATGTGAGTCCGTCGTTCAGATCTGTTCTACACCGTTTATTTGTTTTGTTAGTGTATAGTCAAGTTCGTGTTTTTTCGTCTTGTCATTAAAATCATTATGTATTCAAACTTCGCTGCGCCTTGGTTCAATCCCTGCTCCTCTTCGGATGAAGAAGAGGAGGACAGCCGTTACAGTAAAGGCCTACACCTGTTGTATTCAGGGCATGTGACAAATACAATTTGATTTGTCCCCACTTGCAGCAGAAAATAGGTAGCTTTCCGCGTGGCGACAACTGGTAAAATGCTTCAGGAGGGCAGTCACGTGTGCTAGCAAGGCAACATCAGGTATGGGCCGAATCAGGAGGAAGTGGGACTCACTAAGCAAGCAGCGTGACATCCTTTACGCCTAGTCACTTTACCCTGCCTTCATGTACATATCTACCTCAAATACCTCATACCCCTGCACATTGATCTGGTAGTTCCTGTTTATAGCTACATTCTTGTGTATTTTTTTGTTACACAACTATTATTATTATTTTACTCTGCATCATTGGGAAGCACTCATCGCAAGCATTTTGCGGATAAATCTACACCTGTTGTAATCGGTGCAAGTGAAAAATATAATGTTACTTGATTTTATTCGTGTTGTCTTATGTATCACTTAGACCTGTATGCACTTTTTTTTCCTGCTTTGCTATAGTATGTTGAACCAGTTCAACTGCTTTTGCTATTGCATGGTTATGCAACAATGATTTTGTAACATTGGAAGCACACGAAGGCGAAGTAAAGTGATCTGTAAGGAAGCCTCAGCTGGAGAATGGCCCCAATTTGAAATGTACAGGAGGTAGTGCATAGTTAGCGATGTTTTAATCCAGGGAACATCTGTATGCAGGCAGGGCAGCTTTTGACAATGAAGCTACACAACAATGGTCTCTGTTTCAAACATCCAAGGTACCCAAAGCCAAGGGGAGTACATACCTGACAAAATGTTGACTTGTTTCATTCAGCACTTGGTGCCAACACGACACCAGCACTCACAACTCAACAGCACAATTAAACAAGGGACTAGTGAGTCACTGTGATAAAAAAAATAACTGCCCTTGAAAATCTCACACCTGAGAATAAGTGCATGTAAATATTGTCTGGCTGTGTACCGCAGATGATAAAAACAAATTATGCAGACCTCAGGTGTAGCCCCTTGTAGAAAGCCAGGAAACAAGGTATTCTGTGTTATCAGATTTTATACGAAGCACAGGATTTCCATTTCTCCTGGATTCTAGCATATTTTTATTTAAATGTCAGGATCTGGTGCTTGGTCTGTGGGACGGAGGTTTGATATTCCCAAAGCCTGCTATGCGTTGTTGTAATACCAAGTGGACAGAGAACGGAATCCGATTGTGCTAGAGAACCTGAAAAAAAAGTCAGTGTGCAATAATATGTATTTGATCTATATATTCTATTGTAGATTTTCAGAGGCCTATCTATTCATATTACTCAGTTTATATTATCACTGGACTGTATGAGCACATGATTCTCAGCAACCTGAGCCCGGTTCCACGAAGGGGCAAAAGAGGGCTTAGCCCATTCAGTTGAAACTTGTGCCCCATCAGTTTTAGTTTTTAGCTCCCTATTTAAAAATAGCAAAAAGTTTAAATGATTGAGTGTTAGGTTGGCGCAATATCTGTATCTCCGTGGCACAGTGTCACACAATAGACAGACCGTGTGGTGGTTAAGCATGACTTGGGTTGCCATAAAAAGCAGGAAAAAGCTATTCTAATCTGTGGTAGGCTAAGTGAATAACGTGATACGCCTCTGCCTGTAATATTTGATTTAGATTTATAAGGGCGGGGTCAAGTTTACCGTTGAAGTTGCTTCACTCGACTTTGCCTCATGCCCCACCACTACAGAGTTTAGTTAGCTTCTTAGCTAGCTGTAAAATGCATTAGTGTTATTAGCTTTAGTCTATTTAGCTAGCTCGATGCAGCTAATTTGCCACTGCCACGATGGATATCCAAAATTGGTGTCGCCAAAATACCCAAACAAAGCCAAAGGAGAAGGAGAGTAATGAGCAGCAGTAGCATCAAACCACTGAGGCCGCCGCCAAGCCCAGCAGCGAGGATTCCTGGCCTGTGTTCCCTTGACCCAGAGAGCCATGAGTCATGTCTTTCTCGATGTGAAAAGGTGAAACTATTGCTGGATCTAAGCAAAACAGAATTTGGTGGAAGCTGAGTTGTGTCGCTCGCCAGGTTTTGCAGACTAAAATCGCTCCGGTTCCAGTGAGGTGAAATGGACTCCACTGCAATGAAACGGATATCCTGCAATGAGCGACATTCGCCAGTTTTTGAAGACTGAATTCACTCCAGCTCCAATGAGGTAAAATGGACTCCACTGCAATGAAACGGATATCCTGCAGTGATTCTCTGGGCCTCTCTTCACTATGCCGATCTTGCTTACTGCACTGAAACATGGATCGACTTTTGTTGCGTGTGAGAACTCATTTTTAACTTTGGCAAAAGCTAAACTAATCCAACTGGCATTTGATCTTGCAAGAAGATTTCAGGGAGAATGGAATGATTGATTACTCAGGAAGTTCAACAGAGCATCAAGGAGGCTGCAAATCTCCTAAAAAGGTAAGAAACAATCTAGTTGGTTGGTTTTTATCAAAATATTGGTGGTACAGCTAGTGGCTTTAATTTCAGCAAAAAACCTGCGGTATGGAATGAAAAAATGATTTCCTTAGCCAGCCTAGGTTTTCAACGGCCTTGCTTTAGTGTGTAGGGCACTGTCCACGATGCTGATAGAGGGTTTGCACCAACTTGTTTCTTCTTGATCAAAAGCATTCAGTGGTGTAGGCATTTGAACTGCTATGTTTATTGCGGTATAGCGTGATATAAGCAGAGTTCAATATAATTCCAATGCAAGAACACAAATGACCCCTTTGGGTATAGATACATATCGGTATGTTTCATCATAGAAATAGATACATTCTATTATGGTTTTCTTGGTTGCCGATTGGTTTCTGTGGTTGTAAATGGAACCGTACGTATTCGAAGCGTGTTTATGGTAGGCTGTCATTGCTTAATTGATGGGTTGAATTTGATCCACATAAGTGTATTGTGCCATATCACAATGTGCTGCTGAACTAATGAGCGGCATGATTTTCCATGTTTGAAGAGTTACTTCAAACATGGAAGATACCCTGTAAACAAACTGCACCTGTAATCATTTTTAAAGGGGTAATCTGCAGTAGAAACAATAACAAAGCGAATGCACTCGCACTGTTTTGGTAAAAATCACTCTCAAATCCATATACAGAGCTATGGATGCAAGGACTGACCATCCATGATATCAAAATGATAGTTTTAACCATGTTTTGAGGCTATAAAGTGTGGTTACATTTACATTGTTTACAAGAATTGAAATAAAACAGGCTTATCTTTTGGTTTCTATTTTGTGCATATTGTAGCAACCTTAACTTAACCCAACACCTAGAATCCTCAACAATAAGTTCAGACCTTTTGGCATAACAGTTAGGGTGTTGGGAGGCCAGTTGTGGGACCCAGGTTCGAGTCCCGGTCATGGCTTCCCTCCGAATTCGCCATTAAATCATTCATTTATATGTCAAAAAATGTATGTAGCGAGTGCAGATTGCTGCTTAAAGCTGACAAGAATGAACTTGGACGTTCAACACAACCGACTTAAAACACTGTGCGTAGCCTAATTTGTGATATTTTGTATGTAGTCATCTAGATTTACAAAAGGGATAACCATTCAGCCTCCAAACCTTTACATTAGATCAAATGAATGCAATAACAATTGAATGACAAGAGCAGGCTATTTGCCCATCAATTTCTGGTCTACACATCAATTTAAGTCATAATCTCTAACCCAACGTATTCAATTTCATCTGATGTAGTGTGGGTAAAAACACGCAGCAAATGATTGCCATAAATGCGTTGACTAATCTTTTCTCTCTATGCCAAGGCATGGAGTGACTCAGGGTCGTTCTGAGCCTTGTAGAAATGAATTGGCAGTGTGAGGGATACGGGTCCCTGCTGTGAAGATAACCGGGGATGTGGGAGGGATGATAAATAGATCAGGGGTTCCCAAATGGTGGGTCTGGTCCCACTGGTAGCTTGCCACCAATTCCTACTGGGCCAGAGCTTAAGGGGCTGGAGATATATTGTTCTGCTCATCTGGGTATTGGAGGAAATTTCCAAAAAGGATTTTAGATTTTACGGTACAAAAACATTTGGGGTTTCAGTTGGGTACCAGGTGGATTGTTAGAAATAGTTTGGTTAGCAAAATAAAATGGGGATAAAACCCACTGACAAAGAGCAGTGACAGGACTCATAATCTACTGAGATGCACCACCTCATTTGTGCCTGCCCATTGTACTACAGGCAGCTAAAATGGCTTTTAAGATTTTCAAATCAGGAGGGATTAAAGATGATTTTGCTGCCAAACAGCTCTTTGTAGATGGGCCACATGTTCTTCAATACCAAAAGGAGTCAATAAATCATTATCAGCCGATTCAATCCTGAAGAGAATGAAAAATCTACAAAGGGGATTATACAGCATTACAAAACATGTATTTCAGCCTCAATTGTATTCTCTCAGTGGTGGCACATGCAACAATCCTCATGACACAAACGTTAGACTCTTGACCCTAAAATTTCTGTTAAAATCCCACAACAGTAGAAACACTTTTACAAGCTGAAAGGCGATGGTCAAGAGTTTACTCATGATGTTGCACAATGATTTAAGTCAATAAGTCACCATTTTAGTCAAAGATTTGGGCTTAAAGTGACAAATCCAAACTTCCCACTTCGTGCAAATCTGTGTGAATGTGGTGTACTAACTTCCGCTTCAGGCCTGGATTTTATTTGAATGTTACCACCCACCAGCATGGAGAGCATTGTTTATTAATGAGAAATGACTGCAAAGTTATTCCTATTCGCGACTGAGATGAGCCAAACAGCCTTGTGTCCACTTGGCTGACTGAGCCATGGAGTAAATTAAAACAGGGGTTGCAAACTTATGTTTTTGAACCTCAACTTTTTTTTACCAGATAATGATCATTAACAGAACATTTTCAGAATACATTTTTACAAATTAATGGAAAACGAAAAGCTGAAATGTCTTCAACCCCTTTGTTATGGCGATCCTAAAGTTAGATAAAATAGATAAAATAATATTTGATGGAGTTTCTCAGCAGTTCACAGAAACAACTGTGGGAAGTAGGATATTGTCTAAATTTTCAAAAACAATGGAGCCCTACATGCTGTAACATTAAAGTAATACAATGAAGACAAAGTAAGGCCCTTTAGAAACAATGTATTGCATCATCCCAATTTAAGGTCTCATAATCATTCCTGATGCTACCAGAGATTCAAAGAAGCGACTCCTACGTGAAGCTATAAACTAACATTGACCCAAAAGGACAACTAAAACTGTCACGATCGTGTGGAGGATTGACGGACCAAAACGCAGCTTTAGGAAAATAAGCCATCTCCTTTTTATTAAAGAAGAAGGCAAACGAAACAAAAACACTTAAACACTAAACAAAACAAGAAAACGATCGTGAAGCTAAACAACGATGTGCACACACTGGCTACAAACGTATCACATAGACAACTACTCACAACAAATGAAAGCCTATGGCTACCCTAAATAAGGCTCCCAATCAGAGACAACCGAAATCAGCTGTCTCTAATTGGGAACTCATTCAGGCAACCATAGACTCTCCTAGACAACTAAACATACATAGACAACGCTAGACACATGTACTCAACACAAACCCATATACTAAACCCAACACCCCCTTTACCATAGAATCACCCAAAACCAACAAAACACAAACATTCCCCATGTCACACCCTGACCTAACTAAAATAATAAAGAAAACAAAGAATACTAAGGCCAGGGCGTGACATAACCCCCCCCTTAAGGTGCGAACTCCGGGCGCACCATTAACCAGTCTAGGGGAGGGTCTGGGTGGGCTTCCATCCACGGTGGCGGCTCCGGCTCTGGTCGTGGTCCCCACGTCACCACAGTCCCTAACCGCCTCCTTAGCTTCCTCCAAAAGACCCCCCTCCACATTAACCCCACTGCATTAAGGGGCAGTTCCGGACTAAGGGGCAGTTCCGGACTAAGGGGCAGCTCCGAACTAAGGGGCAGCTCCGAACTAAGGGGCAGTACCAGGGTAAGGGACAGCACCAGGATAAGGGGCAGCACCAGGCTGAGGGACTGCAGCTCCGGACTGAGGGACTGCAGCTCCGGACTGAGGGACGGCCCATGGCTGGCTGACGGATCTGGCTGCTCATGGCTAGCTGACGGATCTGGCTGCTCATGGCTGGCTGACGGATCTGGCTGCTCATGGCTGGCTGACGGGTCTGGCTGCTCATGGCTGGCTGACGGATCTGGCTGCTCATGGCTGGCTGACGGATCTGGCTGCTCATGGCTGGCTGACGGATCTGGCTGCTCATGGCTGGCTGACGGATCTGGCTGCTCATGGCTGGCTGACGGATCTGGCTGCTCATGGCTGGCTGACGGATCTGGCTGCTCATGGCTGGCTGACGGATCTGGCTGCTCATGGCTGGCTGACGGATCTGGCTGCTCATGGCTGGCTGACGGATCTGGCTGCTCATGGCTGGCTGACGGATCTGGCTGCTCATGGCTAGCTGACGGATCTGGCTGCTCATGGCTAGCTGACGGATCTGGCTGCTCATGGCTAGCTGACGGATCTGGCTGCTCATGGCTAGCTGACGGATCTGGCTGCTCATGGCTAGCTGACGGATCTGGCTGCTCATGGCTAGCTGACGGATCTGGCTGCTCATGGCTGGCTGACGGATCTGGCTGCTCATGGCTGGCTGACGGATCTGGCTGCTCATGGCTGGCTGACGGCTCTGGCAGATCCTGTCTGGCTGGCGGCTCTGGCTGCTCATGGCTGGCTGACGGATCTGGCTGCTCATGGCTGGCTGACGGCTCTGGCAGATCCTGTCTGGCTGGCGGCTCTGGCTGCTCATGGCTGGCTGACGGCTCTGGCAGATCCTGTCTGGCTGGTGGCTCTGGCAGATCCTGTCTGGTTGGCGGCTCTGGCAGATCCTGTCTGGTTGGCGGCTCTGGCAGATCCTGTCTGGTTGGCGGCTCTGGCAGATCCTGTCTGGTTGGCGGCTCTGGCAGATCCTGTCTGGTTGGCGGCTCTGGCAGATCCTGTCTGGTTGGCGGCTCTGGCAGATCCTGTCTGGTTGGCGGCTCTGGCAGATCCTGTCTGGTTGGCGGCTCTGGCAGATCCTGTCTGGTTGGCGGCTCTGGCAGATCCTGTCTGGTTGGCGGCTCTGGCAGATCCTGTCTGGTTGGCGGCTCTGGCAGATCCTGTCTGGCGGGCGGCTCTGGCAGATCCTGTCTGGCGGGCGGCTCTAGCGGCTCCTGTCTGGCGGACGGCTCTGTAGGCTCATGGCAGACGTGCGGCTTTGCAGGCTCATGGCAGACGGGCGGCTTTGCAGGCTCATGGCAGACGGGCGGCTTTGCAGGCTCATGGCAGACGGATGGCTCAGACGGCGCTGGGGAGACGGATGGCTCAGACGGCGCTGGGGAGACGGATGGCTCAGATGGCGCTGGGGAGACGGATGGCTCAGATGGCGCTTGGCAGACGGGCAGTTCAGGCATCGCTGTGCAGACGGCAGACTCCTGCCGGCTGAGGCGCACTGTAGGCCTGGTGCGTGGTGCCGGGACTGGTGGCACCGGGCTGGGGACACGCATCTCAGGGCTAGTGCGGGGAGCAGCAACAGGACGCACATGACTCTGGGGACACACAGGAGGCTTGGTACGTGGTTTAGGCACTGGTGGTAAAGGGCTGGAGACACGCACCATATAGCTAGTGCGTGGAGGAGGCACTGGTAGTACTGGGTTGGGGCGGGGAGGTGGCGCCGGAAATACCGGACCGTGCAGGCATACTGGCTCCCTTGAGCGCCGAGCCTGCCCAACCTTACCTGGTTGTATGCTCCCCGTCGCCTGACCAGTGCGGGGAGGTGGAATAACCCGCACCGGCCTATGTAGGCGAACCGGGGACACCATGCGTAAGGCTGGTGCCATGTACGCCGGCCCGAGGAGACGCACTGGTGACCAGATGCGTTGGGCCGGCTTCATGACATACGGCTCAACGCTCAGTCTAGCCCGGCCGATACGTGGAGCTGAAATGTACCGAACCGGGCTATGCACGCGTACAGGAGACACCGTGCGCTCTACTGCGTAACACGGTGTCTGCCCGTACTCTCGCTCTCCACGGTAAGTACAGGGAGTAGGCGCAGGTTTCCTACCTGACTTCGCCACACTCCCTTTAAGGCCTCCCCCAAGAAATTTTTGGGTTGTACTCACGGGCTTCCAGCCTTGTCTCCGTGCTGCCTCCTCATATCGCCTCCTCTCGGCTTTAGCTGCCTCCAGCTCTTCACGAGGAAGGCGATATTCTCCCGGTTGTGCCCACGGCCCCTTACCATCCAGTATCTCCTCCCATGTCCACGAATCCTGTGTAGGTGGGTCCTGTTGCCGCTTTCCATGCCGCTTGGTCCTGTAATGGTGAGTAGTTCTGTCACGATCGTGTGGAGGATTGACGGACCAAAACGCAGCTTTAGGAAAATAAGCCATCTCCTTTTTATTAAAGAAGAAGGCAAACGAAACAAAAACACTTAAACACTAAACAAAACAAGAAAACGATCGTGAAGCTAAACAACGATGTGCACACACTGGCTACAAACGTATCACATAGACAACTACTCACAACAAATGAAAGCCTATGGCTACCCTAAATAAGGCTCCCAATCAGAGACAACCGAAATCAGCTGTCTCTAATTGGGAACTCATTCAGGCAACCATAGACTCTCCTAGACAACTAAACATACATAGACAACGCTAGACACATGTACTCAACACAAACCCATATACTAAACCCAACACCCCCTTTACCATAGAATCACCCAAAACCAACAAAACACAAACATTCCCCATGTCACACCCTGACCTAACTAAAATAATAAAGAAAACAAAGAATACTAAGGCCAGGGCGTGACAAAAACAGTAAATAGTGTATGGATTTAGTGTATTTAACCCATACTAGCGAGGTCGAAGGCGTTTGTACTCACAGTGCATTTCTTTTTCATGTGCTCTTACTTGTAAAGGATGTTCATCGTTCCATACTCATACTGTATTTAGTTCTCTGTATCATTAATCCGAACTGTTGCAAACAACAAAGCTTGTATTCTGGGTCCTGTCAAAAAAATGATCATAACTTGATTGATGATTCACTGAGCAGAGGAAATAGTTTGGAATGCTACAGTACTGTATGTGCAGTTTGCTACTGCTGTCATGACGTGGCCCGTTCTGGGTGTAGATCGTGGCTTCCCGCTCTCTCTGACTCTCTCTCCTAACCCCAGTTTTATTGTCTCAGGTCGTAAATTCCTGGCAGAGACTCTCTCCACCTGGTCATGCAGAGAGAGCACAGAGATAGAACAAGGGACTTCACTTGGCCAAACTCCTAAATCCCAGAAATGGGAGAATTAAACAATATGTCCACTTTTGAGAGTGTGGGAATGGTCCGTGGACACTTAAGGGACAGTTATGTTGAGTATGTTTCATTTGGTGACCTCATGAAGGACAGGAAACACACATAACTGTCACGTCTGCTCCCGCTCTTCCCCTGGCGCTTGAGGGCGCCAGAATGCCTTGCATCACTCACTCCTGCCATCCATCACGTACATCTGCCTTTCCTCGTCACGCGCATCAGCGTTATTGGACTCACCTGGACTCTCTTATCACCTGTTCATTTCCTCTCCTATATGTGTCAGTTCCCCAGCTCTGTTCCCCGCTTCTGCATTGATTGTTTTTCTGTTTGCTAAGCTGTTTATGTCTCGTTCCATGTCCGTTATTTATTAAATGTTACTCCCCGTACCTGCTTCGTCTCTCCAGCGTCATCCTTGTGATAGATCGTGACAATAACGTTCTCTCATAACGGTATTTCCCAGCTGTCAGGTTTACATCTAAATATTGTGAAACGTATGTGATTAAACATGAAACTATTTGTGAAAAGTTGTAATGTGATGTTAATCTTCTAAATGAGAGTATGGGTTTTTCATAACTAGTCAGTGGCCACACCACCGTCAGCCCAGACAGCACATTAGGTGTCATGTTCTGCTCTTTTCTACTGTTACCCATAAAACCCACTCCTGACGAAATTCACTTCAGACTAAGCAAACCCCCACGTGAGCTGTGGTTGCGAATAGTTAAGAGTAAGCAAACCCCAGCGTGAGCTGTGGTTGTAAATGGTTGAATTTCTTAGATCAAAACATGCCGGGTGGCGCTGGTGTGGGAAGTGGTTTGAAGGACACGGCTGGAAATGGTTAAACTCTGACACTATCGATCCCTACAGAATAAGAGCAAACCTTAGACACAAATTACTAGTCTGAAGCTAGAAATTATGTAACCCGAGGACGAGAATACAGAAAACTGCCGAAACATCTAATCTATTGGAACATTTCCGAATGGTACTCTGAAATACTTTGATCTCCGGGGAAACGCAACCAGAGAGACCTAGATGAACTCTCCAGCAGACGGACCGGACTCCAACAGAGAAGACAACAATGACATACGGGTAAATATATATTTATAGTTATTCTCGAATGAGCGGCCGTTCATGTGCGAAGGATTAGCATTTCAATGTACACTGCTCAAAAAAATAAAGGGAACACTTAAACAACACAATGTAACTCAAAGTCAATCACACTTCTGTGAAATCAAACTGTCCACTTAGGAAGCAACACTAATTGACAATAAATTTCACATGCTGTTGTGCAAATGGAATAGACAAAAGGTGGAAATTATAGGCAATTAGCAAGACAACCCCAATAAAGGAGTGGTTCTGCAGGTGGTGACCACAGACCACTTCTCAGTTCCTATGCTTCCTGGCTGATGTTTTGGTCACTTTTGAATGCTGGGGGTGCTTTTCCTCTAGTGGTAGCATGAGACGGATTCTACAACCCACACAAGTGGCTCAGGTAGTGCAGCTCATCCAGGATGGCACATCAATGCGAGCTGTGGCAAGAAGGTTTGCTGTGTCTGTCAGCGTAGTGTCCAGAGCATGGAGGCGCTACCAGGAGACAGGACAGTACATCAGGAGACGTGGAGGAGGCCGTAGGAGGGCAACAACCCAGCAGCAGGACCGCTACCGCCGCCTTTGTGCAAGAAGGAGCACTGCCAGAGCCCTGCAAAATGACCTCCAGCAGGCCACAAATGTGCACAAATTACATATAGACAATTGATGTTATTTTATCAAAGTCTTCACATTTAACGACAAGTCAGAGACACGACATAGCATAGCACCACATCCAGTGACTACAGGGGGTAGACATGTATGAACATGAAGAAAGACTTGAGAGAGCTTTCGAAATGTACCGTTCCATGAAGCTTAATTTAAGCTAATGTCTGAGACTATTAACTTCTCACAAGATTGACTTCAACGGCTGCAGGAGTACCGTACAGCGGTAATAAATCACTGTGATGAAACAGTTTATTTTCCTCTTTTTCTTTCTCTGATCTAGTGCAGGAAGATGAACCCAGCTGGTGCAACTTGAAAGATGTATTGAAACGTATTTTCACTCTTTTCCTGAGCTACGGTATATTAATGTTCTATCACAGCAATTACCAGGTGATTCCATCTGGGTTCAATCAGTCGGGCCTACTGGGGTTCTCCTCATACAATTATCTCAGGCTAATTACACATACTAATCATGTTCAAAGCCAATTAAATGCCTGATAAAAGATTACTACTCCACTGATCAAATGGTAAGAGAATTTAAGTGGTTTTTGTGTAAGTGTAAAATTGTACATATTTATCATAATTCTCAAACGTAATCATTTAGGACACTGTTTTCCTGACTGCCTGCTTGTCTAAAGTTAAGACGAAGTCTGTGTTAATAAATCATACAATGTTGTATCATGTATCAGAGTAAGCCCCACATGTGGGGGGTATTTAACTACAGTACATGTAGATACATGTACTCTTGCAGGAAATGGTTGTGTAACAGAAAACCTTTCCCTGGGACAACTGATTAACTGGTATGCTTTGTACGAGCTGTGTGCTTTCCCTCTGTAATAAAGACTACAGTGAATTACTTATTTGATAGATGTCATTGTAGATGGGTGGGGCTATTTGTTAAGTTCTATTTGATAGACAGTTCAAAGGAATTTGAGAAATCCCCTATTCAACTGGATGAGGAGGTAGCTCTTAAGAGGGAAATTAATTTGAAACCTCCTTGAACAGTCCTGCTGTGTTAGTGAGGAATCTCTATAGTCTACAGCCTGGTGATGTAGATATTGCTTTCCCAAAATGTAACCCTATGCATGAAGGTGTTATAATGAGACACCTGACAGACAAGGTTCTCCATACTCTACATTCTTAAAAAAAAAAGGGTTCCAAAAGGGGGATAGGGTTCTACCAAGAACCGTTGATCAGAATAACCCTTTTTGGAAGACAGGTGTTCTTAGAACCTTTAACATCCTAAGAACTGTTTTTTGAAGAAAGGGTTATTTGATGATTCTTTGGAAGGCAAGAAGGGTTCTACATACAGTAGAACCATATTTAATATTTCCCAGCATGCTCGATTGCAGGGAGATTTTCAGAAATGTTTGTTTTACTGTAATCTGTGTTTTTGCATGTACAATACCTTCGTAAAGTATTCAGACCGCTTGACGTTTTCCAACATTTTGTCACGTTACAACCTTATTCTAACATGGATTAAATAAATAAAAAATCCTCAGCAATCTACAGTTGCAAGAAATAATTTGTGAACCCTTTGGAATTACCTGGATTTCTGCATTGATTACTCATAAAATGTGGCCTGATCTTCATCCAAGTCACAACAATAGACAAACACAATCTGAGTAAACTAATAACACACAAACAGTTGTATTTTTTTAATTTTGATTTAAGCCATTGAGTAATCATTCACAGCGCAGGCTGTAAAATGTAAGTGAACCTCTGTGTTAACGACTTCTCCAAAAGCTATTTGGTGTTTCAATTAATGAGATGTCGGTTGCACAGGTTCCCTGCCCTTTAAATAAAGGCACACAAAGCCTGGTTACTGACAAATATGTTCTTCTCCAGAAATATTGGTAAGTGTGAACTATGCCTCGATCCCAACAACTTTCACAAGATATTAGAACAGGCATTATAGAGATGCACGAAGTTGGAAAAGGTTACAAAAGCATTGCTAAAGACCTTGGTGTTCATCAATCCACAGTAAGACATATTGTCTACAAATGGAGAAGATTCAGGACTGTTGCTACTCTCCCTAGGAGTGGGCGTCCTGCGAAGATCACTCCAAGAGCACAAATTGCAATCCTGAAAGAGATGAGAAAGAACCCCAGGGTAACAGCAAAAGACCTCCAGAAAACTCTACAAACAACGAAAGTCTGTGTTCATGTGTCCAAAATCAGAAAAACACTGAACAACAATGGTGTTCATGGAAGGACACCACGAAGGAAACCACTGCTGTCTAAGAAAAACATTGCGGCACATCTCAAGTTTGCCCAAGATCACATGGATGTTCCACAATGCTTCTGGGAAAATGTGCTGTGGACAGCTGAGACAAAAGTTTCACTTTTTGGGAAAAATGCGCAATGCTATGTGTGGAGGTAAAAGGGGTCTGCACACCAACACCAAAACCTCATCCCAGGTGCGAAGCTTAGTGGAGGGAGCATCATGGTTTAGGGCTGATTTGCTGCTTCAGGGCCGCATCATTTCTATAAACCTGTTTTTGCTTTGTCATTATGGGGTATTGTGTGTAGATTGATGAGTAAAAAAAAACATTTAATCCATTTTTAAATAAAGCTGTAACGTAACAAAATGTGAAAAAGTCAAGGGGTCTGAATACTTTCCGACAGACAACCATCTCTGCAGCTGATTTAATTTTATGCTACACAAAGATAAATGACATAGTTTTCTAAACTAATACAATCTGTTAGTAATTGGAATTTTGCAACCGTTACTGAGATTGTTGTTCCAGTTTAGATGATTGAGGTAGTCTTAATATTATGTAATTCTGGCAGTCATTCTGAATGCAGGTTGCATGTGATTAACAATTCCACTTGTTGGCTATCCTCTCTCTTTTTGGATTCCAATCGAAATTACACATCAATTTGCAAACCAGCATAATGTGACTTGTGGGCCTGATATAGCATGTAAACCAGAATATTCAGAACACTACTGTGTTAGGGTATAACTACGCTCTTAAAGAAAGGCCTTATGATATATGTAATGTATTGTCAGAAATAATACAATTTTAAAGGGGAATAAGGCTAGTGGGTCCTACCCATTCATAGAGGGTTCTAGGAGGAACCCTCCAAAAAATAATACGGTTCTTGGTGTACCCTTCATAGACGGTTCTAGGAATAACCTTAAGATGATAAAATGGTTTTAGGTACAACCCTTCATAGAAGGTTCTAAGCAGAACCCTTCATAGAGGATTCTAGGTAAAACCATATACAGGGTGTTCTTTGAGGAATCCTAGATAGAACCCTCTGTAAAGGCTTCTATCCGTCACCAAAAAGCGTTCCCCTATGGGGAAAAAAAACGAAGAACCCTGTATGGTTCTACTTACCGCTTTCTGAGAGTGTACTGCCATGTGACTACTGGAATGCGGTGGGAGGAGCTATCGTAAGGCAATCTCCTCATTACAGAAGGTCGACACGGACAAAGGCTACGGAGGTGTGACAGATTTTAGGACGAGTAGTTCGGTGTGGACGGTGGTTATTTGCTCGAAGTAATGCAGGCGGAATTGGATATTGATCCTTTGAAGGTATCACCAAGTAGCGATAGCATCTATTGAACTGTGACACTTCTCAGGGATGGAGACCATCAGTGTAGTCTGCCTGGGTGTGTGATTGTCCAGAGTCATTCGAGGATGCTGGCTTTAAGCTTTTGCCACTCATCCTAATATGCAAGATGTTGATGGAGGGCGGCATGTACATGACATCCACTGTATTAACCAGGTGTGTAATATCCAATACTCAGAGTATTCCATGTTAATCTTTACATCAACAAATTCCACACTTTTAACAACGTGTGGAACTCTATTTTGTAGGGCAATTGAACCTACTATTGACTACACCGGAATCATTGATGCTGTGATAAAGTATACATCCTGCAGAGAGGCCTTTTCATGGCCTGTCACATAGATAAAGGGGACCTGTTTGAGTGAGGGGCTGCTCCTATACTCCAGCCTCAGCCTGCCTGCTGTTGCACTGTTGGCCAGTTTGTAAAATGTGCTTCCACCAGATAGAGATTGATGATAGCATCTGATGTAATTTACCCCATGTCCACGTTTCAGCTTCACACACTGTGGTTAATGTGAAAAGTACAGGGCAACCAGGAATCTCAAACCCAAACATACCACCTGGAATGGAACTGCAGGCTCAAACACTAGGGATTTTACACGTAGATAGGCATGAGTAGAGACAGATTCACATTTGGTTATATTACGGTATTGAGTAGCGAATGTAACACATTTATGGGTAATCCTCTTCCAGGACACCAATATGCCAAATAAATTGAAATAGGGGAAGGGTGTCTATCAAACAGCAATACAAACTATCCATCAGACACGATCACTGTACTCATATAAATGGACCAAGAGCAAATCTGATATGGCTTGATTTTGAATTGTCGTTCAAATGTGTCACCCTTACCTTAGAAATGTGTGAGCAGTCTGTGGCCAGGGTTTTGTGGACGACAGGGATCATTAGGAGCTGACTTATTACCATGTTAACTGGAATAGGCAAGGCAGCTCATCAACTCATCTCTTGATCGAGCATTTGAACTGTGTGATGGATTGTGTGCTGTCCCCTTTCTGTGAAATGTGTTCTTTTAATCGCTCATTGTAATTATATATTGTTACAGAAAGACAAATTCCAACTCGCGTTATGTGTCCCACACTACTGGCTCTGCTTTATTTTGGTGAATTCAGTCAATATCATTTTACACTGGATAATGTACAGTATAAGATGAGCATACTGAGTATACCAAACATTATAAACACCTTCCTTATATTGAGTTGCAATTCCTGATACACACAGGAAACGGTTGAGTGTGAAAACCCCAGCAGTGTTGCACTACCATATCTCGTTTCAAAAGGCACTTTTTAAGGTTGCTGCCCCTATCATCGCCAAGCCTATTTCTGACCTTTTTAACCTGTCTCTTGTCTCTGAGGAGGTTCCCATTGCTTGGAAGGCAGCCACTGTGCATTAAGCTGATCCTAACTGTTATAGGCCAATTTCTATTTTGCCTTATTTACCAAAAGTGTTGGAAAAATGTGTCAATAATCAACTGACTGGCTTTCTTGATGTCTATAGTATTCTCTCTGGTATGCAATCCTGGTTTCCGCTCAGGTTATGGATGTGTCACTGCAACCTTAAAAGGTCCTAAATGATTTCACCGTTGCCGTTGATTCTAAGCAATCTTGTACTGCTATTTTTATTGACTTGGCCAGCTTCTGATACGGTAGACCATTCCATTCTTGTGGGCTGGCTAAGGAGTATTGGTGTCTCTGAGGGGTCTTTGGCCTGTTTTGCTAACTACTTTTCTCAAAGAGTGCATTGGATAAAGTCAGTACATCTGCTGTCTCAGCTTCTGCATGTCACCAAGGGATTACCCCAAGGCTCGATCCTAGGCCCCATGCTCTTCTCAATTTACTTCAACATAGCTTAGGCAGTAGGAAGCTCTCTCATCCATTTATATTCAGATGATACAGTCTTATTCTCAGATGGCCCCTCCTCCCCTCCACGCTCTACAACAAAGCTTTTTTAGTGTCCAACAAGCTTGCTCTGCGCTTAGCCTTGTTCTGAACACCTCCAAAACAAAGGTCATGTGGTTTGGTAAGAGAATACCGGTGTGATTACTACCTCTGAGGGTTTAAAGCTTGAGGTAGTCACCTCATACAAGTACTCGGGAATATGGCTAAATGGCACACTGTCCTTCTCTCAGCACATATCAAAGCTGCAGTATAATGTTAAATGTAGACTTGGTTACCTCTATCGTAATCGCTCCTCTTTCACCCCAGCTGCCAAACTAACTCTGATTCAGAACACCATCCTACCCATGCAAGATTACGGAGACATAATTTATACATTGGCAGGTAAGGGTGCTGTCGAGCAGCTAGATGTCCTTTACCATTTGGCCATCAGATTTGCCACCAATGCTCCTTGTAGGACACATCATTGCACTCCATACTCCTCTGTAAAGTAGTTATCTTTGTAAACCAGTTGCAAGACCCCCTGGTTAATACTTATTTATAAAACTCTCTTAGGCCTGACCTCCCCATCTGAGGTACCTACTGCAGCCCTCATATTCCACATACTACACCCATTCTATATCAAATAAAATTGTATTTGTCACATACACATGTTTAGCAGATGTTATTGCGGGTGTAGCGAAATGCTTGTGCTCCCAACAGTGTAGTAATATCTAACCATTCACAACAATTCAGACAACCTAAAAGTAAAATAATGGAATTAAAGAATATATAAATATTAGAATGAACAATGTCAGAGTGGCATATGCTTAAATCCAGTAGAATAGAATGCAGTATATACATATGAGATGTGTAATGATGGGGCAGTGAGTCGGAAGCAGGTGCAAGTGAAACATTTTAATAAAACAACAAAACCAAGAACCCTGTCACGTTCGTTTGTAGAAACGGACCAAGGCGGCAGCGAATGTTGAGTTCCACATAATTATTTAAGAGTGAAACTTAACAAAAAACAATAAACAAACAACGAACCGTGACTACAGAGGTGCTACATACACTTACTCAAAATACAATATCCCATAAAACACAGGTGGAAAAAATACTACTTAAATATGATCCCCAATTAGAGACAACGACAACCAGCTGCCTCTAATTGGGAACCATATCAAGCACACCAACCTAGAAATATGAAAACTAGAATACAATATAGACATACATATACTAAATTACCCCCTAGTCACGCCCTGACCTACTATACCATAGAGAAACAATGGTCAGAGAACAATGGCTCTCTATGTTCAGGGCGTGACAAACACGACACTAACATATGGCAGTACGCCGAGACACAAGAACAATATCAACTAGTGAGTGAACCTGGGAGAATGACAGGGGAGGAAATGATGAAGCTAATTGAGTCCAGGTATGAATCATAGTGATTCACAGGTGTGTGTAATGATGAGTGCCATGTGTGCGTAATGATGAATCACAGGACCGGTGGTTAGTACTCTGGCTACATCGTACGCCGGAGGGGGAGGAGCAGGAGCAGACGTGACAAGAATATGTAAACCTTATTAGAGTGACTAGTGTACCATTATTAAAGTGGCTAGTGATTTCAAGTCTATGTATATGGGGTAGCAGCCTCTAAGGTACAGGGTTACATAACCGGGTGGAGGCCGCATAGTGATGGCTATTTAAAAGTCTGATGGCTTTGAGATAGAAGCTGTTTTCAGTTTCTCGGTTCCAGCTTTGATGCACCTGTACTGACCTAGCATTCTGGATGATAGTGGGTTCTACAGGTGGTTGTTGTCCTTGATGATCTTTTTGGCCTTCCTGTGACATCAGGTGCTGTACGTGTCCTGGAGGGCAGGTAGTTTCCCCCGGTGATGCGTTGGGCAGATCGCACCACCCTCTGGAGAACTCTGAGTGTGTGGGCTGTGCAGCTGCTGTACCAGGTATCAGGATGCTCTCAACTGTGCATATGCAAAGGTTTGAGGGTTTTAGGTGCCAAGCCAAATTCCTTCAGCCTCCTGAGGTTGAAGAGGCGCAGTTATCCAACAATTGTTTACAGACAGATCATTTCACTTAATATTCACTGTATCATAATTCCAGTGGGTCAGACGTTTACATACACTAAGTTGACTTTGCCTTTAAACAGCTTGGAAAATTCCAGAAAATTATGTATTGGCTTTAAAACATCATCTGAGTCAATTGGAGGTGTACCTGTGGATGTATTTCAAGGCTTACCTTCAAACCCAGTGCCTCTTTGCTTGACATCATGGGAAAATCAAAAGAAATCAGCCAAGACCTCAGAAAAAAAATTGTAGACCTCCACAAGTCTGGTTCATCCTTGGGAGCAATTTCCAAATGCCTGAAGGTACCACGTTCATCTGTACAAACAATAGTATGCAAGTATAAACACCATGGGAACACACAGCCGTCATACCACTCAGGAAGGAGACTCATTTTATCTCCTAGAGATGAACGTACTTTGGTGTGAAAAGTGCAAATCAATCCCAGAACAACAGCAAAGGACCCCATGAAGATGCTGGAGGAAACAGGTACAAAAGTATCTATATCCACAGTAAAAAGAGTCCTATATTGACATAACCTGAAAGGCCGCTCATCAAGGAAGAAGCCACTGCTCCAAAACCGCCATAAAAAAGCCAGACTACGGTTCGCAACTGCACATGGGGACAAAGATCGTACGTTTTGGAGAAATGTCTTCTGGTCTGGTGAAACAAAAACAGGACTGTTTGACCATCTTTATGTTTGGAGGAAATAAGGGGTGGCTTGAAAGCCGAAGAACACCATCCCAACCATGAAGCACAAGGGTGGCAGGTGCTTTGCTGCAGGAGGGACTGGTGCACTTCACAAAATAGATGGCATAATGAGGAAGGACAATTATGCGGATATATTGAAGCAACTTCTCAAGACAATAGTCAGGAAGTTAAAGCTTGGTCGCAAATGGGTGTTCCAAATGGACAATGACCCCAAGCATACTTCCAAAGTTATGGCAAAATGGCTTAAGGACAACACAGTCAAGGTATTGGAGTGGCCATCCCAAAGCCCTGACCTCAATCCCAACTGACTTTCCTAGTTAAACAAAGGTTAAATAAAATAAGAAATGAAAACATTTTGCCCATTCACCATCTGAATGGCACATACACAACATTAAGAACACCTACTCTTTCCATGACATAGACTGACCAGGGGCATCCAGGAGAAAGCTATGATCCCTTATTGATGACACTTGTTAAATCCACTTTAATCAATGTAGATGAAGGGGAGGATTTTTCAGCTTTGAGAGAATGGAGACATGGATTGTGTATGTGTGCCATTCAGAGGGTGAATGGGCAAGACACCATTTTTAAGTGCTTTTGAACGGGGTATGGTAGTAGGTGCCAGGTGCACCGGTTTGTGTCAAGAACTGCAACGCTGCTGGGTTTTTCACGTTCTACAGTTTCCCCGTGTGTATCAAGAATGGTTCAACACCCAAATTACATCCAACCAACTTGACACAAATGTGGGAAGCAATGCAATATTAGGAATATTAGGTGTTCTTAATGTTTTCTACACTCAGTGTATATTCTGAAATAACAATTCTGAATATTGTTATTGTGATAAAACCACATTTTGAGAATTCAAATTGGATGAACTCTTAATTTTGAGTCTTCGACAGAAAAGCTACAAATGTTTGTGAGGGATTCTATAGTAAAGCTTTATAATGTATGCTTTGCATGACTAGAAATGAGTTCAATGCTCTTAGATAACAAATACTCCCTCATGAAAAATACACGTTTGTTGACATCTGTGTCAGGGATAGACGGGTGCTTTGTTTCTGGTGGGAATATAATTCCAAAGAGCTGACTACAAACGTCTTAGCAATGTCTTGGGTTAAAATGTAAGATTATGAGTTTGTGCTTGCTGTGCAAATGCGTGGCTCCGTGCCTGCAAAGTCAAATTTTTCAATTAATACATTTTTTGACAGTTGTATTGGGTTGAACTTGTTAATAAATTGTACTGACCTATTTCAAAGTGAGTTAACATGGGTGATTGTAATTGATAATTAACACGTCCCAGTCCCTGTACAGTAAAGTGCAGGTGGTGTCCTACAATCTCAGATTGGGAAGCCGTATTTTGGACCGGGTCATTAGTTTAATCCACAAACGTTGCTAGCCCTCGAATGGATGCACATTGTGCTTGAAGTCAAAGAGGTGACAACTGTTGTTTACTTAAATCAAAATCCAATACTTTTTTGCTGACAGTTTGTCTCAAATGTTTTGCACTAAGCACTAAGGCCTGTGACACCACTTAAACAGATGCCCTTGACTTTCTAGTAGGCTGTTAACCTTTTGGCAGCAGATCTGGGTGATTCAGGGGTGAACAGGAGACCCGGCTATGGCTTCCCCTTCACATGACACAGGTTGGATGGGGGGGCCGCAGGGTGCCACAGGAAGCCAGTTGCTGCTGACAGCACCAAATGAAACCCAATTGATGTTTCAAAAGTCATCTGTGTGTCTACGTATAAGGGCACAAGCACTAGGCCATTTTTTAAACGCCCATTATGAGACAGGAGGGGATAAAAGGCAATTAGCCTGATATACTGTGATTGGATGTATATCAATCTCATGACAATAGCCTATTGTCCATAAGGAGAGTATACATATTCTCTATATAGCCTGAGAGAGAGATTCCCTTTGGAAATTCTACAGACTCATTATGGTGATGACAAACAGGTTAGTGAAATCTAGCAGTGATCCATGTACAAAGGCTATTGAGGCTATATCACTTAACCTTCACACTCGATGTCCTGCGTACCGCACAAGGGAACTTGACACTTTCTTCTGACTCCTATACCTGTGTTACATGCATACAGCTGCCCGGGAGCTTCGGGGAGCAACAAAGGAGAGTTCCACATTAAATAAAAAATGAGCAAAGCTAGGGAAGTTTCATTATTCATCTCACACCAACATGCCCAGCTCTCAGGCTTCCCAAAGGGAATGCTATGAAATTTCAATTGGCATTATTCTATGTGTTGAGTTTTAATGTCAATATCGCAGACAGTCTTCAACGGCCTCGCAGCCTCCCTTCTGACTCCAACAAGAAACTTCAAAGGAGCACTTCTCTGAATCTCTCCGTCTTGCATTAAAAATGTTAACCTTGGAGACATATTAACTACCCGACAGTGCATGTTGTGGAATTCTAATGAACGCTCTGATCAGTCAGAAAGAGAGGAAAGAGCGTCAGCGATGCCCTCTGTCACAAGTTTTGACTAAATCCCGATCATTTTGGCATTTTGTAGATTTCTCTTTAAATGATGATAGGTTCAAATAGGGCCCCTGGAATTGCAATACCATCTTGAATTGAAGTAAAAATGTGTAATTGGATATGTCTAACACCAGTATACTTGTTATGCAAAGTAATACATTGGTCCAATGCCGGCTACTCTCAACCCCATCAGGAGAACCTTATTAGTGTAACTTGCTCTGCTTTATACTCTGAGATTCATCACAGCGTAATTCACGCTAATAGCAGAAAAATCAACTTACTATAATAGGTTTACTAATACTCAGTGCATACCCAGTATTAACATCAACACATTTAGACTGAGCAAGTCTCTCTGCTTTTGGGCCTGCGAGATGGTGCTCACTTAGCCTCAGGTGTGTGAGCTCTAATGCTTGGCAGCTGGAGGTACACCACAGTGCCAATGTACCATCCGTAGCGCCAGTGCTTCTGTGACATTATTAAAACTTCTTCGTGCTAGGGGGCAGTATTCGGAAGTTTGGATGACTGAGGTGCCGAAAGTAAACTGCCTGTTACTCAGGCCCAAAAGCTAGGATATGCATATAATTGGTAGTATTGGATAGAAAACACTCTAAAGTTTCCATAACTGTTTAAATAATGTCTGTGAGTATAACAGAACTGATATGGCAGAAAAGAACAGAGGAGAATCCATCTGAATTTTTTGGGGGGTGGAGCTCACCACTCATTGAAATGGCTGTCGATGGGAATATCAATGGAATACCTCGCAGATTGCAGTTCCTATGGCTTCCAGTAGATGTCAAGAGTCTTTAGAAAGACTTTCAGGCTTGTTTTTGTAAAAATTAACTAGAATTGGTAGTTTTTCTAGGTGGCTCCCCGTGGATGAGAGCGCGCCCTTCGTTATTTATCTCCGGTAATGAACATACTGTTCTCTGTCTTAAATTGTGTCCTTTATTTACATATAGGGTACCTGAGGATTGATTAGAAACGTTGTTTGACATGTTTGGACAAAGTTTATTAGTAACTTTTCAGATTCATTTGTATACATTTTGAACGAGGGAAACCGGTGGATTACTGAATCAAGCGCGCCAACTAAATTGACTTTTTGGGGGTATATAAGAAGGGCTTTATGGAACAAAAGGACCATTTGTTATGTAGCTGGGACCCTTCGGATTGCAAACAGAGGAAGATCTTCAAAGGTAAGTGATTTATTTTATCGCTATTTCTGACTTTCGTGACGCCTCTGCTTGTTTGAAAAATGTTTGTAATGCTTTTGTGCGCGGGGTGCTGTCCTCAGATAATCGTATGGTATGCTTTCGCCGTAAAGCCTTTTTGAAATCTGACAAAGCGGCTGGATTAACAAGAAGTTAAGCTTTTAAACGATGTAAGACACTTCTATTTTCATGAATGTTTAATAGTATGAATTTTGTATTTTGATTTTTGCGCTCTGCAATTTCCACAGATGTTGACCAGGTGGGGCGCTAGCGCAATAACCCCAAATGCACGGACCAATGCCGACGTCTCTTGGACATCTGTTTTAGGTCCGGACTGGACCAAATCTGACCCAAACATATATATTTATGTTTGCTTCAGATGTTGTCCGGACTGGCTTTGATTTGGCCCAAACATAGACGTCTATGATTGGTTGAGATTTGGTCCGGTACATGACAGTAGAGTTTTATTCAGTAGAGTATCATAGACATCTATTTTTCACAAATTTGGACAGCACGGCACAGTACAGTAGAGCACAGCATAGTACAGTACAGTAAAGTAGAGTACAGTACAATACAGTAGAGTGTAGAACAGTAACAATCTGTTCTCTTTTAATGTCCACTCGCCACAGCCAGAAGAGGACTGGCCACCCTCAGAGCCTGGTTCCTCTCTAGGTTTCTTCCTAGGTTCCCGCCTTTCTAGGGAGATTCTTCCTAGCCATCGTACTTCTACATCTGCATTGCTTTCTGTTTGGGTTTTTTGGCTGGGTTTCTGTATAAGAACTGTGTGACATCTATTGATGTAAAAAGGGCTTTAAAAATCAATTTGATTAATTGATACAGTATGTACAATATTATACTCTCTTGGATGTTCAAAAATTCCCAATTATGCTTTACGTTTCTGGAAACTTCCAGGTTGTGCACATAATTTTAACTCTTAACTGATGCAAGCTCATGCCTTTACTTCATGTGTTGGAAGAGAAGTCCAGTGAATAAAAGCCAACTCTCTGTTTCGCCTAATTACATTTTTTTCAGGTTTGTACCATTTATAAGCATGGTTTAGTTTTCCAAATCTAGAGAACTATTGCGTTTGCTGGTAATTGTTTGTCTAATTTAAGTGTTTTAAATAATTGTTTTTCATATTCATATGAGTGTAGCTAAGCTAAGCTATCTAACTTTGTAAGTTAATGAGATCAAGATGATGCATCTCAGATGATTTTTATTTCTGACTTTTACAAACTATGCCATTAAGCGTATTTACATGTGTACATATGAACTACACTAAATATATGTAATTTAGAAGTTAACTTTTTAAGGATTTGTATCTAACAGTCACATGCTAATTCCTAACTGCTAACGGTAGCTAGCCCAGCTCTAGGCACTAGCTAGCCAATTACTTTTAGCTTAGCTATTTTGTCGTTAGTTAGCTGTTCATGGATTTTCTGTTCATTTAATACACAGGCCTCTTCTATAATTTGTTTGCACAATTAGCACCGTGTAAATAGAGTGAATGATATGTACTGTTTTTGCCCATACAATGCATGGGTGTACATTTAGTAGTTATCATCTTTAGTGATAAACAAACAAACTAGCTAGCTAGCTAACCCAGTTTAAACCCTGATGCAAAATATATACATAGTGAGACATACATTTTTGCAAAGGCAATTAGCAAGTTAAAACTTCTTGCCACTAGGGGGGTGCTATTTCGACATAGCACAAATGTGTACCCAATGTAAACGGCCTCGTACTCAATTCTTGCTCGTACAATATGCATATTATTCTTACTATTGGATAGAAAACACTCTCTAGTTTCTAAAACCGTTGGAATTATGAAACAGAACTCGACTTAGAGCACTTTTCCTATGTCTGTGTGAGAATGGCAAATTTTATCATCTGCTTTGAGACCTGTCTTTAACTTTGCCTGTCTTCTATTGGTTAAGTTGCACTGCATACGCCTTCCCCTGGCTGTTAGCGAATAGGGAGAGTTGAAATGACGTCTCTACGTAGTTCCCAAAGTTTATAAATTGATTGCAACCGAGGTGTCCGGCCTTTTGGGACCTCGCGCTGACGCAGAAAGGTTCTTGGCATGTCTTTTTAGAACGTCTGGTTTTAGCTCCTAGATGTATCCGGCTCTGTTTTTATTCGCTATAGGCTTTAAAGACATCATAATCTTGTTATTTTGAACCGAATTATACCAGTTCATGTCAGTATATTGCGATTTTCAGGTATTTATTTCCATGGCGCTGTAGAAACTTGGGTGTCTCTCTCTCGAATGCCATTCTGTACTGCTAATTGCATCGTCAAAGGAAACATTCTCCAACCCAGCAACGATTCTTTTGGCCAACGGACACCTTCCCCAAGATTCCGATGGGAGTTCAGCTAATAGTAAGTACTATTTATGCTGATAAAACGTTGTTCTGTTGAAAAAGTAAAATATATTAGACGCCATTATTTTCCGTGTAGCGTTGCGTTATCGCACCCTGTATTGTACCCAGTATTGCGCAGTAAGGTTAATTTTAAAAATCTAACTCAGCGATTGCATTAAGAACTAATTTGTCTTTCAATTGCTGTCCAACCTGTATTTTTTTTGTCAAGTTTATGAATAGCTTTCGATAAGAGTAGGTGCCTTTCCAAGATGGCGCCGGCCAGAATGCATGCCCTGTTGCTACTGATCACATTGTATAACCACGGTGTGTGCTGCTAAATATGCACATTTTCGAACAAAACCTATATGGATTGTGTAATATGATGTTACAGGACTGTCATCTGAAGAATTCTGAGAAGGTTGGTGAAAAAATTAATAGCGTTTGGTGGTTTATAACGTTATTGCTATTTTTGCCTTGAATCAATGCTGCCTGTGACTGACTATTGTAGTAAGCTAAGATAACGCTATATTGTGTTTTCGCTGTAAAACACTTAGAAAATCTGACACATTGGCTATATTCACATGATCTGTGTCTTTCATCTGCTGTACGCTGTGTATTTTTAAGAAATGTTTTATGATGAGTAATTAGCTAATACACGATGGTCTCTGTAGTTATTCTAGTCATTTTAGTGATAGTTGTGATGGGGGCTGCAATTGTAAACTATGATTTATACCTGAAATATGCAAATTTTTCTAACAAAACCTATGCTATACAATAAATATGTTATCAGATGGTCATCTGATGAGGTTTGTTTCTTGGTTAGTGGCTATTTATATCTTTATTTGGTCGAATTTGTGATAGCTACTGATGCAGTAAGAAAATGGTGTAGTAAGAAAATTGTTGTATTTTGCTAACGTGGTTAGCTAATAGATTTACATATTGTGTCTTCCCTGTAAAACATTTAAAAAATCAGAGATGATGGCTTGAATCACAAGATCTGTATCTTTCATTTGGTGTCTTGGACTTGTGATTTCCTGAACATTTTTTTTTATGATATCCCTGTAACTTTAGGCTAGGCTATGCTAGTCAGCTTTTGTGATGGGGGGGATCCCGGATCCGGGTTAGGTAGGCGTTAGAGGTTTAAGTAGATTCTTCTGGAAAGTGATCAATTTAGTTGTAACATTAAGCTACACAAATGTAATACTTTTGCAATCTCTTTTACACTCTCAGATTTACCTCCCCAAACAATGTTTCTGTGCTCTCATTCTTAATGAGGGACATGTCACAGAGCACAGACATGTCACATGATCGGGAAAGGACAAGCTCAAAAGAGGAGGGGAAAGAGAGAGTTGGAAAGAAACGAATCGAAGGCAGATGTTGGGAGGTTGAAGTCAGAAAGTACGAAGAGAGGTGAGCCATCATCAGGAAATGATCTTATCAAGGTGTTAAGCTCATTGAGGAACTCTCCAAGGGCACCTAGTGGGTGATAGATAACAACAATGTTCAGCATGAGTGGACAAGTGACAGTGACATCATGAAATTCAAATACTCAGATGTACAGGTGAGTGAGGGATAAAAGAGAAAATCTCGAGTTAGGAGAAATGAGTAACCCTGTGCCACCACTGCGACAACCAGATGCTCTTGGACTATGAAAGAAAACGTAGTCAGATGAAGAGAAAGCTGCTCGAGTAGCAGTATTCTCCATGGTGATCCATGTCTCCATCAGGGCCAAAAAGTCAAGGGACTGAAGGGCAGCATAGGCTGAAATGAACTCAGTGTTCTTGACCGCAGATTGGCAGTTCCAAATGCTGTCAGAGACCTGGAATTCCACATGGGTTGTGCGCGCAAGGTACACTAAATTAGAAGGGTTGCAGCCAAGGGCTTGCCTCTGAAGCTAAGCAGGGTTGGTCCTGGCTGGGAGACCAGATGCTGCTGGAAGTGGTGTTGGAGGGCCAGTAAGAAGCACTCTTTCCTCTGGTCTAAAAAAAATGTCCCAGGACATTGCCATGTGTAAGGTGCTATCTTTAGGATGGGACGTTTAAAGGGTGACCTGACTATCTGTGGTCAATACCGATCCTATGGCACTTATTGTAAGTAGGGGTGTTAACCCTGGTGTCCTGGCTAATTTCCCAATCTGTTCCTCACACTATCATGGCCACCTAATCATCCCAAGTTTCCAATTGGCTCATTCATCTCCTCTGTAACTATGCTGTAAATGAGAATGTGTTCTCAGTCAACTGACTTGATAAAATAAGGGTTATAAATAAATAAACATGGATCATGTCTGGGGAGTTTTTGTCAAAGCAACCTAGATTACACAGACCCCTCAACACCATAGCAACACAATAAGCCCAATGGAGGCTCACCCTGGGCCAAGCTGGATGACTCTTGTCAGTAATTGTTGATCTTGGATTTTTAAATAGGCTCGTTCATATTCATCTGAGGTATGCTTTCTCCTGCTCATGTGAAATGAATTATCCTTCAAGTAGTGGTTAAGTGGATTGTGTGTTTTATTCAAGGAACTAAGAGATGTTTTAGTATAGCGATGTCATGAGGTGCTGGACAACCCCTTGATACTGGTGCCTGAATTTTATTTCTAAAAAGGTGTAGAAACCCTGATGTGTGATATTAATAATTAAAAGTCATGTATTAATTCATGAATAAATTAACTGTAATTAATTCATTTTATAATGAATTGTTCTTAATATACCAGTGACAGCCTCTAAGGCAAGCTAGCAATGAGCAGCATCAGCATTCAATGGGGGCGAATAAGCATGCGCAACCTTGAGCAAGTGCACAATCATTTTCTGACATTTATGGGAGAGATGTAGGCGGAGATTTAGTTCAACTGACGTCAAAGGCGTGCATTGGAATTTGAAGACATGTTCTGGTACGTGGGTGGGCGTGTGTGGTCATTTCTGGGGATTTACTGAACTGCTTCCGGACATTTACACGTCAAGTGCTCATTATCGGAGTTGTACGGGTCGTGTGCAGGGCCAAACACGACATCTTTTCAAATGTCATTCAGAACTGAAAATTAATCCAATTTCAACGTTCGTAAATACATATTTGAAATTTACGGAAAATATGTCTTTTCAACTTTCATCCAGAACTGAAAATGTACCTGATTTCAACGTCCGGAAAATACGTATTTTCAACGTCCAGAAAATAAGTTGTTCAACGTCTGGAAAATACGTATTTTCAATGTCCGGAAAAACATCCTGAAAAGACATCTTTTCACTTTTCATTCAGAACCTTAAATGAACCTTACCATTTTTGGAAGTGTTGAGAATAACACCTTTCCTTGGCTTCACCTCGTGCCTAAGAACATCCTTTAGTTTGGTGTTATTCACACGATAATTCCTGGGTTCCGATACCTTCCCAGTAATTAAACACAAGTTCACGAGCACCATTATTATCCGTTATCTCAGCCAATCATGGCAAGCCAGGAAGGATCCTGTCTTTCTACCTATAGCTCAGTGCTTTCTCCTTGGCTGAACTAGGCTCGTTATTTAACATTTCAATTCATATTTACAGATCACACACCAGTTTCTTATTAAGGCATATGAAAGTTCACATGTTCAAGAAGCCTTTTCTGAATTGTATTATTATTATAATTTGTATTTTTGTTAAAAAAAATGATGGCCCTACTGTGAAGTAGGAATTTGCATCAAACACCCACCTTCTTGAATCCGGTAACATATCCTGCCTAATGGCACGCTCCGATGAGTTTTGGGGCATGGTCATTTTTCGGGGGGACTATTCAGCTTCATCTAACCAAGCTAAAATCTCATTAGAAATGACCCACTGGGCAAAAACTAGTTGAATCAGCGTTGTTTCCACGTCATTTCAACCCCCAAAATCTATGTGATGAAGTTGAATCAATGTGGGAAACCAATTGGATTTGTAAAAGTCATCAACATTAGGGCATTTCATCTTTTTTTTCATCCAACTTTTAACCAAAATCCAATAACATGGTGAAATGTTAGTTGACAACACAACCAAATGTAAATCAAAACTAGACTTTGAACTGACATCTGTGCCCAGTGGGGAGGAGGATTTTCTTGTGTAACAGTAACATTATAGGCTTACTATGCTATGCTATTATATTCGGTTCTGTTATGTAAAATGCAAATGAATCATTATGTGATCTTGCAAGACATTGATTAAGCTTTGATCCAACTTACTAAACAAACACCGTTGTGAGAAGTGATAATCTTGTATTTGTAATAATAATAAGTGATGAGGAGAGCTATTAGGCGTAGACGACAGATCTTGATGAGTGTTATTTTAAGCTATTGGAGTGCCCTTCGTGGTGCTGAAAGGACAGCGCCAGGACCGCACAATGATGTTAAAGAAGTTGAACAAACTTGTGATGCTAAAGGATTGCTTTGTCATTCGGCCAGTTCGGGAACAAACAACAATAATTTGCAGTATAGCCTAATAGGCGGTTGTGACTAGATAGAGCACAGATAACCCTTTTCCTAACCTTAACCTAAGTATCCTAACGTGCCACGTTCATTTTCCTAACCAGCTGTATACATTTTCCTAACCTGCTACAAAAAGGTCACTTTTGGTCATAGCATTACTCCCTCTAGAAGCTGTCAGTCTTGTGATGTTCATATGCAGGAATGGTGGAGATCAGATTATTTTTTTTTTTTTTTTTTTACATTTTTCAACAGGTTGGAGAGGCAGACAGCAAGGTTTAGACAAACTCCAACTGTTGCAAACCAAATGCTAGCCTAGTAGTAGCATGGGGAAATATTGTCTCAGCGTTTTTTGAAGGGAAGATTATGTTTGTAACGGTGGAGGCGCATTGGTAAATCTAAAGGAAATGTTAACAGGCATTACCTGGAGAATGCACTGATTGTTGTGCTATAACTCCCTGCTATCAACCAATTACCATCCAGGATCCAAACAACCCGTTATATAATCAGAGCTCTGGCATGGTTTAGTAGTGTAGGTGCTAGCTAAATCTTAACATATAGTGCCTGGAGTATGGCTCCGTTCTATTCTCCAGCACCATCCTCCTGCATTTTTTTTCCATTATTGAATCTTTTGCTTCACAGTCTCTGAAATCCAATGATTTTAGCTTAATTTTTGCCTAGGTTTCTCTATCTCACACGAGACTCTCTGTATCTGGTACACTTGAAGATGAGCCCAGGTGTCCCTCTCTGGCTACCCTTCCCTCTGGCGTTTCTCAGTTCACTGCAGTGTAAACCAAAGTGAGAGAAAACACTCCATTTCACCCACACTATGGGCTTTTGTTACGGAGAGGGCTATAAAGTGTCTGAGTAAAGCTGAGCTCGGTGAGGATATCATGAAACTACTGCTATTTGTATGATGAGAGCTGTCCATCTAATAGACTTGTAAGGAGTGAGAAATTGATGGTCATCATCCTTAGTCCACTTGAAACACCCACATTGTCTCCAGATCATCTCATTTAGAGAGGCCATGAATGGGAAGGTAAATGTCATTAACCAGGTACTGTAGGTAATCCCGTTTCTTTAGAGGAATCAAAGATCATAATTGGATTTTCTTCAAGGCTGCTCAGAGATTTTCACTGGCTCAGCCCACTATCATATTAATGATCATATACCGAGTGAGCAAGCGCTGCAGAAGAGGGCCTCCTCTACAGCTACCTGAGATGGAAGTCAGACCCCCTCGGAATGGAACTTGTGATGGATCTTCAGATCTAGTGGTTCTCCCATGATTTTTGATATCATGAGTGAGTAATCTGTAGGCTAGGACAGGATATTAAGTCATCATTTTTATAAGTCATCATTTTTATTTTAAAATGGTAGGAGGAAATGTCTCTGAATCCTGCAGTGCAGTCTAGATTAGTGAAAAATTATCTCCACGTGGAATCAGTCCATGTGTTTTGTTAGTGTTTCTACTTTTAGCAACATAAAACCATATTCCCTATGTATGTATTTATAAACTGAGGAGAAGGAGAACACCAGCAGGCACAATCATATTGAATTTATACAATAATATAAGGTCGTGTGTAAAAACACATGCACATATAGGCCAAATAAATTGCCTCTTTCAGGTCTGTCACCATGGAGAGATGCGTGCCATTAAACGTGCAGAGCCTGGAGGAACTTGGGCCCACAAAAATAGAGCTGAACTGGCAGTAAAAAAACTGCATATGGAATGCTGACACTTTTAAATCCGTCCACCTCACAAAAAGTGCTACTAATGAGCATTATTTTATTTCTCAAAGCCTTTGAAACACTCAGTAACAACATCCCAGTTTTAACAAGATCAACTCTTTGACACGGCTGCATACTGACAGCGACAGGGATTTTTAAGCAAGAGTGGTTAAAGCTCGAATAGTATGATATTTCTAAACAAACTGTTTTTCTTCAAAAATGAACATCTCCCTGCATTGAATTAGGCTAATTTTATGGTGGTATAAGATGAAAAGCGTTGAGCTGGCTCACCATTGGGCTTTGATGTGTGGCGTGCTGAATCCATGGCCCAGACACCACAGTATATTTAATTAAAGGGGACCATAGCATTTTTGGCTACCAGGCCTGAAGTTAGCATCTTGTGTGAGGCAATTAGTTATCCATTACTGTTCAAATATTCTCTATATACCCAATAGATACTTTTGCCGTCAGAATACAACGCCGATATCAATAGCTTTGCTTTCCAGTACGCCTGCTCCCATTTGAGCCCTTAAGTTTTAACCATATAAACTGAGTGTACAAAACTTCCTAATATTGAGTCGAACCCCCTTTTGCCTTCAGAAAAGCGTAAATTAATCAGGGACACTACACGGGTTCCACAGGGATGCTGGCACCTGTTGACTCCGATTATCTCCCACAGTTGTGTCAAGGTGTCTGGATGTCCTTTGGGTGGTGGACCATTCTTGAGAAACTGTTGAGCGTGAAAACCCCAGCAGTGTTGCAGTTCTTGACACACTCAAACCGGTGCGGCTTTCATCTACTACCATATCCGTTCAAAGGCACTTAAATATTTTGTCTTGCTATTCATCCTCTGAATGGCACACATATACAGTACATGCATGGGCACCTGAATCTGTCTGAAAGTGGGGATGCAAAAAATAAATACTTAAAACCAAACATTTTTAAATGTTTCTAATTAATAAAACATTTCCTGCAATTCTACACTGTTTCTTCACAGGGGGAATCCATATTTATGAACAGAACACAACTATTTATCTTCGGTTTTGTCACAATAAATTACACTACTTGACCGAAAATGTGTGGACACCTGCTCGTCGAATATCTCATTCCAAAATCATGGGCATTAATATGGAGTTGCTTCCCCCTTTGCTGCAATAACAGCTTCCACTCTCTGGGAAGGCTTTCCACTAGATGTTGAAACATTGCTGCGGGGGCTGCGGGAACTTGCTTCCATTCATCCACAAGAGCATTAATGAGGTCGGGCACTGATGTTGGGTGATAAGGCCTGGCAGTTGGGAATTCGCAGTTGGGAATTCCAATTCATCCCGAAGGTGTTCGATGGGGTTGAGGTCAGGGCTCTGTGCAGGCCAGTTAAGTTCTTCCACACCAATCTCGACAAACCATTTCTGTCTGGACCTGGCTTTGTGCATTGTATTGCTGAAACAGGAAAGGGCCTTCCCCACACTGTTGCCAGAAAGTTGGGAAGTACTGAATCGTCTAGAAAGTAATTGTATGCTGTAGCGTTACGACTTCACTGGAACTAAGGAGCCTAGCCCGAACTATGAAAAACAGCCACAGGCCATTAATCCTCCTCCACCGAACATTACAGTTGGCACGATGCATTGGGTCAGGTAGCGTTCTAATGGCGTCAGACTGCCAGATGATGAAGCATGATTCATCCCTTCAGAGAAAACGTTTTCACTGCTCCAAAGTCCAATGGCAGCGAGCTTTACTCCAAGCCGACGCTTGGCATTGCACATCTGAGGCTTGTGTGCAGCTGCTAGGCCATGGAATCCCATCTCATGAAGCTCAAGACAAACAGTTATTGTGCTGACATTCCTTCCAGATGTAGTTTGGAACTTGGTAGTGAGTGTTGCAACTGAGGACAGACAATTTTTACCATCTATGAGCTTCAGCGCTCGGAAGACCCGTTCTGTTAGCTTGTGCGGCCTCTTCGCAGGCAGAGCCGTTGTTACACCTAGACGTTTCCACTTCACAATAACAGCACTTACAGTTGATCAGAGCAGCTCTTGCAGGTCAGGAATTTGGAAAGATGGCATCCTACGACGGTGCACCAATGTTTGTCTATGGAGATTGCATGGCTGTGTGCTCGATTTTATACACCTGTCAGCAACGGATATATCCGAAATAGCCGAATCCACTAATTTAAAGGGGTGTTCGCATACTTCTCTATATATAGTGTATATTGAACTTGGGTGAATGAAAAATACATATATTTTGAACTACATTTAAGTCATTTAGCAGACGCTCTTATCCAGAGCGACTTACAAATTGGAAAGTTCATACATATTCATCCTGGTCCCCCCGTGGGAATTGAACCCTGGTCCCCCCGTGGGAATTGAACCCACAACCCTGGCGTTGCAAGCGCCATGCTCTACCAACTGAGCCACACGGGACCACCATATATTTTACGAGCAGAAGGCCAGAAAAAATATATGCACATTTTTCTATATTCTAACAGCATGAAGCATTGCCTAATTTATCATAACCATTAGAGATAGCAAATCCTAATTGATAAATTGCCCCATATATTATTTCTCAGTATCTACTTGCGAGCTATTCATTCATTTTCTGAAAAGGTGCAACCTTTGCTAGCCTGATGGACGGCTACTCCTAGTCAGTGGGGGAATCTCAATTGCATACTCCTTCCGTCCTCCCTCCTTCTCATAACCCATTGGATAAGAAAGCCAGAGGGGTCTCCCATCTGACCTTCTCCTCCAATGGGTTTTGAGAAGGAGGCGAGGAGAGAGGACACAAGCAAATGAGATTCCCCCAGAGCCTGCAATACAGAAAAGACTAATCCGACATGCCTGTGCTCATCGTGAAAAAATTGCTTGTGGCACACACCTCTCACATGATATGTAACAACATCAAGAGTGCATTTGACATGAAACAGCGATACAAATGTAACAGCACAACAAAATAGATTAACAATTTTACTTTGCAGGTGCCTTTTCATTTTAAACACCAGTGCTTTGTAACTGCATTAAACTAAAACAGTGGCGCGCCGGAGGGAAGAAAAAACGTTTCAATGGTCAAAACCATTCATCTTTAGGCGACCGGGGGAGGTGGCGCAAAAATAAATCAGTGCATTCGGAAAGTATTCAGACACCTTGACTTTTTCCACATTTTGTTACGTTACAGCTTTATTTAAAACTGTATTAAATTCATGTTTTTCCTCATCAATCTACAGTCAATACACCATAATTACAAATCGAAAACAGTTTTTTTTAAATGTTTGCAAATGGATGAAAAATACAAAACAGAAATATCATATTTACATAAGTATTCAGACCCTTTGCCATGAGACTCAGATGCTCAGATGCAGAGTACACCTGCGGTGATTTCCATTCATTGGACATGATTTGAAAAGGCACATTAGAATTTTTTATATTTTTATTAAACCTTTTTTTAACTAGGCAAGTCAGTTAATAACAAATTCTTATTTTACAATGATTGCCTACCAGGGAACAGTGGGTTAACTGCCTTGTTCAGGGGCAGAATGACAGATTCTTACCTTGTCAGCTCGGGGATTCGCTCCAGCAACCTTTCGGTTACTGGCCCAATGCTCTAACCACTAGGCTACCTGCCACATACCTGTCTATATAAGGTCCCACAGTTGACAGTTCATGTCAGCGCAAAAACCAAGCCAGGTCAAAGGAATTGTCCGTAGAGCTCCGAGACAGGATTGTGTCAAGGAGCAGATCTATTGAAGGGTACCAAAAAATGTCTGCAGCATTGAAGGTCCCAAAGAACACAGTGGCCTCCATCACTCTTAAATGAATGGAGTTTGGAACAACCAAGACTCTTCTTAGAGCTTAGCAATCGTGGGAGAAGGGCCTTGGTCAGGGAGGTGACCAATAATCCGATGGTCACTCTGACAGAGCTCCAGAGTTCCTCTGTGGAGATGGGATAACCTTCCAGAATGACAACCATCTCTGCAGCACTTCACCAATCAGGCCTTTATTGTAGATTGGCTAGACAGAAGCCACTCCTCAGTAAAAGGCACATGACAGCTCTTTGGCCTGAAAGCCAAGCATCACGTCTGGAGGAAATTCTTACGTGGCACCATCCCTACGGTGAAGCATGGTAAAAAATCCTTTCACCTGACTTCTCCCCTTCAGGTAAACTAATTGAAGTAGATTTAACAGGTGACATCAATAAGGGATCATAGCTTTTACCTGGATTCACCTGGTCAGTCTACGCAATGCAAAGAGCAGGTGTGCCTAATGTGTTGTACACCCAGTGTATGCGTCAATCAAAGGACATATGCAGTATACTGCACAAATTGGAAACATGTTGATTGACCAGGACAAGAGAAGATAAACATATGAGTGAATAACTAAAAGATATATGAAATATAGCTTCCTTGCTGTACATTGGTTCAGTCAACAGTCAGAGCAGCATTTGTTTGCTTGAACCCACGGTGTCATTCTAAGACACGGAGATCTTAGGTTGAAGTGTTGCTGTCAGTGACATGACTGTGAACTCTTAAGGTGCGTTATTTATAACGAGGGATACCTGGAAACAATCTGACCTCTCTGAAATGAAAATAGATGGCCCTCCAATTAGTAACATGTTTTTTTTTCCTGACCCTCCCTGAATGCAAAAAAACCCAACAAGTGACTCTTCCCGGCACTCGAAACAAGAATGGAAACAAAGTGGATAGCAGAGAACATGCCTAACGTTTACTTTTATTTGTAGGACAGACCAGAGCATTAGATATTTAGTTTTAGAAACTGTTATGTGTCTCCTAAGCATTACGTGGCAACATAGCAGAAGGTAGGGGTGAGAATATCTAATTAATAATAAAAGCATTGCATGAATCTATTATCATATTTGTGGGTCGGAGAATAAATTGACTTTCATAAACGCATTTCATGCAATTCTAGATCATTTTACATGATAGGAGACCAGCAGAATCTTTTTTAATACCACACCAATGCATGTGATGGGAGTGGAGTGTGCGTAATCCTGTCTGGAGCCTACCCCACCAGTAGTAATTCACAGAAATATTAATATAAGTGAACATGAAAAAGCAATTTTCTATTTAAGGCGTGCATGTGATTGAAGGAATTGGCTGACAAAATCTACGGATAGTAGTTTAGAATTGAATCTGCCAAAGAGGTAGGCCTACCTCTTATCTCGTAAATGTGAAGAAATAGGCTCCAACACAAAATAGGCTCTAACACAAAGCCCTTTCGTTGTTAGTAAAATCAAATTAAAATGAAGACTGCTTAAATGAGTTAGGCCTTCTCGAATTAGTCTACTTTCAGCAGCCATGCGGTGTCCATCTCCGATTGTGCTGCGGCTGCCCCTTAAATGTAATGTAAGTTATGTAGTTACTCAAATCTGGCAAAGTCAATAACTTTGATAAATAGTTTGATCATGGGTAATGAATCGTATTGTTTTTATTAAAACCAATTACAGCAGTAACAAGCTATCAAAGTTGACCTCTGGTCCTCCTTCTCATCTCATTGCTCTTCCTCTCAAACTGAACAGGACATCAGTAGTCCACGCGCAGCTATTGCATTTTCTTTTAATAAAAAATGATTTTCGGAAGAATCACCTCCTGACCTGTTCATTATGTGGGAAGTGTTGGGACCGGCAGGAAGTAAATCTGGCATCGGCGCTAGACAATATAGAATGATAGTTACTGGGCATGTAACTCTATGAGTGGAGCAGAGCCCCATAGGACTTCGGCCCTGCCGGCCACTGGGGACTTGCTTAAGACTTTTTGGGAGTGTGATAGCTGGGGGGGGTGCTCCTTTATATAGGGCCTGCTTGACTACCATTGGCTGGAGCGCATGCATCTTTTCTTTTAGGGCTGATTAAGTGCCACAATAGGCTACACAACATAGGCATTGGTTAGGCAGCACAAAAGGGTTTACATCAGCAAAAGCAGGGCAGGCCAAGGCTCATGATTGGAATAGCGTATCCATTACAGTGTGAATGCAGTGTAGCCTCATTTACACCATCCCAACAGTGCAAAAACTCTGGAAGGAAGTACATTTTCTAAGAACTATAACTTTGCCCTGTGCTTCTCCTGGCATTAACTTCGTATCGCCTAGGCCTATAGTAGAGCAAACAAGGTCGAGCGAGAGAGGTCATAAGCAGATGAGCTTCCGCATTTTTCAGCATGTTAAAATTTTTTGGGGGCAGAGACATATACAGGATGCTACCCTCTACAACATAACCTTCACTCAAAATCAAAAGTCCAAACCTTCAACCTGATTTTGGACAGAACTACCTGAATGCACAGCATTTCATGCCACCAAGCTTCATACCACCAAGCTTCATACCACCTATGATTATTACCAAGGACTTTGCTCTGGCAAACAAACAGAAACCTGAAAACACCATCCAACCTGGAACTGAGTGAGTAATGTCTAGTCTGAAGCTATCTTTTATTTTCAAAAGGCAAGAAGAAAATACATAAGGACTGAATGCTAAGTTAAGGCACACAGCTGCATGTGAGCTCTCACATTTTACAACATGTTTTTTCAATATGATAGTTTTGGAGTTAGATTAACTTGGATTTTTTTCAGTCGGGATATATACAGGATTCTACCCTCCACAGCATGGCCTTTACTCCAGATCAAAACTCCAAACCTACAACCTCATTTTGGACAGACCAGACACAACTTCAATTAGCACTGAGGCGCGAAGTGAAAGGTGTCGAAGCCTTTGAGCCCAACACATGGCAGGAGTCTCACAGGCTACCCCTCCCAAATCCAGAGGCATTGAAGCACCCTCCTGCTATTCAGGGCCATCCACCGGTATTTTCTACAAGAAATCTGCCTCCAGAAATAAAGTTTCTCCCAAGTGGGTGTGACACCTACTCCCGCTGCCTGCTGCACTGCTGCTTGGATTCCACCTGGCGATCTGTTCACCGTCTGCCCTGGCTTGTCTCCCCCTGTCTTGTACAGGTACCCCCACCACACTCCCCCCTCTCTACCGAGCTTTCGCTCGCCTCCAGCACACAGGCCCTGTTGGTGCGAGTTACTCTGAACTTATAATGGCTAGCCCAAAGTTGTTATTCATTTATTTTTGTTCATTTTGCGATTTTGCTGTTTGCCTCATGACTCCTGCATACTTTGTTGACTATGAACTTCCTTTACCCAACCGTGGGACGGACTATGTATGTTCCCACACTCGGGACTCTGATTCTCTATTGGTTACACACACTTTTGGCCCCACATCCTATTCCAACCATCTCTCGCCGTCTTTGTATTCATGTTGCCTGATGAAATTGCTCTACAATAAGATAATGTTGCCATCTGATGCACATTCAGATGTCATAAATCAGCACTGCAGAGCTCTCCCTGTACTATGTATTGCCTTGATTGTATTACTGTTGATGATATCTGGAAATGTGCATGTACACCCTGGCCCACCTACTGTTGCTAGCCCCAATTCTGACTTGTGCTCTGATATCTGCTTCACTGATTTCTGCTCTCGTAAAAGCCTGGGTTTTCTGCACATTAACACTGGAAGCTTATTACCTAATATGGATCAATTGAAAGTGTGGGTTCACAGCTCCAATCCAGATGTGTTGGTCATTACTGAGACGTGGTAAAGGAAGAGTGTTTTGAATACTGATGTTAACCTTTCTGGTTATAACCTTTTTCGGCAAGACAGATCTTCCAAAGACGGGAGTGGCAATCTTTACCAAGGAAGACCTTCAGTGCTCGGCTGTCTCCACCAAGTCTGTCCCCAAACTATTTGACTTCCTGGGTTTAAGTATTAAACTTTCAAATAGCTCGTTGTTGACTGTTGCTGGGTGCTATCGTCCTCCATCAGCACTGGCCTGTACCCTACCTGCCCTAAGCTCTCTCCTGGCCTCTTACACTAAGTCTGAATTTGTCCTGCTAGGTGACCTAAAGTGGTACATGTTTAAACAACCTGACCAAGTTCTAAAGCAATGTGAATCCCTAAACCTTTCTCAGAGTATTACTAATCCCACAAGGTATGACTCCAAACAAGCAGAAAAGGCTACTCTCCTCGATGTTATCCCCACAAATAATCCTGATAGGTATCAGTCTGGTGTTTTCTGTAATGACCTTAGTGATCACTGTTTTACAGCCTGTGTTCGTAATGGCTGCTCAGTGAAACGACCTATCCTGATTTGTCATAGACGCTTGCTAAGATTTTTGAATGAGCAGTCCTTCCTTCGTGAACTGGCCTCTGTAAAATTGTATAGAATCAGCTTGAGCCCCTCTGTCGAAGACACTTGGACCTTATTTCTTTATTTTTTCAATGGTATTGTTAACAAACACGCCCCCATGAAGAAAATTTTAATTAAAATCAGGTTTAGCCCCAGGTTCGACCGTGATCTTGCAGAGTTACTCCACCTCAAGAATTGCATTTGGCGAATACTCAGGCTGACTGGCTCTCGTTCAGGCAAATTAGAAATAAGTGCACTCATGCTATCCGGAAGGCCAAAGTTAGTTACTTTAAGGTGCAGTTCACTCTCTTTGGGTCTAACCCCAAGATGTTCTGGAAAACAGATAAAGGCCTGGAGAATAAACCCTCCTCCTCACAGCTGCCTATGTCCCTTAATGTTGATGATGTGTTTGTTACTGACAATAAGCACATGGCTGAGCTCTTTAATCACCACTTCATTAAGTCAGGGTTCCTATTTGACTCAGCCATGCCTCCTTGCCCGGCCAACATTTCCTCATCTCCCACCCCTTCAAATGCGACTATCCCTGATGCTTCTCTCTCTTTTTCTCCTGCCCCGCTACAAGGTTTCTCCCTGCAGGCAGTCACTGACTCTGAGGTACTAAAGGAGCACCTGAAACTTGACCCCAAAAAGACATCTGGGTAAGATGGTTATACCCTTTCCTCTTCAAGGTTGCTGCCCCTATCATCGCCAAGCCTATCTCCGACCTTTTTAACCTGTCTCTCCTTTCTGGGGAGGTTCCCATTGCCTGGAAGGCAGCCACGGTGCGTCCCCTATTTAAAGGGGGAGATCAAGCTGATCGTAACTGTTATAGGTCTATTTCTAGTTTGCCTTGTTTATCAAAAGTGTTGGAAAAACTTGTCAATAATCAACTGACTGGCTTTCTTGATGTCTATAGTATTCCCTTTGGTGTGCAATCTGGTTTACACTCAGGTTATGGATGTGTCACTGCAACCTTAAAGATCCTCACTGATGTCACCATTGCTCTTGATTTTAAGCAATGTTGTGCTGCTATTTTTATTGACTTGGCCAAAGTTTTTGATATGGTAGATCATTTCATTCTTGTGGGCCGGCTAAGGAGTATTGGTGTCTCTGAGGGGTCTTTGGCCTGGTTTGCTAACTACCTCTCTCAAAAAGTGCAGTGTGTAAAGTCAGAAAATATGCTGTCTCAGCCACTGCCTGTCACTAAGGGAGTACCCCAAGGTTCGATCCTAGGCCCCACGCTCTTCTCAATTTACATCAACAACATAGCTCAGTCAATAGGAAGCTCTCTCATCCATTTATATGCGGATGATAGAATAATAAAAAGTACAAATTAAATTCAAGATGGCTGTTGACATTACAGCAGCCAAAAGGAAGAACAAATTGGGAGCAGAGAAGGATCCCTGACCTGTATTATGTAGGAAATGTCACAACCAGTGATGCTGATATCTCCAACTCCTTTCTGTCTGCTCTCTTGGTCTTCTTTATAGACTGGAGGAAATGACAGAACCAAATAGATTACTTTTTGAAGACTATAGACTGGATGAAAACAGGACTGTTTTCAAAATTAGAAACAGTTAAACAGAAATACCTTAGTTAAATAAGTATTCAGACCCTTTTCTATGAGACTCGAAATTGAGCTCGGGTACATCCTGTTTCCAATGATCATCCTTGAGATGTTTCTTCAACTTGATTGGCGTTCACCTGTGGTAAATTCATTGGACATGATTTGGAAAGGCACATACTTGTCTATATAATGTCCCACAGTTGACAGTGCATGTCAGAGCAAAAACCTAGCCATGTGGTCAAAGGAATTGTCTGTAGAGCTCCGAGACAGGATTGTGTCGAGGCACAGATCTGGGGAAGGGTAACAAAAAATGTTTGCAGCGTTGAAGGTCCCCAAGAACACAGAGGTCTCTATAATTCTTTAATGGAAGAAGTTAGGAACCACCAAGACTCATCCTAGAGCTGGCTCCCTGGCCAAACTGAGCAATCGGAGGAGAAGGGCCTTGGTCAGGGAGGTGACCAAGAACCCAAAGAACCTTCCAGAAGGACAACCATCTCTGCAGCACTCCACCAATCAGGCCTTTATGGTTGAGTGGCCATACGGAATCCACTCCTCAGTAAAAGGCTCATGACAGTCTGCTTGGAGTTTGCCAAAAGGCACCTAAAGAACTCTCAGACCATGAGAAACAAGATTATCTGGTCTGATTGAACTCTTTGGCCTGAATGCCAAGCGTCATGTCTGGAAGAAACATGGTGCCATCCCTATGGTGAAGCATGGTGGTGGCAGCATCATGCTGTGGGGATGTTTTTCAACGGCAGGGACTGGAAGACTAGTCAGGATCGAGGGAATGATGAAAGGAGAGAGATCCTTGATGAATTTTCTATGTAACAAAATGTGTAAAAAGTCAAGGGGTCTGAATGCTTTCCAAATACACTGTAGATTACTTTATAAAGACTACAGAACAAGATAGATGACTTTATGAAGACTGTATACTGGAGGAAATAACTGAACAATATAGATTACTTTATGAAGACTGAAGACTATTACTGGAGGAAACAACAGAAGAAGATAGATGACTTTATGAAGACTATATGTTGATACAACAACAGAAGATAGATTACTTTATGAAGACTATAGGTTGATACAAACAGCAGAACAACTTCAGAGAAGTCCTCGTAGAGGAAGATGTTGGATCCTCTAAAGTTCTTGGCTCTTTCCTGAACGGCCATCTGTCCTTAAACATCAGGAACTTGACACCTATCGGCTTGGGTCTGTCACCTAGGCTGGTTACACATTTCCAGACCTGTGGGTGCTCTCCACCCCAATCTCTGTGTGATACATCTGCAGCTTTTCAATTATAATTTTTCTTACCTTCTCCTCAGATTCGGCCCAGTTCTCATGTGAAGACTCTGGTATGCCACCCACAACAATGTTATTCCTCCTGGATTGTCCTTCTAGACTTTTTGGAACCTAAAAGTGTTTTAAGCTGTCCCCATAGTAGAACGCTTTGGAGAACCCTTTTGGGTTCCATGTAGAACCCTGTTCACAGAGTGCCCAAAAGAGTTCTACCTGGAACCAAAAAGGGTTCTCCTATGGGGACAGCCAAAGTACCCTTTTTTCTAAGAGTGTAGATAGCCTGCTTTTCCAGTAATAATTCATAATGATTCACAGTGAGTGCTGATGTCATATCGAGAGGACTGACAGTTTGTTGTCATCTTGCTGCAAGTCTCTTTCAGGAAATCCCCATTTCCCTGGGAGAACTGCAAAGTGTTCTTAAAGCTCTGGACCCTTATTTTATTAGTTGAGTCCATCACAAAGCTATTTTCCTGTTTTAACAACTGCTTGTAGAACCTTTGTTGTTTGTTTAAAAGATCCTTCACCTGTGATAGAGAAACACTTGCCTCTCCATGACTCCCACCATTGGCTTTGGATGCCATGGTAACAGCATAGGCTAATGCAGGTACTCCACAAATTTACAGACAGGGCAGGACGCAGGAAAGATTTAAACAGCAAATAACAGCAGGGATTTAGACAGCCACAAGTACAGGACAATCCACGGTTGCAGCCACAAGGGCTAACTATGTCACGGCTATATTCAAGCTGTCAAGGAAACGTTTCTTGCTTGATAGATAGTTAACTGCTAGGCTAGCTGCTACGCCAAGCCACTCTTCAAACCGTTGTTTTGCAGGATCCCTGGACAGATATAGAGGTCCCAGCAACTGAGGCTAACCGCGTTGCAGGATACAATGCTAAAGATCATTTGATTGAGACCACTGGTGCACCTGACATTGAGCGTCCAGCAGAGAATCAGGGATGTTGGGCACAATCGGGAATATTGACATTTCATTGATTACAAAATACATGACACTGGACTAGATTTGAAAAAAATACTAAACCAACCCCCTGTCTGAAATTGAAAAAGCATGGCCTTCCCCCATTTTTCTCGGTGTACCAGTTTTGAAAATGTGGAACGGTCCCTAATCAGCAGTCAAAACAATGCAATTCAGACTAGAGCATACCGGACCTATTTTTCTCTCCATATCCCCAGATTCCGAACCGCAAGCTCTGAACCTTCTCACTTGGATCATCGCAGCTAGCTAGCTGCAATCCGAGTGACTACTCCTGGCTAACGTCTCTGTCCCGAAGCAAGCACCAATTAGCCTGGAGCTAGCCCATGCTAGGATCATCAGCTAGCTGAAGAGGTCCATCAGCCACTCCTGGACCCATTTTACTGCAGGTACGGGGTACGGAACCCTGCCGATTTTTCACGACTGGACTACCGACGTAATCTGCTTGAGGGGGTTACTCAACTGGCTCTATCGTCGCGACGTCCCCTGAATGCCCATCTGCTAACCTGCTAGCCGTGGCCCGCTAGCTGTCTAGAGCATATCGGACTGTTAGCTAATAGGTCCATCGGCCAATTTCTCGTGCCACTATTCCTATTTTGCCAATCAGCCTGGGCCCCTTTTACCAAACAAATCCCTGCTTATCCATCACGACTGGACTACCAACGTAATCTGCCCAAGGTTTCTTTTTCCAATAGGCCCCTTCGTCGTGACATCCCCTGAATGGCCATCTGCTAGCCTGCTAGTTGCGGCCCGCTAGCTGTCTAGAGCATATTAGACTGTTAGCTGAATAGATAATTTTGCCAATTGGACTTCCGTGTAGCAGAGGTCCAATTGGACCAATTGGACCTCTGCTACACGGAACCCTACTAATCCATCACGACTGGTCTATCGACGGAACCGTAAAAGGAGGCTAAAACAGACTTTCCTCTGTCAGACGTCCCTCTAAGGCCCTTCTGCTAGCTTGCTAGCCCGGCTTGCTAGTTGTCCGAATCACCGTGTCTCCAGCCAGCCCAACCATTCAATGGACCCTTATGATCACTTGGCTATGCATGCCTCTCCCTAATGTCAATATGCCTTTTCCATTACTGTTCTGGTTAGTGATAATTGTTTTATTCCACTGTAGAGCCTCTAGCCCTGCTCGATATGTCTTAACCAAGAATTTACTTCCACCTCCCACATATGCAATGACATCACCTGGATTAAATGTTTCTAGAGACAATATCTCTCTCATCATCACCAATGCCTAGGTTTACCTCCAATGTACTCACATCCTACCATACCTTTGTCTGCCTTGAATCTATTCTATCGCACCCAGAAACCTGCTCCTTTTACTCTCTGTTCCGAACATACTAGACGACCAGTTCTTATAGCCTTTAGCCGTACCCTTATCCTACTCCTCCTCTGTTCCTCTGGTGATGTGAGGTTAATCCAGGACCTGCAGTGCCTAGCTCCACTCCTATTCCCCAGGTGCTCTCATTTGTTGACTTCTGTAACCGTAAAAGCCTTGGTTTCATGCATGTTAACAATAGAAGCCTCCTCCCAAAGTTTGTTTTATTCACTGCTTTAGCACACTCTGCCAACCCGGAGCTTAGTCTTAGCTTAGTCTGGATCCTGGCTTAGGAAGACCACCAAAACCCCTGAAATTTCCATCCCTAACTATAACATTTTCCGCCAAGATAGAACTGCCAAAGGGGGCGGAGTTGCAATCTACTGCAGAGATAGCCTGCAGAGTTCTGTACCCAAACAATTCAAGCTTCTATTCTTAAAAATACAGCTTTCCAGAAAAAAGTCTCTCAACGCTGCCGCTTGCTATAGACTACCCTCTGCATCCAGCTGTGCCCTGGACACCATATGTGAATTGATTGCCCCCCATCTATCTTCAGAGCTCGTGCTGCTAGGTGACCTAAACTGGGACATGCTTAACACCCCGGTCATCCTACAATCTGAGCTTGATGCCCTCAATCTCACACAAATTATCAATGATCCTACCAGGTACAACCCCAAATCAGTAAACACGGGCACCCTCTTACATATCATCCTAACCAACCTGCCCTCCAAATACACCTCTGCTGTTTTCAAACAAGATCTCAGCGATTACTGCCTCATTGCCTGCATCCGCAATGGGTCAAACAACCACCTCTCAGCACTGTCATATGCTCATTATAATGCTTCAGCGAGCAGGCCTTTCTAATCGACCTGGCCGGGGTTTCCTGGAATGATATTGACCTCATCCCGTCAGTAGAGGATGCCTGGTTATTCTTTAAAAGTGCCTTCCTAACCACCTTAATACAAGCATGCTCCATTCACAAAATTTAGACCCAGGAACAGATATAGCCTTGGTTCACTCCAGACCTGTCTGCCCTTGACCAGCACAAAAACATCCTGTTGCATACTGCATTAGCATCGAATAGCCCCCGTGATAAGCAACTTTCCAGCGAAGTTAGGAATCTATATACACAGGCAGTTAGGAAAGCTAAGGCTAGCTTTTTCAAACAGAAATTTGCATCCTGTAGCACAAACTCAAAAAATATCTGGGACACTGTAAAGTCCCATAGGAGCACCTCCTCCCAGCTGCCTACTGCACTGAGGCTAGGAAACACTGTCACCACCGATAAATCCACTATATTTGAGAATTTCAATAAGCATTTTTCTACGGCTGGCCGTGCTTTCCACCTGGCTATGCCTACCCCGGTAAACTGCCCTGCACCCCCCACAGCAACTCCCCCAAGCCTCCCCATTTCTCCTTCACTCAAATCCAGATAGCTGATGTTCTGAAAGAGTTCCAAAATCTGGACCCCTACAAACCAGCTGGGCTAGACGGTCTGGACCCCCTCTTTCTAAAACGATGTGCCGAAATTGTGGCAAACCCTATTACTAGCCTGTTCAACCTCTCTTTCGTCTCACATGAGATTCCCAAAGATTGGAAAGCTGCCGCGATCATCCCCCTCTTCAAAGGGGGAGACACCCTGGACCCAAACTGCTACAGACCCATATCTATCCTACCCTGCCTTTCTAAGGTCTTCGAAAGCGAAGTTAACAAACAGATGCAATCTGTTTTCAGAGCTGGTCATGGGTGCATCTCTGCCACACTCAAGGTCCTAAACTATATCATAACCGCCATCGATAAGAGACATTACTGTGCAGCCGTATTAATCAACCTGCCAAGGCTTTCGATTCTGTCAATCACCACATTCTTATCGGCAGACTAAATAGACTTGGTTTCTCTAATTGACTGCCTCACCTGGTTCACTAACTACTTCTCTGATAGAGTTCAGTGTGTCAAATCGTAGGGCCTGTTGTCTGGACCTCTGGCAGTCTCTATGGGGGTGCCACAGGGTTCAATTCTCGGGTTGACTCTCTTCTCTGTATACATCAATGATGTCGCTCTTGCTGCTGGTGATTATCTGATCCACATCTACTCAGATGACACCATTCTGTATACTTCTGGCCCTTCTTTGGACACTGTGTTAACAACCCTACAGACGAGCTTCAATGCCATACAACACTCCTTCCGTGGCCTCCAACTGCTCTTAAATGCAAGTAAAACTAAATGCATGCTCTGCCCACACCTGCCCGCCCGTCCAGCATCACTACTCTGGACGGTTCTGACTTAGAATTTGTGGACAACTACAAATACCTAGGTGTCTGGTTAGACTGTAAACTCTCCTTCTAGACTCACATGAAGCATCTCCAATCCAAAATTAAATCTAGAAACGGCTTCCTATTTCGCTACAAAGCATCCTTCACTCATGCTGCCAAACATACCCTCGTAAAACTGACCATCCTACCGATCCTTGACTTCGGCGATGTCATTTACAAAATAGCCTCCAACACTCTACTCAACAAATTGGATGCAGTCTATCACAGTGCCATTAGTTTTGATACAAAAGCCCCATATACTACCCACCATTGCGACCTGTACGCTCTCGTTGGCTTGCCCTCGCTTCATACTCGTTGCCATAACCACTGGCTCCAGGTCATCTACAAGTCTCTGCTAGGTAAAGCCCCGCCTTGTCTCAGCTCACTGGTCACCATAACAGCACCCACCCGTAGCACGTGCTCCAGCAGGTATATCTCACTAGTCACCCCCAAAGCCATTTTCTCATTTAGCCGCCTTTCCTTCCAGTTCTCTGCTGCCAATGACTGGAACGAACTGCAAAAATCACTGAAGCTGGAGACTCATATCTCCCTCACTAGCTTTAAGGACCAGCTGTCAGAGCAGCTCACAGATCACTGCACCTGTACATAGCCCATCTGTAATATAGCCCATCCAACTCCCTCATCCCCATACTTTATTTATTAATTTATCTTCCTCTTTCCACCCCGGTATCTCTACTTGCACATTCATCTTCTGCACATCAATCACTCCAGTGTTTAATTGGTATATTGGAATTACTTCGCCACCATGGCCTATATATTGCCTTACCTCCCTTATCTTACCTCATTTGCACACACTGTATATTGATTTTCTAATTTATTATTGGCTGTATGTTTGATTATTCCATTTGTAACTCTGTGTTGTTGTATGTGTCAAACTGCTTTGCTTTATTCTTGGCCAGGTCGCAGTTGTAAATGAGAACTTGTTCTCAACTAGCCTATCTGGTTAAATAAAAGTTAAATAAAATATAATTTAAAACAACTCAGCAACACGTTAGCTTGTCTTCAACATGGCTCTCAGCGAAGACATCCCCTCATTTCATTTCCTCCTCGGTAAACGAATGTGCACTTCACCCTCAGTGAAAAATGAATATTTAAGTTAAGTAAATAATAATAAATTAAATAATCGAGGCTAGCTTAAGGGAACGGAAGATGAGAAGCAAGGACTCATTCATTTCAATATGCTTGCCATTTATGACCAGGGAAACATACAATGCAGCTGCTGGAGATGCTTATTCAATGACATTAATCAAGACTGAAATTAAATCGTACTGTGCAGAGGCCAGAGGGCAAGTTTCAAGGTTGCATAACACCAGATGAGGCAGGAGAGAATAGCTCAAGAAAGACCACTGCTCAAATACACTGGTTTCCCACAACCCATCAATATTAACCTTCTGTAGAAAACCGTTAATCAGAATAATTTTGCTATATCAAGTTGGTATTATTGTACTGTAATGTAGACTGTGCACTACATTGTAATCTCCATCATGACTGCAATACTCCAGGGGACTGGCTACAATACCCTCTGTGCCCAAACTAGTTTAATCAACGTTGTTGCAGCGTAATTTGTCAACAAAATAGTGACGTGGAATCTACGTGGAAAATACATTGGATTTAAAAAAAGTTATCAACTGTTGTTTTGAGGGTGAAATTTCAACCACACGATTATGTCTTCATAGTAACCAAATTTCAACATAGACAAACCTTGTATAAAATATGTTGAATTTGTACAACATCAGATCTTCAATATTATATCCACTGTCAGAAAAAAAACTATAGGCTGGGCAGCACCTCCCAGTTTCAACAGCTACCTTTTGGTCTTCTATCCAGGGTTTTAACCAAGCCTATCTTTGAAATAAAAACGAATAAAATAAAACATATACAACTTTATTTAAAGTGCATTTCAATTGTGATTTGATTTAGTCTCTAGTGTGCTCCCGAGTGGCGCAGTAGTCTAGGGCACTGCATCTCAGTGCTAGAGGCATCACTACAGACACCCTGGTTTGAATCCAGGCTGTATCACACTTCATGTTGACAGAAGTGAGTGCTATGGTATGATAGTCATTCAGTTCACTTACCGTTGCCTTCTTGGGTACAGGAACAATGGTGGCCATCTTGAAGCATGTGGGGACAGCAGCCTGGGATAGGGAGAGATTGACTATGTCTGTAAACACACCAGCCAGCTGTTCTGGGCATGCTCTGAGGATGCAGATAGGGATGTCGTCTGGGTCGGCAGCCTTTTGAGGGTTAACACGTCTTACTCAAATCGCACACAGAGAAGGAGAGCTCACAGACCTTGGTAGCGGCCTGGTCGGTGGCACTGTGTTATCCTCGAAGTGGGCAAAGAAGGTGTTTAGTTTGTCTGGAAGCAAGATGTCGGTGTCTTTTTGTAGTCCGTGATTGTCTGTAGACCATGCCCGACACGTCTCGTGTCTGAGCCATTGAATTGCGACTCCACTTTGTCCCTATACTGACATTTCCCTTGTTTGATTGCCTTGTGGAGGGAATAACTACAGAGTTTGTATTCGGCCACATTCCCGGTCAACTTTCCATGGTTAAATTTGGTGGTTTGCGCTTTCAGTTTTGTGCGAATGCCACAGTTTCTGGTTAGGGTAGGTTTTAATAGTCACAGTAGGTTCAACAACTCCTATACACTTCTTCATAAACTCACTCACCAAATCAGCGTATACGTCGATATTATTCTCTGAGGCTTTGAAAACAATCTTGAAGCGTGGATTCCAATTGGTCAGACCAGCGTTGAATGGTCCTTGTCACGGCTACATCCTGCTTGAGTTTCTGCCTATAAGAGGGGAGAAGCAAAATGGAGACGTGGTCAGATTTGCCGAACGGAGGGTGGGGGAGGGCCTTGTATGCATCGCGGAAGTTAGAGTTGCAGTGATCCAGTGTTTTTCCAGCGCGAGGGCTACAGTCAACATGCTGATAGAATTTAGGTAGCCTTGTTCTCAAATGTGCTTTGTTAAAATCCCCAGCTACAATAAATGTGGCCTCAGGATATATGGTTTCCAGTTTGCATAAAGTCCAGTGAAGTTCCTTGAGGGCCGTCGTGGTATGGGCTTGAGGGGGAATATACACGGCTGTGACAATAACCAAGGATAATTCCCTTGGCAGATAACACAGTCAGCATTTGATTGTGAGGGATTGTAGGTCAGGTGAACAAAAGGACTTGAGTTCCTTTATGTTGTTACAATTACACCATGTGTCGTTAATCATGAAACATACACCCCCGCCCTTCTTCTTCCCAGAGAGATGTTTATTCCTGTCGGCACAAAGCACAAAGAATCGAGGTGGCTGTACTGACTCTGACAGCATATCCCGAGAGAACAATGTTTCCGTGAAACGGAGTATATGACAATCCCGTGGCATTGTTTTGGGTCAGCCTCTGGAATCAGTTCAAATGCCCTGGGTGGTTCACAAAGGATTCACTTCAGGAAAGTCGTATTCCTGGTCGTAGTGCTGGTAAGTTGTCGTCGCTCTGATATCCAATAGTTATTCCCGGCTGTATGTAATAACACTTCATATTTTCTTCTTACAATGTAAGAAGAACTTTTATAAAACATAAAAGTTTCCTAAGGATTAGAAGTGAGGCAGCGCTCTCTGTCGGCATGTCAACCAAATATTACCTAATTATCTATGTTGAAATTACATGGTGTGCCCAGTGGGCAGCTGGTCTAACATGGCTGCGGGGAACAGCAGGCAGACTAATACGGCAGAGGGTGCTCTGTCAGGTTGCATTTTTGTTGCAATATTTCTTCCCCCTCCCTCACTGAAGGTAGGCTTCTATTTGAGGGGACTTTTTTTCCCTCCTCCTCTCCACCGACAAGTCAATAAGGTGCCATGCAGTCTCACCCACTCCAGAGAGGGAAGTTTTGACCTTGGTTTGTTAAGTGATCTACCTAGAAAGAGGTTGAGGTGCTGGTTTCCTTCATTTTAGTCTGGCATTTTAACCTGATTGCCGCTTTGGTAAATACATTTAAAATCCAGCTGTAGGCCGTTTTAGTCATATACTAGCTGGCTAACCATGCCATGAATAATGGTACCTACAGTTGAAGTCGGAAATTTACATACACTTAGATTGGAGTCATTAAATCTCGTTTTTCAACCACTCCACAAATTTCTTGTTAACAATCTATAGTTTTGACAAGTCGGTTAGAACATCTACCATGACACAAGTCATTTTTCCAACAATTATTTACAGACAGATTATTTCACTTATAATTCAGTGTATCACAATTCCAGTGGGTCAGAAGTTTACATTTAATTTGATCTTTAACCATCATTCTATCACCCGCCCAGAACTCCTCCCACTTGTCTCCATTTCCACATCCTAACACGGAACCCAAACCAGCTGCGCGCGTGCGCCATTGTGCATACATTTACTTTGTCCCCCCACACCAAACGTGATCAAGACACGCAGTTTAAAATAGCAAAACAAACTCTGAACCAATTACATTAATTTGGGGACAGGTTGAAAAGCATTAAACATTTATGGCAATTTAGCTAGCTAGCTTGCCCTTGCTAGCTAATTTGTCCTGGGATATAAACATTGAGTTGTTATTTTACCTGAAATGCACAAGGTCCTCTACTCCGACATTAATCCACACATAAAACAATCAACCGAATCATTTCTAGTCATCTCTCCTCCTTCCAGGCTTTTTCTTCTCTTGACTTTATAATGCGATTGGCAACTTTCATAAATTAGGTGCATTACCGCCACTGACCTCGTTCGTCTTTCAGTCACCAACGTGGGTATAACCAATGAGGAGATGGCACGTGGGTACATGCTTCTATAAACCAATGAGGAGATGGGAGAGGCAGGACTTGCAGCGCGATCTGTGTGAGAAATAGAACTGACTTCTATTTTAGCCCTTGGCAACGCAGACGATAGTTGGCACACACGAGCAGTGGGAGCAATAATTGAATAACGTAGATTTCAAAATTATTTTGCAACGCGAGCGGTGTAGTCAGCCTGTAACACTCAGTTTCCCTCAGCCCATCCAACCTATCTCTGCTAGTCACCCTCTACGCACCATATATCTTTCAACTATGCTGTGATGTTTAACATACAATTTAAATCTACAGTGCCTTGCAAAAGTATTCACCCCCTTTGGCATTTTTCCTATTTTGTTGCATTACAATCTGTAATTTAAATGGATTTTATTTGGATTTCATGTAATGGACATACACAAAATAGTCCAATTTGGTGAAGTGAAAAAATAAAAAAAACTTGTTTCAAAAAATAAAATACAACATTTAAATGGAAAAGTGGGGCGTGCATATGTATTCACCCCCTTTACTATGAAGCCCCTAAATAAGATCTGGTGCAAACAATAACCTTTAGAAGTCACAAAATTAGTTAAATGAAGTCCACCTGTTTGCAATCTAAGTGTCACATGATCTGTCACATGATCTCAGTATATATTAACCTGTTCTGAAAGGCCCCAGAGTCTGTAACACCACTAAGCAAGTGGCACCACCAAGCAAGTGGCACCATGAAGACCAAGGAGTTCTCCAAACAGGTCACGGACAAAGTTGTGGAAAAGTATAGATCAGGGTTGGGTTATAAAGAAATATCTGAAACTTTGAACATCCCACAGAGCACCATTAAATCAATGATTAAAAAATGGAAAGAATATGGCACCACAAAAAACGGCCAAGAGAGGGCCACCCACCAAAACTCATGGACCAGGCAAGGAGGGCATCAATCAGAGAGGCAACAAAGAGATCAAAGATAACGCTGAAGGAGCTGCAAAGCTACACAGCGGAGATTGGAGTATCTGTCCGTAGGACCACTTTAAGCCGTACACTCCGCAGAGGTGGGCTTTACAGAAGAATGGACAGAAGAAAATAAGCAAACCCGTTTGCTGTTCGCGAAAAGGGATGTGGGATACTCCCCAAACATATGGAAGAAGGTACTCTGGTCAGATGAGACTATAATTGAGCTTTTTGGCCATCAAGGAAAATACTATGTCTGGCGCAAACCCAACACCTCTCATCACCCGAGAACCTCATGGTGGTGGCAGCGTCATGCTGTGGAGATGTTGTTCATCGGCAGGGACTGGAAAACTGGTCAGAATTGAAGGAATGATGGATGCTAAATGGGTGCTAAATACAGGGAAATTCATGAAAGAAACCTGTTTCAGTCTTCCAGAGATTTGAGACTGGGATGGAGGTTCACCTTCCAGCAGGACAATGACACTAAGCATACTGCTAAAGCAACACTTGAGTGGTTGAAGGGGCAACATTTAAATATATTGGAATGGCCTAGTCAAAGCCCAGACCTTAATCCAATTGAGAATATGTGGTATAACTTAAAGATTGCTGTACACCAGCAGAACTCATCCAACTTGAAGGAGCTAGAGCAGTTTTGGCTTGAGGAATGGGCAAAAATCCCAGTTGCTAGATGTGCCAAGCTTATAGAGACATTCCCCAAGAGACTTGCAGCTGTAATTGCTGCAAAAGGTGGCTCTACATAGTATTGACTTTGGGGAGGTGAATAGTTATGCACACTCAAGTTTTCTGTTTTTTTGTCTTATTTTGTCACGTTCCTGACCTATTTCTGTTAGTTTGTTTTATGTGTTAGTTGGTCAGGACGTGAGTTTGGGTGGGCATTCTATGTTTTCTGTTTCTATGTTGGTTTAAGGGTTGCCTGGTATGGCTCTCAATTAGAGGCAGGTGTTTGGCGTTCCTCTAATTGAGAGTCATATTTAGGTAGGTTGTTTCACAGTGTTCGTTGTGGGTGGTTGTCTCCTGTGTCAGTGTTTGTCGCACCATACGGGACTGTTCGGTATGTTTGTACATCGTCATTTTTGTGTAGTCTATTTTTCCCTGTTCGTGCGTTCTTCGTGTTTTATTGTAAGTTCGTATGTCTAGGTTTGTCTACACATTCGTTTTGTTATTTTGTTAGTTAATTCAAGTCTAGTTCGTTTTCTGTCTTAGTTGTTTGGTCGTGTCTTTATTAAATCATGTCATTTCACAAAGCTGCGCCTTGGTTCAATCACTACTCCTCCTCTTCGGTTGAAGAGGAGGAGGACTACCGTTACATATTTCTTGTTTGTTTCACAATGAAAAATGTTTAGCATCTTCAAAGTGGTAGGCATGTTGTGTAAATCAAATACAAACCCCCCCAAAATCCATTTAAATTCCAGGTTGTATGGCAACAAAATAGGAAAAATGCCAAGGGGGTGAATACTTTCGCAAGACACTATATCTAATCAAATAGATTCAACAGATTGCGAGTTGAAGATAAATACTTTTACTCAGAGTATTAGTATATTAGGCCTTCTCTTTGCAAGTCTGATCTGCGATGGGTTTGTTATTATAATATTTATACTAGTTATACTGATCACAGTAAAGAGTTTGGTAGTCTTTTTAACATTTGATTGAACAAAAGCCGTGTGCATTAAATAAAGAAATACATGCCTGGCTCAAATAGAAGCCTGTATCTAATAAACGGCGGTTGTGTTCAGTGATTGAAGCAAACAATACACATGGGCTATTAATTTGGTTGTAGTCCACCATTAAAAACACAAATTAGAAGAAGAAAACTTGAAAGTCCTGTGGCGCCCAGTCATTCATAACGGGGGCTAATGATTGTTTTGTCTAAATTATACTATGACAGCTTTGTCTTCATTGTGTCATCAAATCAAATGTTGCCATTAGCTAGCAAAGTCTATCAAATAACTAGCAATGCTAATGTTAGCTCAAATCTGGTGCTCTCCCCTGAATCTTAGCACGCTAGCTAAAGTTATACTGCATCTAAAGTCAATCTGCACCTGTACATAGCTCATCCAATCTACCTCATCCCCATACTGTATGTGTTTATTTTGCTCTTTTGCACCCCAGTATCTCAACTTGCACATTCATCTTCTGCACATCCTACCATTCCGGTGTTTAATTGCTATATTGTAATTACTTTGCCACCATGGCCTATTTATTGCCTACCTCTCTTATCCTACCTCATTTGCACATGCTGTATATAGATTTTTCTACTGTATTATTGATTGTATGTTTGTTTATTCCATGTGTAACTCTGTGTTGTTGTATGTGTCGAACTGCTTTGCTTTATCTTGGCCAGGTCACAGTTGCAAATGAGAACTTGTTCTCAACTAGCCTACCTGGTTAAATAAAGGTGAAATAAATAAATACATGTTTTAAATCTAACGACTTCACAATGTTTTGCCTCCTTTTGAAGTGCCATTGTTTTTCCAAGCCACTATAATGCACTTTAAACCAAAACTTGAATCAGTGCCAATTGAGAATGCATTTAACAGAATAGAAGACAATCTTCATAACAATATTGTGACACAATCTGCAACCATGAATAATAATACCGTGGCTAATATCAGCTCGGTGACAATTGATAATCCCCATTCAGTACCCCTGTGTTCTAAAATGTACAACTTTTTGTGAAAATATCAAAGTTAATTACATTGGATTAAATAGTTGAATTCTCTTTATTATTCCACCTGCACTGAGCAAAACTGTAATACATGTTCTACAATCCCAGAGAGAGCTGTGTCGACACAGCCCTTACATCAACCCCAGGTAGACCTGTAGTGGCTGATCTGCTTGGGCAATTTATTTTCAAGGTTGAATACTAGCAGGCCGTCATTTGCATTATCAGTGTCTCAGCACTAATGAGACTCCTGGTTTTACACCTTAATTGGATCGCTTCACCACAGTCCCTTATTGATATTTTCACGTCACAGTTCATCATGATAAGTAATGAGAAGATTATTCACTGGAGGTATCCAATCGCAAACTCCATCTGTGAACTGAGGGAGTCCTGTCCTAGGCTATGGATCCCCAAAGGCAATGGAGAAGAATGGTGTAGCTATCACAATGACAAACACACACACACCCCTAAAATACTGTGTGATATCTTCTGAGTCACATTCTGCTTTTAGTGCCCTCTCTCTGTCCGTCGTGTTTGCTGCTTCTTGAAGTAGATTGAACACAGCCTCGAAATTACATTTTATTTCTCTTCCTCCTTTCAAAGCTACACACTTTCAGCACACCTCAATTATATCTTTTTTACATAGCGAAATAGAGCAGACCTCTGCTGGAGAGAAAGGAAATGTCAAACAGGATTCAGCTCAGAAGAGGACAATCAGGAAAGATTCATGTGCATTAACAGAGAATCAAAAAATTAAGTCTGCAGGTACTGTCTGGGATCCTTGTGTGTGTATGCTAAATTTAATTTCTCTTTGAGCAGGTGGTGGAACTCACCACCAAACACTATTGTAGAAATACTGATGATGATCCATGGTATGACCACAGATGTGTTGTCTAAAAGCGTGACAGGATTGAAGGATGGCCTTACTCTCCACTCTCTTAGCAAAATATTTTGACCAGATGTGACCAGAGTCCGTATCCACAAAGCATCTCAGAAACGGTACTAGGATCCTGTTAAAACCTGTTTTAAGACTATAAACACTCCCAGCTCAGAGTAGGTTTTAGGATGACGTTAAGACACTAACCAGACAAACTCTGAGCCAGGAGTAAAACCAACGTATAAAAGTTTATCTCCGCTGGAAATCACGACAGTTTAAAGTACTGCAAAGGGAAGATAATGATGATGCTCATTGACACTGTTGCAAATTATGGGGAATAACCAATCGTGATGAGGCATCGCCAGCTGTGAACTCTATAGCACCTTCAGACAACCACGGTGAGTGTGAGTGTACATCAAATGTTGCAATGGTAAAACGTTTATCATTTTCACCTGACAAGATTACTTTGCCTACTCTTAACTAATATGTTTTTACTTTTTTTTTTTTTTATTCAGATATTTTTAATAATGTGATAGGAATATTGTACTGGTTTTTAATACCGTTGTATCAACACCATCGTCCCTCCCATTCAACAGCTCTCTAAATCGCTTTTGGCAAAGTAAGCATCAAGTCACTTGCCGATAATGTTGCATAAAATGTTTGAAAGATCTATCATTTCCACCGAGCGCATAAGCCCCTAGATGTTGTCAGTTGCCCAATATATAAGCATGCCCAATTTAGGACTTTTTTTTAAAAGTCACGTGATATAGCGCTCCAAAAGCATATCTTGAAATAACATGATGTAGGTTGATGAACTAATTGAAAGAAAAATATTTTTGAATTTTATAAGCCTAGTGGTTATAATTATTTAGGCATATCATATGAATTACACCTCATGTATATATATTTTCAAAAGCATAAGAGATACTGTTCCATATAGGTCTAGATTATTTATGGGTTGATCATATAGAAATATCAAAACATTCTTTCAACTCCAAAACCAGAACTACTGACCCAATGCCTTTTTCTATATTCAAGACAACTGCTTGTAACTCTAAACTGCTTAGGACAGCTCATGAGTTGTCCTAAATATCTGTCGACTAGGTGTGACTCTTATGACTAAAGAGGCTTCGTTAATAGCTTTTATTTTTACCCATAACAGTAGGAGTAAAATGTTTCTTTTCTCAGCACTTACGACCAATTTTCTAGTCTGAGACGCATTGTGGATACAGGCCCAGATGTGAAAATATATGACAAACCATTAAGGCAGATGATGAAGCAAAAACTATTAAGAACACATTTATCCTGAACGGGAAATTGCAAAGTACTTATTTAAGAGCTCACAGATGGCACTGTTCCTCTGGGCATCAGGGCAGGCAGGCGGTTTGGCAAACATTGTGAGGAAATATAAAATTTTCTCTAATCACAGTTAAGTTAATGGTTTTAACGCTCCCATTACCTCATACATATGTATACATGCTGAAGCAAACATCTGCTGGAATGATGACCTATTCATTTTCTATCAATCTAACCTGCTCGAAGCAACCTATTTTCTGCACATGTAATGATGATGGTTGCTGGAGGAACACGTCTTTTTCAGTGGTCAAGGAGAGGCATGGATGGAATTAAAACATTCATGTACTTCGTAGACTGTTTTGCTTCCTAGAATGCCTTGACACTTGAGATGACACTGCAGTCCTCTGAATTCATCAATATTTTCATATTCTCTCGACATCTTAGGCTAGTTCTGGTGACTTGCATACAGTTCCGTGGCTTAAGAGTTGATTTTTTTTATAAAGCCACAACATATTCGTTGGAGCCAGTCAAGCTGACGTCTCCCCTGAGGGATTTGAACCTGAAACCATCTGATTAGGATTCTCTTTCCCTGACCGCTGCACGGTGCCACACACCCCAACCCTGTTTTACTAATCCTCTGAGAGTTTGCTCTGAGGACATGTGTCTCTGCCAAGTGGTTTGGCATGGAATGAGTTATAGTTGAAATGCAGCAAAACAGGCCTGTTACTCAGCTTCACACACTTTATTTTAGATGAATGATTGTTCTATTCATTCATAAAGAAATGAACTATATGTTTTTATTCTTAGAATTAAAAACACCCATGGTGTTAGAACCCATACTGAAGATGAATAAACTGGTTGTAATGGATTTTTATCCATGTTTGTATCATCTTTTTGTTACATTCAAATGCCTCTCCTGTGAAGTGATGTCCGTCAAAACACCCAGCTTTCTGAAACAGGTCATGTATGTTCCATTCTAGTCCAATAGGTTTGTCACTGATCGAATGCAGTTTTGTAACGGTTGTTCTCCTCCTCTTCGGACGAATAGGGATTGGACCAAAGCGCAGCATATGTTGAATCCATAATTATGTTTATTAAAGAAAAGACGAAACACGAAGAACACTTGAAATGATTACAAAATAACAAAACGAACGTAGACAAACCTGAACTATGAGAACTTACATATAACACGAAGAACGCACAAACAGGTACAGACTACAACAAACGAACGAACGAACGAAACCGTCCCGTGTGGTGCACAGACACAAACACGGAAGACAACCACCCACAAACAAACAGTGTGAACAACCTACCTTAATATGGTTCTCAATCAGAGGAAATGTAAAACACCTGTCCCTGATTGAGAACCATATCAGGCTAAATGACAATGAACCTAAACATAGAAACACATAACATAGAATGCCCACCCCAACTCACGCCCTGACCAACTAAACACATACAAAAACAAGAGAAAACAGGTCAGGAACGTGACAAGTTTAGACACTTTATTCACCACACTAGAAAAAATGAAAAGGAATTTCAGTATTTACAAAACCTCAAAAACCCCTGTAATGTCTGACATTATTTTTCATGTCCTGATGCAGCTGTAGAGATACATCTGCAACTGTTAGGGAGTTGCTCTCTGCTGACCTGAACAGCAAGGAGAGAAGATGCCCAGAGCAGGATTTGACACCTCGCTGAATATCATTACCATAAAGCAGAGAAAATAAAAAAGGTATATGAAATGCTATACATGCTGCATGAAATATAGAACTGAGGCCTAAACCACCAGTTGTGCTCTTCTATCTCACCAGACCATAGATTCCTGTTGATCAGGTCAAAACACGTTGCATAAACACAAGGCAAACCTATTTGCTTAAATGTTGATCATATTTATACAAACATGAAACATTAATCTTATTGGCACTAGTTAGCTCTCTATCCACTCCATGTGGGTCTCCTGTGTGTAACTGAATCTGGAGTGACAGGCTCTTCTTTTCAAGCCCTCTCCCTGCTGATGTGTCCTGCATGGTCTCTGGGACTTGCAGGAGGAACTTGGCTGTGGCTTCCGCTGCCTAGCCTTCCCTATTTTATCTAATCACTTAGACATTGCCCGGCCCCAGGCACCCTACCCCAGCGTTACACTAGCTAACGGCAAGGTTGAGACAGAGGGTACCCTGGAATGGACACAGCCAGAGCCATATCCCATAGATTACGTATCTTTTTGGACATCCAGCTACTCTCATCTGCTTTTTCCCCCTCCAACTCTACCTCATGTACTCTTTCCCCAGTTGCCCTCTTTCATTTATCAGGCTAGATTTTGGAGAGTTTGTCACCCATTTTAAATAGAAATGAAAAGTGGTGAAATCTAAGATTTGAAACAAATCGTTGTCATTGTTTGCAAACTCTCTAGCAAACATTTGTGGCAAGATGAATTATGTTATTGTCCAGTATGCATGCATTAGTATCGATCTTTGGTTGATGGGCAGTTGTCCAGTTATGATAGATACAGATATCAACAGAAAAAACACTGATATATATGAATAACTTTTGGAAGAGTTAACATCCTAGCTACCTACTGTACCTAAACTACATATTGAGGAGAGATACAAGCTCATGAGAAAAGTTTACGTTTTTTTCTCAAGCCCTACAGTAGGAAGGGACAGAGAAGTTCCTACAATTCTACACGTTTTGTCACAGGGCAAACATGAGAAAAAGGTGCAGTTTTACAGCTACTCTCATGCTGTTCTACATATTTTGCCATGAGATTGGGAGGAAATGTTGCTCTTTTGAAGCTAATTTCCTGCAGTTCTACACACATCGTAGAAAATTGTATTATAGTTTCACAGTGAATTTCCTGTAATGCTAAACATTTTTGACATGGCTTATGACATGTTCATATGTTCTCTTGGGGGAGAACTCCAGTGGGCCCCCAACATACATACATACGTACGTACCCCAAACTTTTGAAGTTTTGTAGTGTATTTATATATGCAAATAAAAAAACATTTTAAATCAACTTTTATTTGTTACATGTGCTGAATACAACATGTGTAGGTAGACCTTACAGTGAAATGCGTATATATCCATAAACACTACCATTCAAAAGTTTGGGGTCACTTAGAAATGTCCTTGTTTTTGAAAGAATAATAAAAATAAAAATAAAATAAGATCAAATTGATCAGAAATACAGTGCAGACATTGTTAATCTTGTAAATGACTATTGCAGCTGATTTTCTTATGGAATATATACATAGGCATACAGAGGCCCGTTATCAGCAACCATCACTCCTGTGATCCAATTGCACGTTGTGTAAACTAATTCAAATTTTACTTTTTTAAAAGGCTAATTGATTTTTTTCGCAAACCCTTTTTCAATTATGTTAGCACTGCTGAAAACTTTGTTCTGATTCGAGAAGCAATAAAACTGGCCTTCTTTTGACTAGTTGAGTATCTGGAGCATCAGCATTTGTGGATTCGATTACATGCTCAAAATGGCCAGAAACAAAGGACTTTCTTCTGAAACTCATCAGTCTACTGTTGTTCTGAGAAATTAAGATTATTCCATGCGGGAATTTGCCAAGAAACAACAACGCTGTGTACTACTCCCTTCACAGAGCAGCACAAACTGTCTCTAACCAGAATAGAAAGAGGAGTGGGAGGCCCCGGTGCACAACTGAGCAAGAGGACAAGTACATTAGAGTGTCTAGTTTGAGAAACAGATACCTCACAAGTCCTCAACTGGCAGCTTCATTAAACACCAATCTTAATGTCAACAGTGAAGAGGAGCCTCCGGGATGCTGGCCTTCTAGTCCTTTATTGACGCATTTCCTGTTTGATGGTTTGTCTGAAGGCATAGTTGTATCTCTTATAAGCGTCCAGATTAGTGTCCTGCTCCTTGTAAGCGGCAGCTCTACCCTTTATCTCGGTGCGGATGTTGCCTATAATTAATGGCTTCTGGTTTTGATATGTACGTACGGTCACTGTGGGGACAACGTCGTCGATGCACTTATTGATGAAGCCGGTGACTGAGGTGGTATATTCCTCTATGCCGTTGGATGAATCCCTAAACATATTTCAATTTGTGCTAGCAAAAGAGTCCTGTAGTGTAATATCCGTGTCATCTGACCACTTCTGTATTGAGTGAGTGGAGGGTGAGGGAGATCTTTGTACCCATCTCTGTGTGTGGAGTAAAGGTGGTCTAGAGTTTATTTGCCTTTGGTTGCAAATGTGACAGTCTGGTAGAAATTAGGTCAAATGGATTTAACTTCTTTGGGGTAGGGGGCGGTATTTTCACATCCGGATGAAAAGCATGCCCAGAGTAAACGGCCTGCTACAAAGCCATAAAAGCTAGAATATGCATATTATTAGTAGATTTGGCAGTAGATTAGCAGTTATGTTGAGTGTGTTTCATTTGGTGACCTCAGAGAGGACAGGAAACACACATAACTATATCTCTGAATGTGTACATTTCTCACTTATGGGGTTTGCATCTAATTCTTCTATAAAATGAATGAGTAAAGATGAAACTATGTGAAATGATGTGATGTTAACCTTTAATTTGAGAGAATTGTATTCCCTGTAAAGTTTAACTAGTCAGCGGCCACGCCCCCATGAGCACAGACATGATCTGGCATCATGGAACCACCCTTTTATATTGTTATGAATAAAATCCACTCCTGAGGAAATTCACATCAGACTAAGCAAAACCCAGCATGAGCTGAGGTTGCAAATGGTTGAATTCCTAAGTCTAGAAAACGATACCACGTTAAGCATTGGCTACACGGCTGGAAATGGTTCAACTCTGAGACTATCGATCCCTACAGAATAAGAGCAAATCTTAGATATAATTACTAGACTGCAGCTAGAAATGATGTAAACCTAGGATGAGAATACTGACAACTGCCGAAACATCTATTCTAAGAACAACGGACACCTGACTTATCCATTACAACAGACACTATCCGGAGCCACTGATAAAGCTACAACCATGAAAGACATTGTGACTTCGGTTGAAGTAACAAGAGACCCTCTGGTGAACTGAGTCTCCAGCAGACGGACCGACGATTCCAACAGCGAAGACAACAACAACATACGGGCGTAAATATTTTTATTGCAATTATTCCTAAATGAGCGGCCATTCATGTGCAAAGGATTAGCATTTCAATAAATATAATCACCCACTGTTTGTCGTGAATCCATTTTGTCTTTCCCGCGCCTTTATGGGTCCACACCCTGGGTTTGGGTTTGTGCAGATAACCAAGAATTCTACGATGTTTGAAATGAGACTGACTGAGGTAAAGAATAATTCATTAATAGAAGACTAATTGATCAGATATTAAAATATCTGAAGAGTTATATTCGGAAAATTATAACGTTGTAATCAAGGCTATCTGAAGATTTTCCGTGGTGTCCCGACTTCCTATTTAATAAAATTTACGTGATTAGTTTAATCACGTAATAATTACAGAGAATTGATTTGATAAAATAAGTCTTCACATTTAATGATAGCCAGAGACACAACATTAGGGATCATATTAGTGTGTAGCGCAAACTTTTCGGATGCTACAGACAGAAGTTGGTAGATTGGCTGTACGAACTTCAGACCAGTCCCAAGACACTTGTGGGGGTCGTAAGCCAAACCGTGGGGGTCGTAGGCCAAACCTTTTGGATGCTACAGAATATTTAGATTTTCGGGATGTCTCATTGTCTGAGAAACACCGATCTAGCTCTGTTTATCTTTCAAGTGTGACATAGGAGAATGTGGTGCAAAAAACATATTTCTAGCTTAAACTGATGGATTTTTTATGGGGATCTTTTCATTATGCTAATTAGATTCCCGCTATTTCAGTTCGACGGAATGATTGTCAAATAGATCAATCGCCTTCAGTCTACTAAAAAAGCAGGATCAATTTGTTCAAATTATACATTGAATGCCTACCAGAGGGCAAAATATTATTGGAAACTGTTGACAGCAATCAGGACTAAAAGATAGCCTTGACATCCACTTTAAGGAGCGGTAAATCAGTGGCCAGTGATGGTTACAATTGGGATCAGCTGTACGAGTTATTTTAGTGCGTATTGATGGTTTAAGGAGAGGTGACCTAGTTTTAGTAAGATGGCCAATGCTCGTTAGAATAGGCCCTTTGTGTCTTATGGGCCTGGGGTAAGTAGAGGGTTCAAGCAGCATGGGATCTCAGAGAGGAGAGACCTCCCCGATATGTTTCCTTCTGATAGTCTGGCAGGCACTACACTTTGAAAGCAAAGAGAGGTGGGCATGGATGAACGGCTGTTGAAGGCTTCCAAAGGGGAGCTTCCAACATCAATTCTCTCTCTCTCTCCTCGGTAGTGCACAAAGCACTCGGATGGAAGTTGAAACAAAGGACCACAGGTTTTTGCCTGATCTGTTTGGTAAACTTTTAGGAGTGTTGCAACTATTGACCCCGGATATTTTGGCCTCTGACATAGAAAGTGTGATTTTTGCTCAGTGTTTATTTTTCTTGAATGATGATTGTGTTTTCTTTGTGTTACGAAAGGATCTACAGTACATAGAAAAGCATAATCACTTTAAAAGTACATGAAGATGTTTCTAAAAAACTATGATCATGGTTGATTAATCATGTTGTTGTTACAGATTTAGGACCTCAGAAGAGTAAGGAGCTCTAAAACTGTCCCAGGTGATGCAGCACCTCTTGCTCTACCCATAAATTACAACCACCTGCATTTTTGGCAAACTTGAAAATGATCAATGATTGTATCATTCTAATGGTCTTTTCTTTTACCAATCAGTACTTGGCTGATTTATGAATATTTCTGCGAATACTGCATGAGTGTCAAGTAGTTTAACATTTTTGTCTTTGAGTATTGAGCAGCATTTACGACGCGACAGAGTCCTCCTATTGAGCTAGCGCTGTGAGCTAGGTGAAGACAGTATCTCTGTTTAGTGGGACTTATTCTCTTTTCTGTTTTCCATCATGTGAATAGATGAAACAGTGCAGTGATGTGCAGACAGTGCTACTGAACAGAACTAGGCAACCTCTCCTGACTGAGGAGCGGGGCCTTCAGGCCTAGTCAGCCTTCTCCAGAACATATCCATGGCGGGTCTCTGAGAGCCAGGGAGAACATTGCAGCATGGCACTGCTGTGGAATGACAATAGCATACGTCTAGGATGCTGGTGGGAATTACTAATGTAGAATGTCTATGATCCATTCCAATACCCTGTTGATAACTGTATGAAAGACAGACAACATACTTTGTAACTACGGTGCTCTGTTGAGTGGGGGAAGATGTTACATAATCATATCAAATCTCTGATGAGACAAGAAGTCAATAAACTGTCTTCTATTTGTACTGTAAGTCTTACTGACAGGCTGGGGACATTTGACTGAAATTGTTTCCAAAACGCTATAGCCACCAGGTCTTCACATTTGTGTTTCTTCATCAGAAATTATTGCTTATCAGTACCTTCATTTGTGTGTAAAATATGAATGTTCTCATATTTTAGACATGTCTTATAAATTCTTGTTAATCTCACTGCACTGTCCAATTTACAGTAGCTATTACAGTGAAAAAATAGCCTGCTATTGTTTGAGATGAATGCACAACAACAAAAAAATTATCACGGCAACTGGTTTGATACATTCACATCTGAAGGTAAATAATTGTCACGATCGTGTACTGGAGAGACGGACCAAGATGCAGCGGAATAATGATACATCTTCTCTTTTTATTTAAAGAAGATGAACGAACACGACACACTTTAACAAACTATACAAAACAACAAACGACCGTGAAGCTAAATAACGTTGTGCACATACACATACAGGCTACAAACGTTCTACATAGACAATTACCCACATCACATGAAAGCCTATGGCTACCATAAATATGGCTCCCAATCAGAGACAACAGAAATCAGCTGTCTCTAATTGGGAACTCATTCAGGCAACCATAGACTCTCCTAAACAACTAAACCAACATAGACAACGCTAGACACATGCACTACACACAAACCCATACAATACACCCAACACCCCCTTTACCATATAATCACCCAAAACCGACAAAACACAAACATTCCCCCATGTCACACCCTGACCTAACTAAAATAATAAAGAAAACAAAGAATACTAAGGCCAGGGCGTGACATAACCCCCCCCTTAAGGTGCGAACTCCGGGCGCACCATTACACAGTCTAGGGGAGGGTCTGGGTGGGCTTCCATCCACGGTGGCGGCTCCGGCTCTGGTTGTGGTCCCCACGTCACCATAGTCCCTAACCGCCTCCTTAGCTTCCTCCAAATGACCCCCCTCCACATTAACCCCATAGCATTAAGGGGCAGTTCCGGACTAAGGGGCAGCTCCGGACTAAGGGGCAGTACCAGGGTAAGGGGCAGTACCAGGGTAAGGGGCAGTACCAGGGTCAGGGGCAGTACCAGGGTAAGGGGCAGTACCAGGGTAAGGGGCAGTACCAGGGTAAGGGGCAGCACCAGGGTAAGGGGCAGCACCAGGATAAGGGGCAGCACCAGGATAAGGGGCAGCTCCGGACTGAGGAATGGCAGCTCCGGACTGAGGAATGGCAGCTCCGGACTGAGGGACTGCAGCTCCGGACTGAGGGACGGCCCATGACTGGCTGACAGATCTGGCTGCTCATGGCTAACTGACGGATCTGGCTGCTCATGGCTGGCTGACGGATCTGGCTGCTCATGGCTGGCTGACGGATCTGGCTGCTCATGGCTAGCTGACGGATCTGGCTGCTCATGGCTAGCTGACGGATCTGGCTGCTCATGGCTAGCTGACGGATCTGGCTGCTCATGGCTAGCTGACGGATCTGGCTGCTCATGGCTGGCTGACTGATCTGGCAGATCCTGTCTGATTGGCGGCTCTGGCAGATCCTGTCTGGTTGGCGGCTCTGGCAGATCCTGTCTGGTTGGCGGCTCTGGCAGATCCTGTCTGGTTGGCGGCTCTGGCAGATCCTGTCTGGTTGGCGGCTCTGGCAGATCCTGTCTGACGGACGGCTCTAGCGGCTCCTGTCTGGCTGGCGGCTCTAGCGGCTCCTGTCTGGCGGACGGCTCAGTAGGCTCATGGCAGACGGGCGGCTTTGCAGGCTCATGGCAGACGGGCGGCTTTGCAGGCTCATGGCAGACGGATGGCTCAGATGGCGCTGGGGAGACGGATGGCTCAGATGGCGCTGGGGAGACGGATGGCTCAGATGGCGCTGGGGAGACGGATGGCTCAGATGGCGCTTGGCAGACGGGCAGTTCAGGCATCGCTGTGCAGACGGCAGACTCCTGCCGGCTGAGGCGCACTGTAGGCCTGGTGCGTGGTGCCGGGACTGGTGGCACCGGGCTGGGGACACGCATCTCAGGGCTAGTGCGGGGAGAAGGAACAGGGCATACTGGACCCTGGAGACGCACATTAGGCCTAGTGCGTGGTGCCGGCACTGGTGGTATCGGGCTGGGAACACGCTTCTCAGGGCTAGTGCGGGGAGAAGGAACGGGGCATACTGGACTCTCAAGGCGTACTATAGGCCTTGTGCGTGGTACCGGTACTGGTGGTACCGGGCTGAGGACCCGCACATCAGGACGAGTACGGGGAGAAGGAACAGTGCTTACAGGACTCTGGAGACACACAGAAGGCTTGGTGCGTGGTGTAGGCACTGGTGGTAATGTGCTGGAGACACGCACCACAGGGCTAGTACGTGGAGGAACAGTAACAGGACGCACAGGACTCTGGAGACACACAGGAGGCTTTGTGCGTGCTGTAGGCACTGTCTTAACCAGACGGCTAGCACGCACCTCAGGACGAGTATGGAGAGCTGTTCCCGGTGACATTAACTCACCAACACGCTCATTCGGACGGATGCCGTGCCTCATGCACCAAACCAGTACATCCCTCATAACTCTCTCCTCCAATTTCTCCATTAATTCCTTTACTGTCTCTGCGTCGCTCACTTCCAAATCCGCCCTCACCGGCTCCTTACGGTAAGCAGGAGGAGTTGGCTCACGTCTCCCGACTGACCCAACTAAACTACCCGAGAGCCCTCCCCCAAGAAATTTTTGGGTTTGACTTACGGGGTTCCAGCCTTGTTTCCGTGCTGCCTCCTCATATCGCCGCCTCTCTGCTTTCGCTGCCTCCAGCTCAGCTTTGGGACGGCGATATTCTCCCGGCTGTGCCCATGGATCTTCTCCGTCCAATATTTCCTCCCAACTCCAATAATCCTGTGTAGCAGGCCACTGCTCCAATTCACGCTGCTTGATCCTTTGGTGGGTAATTCTGTCACGATCGTGTACTGGAGAGACGGACCAAGATGCAGCGGAATAATGATACATCTTCTCTTTTTATTTAAAGAAGATGAACGAACACGACACACTTTAACAAACTATACAAAACAACAAACGACCGTGAAGCTAAATAACGTTGTGCACATACACATACAGGCTACAAACGTTCTACATAGACAATTACCCACATCACATGAAAGCCTATGGCTACCCTAAATATGGCTCCCAATCAGAGACAACAGAAATCAGCTGTCTCTGATTGGGAACTCATTCAGGCAACCATAGACTCTCCTAAACAACTAAACCAACATAGACAACGCTAGACACATGCACTACACACAAACCCATACAATACACCCAACACCCCCTTTACCATATAATCACCCAAAACCGACAAAACACAAACATTCCCCCATGTCACACCCTGACCTAACTAAAATAATAAAGAAAACAAAGAATACTAAGGCCAGGGCGTGACAATAATGTTCTTACATTCAGTAATCTTTCTCTGATTTGTCAACCTGAGGGTCGCGGAGATAAAATGTAGCATAGTATTGTTTGATAAAATCCATTTTTATATTCAAATCTAGGAACTGGGTTCTACAGTTTGAACCCCTACTTTGTCTAGAGTCATAAGTCATATAATGGCCTGTCTCTTGGATTTCAAAGATGATATGAACACCTATTTTTTGGAAAAAGCAAGTTTTTCCTTTCAAATGGTATGCATATCCTTGATTCAGGTCCTGAACTACATGCAGTTAGATTTTAGCTATGTCATTTTTGGCGAAAATGTATTAAAAAAGGTCCGATCCTTAACTTCTGTGCTACGAATCCCTTTAGCGGGATCATTTTCTTAAACAACCGCTGAACTGCAGGGCGCAAAATATTACTAAAAATATTTATAATCATGCAATCACAAGTAAAATATACCAAAACACAGTTTAGCTTGTTGTTAATCCACTTATCATGTCAGATTTTGAAATTATGCTTTGCAGCGAAAGCAATCCAAGCTTTTGTGAGTATCAATCAATGCTACAACAGCTAGCCCCAAATTAACATGGTCACGAAAGTCAGAAAAGCAATAAAATGAATCACTTACCTTTGAAAATCTTCGGATGTTTGCACTCACGAGACTCCCAGTTACACAACAAATGTTCTTTTTGTTCGATAAATATTACTTTTATAACAAAAAAACGGCATTTGGTTTGCGCGTTATGTTCAGAAAACCAAAGCCTCGTGCCGTTCGACGAAAATTCCAAAAAGTATCCGTAATGTTCGTAGAAGCATGTCAAATGTTTTTTATAATCAATCCTCAGGTTGTTGTTTTTTTATTTATTTTTATATTTTTTAAATTTTACCCCCTTTTCTCCCCGATTTTCGTGGTAACCAATCGCTAGTAATTACTATCTTGTCTCATCGCTACAACTCCCGTACGGGCTCGGGAGAGACGAAGGTCGAAAGCCACGCGTCCTCCGAAGCACAACCCAACCAAGCCGCACTGCTTCTTAACACAGCGCGCCTCCAACCCGGAAGCCAGCCGCACCAATGCGTCGGAGGAAACACCGTGCACCTGGCCCCCTTGGTTAGTGCGCACTGCGCCCGGCCAGCCACAGGAGTCGCTGGAGCGCGATGAGACAAGGATATCCCTACCGGCCAAACCCTCCCTAACCCGGACGACGCTAGCCCAATTGTGCGTCGCCCCACGGACCTCCCGGTCGCGGCCGGATGCGACAGAGCCTGGGCGCGAACCCAGAGACTCTGGTGGCGCAGTTAGCACTGCGATGCAGTGCCCTAGACCACTGCGCCACCCGGGAGGCCCCCTCAGGTTGTTTTTAACAATAATATTTCAACCGGACCGTAGCCTATTCAATAAAAAACAGAAAGAAAATGGAGAGCTACCCCTCTTGCGCGCAGGAACTAATCAGAGGACACCTGACTAGTTTTGAAAAATCTCACTCATTTTTCAAAATAAAAGCCTAAAACTATGTCTAAAGCCTGGTCACAGCCTGAGGAGGCCATTGGAAAAGGAATCTGGTTGATCCTTTAAATGGAAGAAAGACGGGCCAGGAAACACAGATAAAAAAAATTAAAACAATCACGTCCGGGTTAGATTTCCTCGGGTTTTCGCCTGCAGAATCAGTTTTGTTATACTCACACACAATATTTTGACCGTTTTGGAAACTTTGGAGTGTTTTCTATCCTAATCTGTAAATTATATGCATATTCTACGATCTGGACCTGAGAAATAGTCCGTTTACCTTGGGAACGCTATTTTAAAAATTAAAATGGGAAGAAGTGGACCAAAGCTTAGCGTGGTAAAAAAGCGTGCTAAAAAAATCTGACCCCTAGCGTCAAGAGGTTTTTAAGAGGCTAGCAAGCAAACGTAGCTGTCACACCCTGGCCATAGAGGGGTTTTTATTCTATATTTTGGTTAGGCCAGGGTGTGACTAGGGTGGGCATTCTAGTTTCTTTATTTCTATATTTTCGATTTCTTTTTTTTTGGCCGAGTGTGGATCCCAATCAGAGGCAGCTGTCTATCGTTGTCTCTGACTGGGAATCATACTTAGGCAGTCCTTTTTCCTTCTTTCATTTGTGGGTTCTTAATGTTGCACTGGTTGTTATTTTGCCCTGCAGAACGTCACCTTCATTTTTTTGTTGTTGGTGTTCAGTTAATAAATAAATAGAATGAGCACGTACCACGCTGCGCTTTGGTCCACTTCTTCCCATGACGATCGTGACAGAGGAACCCACCACAAAAGGACCAAGCAGCGTAGCCAGGAGGAGAAGGGGTCCTGGGCACGGGAGAGAAGGGAGTTTAGAACATCGGAGGAGATCATGGCAGGCAACAAAAGCCTTCCATGGAAACAGGCGGAGGCAGCTAGAGAGGAGCGGAGAGATCAGGAGTTACGGCAGAGACGGGAGCACGAGAGGCAACCCCCCACAAAAACAATTGGGGGAGGAACACGGGTTGGCGAGCGGGGCGAGCGTAGTTGGTCACGGTTCCAGTGCCATGTTTTCCGGTTTTACGCACCGTGCCTTCAGTGCAAAGCCCGGTGCGTGCAGTACATGCTCTTCGTACCTGCCGCGTAAAGAGGGGTATCCAGCCAGGAAGTGTGGTGCCGGCTCAGCGCTCCTGGTCTCCAGTGTGCCTCCTCGGACCGGGATATCCTGCGCCTCGGACCGGGATATCCATTGCCTGCTCCACAAAACAGGCCTCCAGTGTGTCTCTCCAGCCCGGTGAGTCCTGTGCCTGCTCCACGCACCAGGCCTGCAGTGTGTCTCCAGTCCGGAGCCTCCGGCCACTGTCCCCAGTCCGGAGCCTCCGGCGACGGTCCCCAGTTTGGGGCCTGCGGCGACGGTCTCCAGTCCGGGGTCTGCGGCGACGGTCCCCAGTCCGGAGCCTCCGGCGACGGTCCCCAGTTCGGAGCCTGCGGCGACGGTCCCCAGTCCGGGGCCTGCAACGAGGGTCCCCAGTCCGGGGCATGCAACGAGGGTCCCCAGTCCGGGGCCTCCAGCGACGGTCCCCAGTCCGGGCCATGCGGCGAGGGTCCCCAGTCCAGGGTCAGCGACGAGGGTCCCCGCACCAGAGGCGCCACCAAAGTGGGGGGGGAGCCAAAGGTGGAGCGGGGGCTACATCCTGAACCGAAGCTGCCACCGAGGGTAGATGCCCACCCGGACCCTCCCCTATAGGTTCAGGTTTGCGGCCGGGAGTCCGCACCTTTTGGGGGGGGGGAGGGGGGGGAACTGTCACGCCCTGACCTTAGAGCCGTTTTATTTCTCTATTTGGTTAGGTCAGGGTGTGATTTGGGTGGGCATGTTATGCTATGTTGTTTGTTTCTATGTTTTGGCCGGGTATGGTTCTCAATCAGGGACAGCTGTCTATCGTTGTCTCTGATTGGGAATCATACTTAGGCAGCCTTTTTTCCTTTTGGTAGTTGTCTTCGTTAATGCATGTATAGCCTTACGGAGCTTCACGTTTGTTTTGTTGTTCATTGTTTTGTTGGCGACATTTCAAAATAAAGGAAAACGCTGCACCTTGGTTTCCACCCTGACGACGATCGTGACAGTCTCTCTGTAATGAAAGCATCAAGTGATAGATTTTTTACGAATACGTCTGTCATTGAACAACACCATGCCATGATTATATAGTGAAAAAACACACCAATCTTCTGTTACATGGTTTCTTTAAACAATAAAAGCAAATTTACCAACATTTCAGAAAATTGATATTTAGCGTTTTGGAATGAAACTTAATTTTTATATTGTGAATGGTAATGTCAAACCACCACAAAAATGTATATATTATATTTAATTCATACAGAAATATAGTTGGAGTACAAGACGGAGAAAAACTATTGTTTAGAAAACAATGATGAGTTGTGAGTTTAGAAGAAGGGTTGCCCTCAATTTTTATGTGAACAGACAGATGAGTCAGCCAGATGAGAAAGTTTCCAGGAGTTTGTGGGTGTCTTAGTTCAACATTCTTATACGGCTTTATTTGCTCAAAGGCTCGGAGTTAGAGGGGTGAGGAACCAGCCCAGGGGAGGGCAGGCAGGTCTTAATGATGTTACGTAACTTCCCTGCCCTGCACAGCCTCTGATGTAGCTCCCGGCCCAGATCTGGGAGGATTTAGCTTTAATCCACAGATTGGGGAGATTTGCAGGTAGACAGGCTGGAATTCTTATTTGATGGCTTTCTCTTTCAGGCTATCAGACAGATGTCTGGCTGGGCTGGCACCCTAACATCGACAGATTTACACCCCGAGACCAACACATTTGTAGGGTGGGGTGTTTAAGTGGGTTGGCATTTACTGCCCTGTAGGCTCAATGAATAACGAGAAAATGTTGTCCTGCAAACCCTTCATAGATCACATATGACATGATGCAAACATGATTAATAATCATATATCCAAACTTCTCTGTCTTGACACTGAACCTTACTGACAGAGAAAAACGGAATCCCGTCAACACTGTACATCAACGTTACTCAGAGACAATTCTGTCTTTCATTCACAGTCAGATGTTTTGACAGCTTCTCCTGGCTTAGAGCAGCCTCACTAAACAGTTTTAAAAAGGCTTGCTGTTTCGTAAACAAAAGACCCATAACTACCCCCGAGAGATGTGCACTATCTCCCTTTTCCATTTCTCAAATTGTGTTGAGATGTTCATTTTGCTACGATTGATCATTTGGTAGTATAAATGAAATTGGGGGACTAATAAAAATGTTGGCTAAACTGAACTTAACTTTGTTTATACCTCACTGAGACAGTTAAAACCTGTTATGGCTGCACGCTGAATATTGAAAAAACTGGAAAATGTGTGCACATTTTCAAACGGCCTCCTAAGAAACTTTTTATTTTCCAATATGCATATATTTACTACTGTTGGATAGATAACAGTCTGTAGTTTCTAAAAAGGTTTGAATTGTTTCTCTAAGTCGAACAGAAATATTTTTACAGCCATTTTCCCAGCCAAATTGAGTTTTCCAAAATGCGATGTGTCTCTTTAAGACCTTCTCTATAAAAGGCCATTTGACTTGGGACGATATAGACACGTCACAGGCGTTCGTCAGACTGTAATGCGGAAGTGAGAATTGAAAGGAGTCGAATATCTCGTCCCTGGACTGAATAACACAACTTCTTGTGAGACCTGCGCAGTTAAAAAAAAAATCCGGGCGCGAAGGATAATTTGGTCTCGGCTTTTGGAACAAGGTAGATAACGTTGAATATGATGCCTGACTACGATATTATTTGATACATGTCACAAAATCATCCTAAAGTATGTTTTTTCAATATACTTTAATTATATTATTGCAATTTATTCTGGACTTTAGATGTGAAACGACGGAAGAATTTTTTGAAGAAAAGCTTTCTAGCGCAGCAATGCTATCGTGCTAGCTAACCAAAGAGGGAAATAATTCGTTCTGGAACCCAACTAAAGACTCTACTGGACATTGGACCCCGTTACAACATTCTGATGGAGTACCAAGAAAGATAAGACCCAATTTGGGATGCTTTTTCATATATATGTCGAACTGTTGAATGCTAACTCTGCTAACTGTGCTAGGCTAGCGCTTGACTAGAATCAATGCTGCCTTATGCTAGCTTATGATGTTAGCTAATATAACGATATATTGTGTTTTCGCTGTAAAACACTTCAAAAATCGGAAATGTTGGCTTTATTCACACGATATCTGTCTTTCATTAGTTATCCACCATATGTTTTTCTGAAATGTTTTATGAGGTGTAATTAGTAGCCGACGTTGGTGTATGTATTTTCTCTGGCTACTCCCGGCTGGATTCAGACTCAAGCTATGTATTAGCATTTTTGGGTAGCATCAATGTAAAACTGATTTATAGCTAAAATATGCACTTTTTATGAACAAAACATAGATTTATTGTGTAACATGTTATATGACTGTCATCTGAGGTCGTTTTTTCTGGGCTCTTTAGGTTGGTTTTAGTTTATTTCGGTTGGTTGTGCATGCTACTTCAATCATAATTCATACTTCATAATCATAATTCATACGTGTCTGTCCACTTTTGTATTTGGTGGTGAGCTAACATAAATATATGTGGTGTTTTCTCTGTAAAACATTTAAAAAATCGGACATGTTGGCTGGATTGACAAGATGTTTATCTTTCAAATGCTGTATTGGACTTGTTAATGTGTAAAAGTTAAATATTTTTAAAAAATAGATTTTGAATTTCGCGCCCTGCAGGGGTGTCATTTTCGGTCCGAGGTCGGGCTTGCACCCCAAACAGGTTAAAATGTTTTTTTTATAGTTTCCCTGGATATATACAGTATATTTATGTAGGAATTACATTGGACATGTGCAATTGTGAAGTAATTACGAATTCATTTAGAAATGAAGGTTTCAGATGAAATTTTTTAAGATTACCTCCATCCCAGTGGATGCAGATAAAGCTGTGGATGAGGATGCTGAAAATAGACTCCTACAGACAAGACTGCTTAACCACAGCAGCTGTAGACTTTCCACTTTATGATTCCCTGACTCATGCGTTTCTGCTCCTGTGAAAATTGATTTTTCTCTGATATGCTGTATGCATGCAATGAAATATGCAAACTAGGGGTTGAGGGTGCACACAGCTTATAACCATGTAATTCGTTTTCAACACTGTTAATGTTTGAGAGTGTCTGTAGCTCATTTAACGTGTTGTAAATTGCTTGGAATTATTTTCTCACGTTCAATAAAAGGGCTTTATTTTCTCTTTTTTAATATTGTCTTGTCTACTTCTTGTCTACTTCCGGCGCCGACCTTCGCGTTCCTAGGAAACTATGCAGTATTTTGTTGTTTTATGTGTTATTCCTTACATTGGTACCCCAGGTAATCTTAGGTTTCATTACTTACAGTCGGGAGGAACTACTGAATATAAGAGCAACGTCAACTCAACATCGTTACAACCAGGAATATGACTTTCCCGAAGTGGATCTGGTGTTTTGCCTTCCACCCAATACAATGGATCTGATCCCAGCCGGTGACCCTAAACAACGACGCCGAAAAAGGGGCAAACGAGGCGGTCTCCTGGTCAGGCTTCGGAGACGGGCACATCGCGCTCCACTCCCTATCATACTACTCGCCAATGTCCAGTCTCTTGACAATAAGGTTGATGAAATCCGAGCACGGGTAACATTCCAGAGAGACATCAGGGATTGTAATGTTCTTTGCTTCACGGAAACATGGCTCACTCGAGAGAAGCTAACGGAGTCGGTACAGCCAGCTGGTTTCTTCACGCATCGCACCGACAGAAACAAACATCTTTCTGGTAAGAAGAGGGGCGGGGGTGTATGCCTTATGATCCACGAGACGTGGTGTGATCATAACAACATACAGGAACTCAAGTCATTCTGTTTACCAGATTTAGAATTCCTCACAATCAAATTTCGACCGCATTATCTACCAAGGGAATTCTCTTCGATTATAATCACAGCCGTATATATTCCCCCCCAAGCAGACACATCGATGGCCCTGAACAAACTTTATCTGACTCTTTGTAAACTGGAAACCACACACCCTGAGGCTGCATTCATCGTAGCTGGGGATTTTAACAAGGCTAATTTGAAAACAAAACTCCCTAAATTCTATCAGCATATCGATTGTGCTACCAGGGCTGGTAAAACCTTGGATCATTGTTATACTAACTTCCGCGGCGCATATAAGGCCCTCCCCCGCCCTCCTTTCGGAAAAGCTGACCACGACTCCATTTTGTTGCTTCCAGCCTACAAACAGAAACTAAAACAGCAAGCTCCCGCGCTCAGGTCTGTTCAACGCTGGTCCAACCAATCTGATTCCACGCTTCAAGACTGCTTCGATCACGTGGATTGGGATATGTTCCGCATTGCGTCCAACAACAACATTGACGAATATGCTGATTCGGTGAGCGAGTTCATTAGAAAGTGCATTGACAATGTCGTACCCACAGCAACGATTAAAACATTCCCAAACCAGAAATCGTGGATTGATGGTAGCATTCGTGTGAAACTGAAAGCGCGAACCACTGCTTTTAACCAGGGCAAGGTGACCGGAAACATGATCGAATACAAACAGTGTAGCTATTCCCTCCGCAAGGCAATCAAACAAGTTAAGTCCCAGTATAGAGACAAAGTAGAGTCGCAATTCAACAGCTCAGACACAAGAGGAATGTGGCAGGGTCTACAGTCAATCACGGATTACAAAAAGAAAACCAGCCCCGTCGCGGACCAGGATGTCTTGCTCCCAGACAGACTAAATAACTTTTTTGCTCGCTTTGAAGACAATACAGTGCCACTGACACGGCCCGCTACCAAAACCTGCGGAGTCTCCTTCACTGCAGCCGAGGTGAGTAAAACATTTAAACGTGTTAACCCTCGCAAGGCTGCAGGCCCAGACGGCATTCCCAGCCGCGTCCTCAGAGCATGCGCAGACCAGCTGGCTGGTGTGTTTAAGGACATATTCAATCAATCCTTATCCCAGTCTGCTGTTCCCACATGCTTCAAGAGGGCCACCATTGTTCCTGTTCCAAAGAAAGCTAAGGTAACTGAGCTAAACGACTTCCGCCCCGTAGCACTCACTTCCCTCATCATGAAGTGCTTTGAGAGACTAGTCAAGGACCATATCACCTCCACCCTGACACCCTAGACCCCCTCCAATTTGCTTACCGACCCAACAGGTCCACAGACGACGCAATCGCAACCACACTGCACACTGCCCTAACCCATCTGGACAAGAGGAATACCTATGTGAGAAGGCTGTTCATCGACTACAGCTCAGCATTTAACACCATAGTACCCTCCAAACTCGTCATCAAGCTCGAGACCCTGGGTCTCGACCCCGCCCTGTGCAACACTGGGGCCCCACAAAGGTGCGTTCTGAGCCCTCTCCTGTATTCCCTGTTCACCCACGACTGCGTGGCCATGCACGCCTCCAACTCAATCATCAAGTTTGCGGACGACACTACAGTGTTAGGCTTGATTACCAACAACAACGAAACGGCCTACAGGGAGGAGGTGAGGGCCCTCGGAGTGTGGTGTCAGGAAAATAACCTCACACTCAACGTCAACAAAACAAAGGAGATGATTGTGGACTTCAGGAAACAGCAGAGGGAGCACCCCCCTATCCACATCGACGGGGCAGTAGTGGAGAAGGTGGAAAGTTTTAAGTTCCTCGGTGTACACATCACGGACAAACTGAAATGGTCCACCCACACAGACAGCATTGTGAAGAAGGCGCAGCAGCGCCTCTTCAACCTCAGGAGGCTGAAGAAATTCGGCTTGTCACCAAAAGCACTCACAAACTTCTACAGATGCACAATCGAGAGCATCCTGTCGGGCTGTATCACCGCCTGGTACGGCAACTGCTCCGCCCACAACCGTAAGGCTCTCCAGAGGGTAGTGAGGTCTGCACAACGCATCACCGGGGGCAAACTACCTGCCCTCCAGGACACATACACCACCCGATGTCACAGGAAGACCAAAAAGATCATCAAGGACAACAACCACCCAAGCCACTGCCTGTTCACCCCGCTATCATCCAGAAGGCGAGGTCAGTACAGGTGCATCAAAGCAGGGACCGAGAGACTGAAAAACAGCTTCTATCTCAAGGCCATCAGACTGTTAAACAGCCACCACTAACATTTAGTGGCCACTGCCAACATACTGACTCAACTCCAGCCACTTTAATAATGGGAATTGGTGGAAATTATGTAAAAATGTATCACTAGCCACTTTAAACAATGCCACTTAATATAATGTTTACATACCCTACATTACTCATCTCTTATGTATATGTATATACTGTACTGTATATCATCCACTGCATCTTGCCATCTTTACGTAATACATGTATCACTAGCCACTTTAAACTATGCCACTTTATGTTTACATACCCTACATTACTCATCTCATATGTATAGACTGTACACTATACCATCTACTGCATCTTGCCTATGCCGTTCTGTACCATCACTCATTCATATATCTTTATGTACATATTCTTTATCCCTTTACACTTGTGTGTATAAGGTAGTAGTTTTGGAATTGTTAGGTTAGATTACTTGTTGGTTATTACTGGATTGTCGGAACTAGAAGCACAAGCATTTCGCTACACTCGCATTAACATCTGCTAACCAGGTGTATGTGACAAATAAAATGTGATTTGATTTGATATTGTTTTCCCTCAAAAAGGTGTTGCATTCTCTCAGTTATATATATGAATAAAACATGCATCTTTGGGATTGTTCAGGAATTTTAATACCTTCCCCTTTTTGTCTTTCTCTGCAGTTCTGACGGAGGCGACAATGAGAAAGCTATCTGAGCATCGCCCTGCATTGGGACGACCAGGCCACTGTAATGGGGCATGCACTGCACGTTAGGCCTGCCATGGAAAATAAAGTTCACCAGATCACAGTTCACTCTGGCCCTGCATGCAATTAGTCAGTGGTGGTTGGCCCCCAGCCTGCCTGTCTGTCTGTTAGGCCCTGACAGCTGCCTGGGTGGTTAAATGTGCAGAGATCAGTGGTCGTCAGAGCACACCGTGTGACAGCCTTTAAACGAGCTCTTTAAATTAGTTCCATGGGTGGCAGAGCATTTGACCGTCTTACACAAACCTGCACACGCACAGAAACACACACAGAAACGCATGTGTGTCACACACACACAGACACACACACACTGCAAGGTCGGCGCAAGGCCTCCCCTCCCCCACATTTTTTTGTTTCCTCAGAAAAAACACATTTTTGAGGGAAAACAATTCTTGCAAAATATGCAATTCTTCATATTTTGGCATGGTACAGATTGAAATGTGCATTTTAAAGCAAACCTCATGCTATTCTACACATTTTGCCATGAGGCGAGAGACTTTTTTAAAGCTAAAGTCCTGCAATTATACTAATTTTGCCGTGGGGCAGAGAGAAAAATGTGGATATTGAAATGTTTTAATATGGTTATACCGAGGATCACTTAACTATTTGATTTAGAATTTTAGGACCCCTGTAGGTACAAAAATAAAAAATAAAAAAAATAAGAAATTCATTATTTACATAAGTATTCAGATCCTTTGCTATGAGACTGAACATTTAGCTCAGGTGGATCCTGTTTCGATTGATCATCTTTAGATGTTTCTACAAGGACCCACAGGTGATAGTCCATGTAAGAGCAAAAACCAAGCCATGAGGTTGAAGGATTTATCCGTAGAGCTCCGAGACAGGATCGTGTCGAGGCACAGATCTGGGGAAGGGTACCAAAACATATCTGCAGCATTGAAGGTCCCCAAGAACACAGTGGCCTCCATCATTCTTAAATAAAAGAAGTTAGGAACCACCAAGACTCTTCCTAGATCTGGCTGCCCGGCCAAACTGAGCAATCGTGGGAGAAGGGCCATGGTCAGGGAGGTGACCAAGTACTCGATGGTCACTCTGACAGAGCTCAAGAGTTCCTCTGTGGAGATGGGAAAACCTCACAGAAGGACAACCATCTCTGCAGCACCCTACCAATCAGGCCTTGATGGTACAGTGGCCAAACGGAAGCCACTCCTCAGTAAAAGGCAAATGACAGCCCGCTTGGAGTTTGCCAAAAGGCACCTAATGGACTCTCAGAACATGAGAAACAGAATTCTCTGGTCTGAGGTAACCAAGATTGAATTATTTGACCTGAATGCCAGGTGTCACGTCTAGAGGAAACCTGGCACCATCCCTACGGCGAAGCATGGTGGTGGCAGCATCATGTTGCAGGGATGTGTTTCAGTGGCAGGGACTGGGAGACTAGTAAGGATCAAGGGAAAGATGAACGGAGCAAAGTACAGAGAGATCCTTGATGAAAACCTGCTCCAGAGCACTCAGGACCTCAGACTGGGGCAAAGGTTCACCTTCCAACAGGACAACGACCCTAAGCAGACAGCCAAGACAACGCAGGAGTGGCTTTGGCACAAGTCTCTGAATGTCCTTGAGTGGCCAGGTCAGAGCCTGAACATGAACCCGATCGAACATCTCTGGATAGACCGGAATATATGGAAGAAGATGGCACCGACAGAGATCGTCGACCTTGCTTCGAGGCGTTAGGAAACTATGCACAATTTTTTTATGTATTATTTCTTACATTGATACCCCAGGTAATCTTAAATCTTATTACATACAGCCGGGAAGAACTATTGGATATAAGAGCAATGTCAACTTACCCAACATTACAAAAATGAATACAGCTTTCCCAAAGCGATCCTCTGTTTGGACCACCACCCAGGACAATGGATCTAATCCCAGAAGCCGGCCAAAAACAACGGAACCGCAGAAGGGGCAGACGGAGCGGCCTCCTGGTCAGGCTCCGTAGACATGCACATCACTCATTAGATGTGCACAATGTCCTTCTGCTTACCCTTCCTAGAATTCCTTACAATTAAATGCGGGCCATATTACCTCCCAAGAGAATTCTCGTCAGTTATCTGGCACGGCAACTGCACCGCCCTCAACCGCAGGGCTCTCCAGAGGGTGGTGCAGTCTGCACAACGCATCACCGGGGAAAAACTACCTGCCCTCCAGGACACATACAGCACCCGATGTCACAGGAAGACCAAAAAGATCATCAAGGACAACAACCACCCGAGCCACTGCCTGTTCACACCGCTACCATCCAGAAGGCGAGGTCAGTATAGGTTCATCAAAACTGGGACCGAGAGACTGAAAAACAGCTTCTATCTCAAGGCCAAGAGACTGCTAAACAGCAATCACTAACTCAGAGAGGTTGCTGCCTACATTGAGACCCAATCATTGGCCACTTTAATAAATGGATCACTAGTCAGTTAAAACAATGCCACTTTAATAATGTTTGCATGTCTTACATTACTCATATAATATGTATATAATGTATTCTATACCATCTATTACACCTTGCCTATGCCACTCAGCCATCGCTTATCAATATATTTATATGTACATATTCTCTTTCACCCCTTTTAGACTTGTTTGTATTAGAGATTACTTGTTAGATATTACTGCACTGTCGGAACTAGAAGCACAAGCATTTCACTACACTCGCATAAACATCTGCTAACCATGTGTATGTGACCAATAAGATTTTATTTTATTTGAAAATAGCTATGCAGCGACGCTCCCCATCCAACCTGACAGAGCTTGAGAGGATCTGCAGAGAAGAATGGGAGAAACTCCCCAAATACAGGTGTGCCAAGCTTGTAGCATCATACTCAAGAAGACTTGAGGCTGTAATCGCTGCCAAGGTGCTTCAACAAAGTACTGAAGAAAGGTCATTTTGGGGTATTGTGTGTAGATTGAAAAGGGAAAAAAACAATTTAATCCATTTTAGAATAAAGTTGTAACATAACAAAATGTGGTAAAAATCAAGGAGTTTGAAGACTTTCCGAATGCACTGTATATGTGATAAAGTTCTCTTGAAACATTTATTGAACAGTTACAGTTTTCTTAACTTTTCTTAATTTACTTACTGAATATTTAGGCCTATTGAACAGTAGCTAATTGTCACGCCCTGACCTTAGATCCTTTATTCTCTATTTTGGTTAGGTTGGCGTGTGACTAGGGTGGTGTCGTGTCTTTGGCATCATTAAACTGAAGACTTATTTATCAAATAACTCTCTAATTATTATTACACAATTAAACTGATGAATCATGTAACTGTAATTAACTAGGAAGTCGGGGCATCAAGGAAAAAGTTCAGATTACAAAGTTATAATTTTCCTAATACAACTTTCAGATATTAATATCTGATCACTTAGTCTTCTGATTAATGAATTCTTCTTTACCTCACGTTAGTCTCATTCCAAACGTCGTAAACTGTTGGTTATCTGCATGAACCCAGTCTTCACTATGAGTCATCCATACATCAATTGTCTTAAATCATTTATTTACTAACTAAATAATTCACAGAAATGCATAAACAAACAGTAGATAGTTACAAGGAAATGATAACGGAGTTTCCCTAGTGGGATAAACCGGTATCGCGGCTTGGTGGACAAAAAGGGAAGTGGGGGTCAACTGAGATGAGACACTACAACGTTGATAATTATAACAATTGAAATGCTAATCCTTTGCACATGAACGCTCACTCATTCGGGAACAATTGCAATCAATATATATATTTACGCTCAGTGTGTCGTCGGGATCTCTGTTGAAGAGTCTGTCCGTCGTGGTTAGGATGGATAGTTCAGAGTGACATTCATTCATGTCGTTATAGGATAGATGTTTCGGCGGTTGTCGGGCTTCACGTTCAATGATACCGAATTCCTAGCTGCAGACTAGTAATTAATATTAAAGACTTGTTCTTATTCTGTCGGTATCGATAGTTTAAGAGTTTAACCACGTGTTATGGTTAAAATATTCAGCCATCTACTCAAACCTTAGCTTAAACTCAGTTTTATGGTCTCCTCTCAAACCTTGGCCCTCTCCTTATCGAGGTAAGCTGGTCTGGTGATAGAAAACCCGGGTGGGGGTTTTATTCGGAAGAGCAGAAAAAGGCTGTCTCATGACGCCAGGTCCTAACTGTGCTCATGAGCAGTCCTCTGATTTAGTTAAACTCCAAAGGGAATTGGAGTTTCCTTCATTAAACAGTCCAAAATCACATTACAAATTTTCATAAACAGTATCATCCGCGCACTCATTCATCTTATACAACAATTAGATGTAAACCTCATATCTGAGGCTATTATATAAACAGCGTTATGGTATTGTGGCCGTATTGTCTCCCATGAGTTTCACAAAATTGTACCAAGCGGACCAGTTCGTAGCTGGATTCTTCACTGATCTTTTATACCTTCTCCAGAACATAAATGTTGTTCGGACCTCAAGTTCTGTGAGGTGGAAGAAATTCCTTTGTTCTCTCTATGAAAAGTCACTCTCTCTCTATACTGTGGCCATGAGGAGATAATCTACTCCAGGAATGTACGACCTGAGGTCGCAGCAGGCTGAGTGTAGGAGACAGAGAGAGGGGGATGGTGCTCGCTGTACCCAAAGAGGGCGACGTCACGAGAGTGGACATTCTAGTTTCTTTATTTCTAGGTTGGCTTGGTATGGTTCCCAATCAGAGGCAGCTGTCTATCGTTGTCTCTGATTGGGGATCATATTTAGGCAGCTTTTTCCCACCTGTTTGTTGTGGGATCTTGTTTTTGTATTGTGGCCTTTGAGCACAACAAAGCTGCACGTTCAATTTTTTGCTCTTTATTGTTTTTGTGCCGGTTCTCATAATAAAAGATGATGAACCCAAACCACGCTGCATTGTGGTCCGAATCTTACAACAACGATCGTGACAGAAGATCCCACCACCCACGGACCAAGCAGCGTGCTCAGGAGGAACAGCTCCTCCTGGGTGGGAGGAAAGCCAGGAGTGGAGGACATCCTGGACTTGGGACGAAATAATGGCAGGAGACAAAAGCCTGTCATGGAAGCAGGCGGAAGCAGCGAAGGAGGGACAGCGACAACACCGGAGTTCGCGGCCACGACGTAGGCCCAAGAAACATCCTAAAAATGTTTTGGGGGAGAGGCACACGGGGTGGTCGGCGACGCTGAGGGGTGAGTCAGAGACCATGGAGGAAGCGTTGGATAGATTGAGAGAGAGTGAACGGAGGGGTGAGATAGAGACCTTCGAGGAGTGGTTGGCGAAATGTGAAGAGAGTGAAGCGGAAGAGCTGTTGGTTTGGCTGGAGATGCAAGACAGTCGCCCTGAGGAGCGTGTTAGCCGTCCGATACCACCTGTGCCAGCTCTCCGCACTCGCTTTGAGGAGTGTGTTATTGTTCCGGTACAATGTGTGCCGGTTCTACGCACCGTGTCTCCAGTGCGCCTCCACAGCCCGGTATGTCCTGTGCCAGCTCCCTGCGCTTGCCGTGCGAAGGTTGACATCTGTCCAGGACACGTTGTGCCAGCTTTACGCTCCAGACCTCCAGTGCGCCTCCACGGCCCAGTATGTCCTGTGCTGGCTCCACGCACCAGGCCTTTTGTGCATCTCCCCAGCCCGGTACATTCTGTGCCGGCTCCACACTCCAGGCATCCTGTGCGTCTCCCCAGCCCGGTACGTTCTGTGCCAGCTCTACGCACCAGGCCTCCAGTGCATCTCCCCAGCCCAGTACGCCCTGTGCCAGCTCCACGCACCAGGCCTCCGGCGACGGTCTGCAGTCCGGAGCCTCCTGCGACGTTCTGCAAACCGGAGCCTCCAGCGACGGTACCCAGTCCGGAGCCTCTCGTGATGATCCAGGGCCCGGAGCCTCCAGTGATGATCCAGGGCCCGAAGCCTCCAGTGATGATCCATGGCCCGGAGCCTCCAGTGATGATCCATGGTCCGGAGCCTCCTACGAGGGTTCCCAGTCCAGAGCCTCCTGCGAGGGTTCCTAGTCCGGAGCCTCCTCCGAGGGTCCTCAGTCCGGAGCTTCTGGCGACGGTTCCCAGTCCTGAGCTTCCGGCATCGGTCCCCAGACCAGCTTCCGGCGACGGTCCCCAGTCCAGAGCTTTCGGCGACGGTTCACAGTCCATAGCTTCCGGCGACGGTTCACAGTCCGGAACCTCCTGCGGCGGTCCACGGTCCGGAACCTCCTGCGGCGGTCCACGGTCCGGAACCTCCTGCGACGGTTCACGGTCCGGAACCTCCTACGACAGTCCACGGTCCGGAACCTCCTACGACGGTCCACGGTCCAGGACCTCCTGCGACAATCCACGGTCCGGTTCCTCCAGCGACGATCCACAATTTCTGGTTACTCCGGCGATGATCTACGGTCCGGTCCCTCCGGCGACGATCTATGGGCCGGAGCTTCCGGCGACGATCCACGGCCCGGTTCCTCCGTCGACGATCCACGGTCCGGAGTCCCCGGCAACGATCCACGGTCCGGTTCCTCAGGCGACGATCCATGGTCCGGAGCTTCCGGCGACGATCCCCGCACCAGAGTCGCCACCGAAGCGGGCAGATCCGTGAGCGGAGCAGGGTCTACGTCCCGCACCGGAGCCGCCACCGAGGCTAGATGCCCACCCGGACCCTCCCCTATAGAATCGGGCTTTTCGGCCTGTCCTCACCTTTGGGGGGGAGGGTACTGTCACGCCCTGACCTTAGAGATCCTTTATTCTCTATTTTGGTTAGGTCGGGGTGTGACTAGGGTGGGCATTCTAGTTGCTTTATTTCTAGGTTGGCTTGGTATGGTTCCCAATCAGAGTCAGCTGTCTATCGTTGTCTCTGATTGGGGATCATATTTAGGCAGCTTTTTCCCACCAGTTTGTTGTGGGATCTTATTTTTGTATTGTTGCCTTTGAGCACGACAAAGCCGCACGTTCGTTTCTTTGCTCTTTATTGTTTTTGTGCCGGTTCTCATAATAAAAGATGATGAACCCAAACCACGCTGCATTTTGGTCCGATTCTTACAACAACGATCGTGACACTAATGCTTTGTTGAAACATAAACTATAAAAAAATAGCCTAAATTGACACCTTGCTCAAAAATGTTCACCTTGCTCAAAAGTAAAACAATAACTCACATATTGTGCATGCTTTTGTGAAAATTCACTATACATTTAGGCTACTTTGCCCTTGAACAATTTATTGAACAATAACGTTTTTCTTGAGCATTTAGGCCTATTCATTTGAAAATGCTTATTGAACTGTAAGTAGCAAATCATTTTGCTGAAATAAAAACAATTTGTACAACAATATAGCCTACACTGGCATATGTATTAAATAAAACATCTTAAAAAAATAAAAATTGGCTTAGAAAATGAACACAACATAATGTTTAGAAAATTGCTGTAGAGTTACGAGGCTATAATTGCCTATTTTGTCTTCCTTTCTTTTGCAGCCCTGTTGAGAAACAGAATAGTGTCAACTGTACCTGGTTACAGTTAGGCCCTAAACTAATGCCAAAAACAAATAATGAAGGAAAAATATAAATGTAGCCTATGATATGAATTGCACAATTGCCTTCAGTTATGAATTATACATTAATGGATTTATTTTAATAAATTGTTTTCTCTTTATTCAACACAACCACCACCCAACAGCCCTTCATCCACACAATATTTTATTAGCCTAAAAACCGCCCACCCCGACGATATAACCGCGGAGACTGCAGGTTATGAGTCAACCCGTGCACCACTAGTGTGTGGTGCGCCTCTGTTTCCCCTTGCACTCACTTCCACCATCACCGAGCCTCAGGGTTTCCATAGCATTAGTATGAGTGACACTCAGGTCTGTCTGTCATCCAGGCTCTCCTCCTCTTATCTCACTCTGTAGGAATAGAGGACCCAAGGAGTTCTCAGTGCACATTTTACAACCAAATGTATAATGCTGGTATAATACAGCTGATATAATATCATACATATCATAAAATATTAGAAAATGTTTTAATTTAAAGTCAAACCCTTAAAGTCTAATACATCATAACTTTGGTTATCTCTCTCCACAGACAATGATGAAAGAAAATGATTTCAGAGATAAAATAGAAGCAGCTGACGACCAAGTAAAGCCTCTTGTATCCTAACTAGCCAACAAGACAATCTCAGAATGAATCCTTGATCATTAAGCCTGTTTAAATTTCCTTAAATTCTAACTCCAAATGGTCTCCATAATCTAGGATTACATCTAGTGCAAAAAGAGGACGAAGCAATCAATCTTCTTTAAGGGGTTTAATCCTTTATGAAATAGATTGGATTATTTCCTTGGGTTAGGTTTTTATGACCAGGCTTAATTCCCCAAGAGTTTCAGTGCCAGCCAGCCCAGAGCAGTGCAGCAGTGCTCTCTCCAGCTCCTCAACTCCTTCTTATTCTGCACCAGGGGATGCTTGATTTATAGATATCATTTGACCCGTTAAGGCAACAGTCTGCCGAAAGTCCAAGATTAAGTGCCAATGTCTGGGCTGACAGGGGTTCCTGCTGCTAATTTTACATGATCTATGGTGCTAATACCGTTTCTCCATCTACTGCTGCACATAGGGGGTCAGCCAAGCACTGCCTCTACCTCCACCACTAAACGTCAAACGATCACTATGGCCATGCTGGACACACACTTCATACCTAGAAAGAGAATAATAGCATTTCATACACATGCTCTCCACTTTCCACTTATTGTGCATGTCTTTCATGTCTGTGCAAAGCCTATATCTTGGCCAATAGGATATACTGTGCCTTCAGAAAGTATTCACACCCCTTGATTTTTCCACATTTTGTTGTGTTGCAAGGAAGGTGGGACTAAAATGTACTTAATTGTATTTTTTTTGTCAATGATCTACACAAATTCTCTGTAATGTCAAAGTGGAAGAAAGAATCTAGCATTTGTAAAACCAAATATGAAGAAAATAACTCACTAATATATATCTTGATTAGATAAGTATTCAACCCCCTGAGTCAATACATGAGTAAAGCCAGTGTGTCTATGTATACGGATGACTCAACACTGTGCACGTCAGCTACTACAGTGGGTGAAATCCCTGCAACACTTACCAAAGAGCTACAGTAAGTTTCAGAATGGGTGGCAAGGAATAAGTTAATCCTAAATATTTCAAAAACTAAAAGCATTGTATTTGGGACAAATCCTTCACTAAAACTTAAACCTCAACTAAATCTCGTAATAAATAATGTGGAAATTGAGCAAGTTGAGGTGACTAAACTGCTTGGAGTAACCCTAAATTGTAAACTGTCATGGTCAAAACATTATGATACAACAGCAGCTAAGATGGGTAGAAATCTGTCGATAATAAAGGATTGCTCTTCCTTTTTAATAACACTATCAACGAGGCCGGTCCTTGCAGGCTCTAGTTTTGGTATTGGTATTTTATTAGGTTCCCCATTAGCTGTTGCAAAAGCAGCAGCTACTCTTCCTGGGGTCCACACAAAACATAATACAGAATGACATAATACAGAACATCAATAGACAAGAACAGCTCAAGGACAGAACTACATAAATTTTAAAATGCATGTGTGGCCTACATATTAATGCATACACACAAACTATCTAGGTCAAGTAAGGGAGCGGCGTTGTGCCGTGAGGTGTTGCTTTATCTGTTTTTTGAAACCCGGTCTGCTTTTCATTTGAGCAATATGAGATGGAAGGAAGTTCCATGCAATAAGGGCTCTATATAATACTGTACACTTTCTGGAATTTTATCTGGATTTGGGAACTGTGAAAAGACCCCTGGTGGGATAAGTGTGTCAGAGCTGTGTGTAAGTTAACTATGCAAACAATTAGGGATTTTCAACACATTCATGTTTCTTATAAAGAAGAATAAGTGAACTACTGTTCAGTCTTGTGGTCAGGTGCCATAACGAGGGAACCTCTGACAATTACAATTGGCGCAGAACAGGGCAGCACGGCTGGCCCTAAAATATAGATGGAGAGCTAACATTAATAATATGCATGTACATCTCTCATGGCTCAAAGTGGAGGAGGGATTGACGTCATCAATACTTGATTTTATAAGAAGTGTTGACATGCTGAATGCACCGAGGTGTCTATTTAAACTACTAACACACAGTTTGGACACCAATGCATAGCCCATATCACATGCCACCAAAGGTCTCTTCACAATCCCCAAGAAAAGAAGAGAATATGGGAGACGCACTGCAATACAAAGCGCCATGGCTACATGGAACTCTATTCCACATCAGGTAACTGATGCAAGCAGTAGAATCAGATAAAAATACACCTTATGGAATACACCTTATCTTTGTAGTGACTGGGTGTATTGATGCATCATCCAAAGTGTAATGAATAACTTAACAATGCTCAAAAGGATATTCAATGTCTGCTTTTTACATTTTTACCCATCTACCAACAGGTGCCCTTCTTTGCGAGGCATTGGAAAACCTCCCTGGTCTTTGTGGTTGAATCTGTAACGCTCTAGGTGTCGGGGTGTTTGTGAAATCAGACGCAGGAACAGCAGAGCTTCAATACGGTGATTTTAATTCCCAACCGGCAAACCAAAATGTCCCACACGGACTTACTGGGTGTCATAATCACCTGTCTTCAAACACGGAGACAAAACCAGTACATAATACATGAACCACTCCCGAAATCCAAAGTAACAGACGAACAATCCCGCACAAAGAAGCAGACAGGCTGACTAATAAAGCCACACTAATTGCCAATTCCCTCAAACCAGGTGATACAAATAAACACATACGGAGGGGGAGGAAAAAGAGTCAGTAGCAGCTAGTAGGCCGGTGACGACGACCGCCGAGCACCACCCGAACGGGAAGGAGAGCCTGCCTCGGTTGAAGTCGTGACAGAATCTGTGTTTGAAATGCACTGCTCGATTGAGGGACTTTATAGGTAATTGTATGTGTGGGGTACAGAGATGAGATAGTCATTCAAAAATCATGTGAAACACTATTATAGCACAGAGTGTTAGTCCATGCATTATGTGACTATGTTAAGCAAATGTTTACATCTGAACTTATTTAGGCTTGCCATTGCAAAATGGTTGAGTACTTATTGACTCAAGACATTTCTGCTTTTCATTTTGAATTATTTTGTAAAAATTCAGGCTGTAACACAACAAAATGTGACCAACTGACTCGATTCGGTCTTATGTGAGCTAGAACAATCTATATCATGCACTGCAGTTGAGGAACAATGGGAAGTTCTGCTTTGAAAGTTTATTAAACTTGTAACCCCACTTTTGAGATAATGTCTCTTAAATGTTTTGGTCCAGCTACTGTAGATCTCTTCTTTGTCTACACCCATTCAGCATCTTCACACCCTCTTAAGCCTTAGGCCCACCCACTTCTTTAAGGATTCACATGTGAGGCCATGTGCTATACAGGCTGCATGACATCAGCAGCCTGCTGGTCCAAAATAGCATAACTGGTGTATTTTAACACCAATAAACATATCCGTTTAAAAATGTATTTAGTATATGTTAATCTAGCAAATCAGGAAACTAAAAGCAACTTTCTAAACAATGTTTTGGTTAGTTTCTAGCTTGTTAGCTAGCTAGCTAACGTTAAGTTATCTGGCTAGCCAGTTCAAATAATGACCATATCATATAGCTGACAACGTGTTAACTTTTGTTAATTTGTTATCATTATTACAGGAAAATAAACTCAAAACAAGAACATTATTTTCAAGTTAATGGGGAGCTAATTACAGAAAATAGTGTGTGTGATTAAATAAATGCAGGGCATTCCACCAAAGAATTTCAGAACACTGTTTCATTGGCCTAACGTTATCCTAATTTGACTTTGGTGCAGGTCATGTTGTTCTTTACATTACCGAAAACACACACTATATCAAATAAAATCAATGTTTATTTGTCACATGCACAGGATACAGAAGGTGTAAACGGTACAGTGAAATGGTTACTTTCATAGTGGAGTCTTTTGTTCAGACACGTAGCTAGCTAGCTAAACAATGAATCATAATCCCAACTCATAATGTTAGTACCATGCATGAATCTGCTGGTAGCTAAAGCTAACCAACTAGCTACTGTAGGTTCAATGCCATTTAGCTAGCTAACATTATGCTATAACTAGCAATGCAAATGGCTCTGAGATACAAATAATATTACTACACAGATTATACACGTAACGTTAGCTAGCGAGCCAGCCAGCTAACGCTTTAACATTCAATGAAAACGACTTTCTGACAAAATTAGAAACTTATCAAATCTGAAAATGTAGCTAGCTAGACTCTATTACCCGTAAACTGTGCGTGGATAAACGCTTCTCCCTCTCTGTCATGGATGACATGGTTGTCCTTTATTTGAAGATGCAATCCGAAGACAGTTGTTTTATACAACAGCCTTCTTCTGTGTGTTATTTTTTAGACTCCCTTCGCCTTATTTGCAATCAAACATCAGAATTTTCTCCACCTCCTTAGCTATCATACTCTGTTTCCACCGGGCATTCGACTGTTTTCAAAACTCGGTCCTCCAGAGAGTGGAGAGCATTAGCAACACTTATGCAATTCTTCATGATATCTTTCAAAATAGAAAGGATTATCTACACACACTGAACAGTTTATGTTATAGACAGAAGCGTGCTACATGACAGACCAATCTGAACTCATCTCTCGGCATGTCCAGCCCATCTATTATCTCAGCCAATCATGGCTAGTGGGAAGGTTCCTGTCTTGTTCCGTGGCTAGACCAGCTAGGCTCATAATTGAACAGTTTTATTCGTATTTACAGATGGCATACAAATGTGCTATTAAGGTACATGAAAGTTCACATGTTCCAGAAGGCATTTCTGCCCAAAAACAGATTTTGATAAAAAAAATATGTTTTTGTTCTAGTTTCCTGAAACGAGTCATAAATGTGGAAAAAGTCAAGGGGTGTGAATATACTCTGAAGGCACTGTCATATGGATTAAGTATCAATGTCAATTGGTTATGGTTGTCCTCTATAGTTTGATATGCAGTGATAAATCTTGCCACCTCATTCAGGTCAACTTGAATACTATGTTTCTACCCTAAAATATAACTTTTTATATTTGTGCTCATGCAAGCGTGTTTGACCTAATGCGACTTTTAACTCCGTTCGTGCATATTTGTTTTGTTATTTTGTTATTTTTTAGATGAGGGGGGTGGATCAGCTTTAATATTGCAGATAGACTGTGGATTCCATCAATGGAATTGTCTGCATCCTTTCCAATCCCCAATATATATATATTTTTTGTACCAGTCAAAAGTTGGAACACACCTACTCATTCAAGGGTTTTTATGTATTTGTACTATTTTCTACATTGTTGTCACGCGGGACTAGGTGGGTGAAGGAATCAGACGCATAGAGAGTTCCACTTGGGAAAAGTGCTCCTTTTACTATTGCACACAAAAAATGATAAGCCCAAACATACAGGGCGCAGAGAACAACTTGATAACCTAAAACACAGGGTGCAAAGTAAATAGTAAAAATAATACACCTCTACCTAAAACACACACACGTAACATAAAGACAATCCCGCACAAAACAAGGGCGGGTCTACCTACTAAATATAGGGAAGGTCATTAACCGAAAACAGAAACACAGGTGAAACTAATAAGACAAAACAAACAGACAAACGAAAAAGGGATCGGTGGCGGCTAAAAGGACGGTGACGGCGATCGCCGAGCACCGCCCGAACAGGCAGGGGAGCCAACTTCGGCGGAAGTCGTGACAATTGTAGAATAATAGTGAAGACATCAAAACTATTAAATAACACATATGGAATCATGTAGTAACCAAAAAAGTGGAGGGGAAAACTAAAAACTAGCTGTTATTGGCAGAAAGGTTTGGAACTCTATTTTTGGTCTATTAAAACTTCTTCAGGATCGGTGGGTCCCTCACGGGAGGGTTGAGATAACGTAGGCTAATGCAATTAGCATGAAGTTGTAAGTAACAAGAGCATTTCCCAGGACATAGACATATCTGATATTTGCAGAAAGCTTTCACATTTTCACAAACATCAAAGTGTTTCATTTGAAATGGTATCAAGAATATGCATATTCTTGCTTCAATTCCTGAGCTACAGGCAGTTAGATTTGGGTATGTCATTTTAGGCAAAAATTGAAAAATAGGGGTGAATCCTTAAGAGGGTACCAATAAGTGAAGGAAAAGCAGCAAGCAAGTGCTCAACATATGTGGGAACTCCTTCAAGACTATTTGAAAAGCATTCCAGGTGAAGATGGTTGATAGAATGCCAAGAGTGTGCCTAGCTGTCATCAAGGCAAAGGGTGGCTAATTCGAAGAATCTAAAAAATAAAATATATTTTGATTTGTTTAACACTTTTTTGGTTACTACAATGTAGATAATAGAAGGCCTAGAATGCCAGCATCCCGAAGTCGCCTGTTCTCTGTTGACGTGAGACTGGTGTTTTGGGACTTTGAGACTGGTACTATTTAATGAAGCTGCCAGTTGAGGACTTGTGAGGCATCTGTTTCTCAAACTAGACACTCTAATGTACTTGTCCTCTTGCTCAGTTGTGCACCGGGGCCTCCCACTCCTCTTTCTATTCTGGTTAGAGTCAGTTTGTGCTGTTCTGTGAAGGGAGTAGTACACAGCATTGTACGAGATCTTCAGTTTCTTCGCAATTTCTCGCATGGAATAGCCTTTATTTCTCAGAACAAGAATAGACTGACGAGTTTCAGAAGAAAGTCCTTTGTTTCTGGCCATTTTGTTTCTGAACCCACAAATGCTGATGCTCCAGATACTCAACTAGTCTAAAGAAGCCCAGTTTTATTGCTTCTTTAATCAGAACAACAGTTTCCAGCTGGGGTTTCTAATGATCAATAATGATCAAAACCATTTAAAATTATAAACTTGGATTAGCTACACAACGTGCCATTGGAACACAGGAATGATGATAATGGGCCTCTGTACGCCTATGTAGATTTTCCATAAAAAATCAGACGTTTCCAGCTACAATAGTCATTTACAACAGTAACAATGTCTACACTCTATTTCTGATCAATGTTAAGTTATTTTAATAGACAAAAAATTGGGTTTTCTTTAAAAAACAAGGATATTTCTAAGTGACCCCAAACTTCTGAACGGTAGTGTAGTATAAGGTAGTATACTGTACGTCTGGAGTGCTGCTATAATATGTGATTATCAAACAAATGCTTAGGTTCAACATTAATGGGGAAAAACAGATCAGCAAGTAATTTGCAAAGTCTGCAGAGTCATTTGAAAAACAACTCTTTTAAAAATGCCTCTGCTGCCATGGGTATCCTGCTGCCATGATGGCGTGTATGGGTAGGCTCGCAGGACTGATGTCACCGGATGTGCCCAATATCTCTGCCATGCTCCACGCTCCACACAGTCTACAGAGAGGGGGAAATGACCTTTCTCGGCTGTGAATGAATTAAAAACACGCCTCTGTGTTTTCAGACCATCTGTCCTCAGCTCACTGTGCTCCCTCAGCTCACTGTGCTCACACAGCAGACTGTTAACTGTAAACGTGAGATTAAACTCAGAATTACTCTGCAAGGTAATGAGCACACATCTAGATCCATTGTAAACTACGCATGAGAATACACAGTTTAAAAATCCTGTTATCATGGCTTTAATAATTCATCTAGTTCTATGTGAGGAAGAAATGTATTGGGCTGTGTACTATATGTAGTAGCTGTGCTACTTTTATGAAGCTTAGTTTGTGTAATACCCTCCAATGGGTTTGTGATCGATAATGGAGGTAGTCAATTTAAGTATGATTATGGTCATGTATCCTGACGTGAAATGAAAGTTAACTATATGGTAAGGTGTAATCTCATGTACGTATAATGGGACATCCTCTGATTATGATAACTTTCTCATAAGCCTGTCTGTTGTGGGTGTCTAGAGGTGAAATTCTCTCCATAGGTGAATATGATTCACGAATGTACTGTATATGCAGTATGTGTAGGGAAAACATCAATAACGATAGGGTGTGTTCAGAGTGAAGAGTTTATCCTACAGAGTACTGTAATAGAGCATGTATTCAAATATCCTCGTTACATCTAATTGATTCACCGAGTCAACAGTACCAGCAGGTGTTGTTATTGTTTGTTGTCCTATTTTCTAGAGATACAACAGCTAGGTTTTTCTATTCCAGTACAAGCTTGTTTCTGTCAGAATTGTAAATACGAGTCTCCAACCATATGACTGGCCAATACCTCCCAAAAACATATTCAGGGGAAATGCCGTCACACAGTGGGACCACAGGCAGCTACTGTGAAGTGTTTAAGCAGCCTTGGTTTATGCTGCCGTGTCCAATTTATAAGGACGGCTATAGAGCACCAGATCCATCTCTGCCACAACAATTCTCTTCAGTGAGAGCACACAACACAGCTCTGCACAGCTCAATTTGGTGGCTGACCCAAATATGAATGAGTGCCTGATGAACTCTTAGTCCTCTCAAGACAGCCTGATAAAGCTGCAGCTTACGTGTCGAGAGGGGAGACATCAATGGAAAAGCATATAACATCTACAGTACTTGAAGAGTCTGCGTGTCTATGTGTGCGGTCGTGGCGTGGCAGGGGGGGAGGGTTGTTGTAGATTCAGTGACTTAACTCATCCATCACAACAGTGCACTGAACCCATTAAGTGGGCCAAAACCGACACAACACCAGAGCACATTAGGCAAAGTGAAGATGAGCAATGTTATTTGAGGAATACAACATTTGACTATCATGTGGGTGTGATGAAAAACTCCTGGCCTTGACGATGAGCGACTGAGCTGAAATCTACAACGAAACAGTTACTTCCCTATTCTCCATTCCCTACCTCTCTGTTTTCGGTCACATTCCCCCTTCAACAAGTAGAAGTTGTCATGCCCATTGACAGGAGCAGGCCAGAGTAGCCTAGTTGAGCTAGGGCTGGGACAGCCAACCCAGAAGAAGTGGTTACGTTATATAATAGTGTTGTACTGTGCAGCACCTTCAGAGACCTGTGTGAGAAAAAGGGCTGCTACTCCTCTCTGCTGCAGCGATCCGGTATAAGCCAATTTAACACCAGCTTCTTCAAACACGGTGCCAGTGCAAGTCAAAGGTTAATGAAAGGGCACCTGGTTGAGAGGATGAAGACATGGCAGCAGAAAGAAGACTAGGATTAGCCCTCTCTCATATCAAAGGCGTCCCTCGTCAGCAAGGCTCACTGACGGCTTTGTGTGGAAATCTGTCTCCACCGTATAGCTGGTGGGGCTGGGAGAAGAGACTCTCCCTGTTACCCTGTATACGTTATTAGCCCTGCAGTATCTGATACAAAGTTGGTTCGTTGTTCTATAATATGTATTACTGGCAATGATATCAGCCTCATATTCGATATTACACTCTTAGAAAAAAGGGTTCCTAAAGGGTTCTTCAGTTGTCCCCATAGGGGAACCCTTTTTGGGTCTAGGTAGAACCCTTTTTGGTTGCAGGTAGAACTATTTGGGGTTCTATGTAGAATCCTCTGTGAAAAGGGTCCTACCTGGAACCAAAAAGGGTTATTCAAAATATTCTCCTATGGGGACAGGCGAAGAATCCTTTTAGGTTCTAGATAGCACTTTTTTTTTCAAACAGAGTAATTTGTATTGATCTTGGATCATAATTTTGATGTGTTGTTCCCGGATCGTCATTTAGTGGTGTTTAACCTGGATCGTAATTTAGTTGTCAAAGGGCATATCTTAGTATTATTTAGCCTGGTAGTTTAGTACCAGTCTCAGGCAGTTATCTAGAAAAGCTCTGACCACAGAATGTGACAATGTGTATCTTAGTGATGCACCACAAGCAGTGGAGGCTGGTGACTTGAGACATTGAGGAGGATGGGAGACACACAGTATAGGCGCGGAACGCACAGAGACGACAAAGTGTGTTTCGAAGACTTATTACTTGAGCCTAAAGCATTTAATATAGCCATTTTATAACGACACAGGACGAGACCCAGATGCAGACACAGAGTCTCTGATATTTATTAAACAACAAGGGGCAGGCAAGAGGCAGGTCGAGGACAGGCAAAAGTTCATAAACCAGATCAGAGTCCAAACGGTACAGGGTGCAGGCAAGATCAGGGCAGACCGAATGGTCAGGTAGGCGGGCTTAGTGTCAGGGCAGGCAAGAGGTCAGAACCGGGAGGACTAGAAAAAAACAGAGACTAGGAAAAAATAGGAGGTCGGAAAAACACGCTGGTACGCTTTACAAGGCAAACAGACAAACAGAGAAAACAGGAATAAATACACTGGGAATATTGAGGAAGATGGGTGACACCTGGAGGGGGGTGGAGACAATCACAAAGACAGGTGAAACAGACCAGGGTGTGAAACTTTTTTATATTACAATATTTTGGGGAATGGGAATGAAAGGGCTACTTACACAGTGATGGAAAGGAATCACAGCAGTGGTTGAATGAGATTATGAGGCATGAGTTGAGGTGTTCAGAGGCTTGACCAGTGTATGATAGGATTTGACTGGGAAGACAAAAAACAATAACACAACACACTAGACAGTTAGACAAAAGAGCTAAGAATGAGTTAGTCCAAGCAAGGAGTACAATCATTGATGTGTATTATAATTTGATTGTGTTTGTGTATGTGATTGACTCTACATACAGTAATGAGAGAAAATTGAAAGGGGTACTCACAGTGCTTGGGGGGGAAACATTCAATGTGCCAGTGCATGAGCAGGCACATGAGACCTGGCTTCAGTTCATTTCAGGAGAAAGTTGACAATGGAAGTGGAGTGGAGTAGTCATCACCTCTTAGTCAGGGGACAGGAGGGGACTTAGCTGTAAATAGAAATAGCAGATCCATTCCATTACAGTTGGGGTAATCATAGGTTTGGACAATGAGTTTCTCTATGAAGATAAACTCAAACATCTCAAAATTCATAAAGTCAAACTCAGACTGCCCGTCTAGCACACTTGACACATCAACGTAGCCCAATAAATGTTCCTGAATAAAGCCCTGATCCTCCACATACCTGACAACTGGAAGCAGACTGATGGCACCATAGGTCCCAACGGGGGCCTGGAGTTTTCCCTTACATGTTAACTTAGCCAGGAAAACTCTGGACCCTATAAGGTATGACAGTGATTCATCAGTTGGAAAAATGTATTATATATATTCTTTATTTGAACCTTTATTTAACTAGGCAAGTCAGTTAAGAACAATTTCTTATTTACAATGACAGCCTACTTGGCCAAACCCAGATGACGCTGGGCCAAGTGTGCACCGCACTATGGGAATCCTAATCACAGCCAGATGTGATGCAGCCTGGATTTGAACCAGGGACTGCAGGGAACCATCTTGCACAGAGATGCAGTGCCTTAGACCGCTGCACCACTCAGGAGACAAAGTATGGGCTATGATGGGACCAGTTTTTCCTAATCAGCTCACATGGTTTTAAAAAACTCCTGGCCCTGGGGGGATGAAAACCTTGTCAAACTGCAGCTACCTTATATTTGTTCATATAAATGATATTTAGACTAGATTAGGAGGGGGATTTCCACTACCCAGACACATAGACAACAACTGATAGACAATAGAACTCACAGGGCTGAGCTTGCTTTATGCATGTTTGCATCATGCAGGCCTATGCAACTATAGGCCTTATAAACATTTACTCACATATGTCATCACTACTTTGTTGATTGATTAATTCTAGTTAATAATTTTGGATTAGAAACGTATAGGCAGCCTAGCCAGCCCAATTTTGAATATAAACTAAATTTGATCACATTCACATTTTCTCATGACACAGAAATGTACTATAAATATATAACGTTACCGATTAGTTTACCCTGACCAGATGGACAGAGCGCATAGGTTGTATGCAGCTGATCTTATTAGTAGTTTACAGTTGATCAGACTGAAAAAAGAGTCTAGTTTTAATACCATACAGCACGTCAGATATCTAAGGTGTGCCTAGGCTGCTGCAACATTTCTGTCATGAGTTTTTGCTTGTGTCTGGCAGGAGTGATTATGTGTTATCATCTTTGCTAAATAAATACTGGAGAAAAGTGGAAAGACTATTTGAGCGCATGCTAAAAAATGCGCTGCGTCAACCCTCTTTAATCTAACTTTTAATGGATGATGCGATGGAAGCTATCAAATCATTCGGAATTGTTTTCGACATTCCCTGAAAAGACAGTCGAAAGTTCGATATGTCCAGCAAGTAAAGCATCGTAACGTGCGATTACCTCTGCAAGCTCCTTGTAGTTGCCCTCGTTGGCGGAACTTTCCCTCTCGTCGTGTCCTCTAAAAGCAAATTCTTACATGCCCAGAAACGCAGTGGTGCTGATAAGACGCTTGAGAACATCCCTGTATTCTTCTTTGAATACGCAGACCTTCATCATAATCAATAAAGACTTTTCCCAGAAGCTTGAATCTAACGTGGACATTTATATGCTCCCTGCTTTTGTTTTGCCGTTTAGCTGAACAATCTTTTTTTTTCAGGTCACTGTACCCACCTTTCGACCAAGGCTCAGACTTTCCAAAAATCAGGCAACGCCAGCAATACAGGCAGCTATGCTTTTGACACCAGTCGGTATTGAACAACCTCACCTTTTCATCCTTCTTCATGAAACTGATCTCAGGCAGAGGTCGATACCTCACTTTTAATTTGCACCTTTTCAGTGTACCCCAGAGAATGAAAGGGGTCCACAACATTTTCGCTAGCGTTGGCCGTTCTACCATTCTGGCGGAGAAAACGACACATTCGCGCTGGTAGCTAGCTAGCTACTAAGATAATAACATCATTTATTAGGGTAGTTAAGACAAGCATACGACAGTTATGGCTGGGTCATTAGAACAACTTGGCTATCTCAAGTGTCATTCTTGATACAGTGGTCTCACATTGCACTGTAGATTACTGTAGAGTTGTTGTTAGCACAGGATTATAATAGATTGCCACATGGTCAGATTACCCTATTGTGAGTCAGCTTTAAAAACCTGATCAACACTACGCTTGTATTTCTATGATTGAGTAATATCTGAACAGTGCAGCTCCAACCCTGGTACCATGGTAAGAGCCAATGGCTATGGTTGGTGTTCTTCTAGGTCAGTGATAATGCTGACCTGCAGTATATGTGTAAAAGAAGCTGCCCATGGTCCTTTGGCTAGATGTGAAATGTCTTCCAGGGAATCAGACAGAGGATACCAGCCCCTGGGATGTTTGAGGGCTGAGGTGTGCTGCTTAGTCCTTACATTCTTAATTCACTTCAAGGTTGAATGTGTGAAATTTAATATAGGAAATTACAAGGTGTTAATTTCAGAACTAAGCTGCCATGGCAGCTCGATGAATAAATTAAATTAACAGCATCATGGGTTAACATTCTCTGTTCCATTGTTATGTCCCTGATTTAAATATTCAGGACACATTTTCAACTGTATGACTAGTGATCAGGATTCACCTCATTTCATTTTAATCGACCAAAAGGTGTTGTATGAGTCTAATTACATGGTCAGGGAACCTACATGGGTCAATAACTACTGTAGCAAACCGGCTTGGACAGTTATGTGCCTGTGTCCCTATGTTCTGTTGTTGTGTGAAATCATGTGAAACCGCTTGTTTTTGGAACACTTCACATGTGGATTTTAAAGTGTGAAATCATGTAAAACCATATGTTTTTGGAACTCTTTACGTGATGATATTTGACATGAATTGTCACATGGATTTTCACATGATTGCATAACCTTTTACATGTGGATTCAAATTTTCACATGTGATTTTACAGGTGATGCCCTTCAAACAAAAACGTGTCTTCATGATACACACAACACTTTTGACTACATTGTGTGTTTGGTTATGCAGTAATTATTATTCAGCTCACAACCTCTTGCTTCACTGCATTCCAATCTCCCTGCTACACCACCGTGTCAATTCTACCTGTATTGCTACACTTTGGGTCTTCAAAGCAAATCTCCATTTTGTTAAAAAATACACACACAGAAAATATATATATTTATTATAGTGGTGCAGGTGTTACATTAAAACAATAATATGCCACACCAACAACTATACAGAAAACCCTAACGTTTCTGAAATAAGTAAATTAAATAAATGATGAGAGAATAGTCAGAATAACTGATAACTAAAATACACTATCTATACAAAAGGACACCCCTTCAAATTCAAATAGTTGCTATTTCAGCTGTATAATATTGAGCACACAGAAATGCAATCTCCATAGAAAATCATTGGCAGTAGAATGGCCTTACTGAAGAGCTCAGTGACTTTCAATGTGGCACCATCATAGGATGCCACCTTTCCAACAAGTCAGTTCATCAAATTTCTGCCCTGCTAGAGCTGCCCCGGTCAACTGTAAGTGTTGTTATTGTGAAGTGGAAACATCTAGGAGCAACAACGGCTCAGCCGCAAAGTGGTAAGCTCACAGAACTGGACCACCAGGTGCTGAAGCGCGTAGCATGTAAAAATCGTCTGTCCTCATTTGCGACACTCACTACCAAGTTCCAAACTGCCTCTGGAAGCAACGTCAGTACAGTAACTGTTCGTTGGGATCTTCATTAAATGGGTTTCCATGGCCGAGCAGCTGCAAACAAGCCTAAGATCACCATGAGCAATGCCAAGTGTCGGCTGGAGTGGTGTAAAGCTCTCTGCCATTGCACTCTGGGGCAGTGGAAACACATTCTCTGGAGTGATGAATCACGCTTCATCTGGCAGACGAATCTGGATTTGCCGGATGCCAGGAGAACGCTACCTGTCCGAATGCATAGTGCCAACTGTAAAGTTTGGTGGAGGAGGAATAATGGTCTGGGGCTGTTTTTCATGGTTCGGACTAGGCCCCTTAGTTCCAGTGAATGGACATTTTAACGCTACAGCATACAATAACATTCTAGACGATTCTGTGCTTCCAACGTTGTGGCATCATTTTGGGGAAGGCCCTCTCCTGTTTCAGCATGACAATGCTGTGCACAGCGAGGTCCATACAGAAATGATTTGTCAAGATTGGTGAGGAAGAACTTGACTGGCCTGTACAGAGCCCTGACCTCAACTCCATTAAACACCTTTGGGATGAGTTGGAACGCCGACTGCGAGCTAGGCCTAATTGCTCAACATCAGTGTTCGACCTCACTAATGCTCTTGTGGCTGAATGGAAACAAGTCCCCGCAGCAATGTTCCAACATCTAGTGCAAAGCCTTCCCATAATAGTGCAGGCTGTTATGGCAGCAAAGGGGGGACCAACTCCATATTAATGCCCATGATATTAGAATGAGATAATCAACATACTTTTTTGTCATGTAGTGTAGCAGCGCAGATGTCACTCTTTTGCTAAGTGCAAAAGAGTATAGGTAATGAATGTGGAAGGGAATGTTATTGACGTTGTGGTGCAACAGAAAGGCCAGTGTACCTCAAATCAAGGAGTTGTGAGTTCAAACCCAAGGTTGGGTCATGCTTTGACTGAACATTGGTAACATTTGCAATTGCAAGTGAAAACATGTATAGATCATGTGAGTTTCCAAAAACACATCTATTTTTTTTTTATTTTTTTTTTTACCTTTATTTAACTAGGCAAGTCAGTTAAGAACAAATTCTTATTTTCAATGACGGCCTAGGAACAGTGGGTTAACTGCCTGTTCAGGGGCAGAACGACAGATTCACACGTGAAATGTTCCATAAACAGATATTTTCACAAGTGAAATGTTCCAAACAGTTTTTCACAAATTAAATGTCACATAGTGTTCCAAAAACATGTTATCACGTGTGAAATGTCACATGTGAATTGTAAAAAATAAAAAAAAATAAAAAACTTTTTCATATGAACTGTCACATGAAGTGTTCTAGAAAACTTGTTTCCACAGATAAAATGTCACATGAAGTGTTCAAAAAACACATATTTTCACATGTGAAATGTAACATGAAGTGTTCCAGAAAGCTTGCTTTGACATTCGAAATGTCACATGTGAACTGTTCCAAAAGCACGTTTTAACATGTGGAATGTCACAAGTGAAGTTTTCCAAAACACATTTTTTACATGTGAAATGTCACATGAAGTGTTCCAAAAACTCATGTTCACATGACACAACTTGTGTCATTTTATGGTAATAATGTTTTGCTATATATTTCCTGTGAGTCGCAATGCACTTGGGTACTTTTTGGCCCATCCTGCAAATTAACTTGGCACCCCTCACTTGTAATTGCATTTAAATGTATAGGATACTTGTTTAGATATGCTTATGACAAAAACTTTTATAAAAATCCTGTAGTTTTTTAGTTGCAATAAAAATTGTGGAAACAACTTACTGTTTTTATACAGCTGAATTGTATTTGTACAGTACATATAAACTGTACAACAACGAACTGTATGCATATCTGAATTCCCAGTTTATTGAAGTGCCAATCCTTCAGAAAGCCAGTTGAAGGGTCGTTATAGTGGCTTTTTCCCAGTTCTATATGGAAAATTCCTACTTCCCACTTGGTTCAGAATGCAGAATTAGGTACAGTCATTGCTGCACTTTGAAATATGGGTGGGGGCAATGTGCTGGTGGGTGTTCATTAACATATTTGGGGGCATGATCTAAAAATATTTTGTCTTTGTGCCAACCATCAGTCGAAATGTTCTGCCAGTTGAAGTGGTTTTATCGTTATGTTGCCAAATGTTGAGCAGCTCTTTTGACCCTGTTAGTTCTGCAGTGTTTGTAAGACGCCATGGCAATCAAGTGTGGTACTTTGCTTCTTCCTAAGGCTTAATGACATCTGGTTCACTGGAAGTTGATCTTAAATTTTCATTAACTGACTAATTGCTTGCATGTTATTGTCAAATTCATAGTAACTAATATGTCACAGTCCCTGCCAGGTTGGTAAGTGAGTATTACTGTAACATGGGCACTAGCTATGGTTGGAGATGCACTTATGTCTCCCTTTATCAAGGCTGCAGAAGGAACAGCATACTAGATGACTGTTTATGAATGCACCACTTTAACTGGGATGACATTCCCACTCATGGGACACCAAAATGATTTAGCTAAAAGCCACACCTCAAATAAGCCACTCCTGTAATCTTCTAGTAGGCTGCTGCTGCTACAGTATGCTGCCAATCAGCAAGTGATGTGCATGCTGTCAACAGAAATGTCAGTTAGGGCACAGTACGTTACTGGCAAGGCTTGCTAGCGGCAGTAAGTGTCATTTAGCAAATATAAAATATACTTCCTGGTAAGCAGCTTACAGTTTAAGAAATGACAAATTCTCCACAACTTCTGGCAACAAGTTGCCATTAAGGTCTTGAAAAATGCACCATAACCTCTTTACAGCATCTCATTATTCCCAGATTTTCTTTCAAAGTTTACAGAACAGTGTTAAAGAAGTTATTTAACTTGCATTGGCATAAAGATTGACTGCTCCAACACTTTCATTGACGGTTAGCACAAATACACATACATTTAACCAAGCCCGAAATATGCTAATGAGCCCCATCTAGTACATTGCCCCCACCTACAGTATATTTTATAGCGCAGTGATGATCGTACCTTATATTCAAAATATTGGGTTAAAGATTCTCCTATAACTACAAGGTATAGGAGATTGTACCTAGGACCTTTTTGTGAAGTGTGAAGCTGTGAAGTGCACCTTTGACCTTTTGTACCCCAGGGAACAATACAGTACCCTAACTTTACTCTTATTTTTGATTGTGTTTATATACACTGAACAAAAATATAACACAACATGTACTGTGTTGGTCCCATGTCTCACGAGCTGAAGTAGAAAATCCCAGAAATGTTTCATATACGCACAAAACGCTTATTTCTCTTAAATTGTGTATACAAATTTGTTTATATCCTTGTTAGTGTGCATTTCTCCTTTGCCAAGATAATCCATCCACCTGACAGGTGTGGCATATCAAGAAGCTGATTAAACACCATGATCATTACACACGTTCACCTTGTGCTGGGGACAATAAAGGCACACTTTAAAATGTGCAGTTTTGTCACACAAAACAGTGCCACCGATGTCTAAAGTTTTGAGGGAGCATGTAATTGGCCTGCTGACTGCAGAAATGTCCACCAGAGCTGTTGCCAGAGATTTGAATGTTAATTTCTCTACAATATGCTGCCTCCAACATTGTTTTAAAGAACTGGGCAGTACGTCCAACCGGCCTCGCAACCACATCTTTTTTTTCACCTTTATTTAACTGGGCAAGTCAGTTAAGAAAACACTATTATTTACAATGACAGCCTACCCCAGCCAAACCCTAACAACACTGGGTCAATTGTGCACCACCATGTGGGACTCCCTGTCATAGCCTGTTGTGATACAGCCTGGAATTGAACCAGGGTCTATAGTGACACTTCTAGGACTGAGATGCAGAGCCTTAGACCACTGCACCATTCACCAGCCCAGGACCTTCACATCTGGTTTCTGTAGTGTTACAGGTTGTAGCGAGCAATGGGTTAATCGTTCAAATCCCATTTAAGGCTGAGTCCCAATTCTGTTCACAGCACATAATTATACCAGATTTGACAGTAATTGAATTCCGAATACAGTAGCATATTGAAATTCTATGTAAATAACACCTTCACGTTGTTGTATATATTTACTTTATTTGTACTGCAACTTTAGGCAAAATGCTGAAATGTATTCTTGGCAATCAGCAGCAGCCTACTAGAAGATTACAGGAGTGGCTGGCAATAAATGTATAGTCAGTCTCCTCTGTGTCCATAGATCTGGTGGCTCAGAAGGAACTTCAGGTAGCTAGCAACTAAGAGGTTGTGAGTTCAAATCCAAAGGGATGTTTAGTCTGAAGTAAACAGCTTAATTTAGATGTAAAAATACAGTAACTAGTTGTAGATTTACTGTATTTTTAACACAACTAGGCAAAAACTTTTAGGGGACCATAACACAACGTTCTGAGAATGTCCTAAACACATCCTTGGGAAATCCTTGGAACAAACCGCAAACTAGACAAAACCTTGAGGGGACCGTGACTGCTTAAATTGAACTAATGTCAATTGTGCCTTTTAAAGTGAAGTTTTCTAAATGACAAATGACATCTCAGCTTTCGCATGTGCTCAAATGTTGTCACTTGTAATTTCCTGGTATCACATGTTAAAATGTTGCTTCCCATGTTGTCAAAAAGAATTCACATGAGATCATGTTTTCACATGTGATCACATGTTGTCACGTGTAGTTTCATGTTCTCACGTGTTGACATTTTGCATCCCCATTGCATCCCCAAATGGGTAAACCTATCCTACCCTTAAGGAAAAAAACACATTTATTTCACATTAATTTCACAAGATCATGTTCTCACATGTGATCATGTGAAATTAATGTGTTTTTTCCTTAAGGGTAGGACAGGTTTACCGATTTGGGTTGGGTTTCGTGAGGTTCAGCATGCCAAGTCCCCTTGCTGTCTGCCAATCTCTTATGCCTGGAATCAGTGTCAGGTGGCCTTGTGGTTGGTGGAACAGCGGGGGCAGGGCACTGCATATCTGTTATATTGCCATGCTGGTATTGTTCTCTCTTTTCATGTCCCGACAGTGAGCTAGGATTTTTTAAATAAGATTTATTTTGTGTAGGCTATGGCCAGACAGTAGCCTGTGAGTTCTGAGTCAATAAACTGTCAATTTGAGAACTCGACATTCTCTTATTTATGAGGTTATTACTCTACTAGCCAACCTATAATACTTCTGACCTCAACCCTGACCTCTCTGCTGTTTTTCTGTAATGTCCTGAAACAAATGGTTAACATTAGGATTAAATTGTTTCCACTGACCTCAAAAGCCCCTGAAGTGGTATAATGATGTCCATGGCCGGGTATAGTTTCCAAGAAACATGCTGCAGACTTGAGCATTTCCCTCAATTACCTGATTATCTCCACTAAACCAATTACAGCTCAAAACTTCCCAAGACTCTCCATTCTAGTTCCCCCAAAGCACATAACGCAGATTATAATTTCCTTGAAAGAAAACATTATTTCTGAAGATTGTGTAGCAGTCACATGGGACATAATCTGACAATATCATCATTTTACAATGTAGTCTATTTATTTTACAAGATACAAAAAATAGCTTTTTTTTGCAAATGAAACATCCTGGCGCTGAAGAAGTAATTGAATTGCAGATGGCACTTGATACGACCTGTGTTGTGTGAGAGAAGAGATTAACCCGTTCAGAATGAATCTCAAGGTATGATTTATTTTTCCTGCTGTATGAGTGAATAATTGATGCCACATTGGGGAAAAAAAACAAGAACAGGTGAACTGTGTAAAGCTAATAAAATATGTGATATTGCTACAGTTGAAAAGGCAGAGCTCGGAAGCTGAAAATATTTGTGAGCTATCCGATAATGCAGCGTTGAAAGCATTTGCTCAGTACTCCACTTGAAATTCTCATCACTGTGCAGGGGTTAGTTGTGAATATTAATATTTCAATGAGTCAAACATCAATAGATTTTCTCATTTTCAAATTGAATACTGGCAGTTGAGAGCAGGTTAGCTTTTGCATATATACACTGTAACAGGCCTTTCTGGAGTGGCCTTGGTTAAACCGTTCTAGTCAACAATACCAGCAAATAAGAACATGCCTTAATACAGAAAGATTGCCGGATACTACTCATGGAACACAAAAACACACCTCTATCTTCATTATGACATGGTGTTTTTAATATTGCCACAGGAATTAGATGTTGCTGGATTCCCAGAACAAAGATACATATTAGAACAGTAGCTTCTGTTTGGAAAAAATGAAATATCAAAATGAAAATAAACTTTATTTGCCACATGTGCCGAATACAACAAGTGTAGACTTTACCGTGAAATGCTTACTTACAAGCCCTTAACCAACAGTGCAGTTCAAGAAGAAAAAAATACTTACCAAGTAGGCTAAAATAAAAAGTAATAATAAAAAGTAACACAATAAGAACAACAATAAAGAAGCTATATACAGGGGTACAGGCTAATTGAGGTAATCTGTACAAACAAACAGCGAGTAGCAGCAGTGTACAAGAGGGGGTAGGGGTCAATGTAAATTGTCCGGTGGCAATTTTTATGAATTGTTCAGCAGTCTTATGGCTTGGGGGTAGAAGCTGTTGAGGAGCCTTTTGGTCCTAGACTTGGCGCTCCGGTACCGCTTGCCTTGCGGTAGCAGAGAAAACAGTCCAGGGTGACTGGAGTCTCTGACAATTTTCTGGGCTTTCTTCTGACACCGCCTATTATATAGGTCCAGGATGGCAGGAAGCTTGGCCCCAGTGATGTACTGGGCCGTCCGCACTACCTTCTGTAGTGCCTTACGTTCAGATGCCGAGCAGTTGCCATACCAGGCGGTGATGCAACCGGTCAGGATGCTCTCGATGGTGCAGCTGTAGAACCTTTTGAGGATCTGGGGACCCATGTCAAATCTTTTCAGTCTGAGGGGGGAAAATGTTTTGTCGTGCCCTCTTCACGACTGTCTTGGTATGTTTGGACCATGATAGTTCGTTGGTGATGTGGACACCAAGGAACTTGAAACTCTCGGCCTGCTCCACTACAGCCCCATCGATGTTAATGGGGGTCTGTTCGGCCTGCCTTTTCCTGTAGTCCACGATCTGCTCCTTTTTCTTTCTCACATTGAGGGAGAGGTTGTTGTTCTGGTACCACACTGCCAGTTCTCTGATCTCGTCCCTATAGGGCGTCTCATCGTTGTCGGTGATCAGGCCTACCACTGTTGTGTCGTCAGCAAACGTAATGATGTGTTGGAGTTGTGTTTGGCCACGCAGTCGTGGGTGAACAAGGAATACAGGAGGGGACTAAGTACACACCACTGACAGTGTTAAGGATCAGTGTGGCAAACGTGTTGTTGCCTACTCTTACCACATGGGAGCGGCCCGTCAGGAAGTCCAGGATCCAGATGCAGAGGGAGGTGTTTAGTCCCAAAGTCCTTAGCTTAGTATTGTTAGTAATGAGCTTCGTGGGCATTATGGTGTTGAACGCTGAGCTGTAGTCAATGAACAGCATTCTCACATAGGTGTTCCTTTTGTCCAGGTGAGAAAGGGCAGTGTGGAGTGTGATTGAGATTGTGTCATCTGTGGATCTGTTGGGGCGGAATGCAAATTGGAGCGGGCTAGGGTGTCCGGGAAAATGCTGTTGATGTGAGCCATGACCAGCCTTTCATGGCTACCGAAGTGAGTGCCACGGGCGGTAATCATTTAGGCAGGTTACCTTCGCTTCCTTGAGCACAGGGATCTTTGCACAAATCACAAATGGATAACTATACTTTACACTCAATCAATTTCCATACATGAGGTTTTGGTTGAAAAGGAAGATAGCCGATACACATTAATGTTCCCAGATGAATATGTAGTTCTACAATATCCATATCTACCCATGTTTATTTTTGGAAATTGATTGAGTGTAAAGTATAGGTGTCCATTTTGTGATTTGTGCAAAGATCCAGTGCAAATCACAATGTTCTCTCAAAATGCTATAAAGGAAGATTAGCCGTATCCATTTATCAGATCCAGCGCCCAACAGAGTAGCACAACAGGGTACGCAGAATATATAGATAGCTACTGTAATAGTGTTGCTAATTTGCTAAAGCCATGCATAATACATAGCAAATTAAAACACTGGAGCAAGATTTCTCACACAATAGCACTTTTCTCCATAGTCCATTTCCTAAGTTGCAGAGAGATGTGTTCCATATGACGGATGCATTTTTAGATGAAGTTTGTCCTCGGAGTATCTTGCCATTTCGAGAAAATACCAAAGTGCGCCTACAACTCCCTCCGGGCCAATTTGAAAGCACTGGAGGGTTGCTTTATGCCATGTTGACATGCTTTACGTCACTGGAATGTGACAAACAATACACAGAAAAGTCAGCGGGACCCACACTTTGAGAGGCTGACATTTCCCCTCCATCTAATTGATAAGCATTGGGTGCAAGGCATGTCGGCGGCTACCATCATTCTGCTCCTGTCTATAACATTCCCTCATTCTGCTCCTGTCTATAACATTCCATCATTCTGCTCCTGTCTATAACATTCCATCATTCTGCTCCTGTCTGTGCCATTCCATCATTCTGCTCCTGTCTGTGCCATTCCCTCATTCTGCTCCTGTGTATAACATTCCATCATTCTGCTCCTGTCTGTGCCATTCCATCATTCTGCTCCTGTCTGTGCCATTCCCTCATTCTGCTCCTGTCTATAACATTCCATCATTCTGCTCCTGTCTATAACATTCCCTCATTCTGCTCCTGTCTATAACATTCCATCATTCTGCTCCTGTCTATAACATTCCATCATTCTGCTCCTGTCTGTGCCATTCCATCATTCTGCTCCTGTCTGTGCCATTCCCTCATTCTGCTCCTGTGTATAACATTCCATCATTCTGCTCCTGTCTGTGCCATTCCATCATTCTGCTCCTGTCTGTGCCATTCCATCATTCTGCTCCTGTCTGTGCCATTCCATCATTCTGCTCCTGTCTATGCCATTCCCTCATTCTGCTCCTGTCTGTGCCATTCCCTCATTCTGCTCCTGTCTATAACATTCCATCATTCTGCTCCTGTCTGTGCCATTCCCTCATTCTGCTCATGTCTATAACATTCCATCATTCTGCTCCTGCCTGTGCCATTCCCTCATTCTGCTCCTGTCTATAACATTCCATCATTCTGCTCCTGTCTATAACATTCCATCATTCTGCTCCTGTCTGTGACATTCTCTCATTCTGCTCCTGTCTGTGCCATTCCATCATTCTGCTCCTGTCTGTGCCATTCCATCATTCTGCTCCTGTCTATGCTATTCCATCATTCTGCTCCTGTCTGTGGCATTCCCTCATTCTGCTCCTGTCTATGCCATTCCCTCATTCTGCTACTGCTGTGCACTATAGCGTGACACACTGAGTGTACAAAACACTCAGTGTGTAGACTGACTAAGTGAATCCAGGTGAAAGCTACAGTATGATCCTGTATTGATGTCACTTGTCACTACACTTCAACCAGTGTAGATGAAGGGGAGGAGACAGGTTAATTAAATAAGGATTTTAAGCCTTAAGACAATTGAGACATGGATTGTGTATGTATGCCATTCAGAGGGTGAATGGGTAAGACAAAAGATCAGAATTCAAGGTCAGACCCAGATGCTGACACGTCGACTTGACAGTGGTTTAATATTCCAACAGGGGCAGGCAATAGACAGTTCAAGGCAGGCAGGTGTCTGTAAACCAGAGGTGGGGCAACGGTACCGGACGGAAGGCAGGCTCAGGCAGAGTGGTCAGGCAGGTGGGCTCAGAGTCAGGACAGGCACGGGTCAAGAACAGGAGGGCGAGGAAAAAGAGAGACTGGGAAAAGCAAGAGCTGAGAACAAAAATGCTGGTTGACCTGACAAACAGAAAACACAGGTATAAATACACAGGGAATAATGGGGAAGATGGACAACACCTGGAGGGGGGTGGAGACAATCACAAGGACAGGTGAAACAGATCAGGGTGTGACAAAGTGTCTTTGAACGGGGTATGGTAGTAGGTTCCAGGTGCACCAGTTTGTGTCAAGAACTGCAACGCTGCTGGGTTTTTCACGCTCAACAGTTTACCGTGTATATCAAGAATGGTCAACCACCCAAAGGACATCTATCCAACTGCATTTCCTATATTTTACATTGTTCTATGGCCAGTTAACATTGAAACATTGCACTGCACATTGACTGTAACATGCTAGCCACATGCTGTCCAGCAACAAAGTAATGGCGACAGTCATAATTACAGTTATGCCTGTTGCGACATTGTAAGGGTGACCAAGAACACAGGCCTTTCCAACAGATGTTGGATAATAATATAGTTGTGCTGATTCAGACAGATTGAAAATAGTCAAATGAATTTCCAAGACCGTGCAATTACTAATGAATTGCACAAGAATAGATAAAGACTACGACTCAGGATAGCCAATTCTCAGGGGAAACGGGCATGGGCTAAAATATATACATGGCAAAGAGGAAGCCCTTTTTAAAAAGTGAGCTGTATTTTAATCCCCTTTTGAAAAACTTTCCCTCTGGCACAGAAAGCCTCTCCGTGCTCTTTTCCATAATCTCTGCTTCACTGGGGCATATGATGGGAGAGGTTTCAGCACTGTCCCAAGGTAGGAGATCGTTGGGAGATGACAGGCCACAAGTTCCAATTTTATTATGATTTATTCGGACCAGCCAGTTTTCTGAAATGGAAATTCATTTGAATCTCTCTCTCTTTCTCTCTCTCACTCTCTCTCTCACTCTCTCTCGCTCTCTCTCTCGCTCTCTCAGCCAAGAGACAAAATGTTCAATAAAAACTTTCCATTGTGCACAAAGCTCTAAAAACAGGCTTCAAGCTCAATTTATGTTTTTCTGTTGGCTGTTTGAAGTATTCATATTAAAATCTGCATTTCTGTTTTGTGGATTCAAGAATACCTCCATATTCTGTACAGTGCCTTTAGAAAGTATTCACACCCCTTGACTTTTTCCACATTTAGTTGTATTACAGTCTGAATTTAAAATGGATTACATTGAGATTTTGTGTCACTGATCTACACACAATACCCCATAATGTCAAAGTGGAATTATGTTTTTAGAAATTTTAACAAATGTATAAATAATAAAAAGCAAATCGCAAGCCTAAATAAGTTCAGGAGTAAAAATGTGCTTAATGTGCACATAAGTTGCATGGACTAACTCAATAATAGTGTTTAATTAACATGATTATTAAATGACTACCCCATCTCTGTACCCCACACATACAATTATCTGTAAGGTTCCTAAGTCGAGAAGGGAATTTAAAGCACAGATTTAACCACAAAGACCAGGGAGGTTTTCCAATAGTTCGCAAAGACGGGCACCTATTGGTAGATATGTAAATAAATATATTTTTAGTGCAGACATTGAATATCCCTTTGAGCATGGTGCAGTTTTTAATTACACTTTGGATGGTGTATCAATACACCAGTGTAGGCTCTTCAGAGGAGGAAGGGGAGGGCCATCTTCCTCAGTGAATTACATAAAAATGTAAAATGTAAAACACTTAAAAAGTTATCCTTTTTAGTTAAAACCATATTAAATATAATCATGTCACCAAATAACTGATTAAAACACACTATTTTGCAAAGAAGGTCTATAGTAGACTCAACAACACTCTGTAGGGTAGCACCATGGTGTAGATGGTGGACAGCTAGCTTCCATCCTCCTCTGGGTACATTGACTTCAATACAAAACCTATGAGGCTCACGGTTATCACCCCCTCCCATAGACTTACACAGTAATTATGACAACTTCCCGGAGGACATCCTCCAGCCTATCATAGCTCTTGCAGCATGAACTGAAATGTTGTCCACCCAATCAAAGGATCAGAGAATTAGTCTAGTCCTGAAAGCATAAGCTATAGCTAGCTAGCACTGCAGTGTATAACATGTGGTGAGTAGCTGACTCAGAGAAAAAGACAATAATTGAACAGTTTTGAACAACTTAATTTCTTCCAAAATGAAGGAGAAGCAAGAGAGAAATAGAGAGAGATTGACATTTTTTTTCCACTTTCTGTTTCACTTACTTAGCTAGCAAATGCAGCTAGCTAGTTTAGCCTACTGAAACACCCTGCTCAAACAGAGGGATACTATGTTAGCTAGCTGGCTAGGACTTTCTAACACAACACTGGAACTCTTCCAAGTCAGGTAAGCTTTTTGGTATTACAAATGTTTTGCCACCGGGGCCCGCCAGTGTAACACTCCTAAATGGCGCCGACCGAGATGGCGCCGACCGAGATGGCCGCCTCGCTTCGCGTTCCTTGGAAAATATGCAGTATTTTGTTTTTTTATGTGTTATTTCTTACATCGGTACCCCAGGTAATCTTAGGTTTCATTACATACAGTCGGGAGGAACTACTGAATATACGATTAACGTCAACTCACCATCGTTATAACCAGGAATATGACTTTCCCGAAACGGATCCAGTGTTTTGCCTTCCACCCAATACAATGGATCTGATCCCAGCCGGGGACCCAATGCGACGCCGTAAAAGGGGCAAACGTAGCGGTCTCTTGGTCAGGCTTCGGAGACGGGCACATCGCGCTCCACTCCCTAGCATACTACTCGCCAATGTCCAGTCTCTTGACAATAAGGTTGATGAAATCCGATCACGGGTAGCATTCCAGAGAGACATCAGGGATTGCAACGTGCTCTGCTTCACGGAAACATGGCTAACTCAAGAGACGCTAATGGAGTCGGTGCAGCCAGCTGGTTTCTTCATGCATCGCGCCGACAGAAACAAACATCTTTCTGGTAAGAAGAGGGGCGGGGGGGGTATGCCTTATGATTAACGAGACGTGGTGTGATCATCATAACAACACACAGGAACTCAAGTCATTCTGTTCACCTGATCTAGAACTCCTCACAATCAAATGTCGACCGCATTATCTACCAAGGGAATTCTCTTCGATCATAATCACAGCCGTATATATTCCCCCCCAAGCAGACACATCGATGGCCCTGAACGAACTTTATCTGACTCTTTGTAAACTGGAAACCACACACCCTGAGGCTGCATTCATCGTAGCTGGGGATTTTAACAAGGCTAATCTAAAAACAAAACTCCCTAAATTCTATCAGCACATCGATTGTGCTACCAGGGCTGGAAATACCCTAGATCATTGTTATACTAATTTCCGCGACGCATATAAGGCCCTCCCCCGCCCCCCTTTCGGAAAAGCTGACCACGACTCCATTTTGTTGATTCCAGCCTACAAACAGAAACTAAAACAACAAGCTCCCGCGCTCAGGTCTGTTCAATGCTGGTCCGACCAATCTGATTCCACGCTTCAAGACTGCTTCGATCACGCGGATTGGAATATGTTCCGCATTGCGTCCAACAACAATATTGACGAATATGCTGATTCGGTGAGTGAGTTCATTAGGAAGTGCATTGACGATGTCGTACCCACAGCAACGATTAAAACATTCCCAAACCAGAAACCGTGGATTGACGGCAGCATTCGCGTGAAACTGAAAGCGCGAACCACTGCTTTTAACCAGGGCAAGGTAACCGGAAGCATGACCGAATACAAACAGTGTAGCTATTCTCTCCGCAAGGCAATCAAACAGGCTAAGTCCCAGTACAGAGACAAAATCGAGTCGCAATTCAACAGCTCAGACACAAGAGGTATGTGGCAGGGTCTACAGTCAATCACGGATTACAAAAAGAAAACCAGCCCCGTCGCGGACCAGGATGTCTTGCTCCCAGACAGGCTAAACAACTTTTTTGCCCGCTTTGAGGACAATACAGTGCCACTGACACGGCCCCCTACCAAAACCTGCGGGCTCTCCTTCACTGCAGCCGAGGTGAGTAAAACATTTAAACGTGTTAACCCTCGCAAGGCTGCAGGCCCAGACGGCATTCCCAGCCGCGTCCTCAGAGCATGCGCAGACCAGCTGGCTGGTGTGTTTACGGACATATTCAATCAATCCTTATCCCAGTCTGCTGTTCCCACATGCTTCAAGAGGGCCACCATTGTTCCTGTTCCCAAGAAAGCTAAGGTAACTGAGCTAAACGACTACCGCCCCGTAGCACTCACTTCCGTCATCATGAAGTGCTTTGAGAGACTAGTCAAGGACCATATCACCTCCACCCTACCGGACACCCTAGACCCACTCCAATTTGCTTACCGACCCAATAGGTCCACAGACGACGCAATCGCAACCACACTGCACACTGCCCTAACCCATCTGGACAAGAGGAATACCCATGTGAGAATGCTGTTCATCGATTACAGCTCAGCATTTAACACCATAGTACCCTCCAAACTCGTCATCAAGCTCGAGACCCTGGGTCTCGACCCCGCCCTGTGCAACTGGGTCCTGGACTTCCTGACGGGCCGCCCCCAGGTGGTGAGGGTAGGTAACAACATCTCCACCCCGCTGATCCTCAACACTGGGGCCCCACAAGGGTGCGTTCTGAGCCCTCTCCTGTACTCCCTGTTCACCCACGACTGCGTGGCCATGCACACCTCCAACTCAATCATCAAGTTTGCGGATGACACTACAGTGGTAGGCTTGATTACCAACAACGACGAGACGGCCTACAGGGAGGAGGTGAGGGCCCTCGGAGTGTGGTGTCAGGAAAATAACCTCACACTCAACGTCAACAAAACAAAGGAGATGATTGTGGACTTCAGGAAACAGCAGAGGGAGCACCCCCCTATCCACATCGACGGGTCAGTAGTGGAGAAGGTGGAAAGTTTTAAGTTCCTCGGTGTACACATCACGGACAAACTGAATTGGTCCACCCACACAGGCAGCGTCATGAAGAAGGCGCAGCAGCGCCTCTTCAACCTCAGGAGGCTGAAGAAATTCGGCTTGTCACCAAAAGCACTCACAAACTTCTACAGATGCACAATCGAGAGCATCCTGTCGGGCTGTATCACCGCCTGTTACGGCAACTGCTCCGCCCACAACCGTAAGGCTCTCCAGAGGGTAGTGAGGTCTGCAGAACGCATCATCGGGGGCAAACTACCTGCCCTCCAGGACACCTACACCACCCGATGTCACAGGAAGGCCATAAAGATCATCAAGGACAACAACCACCCAAGCCACTGCCTGTTCACCCCGCTATCATCCAGAAGGCGAGGTCAGTACAGGTGCATCAAAGCAGGGACCGAGAGACTGAAAAACAGCTTCTATCTCAAGGCCATCAGACTGTTAACCTGTTGGGGATGGGGGCGCTGTTTAGACTATTTATGCTAATGTGGCTAATTTTTTAAACGGCTTCCCACAAAATCCTTGATCGTACAATATGCATATTATTATTATTATTGGATAGAAAACAGTCTATAGTTTCTATAGGAGTTGAAATTTTGTCTCTAAGTGGAACAGAGCCCATTCTACAGCAATTTCCCTGACATGGAGTCAGATTTGAGAAATGTTGGCCACTCTTCTGAAGTCATTTAAAAGGGCACTGTCGTTGCTATGACTATACGGACACTTCTTACGTCTTCCCCTGGATGCCTTTACGTGATGACGATTCCAACGGGGTCGATTGCGCGTTCACAGGCCCTACAAATCAAAAAACCCTGAAGCTAGTCATTCTTTGGGAGCTGCGTCATGAGCCTAGAGGACCCCGGCGCGCACCTGTTCCAAGCGTTAGTTTAGCCTGTTATATTTCTCCGGTCATCTTTTCACTCGTTATAGGAGTTAAAAACATCATAAGGTAGTTAATTTAAAGCGTTTTATAGCAATTTATATCCGTTTAGTGCGATTTTGGGACATTTATTTTTGCAACGATGTGAAAAGTTGGGCACGCTTTTCAGTTCATCCCGAACGCAGTTGACATTTCCACATGGCAAGAGGACAGCTTTCCACCAAAAGACGATTTCTCCCAAGAAAGGATCCTTTGCCCAAGATACTGATGGAAGAACAGCTCAAGGTAGGACATTTTTATTATGATAAATCGTGTTTCTGTCGAAACATTTTAGTGGCTTAGGACGCCATGTTTTTTGACGTAGCTTCGCTTGGCGCAAACTGTATTGAAAAGTAAGGATAAATTAAAAAATGTAATAACGCAATTGTATTAAGAATTAAATTGTCTATCAATCCCTGTCCACCCTATATTTTTTAGTCACGTTTATGAGTATTTATGTATAAGAGTAGATCACTGTCTAAGTGGCGCAAGGACTTTTTCTTTACCAGCTTGTCTACATTTCACATTGTCTAACCATGATTTTGGTGGCTAAATATAAACATTTTCGATCAAACTGTATATGCATGTTGTAATGTGATGTTACAGGAGTGTCATCGGAAGAATTCTGAGAAGGTTAGTGAAAAAATTAATATCTTTTGGCGATGTTGACTTTTATCGCTCACTTTGGCTAGAATCAATGCTGGGCTGCTAATTGCTATGTGCTAAGCTAATATAACGATTTATTGTGTTTTCGCTGTAAGACACTTAGAAAATCTGAAATATTGTCTGTATTCACAGGATCTGTGTCTTTCGATTCATGTATGCTGTGTATTTTTACGAAATGTTTGATGATTAGTAGTTAGGTAAACACGTTGCTCATTGTAATTATTCTAGTCCATTTGTGATGGTGGGTGCAATTGTAAACTATGCCATCTACCTGAAATATGCACTTTTTTCTAACAAAACCTATCCCATACCATAAATATGTTATCAGACTGTCATCTAATGAGTTTTTTTGTTGGTTAGGGGCTATAAATATCTTAGTTTAGCCGAATTGGTGATGGCTACTGGTGTTGGTGGACAAATAAAAGATGGTGGATTATGCTAATGTGTTTTTAGGTAATAGATGTACATCTTTACATATTGTGTCTTCCCTGTAAAACATTTTAAAAATCGGAAATGTTGACTGGATTCACAAGATCTGTGTCTTTCATTAGCTGTATTGGACTTTAATGTGTGAAAGTTAAATATTTTAAAAAAATATTTTTTTTGAATTTCGCGGCACTGGTTTTTCAGTGGGGGGGGGGGGGGGGGGGTGCCGCTAGCGCCACGCTGATCCTAGACAGGTTAAACAGCCACCACTAACATTTAGCGGCCGCTGCCAACATACTGACTCAACTCCAGCCACTTTAAAAATGGGAATTGATGGAAATTATGTAAAAATGTACCACTAGCCACTTTAAACAATGCCACTTAATATAATGTTTACATACCCTACATTACCCATCTCATATGTATATACTGTACTCTATATCATCTACTGCATCTTGCCATCTTTATGTAATACATGTACCACTAGCCACAAACTATGCCACTTTTTGTTTGCATACCCTACAGTACTCATCTCATATGTATATACCGTACTCTATACCATCTACTGCATCTTGCCTATGCCGTTCTGTACCACCACTCATTCATATATCTTTATGTACATATTCTTTATCCCTTTACACTTGTGTGTGTATAAGGTAGTAGTTGTGGAATTGTTAGGTTAGATTACTTGTTGGTTATTACTGCATTGTCGGAACTAGAAGCACAAGCATTTCGCTACACTCGCATTAACATCTGCTAACCATGTGTATGTGACTAATAAAATTTGATTTGATTTGATTTGATTTGATTTAACTGCTTACTGACTGTACACTAACGTTACGGCATGATTATAGCGGGTTTACCAACGCATTATTTCTATTAGCTATGCTGACTATGACGTTACTTTAGCTAATATGGTGACAATGATGTAGGCTGTGTGTAGCGGTTTGGCTTGGATGTATTCATTCCACCAATTCTGTTGGAAAAAAAATCTAAAACGGAAGCAAACAGAAAAAAACGGGGATAAACAACCTATCACTGTCTTTCACCTCAAATGTGTTTCTCGATCTGTGTGCACATACATTGTAAACTTTCATTCATAGGCTAGGTTGTAGCAACCTCATGATGGGTATAGGGAAAATGTGAGTATCTTGTAGCAGCCTAAACCTATTGCTGTTACATTGAACAAAGAGAATGGAATATGAATGAAAGCCATCCAATATGCTGTAATAAGGCCATGCTCATGAAAAACAATTGTCCTCCCTCATATTAAACAGCATATGACCGACACTGCAATACACCCAGTCACTGCAAAGATTCAGGTGTCCTTCTTAACTCCGTTACAGGAGAGGAAGGAAACCGCTCAGGGATTTCCCCATGAAGCCAATGGTGATTTTAAAACAGTTACAGAGTGTGATGGCTGTGATAGGAGAGAAATGAGTATCGATCAACAGAATTGTAGTTAATGCACAATACTAACAAAAATAACAGAGTGATAAGAGGGAAGCCTGTACAGAATCAAAATATTTCTAAACATACTTCATAATTTGTGCAAATCCAACATAACACAACACAGCAAGGTGGAGGCTGCATCATGTTATGGGTATGCTTGTCATCGGCAAGGACTAGGGAGTTTTTTAGGATAAAAAGAAATGGAATAGGGCCCCCCGGGTGGGGCAGTGGTCTAGGGCACTGCATCGCAGCGCTAGCTGTGCCACTAGAGACTCTGGGTTCGCGCCCAGGCTCTGTCACAGCCGGCCGCGACCGGGAGGTCCGTGGGGCAACGCACAATTGGCCTAGCATCGTCCGGGTTAGGGAGGGTTTGGCCGGTAGGGATATCCTTGTCTCATCGCGCACCAGCGACTCCTGTGGCGGGCCGGGTGCAGTGTGCGCTAACCAAGGTTGCCAGGTGCACGGAGTTTCCTCTGACACATTGGTTGGGCTGGCTTCCGGGTTGGATGCGCGCTGTGTTAAGAAGCAGTGCGGCTTGGTTGGGTTGTGTTTCGGAGGACGCGTGGCTTTCGACCTTCGTCTCCCCCGAGCCCGTACGGGAGTCATAGCGATGAGACAAGATAGTAATTACTAACAATTGGATACCACAAAATTGTGGAGAAAAAGGGGAGAAAAAAAAAGAAAAAAAAGAAAGAAGAAACGGAATAGAGCTAAGCACAGGCTAAATCTTAGAGGAAAACTTGGTTCAGTCTGCTGTCCAACAGACACGGGGAGACAAATTCACCTTTCAGCAGGACAATTACCTAAACACAAGGCCAAATATACACCGGAGTTGCTTATCAAGACAACATTGAATGTTCCTAAGAGGCCCAGTTACAATTTTGACTTAAATCGGCTTGGAAATCTATGGCAAGACATGAAAATGGCTGTCTAGTGATGATCAACAGCCAACTTGACAGAGCTTGAAGAATAATGGTAAAATATTGTATAATCCAGATGTGCAAAGCTCCTAGTGTCCTGGTCGTTGTATGTTGGAAGAGAGGAGGACCAAGGCGCAGCATGATAACAATAAATTCTTCTTTTAAATAATGAAACGAAACGAAGAACACTTGACAAACTAACAAAACAACAAACGAACGAACGTGACGCTATAAACAAATAGTGCTGACACAAACACTACACATAGACAATAACCCACGAACTACCCAATGAATATGGCTGCCTAAATATGGTTCCCAATCAGAGACAACGATAGACAGCTGTCTCTAATTGAGAACCAATCTAGGCAACCATATGTAACGGATGTGAAATGGCTAGCTAGTTAGCGGGTACGCGCTAGTAGCATTTCAATCAGTTACGTCACTTGCTCTGAGACTTAAGTAGGGTTTCCCCTTGCTCTGCAAGGGCCGCGGCCTTTGTGGAGCGATGGGTAACGATGCTTCGTGGGCGACCGTTGTTGATGTGTGCAGAGGTTCCCTGGTTCGCGCCCGTGTCGGGGCGAGGGGAAGACGTAACTGATTGAAATGCTACTAGCGCGCACCCGCTAACTAGCTAGCCATTTCACATCCGTTACACTCACTTGCTCTGAGACATTAAGTAGGGTTGCCCCTTGCTCTGCAAGGGCCGCGGCCTTTGCAGAGCAAGGGGCAACCCTACTTAAAGTCTCAGAGCAAGTGACGTAACTGATTGTAATGCTACTAGCGCGTACCCGCTAACTAGCTAGCCATTTCACATCCGTTACACATAGTCGTACATCACACCTAGATAAGCAAACACCCATAGACATACAAAAACCCCTAGACAATAACAAAAACACCTGCATCCCCCATGTCACACCCTGACCTAACTATAATAATAAAGAGAACAAAGAGAACTCAGGCCAGGGCGTGACACCTAGAGACTTATCCAGAAAGACTCACAGCTGTAATCGCTGCCAAAGATGATTCTAATATGTATTGACAGAGGGGTTGAATACTTACCTAATATGGATATATTTGTGTTTTATTTTCCATAGGTTAAAAAAAGATATATAATTTTTCTTCCATTTTGACATAGGAGTATTTTGTGTACATCGTTGACACAAAATGACAATTCAAATAATTTTCTTCCCACTTTGTAACACAACATAATGTGGAAAAAGTAAAGGGGTTTGAATGCCTCCTGAAGGCACTGTATAACTTATTTACGAATATTTAGTAGATTAGTAGATGTTTTCTACTAATATTTGCTCTTTGGAAGTGATTACAAGGACAACGGACTTGGTGTGATAATCAGCAACTTGAGTGTCACTGTTAAATGTAGACAAACAATTCAAGCCCATTTTTCAATGTTAAGTGTATGTGAATTATGTGTGGTAAGGATTATGCTAGGATTGCCCTTTAACCAGCATGCATACAGATTGTGACAGGGCTTTAGTGGGTTGACAGAATGACATATTAACCCTGTCATCTCTAGAAAGGAGATTCAACTGAGAACACAAAACATGTAAATGTGGCTTCTCTCAGCGAGCCTGCGGAAGGCTTCAGATTTGGTAAATCAGAAATATATTAAATTCAGAATAAACAAAAAAAACACCCCATCTATGTTTTTTCTTAAAGGTCCAATGCAGCCATTTTTATTGCCTTGTTAAATAATTTCTGGGTAACTATTAAGTACACTACTGTTTCAATTAAAATGGTCAAAAATAAACAACATTTGCTTCTTAGCAAAGAGCAATTTCTCGCGCATGAATTTAGCTAGGACTGTCTGGGAGTGGTCTGAGTGGTGAGAGGAAAATTGAAAAGTAGCTGTTATTGACAGAAAGGTTTGGAACTGTCTTTCTCATTGGTCTATTAACTGGTGATGGTGATGTCACCAGGCAGGCCAAAACTCCATCCCACCAAAACAGGCAATTTTAGGGTCTCTTTTCAAACAGCTCTTACAAAAGTGCATTATCATAATTTTCACAATTTCACAGTATTATTCCAACCTCATAGTGTGGGCCTTTAATTCACTAGCTACAGTAATTATTTATATTAAAAAAACAGAGTGGTATGCTGGCATGCATTTTCAGTAAGGGATCGTTTCCATCTTGCCTTAGCAGGGTTTTTATGGATCAAAATGGGGCTTAGATGATGGTCGTGGCAGTGGTCATGGGCAACGGTGTGGTCACCAACCAAGGCCCTCCTCTTGGCCGCAGAGATAACATTTATCTGTTTTAAGCTAATTTCCTACAATTCTACACATTTTGTCATGGGCCCGAAGAGAAAATTTTACATTTGTGCCGTTTTAAGGCAGATTTCCTGCAGTTCTACATGTTGCCAAGGTTCCCAAGCGGTGCAGTGGTCTAAGGCACTGCATCTCAGTGCTAGAGGTTGTAACTACAGACACCCTGGTTTGAATCCAGGCTGTATCACAACCGGTTGTGATTGGGAATCCCATAGGGTGGTGCACAATTGGCACAGTGTTTTCTGGATTTGACCGGTGTAGGCCATCATTGTAAATAAGAATTTTTTCTTAACTGACTTGCCTAGTTAAATAAAGGTTAAACAAGCCATGTTTTTATGTTATCTGAGTGAATCAAAACATTATAACAAAATCTATAGACATATGACAAATGACAAAAATACTCCTGAATGCGTAATGTTTGGAATTTTTGATTTTGGTGATTGTTAGTTCTCAAAGATGATCTTATTTAAAAAATATTATAAGTATATATATATACTTATATTTTAGATAAGGCTGTAACCTAACAAAATGTGGAAAAAGTCAAGGGGTCTGAATACTTTCCGATGGCAATCAATACCAAAAAAAGCTGAAATACATAAGTATTCAGACCCTTTGCTAAGCGACTCAATATTGAGCTGAGGTGCATCCTGTTTCTATTGATCATCCTTTAGATGTTTCTACAACTTGATTGGAATCCACCTGTGGTACATTCAATTGATTTGACATTATTTAGAAATGCACACACCTGTCTATATGAGGTCCCACAGTTGAAAGTGTATGTCAGAGCAAAAACCAAGCAATTCGAAGGAATTGTCCGTAGAGCTCCGAGACAGGATTGTGTCAATGCACAAATCTGGGGAAGGGTACAAAAAATGTTTTGCAGCATTGAAGGTCCCCAAGAACACAGTGTTCTCAATCATTATTAAATGGTAGAAATTTGGAACCATTAAAACTCTTCCTCGAATTGGCCGCCCGGCCAAACTGAGCAATCGGTGGAGAAGGGCCTTGGTCAGGGAAGTAACCAAGAACCCGATGGTCACTCTGACAGAGCTCCAGAGTTCCTCTGTGGAGATGGGATAACGTTCTAGAAGGACAACCATCTCTGCAGCACTCTGCAGCACATCTCTACTGCACTGTTTTTCAGTGGCAGGGACTGGGAGACTAGTCAGGATCGAGGCAAAGATGAACATAGCAAAGTACAGAGATCCTTGATGAAAACCTGCTCCAGAGCGCTCAGGACCTCAGACTGGGGCGAATGTTCACCTTCCAACAGGACAATGACCCTAAGCACACAACCAAGACAACGCAGGAGTGGCTTCGGGACAAGTCTCTGAATGTCCTTGAGTGGCCCAGCCAGAGCCTGGACTTGAACCCAATCGAACATCTCTGGAGAGACCTGAAAATAACTGTGCAGCGACGTTCCCCATCCATCCTACAGAGCTTGTGAGGATCTGCAGAAAATAATGGTTGAAACTCCCCAAATACAGGTGTGCCAAGCTTGTAGCGTCATACCCAAGAAGACTCGAGGCTGTAATCACTGCCAAATGTGCTTCAACAAAGTCCTGCGTAAAGGGTCTGAATACTTATGTAAATGTGATTTTTCAGTTATTTTTTTTATAAATTAAATTGTCCTTTGGTCTGTTAAGTCCATATTTAAAATGTTTGGTTCCAACCAATGTGTCTTTGTGAGATGCAGAGTAAGTGATGTCCGCATGTGTGGTTCCCACCGTGAAGCATGGCGGAGGAGGTGTGATGGTGTGGGTGGTTAGTGCTTAATGGGACTATCATTTGTTTTTTTAACTGGAAAATAACCCAACACACCTCCAGGCTGTGTAAGGGCTATTTGACCAAGAAGATGAGTGATGGAATGCCGCATCAGATGACCTGGCTTCCACAATCACCCGACCTCAACCCGATTGAGACGGTTTGGGATGAGTTAGACTGCAGAATGAAGGAAAAGCAGCTAACAAGTGCACAGCATATTTTTGAACTCCTTCAAGACTGTTGAAAAAGTATTCCGACTGAAGCTGGTTGAGAGAATTCCAAGAGTTTACAATGCTGTCATCAAGGCAACATCTCTCTTCGTCTGGAACAACGAACCGCCCTTGCTGTCTCTGCCTGGCCGGTTCCCCTCTCTCCACTGGGATTCTCTGCCTCTAACCCTATTACAGGGGCTGAGTCACTGGCTTACTGGTGCTCTTTCATGCCGTCCCTAGGAGAGGTGCGTCACTTGAGTGGGTTGAGTTACTGACGTGATCTTCCTGTCTGGGTTGGCACCCCCCCCTTGGTTTGTGCTGTGGTGGAGATCTTTGTGGGCTATACTCGGCCTTGTCTCAGGATTGTAAGTTGGTGGTTGAATATATCCCTCTAGTGGTGCGGGGGCTGTGCTTTGGCAAAGTGGGTGGGGTTATATCCTTCCTATTTGGCCCTGTCCGGGGGTATCATCGGATGGGGCCACAGTGTCTCCTGACCCCTCCTGTCTCAGCCTCCAGTATTTATGCTGCAGTAGTTTATGTAGGGTCAGTTGGTCAGTTGGTTATATCTAGAGTACTTCTCCTGTCTTATCCAGTGTCCTGTGTGAATTTAAGTATGCTCTCTCCAATTCTCTCCTTCTCTCTTTCTTTCTCTCTCTCGGAGGACGTGAGCCCTAGGACCATACGTCAGGACTACCGGGCATGACGACTCCTTGCTGTCCCCAGTCCACCTGGCCTTGCTGCTATTCCAGTTTCAACTGTTCTGCCTGCGGTTATGGAACCCCTACCTGTCCCAGACCTGCTGTTTTCAACTCTTAGTGATCGGCTATGAAAAGCCAACTGACATTTATTCCTGATTATTATTTGACCATGCTTGTCACTTATGAACATTTTGAACATCTTGGCCATGTTTTGTTATAATCTCCACCCGGCACAGCCAGAAGAGGATTGGCCACCCCTCATAGCCTGGTTCCTCTCTAAGTTTCTTCCTAGGTTTTGGCCTTTCTAGGGAGTTTTTCCTAGCCCCCGTTCTTCTACACCTGCATTGCTTGGTGTTTGGGGTTTTAGGCTGGGTTTCTGTACAGCACTTCGAGATATTAGCTGATGTACGAAGGGCTATATCAAATAAACTTGATTTGATTTGATTTGAACAGGTGGCTTCTTTGAAGAATCAAAAATATAAAATTTATTTGGATTTGTTTAACACTTTTTTGGTTACTATGTTTCCATATGTGTTATTTCATAGTTTGATGTCTTTACTATTATTTTACAACATAGGAAAAAGTAAAAATAAAGAAAAACACTTGAATGAGTAGGTGTGTCCAAACTTTTGACTGGTACTGTCCATTAAAATAACATGACATTTATCAGAAATACAGTGTAGACATTGTTAATGTTGTAAATGACTGTTGTAAGATGGAAACGGCTGATTTTTATTGGAATATCTACATAGGCGTACAGAGGCCCATTATCAGCAACCATCACACCTGTGTTCCAATGGCACGTTGTGTTAGCTAATCCAAGTTTATCATTTTAAAAGGCTAATTGATCGTTAGAAAACTCTTTTGCAATTATGTTAGCACAGCTGAAAACTGTTGTTCTGATTAAAGAAGCAATATAACTGGCCTTCTTTAGACTAGCTGAGTACAGTGGCTTGCGAAAGTATTCACCCCCTTGGCATTCATTTTTAGATTGGAGATGTTTAATGTGAGTCTGGAAGGAGAGTTTACAGTCTAACCAGACAGTTAGGTATTTGTAGTTGTCCACATACTCTAAGTCAGAACCGTCCAGAGTAGTGATGCTAGTCGGGCGGGCGGGTGCGGGCAACAATCGGTTGAAGAGCATGCATTTAGTTTTACTAGCATTTAAAAGCAGTTGGAGGCTACGGCAGGAGGCCACAGGAAGAGTGTTGTATGGCAATGAAGCTTGTTTGGAGGTTAGTTAGTTACACAGTGTCCAAAGAAGGGCCAGATGTATACAGAATGGTGTCGTCTGCATAGAGGTCGATCAGAGATTCGCCAGCAGCAAGAGAGAAAAGAGTCGGCCAGAGAATTGAACACTGTGGTACCCCCATAGAGACTGCCAGAGGTCCGGACAACAGGCTCTCCAATTTGACACACTGAACTCTTTCTGAGAAGTAGTTGGTGAACCAGGCGATGCCAGGCGAACCAGGCGAACCAGGCGATGCAGTCATTTGAGAAACCAAGGCTATTGAGTCTGCCAAAAAGAATGCAGAGATTGAGAGTGTTGAAAGCCTTGGCCAGGTCGATGAAGACGGCTGCACAGTATTGTCTTTTATTGATGGCAGTTATGATATCGTTTAGGACCTTGAGCGTGGCTGAGGTGCACCCATGACCAGCTCGGAAACCAGATTGAAGGTACAGTGGGATTCGAAATGGTCTGTGATCTGTTTATTAACTTGGCTTTCGAAGATTTTAGAATGGCAGGGCAGGATGGATATAGGTCAAAAACAGTTTGGGTCTGGATTGTCTCCCCCTTTGAAGAGGGGGATGACTGCGGCAGCTTCCCAATCTTAGGGGATCTCAGACGATATGAAAGAGAGGTTGAACAGGCTAGTAAAAGGGGTTGCAACAAATTCGGTGGATAATTTTAGAAAGAGAGGGTCCAGATTGTCTAGCCAAGCTGATTTGTAAGGATCCAGATTTTGCAGCTCTTTTAGGATTTGGGTGAAGGAGAAGAGGGGGGTGGAAAGCATGGCCAGCTGTAGAAAAATGCTTATTAAAATTATCGATTATCGTAGATTTATCGGTGGTGACAGTGTTTCCTAGATTCAGTGCAGTGGGTATTTGGGAGGAGGTGCTCTTATTCTCCATGGACTTTACAGTGTCCCAGAACCTTTTGGAATTAGTGCTTTAAGATGCACATTTCTGTTTGAAAAAGCTAGCCTCAGCTTTCCTAACTGACTGAGTATATTGGTTCCTGACTTCCCTGAGACGTTGTATATTGCGGGGGCTATTCGATGCTAATGCAGCACGCCACAGAATGTTTTTGTGCTGGTCAAGTCTGGAGTGAACCAAGGGCTATATCTGTTCCTAGTTCTACATTTTTTGAATGGGGCATGCTTATTTAAGATGGCAAGGAAAGCACTTTTAAAGAGCAACCAGGGGTCCTCTACTGACAGGATGAGGTCAATATCCTTCCAGGATACCCTGGCCAAGTCGATTAGAAAGGCCTGCTCGCTGAAGTGTTTTAGGGAGCGTTTGACCGCGTGTGATGAGGGTCGGCGTTTGACCGCGAACCCATCACGCATGCAGGCAATGAGGCAGTGATTGCTGAGATCCTGGTTGAAGACAGCAGAGGTGTATTTGGAGGGCAAGTTGGTCAGGATGATATCTAAGAGGGAGCCCATGGTTATGGATTTAGGGTTGTACCTGGTAGGCTCCTTGATAATTTGTGTGAGATTGAGGGCATCTAGCTTAGATTGTAGGACGGCCGGGGTGTTAAGCATATCCCAGTTTAGGTCACCTAACAGTACAAACTCTGAAGATAGATGGGGTGCAATCAATTCACATATGGTGTCCAGGGTGCAGCTGAAGGTGGTCTGTAACAAGCGGCAACAGTGAGAGACTTGTTTCTGGAAAGGTGGATTTTTTAAAGTAGAAGCTCGAATTGTTTGGGCACAGACCTGGTTACTATGACAGAACTCTGCAGGCTATCTCTGCAGTAGATTGCAACTACGCCCCCTTTGGCAGTTCTATCTTGTCGGAAGATGTTATAGTTAGGGATGGAAATTTCAGGATTTTTGGTGGCCTTCTTAAGCCATGATTCAGACATGGCTAGGACATTAGGGTTGGCGGAGTGTGATGAAGCAGTGAATAAAACACACTTACATCACCAGAGGAACAGAGGAGGAGTAGAATAAGGGTACAGCTAAAGGCTATAAGAACTGGTCTTCTAGTGTGCTCGGAACAGAGAGTAAAAGGAGCAGATTTCTGGGCGCGGAAGAATAGATTCAAGGCATAATGTACAGACAAGGGTATGGTAGGATGTGAGTACAGTGGAGGTAAACCTAGGCATTGCGCAGTGACGATGAGAGAGGTTTTGTCTCTAGAGGCACCAGTTAAGCCAGAGGAGGTCACCACATGTGTGGAGGGTGGAAAAAAGGGCTATCTAATGCATATTGGGCAGGGCTAGGGGCTCTACAGTGAAATATGACAATAATCACTAACCAAAACAGCAATAGACAAGGCATATTGACATTAGGGAGAGGCATGTGTAGCCGAGTGATCATAGGGTCCAATGAGTAGCACTAGATGAGTCAGTGAGCCCATTCCGTAGTCGCTGCTACGCTAAGCGAGCTGGAGACACGGCGATTCAGACAGCTAGCGGGTCGAGGCTAGCAGATGGGCATCCGGCGAAGTCGCAACGGAAGAGCCTGTTGAAATCACCTCGGACGGTTATGTCGGCAGACCAGTCGTGATGGATCGGCGGGGCTCCCTTGTCGGCAGTAAAGGGTTCAGGCTAATTGGCACAAGAGGTATTGTAGCCCAAGAATTGGCCAGTGGACCTCTTTGGCTTGCCTCGAGATGGGCCTAGCTCGAGGCTAGCTCCAGGCTAACTGGTGCTTGTTATATTCGGCGCATGTACCTAATAAAATTTGATTTGATTTGATTTCCGTTGCAAAGTATTTGGAAAGTTTTTGCTTTGATAGAGGTATGAAGACAGTTATTTGACCAAATAGTTTCAGCAAAATCTGCAAAATAATCTGCTATAAAAGAAAAACAGAATGCAGTAGAGTTGAGCTTTCTCTCATTTATGTTGGTATTTTCTTATCTAAGGTGTCACAACAACATCTCACTATTACCATGTAAGATGCCGTTGGTCAATGGGGCCTGAAAATTTTACTTTGGAGATACATAAGGCAGGCGGCCTCCAACCCTTCACAGCGTAGAGGCTCTGTTTAGCGGGTAATTGAGACATCAGAGCTCAGACCGGTCGTAAAACTTCAAGTAAATGTCAAGTGACAAAATCTGAACTCCAGGGGTGCATGAAGAGCGACAATCCTTTAAAAATGATTGTATATAGATGTGACAAATGTATCATCACAGTGTCAGTTGGTTCATCTATAATGCAGCAGTGTGAGAGGACATCCTGGACCCATTCCAAGAGTTTATGGAAGACATATTTCATAACAGCCCCTGCAGGCAGTGCACTCTGATACCCTGTCTTGAATATGAGATTACAGTGGTGTAGTCAAAAGAGAGTATGTTAAAGATTACTGCAGTAGCTCACAGATGGATGTTTCCCATGTGTGAGGGCTAAATCAGTTAGCATGGATGATCCCATGAACACTGTATAGGCAGTCGATGTGGTTGACAGGGTTGTCAATCAATAAAGATCTAATTGATGACTGGGCATGGCCAGGATCTCATTGGTGCTTTTTGTGTGATTTATGGTTTCTCCAGTACATGCAGCACAACCACAGTATGTTATACTGTTACTGTTTCCTGTTTTCCTTATCACTGTATTTTTTCAGGGCAGCAAAGGTTGAAATATGGCAATGACGTTGTACTTTATGAAAAAGAGAGGAGAGCCTTGTGAAGAAAATGAACTTGAATGAATTGTATAAGACTTGTATAAAGCATTTAACGGAGCTACCTTTTCAATCTTTTTGATTTCAGAAATAACTACCATAATTGGTGGATATGATCGAGAATCTCTTTATTCCAATTGAAGTGTATTCTTCTACTACCCAAATGGCAAATTAGATTAGATGTGTAATATACCAATGAAACAAATCACTATTTTTGACAGTTTATGCAGTTTAACTGTTGGTAGGATATGAGAAGCAAATGATAGAGAAGATATGAATAAAACATTGACATTTAGAAAAATATATAGATGGGCTGGATATGTTTTATGTAAGTATGCTAAACGAATATAATTCTAGGATATACAGTTCATAAATGTGATCTTCCTACGCATAGAGTTCTGAGACAAAATGAGGTAGCAATGAAATGTCATTAATTTGACATCAAATAAAAGCACTCATGTTGAGGGAATGGCAATGGCAGTGCTAGGAAGGAGAGGCGCTAAGGAGCAAATATAGATGGGGAGAGGAACATTTTTTTTGTTTTTTGGATTCAATAGTGTTTACTACTAAGGTTTTTGGTTCTGTGTTATGAACACAATGCAGTCTCTCACTGTCTCTCCCTCCCTCACTAGATTAAGATATGATAAAACCTCACTGTTTAAGGAAAGTGGTTTGCATCAAAGAGTCTGCATTACATTTACATGCTTCGTCTTCTCAATTCATTGACAGGAAAGTGATTCCAAACTCCCACTGAAATATCATTAGCGAAACATTCTTGCAAATCATTCCTTGACTAATGCCAGAAACAGTCAGGTCTACACTATTTGTTTACCATGTTTCATCTACACATTGGTCACAGTGATGGGATCAGTGGGGGGTGGTGATCAAATAATATGCAGAATGCTGTTTGACAAGCATTTTAAATTGCATGTGTCTAATCTTTATTTACACTTACTATCAATCTCATTCCTTGAATATATCATCTAACCAATGAAAGAGCTATTTGACATGGTGATATTGATGAAGTAAACTAATTCACGTAATCTGTACAACACTGATAACCCAACAACAGTATTATGGAAATGTATTGATTATATTCAAGTATATCAGAAAAAAAATCTGGTCTATATTGGGACAGCAGAAACAGAATATCACAAGATATCCTAGCTGTGCTGAAGGTGGCAGGAATTATTACCTTGTCTTGCATAAGCACGCTTTGTGAATCTAACATCAGTGAAACAAGTGTAGGTAGTTTCTCACCAAATGTTGACCAAAATCTAAACTGGTTATAAATAAGCTGGTTATAAATAAATTACCAGATTTCAGCATTTGAATACCAGAGGGATTTGGAGACACCATATCAATGTGCAATGTAATATAGGGTAACCTAAACCTACCTATGTTGCACTAACCTACATTCTAAGAAAAAAGGGCTCTAAAAAGGTTCCTCGGTTGCCTCCATAGGAGAACACTTTTTTGTTCCAGCTAGAAGGGTTATACCTGGAACCACAAGGGTTATTCTACCTGCAATCAAAAAGGTTTCTTCAAAGAGTGTATGTTTCCAAACCAATGTTCAGATGATATCAGAAAGACAAGGTATGTTGGGTTCACAACCATTCCACAAAATGTGTTGTGTCTGGAATCAAATGACTGTATTTAATTGTTGAATGAAAAATACATGATTAATGATCAGGTAAAGTGTGCAACGACGAGAAGTCACATATTATGTCACTTCTGGGTTTCAAGTGTATCTACCTACTTAGGCTGATTAAAAATGTAAAAAATATATACAATAAAATATAACAAGGCATTATATTCCTGGGAAGTCATTCGCGGTGTTGCTATGACAATCACTCACTGATAATCAGATAATCACTAATCTGAAGGTAGATAATCATTTTACTTACATGCTGTGCAACCAAGCACTGTATTGCTTAGCATGCATAATTATAGAATTATTCATGTTCACTCTGAAACGTTATTTTCAGGTTAGTTAACTTTAACCTTTCGGGCACAATAACCTGCAAATGTTTACTTTCATAATACATTGTACAATGCACCAGCTGATCTGAGTTTTTGACTTCTCTTATTTCTGGCATTTTGTGGGCATTTTGATTGTGTAGTCTTTATACGTCAAACCATCCAATGTTGGATAACTGTTGCAGGAGGGTTGCGGGTGGATTGAAAACCGTTTTCTTGCTATTTTGTAGCAATGGTAAAATGTAAATACAATATTGCTTAGACTTTCTTCGGCATTGTCAACCATTTCGTATTATTCTGTATGCAAATCCCAGACTCTCCATTTAGTATGATATTTACGTTTCGTATGATATGTATTCATTTGTGGATGGCATTCATTCATTTTGTATGATATGTCCTGAATTACATTTTCAATGATATGTTACGAATTTGCAAAACATACGTGTTACGAATTTGCAAAACGTATGATATGTTACAAATTCCAATTTGTTGTGGCTAACGTTAGCTAGGTGGCTAACGCTAACTTAAGTTAGCTGGCTACTGTTAGCTAGGCTAAGGGTTAGTGTTAAGGTTAAGGGTTAGATTAAAGGGTTAAGGTTAGGGTTAGCTAACATGCTAAGTAGTTGCAAAGTAGATAAAAAGTAGTAAGTCGTTGAAAAGTTGCTAATACACAACCTTTGGGTTGCTAGACCTGCTAGACAGTTGCGTTATATGCCTACCCATCCACCCCAAACAACCAACCTCCTTTAGTCTTTGCCTTAAGTAACCCTCTGGCTTATGTAACCATACCAAACAACATATCATACACATTTTACTGTTTCAAGTTTTGTCACATGCACAGTGAAATGCATTTCTTCCAAGCTCTAACCCCAACAAAGCAGTAATTGATAACAATGTAATACTAAAAATAACAAGGTAGAACAAAAAAATATAAAAGTAAGAATAAGAAGATCACATTAAAGTAAGTAAGCATAATATATCATATGTCTAGTCTATGAGACCAGGCTGGCATTGTCATTTCTGAGATGATTCTGTATTTAACATAGTTGCATACTGGTTAACTAGACAACCAAATAACTAATGATGGTGTTAGTAATCATCATCATCATCATCATCCATCTTCATCATTCATTTAGTAAGCCTAGCTACATGATAGAAATGCTTCAAAAGGGATGTGTCAGCCCATGTGATGGATACGGGGCGAGCTGCTGAATGTTGATCAAGATGACAGAGGGAGGATCGGAGGAGAAGGAGACTCTGCTTGTCAGGGACCCAGTAGCCTCCCCAGGCAATCTCTGCAGTTCAAGAGATGGAATGAACGTAGCCCTGAAATCCATCATGTGCCACGTTCATATGCGGCATCGGTTGATAGAGAGGAGCCACTGTCCCAGTCCCCTGGGTTACACTACATGACTGATTTGGGATTTCAGTGCTCCTGGCACAATTTTCTTGGAGAATAATGACCTAATTACACTAATTTCCTGAAGCCCAATGACTTGCTTTTTTATCCCCCCGCCTAAAAAATAAAAAAATAAAAATAGGGCTGATGAATGTCTGCGTTAAATTAATACTAAATTGAAATGAATGGAAATGACATAGAAGAACATTTTCATAATTTTCGCCGTAATCGCTCACATTAGATAGCGTTTAGTCTGCTTTATTTGTCGCGATGTTGAGAGAACAATGACACGTCTATTATTGTGTGGCTGAACCTAGATGTTGTTGCCTACATAAAATACTGAAAACATATCAATCACCTGTAATAGTGGTCGTGCCATTGGAGTTACAGTAGAACCTAAGGAAATGCTAGAGCAGTTTGTACTGTTTCTTCTACCCAACTGTTTGTACCAGGGATCGACAAGATACAGCCCTTTCTTCTTGGATAATTGCTCAAAACAAACACTTGAGAACTGACTAAATCTGTGTAAGCTATCAACCTGAACAATCGGCCAGCAAGATCCCAGGGACCTGTGCTGGTATCAGGGGCCTGTGAAACTGTGCAAGACAAGGATTATTATAATAATTTAGCAGACACCTTTATCCATGACAACTTAGTCATGTGTTTTACAGATGGGTGTCCCCAGAGGGAATCAAACCCACAACCCATGGCGTTGCAAGCACCATGTTCTACTAGCTCATCCACACAGGACCTATTATGCTTATCAGAAGGAATATTTATAGTGTCTCTACCATATATTTTTTAAATGCTCTACCTAACTACCACGGGTATGATTTCCCACATTTCTCAGCTCCTCAAGACACAGTTGATTCCAGTTTCATCACTGACGCACTAACATGGGGGGGGGGGGGGCAGGTAGCCGAGCTGACAAGGTCAAAAAATCTGTCGTTCTGCTCTTGAGCAAGGCAGGTAACCCACTGTTCCCCGGAAGGCCGTTATTGTAAATAAGAATTTGCTCTTAACTGACTTGCGTAGTTAAATAAAGGTTAAAAAAAACATGTTCGGCAGGGGAAAAATGTACTTATAAGTGAGATTGCATCATTAAACAAGAGTTCCTTGTATTCTGAGGCTCTGTATTTTGATACTCTTGCAATAACGCCTTTCAACTGCATCCTCAGGTGATGATACATAAGAGTGATTCCTCACGAACACCCCCCCCCCCCCCTCCTCAAAAAGCATGATTTGGGTGATTTTTACTAAATTAAATCCATAGAATTGTCCTTAGAAGGAAGGATTGTTGAAATATACTTGACATTTGTATCTAAAAGCATAATTTATCAAAGTTGGCATTTTGACCTTACCAGGCCTCCTTTAAGACTCCATAGTGTTTATCTGTACTGTAGATGCTACAAAGCAAACATTGGTGTTATATGCCGCTTTACCACTTGCTCTGTAAATGAGTAGTATTTTGATTTCAATCCCTATTTCTTTACATTAATTTATGAATATTGACAAATGTAAACATACATATTTGCTGTTTTGCTTTTGCTGTTTGTTCTGGTTGTGTTTCAGATTAGAAATTAATGGTTAAACTTGTATCGTTTTATTTTGAAGTCACTTTTAGTTTAATAAGTAAGAATACCTTTATTTCTACATTAATATGGATTAATATGGCTGCGACCATGATTACAGAAAATGCTGAATGAATCGTGAATAATGATGAGTGAGAAAGTTAGACGCACAAATATCATGCCCCCAAAACATGCTAACCTCTCACCATTACAATAACAGAGAAGGTTAGATTTCCTTGGGGGGATATGATATTTGTGCATCCAAAACAATAGCAAATGCATCCAACAAATTTTCAGAGTCACAAGCTTGACGTAGTCATTGCATGCTATGAATATGGAACCAAATACTTAACTTTTTACTACTTTAATACACATAGAAGTGAATTTGTCCCTATCATTTTGCTCCACTAAGATGGGAGGACAATAACGATAACGATGAAAATACCCTCATATTCAAGCTGGCAGTCTGCACTACAAGCTCATAGTCATTGTTTGATTGCCCCAGCCTGATGCAATGTGGCTCCCAGACAAATATCAAAGCTCCAGACAGTTCAAAACCATGCCATTAAGATGGCATTCAGGCTCCCTAAACAGAGAAATAATCAATACTCACATGAACAGGCAGGGCGATTGACCACAGAGGAGAGGATAGCTGTTCTGGGGCGGAAGTTTGTCATCAGGTTGGCTGAAAATCCATCGTTGAGACCGATGATTCAAGATGAACAACAAAACTCTCCCAGAGCTTTTTTTAAGCATCCCCCTCTCCTTGCTTTTTTTTCTGAGCTCAATATTTAACCTGTTTGGGCGGCAGGGACAGTATTGAGTAGCCAGATAAAATGTGCCCATTTCAAACGGCCTCGTACTCAATTCTTGCTCGTACAATATGCATATTATTATTACTATTGGATAGAAAACACTCTCTAGTTTCTAAAACCGTTTGAATTATTTCTCTGAGTGAAACAGAACTCATTCTGCAGCACATTTCCTGACCCGGAAGTGGAAAGTCTGAAATCGATGCTCTGCTTTTCTTCCTGCCTATTCATGGGCATGAAACGTAAGAGTCTACGTTCGCTTCATAGACCTTCCCCTGGGTGTCAAGAGCCTGTGAGAGAAGAAATTTCGTGTTTATCTTGGTCTGACGTTGAATACAGGCTCTTTGTATGACGTGTCCCTCATTTCCGGTACTCTGAGGAGCGCGCGCAGGACAGTGGGATTGCCTTCTGTTTAGCTGCCGTTATGGACGACTACAATCTCCGGCTTTGATTTTATTTGATACATGTGACCATATCATCGTAAAGTATGTTTTTTCAATATAGTTTAATCAGATTATTGAAATTTTTTTGGCAGTTTTGCCGTGTTCTGTTCTCTGACTTTGTTGACGTTGGAGAGATCCGTGCCACCTGGCTAGCGCGCGTGCTAATTCAAGAGGGAAAGTGTCCGTTCTGAATCCAAACAACGACTGTTCTGGACAAAGGACACCTTGTCCAACATTCTGATGAAAGATCAGCAAAAGTAAGACCCAATTTATGATGTTATTTCATATATCTGTCGTAGTCGCCGGCGCCCAAGTGTTTCTGGCTATTGTGCTAAGCTAATATAACGCTATATTGTGTTTTCGCTGTAAAACACTTGATAAATCGGAAATATTGTCTGGAATCACAAGATGCATGTCTTTCAATTGCTGTAAACTATGTATTTTTCAGAAATGTTTTATGATGAGTATTTAGTTATTTGGCGTTGGTGTCTGTAATTTTTCTGTCTGCTTTCGGTACAATTTCTGACTGTAGCTGCAATGTAAACTATGATTTATACCTGAAATATGCACATTTTTCTAACAAAACATATGCTATACAATAAATATGTTATCAGACTGTCATCTGATGAGGTTGTTTCTTGGTTAGTGGCTATTTATATCTTTATTTGGTCGAATTTGTGATAGCTACTGATGCAGTAAAAAAATCGTGGAGTAAGAAAAGTGTTGCTAACGTGGTTAGCTAATAGATTTACATATCTTGTCTTCCCTGTAAAACATTTTAAAAATCGGACATGTTGGGTGGATTCACAAGAATTATACCTTTCATATGCTGTATTGGACTTGTTAATGTGTGAAAGTTAAATATGTAAAAAATATATATTTTGAATTTCGCGCCCTCCACTTGAGCTGGCTGTTGTCATAAGTGTACCGACGTCGGGCTGCAGCCATAAGAAGTTAAATGCAGTGGTTCGCGTTTTCAGTTTTGCGTGAATGCTGCCATCTATCCACGGTTTCTGGTTTGGGTAGGTTTTAATTGTCACAGTAGGTATAACATCTCCTATACATTTCCTGATGAACTCAGTCACCGTATCCATGTATTCGTTGATGTTATTCCCAGAGACTACCTGGAACATCCTCGCACGGGTACTTCCTGTTTGAGTTTCTACTTATAGGAAGGGAGGAGCAAAATGGAGTCATGATCTGATTTGCCGAAGGGAGGGCAGGGGAGGGCATAGTAGGCATTTTGAAAAGTTGAGTATTAGTGGTCCAATGTTTTACCAGCGCGAGTACTACAGTCAATGTGTTGATAGAACTTCGGTAGCGTTTTCCTCAAATTTGCTATGTTAAAATCCCCAGCTATAATAAATGAGGCCTCATAAAAAAGTTAAGTTATGAAATGGTAATAACACAATAATAGCATGATAATGTGTTAAAACTTCTTAACAGTGGCAAGGTGACTGGGAATATGGCCGAATACAAACAGTGTAGTTATTCCCTCCTTAAGGTAATCAAACAGGCAATACAGAGACAAAGTGGAGGCAGAATGTAACGGCTCAGACACGATACGTCTGTGGAAGAGTTTACAGACAATCACACACTAGAAGGGCAAAACCAGCCACGTCGCAGACACCGACGTCTTGCTTCTGGACAAGCTAAACACCTTCTTCGCCTGGATAACACAGTGCCACCGACGTGGCCCGCTACTTAGGACTGTGGGCTCTTCTTCGCCCTGGCCTATCCCAGTCTGCTGTCCCCACTTGCTTCAAGAAGTCAGCAGAGGGAGCATGTTCCTATCCACAGCGACGGGACAGCAGTGGTGAAGGTGGAAAGCTTCAAGTTCCTACACATCACTGACTATCTGAAATGGTCCACCCACACAGACAGTGTGGCCCATAAAACCCTCACAAACTTTTACAGGTGCACAATTGTGTCCCATTCAGGAAACTAGGCTTATATCGCAAGTCACGACATTTGAACGTGAAACATATATTTTTATTTTATTTTTATTTATTTTTTAAAATGTTATCCCCTTTTCTCCCCAATTTTCGTGGTATCCAATCGCTAGTAATTACTATCTTGTCTCATCGCTACAACTCCCGTACGGGCTCGGGAGAGACGAAGGTCGAAAGCCATGCGTCCTCCGAGGCACAACCCAACCAAGCCGCACTGCTTCTTTTAACACAGCGCGCCTCCAACCCGGAAGCCAGCCGCACCAATGTGTCGGAGGAAACACCGTGCACCTGGCCCCCTTGGTTAGCGCGCACTGTGCCCAGCCCGTCACAGGAGTCGCTGGAGCGTGATGAGACAAGGAAATCCCTACCGGCCAAACCCTCCCTAACCCGGACGACGCTAGCCCAATTGAGCGTCGCCCCACGGACCTCCCGGTCGCGGCCGGCTGCGACAGAGCCAGGGGGCGAACCCAGAGACTCTGGTGGCGCAGTTAGCACTGCGATGCAGTGCCCTAGACCACTGCGCCACCCAGGAGGCCCGTGAAACATATTTTTTTAGCAAAATGCATTTTTGGCCAGAAATGCCTTATTTAAATGACAAGCCTTGTTGGTTAAGCCACAGAAAAAGTTAGCAACCTTCCCACTAGCCATGATTGGCTGAAATAATGAGTGGGCTGGACATGCCAAGAGAGGAGTTTGGATTGGTTCGCCATAGAAGCTCGTCAGTCTGTGTTGGTAATCCTGTCAAACGCTGCTTTAAAAAAAATGTATTGTGTAGTGAAGCTGCATAAGTGATCCTCCACTTTCTGGAGGATCAAGTTTTGAAATCAGTGGAATTACAGTATGATAGCTAAATAGATGGAGGAAACACCTGTCTCCGGATTACATCTTCAAACTCAGGGCAACCGTGGCATGGCATTCCTGACAGGGAGACGCGTCCATGCACGATGATGTAAGATAGTCTAGCGTTAGCTAGCTAACGTTACATTTTCAGATATTATACGTTTTCTCATTTTGACAGAAAGTGGTTTCATTTCAAGCTAAAGTGGACTGTTAGCTAGCTAGCTAACGTTAGCTGGCTGGCTCCCTAGCTGACATTATTATTTGTTTCCCAGAACCGTGAGCTGTTCTAGTTAGAGCCTAATGTTAGCTAGGTAACATTAAACATGGTTGGTTAGCTCCCAGCACGGTGGAATTGTTTAACTAGCTAACGTTACTGTCACGTCCTGATCTGTTTCACCTGTCTTAGTGATTGTCTCCAACCACCTCCAGGTGTCTCCTGTTTTCCCAATTAGTCCCCTGTGTATTTATCCCTGTGTTTCCTGTCTTTCTGTGCCAGTTCATCTTGTTTTGCCAAGTCAGGAAGCATTTCTCCCAGCTCTTATTTTTCCCAGTCTGTTTTTTCCTAGTCCTCCTGGTTTTGACCCTTGCCTGTCCTGAAGCCGAATCCACCTGCCTGACCACTCTGCCTGTTCTGACCTTGAGCCTTCATATCCCCTTGTACTGTTTGGACTCGGACCTGTTCATTGAACCCCTGCCTGTCCTGACCTTGAGCCTGCCTATCCCCTGGTACTCTTTTGACTCTGACCTGGTTTATGAACTCTCACCTGCCCCCATATTGCCTTTTGCCTACCCCCTTTGTTATAATAAACATCAGAGCTCAACCATCTGCCTGCTGTGTCTGCATTTGGGTCTCGCCTTATGCCCTTATAGTTACGTGACATGTGTACAACACCCATTGAATATGGCCGGTGTCAGTAAACGTCTGCAAAAAAAGCTTAATGAAGGCTGTTTTCATGTTATCCAGAGGTAAACAAATCATCGGCCAGAGCGTCAAGTGGTGCACTTCGAGAGCGAAACGAGATGGGTGGGGCTAAAGCTTTGGGTGAGGATGTGAATGATGCTGAATGGGTGTAGACAAAGAAGAGCTTCACTAGATAGCAAAACATTCAAAGGCGATTTTCTCAAAATGTTGTTTACAGTTGATCAACTTTCAAAGCAGAATAACTCTTCCATTGTTCCTCAAATGCAGTGTATAATGTACAATTTACATTGTGGGGAGAACAAGTATTTGATACACTGCCGATTTTGCAGGTTTTCCTACTTACAAAGCATGTAGAGGTACAAAGCATGTAATTTTTTATCATAGGTGTAAAGCATGTCATTTTTTACCAACTGTGAGAGACGGAATCTAAAACAAAAATCCAGAAAATCACATTGTATGATTTTTAAGTAATTAATTTGCATTTTATTGCATGACATAAATATTTGATCACCTACCAACCAGTAAGAATTCCGGCTCTCACAGACCTGTTAGTTTTTCTTTAAGAAGCCCTCCTGTTCTCCACTCATTACCTGTATTAATTGCACCTGTTTGAACTCGCTACCTGTATAAAAGACACCTGTCCACACACTCAAACAGACTCCAACCTCTCCACAATGGCCAAAACCAGAGAGCTGTGTAAGGACATCAGGGATAAAAGTGTAGACCTGCACAAGGCTGGGATGGGCTACAGGACAATAGGCAAGCAGCTTGGTGAGAAGGCAACAACTGTTGGCGCAATTATTAGAAAATGGAAGAAGTTCAAGATGATGGTCAATCACCCTCGGTCTGGGGCTCCATGCAAGATCTCACCTCGTGGGGCATCAATGATCATGAGGAAGGTGAGGGATCAGCCCAGAACTACACGGCAGGACCTGGTCAATGACCTGAAGAGAGCTGGGACCACAGTCTCAAAGAAAACCATTAGAAACACACTACGCCGTCATGGATTAAAATCCTGCAGTGCACGCAAGGTCCCCCTGCTCAAGCCAGCGCATGTCCAGGCCCGTCTGAAGTTTGCTAATACCATCTGGATGATCCAGAGGAGGAATGGGAGAAGGTCATGTGGTCTGATGAGACGAAAAGAGAGCTTTTTGGTCTAAACTCCAGTCGCCGTGTTTGGAGGAAGAGTGCAACCCCAAGAACACCATCCCAACCGTGAAGCGTGGAGGTGGAAACATCATTCTTTGGGGATGCTTTTCTGCAAAGGGGACAGGACGACTGCACCGTATTGAGGGGAGGATGGATGGGGCCATGTATCGCGAGATCTTGGCCAACAACCTCCTTCCCTCAGTAAGAGCATTGAAGATGGGTCGTGGCTGGGTCTTCCAGCATGACAACGACCCGAAACACACAGCCAGGGCAACTAAGGAGTGGCTCCGTAAGAAGCATCTCAAGGTCCTGGAGTGGCCTAGCCAGTCTCCAGACCTGAACCCAATAGAAAATCTTTGGAGGGAGCTGAAAGTCCGTATTGCCCAGCGACAGCCCCGAAACCTGAAGGATCTGGAGAAGGTCTGTATGGAGGAGTGGGCCAAAATCCCTGCTGCAGTGTGTGCAAACCTGGTCAAGAACTACAGGAAACGTATGATCTCTGTAATTGCAAACAAAGGTTTCTGTACCAAATATTAAGTTCTGCTTTTCTGATGTATCAAATACTTATGTCATGCATTAAAATGCAAATGCGTACCCATTTGAAACTGCCTATTTCTCAGCCCCCGAAACTAGAATATGCATATAATAGTCAGATTAGGATAGAAACCACTCCAAAACTGTAAAAATCTGAAGTTAAACAGAACTGATATTGCAGGCTAAAACCTGAGGAAAATCCAATCAGGAATGGGCCCTGTTCTTAAGACCTCTCTGTTCCCATACATCCCTATTGCCCATATAAAGGGATATCAACCAGACTTGGCTTCCCAATAAACGTTGAATAAACTGATAAAACTGATAAAACTCGGTTGAAAAAACCTACTTTATGATGTTATTATCATATGTATCAAATAAAATCAGAGCCGGAGATATTCGCCGTGTATACCGAACGCTTTTCAGAAGACAATGTCGAGCTCCCTCGCGCGCCGTCGAAGACAAAGAAATACTGGACCTGTCACTCCAAAAGCTCTTGTTCGGCCTCAGATCAAGCTAGACACCCCATTCCACCTTCCACTGCCTGTTGACATCTAGTGGAAGGCGTATGAAGTGCATACATATCGATAAATAAAAGCCAGTTGAATAGGCAGGCCCTGAAACAGAGCCTCGTTTTCAGATGTTTCACTTCCTGTATGGAAGTTTGCTGCAAAATGAGTTCTGTTTTATTCACAGATATAATTCAAACAGTTTTAGAAACTTCAGATTGTTTTCTATCCAATAGTAATAATAATATGCATATTGTATGATCTAGAACAGAGTACGAGGCCGTTTAAATTGGGCACGATTTTTTCCAAAGTGAAAACAGCGCCCCCCTATTGACAAGAAGTTAAATTACAGGTTGTAATGCAACGAAATAGGAAAAACGCCAAGGGGGAAGAATACTTTTGCAAGGCACTGTAAAATATATTTTGATTTGTTTAAAACTTTTTTGGTTACTACATGATTCCATATGTGTTATTTTATAGTTTTGATGTCTTCACTATTATTCTACAAAGTAGAAATTAGTAAAAATGTAGAAAAACCCTTGAATGAGTAGGCGGTGTGACCTGTAGTATATCATAAAACAAAAACAATATAGTAAATACTACAGTAATGCCCGCAGAAACACTACAGTAATTACTATAGTGTAAACTATAGTTTTTTAACTATAGTAATACTACACTATTTATACTATAGTAAACTGTAAATACTTCAGTATACTCCAGTCATGTCCACAAAAGCACTAAAGTGAATACTACAGTAAAGTCTGCAAAAAACATTACAGTGTAATAATATAGTATATAAATATAGTAATACTACAGTATTTATACCATAGTATACTCTATGCTTTTTTCATATGGGTATTACCGCTATAGTATGACTCTGCAGCAGGTGACGTGCCTAGTGAATATTCAGCGTAATTACAGTACGTTAAATATTATACAGTTGGAACAAACACAGATCAAAGCTTGTAATTAGCCATCAGAGGAGGGCTGGCAGAGAGGGAGGAGAGGTTGGATTAACGGAGACAGGGAGGGGAGCTCCAATCATTGCAAACCCAGGCCTTCTTCTTCACCGTGTCTGTAAACCACTAGCTCTTTCAGAGACTGCCAGCCCAGCCAGTTGCTCAAAACTATTTAGACTGTATTTCTATAGAAACCTCAGAGTTGGGAGAGACAGATTAATCCAATGTGTTTTTGTTCTGCGAATCAGAGCAGTGCAAATATTACACAAGGAATATAATAACATATTTACCTCCCTGTCTAGATAACACTATGGCACTATGATAGTGCTGCTATCCCAGCATGAGAAAAAAACACTCCTCAGGTCATTGATATGTTACAGATTTTGAGAAATAAAAAACTTGTAAAAAGAGACAGGCCTGGGCTCCCTGAAACTCTTGTAGTCAAGGTCGCGGCCCTCAATAGAGTCACATCATTGTTTAGGGAACAGGGGGTTGGCCAGAAATAGCATAGATTCCAAGCCCATTGTTATGAAAGGTGCCTCCATTTCCCCATGGGTCGCAGAGCGATAGAGATCTAAGGGCCAGGATTGCAATAAAGATCACAGATTGACTCGGAAGCACCCCTCAGGATTTAATTGAAGTCAAACCTGGTCACAAGATCTGAGATCTAAAAGATGACCTAAGTAACACTCCATTTTTCAATCTGACTTTTTTTATCAACATGGCCCCTCCTCCCCTTTATTTAAAATAAACAATGTTCATGAAATGTGGCTGAATGTCATGTACCCTTGAATAACCCTTATCCTGGGTTTATTATCAGTTAGGTCTGTCACACCCTGATTTTTTTCACCTGTCTTTGTGCTCGTCTCCATCCCCCTCCAGGTGTCGCCCATCTTCCCCAATATCCCCAGTGTATTTATACCTGTCTTCTCTGATTGTCTGTTGCCAGTTCACCTTGTCTCGTCAAGCCTACCTGCGGTTTCCCGTACTCCTGTTTTTTCTCTAGTCCCTGTTTTCTAGTTTTCACAGTTTTGACCATTCTGCCTGCCCTGACCCCTGCCGTTCTGTACCTTGTGACGCTGCCCTGGATTACTGACCTCTGCCTGCCCTGAGCCTGCCGTTCTGTAACTTTCGGACTCTGCTCTGGATTACCGACCTCTGCCTGCCCTTGACCTGTCGATTGCCTGCCCCCTGTTTTTGCAATATACTGTGTAATTGAATCACTGTGACCAGAAAATACTAATTATCAGCTGAGAAAGATTGTGCAGTTATTTATCCAGTCGACTGAGCCACCATTGTTCAACGTTTTTGCCGTCTCCACAATTGAAGTCGCAACATACCTGTCTCCATTCAGACTGCAGTCTGACTGCAGTACCAATACCAATATCATCACCCAATTATCAACATCAGCCTGACAGCCATTCAGACTGCCATCGCACTAATGTACAGTATTCTCTATTCAATGCCTAATCTTAATTACCTACCAAATGCATTGATTCTTCTCTCTCCTCTCTACCGTGGTTCAGATACATCCTAATGGTCGTGTGACATGCACGGGGCTGTCATTACTGTAGCACGCACAGGCCTGTCATTGTTGGACAAGGAGTGGGTGATTGATGCATTTCCCAGAGTGGAGGAATGTTTCGCTGAGTTGCCTCATGCACCAATAATGACACATGATGGAAACCCCTGTCAGGCCGTCATGATGGAGAATGAAGATGGATAGTGACGAGCTGATTCTTGTCAAGGTAGGAAGTTAAGGAATGCTTTGGTCGCGATAATCTCACACAATTAGGTGACAGTGGTGCTGGAGAGCTAGTTGAGAACAATGTCAAACTGCTAGTTACATGGTATCATGGGTTGTCATCATGGGCGGCAGGTACTGTAGCGTAGCGTTTACGTGCAATGAGCCAGTAACCAAAAGGTTGCGGATTTGAATCCTAGAGCTGACTAAGTGAAAAATCTGTCGATGTGCCATTGAGCAAGGCACTTTTTCTTTCCCGGTAATTCCACATATTTGTATTGTTTTTGCTAATTAGATTACTATGTGCATCTGAATGTCACTTTGGAAGACTATCCCTAAAATTGTAAAAGGATATCAATGCTAGCAAACTGCAAGCATACACTAAATGTTTTGTCATTGTTTCTTTCAATTGTGAATAATAAATGAAAATAGATCAATACAATCCAGAGATTATAAACATACAAGTATGGTTTGTTATTTTAAGAAGGAAAAGTTGCAAATGCTACATCATCCTTCACATAATGACAATATGAAGGCTCATACTGGATCTTTAATGAAATGTACAGTAGTACAGAGACAGCAGCCTAAAAACAGTGCCTTGGAGTATTTTTAGATGGATTGAAGATGGATTAACTATGCCTGTCAAATAAAACTGTCTTGTGTGTATGTGCAGATTAATAATGTTTCTCGTCATTAATGGATTACTCAGTCACTCACTGTGTGTTCCACATATGTCCTTGTCGTACACAGTCCTGGCATGTGCATCTGAAGTGATAATCATCCTTTAGAGAAATCTCTTCAACTGCAGGAGGGAACTGGCACAGCAGCAAAAGCAATAATGAAACAGTAGGATACCGTAGCTGCATGTTTTGGATGTGAACATGACGTACTACCTTGGTTTTCAGTTGAATATCCTTCACTAAGAGAAATCATCCTCATTTCTTATCATCCAATGGTATTACAATTAAATTGCCTAGAGTACAGTAGCTGGCTGCCCTGCAGCGGATGTGTACTGTGGCTTGGCCTTGTCACTAGGAAGCCGGGCTAGTGCTTCTCCTCTCCTCTCTTCTCTCCTATAGATTACAGCACAGGCCCTTCACTTGAGCTGGGTGATTTTAATTTGTCAAAACTGTTTACCAGCATGGCTCCAAGGCTATTACCGGCATGTCATAAGGGAGCAGATGGGTAATGAAAAGCATACAAATGGCAGATGAAAAAATAATTGAAGGAACGGGCGAACGGTGGGGGTAAGGTGGCTCTTTTGTGTAAAAGGAGACCCATCCTGATTTATATTCCATATTTTCTTATGAATCAATTATTCCTGAATGCTAATAGAGGGACATTGTGAATTTCTCAATTTTGTAATGAAAAATTCAAGCATTTATTGGGTAAGGACTGGAGGAGACAATAGCAACAACTGTGCCAGCAATATAATGCACCACTCAGACCTACAGTGTGCTCAGTAATAAGAGGATGTCTGATGTTGTCGCTCTCTCATACACACACACTCATGCTGTGTTCTGAGTTCTAAATGAAAACAACATGCCAAAAATGTCTTTTCAGTTTCTGTTCTGTTTGTGTATCACTTGGGTTTGACAACATATTGGCAGTCGTAGACAACACTCAGTTACTGCCAACTGAAGATACTTGATTACTAACGTTGAATTCTACAGTGGCTAAGTGCATGGTGGCTAGGAGTGAGTTAGCCTGATCCTACAATGTACATCTACTAAGAGGTGTGAAACCAGACCGGCACAGCCCTATTGCTGTGTCTATGCAATCAATGATGGTCTCTATTCATAAACCACACATAACTGTACCTTTACTGCCCTTTACTGTAATTTGATAGGAATAATAGGCCAGTGTACTTTCTCACTGAATGGATGTATAACATTACACTCTATGTACAACCATCAAACTAAATATAGTTCAACATGTAGGACTACAAATGCCACCATCACGGCAGCTCACAGTTAAGCGGGGGGGAAGAGCAGAAGATGAGACAAACACACACGACAAGGACACGTCTGGCCGGCTGTCGTCACTCTGGTCCCATGGGAACAAGCCCCCACACTGTCAACCTTCATTACTGTCACACTAGCCCATCATGGGGAATTAATTGCACACCTGTTAATGACAGGGCACTATAATGCCTATCCGGTGTAGGACACCCATCTGGGTTTAAGACGTCAACGTCACTCCCTTTGCAGTGCTAATCTACGTCTCCAAGTCACAAAACACATCGGGGTGCCACATTGTCTTACAATAGCCATAAAGTATTGCTATATGCTTTATACACACTTATATTACACAAGCCTACTGTAGGCCTAATAGAGCTATTTAACATCTTCTTAAGTGATAATGACTGTGAAGGCGGTGTTTGAAGGACATATTGGTGACAGGTGTTTTTAGGCCCAAGACAAAGTTGGGTTATCAACATATTCAAATAATGATTGACATATTTTCATTAACAATGCTATTTTGATGAATTTATTTATGCTATTTCATCCTTCCAAAATAAATAGTCCTGACGACACAAATCTAGGCTTGCTGCCCAAGCTTGCTGGTCGTTCGTACTATCGGCCTGTTGCCAGAGACGTGACCCAGTCATTGGGTTTTTGTTCTGTATCTATGGATGCGACTCAGTCGTTTGTTTTAAATTCCATTGCCATATTTGCTTTCTAGCTAGTCAACTACGGCTAATTTACAGTCCCGTCAAACAGTTCAGCCAGAATAACAACAGTAGCTGCATTTGCATTTGTTTAACCTGTTTTCTAGTGAGATGTATTTGGATGCATCCATAACAATAGGCTAATGGGGCGTGAATTCGCCTGGCATAGAAAATGTGCTCTCTCCTCAGGACACTGTTGTTTAGAGGAGCTAGCCAACAACACAGCTAACACAATCACTTCAAACTGAAGCTGGAGAGACTGCAAACTAGCTGCACCTCATTTTGTTTAACCTTTTTTCGATTTACATTCCTTTGTCTATATCCATAAAAAAGAAGTCTGAGAAAAGCTGCCTGCCTGTATCTCGTCCTGACTCCCGACACGTTCATTACTATGGGACAGCTGGAGATCGAATTTGAATATTGGAACAATATTGCAAATGTCGGAGAGATGTAAGATATGTGAGATATCTAGATGCTTTTTATGGCATTCAGGATTAGACCCATTTGTTGTATAACCATTGATATACCCTGTGAGGACAGAGAGGTCAGACCTTGGGGCTGTGTGAAAACAAAGTAGCTGAGGTAACTTGTGGAGGCTTCAGTGGGGGAATAGGACACTCACATGCCAGGGTTAATTATCCCTTAGAAATGGAGGGATCGCTTGATCCAGTGCTTTGGCAGTGAACCGCAGGCTGGTAATCAGGTCACGTAGATTGATATAATAATCCCAGGGGCAGCGCATAAAAGGAAAGGCTAACTCTGCGTTGGCAGGAAGCAAGCCACGGATGGGAATGTGGGGAGATCTATCCCTCTGAAGTGAGAATATTTTTTTCTGCAGCGTGCCTCATCTCCTGAATGCAATCAGAATTACAGACTTGCTAGCTGTGATTCTTCTTCTTTGACGTCTTCTCCCGTATAAACAGATAGATCGAGGTATGGAGCATTTCTTTCACTCTCCAATCAATGGAGAGCCGGGACTTTGTGAGGCAGCGAGAAGAAAAGTGGCACCCAATATGACAGAGGATTGTGAAGAGATACACCATCCCATCTCATCTGGAGACGAGGTGTCAGGGCTTAAGATCTGACAGTGAAAAGAAAACGTGTGAAAACCGTCTGAGATCCTGCGGCATGAGTCATCCTCCTGGTACAGCTGCTGGTCCTTTCAGATGCTCAACAATAGGAGTTACTGATAGGAACAGCTGCATGGGGCTAACAATTTTTTCTTTGCCAGGTAACAATCACACAAACTCTGATAAACACAGAAGTGTTGTTTTCTGAAAGTAAAAACCTGTGAGATTCACAGTATGTGGAAGACAGTTGCAAAATCCTAAATCAGTTTGATTGTTATCTAATGTAATAGAGCTGAACTGTAAGATGAAATGCATGCTCGACTGGAACTTTTGTGTAAATCGTTATTCAATACTTATGGGAGAATTCAAGTTACATACATGTGTCAAGTTAGCATTCAACCAAAATGTTACACCAAAATGTTACAAAATGTTACATTATATCCCTCAAAAGCAGATGGTTGAGGCGTTTGCACACCAGGAACATTGTTGTACTAGCATGTAGAAAGTCAAGACAACATTATCTCAAACATAGCTTGGGTTTTGATTTGCTTTTGGTATGCTATTCTGCCCCATACCAAAGAAAGAAATGCTAGGGCACAGAGGGTGAGTCCTACTCGTGGGTGACTGCCGGAGCTGCATCGTGGGAGCTGCGTGGGACACTCAGGCACAGCCACTCATCAACACAACGCTGTGCCTGACATTTGCAACTGCATGGCCATTACCAAAAAGGGCTTGACTCTCCCAGACTGACATTTAGGCCCTGAGTGAGATATATCAACATTACACAGACCAAACAGAACAGGGACTGATGCCTGCTCTGCCTTCAGGGAAATGGTAGGGAGAATAAAAAGTGAGAGGTTATGGGGTGGGAAAAAATACAAAGAGCTGAAACAACAGGTGCGTTGGATCTCAATACTATAGAGAATAGCATTATGTATTCATTGAGACTGGGAAATCCAGTGGTTTATTCCTTCCCTTTCTGTGTCCTACATTTGTCCCTGCATATCCTAATCCTCATCATTTAAATCCAATTCTTCAAGAAGGCCATTGCTCAGCCGGGATATGTTAATTAAGACACAACTAGCACCTCTACAGGTTTAGACCACTCAAGTCTGCCCTGTTCTGCAGCAATCCTATAATCGTTTTTTCATCCCTTGAAAAATGTGATTCTTTTGAGGGCATGTGTTATCACTACCCTATTTCCATATCAAGGGGAAGACAGGGAGTTGGGAGGAGATAGAGATGCAAAAGACTGCGCCAGGAACAAGACATTCCAGTGGAAAAAAGAGAAAGGGTCTATCAGATGCATTTTTCACAGCGTGCTGTACAATGGAGTGACGTGTCTTTGGAGAGGAAGGCTTGACCTTTTCAGTATTCATCACCAGATTGCATCTCCAGTCCCTAATCCAATCAGGATGGAGGAATTTCCAGGTCAGTATAACCACCTAAAAGTAAAGGTTGGCAGGGAAGCATCCAGAGGTCACCTGCCTCCTGGAGCTGTAGGGAGGTGGAGGATGACTTAAAACCAGTCAAATAAAATGCGCTCTCTCACCTTGGTCTTGGTCTGGTTCAGTCAGCCAGACTGCTACTCACAGAATATCTGACCTTTCTTCACAGAGATGTTCCGGTTTAAATAAGGCCTGGCCCCTTAACTCAATTCACATTGTATTGACAAGACACTGCTGCGAACAGACTCATGATGCGACTAGTGCTGCGAAATACATGGGAAGTTATTAAACCCGAGCTGAATATATTGAAAAGTACATACATCTTTCAAGACATGAATGTCAATAGCTAATGTGATGATACCATTCTCAAATAATAAATAGATCAATTTGATAACTTATTCAATCAAAAACAGATTATTTAATCAGGTGAAAATACGAAAAACTCCAACTCAGACTTTATTCACTTTCTCATCCCTGTGGGGCTAACCTACTGATGCTATTTATCAAAAGCAACCCACTTCTCAGAATCGATGCGGAGTGAGCCCAGTCAATGGCTCCCTGCCTGAGGAACATGTGGATAGAGGGGTGGGAGGGAATGGGGGGAAGGGGGGAGGGCAAAGGGGTGAAAGATAGAAGGGGTCTGATGTGGTCTCCCTGCAGCCCAAAGGCAAGATAGATCTCCCTGTGACATTGAGGAGGGGTCGGTGAGAGGAGGCAGCCTGGTATCAGCATATAAGCATCAATTTAGAAGACCCGGCCGTGATCTGCCTAATGATGCCAATCTACCAGACGAAGTCAACGAATTGTATGCACACTTTAACAATAACAACACCATAAAGTGTGTGAGGGCCAACCACCGAACAGGAGGACTTGGTGATCACGCTCTCTGAGGCCGACATGTGTAAGGTCTTTAATCAGGTCAACACTCGCAAGACTGTGGGGCCGGATGGTATTCCAGGGCGTGTTCTCAGAGCATGCACAGATCAGCTAGCTGGCAGGCATATTCACAGTCATTTTCAATCTCTCCTTTTCCCAGTCTTTAATCCCCACACGTTTTAAGATGAATACCATCATTCCTGTTCCCAAGCACTCTAAGGCTTCATGCCATAATGACTACCACCCTGTAGCACTCACATCTGTAATCATGAAGTGCTTTTTTAAGGCTGGTTATGGCACACATCAACTCCATCATGCCAGACACCATAGACCCACTGCAATTTGCATACCGCCCCAACAGATCCATAGACGACGCAATCTCAATTGCAATCAAGACTGCCCTCATCCACCTAGATAAGAGGAATACCTATGTGACAATGATGTTCATTGAGTACAGCTCAGCGTTCAACACCATTGTCTCCTCCAAGCTTGTCACCAAGTTTAGGACCCTGGGACTGAGCCACTCCCTCTGCAACTAGATCCTGGAGTTCCTGACAGGCCGAACCCAGGTAGTGAGAGTAGGCAACATCACCTCCGCCACGCTGACCCTCAACACGGCCCCACAGGGGTGTGTGCTTAGTCCCCTCCTGTACTCCATGTTCACCCACTACTGCATGGCCAAGCATGACTCCAACACCATCATCAAGTTAGCTGACAACACGACATTGGCAGGCCTGATCAGCGGCGACGATGAGAGGAGAGGCCTACAGGGAGGAGATCTTCAAATTCTTCTTATTTTCTCGTGTTCTTCTTATTTCTCAATTAGATTTCCCGGAGATATTAGTCGTCTATAATGACAGCTTTTCAGAAGGCAATACCAGGTCCCTTCTCGCGCTCTCCAGAAAACAGGAAACTGGTGACACGTCATGCCGAGAGCTTTTATTCGACCCCAGATCAAGTTATACACTTCATTTCTTCTCTCACTGCCTGTCGACATCTAGTGGAAGACGTATGAAGTGCATGTATACTAACAAATATCAAGGACATTTATATGCAGGCCCTAGAACAGAGCATCGATTTCAGATTTTCCACTTCCTATCAGGAAGTTTGCTGCAAAATGAGTTCTGTTTTACTCACAGATATAATTCAAACGGTTTTAGAAACTAGAGAGTGTTTTCTATCCAATAGTAATAATAATATGCATATTGTACAGGCAAGAATTGAGTACGAGGCCATTTAAATTGGGCACGATTTTCCCCCAAAGTGAAAACAGCGCCCTCTGTCCTCAACAGGTTAAACAAACTATGCAAAACAACAAACGCACGTGAAGCTATATATTAAACAAGTGCAGACACAGGCAACTTACATATAGACAATAACCCACGAAATACCCAACGGAATATGGCCGCCTAAATATGGTTCCCAATCAGAGACAATGATAAACAGCTGCCTCTAATTGAGAACCAATCTAGGCAACCATAGACATACAAACACCTAGACAAAACACATACATCCCCATGTCACACCCTGACCTAACCAAAATAATAAAGAAAACAAAGTTAACTAAGGTCAGGCCGTGACAGACATATACGCCCATACCATTCTGTTGATGGGGTACACCCACACCATTCCAACACAGAAAAGCTGCTATTTAACATTTACTTAATTAAAAAATTTTGGTAGGAAAACTATTTAACTAATTTTGTAAGAAATGATAGTAATATTTCATAGAAAACATTAAACACTGGACAATTACTTTAATTCAATAAAATTTGTTGAAATTCAAATGTTTCACTTATTCCATACTGTCACGTCTCCTCATGCTTCCCCTCTCTGGCGCTCGTTGTCGCCAGTTTACTCATTATTACGCTCACCTGCCACCATCGTTACGTGCACCTGCACCTCATGAGACTCACATGGACTCCATCACCTTCTTGATTACCCTATATCTGTCACTCCCTTGGGTTCTTTCCCCAGGCATTATTGATTATGTTTCTGTGTTTCATGTCTGTACGTTACTCGTGTTCCTTGTTTTGTTCCATGTGTTATTCAATTCACTCGCTGTACTTGCTTCCCAACTTCCAGCGTTACACATACATCATTATGAACATGTTTATTTTGACATGTATTGTATTGTTTCCATTACTATATTTAATATGTTTTTGAAACATTTCATTATTAAAACTCATCCTCCTACAAAAGTTTAACCTTTTCTCAATAGGGGGGCGCCATTTCGACTTTGTAAAAAAACGTTCCCAAATTAAACTGCCTCGTACTCAATTCTTGCTCGTACAATATGCATATTATTATTACTATTGGATAGAAAACACTCTCTAGTTTCTAAAACCGTTTGAATTATATCTGTGTGTAAAACAGAACTCATTTTGCAGCAAACTTCCTGTCAGGAAGTGAGAAATCTGAAATCGGGCACTCTGTTCCAGGGTCAGTTTATTAATTTGCATGTAATCTATGGGTCGACATGCACTGCATACGCCTTCCCCTAGATGTCAGTAAGCAGTGAGAATTGGAATGGGGTGTCTAGGTAGATCTGAGGCCGTACAAAAGCTCTTGGAACCGGGTGTGCAGTCTTTTCAACGTTCGTCATGGCGCAAGACAGACCTCAGGATTGCATTCTGAAAAGCTCTCGTTATAGGCATTAGATATATCCGGCTCTGATTTTATTCGATATAGGTGTTAAAAACATCATAATGTAGTTATTTTAAACCGAGTTATATCAGTATATTGCGATTTTCGGTATTTTATTTGTGCTGCGTTATGGTGAGTTGGACACGTCTTCGCCACATGGCTAGTGTTTGCTGCTAATTCCAAAGTTGAAGACGACAATCTACAACCGAGCAACGATTATTCTGGACAAAGGACAACTTGCACAAGATTCTGATGGAAGCTAATCAAATAGTAAGAACTATTTATGATGTTAATTCGTATTTCTGTTTAAAAAATGTTAAACTATTATTCCGCCATTCATTTCGGTGCGGTCTCGCTTTAACGCTGTATGTCGTAGTAACGTTAATTTTAAAAATCTAACACTGTCACGCCCTGGCCTTAGTTATCTTTGTTTTCTGTAATATTTTGGTTAGGTCAGGGTGTGACAGGGGGGATGTTTGTGTATAGTTGTCTCGTCTGGGGTGGTTGTATGGTATAGGGGGTTTTGGGAGTGTATGGGTTTGTGTTGAGTGTAGGTGTCTAGGTAAGTCTATGGTTGCCTGAATGGTTCTCAATCAGAGACAGCTGTCATTCATTGTCTCTGATTGGGAGCCATATTTAAGGCAGCCATAGCCAGTAGGCTTTTGTGGGTAATTGTCTATGTGTAGTGTTTAGTGTCAGCACTATTTGTTTGAATAGCGTCACGGTCTTCTGTTTGTTGTTTTTGTTCGTTTGTTTGTTGTTTTTGTTCGTTTGTTTCGTTTTCATAATAAAGAAGATGTCTTTCTATCACGCTGCGCCTTGGTCCACTCTGCCTCATTACGACGATCGTGACAAACACAGCGGTTGCATTAAGAACTAATGTATCTTTGCTGTCCAACCTGTATTTTTTTGTCAAGTTTATGTTTAGTTATTGATTAGATTAGGTGCCTCTCCCAAGATTTCTCCCGACATTTTGTTTGCAGTTTGGCTACTATTCTCATTGTATAACCACGATTTTTGCCGCTAAATATGCACATTTTCGAACAAACCATATATGTATTGTGTAATATGATGTTATAGGACTGTCATCTGATGAAGTTTTGAGAAGGTTAGTGAAAAATGTAATATCTTTTGCTGGTTTATTCGCTATCCCTAACGTGCATGAATCAATGCTTCTGTGTGGTTGGCTATTGTAATAAGCTAATATAATGCTATATTGTGTGTTCGCTGTAAAACACTTAAAAAATCTGAAATATTGTCTGGATTCACGAGATCTTTGTCTTTCATTTGCTGTACACTGTGTATTTTTCATAAATGTTTTATGAGTGAGTATTTAGGTAATTCACGTTGGTCTCTAGTTATTCTAGCTGCTTTGGTGAGATTTTGTGATGGTGGCTGCAATGTAAAACTATGATTTATACCTGAAATATGCACATTTTTCGAACAAAACATATGCTATACAATAAATATGTTATCAGACTGTCATCTGATGAAGTTGTTTCTTGGTTAGTGACTATTTATATCTTTATTTGGTCGAATTTGTGATAGCTACCTATGCAGTAAAAAAATGGTGGAGAAAAAAACCCACGATAACCACGATAGTCTTTTGCTATCGTGGTTAGCTAATAGAAATACATAGTGTCTTCCCTGTAAAACATTTAAACAATCAGAAATGATGGCTGGATTCACAAGATGTGTATCTTTCATCTGGTGTCTTGGACTTGTGATTTCATGATATTTAGATGCTAGTATTTACTTGTGGCGATATGCTAGGCTATGCTAGTCAGCTTTTTTACTGATGAGGGTGCTCCCGGATCCGGGATGAGTACCAAGTAAAAGTTAATGATTATAGTGGTCTGGAAACATTCAAAAATAATTTTGTAGGTTGTCTGAAATAATGTTATTAAATATTAGGGGAAAATTTAATTTCTCAGAATGCATTAGATCAAACACTCCAGAATGGAAAGGAGCAGCCTAACATATCATGGCAAAGAAAATAATAATAATACTGTTTGATATATTTTAATTATATTCAGGCTAATATGTGACGACCCATCTCAACTGGGGTTATGTCAAAAAATCCAGAATAATTGTTTTTACAGATTACAAAAGATTTTGAGATCCAAAATGGTATTCACTGTGATTGGAGGAAGCATGGAAAAGTTATGCTGCTTTGATTAACAAGTAGGAGAAATTGCCCTTGAAAGATTATGTTAAGTGCTAGAGAGCTCTTCTTTGTTTATGCCCATTCAGCATCGTTCACACCCTCATACCCATGCATCTCTTTATAGGTACACTCAGCGATGTGACGTAGGTGCACTATGGTCCCCAATTAAATCACTTCCTGTAATCGCAGGAAGCTGAAATTCAACATACGGCTCCTAGGGACACTCTTCAACCATGCCCTGAGTTTCAAGTATTCACATTAAAGGAATCTTTTTCTACTTACCAAGAGTCAGAGGAACTCGTGGAAATGGATACCCGTGTTATGTTTCTGTGTCTAGTATGAAGGAAGTTATAAGTAGTTTCGTTACTCAATGCTAACTAGTGTTAGCACAATGACTGAAGTCTATGGTACTGTATCTGCCAGCATGCAGAGACATAAAAATAGTATCCACGAGATCATCTGACTCTGGGGAAGTAGATAAAGGATGTCATTGCCAAACACCTGAAGAATCCCTTCAAGAATTGACTGTTGACAGAGGATGGAAGACAGTGTTTTTGTGTAACTGCAGGGAGAGAATGAAGGACCATGTTGAGGATGAATTCAGCCACTTTCTGTTGCCACAGGAAGCAAGGGCATCAACCAAAGCAATCCCTATAAGGTCACAATGGGTTTTGTGGAAGGACGGTAAGCCAGCTCATTTGAGTCCACGGGGGTGTCATGGTTCTATTAGGGCTGTAGGTTATGTTTTTATATGGACCTTTTTACTGTGAAGAGCTCATTTTACATGGTCAGGTGTAGGTTTGCGTTCATCGGGAGCATCTGCTGAACGATCCAATATGTGAATTGTGTTTCTAGCCTCAACTATTCTGCCGATGTCACTCAAAGCACATTAACTTTAGGCCAAGCTTCAAGTGAGGCCTACTTTTCTGCCATGTAGTGGGGGGTGGGGTGAATTAATGAATTGTTCATTCTCAGGCCCTAACCCTAACCCTAGCGTAATGTCCACTTCCTGGGTCAACCCTTAACCCACCCTCAAACCTAACCCTAGCTTCAAGTCCACATTCTGGCTCAATCCTCACCTAAAACTAAACTCTAACCCTCAACCCTAACTCAAGCTTCATGTCCACATCCCACCTCAACCCTAAACCTCAATTCTAACCCTAGCTTCATGTTCAATTCTCAGCTCAACTCTAACCCTAACTCTCGCTTCATGTCTATGTCCCAGCTCAGCCCTAAACCTAGCCTCAACCCTCGCTACATCTTGGCTCAACCCTAACCCTAGACATAACACCAAAGCTAACTTCTTGCCCACATCCCTGCTCAAACCGAACTCCAACCTCAACACTAACCCTTACAATACAGCTGGGGTTAGGTTTGAGCCTGGATATGGAAATGAAGCTAGGGTTAGGTTTATGGTTGAGATTAGAGTTTGTCTCTCTGTCTGCCTGCCTGTCTGAGTCTTTCACCAATGTACCCATTGCAGCTTTATCACCAAGTTTTCTGCCTTCAAAATAATATAATGACTTATGTGTCAATACCCAGTCAGTTGCGATAGGAGAGAGAGGTGGAGGTGGGATAGAGGGAGAGAGAGGAGGGAGAGGGCGAGAGAGATGAGTGATGGGGATTGAGGGAGAGAGAGGAGGGAGAGAGAGATGAGTGATGGGGATTGAGGGAGAGAGGAGGGGGAGAGAATAGAAGGGGGAGGAGGGAGAGAAAGAGGGAGAGGGTGAAGTAGGGAGGGGGCGAGAGGAGGGAGGGGAGAGAGAGGGAGAGAGGGGAAAGAGGGTGGAGGGGATGAAAGAAGGGGGAGGGAAAGAGATAAGAAGGAGGAGGAGGGGATAAGAAGGAGGAGGAGGGGATAAAGAGGAGGTAGAAAAGATAGACAGAGGGAGGCAAAGAGGGAGAGAGAAGGAAGGATAGAGGGAGAGAGAAGGAAGGATGGAGGGAGAGAGATAAGAAAGAGAGAGAGGGGATTAGAGAATAGAGAGAGAGAGAGAAACGCTATAAAAACCGACAGACAATTTACCCACTGCAGCTTTATCACCAACTTTTTTACCTTGAATCCAATGTATTGACATTCGCATCATGCCACGTGACAAATATAACTTTTTGATAAAGCGTCACAGACGGAATGTTGAGGCATTATGTTCATGACGCCTTTCTCTAGGCATCCATTGTGTGACACTAATCTCCCCCCTATTGAATGCAACGTATTCACCTAGGCATCATATTCGTGATGGCGTTCTCCAGGTGTCCATAATGTTATGCTAATTCCCCCCTATTGAATGCAACATATTAAAATTAGCTTGATGCCTATCTCATGTTCCTTGATGCTTATCTTTTTGCAAAATCTTACCAGATTGATGCTTATCCATGCTATCATGTTGGAGGAAGAGGAGAAGGAAGGAGGTGGCACAACCGACCCCAGCCTGGCACGATCGATTTTCCAGCCAGCACTAGTGGGCTATCTCTATCCTCCACCTGAACCTCCAATGCCCAGCGCCTCGCAGGGATTCAGATCACAGCTGGGATATCACAGAGGTGAGATGGCCAATGTCCACAATATTTATTTTATCCACAGCAACCAGCCCCAGTTAGTCTACTCCAAAGCTACGTTCTATACAGTCCCCTGATAGTCTGCCTTTGTGTAGAAAAGCATGACAACATGTTTCAAACCAGATGGATTTGAATTCATTTCATGGAAGAAAAGAAAACCAAAATCTAAATGAAAGAAAAGTTATCTTGCAAATTCAGCAGGCTAAGGGGTGAATTAGGCTTTTGGAAGTGCCTTCTTTATTGTATTACTTATCGTTAATGTCGTCTTTGGTGTGCATATCAAAGCACAAGCACCTTTTTCCCACTCCTCTCACTCCTATCTGTGGAACAGCTTGTTGTGTTGTTCTCTGGAACCTCTAACCCTGGCAATTTGACTGTTACCAAACATGGGTGGACTACAGAAATGGTTGCCAGTCTTGACTTGAATGGGAACAGCCATCTATGGATTATATGTCTATGGTTGATTGCAGCTGTCAGTTTGCCTTTTGCAAATTTCAAAATACAATCAGGTGAAAAACGTACAGTTTGGAAAGCAAATGCTGTCATTGCTAAAGGTGTAATGTGAAAGGTATTTTAAAATAACATTTTTTTTACACACAAAAAAATACTTGATTAATAACATATTTAATCAGTCCTCTTCCTCGACATTGCAGTCAACTTTAAAGGCGAAGCGAGACTGACTAATCTACAAATCACCTTGCATCATAATTAACTACTCAATATTATTTGTAGATTAGTCACTTAATCATAATTTAGCCATGATACATCACAGTTTTGAAGCTCTTGAACACGGACACAATCTTTGCAAAAGGGAGGGTATCTGATTTCATTAGTCCTCAACACATGGCTCAGACACTTCATTGAGGATAAATGGAGTTAGCCCTGAGTTAGCCTGCCCCGGAGCAGATTAGTTCTGAAGGATTTGCTGCCAACTGTACCTGGCTAAAAAGTGAGACACTTTCGTAGTACCGGTTATCCCGAGTTAAACTCAGAGTTGACCAAATTTACCTCAAACCTGATTTGTAGTATAGGGCTCAGCTGAAGTAAAGGTTATATGCAAGAGAGTGTGATGGAAAACTTTTGAGTGGTATTTCCCTCTTGTCCATGAGTGAGTCGCAAGGGGAAGGAGCAATAATGAGTGAAAGGTCTGCTATTGACATTAACAGAATTTGTCATAGATGGAAAAGCAGACAGTCCAAATTAAAGGCTGAAGTTCAATCAAATCTGCAATGCAGAAATTATGAAAATGTATGATATTGGTGAGCATTTTCAACACACAGCAGCAATAGAACTGACCATAAACCAGGAATGTTTTATTCACAGCCTGGTCTTTAGCTGCTATTCAAGATTAACCAAGGGCTCTATTCAATCTGCATCACAGGAAATCAGCTTTTCAGCGTGATTCAAATTTGAAGGTAATGTTGCTGCTTTAGCAGAGACTGCATTCACGGTAAAGGGAGCTTATGCTGGCTCAATAGGAAATAACATTTGCATTTCTATCGCGGGTTACAGATTGAATAGAGCCCGTAGCCATTATATGATTTCAATAGTTTTCCCACAACAATAAAAACCTGCTACAATAGCAACAGTTCTATCATTCCTAGTGTGACATGTTATTTGAATTAGGCTACCTTATCTCAGCTAGTATTGCAAGATAGAAGCTGCATTATTGTTTGCACACAAACAAAAGAAAAGAAAAACAGTATCCAAGGTGATGTGGCCAAACTAATTAAGTTTGTTATTTTGACTTAGGGATATATAAAAAGGTTACATTATCTTTGTATATCTTTGTATACTTGTGTATATTAAGTGCTCTGGTTACTTTTATTTTAATGATCTGTAATCAATGCGTGGGACAGCACAAAAACATTCCAATAGCAATCAACAGAGAAAGGTGACCGTAAAACTTTCTTTCACTCTGACACCAGTCACTCCTTGTCAATTCCTGTTGTTACGTTTCTTAATTCAACTTGAGAACCGCATGCTAAAAATGTCATTTTTATTCATGTCAATCAGTTTTGAAATGATTGAACCCACACTAGATGAATCAATGTTGTTTCCACGTCATTTCATTGAAATTACATTGAACCAGCATGGAATAGATGTTGAAATGACATCTGTGCCTTAGAGTCGATTGACGCGCCCACATGCCAGTGTAGTTAGCCTAATACAACAATTCCCTTAATTTCCGTCTGTTTAAGCTAGAGATATCTGTTTTTGCTAGAAACTAATATCACCCCACTATCCAAAGCGGAGACTCTCATGAACATGTTATTTTGCTCTACCATGCACACAAGCTTCACAAGACTTGTTTGAAGGTAACCCGATATCGGGAAGAAGAAAAAAACGGAATTATGAAAAGAGTTTTGTGGCAAAAACAAAAAGTGTTAAATATGGGTCAACATTTTTTTAATAAATAAAACACTTCCAGAGGTTTCTTAAATCTAAGATATAGGACAGATGATTCAAAACATAATTCCTTTTGATAAAAATGTGTATGATCTGTTTTGCTATGTATGAATGGGTTATTCAATGTGTTTCTATGGGCTTAAAGCAGTAAGGCCAAATTCAATGTTCGATCAAAACATTTTTGAAAAGGGTTAGTCTTTTAAGATGTTTTAATCGGAAGTGACAGAAACGTAATGTCTCTCGTTGCGCAAAATAATTAATTGTTATCAGCATATAGCAGTGGAGGCTCCTCTGAGGAGAAAGGAGATCGGATCATCTGAAATTCAGTGAATTTCAGAACAATTAAAATAGTGAAACATTTAAAAAGTTTGCCTTTTTAGATAAAAGTATACTGAATATATTCACGTCACCGAGGGTGTGTTCCTAAATTAAATCTGGAGTACCTGAGAGTGCGCTCTGGGCGTTCAAAAATTCAGAGCAATGTCAGATTGGCCATAAATTCAGAGCGTTTCGCTCTCGGAGAGTTCAGAGAGCACACTGGACGCTCTGGCCGAGGAGTAGGGTTGATATGAGCGTTCTGACCACACAATGGCACTCAAGCACCCAAGCTAACTGGCTAACTTTGGCTAGCTTGCTAGATACTTCCAGACACAAATGAGAGAACACCTCACTCTGACCATTTTACTCGCCCTAGCAGAGCCGTTTAGGCTGTTTTCATGTTATCCAGAGCGTTGGCGACTGTAACTGTGCTGCTGGCAACAATTTAATTAAACTTTTTTGCCTAAGTTTACTGACAACGGCAAAATTCAACAGGTCTGGAGCATTAGTAAATTCATCAGTTATTCTGTGCTCTGGCACACTCAGACAACAGTGCTCTGAAATCAGAGTAGGTAGCCAGAGTGAATTTACGAACACACACCAAATAATTATGAAAATGGTTGTTTGGATCCTGGATGCGGATTGGATGAGCAGCGTTCCAAGCCATGCTCTATTGGCCTTCACAGACACACAGCCTGCTAACAGTTCCATCTGAAAATGATCACTGTGCCTCCATAACAATATCATGTTCATGTTGCTGTCCGAATCATCTCTTGTATTTATCTCAATTTGCACATTATATTATTTTGCTTCCAGCCTAGCATTTATTTAACATTTTATTTAACTAGGCAAGTCAGTTAAAACTTCTCTAGGGTAGGGGGCAGTATTTTCACGTTTGGATGAAAAGCATAACCAAATTCAAATGCCAGTTACTCATCCCCAGGAGATAAGATTTGACTATTATCAGTAGATTTGGATAGAAAACACTCTGAAGTTTCTAAAACTGTTAAAATCATGTCTGTGAGTATAAAAGAACATATTTAGCGAAACCCAGAGGACAAACCATTCAGATCTTTTTTTTTTTGAGGTCACTGTCTTTTCAATGAAATTTCATTGGGAAACCAGATTTCTAAGCGAATTGCTTGCAGTTCCTACGGCTTCCACTAGAAGTCAATAGTCCTGAGAAATAGGTTGAGGTTATTCCTTTGTGTAATAAAGAAATACGGCCATCTTGAAGTCGAGGCACTCCAGGTTACCTGGACATGCGCTTCAATCAAACAGAAGGCATGCTACATATCGTTTTAATCCTGTATTGAACACATATCATCCCGTCTTCAATTTCATCAATTATTAACGTTAAAAAATACCTAAGGTTGTATTACATAAGTAGTTTGACATTTTTTGGCAAAGTTAACAGGTAACCTTTGAGATATTTTGTTGTCACGTTTGAGCAAGTTGGAACCGGTGTTTTTCTGGATCAAACGCGCCAAATAAATGGATATTTTGGATATCTATCGACGGAATTAATCGAACAAACGGACCATTTGTGATGTTTATGGGACATATTGGAGTGCCAACAACAGAAGCTCGTCAAAGGTAAGGCATGAATTATATTTTTATTTCTGCGATTTGTGTCGCGCCTGCAAAGTTGAAATGTTTTCTCTCTTTTGTTTACTATGGTGCTATGCTCAGATAACACCATCGTATGCTTTCGCTGAAAAGCCTATTTGAATTCTGACGTGTTGGCTGGATTCACAACCAGTGTAGCTTTAATTTGGTATTTTTCATGTGTGATTTAATGAAAGTTTTGATTTTATAGTAATTTTCATAGTAATTCATTTTAATTTGGCGCTCTGCCAACTGATTTGCAATCGTGTTCCACCTGGGAGGGCACCTGGCGGCCGGCTTTCTAAGCTGGTGTTCAGTCGGTGTTGTTCCTCCCGCCCCATGTGGAATGGCTTCTATCGGGGGAGCCCCTTTCGGATTCGGTTTACCCCCTATTCCGATAAGCTCCAGCCGCGCACCGTTCGAGCGAGATCCAGCCGACCCGTCTGACCTAGTGGCCCTACATTGGTGTTCCGGTGCGGGGAGTGACCCACCCAGGCAGTGATGCATGAGGTGACGTTCACCCCGCAACGCACCGGCTCCAAGAGACACAATTTCTCAAACCCTGTCTTCACAAATATCTTCCCATATACTGTCCCTTTGTGGTCTGGTTATGGTTGTGGTTACCCCGCGGTTCAGTTGATGGCCTTCCGAATATGCCTTCCGGCTAGACGAGCGGCGACCTCAGCGGATGCGTGCATTTTCCAGAACCTAAACCCTACCATCGGGCCAACGGGCCGTCTAGGGGGACCAGCTCTAATTAGCCCCGAATCAGATGTACCAGGGAGGGGACCTGGCGGCCGGCATTTGTTCTGGTGTTCAGCTGGTAATCTTCCTCCTGCCCCTGTACACTGGGATAACGATCGGGAGAGCCCCATGGTTCAGTTGATGGCCATCCGGAATAGCCCTCCGACATAGCCCTCCGGCATAGCCCTCCGGCTAGACAAGCGACCTCTCGAGCGGTGCCCCGGCACCTGTGGCACATCCGGCCATGGGCAGTTCAGGGCGTCCCGCTGGGCGCACGGTGGATTGCACCAGGTCCTCCTCCCTGACGGGATAGGACTGAACAAAAAATACATGTATTGTGTAACATGAAGTCTTATGAGTGTCATCTAATGAAGATTAAGGGTAGTGATTAATTTTATCTCTATTTCTGCTTTTTGTTACTGCTCTCTTTAGCTGGAAAAATGTCTGTCTTTTTCTGTGACTTGGCTCATACCTAACATAATCGTTTGGTGTGCTTTCATTGTAAAACCTTTTTGAAATCGGACACGTTGGCTGGATTTACAACAAGTGTAGCTTTAAAATGGTGTGAAATACTTATGTTTGAGGAATCTAAATTATGGGATTTCTGTTGTTTTCACTGGCTGTTGACGAGGTGGGACGCTACCGTCCCACATACCCTAGAGAGGTTTTAAGAACAAATTCTAATTTACAATGACAACCAACCACAGATGACACTGGGCCAATTGTGTGCTGCCCTATGGGACTCCCAATCACGGCCGGATGTGATACTGCCTGGAATCAAACCAGGGTCTGTAGTGATGCCTCTTGCACTGAGATGCAGTGCCTTTGACCGCTGCGCCATTCGGGAGCCCATTTAGTTTGGTACAGTGGGGTTTAATATAATCCTCGCTGTCTGCCTGTCTAACTTCGGAAACAATGGTTTACTTTTGAATTTCGATCTCTATATTACCATACATAGAGTTTTTAACCTTAATTTAACTTTTATTTAGGGTGAACAGTGCCCAGACATGACGAGACAACTTTTTCTGAGCCAGTCGAAATCAAAGATCAACGTCATTATCATGGACATATCCAAGTTAATGCCTAAAGAAAAAAAGCTCAAACAAATTCAAATGCAGCTAGTGTACTGTCATTCCAGGTTCAATGTTAGCTGAAGTTGGCTAGATAGCTAGCAAGTGACAAGAACATAATCCAGGCTGCATAGCATCCATTTTGTTTAGTACATACAACCAGTTCTTTTGCACATCAACTATGCCAAAAATAATTAATGACTGAGTCGCATCTGTATTAACATGACAAAAAAAACGAACAACTTCTGGTGGAAGATTGAAATTGCATGTATTGTTCCCTGTCAGTTCTCCTGGAACGACTGTGGGAAGAGCATGTAGTCACGGGTCTTTCCCTTTGATAGAGCAAGTGCGTGACTGGGAACCAATGTCCGGAAACAGAAGATGGATGTCTCTGCTATGGACAGAAGTGTTGGTGCCTCTGCACTGACTGCAGTAGACCATGACTATGCCTGTCATCAAAAATAAAATAAAATTTGATTTGTCACACACTCTGTTCAAGAGTCTTATGGCTTGGGGGTAGAAGCTGTTAAGAAGCCTTTTTGACCTAGACTTGGCGCTAGGTTACCGCTTGCCGTGAGGTATCAGAGAGAACAGTCTATAACTAGGGTGGCTGGGGTCCTAGGCAATTTTTTGGGCCTCTTCCTCTGACACCGCCTGGAATAGAGGTCCTAGATGGCAGGAAGCTTGGCCCCAGTGATGTACTGGGCCGTACACAATACCCTCTGTAGTGCCTTGTGGTCGGAGGCAGAGCAGTTGCCATACCAGGAAGTGATGCAACCAGTCAGGATGCTCTCGATGGTGCAGCTGTAGAACCTTTCTGAGGATCTGAGGACCCATGCCAAATCTTTTCAGTTTCCTGAGGGGGAAGAGGCATTGTCGTGCCCTCTCCACGACTGTGTTGGTGTGCTTGGACCATGATAGTTTGCTGGTGATGTGAACAGCAAGGAACTTGAAGCTCTCAACCTGCTCCACTGCAATCCCGTCGATGAGAATAGGGGCATGCTCGGTCCTCTTTTTTCTGTAGTCCACAATCATCTCCTTTGTCTTGAGAGGTTGTTATCCTGGTACCACACTGCCAGGTGTCTGACCTCCTCCCTATAGGCTGTCTCGTCGTTGTATTGTACTGGGACATGTGCATGCGATGAGAACTTCAGGTTCTATACCCGGTTCCACTCAGAGAAGGTCTTCATGCTGTTCTGGGAGTCCATTGCCACCTTTGCCTCCAGGTTAATCTACTGGTCCAAGGCCCAGAAGGCTGAAATGGGAAGAGCAATCCTCCAGCTGTTTGAGCCTGGTGATGGATGCATGGCAGACAAGGGGTTCCTCATGGGGAGGATGCTGTCAGATGTGGGGTCAACGCTCCTCATTCCCCCATTCAAAAAAGCAACTCCGCTAACACAGAAGGACATCGAGCAAACGCAAGCCATTGAACATCTGAGAGTGCTAGTGGAGAGAGCCATTAGAAGGGGGAAGGAGTGCCATATCTGGGACATGATTATCCCACTCACTCTGGCAGGCTCTGTCAATCAACTGTGGAGGAGCTGCTGCTTAATTGTGAACTGCCAGGGTCCTCTGCATCTCAAGAGTGATACGTCAGTGTGAAAACATGCTCAAGCACGGCAGTGCACACACTACAAATTAATGATTCATGATTTTAGTTCCATTAATGTGTTTTTTTGTGATTATTATACATTGATCTGTTCACAGACAAGATATGAATTTGGGATCATTTGTATATTGAATATGTATTGATTAATAGGTTTCATGAATACGATGGTGTTTTGGGATTTAGTGTTTGCAAAATGCATTCATCTGTTAAAGAGATAACACAATTTTTTTATTTGAAGATTTTATTCAGTAAATACAATTGAATATTAATTACGTGACATGTTATGTGTAGCCTGTCATGACATAACAAAGATCCCACAATTAACTCAGAACAATTTACTCTATTGCAATGTTGCTTACATTTACATTTTTGTAGATGCTCTTATCCAGAGCGACTTACAGTAGTGAGTGCATACATTTTCATACTGGTCCCCTGTGGGAATCGACCCCACAACCCTGGTTGTGGGTTCATGTGGGTTGTGGGTTCAAGTGGGTTGTGGGTCCATACAAAGATCATACAAATTCATTCATTAAAATAAATGTTCCTCTACATACAATGTTAATTAGTTACTTACAGTATATCATATGTGCATTGCCTTGGGAAACAGTGCCCTGCCAAATAGGATTGGCTCAGATGCTACACTACATCCATTTTAAGGTACACAGCCGTGTAGGTGTAGAAGAGGTCAGTGATATTTGTGGCTGTGTCTGAGTTTGGCCTGGTCATTGACAAACTTACAGTCCTTCACATCAGTTACACTCTCAACATCAGGGCACTTGATCTCGGCTAGCCCGGAGGGCGGCGATGCAGGTCATACATTTTCCCATCAGGAATTGCCCCAAGATGTGGTGCATCTGGGTGCACAATGAAACCGCAAGGTTTGACCAAGACATAAAATAATTCAGAGTAGTTCTGTAGAACTTCTGGCTCAAGCTGAATACCCTTTGTCATAGCTTTGGTTTGCCTCTCACCTTTAAGCATTCTCATGGTTATGGCCTGCTTAGATGACGCCCCACGCTCGTGGCATTCCTCCCTAAACCGGCTAGCAGTCACACATGGTTTCCTCATTTCCTTCCATAGTGGACACGCAGATTGCTCGACTGTGCCATTCTCAATGGCAGATGACAATGCTGGTGACACCTTTAAGCTCTCCGCAAGTAGGGACAAAGTTTAAAATACAGTGCAATTGACTTTCTTTTACTTGGAGTTGGGGGAATGCAGGAGCATCTGGATGCTTTAGAATCTCCCTGGTGAAAGTTGGGGGACACTGATATGACAGTACTGACCCACAGGGCATTGGACCAAATCAACCAGAGTCATCAACCAGAGTCATTTCTTCCAGTCCATGCAGCACCTTGACAGGCTGGCAGGCTGTGGTCTCATGCTCCTCAAACTTGGTCCAGCAGACAGCACGTCATGTCAGGAAGGGGCCCTGAAACACGTAAAAAAGAAGCATAAACAAGGTAATGAATATCAGCCAAGATTATAAAACTTAAGTCCAATAAATTTCAGTGAAGGCAACGTGTGAGCAAAATAGGGACAGCCTGGGGATGCCAACTTGTTTCAAGACAATTGTAACTCACCAGGGAATGCTTGGTAAAGAGTGCATTTTATGCCACTCCTGGTTGATGTCCTTAGCTTCCTCACAACCATTTCATCAGGTGGCTCTGGTCGGGGAAAAAATCATAAAAACATTCATGGTGAATGTCGAACAATGTGCAGTAAAATGGGCTTACAAAAATGCAAGATGTGTGTGTTCTCCATGACAATGTGAACAATTATCGTAACTTCAAAACTCACCTGAGTTCTTGGCCTTTGCCATGACTGCAGTACCCTTGTACAAGACAATGGTGGTGGCACGGTCGTCAACCCCATTGTGGTGTAATGTGCAGTCTGGAAGAGTAGTGCATGTCCAGGGACATGAGAACAGATACACCAAAGTTGTATTATTTTGAACATAAGAACAAAATACAGGTAAACTGCAACCACGGCAACACTAAGCACTAATCTCCCCATCCTATCTCGTAACCTGCAGTGAATGGGGATCCTCATTCTTCCTCATTGACCGGTGACACCTTTCCCTTACTACCACTGCCTCCTCGCGAGGTCTACCATGTTTGACACAGCACAACCACAACAACAGAGCAAGAAAGAAGAATGTTAGGTGACAACATTAAATTGATGCATGCTAGTAAGTTACCATTGCTACTCTTAACTTTACTTAGATGGGTTTAGCTAGCTAGCGAGCTATGTTGCTAGCTAGAAACAAACAATATGTTACAGCAGCTGGCCAAAGAGTTAACATTAATTAGTTAGCTAGCTAAGTCTGACAAATATTAAGTAACTTTAGCTAGCTAACTCATGTTAGCTAATGTTAGCACTAACCAATTTGGTAACATCTTAGCTATCGTTAGCTAGCAAGCTAAATTGGCTAGTTAGCTATCTATCTCAACTGGTTTAAAAAAAAAAATATTTCACCTTTATTTAACCAGGTAGGCTAGTTGAGAACAAGTTCTCATTTGCAACTGCGACCTGGCCAAGATAAAGCATAGCAATTCGACACATACAACAACACAGTTACACATGGAATAAACAAAACATATAGTCAATAATACAGTAGAAAAATAAGTCTATATACAATGTGAGAAAATGAGGTGAGATAAGGGAGGTAAAGGCAAAAAAAAGGCCATGGTGGCGAGGTAAATACAATATAGCAAGTAAACAACTAGAATGGTAGATTTGCAGTGGAAGAATGTGCAAAGTAGAAATAGAAATAATGGGGTGGAAAGGAGCAAAATAAATAAATAAATACAGTACGGGAAGGGTTAGTTGTTTGGGCTAAATTATAGATAGGTTATGTCCAGGTGCAGTAATCTGTGAGCTGCTCTGACAGCTGGTGCTTAAAGCTAGTGAGGGAGATAAGTGTTTCCAGCTTCAGAGATTTTTGCAGTTTGTTCCAGTCATTGGCAGCAGAGAACTGGAAGGAAAGACGACCAAAGGAGGAATTGGCTTTGGGGGTGACCAGTGAGATATACCTGCTGGAGTGCGTGCTATGAGTGGGTGCTGCTATGGTGGCCAGTGAGCTGAGATAAGGCAGGGCTTTACCTAGCAGAGACTTGAAGATAACCTGTAGCCAGTGGGTTTGGCGACGAGAATGAAGCGAGGGCCAACCAACGAGAGCGTACAGGTCGCAATGGTGGATAGTGTATGGGGATTTGGTGACAAAACGGATGGCACTGTGATAGACTGCATCCAGTTTGTTGAGCAGAGTGTTGGAGGCTATTTTCTAGATGACATCACCGAAGTCGAGGATCGGTAGGATGGTCAGTTTTACGAGGGTATGTTTGGCATCATGAGTGAAGGATGCTTTGTTGCGATATAGGAAGCCGATTCTAGATTTAATTTTGGATTGGAGATGCTTAATGTGAGTCTGGAAGGAGAGTTTACAGTCTAACCAGACACCTAGGTATTTGTAGTTGTCCACGTATTCTAAGTCAGAGCCGTCCAGAGTAGTGATGTTGGACGGGCGTGCAGGTGCGGGCAGTGATCGGTTGAATAGCATGCATTTAGTTTTACTTGCGTTTAAGAACAGTTGGAGGCCACGGAAGGAGAGTTGTATGGCATTGAAGCTCTTCTGGAGGTTAGTTAACAGTCTGATGGCCTTGAGATAGAAGCTGTTTTTCAGTCTCTCGGTCACATCTTTGATGCACCTGTACTGACCTTGCCTTCTGTATAATAGCGGGGTGAACAGGCAGTGGCTCGGGTGATTGTTGTCCTTGATCTTTTTGGCCTTCCTGTGACATCGGGCGGTGTAGGTGTCCTGGAGGGCAGGTAGTTTGTCCCCGGTGATGCGTTGTGCAAACCTCACTACCCTCTGCAGACCCTTACGGTTGTGGGCGGAGCAGTTGCGGTACCAGGCGGTGATACAGGATGCTCTCGATTGTGCATATGAAAAAGACTGTGAGTGTTTTCGGTGACAAGCCAAATTTATTCAGCCTCCTGAGGTTGAAGAGGAGCTGTTGCTCCTTCTTCACCACGCTGTCTGTGTGGGTGGACTATTTCAGTTGCCCGTGATGTGTACGCCAAGGAACTTAAAACTTCCCACCTTCTCCACTACTGTCCCGTCAATGTGGATATGGGGGTGCTCCCTCTGCGGTTTCCTGAAGTCCACGATCATCTCCTTTGTTTTGTTGACGTTGAGTGTGAGGTTATTTTCCTGACACCACACTCCGAGGGCCCTCGCCTCCTCCCTGTAGGCCGTCTCGTTGTTGGTAATCAAGCCTTCCCCTGTAGTGTCGTCTGCAAACTTGATGATTGAGTTAGAGGCGTGCATGGCTACACAGTCATAGGTGAACAGGGAGTACAAGAGAGGGCCGAGAACACACCCTTGTGGGACCCCAGTGTTGAGGATCAGCGGGGTGGAGATGTTGTTTCCTACCCTCACCACCTGGGGGCGGCCCGTCAGAAAGTCCAGGACCCAGTTGCACAGGGCGGGGTCGAGACCCAGGGTCTTGTTAGCGGGCCGTGTCAGTGGCACTGTATTGTCCTCAAAGCGAGCAAAGAAGTTGTTTAGTTTGTCTGGGAGCAAGACGTCGGTGTCCGCGACGGGGCTGGTTTTCTTTTAGTAATCCGGGATTGACTGTAGACACTGTCACATGTGCTCGTGTCTGAACCGTTGAATTGCGACTACTTTGTCTCCATACTGACGCTTAGCTTGTTTGATTGCCTTGTGGAGGGGATAGCTACACTGTTTGTATTCGGTCATGTTTCTGGTCGCCTTTCCATGATTAAAATGAGTGGTTTGCGCTTTCAGTTTTGCGCGAACGCTGCCATCAATCCACGGTTTCTGGTTGGGGAAGGTTTTAATAGTCCCTGTGGGTACAATATCACCGATGCACTTGCTAATTACCTCGCTCACCGAATCAGTGTATGCATCAATGTTGTTGTCTGAGGCTATCCGGAAAATATCCCAGTCCACGTGATCAAAGCAATCTTGAAGCGTGGAATCAGATTGGTCGAACCAGCATTGAACAGACCTGAGCACGGCGTTTCCTGTTTTAGTGTCTGTCTATAGGCTGGCAGCAAAAAATGGAGTCGTGGTCAGATTTGCCAAAAGTAGGGCGAGGGAGGGCTTTGTAGGCGTCGTGGAAGTTAGAGTAGCAATGATCCAGAATGCTGCCAGCCCGGGTCGCGCATTTGATATATTGATAAAATTTAGGGAGCCTTGTTTTCAGATTAGCTTTGTTAAAATCCCCAGCTACAATATATGCAGCATCAGGATATGTGGTTTCCAGTTTACATAGAGTCCAATGAAGTTCTTTCAGGGCCGTCGAGGTGTCTGCTTGGGGGGGGGGGGGATATACACGGATGTAAAAATCCTAGAAGAAATTCCCTGTCTTAGGTCAGGTAGGATACCCACTTTATTTTAAGAATGTGAAATGTTAGAAAAAAAAAGTAGAAAGAATGATTCATTTCAACTTTTATTTATTTCATCACATTCCCAGTGGGTCAGAAGTTTACATACACACAATTAGTATTTGGTAGCATTGCCTTTCAAATGTTTAACTTGGGTCAAATGTTTCGGGGTAGCCTTCCACAAGATTCCCACAATAAGTTGGGTGAATTTTGGCCCATTCCTCCCGACAGAGCTGGTGTAACTAATTCTTGTTTGTAGGCCTCCTTGCTCGCACACGCGAGTTCTGCCCTCAAATTTTATATACGATTGAGGTGAGGGCTTTGTGTTGGCCACTCCAATACCTTGACTTTGTTGTCCTTAAACCATTTTTAGGAGACCATTTTGGGACCAAGCTTTAACTTCCTGACTGATGTCTTGAGATGTTCCTTCAATATATCCACATCATTTTCCTACCTCATGATGCCATCTATTTTGTGAAGTGCACCAGTCCCTCCTGCAGAAAAGCACCCCCACAACATGATGCTGCTACCCCAGTGCTTCACGGTTGGGATGGTGTTCTTCTGCTTGCAAGCCTCCACTTTTTCCTCCAAACATAACGATGGTCATTATGGCCAAACAGTTCTATTTTTGTTTCATCAGACCAGAGGACATTTCTCCAAAAAGTACGATCTTTGTCCCCATGTGCAGTTGCAAACCGTTGTCTGGCTTTTTAATGGTGGATTTGGAGCGGTGGCTTCTTCCTTGCTGAGCGGCCTTTCAGGTTATGTCGATATAGGACTTGCTTTACTGTGGATATAGATATTTTTGTACCTGTCTCCTTCAGCATCTTCACAAGGTCCTTTGCTGTTGTTCTGGGATTGATTTGCACTTTTCGCACCAAAGTACGTTCATCTCTAGAAGACAGAACGCGTCTCCTTCCTGAGTGGTATGATGGCTGCGTTGTCCCATGGTGTTTATACTTGCGTACTATTGTTTGTACAGATGAACGTGGTACCTTTCAGGTGTTTGGAAATTGCTCCAAATTATGAACCAGACTTGTGGAGGTATACAATTTTTTGGCTGAGGTTTTGGCTGATTTCTTTTGATTTTCTCATGAGGTCAAGCAAAGAGGCACTGAGTTTGAAGGTAGTCCTTGAAATATATTCACAGCTACACCTCCAATTGACTCAAATTATGTCAATTAGCTCATCAGAAGCTTCTAAAGCCATGACATCATTTTCTGGAATTTTCCATTCTGTTTAAAGGCACAGTTAACTTAGTGTATGTAAACCTCTGACCCACTGGAATTGTGATACAGTGAATTAGAGGTGAAATAATCTGTATGTAAAGAATTGTTGGAAAAATGACTTGTGTCATGCACAAAGTAGATGTCCTAACCGACTTGCCAAAACTATAGTTTGTTAACCAGAAATGTGTGGAGTGGTTAAAAAACAAGTTTTAATGACTCCAACCTGAGAGTGTGTAAACTTCTGACTTCAACTGTATGTTAGCTAGCTGGCTAACACTGCAACTCTTCCAATTTAAGGTAAGCTTTCAGTTGTAATAATTTATTGCCACCGGGGCCCTATCTAATGATCCTGTTGGTTTTGATGCTCAAAATCTCAACATTTACTAAGGCATCAAAACCTCAGGAACGGTGCCTTCCTTTCCATCCATTCAAATAATTGACGAGCACGGCCGTTCCTGACTCCAGTCACTGTTAATGGTCAGTGTCAGCAGCTAGCTAGCTTGAATTAGCTTCATTCGTTAAATTGCGACGTTTTCATATTTTGCTCATGCGTATTGCCGAAACAATTGTGTGGGAAACCTAAGGTAAGCTCTGCACATTTCGTCATGTCTACATAATTTGGCACTCGCATCCATTGAACTGAACGAAGGAGACACTAGCTAGCAAAAACAACCTGACAAACGGACACTATACTGCACCTAAAAAAAAAATCTAAGTTGGACTAATAATGTAATTCGCCGTTTGGAGGGTTCGAAGAGTGGAACGTCAACTCTAATGAAAGTTAAGTCCAGACAGAGGTAGCATACAGGAGGGTCGTCACTAATTACCACAGCCACAAAGTCAAAAACCCTGCCTATTTCTTACATTTCTCTTCTCAAAATGTGATTTTAACCCTAATCTTAACCCTAACCTTAATCATACTGCTAACCTTATGCCTAACCCTAACCTTACATTAAGACCAAAAAGCACAAGCCGCAGTGAAAACACGTTCTCTGGAGTGATGAACCATATGTCACCATCTGGTAGTCTGACAGACGAATCTGGGTTTTGCAGATGCCAGGAGAACACTATCTGCCCCAATGCATAGTGCCAACTGTAAAGTTTGGTGGAGGATGATATGACAATGCCCCTATGCACTAAGTGAATTTCATACATAAATGGTTTGTCGAGATTGGTGTGGAAGAACTTGATTGGCCTGCTCAGAGCACTGACCTCAACCCCATCGAACAGTTTTGGGATGCCGACTGCGAGCCAGGCGTAATCGCCCCACATCAGTGCCCGACCTCATTAATGCTCTTGTGGCTGAATGGAAGCCAGTCCCTGCAGCAATGTTCCGACATCTAGTGGAAAGCCTTCCCAGAAGAGTGGAGGCTGTTTTGTCGCAAATTGGGGACCAACTACAGTGGGGCAAAAAAGTAATAAGTCAGCTACCAATTGTGCAAGTTCTCCCACTTAAAAAGATGAGATAGGCCTGTAATTTTCATCATAGGTACACTTCAACTATGACAGACAAAACGAGAAAAAAAAATCCAGAAAATCACATTGTAGGATTTTTTATGAATTTATTTGCAAATTATGGTGGAAAATAAGTATTTGGTCACCTACAAACAAGCAAGATTTCTGGAAGATCTCATATTTTTAAGTGGGAGAACTTGCACAATTGGTGGCTGACTAAATACTTTTTTGCCCCACTGTATATGTTCGATGAGCAGGTGTCCACACACTTTTGGTCATGTAGTGCACGAGGCCTTTCCTAACAATGCAGTTAAAATGTACGAAAATTAACAAATAGATAAAGAGAAAAGAAAACATCTAACATCCTATCATGCTTAGGGTCATGTATAAGAATGCTGGGCAGGCCATTATTTTGGCTATTACTTTCGCTACCATGGCTTAGCCAGTGCCTACCCAGCCACCGGACCTCACTGTACGTCACTGCTTTGAAGGTAAATAACAGCACAGGAGGGAAATAAACACCATAGAAACACCATATATTATGCTGGAGCGGCTGGGATAAGTTGGCTAACAGGACTGTGCACAGACAGTTTCTTATTGCAACTCTCTTATGGCACTAATGGTCAGGAGTGGCCACTGATACTCTACTCCAGGATATTTAATCACCCTATCAATCTTGCCTTTGACAAAGGCTACTTAGTGTCCCCCTCTGCAAGAACATCTCTGCTGCAATCTCCCCACATCTCCCTCTCTATACGACTCGGAGAGGAGGGGGGAGCAGGAGGGGGTGTTTAATCTAGTGATTCAATTCCTGCCAATGCGCGTCACTCTCCTTCTCTGTCTGAGAGGGCAAATGGAGCATGCCGCCGAAAACACCCAGACCAAATCACATTTTCTCTCTCTTACTTTCCTCCTCCATCTCTCAACTTTCTAGTCTACGCTCTCTCCCGTCCCTCTCCTTGCCAGTGATCCCCCTTCTTAAAATGAAGCCTTTGAATCAGCTACTGATCTGAAGAAATCAACAACGTCCAGACAGCTGTAGCAGCGTGGGTCTATTTATTACTGTGAACAGAAGGCTGTCAAGGCTGGATGCCAACCAGGCCAGCCAATAAAGACGCATCAATATCCACCCACTCACTCACTCCATTTTTACCTCTGCTTCACTCGTGTTAACTAATGGGTTATGGTAAATGTTTCAGTTCATGTAAATCACTGGACGTAATGTTTTAGCACAGTGTTTCTCAAATCCGATCCTGGACACCCCAAGTTATTTAATTTTTTTCCCAGCACTACACAGCTAGCCTAGGCCATCATTAACAGAACATTAGCATAATATACCTGCCTCTATATTACCTTCCATTTTAACTGCTAATTCATGCATTTCACTGTACAAATGTTATTAGTCTGTAGAAAACCCTAGAGTTGTAATGACCACGCTTTGTCCATCACATGGATATATGAACACAAGACCTTATGAGAAGCAATAGGTGTTTTCAGCTGATATAAGGTGTGTGACAGTGAGCCTGCTAGCAGATACCCATAAACTTCCAGTCATTGCCCTACCGCTAGTTAGCATTAGCTCACAAAACTACCTCAACTTCCTTCATATTGGACACAGAGACATTGAAAATAATGTCCACGAGTTCATCTGACTCTGTGGAAGTAGATAAATGGTCTCATTGCCAAAATCCCGAAGTATCCCTTTTAAGGATTCCAGCTTTAAGTAAAAGGCTAGAGTTTAATCTGCCTCAGTTTTTAGCAGTAAACCTCAATATCATCATCCATTTTCATCCTATTCCCGCAGCGTCCTGAAGTGGGTGTGTGTTTAAACATGTGTTTAAACATAGTATGTAATACACTGCTCAAAAAAATAAAGGGAACACTTAAACAACACAATGTAACTCCAAATCAATCACACTTCTGTGAAATCAAACTGTCCACTTAGGAAGCAACACTGATTGACAATACATTTCACATGCTGTTGTGCAAATGGAATAGACAAAAGGTGGAAATTATAGGCAATTAGCAAGACACCCCCCAAAACAGGAGTGATTCTGCAGGTGGTGACCACAGACCACTTCTCAGTTCCTATGCTTCCTGGCTGATGTTTTGGTCACTTTTGAATGCTGGCGGTGCTCTCACTCTAGTGGTAGCATGAGACGGAGTCTACAACCCACACAAGTGGCTCAGGTAGTGCAGTTCATCCAGGATTGCACATCAATGCGAACTGTGGCAAAAAGGTTTGCTGTGTCTGTCAGCGTAGTGTCCAGAGCATGCAGGCGCTACCAGGAGACAGGCCAGTACATCAGGAGACGTGGAGGAGGCCGTAGGAGGGCAACAACCCAGCAGCAGGACCGCTACCTCCGCCTTAGTGCAAGGAGGTGCACTGCCAGAGCCCTGCAAAATGACCTCCAGCAGGCCACAAATGTGCATGTGTCAGCATATGGTCTCACAAGGGGTCTGAGGATCTCATCTCGGTTCCTAATGGCAGTCAGGCTACCTCTGGCGAGCACATGGAGGGCTGTGCGGCCCCATAAAGAAATGCCACCCCACACCATGACTGACCCATCGCCAAACCGGTCATGCTTGAGGATGTTGCAGGCAGCAGAACGTTCTCCACGGCGTCTCCAGACTCTGTCACGTCTGTCACATATGCTCATGTGCTCAGTGTGAACCTGCTTTCATCTGTGAAGAGCACAGGGCGCCAGTGGCGAATTTGCCAATCTTGGTGTTCTCTGGCAAATGCCAAACGTCCTGCACGGTGTTGGGCTGTATGCACAACCCCCACCTGTGGATGTTGGGCCCTCATACCACCCTCATGGAGTCTGTTTCTGACCGTTTGAGCAGACACATTCACATTTGTGGCCTACTGGAGGTCATTTTGCAGGGCTCTGGCAGTGCACCTCCTTGCACTAAGGCGGAGGTAGCGGTCCTGCTGCTGGGTTGTTGCCCTCCTACGGCCTCCTCCACGTCTCCTGATGTACTGGCCTGTCTCCTGGTAGCGCCTGCATGCTCTGGACACTACGCTGACAGACACAGCAAACCTATTTGCCACAGTTCGCATTGATGTGCAATCCTGGATGAACTGCACTACCTGAGCCACTTGTGTGGGTTGTAGACTCCGTCTCATGCTACCACTAGAGTGAGAGCACCGCCAGCATTCAAAAGTGACCAAAACATCAGCCAGGAAGCATAGGAACTGAGAAGTGGTCTGTGGTCACCACCTGCAGAATCACTCCTGTTTTGGGGGGTGTCTTGCTAATTGCCTATAATTTCCACCTTTTGTCTATTCCATTTGCACAACAGCATGTGAAATTTATTGTCAATCAGTGTTGCTTCCTAAGTGGACAGTTTGATTTCAGAGAAGTGTGATTGACTTGGAGTTACATTGTGTTGTTTAAGTGTTCCCTTTATTTTTTTGAGCAGTGTATTTATCAGCAAAGCACTGAGCCATGGCAATGTGCATGGTCTTTCATTATTAGTCATTGAGAATCTCAATGTCATAAGAAGAAAAAAATACTGTATTGGAATATCTGTCACCCACAACCATTTCTCAGTTCTGTGCTGCAATGTCAGAGCATGGCATCTTTCTTTATCCTCCTGCCAGCTTTACTGAATTGACAAATTAGCATACAGACCCTTATGTTCTGTCTATTTCTTGTCTATTTCTTGTCCTCTTTTCGTCTCTGCCAGGCCCAAGGCTGTAAGTGCAGCAGCGCCGCTGTAAGCTTTGTCACCCACGCATGAGGCCTGCCTGCCTGCGCTTTACACCAGCCAGCCAACCAGCTCCACGGCTCCTTAATTTACATTGAACATAATTAAGAGTGTTCGACCCTGAGAAAGCTGGCGGTTCTCTCTTGTAGAGAGAACTCACAGTGGATTTCACACTGGAGCTGGCAAAGCAATTTTTAAGTACAGTACTGTAAGTCAAAAAATAACATCACAAACATCCAGCCTTTCTTCAAGCTACTTAATGGAATTATGCTATGCTCAGTGTGTGGGTGAATTCAACAGACATGTAAGGCCAGAGGGGGCTGCAGTATGTAACACGCAGTCAAATTTGTTATATACACTGTGTACAAAACATTAGGAACACCTTCCTAATATTGCGTTACACCCCTTTTTGCCCTCAATTCGTCTGGGCATGCACTCGTGTCGAAAGTATTCCACATGGATGCTGGCCCATGTTGACTCCAATGCTTCCCACAGTTGTGTCAAGTTGGCTGGATGTCCTTTGGGTGGTGGACCATTCTTAATAAACAGGGGAAACTGTTGACTGTGAAAAACCCAGCAGTGTTGCAGTTCTTGACACACTCAAACTGGTGTGCCTGGCACCTACTACCACAACCTACTCAAAGGCACTTTGAGTATTTTGCCTTGCCCATTCACCTTCTGAATGGTACACACACAATCCATGTCTCAAATGTCTCAAGGCTTAAAAATACTTCTTTAACATGTATACTCCCCTTCATCTACACACTGATTCAGGTTTCTACCCAAAGAATGTAAGAGAGGTGCTGCGCTGTTGACTTTGCAGGGCCACTATGTTGTTTTGTGGTTGCCGCTATGTAATAATGTAAGAGCAATCACCTTCCCCTCTGAAATACATCAAGATCAAAAATTCCATACATTTCTAATATAAATTACAATTGTGCCACGTTTTTATGTTGTGCCATATTATTTGACGATGTAACGTTGCCTAGTGACTAGTCAAACACCGCAAAAAAAGGCCTGCGATTAACAGCTGTCAATAACCTGAGACTCAACTGAGGTAGCTGCTGTACTAGCTAGCCTGCTAGCTAGGACATTAACAACCAACATGTCTTTGAGCAAGCCTAGACCCACTAGTAAACGTCAACAACCGGTATTTCCAATGCAAAAGACCCTCCTCAGGTTTTTTGTAGCGGCAGGCTCATCCACTGCTATCATTGTGCCCACTGCTGCTGCTGCTCTAACGTACCTTTGTCAGCACAGAAGGAGAATGAGCCTGCTGCTAATGTTATAGAGAATGGGTCTGGGGTTACAGTCGAGACTGAGAGGGAAAATAACCTTAGGGAAAGATGCAATTCTAGATTTACTAGGTAAGTTAATATTTTAATCGAAAATTACACTAATTGTAGATGAAGTTCAAAAATATGAACAATTTGTCATGAATGGTTGTGCCAAAAATTGTAATGAGGCAAATAATGATCGTATTCGACAACACAACTGCTTAGCTAACGTAGCTAGCTTGATAACTTAGCTAGGTATCTATGACTGGAGCTGTGTTTGAATACTCATACTAACTGCACTAACCGTACTATTTGTGATGTAAATTGAGGATATAGTATGCTTATTGGTCATAGTATGGATATAGTTAGTATGCAAAAAGTTCCCGGATGTTGTACTACTTTCGCCAAAATACGAAGTATACAAACAGTGGACACTATTTCCGGGCTTTTAGGGCCCATGATGCAATTCTTTGGAAAATGGGCGTGGCTTCACATCGTTTCCAGACTTGAAGAAAATGGCGTAAATTATGCAGCCGAAGTCCAACGAGAGCAGATATAAATTCATTGCTTTAATTAATTACACCAAATGTTAAGAAAATGTTGAGCAATGTAATAAAGTAATGACTTTCAAATAAGTTAACTTTCATGTTATGTTGGCTGACAATTTGTTAGTTACGCTATCGTTACAAACCACATAGTATAACATTACAGAAGTATGACCCGGTATGTTAGCAAACTATCTGACGTTAGTTGGCTACTAATAGATCAAACTTGCCAGTATATTAACTAGGGCGAGTAAAATGGTCAGAGTGAAGTGTTCTCTCATTTGTGTCCCGAAGTAGCTAGCAAGTTAGTATTAAAGTCTTTTTTCCCTGTGGAACTCTCTGCGCCTGATTCCGTCCTCACCCGCCGCGTGACACTAGTGTTCGCTCTGAAACGTACAATCTGAATTTACTCTGGCACTCCAGATTGAATTTAAGAGCACACCCGAAGTCGGAAAATGTCTAGCTAGTCATTTGTTATGCTAACAAGCTAACAAGAGGTTGCATAGAAACAACATCAACTTCCGGTAGACAGGCAAAGCGCTAGTACGCTGAAATGAAAGGATACCGTTTGTTTACAGTATACTAAAATGAACTAATAGTATATAGAATGTGTGTACATTGTGTTAGTATGGGTATTCGAACAAAGCTTAGGTGTTCAAAAACGAAAAAAAGCTCTAACCCCCAACCGCATCAGCACCACCTTATATAATAAAAATTCTAACTATTTTAATAGGGCCATTGTTTGATCTAGATTGCAGGAAATGGCAGTTACAGGAGTTCCCCCACTCAGCAGCCCCACCTTGTTAAAACATCCTGGGGAGAATGTTGTGATTGAAGTGGATTTAACAGGTGACATCAATAAGAGATGGATTCACTTGGTCGGTCTGTCAGCAGGTGTTCCTAATGTTTTGTACACTCCGTGTATCATGCAGAAAGCTACCTAATGTATTTATTGTCGCAAAAGGGCACAAATTTCAAGTCCATTAGGGAAATGATGGTCAATCAATTATATACGTTGTCATTCCAATGCAACAAGCCTACAGTAATACTGCAGGTACTATATGGTTTGCATTGATCGACCAGTGTGTGCGTGTGTGGCATGTGTGTGTGTGTATGTGTGTGTGCTCATGTGAATACACGTGGCGTGTACATGTACTTCCAACCACTAATTGTTCACTAGAATACATGTTTACAGCAGATAACCCCAACAGAAAACCTGTGTGAATGATCAGCTAGGCCCGTGTTCTTGCTCCCCTGACTCCCTGACGTCACTTAGTATTCCTTCAGTTTCGCAAGCAATAATACAACCGAGATTACCAACATGCAGGTCATGTATAAAGGGATTCACAGACGACATAATCTACCACGTAACACCATAACACCCACAATCACATTCCATCTCCACACATAACAGAGGCCATCGAGAGAAAGAGAGAAAAAGAGAAAGCGAGAACGAGAGATCCCCCACGTCTGAAATTTAAGAAGTGACCCTTATTTCCCGTGTGAGCACTTACCTCCCACATCCCCCCAAATCCCCAGTGAATACATGATCATCCCTGAGACTGCGTCTGAGATGTAAACAACCAGCAGAGGAGAGAGAGGAGAGTGGAGCCGCCTCTCCTCCGGAGCTCTTTTATCAATCTGATGGGAGGTGTTATTTCTTAAGCAGGCAGCCAATATCCATACAATCTGTCAAGTAAGGCTGGGGAGAGCTAAGGTGAATCAGACAGCCCCCCGCCCTGATCACCCACTGTGCATAGCAATACAATGACAATATTGGCAGGGTTCCAATATCATTCGGGGGGGGGGGGGGGGATATAACTGTAATGTAGGAGAAAAGAAAACATTGGGTACCATGGCATTAGATGACATTACACTACTATACATTCATTAGATTTGAGGCAATAATCCTGGATTTCTGTGTGTTAACATTTGTTTGTGATTTCACCAGCTCTACTCCTCTGTGGTAGCATTAGCTAATTTCATACATACAGCTCAAACAAAACAAAACACAAATAACCCTACTATTGTTGGATGCACACAAACCAGGGCACATAATATCCCAAACCCGGAATTGAATCACAATGCACTGTGATTTTGCAGAAACAATATGGTGTCAATCAAAGTGCAATGGCGATACACCTCCCACTGCGCTTCCCGTCACTTAGTAACTATAATTCAGAACAGTTAAAATAATCTGTTACATTAATTTAAAGGAGCAAAATGAAACTTTTTGGGCGACCTGACAAAATTGACAAAGAAATGTGAGTTATAGATCTGTCATTCTAATTGAAAGCAAGTCTAAGAAGTGGTAGATATGTTCTATATGTGCTATTTCTATGCTTCCCGTTCTTAAGTTTAGTTTTTGAGACTTTCACCTTAGGTTTCGAACACTAGCTTCAAACAGCTGAAAATATAATATTTTTCTTATTAAAAATATATTTCACAGCGGTTTAGATTGTACAATGATTCTCTACACTATACATTGCTGTTTAAACTGAAATTAGGCAACTATTCAAATTTTAGCAACCAGGAAATGGCGGAGTGATTTCTGCATATTGCATCTTTAAATCAATGCTTTCAATTTGACGATTGCAATACATTTCATACATTTTTACACTCATCACGATTCATTGATCCACTGTAGTCCGTAGCCAATAGTATGTTTCATTGCATCAGGCAGTAACCAATTAGATGAAAGCACCCATATTATTAAATGCAGTGGTGTAAAGTACTTAAGTAAAAATACTCTAAAGTTCTACTTAAGTAGTGTTTTGGGGTATCTGTACTTTACTATTTATATTTTTTGACAACTTTTACTTTTACTTCACTACATTCCTCAGGAAAATAATGTACTTTTTACTCCATACATTTTACCTGACACCCAAAAGTACTAGTGACATTTTGAATTCTTATCAGGACAGGAAAATGGTTCAATTCATGCACTTATCAAGACAACACTTCTGCCTCTGATCTGGCAGACTCACTAAACACAAATACATATTTTGTAATGTTGGAGTGTTGTAGTGTGCCCCTGGCTATCCATACATTTTTAAAACAAGAAAATGGTGCTGTCTGCTTTGCTTAATTGAAGGAATTACAAATGATATATACTTTTACTTTTGATACTGAAGTATATTTTAGCAATTACATTTACTTTTGATATGTAAGTATATTTACAACCAAATACGTTTAGACTTTTACGCAAATAGTATTTTACTGGGTGACTTTTACTTGAGTAATTTTCTATTAATAAGGTATCTATACTTTTACTCAAGTATGACAATTGGGAACTTTTTCCACCACTGATTAAATGTCAGATGACCTTGAACATGCTGAATAATGTTTAGAAATATAAAAGCTACATAAAAACCTTAGGGCTACAATAACTCAATGGCAGAGACTAAAGACCTATTGGGAAACCTAGTAAAACTTTTGTAAAGTAGCCTATCACAACAAAATGTGGATTGAATAGCTCTTTCAAATGACACCCACAAAGCCAAGGACGGGACAAAGTGCCTCTGTTGACAGATGGTTGGCAGGCAGCAATGAGATTTGTCCTTTGTATGACAACATTCATCTGGAAAAACATTGGGGATGTTCTTCAATGGAAGCAACCTCACAGCTCCAGTACTGAAGCATAGTAATAGTCTATTTACAACCAGACCCAGAGCCAGGAGGTGATGTTAGAAGCCGAGTATGCTGAGCCAGAAGTCCTGGCTTCATGGCCTGATGTTCCCACCTCCACAACCTACAGCAGAGTGCACCGCTCCGAGTAAGGACACAACAATTGTGTGTGTGTGTGTGTGTGTGAGGCGCATTTACGCTCCACTCTAATGATAACAATAAATACTCCTAAGGGAGTTCTAATCTAAGGAGAGTTTCAAATCACAAATATTCATCTGAAAATTGCCATGTGTTCCTAGAAACTGTCTTCCTTCATGTCAGTACACAGACTTCTCTTTGACCAATGAAGAAGGCCAGTGTGCACTAAAATTAAAGTCCAAATAAAACAAACATTATAAAACGGGTTATTTTGATCCTGGATGCCGACTGGTTGGTATGCATGACTTGTTATTAATGTTATAATTCCATTGTCCCCAACTCCCTCTGGGAAAAAAGCATCTACACATACATTTTACATGCTACTATTTGGTTTGTAACAGTTGGGGGTTGTATAAGCCTACCTGTCTGCCTCTTCGACCTGTGCAACCATGTATAATTTTATAAATGCAATCTCTCCTGTGCCAGTAGGTTAGCTAGCCCAAGAATGAACTTGAAACTAATAATTCACCATGGAAACTATTCAGAATTCCATTAATTCACTAACCAGTGCAGTGCAGCTTATGTAGGCCTATTGGATATTTATTAAATAATTATTTATTGAAGTTCTTGTCTCTCATCATCATTGAATCTCTGCTAGCTAGCTACATGCCAATGATTTGTTTAGCATACTGTAGCAATGTCGAATGAATAGAATGATTACAATTAACGACTGGGTCAAAACAATAGAACATAACAAATGATCAGCCCGCTTGGGTAGCAACTTCAGAATGCAAAAATGATCTGACGTGTTCCTGGAGGCAAGGGAAATAATGTATGTGAGTGGACGTCCCATTCTCCGCCAACAAAGAGGCAAGAACTGGCTGTCACCAACCAGCGCCAGGACCTTGGACAGTTCTTCCACTCATGTGCCATCAACGGAAATGTCACTATTAACATGATCAACTACCTTGGTTAGCTCGGACTCGCCATCCATAATAGTTGCTGCACAGAAATGTAGACCTATATATAAATCATTATTTATTGAAGTTCTTGTCTCTCATCATCAATGAATCTCTGGTGGCTAGCTACATGCTAATGATGTGTTTAGCATAGCAACATCAAATTAATAGAATTATTAGAATTAACGACTGGGTCAAAACATGAGAAAAATAACTAACGACCTGCTTGGGAAGCAATTTCAGAATGCAAAATCAACTTTACTTATTTAAAATACTGTTTTTACTGAAAATATTTCATAAATATGTTGGCAACCGTTAGGAGGTAGTTATCACAAGTTAATCCCCAGTTTTGAGAGCCTTATTGATTTTATAAAATGGTAATTACATTTTTTCATTAAAAACATTATTTTAAAGAGTAAATACATTTTTGCATTCGAGAGTTGCTACTCAAGCAGTTCTCATGCCTTATTGCTTAAGAAGTGAGCCAGCCTTCTTTCTGCCTTTACAAAGGCACATGAATCAGCCAGGCAGCTCTGGATGGATACACACACACACACACACACACACACCCTCTTGTACAGCTAACCTTGTGGGGAAATGCAATTCAGTCCTATTCAAAATCCTATTTTCTCAAACCCCTATCCCCAAACCCAAACCTGTACTCTTACCCTAACCTTAACCGTAAAACCTAACACACACACACAGAGACACAGAGAGACAGAGACAGAGAGACATACTTTTGATTTGAAGAACACAATGGCACATTTCCAGATGTATAATTCATGACATACATCTACCTTTTCTCTCTTGTTTTTCCTCTTTCTGCATTCCAGTGTGTTCTGCATGCTATGATTATTCATTACACAGTCCTGTTCCATCCACAAGGTTCATTATGATGAAGTGGGCTTTGTTTCTCATGCCTCTCACATGCAGCTGGGCCAGCTGAATACTGGATGACTCACCAGTACAGGTGTGATACAGCATCACTTCACTACACTCACAAATCGACCATGTCACTCTGACATATTCATATAGCTAACACAGGTCTGATATGATGGTGGCCACTGGCCAGTTTAGCCGCAATACTTTACTGCAGAACCAACCACAACCCCTCATGGACTCTTGAGACAAATTAAAGACAATCATTCAAAATGTGTTTACAAAGACCATTAAGAAATCTTTTTTTTCAGTGCACTTTTTCAAACACGCTCGCACACTACGTAATTTGTTAATATAATGGATTTTTGTGAGCCGCTAATAATGAAAATAGACAATCCATTTGAGTGACTGTATAATTACACACTTAGTAATGAATCTACAGTGCCTTCGGAAAGTTTTCCGACCCCTTGACTTTTTCCACATTTTGTTACGTTACAGCCTTATTCTAAAATCTACAATACACACAATACCACATAATGACAAAGTGAAAATAGTTATTTTGGCATTTTTACAAATGTATAAAAAATTAAAAACAGAAATAACTTATTTACATAATAATTCAGACCCTTTACTATGAGACTCAAAATTGAGCTCAGGTGCATCCTGTTTCCATTGATTATTCTTGAGATGATTCTACAACTTGATTGGAGTCCACCTGTGATAAATTCAATTGATTGGATATGATTTAGAAAGACACACACCTGTCTATATAAGGTCCCACAGTTGACAGTGCATGTCAGAGCAACAGTGGCTTTGGGACAAGTCTCTGAATGTCCTTGAGTGACCCAGCCAGAGCCCGGATTTGAGCCCGATCAAACATCTCTGGAGAGACCTGAAAATCGCTGTGCAGCAATGCTCCCCATCCAACCTGACAGAGCTTGAGAGGATCTGCAGAGAAGAATGGGAGAAACTCCCCAAATAAAGGTGTGCCAAGCTTGTAGCGTCATACCCAAGAAGACTCAAGGCTGTAATTGCTGCCAAAGGTGCTTCAACAAAGTACTGAATAAAGGGTCTGAATACTTATGTAAATGTCATTATTTCATTTTTATTTTATTTTATACATTTGCAAAAATGTAAAAAAAATTGTTTCTGCTTTGTCATTATGGGGTATTGTGTGTAGATTGATGAGGGGGGAAAAAACAATTGAATCAATTTTAGAATACGGCTGTAACAAAACACAATGTGGAAAAAGTCAAGGGGTCTGAATACTTTCCGAATGCACTGTAGATAGCAACAGAACTTGCTGTATATGTTATAGCAACTCTAAAACTTTCTTCTGTCAACCCTCAAAACCTCACATTCAGACAGTGGATGCAAGGTAATGGTGCATTGCAATGTATTCAGTATATACAGAAATTATATATTCATATTAATACAGTACAATACAATTCATCCCCCCTGGAAGAAGGTATGCGAAAGACAGTAATAAGTGGAAGGGCCAGAGTTCAGGACATGTTGTACGTTAATCTGTATTCTCCTCAGACAGCCAGTCTGCCAGACCCCTGGCCCCAGGACCTGCTCTGCTCTGGGGGTCACATGGATCCCAGGATGGGTGCTGCATAGCAAACTCATGCCCTGCCACCTGCAAAAGAGGGGAACAGTGCTGTTCTCTTATCAGTAGGAGAAACCGTCCCAATATGAGAGTTTAGCTATAATACCTCTTCTCCTCTAACTTCAATATGCTCATCTGAGCAGCTCTTTTTTTAGCTTTGGGTACAGTAGTCCGTGATATGGAATAGAGAATGCATGAGGCTGAACTGATTGCTGCACAGTAAGCATGTAATGGTAAATTGATCAAAATGGGGGCTGAATAAGTAGAAACTAGTCTGGGGTCAAAACCAGGGACAATCTTTCAAATACTGTATTTTGAGTGTTCGCTTGAGCCCATTGGTTCCATTTCACCAGGCAAGTTCAAATACTATTTAAACCCAGGTCTGGTTTACTAGGTGTTTATGCAGCCCTGTTGGCGGCAGGCAGGCAGCAACAGTGGAGGATAGGATAATGTAAACTCCCCGCTGACACCATTAGCCTGGACGACACAGTGTCATTTAGTCTGTTTGCGGCTCTGCCTTGGGTGGCCACCAACCCATTAATAACCTGTCATCGAACATATATTTTCTATGAGAGGCTTAGAGATGGGCCCAGTGTGGAAGTTGGCCTATTGACTGGTTGAGTTGAACTAGCCCATCTCCCTCCCTCATCATATTGCAATTTATAGAACACCCGTTTACCTGACCTCTACCTCCTCTCCCCGTGTGTCCTCTCCGCTGCACTGTATTGCTTCCACACTATTTATTTACTAAATTACAACATAATCTTGCAGGTGCACTGAATGTTTAATCAAATTTTGCATATTTTACTGTTTGGTTTCCATTGAATAATTTACATCACAAGAATGAATGGAGATGTAGAGGCATTCGAATAACTTCTGAGATAAAAGAAAATGTATTTAAAAAGGATCGCAGAAATTAAAGAGGAGGGGAGGGACACCGCGGGACATTCTTAGCATATAAATTGATGGGAAAAGATGAAACTTCAGCAAAAGTTATTGGTCCAATTATTTAGCTCCATTCTTTGGGGTTTAGTGCGTAGCAGTATTTATTGAAGTAATCAGACCTTTTATTACTGACACAACCAGTCCATCACATTTTAAACTAGCCTGGTAACGTATTATTTTTATTTTCTCTAATGAAATAATGATTAGAAGACTGGAGGAGACTGACACAGTGGATTTATTGGGTGTTGAGTAATACACGCACCCCGTGCTACAACCCCTGCAGCTCTGTAGCTGAGACTAGAAGACGATTCTTAACATCATCACCATCCCCCTTATAGGCCATTTGAAGGAGAGAGACCCTGTCCCTTCGAGCACCAATCACTCTTCAGACGTAATGTAGTGTGCGGTGGTGGAAACACTCAGAGGACAAACCTCATTGCTGCCACCGACCTGTCAGCAACAAGGGCGCTGCATCCTCTCATTGGCTGGCCACGTATCATTTGAATTCCAGGGAAGAGACAGCAGGGAACAGTAGGGCACACAGGTTATTCCTGATAATGGTAATACTGTACCTTCGCCCTCCCTGTGAAGGTGAACATTCCTCTTTCCCTGGGTGGGACACGGACCAGGACCAGGACCAGGACCGAACAAAAGACACACCTTGGCTGCACCGTTATGAGAGGGATGGGTGGTGACTGAAAAAGCACAACAACAACAGCCAGGGGCTGATGGATGACTCCTGGCATGGGAAGGGGGATCGAAGGGATTGATCCGAGGCCCCGGTATATCCACCAGTGTTTTTACCCTCTGTCAAACAGGTGCCGAGGGGAGATGGATGCTGTCTGCTCAGGCAGTGGATTAATGGCGGTCTGATACTGAGATGGGTCCCACCACCCCACCCCCAACCCAGCAGAGAGGTTGGGTTGGAGCGGTATTGACAGGGGCTCAAGGCACCAGGAGATGGGAGCCTGGAGGTTCCACTGTCTAATATCCCCTACAACCCCCCAACCCCCACACCCTGCAGGAGAGAGTATGGATGGAGGGAGCATAGCCCGGCCCTCCATACTAGGGCCACCACATCTAGCCAGACATGCACATTGATTGTTAGAGGGCTTGGCCTCTCTCTCTCTCCACTAGATTATTTGCTCTTTGCGTTGGACGAACGGTCACTGTAATAAATGTGTATGTGTTCCTGGTTGACGGTCACTTATCTCCAACACAGAGCATATAAATTGCCAATTGCTCTCCGGTAATGACCAAAATATAACCTCCCGTGCAATTACCAATTGACTTAGCTACTGTGCTCCAAATTAAATATGTGCCATGCAATTACAATTCATGTTGTCTGTGCACGCATGGTGATGCATTCAGTAAACAGAGATTCCATTGGTGTAATTGAGGAGGAAAGAAAACTTGTTACATCTATTTCAACATCAACCCAACTCCTTAGCACAACAAAATGACACAGGCTTATATCGACATCCAAAACATGTACCCATTTTGTGAGCCACACACGGTAGGCTAGCATGTTTTAAATGATGGCGTTATGACCACGTTAGCTAGTGAGGAAAGAACATACAGTTGAAGTCGGAAGTTTACATACACCTTAGTCAAATACATTTAAACTCAGTTTTTCACAATTCCTGACATTTAATCCTAGTAAAAATTCCCTGTCTTAGGTCAGTTAGGATCACCACTTTATTTTAAGAATGTGAAATGTCAGAAAAATAGTAGAGAGAATGATTTATTTCAGCTTTTATTTCTTTCATCACATTCCCAGTGGGTTAGGAGTTTACATACACTCAATTAGTATTTGGTTGCATTGTCTTTACATTGTTTAACTAGGCCACAAAAAAAAATCCCATGTTTGCAACTTCTGTAAGTGCCTCTACTCGTCTATGCCACTAAGCAAATGCGATGCTATATATTCAAAGCTTTATTATAGAGGTGATATTTTTCTCATGCGTTCCGTTACCTCAGAGCTCCCCAGGTCACCCCACTCTTGCTCTCACTTTTTGTTCCGGCACTTCCCGATTTACAAAATAAGCACTGGTTAAACCCTAACACAGTTGTGTTAGGAAACCCCTGGTTTACAGGTCACATCAGGCATACGAGACCAATTATACTGACTTGCAAAGTTATGTGTAATTCCTATTGGAATCCAGCCAGAGTTATGATATTTAACAAGAGGAATCACCCGCAACATGAATTCAGAATCACTGCCAGAATAGGGAGGGTTGAATAATGAGACAACCTCAACGATCTAAATTGGAACAACCATCCCAGTAACCGGTGCAATAAAGTATTTTATCTATCTTTGTGTAGCATAAAAATTCATCAACCAATCAATGTACAGTTGAAGTCGGAAGTTTACATACACCTTAGCCAAATACATTTATACTCAGTTTTTCACAATTGGACTATTATTGTTAAAATAGGTGATTATTATGAAGAAATCAATTCTCCATCTTGTAAATATTGAGTCTAACAGTTGAGACATGTTCCCTGTTTCTTTGTGCCTCAGGCCCACTCGGAGGATTGGACAGAACCGGAATAAAACAAGAGTGGGCCACTGTGGAGTGGACAGGCTGCCCGAGTTCCCTCACCCCCTAAAACAGGAGAAAGAAAATGTTTCCCTTTTTGTGGAATTGATTTCCACCCTAATCCATTTAGTGGATGGCCTACATTTGTGCTACACTTTAATCTACCTATTCTGTCCAAAATAAATGTTCATCCTTTTTGTTTGTGTTGCATGGTTACCGTGGTTCCCAACTGGTCACTACTAATTGAACCTCTAAGAGTTATTAAGAGTCCTGGTGCTCAAACCCTCCTCCAGGTGGTGTAGTCTGTATTTTATGACATTTGCACTGTTGGGTATCCAACAATATATAATATATTTTTTATTGTCACCTACCGGATAGGTGCAGTGAAATGTTTTGTTTGAGTAACAAGGTATGCTATGCTACCAGCTGTGTTGTTATGTGAAATAACATTAAGACTATGTTACACATAAGGCAATGCGCCATACACACAGTGGTTGTCGATAGTATGCCCTGCATGGCTACACAATGTGGAATTGCTAGCTGAAGTGTTTCATTATTAAAAGTAGTTCAACATATGCCCCGGTTTGTAATTCATAAAGGAACAAACATAACACTATCTATCTTTGCTCTATCTACTGACCCATACTTTATAATATTGAGCCTGGCTCAATTAGACACTGGTGTCCTCTTCTCATACCTTTTTATAGAGGTTTCGTTTATAAATGAACAATCACGCCTTCTACACCCTTCACTCAGAGGAGTCTGAAAGCCCTACAAGGTTCTTGACCTGCCTCCAAGGGTAAGTCATCAGCAGACTGCAGAAGGCTATTATTCCCTTGTCTCGTCCATGATGAGAGAGTGAGGAGAAAAGTGTGAAGTGCACATTTCATGGTGCAGTTTTTTAATTAGATATCAGCCGAGGAGGATCTTTGAAAACAAGAGGTGGGGGGAATTTGAGGGCTCTTGTTAATTCCGTTGCTGTCCGCTTGCATTTAAGTACTCATTAATCTGAGAGAGAGCACACCCTGTTGTCTTACTGGGCATTTTGTGAAAACCAGCCATAGCAATTTTTTCAGGCAGCGTTGAGAAATTGTGGGTGATGTGGGGAGAGAGTGAGAGGGAGAGAGAGAGAGAGAGAGGGAGAAAATTAGAAAGTGTTCTCTTTCTCTCTCTCTTGACCCTAACAGCATACTGAAGTCCTGCTCTCACTTCACACAACATGCCTAAACCTGAAAGGAATCCATTACATTTTTGCACACAAGTATAGTTCTTGTTTTTGGACAGTGACCTTTAATGTGTCCTACATATACCAGTCAAGTTGTGCCTGTTCATCATTAGATCTCATATAGTTTGAGTTAATTGAACTTTTTTCTCCTTTTTTCCATTTGAATATAATCATTTCCAATTAATCTCTCACGCACACGTACACACATATGATTATACTATTTCAATACTACTGATCCTTTGTGTATCGATCCCTTGTGTATACAGTTGAAGTCGGAAGTTTACATACACTTTGGTTGGAGTCATTAAAACTCATTTTTCAACCACTCCACACATTTGCTTGTTAACAAACTATAGTTTTGGCAAGTCAGTTAGGACATCTACTTTGTGCATGACACAAGTCATTTTTCCAACAATTGTTTACAGACAGATTATTTCACTGTATCACAATTCCAGTGGGTCAGAAGTTTACATACGCTAAGTTAACTGTGTCTTTAAACAGCTTGGAAAAGTCTGGTTCATCCTTGGGAACAATTTCCAAACGCCTGAAGGTACCACGTTCATCTGTACAAACAATAGTTCGCAAGTATAAACACCATGGGACCACGCAGCTGTCATTCCGCTCAGGAAGGAGACACGTTCTGTCTCCTAGAGATGAACGAACTTTGGCGGGAAAAGTGCAAATCAATCCCAGAACAACAGCAAATGACCTTGTGAAGATGCTGGAGGAAACAGGTACAAAAGTATCGATATCTACAGTAAAACGAGTCCAATATCGACATAACCTGAAAGGCCGCTCAGCAAAGAAGAAGCCCCTGCTCCAAAACCGCTATAAAAAAGCCAGACTACGGTTTGCAACTGCACATGAGGACAAAGATCGTATTTTTTGGAGAAATGTCTTCTGGTCTGATGAAACAAAAATAGAACAGTTTGGCCATAGTGACCATCATTATGTTTGGAGGAAAAAGGGGGAGGCTTGCAAGCCGAAGAACACCATCCCAACCGTGAAGCACGGGGTTGGCAGAAAATATGTGGGCAGAACTGAAAAGGCGTGTGCGAGCAAGGAGGCCTACAAATCTAACTAAATTACACCTGCTCTGTCAGGAGAAATGGGCAAAAATTCACTCAACTTACTTTGGGAAGCTTGTGGAAGGCTACCCGAAACATTTGACCCAGGTTAAACAATTTAAAGGCAATGCTACCGAATACTAATTGAGTGTATGTAAACTTCTGTCCCACTGGGAATGTGATGAGAGAAATAAAAGCTGAAATAAATCATTCTCTCTACTATTATTCCGACATTTCACATTCTTATAATAAAGTGGTGATCCTAACTGACCTAAAACAGGGAATTTTTACTAGGATTAAATGTCAGCAATTGTGAAAAACGGAGTTTAAATGTATTTGGCTAAGGTGTATTTAAACCTCCGACTTCAATTGTACATTAAAAAGCCAGCAATCTTGGTCCTTACAAAAATCCAGTAACACATTTAAAACGTTTCACTTACCTGTGTATTTTGAGTGCCTGTTTGGATTTTTCCAGTGGTCCGTCTGATGCGCTGTTGAAGCTCCACCCCCTTTTCCAGCTCCAGTGTTGTTTACCAGAGGTGAATCCTCATCTCCGTCCCAAGCCATCATGCCACGCATCACTTTCATGGCCTTTAAAAAACGCACCTCAATAATGTAAAGCGCCAATGGAAATGGATATTCAATCATTGATACTTGCATTCTCACGAGGGAGACGACATTCTCTCGAGTGGTTGAGAATTCCTGGGAAGGTGTGTGCTTTTGTATTCCCTCCGTAGGTGCACCACAATGTTGTCAGCGATGCTCCTGGTAGTAGACAATGACAATCCAAACAAGGAAAAGTGAAGTCAGGCTTAAAAACACACAAAAATAGATGTGAGCAAGCCATTTGCGAGCAAGCCAATTTCAGATGGAATGTACAACAATACAGGTTCTTTAAACCTTATTTCATCATTTCATGACACAAACACTTGTAGGATAAGCTCCATCACCAAGCAACCCCCCTATGATGCCACAACCAGCAAGAAAAGAAAAGAAACCAGAGGCATTTAATTTCCAGGAAAAGGTTTATATCAGTAGAAGAGATGGCATTGTAGTGTGATCAAACACCAACCAAAGTGTCGATACGGCAGGTAGAACTAAGCTCTCCGGAGGGGGACCCTCAGAAAAGAATCACACACAGGTTGGGTTTGTGTGTCTGAAAGGAACCACTAGTCATGGGAGTGTAGGAGCAACTAGTCCAAAACAAAATGGGGTAGCACTTTGGTTTACAGTGCTAAAATAACAGTGTAACGTCTGGAAATGAATAGGAAACAACAAGTACGTTCAAAATAAGTATATGGTACTGCTGAGAAGAGGTGAAATGTAATAATCCATTAATAGTTAGTATGTAGCTGATATTAAGTCTGATGAGTGCTCCTGGTTGTTATGAAGAAACTATCTTTATTTACTTAAGAACTATTAATAAATGTAAACTTAATAGAGGCCAATAAGCAAAAGTTATGTAGTAAGTATTTATTAAGGTCATTTCACCTCTTCTCAGCAGTACCATATACTTATTAAGAAAGTACTTGGAACTTGCCTAGAAAGACTTTGTGTTTAAAGGGAAACTTCACTGCTAGACACTATTTGAGGTGTTTTTCTCCCTACATAATTATGAGTGAAGAGAATTGTTTCAAACACAATTATGCAGCATGGCAGTATTTTTTTATTTTCAACCAATGACTTTGTTTGTTGTTTGAACCTATAGTCTGATCTAAAAATGTATTGTAGCAATTATTGTGGCCTGTGTTTCGCCGATTGCACGATCACGCTAGCAGCGAGTAGATATTGTAGTCATTGTTCAATAGAGCCATTAGATTATGATCTGATCTTCCACGACATTGCAGGATCTCTAGGTTGACAAATGTTCCCTGACTTTGTAAAGACTACAGCCTGATGGCAGCCCTACCAGCAAGACCAGAAAGCAGAGATGTGGAGCCACCTCAGACTCCAACTGGTGGTGCTATGCGGGTGCTGTTGAGCCATGCTGACAGAAGAGGAATGTCTGTGCTGCAAGAAATTCGATTGAGGACAGCTTTTACTGGAGGGTCACTGCAGACCCCATGGATGATGTGTGTGTGACAGACCATTGAAGTTTCAACGCACATATGGATAGAGGTGTGCTTGAGACGTTCTTCAGAACCTCCAAGATCAACTGGCGGTGGAAGCCGAGACCAGCTGGACCAGGAGAGCAAATTAGTAAGTTGTTTTGCTGTCGGTAGCTCTCTTTTCACACAAGGCCGTGTTGTTGCACATAAAAAAACAGAAATACCTTATTTACATAAATATTCAGACCCTTTGCTATGAGACTCAAAATTGAGCTCACGTGCATCTTGTTTCAATTTATCATCCTTGAGATGTTTCTACAACTTGATTTGAGATCACCTGTGGTAAATTCAATTGATTGGACATGATTTGGAAAGGCACACACCTGTCTATATAAGGTCCCACAGTTGACAGTGCATGGTCAGAGCCATGAGGTCAAAGGAATTGTCTGTAGAGCTCCGAGACAGGATTTTGTCAAGCCACAGATCTGGGGAAGGGTACCAAAACATTTCTGCAGCATTGAAGGTCCCCAAGAACACAGTGGCCTCCATCATTCTTAAATGGAAGAAGTTTGGAACCACCAAGACTATTCCTAGAGCTGGCCGCCCGGCCAAACTGAGCAATCGGGGGAGAAGGGCTTTGGTCAGGGAAGTGACCAAGAACCAGATAGTCACTCTGACAGAGCTCTAGAGTTCCTGTGAGGTGATGGGATAACCTTCCAGAAGGACAACCATCTCTGCAACACTCCACCAATCAGGCTTTTATGGTAGAGTGGCCAGACAGAAGCCACTCCTCAGTAAAAGCCACATCACAGCCCACTTGGAGTTTGCCAAAAGGCACCTAAAGACTCTCAGATCATGAGAAACAAGAGTCTCTGGTCTGATGAAACCAAGATTGAACTCTTTGGCCTGAACGCCAAGCGTCACATCTGGAGGAAACCTTGCCCCATTCCTACAGTAAAGTATGGTGGTGGCAGTACCATGCTGTGTGGGTGTCATACCGAAGAAGACTCAAGGCTGTAATCGCTGCCAAAGGCGCTTCAACAAAGTACTGAGTAAAGGGTCTGAATACTTATGTAAATGTGATATGTCCAGGTTTTTTTTTTATACATGGGCTAACATTTCTAAAAACCTCTTTTAGCTTTAGGGTAATGTGTGTAGATTGATGAGGGCGGAAAAAACAAGACTCTGTAACGTAACAAAATGTGGAAAAAGTCAAGGGGTCTGAATACTTTCCGAATGCACTGTACATGCCTTACAATTCCATAATTGTTCTTACATACTGCTTTGTAAACTCCCTTCGGTCTCCAGAGCAAATACACTTAGTCTTAAACACAAGCCATGTCTACCTATTTTCTACTTTGACAGACTAATATACTGTTTTATTGAAACACGTTGACTTGCCAACAAATGAAAGTTGAAGTTATACACCAACTCCCTGCATCATTTGTTTTAGCAGCTACATTGTTGCTCGTTACTTCCCAATACACTTCATGAATATCACAATGAATGGATCCAGAAGTTGAAGTCAACACTTTGCTGGTTTCTGTTGCAGCTGGAATAATTTAGTCACTTGACAGTACACTTAAAAAAAAAAAAGATGATATAAAATATTTGATCAAACTCCATTGTATACATTTGTACAAGCGCTAGCAATATCTATACCACAATGCAGTTGTGAGCATACTACACATTTTATATTATAATACTACAACATCAGTCTAAGTGAATATGGATGTTGTGTTGGCTGAATGTTCCAGGCAGGTTCCTGAATGTTCCTTAGCTGGTGAACCTTATCTTATATTGGGAAATGGCAGCTGGTCTGGCAGAACTTCATGAGCTTCATGGCCTTGGAGTCATAGACTATACACTTTGGCTCTTGCCAGCCCTGTGCAGTCTTTTCCCCTTCCCAGTCAGATGATGTTGAGCTTGAGCTTGTTCCTGTCACGTTCCTGACCTGTTTTTCCTTTTTCTTGTATTTATTTAGTTGGTCAGGGCGGGAGTTGGGGTGGGTTGTCGATGTGTTATTTTCTGTGTTCGGCCGGGTATGATTCTCAATCAGAGACAGCTGTCAATCGTTGTCCCTGATTGAGAATCATACTTAGGCAGCCTGGGATTCACGTGTTGTTTTGTGGGTGTTTGTATCTCGTGTCAGTGTTAGTACCACACAGGATTGTTTGCGGTTTTGTCACGTTTGTTGTTTTGTATATTAATTAACTTCTTGTCAATATGGGGGCGCTGTTTCCCCATTGGAAAAAATAGTGCCCAAATTAAACTGCCTCGTACTCAATTCTTGCTCGTACAATATGCATATTATTATTACTATTGGATAGAAAACACTCTCTAGTTTCTAAAACCGTTTGAATTATGTCTGTGAGTGAAACAGAACTGGACTTAGAGCAACTTTCCTATGAGGATTTGAAAATGCTGAAATCTGCTCGCTGTTCCCAGAACAGTTTATTAATTTGCCTGTCCTCTATTGGTTGAGATGCACTGCATACGCCTTCCCCTGGTTGTCAGCGAATAGAGGGACTTGAAATGGAGTCTCTAGGCAGATCTGAAAGTTTATAAATTGCTTGGAAACGAGGTGTCCCCTCTTTTGACCATTCTCTCTGACGCAGGGAGGATCTTGGCATGTCGTGCTAGAAGCTCCTGTTTTAGCTCTTAGATATGTCCGGCTCTGTTTTTATTCGATATAGGTGTTAAAGACATCATGTTAAACCGAGTTATATCAGTTTATGTCAGTATATTGCGATTTTCGGGTATTTCATTTTCTGGCGTTCTAGGGGGTTGGGTATCTCTCTCTCTCATGCTATTGTTTACTGCTAATTGCAACGTGGAAGAGGACGTTCTCCAACCTAGCAACGATTGTTCTGGAGAAAGGACACCTTGCCCAAGATTCTGATGGAAGCTCAGCTAATAGTAAGCAGTCTTTATGCTGTTAATTCGTACTTATGTTGACAAATGTCAAATAATAATTCCGCCATGAATTATGGTGCGGTCTCGCTTTAGCGCACGCTGTATGCTTGAAATAACGTTACTTTTAAAAATGTAACCCAGCGATTGCATTAAGAACTAATTTGTCTTTCAATTGCTGTCCAACCTGTATTTTTTTGTCAAGTTTATGAATAGTTTTCGATTAGAATAGGTGCCTCTCCAAGATGGCGCCGGACAGATTGCTTGAGGTTTTGGACACTATTCTCATTGTATAAGCACGATTTGTGCTGCTAAATATGCACATTTTCGAACAAACTCTATATGCATTGTGTAATATGATGTTATAGGACTGTCATCTGAAGAATTCTGAGAAGGTTAGTGAAAAAATTTATATATTTTCGTGGTTTATACGTTATCGCTATTTTTGCCTTGAATCAATGCTGTTGTGATGTTTGCTATTGTGGTAAGCTAATATAACGCTATATTGTGTTTTCGCTGTAAAACACTTAGAAAATCTGAAATATTGTCTGGATTCACAAGATCTGTGTCTTTCATCTGCTGTACGCTGTGTATTTTTAAGAAATGTTTTATGATGAGTAATTAGCTAATACACGATGGTCTCTGTAGTTATTCTAGTCGCTTTGGTGAGAGTTGTGATAGTGGCTGCAATGGTAAACTCTGATTTATACCTGAAATATGCACATTTTTCTAACAAACATATGCTATACAATAAATATGTTATCAGACTGTCATCTGATGAAGTTGTTTCTTGGTTAGTGGCTATTTATATCTTTTTTTGGTCGAATTTGTGATAGCTACTGATGGAGTAAAAAAATGGTGGAGTAAAGAAGTGGTGTCTTTTGCTAACGTGGTTAGCTAATAGATTTACATATTGTGTCTTCCTGTAAAACATTTTAAAAAATCAGAAATGATGGCTGAATTCACAAGATGTGTATCTTTCATTTGGTGTCTTGGACTTGTGATTTCATGAACATTTTATTATATGATATGTGTTCAGTTTACGTGAATTAAAAGATGACCACTTTCCACTCTGCATATTGGTCTGATCCTTCTCGCCTCTCCTCCTCCGAGGAGGAGGAGGAGGATTACGACGACCGTTACAGTTCCCGGCTGAAGGCTTTCGTCCAATGGGTCTATAGGATCTGTACTACTAAATCTGGTGTCAAGGTCATCCTCAACATCAGCAACAGCAACAGTATTACTACTTTGTACTTTGATACACACTCAAACAAGGTACCATATCCACCCATCCCACGCATGTCAATAGATCATGTATACTAACCTTCACATACAATAGTAGAAGTTGTAGTCTACTTATAAACTCACCAACTATGACAACAAGACATGGACCATGTTTATGTCTAGCTCCAGTATATTTATTTGGTCATCACAGGGTCATGGAAAGATTTAGGAAAGGTGACTTACACTAGTTCCTGGTGATGAGCTTGATGTTGATGCTGCTGCAGATGTTGATGGGATCGGACTCTGTAATTAGAACACATAGGCCAGTCACGTTAGCCTTTGCGGTAGTTAGTTAGCTAGCTATTGGTTAGATCTGGTCCAGTAGGCTGTATCTAACGTAACCTAATGTAGCTAACGTTAGATTGCTTCACATTGACATTGATTTGCTTCGGAATGTCTAGCCAGCGTCTTATGAAAGCTCGCTAAACAAATATAGTTTGCTAGCAAAGTTAGCTACTATACCTCTGCTCAACTTCTTAGTAAGATAACCAATGAAATGTTACCCCAGCAGCCTGTGCTTGTAGTTTGCATATCCAGGTACTGAGCACTAAACTTTACAGTTGTTGTTGACACACAAAAAAACATATTTGCAAGCTGATGTTCGAATGGCGGGTTCAGTGAGTAACATTGGCTACCTGTTGACACCCATTCTCAACTGGATCCACCTCCACAGGGGCAGTACTACGCCCTGAAATTGCAATGAATTCTGTAAATTGTCGTTTGCGTACAACCAGGAAATGTAGCCCTTTTCTACCAGTGTGATGCAGAAACGCTTGTATTTGTTTGCAGTGAGGGAATGCTATTTTTTTAATAATATATTGTAATGACCTGACTAGATCATAAAGGAACAATTGTCCAGACAGAGGATTGAGTTTACGAATTGACGGTTTATTAACCCAACTTTACACAGGCTACTGTTTGGCCGTAGCCCACGCCAAATAAATGAAAGATACCCCACAAGCCAACCGTGACCTTCTCTTGTGAAGGCCAGACATAAGAGAAAGAACCATGGATAAACATGGTTTTAACTTCCAGTGCTCCATCCCCCTGCCCAGCCCCCCTCCACGCCACTCCGCCAACCACCAGGATGCCCGGCATCAGAACATTCCAGGCATTCTCGTGATTGGCAGATAGCAGGTTGATTGGCATGTCAGACCCCGCGAACACTGGTAAGTACAACACAACCCACTAATAGCCTAACACATAACACACCGCTGTCTGTGCGGGTCGCTACAATATTTCTGGACATATACAGTGAAAGAGCAGCAGTGAAATTTTCCGTTAACAAACACATTTGACAAATTACATCCTACAGTACTTATACTGTATGTGGGCCAACCTCAAAATGTATCTTGGGTCTTTGCTTGTTATTTACCTTGTCATTGCCTTCTTGTTTCCTATGACTTTCTGGTCATTACCCAGTTACTTCAGCACTGTACTTAATACATTATTATGTAACCTATTGGTAATTTCTTTATAGTTTCACCAAAGTTTCTGTGTTTTCCTATGGAGCCTTGACCCTATATTCTAAAGCAAACATCTGTGCCACAGGGTTCAATTCTCGGGCCGACTCTTTTCTCTGTGTATATCAATGATGTCGCTCTTGCTGCTGGTGATTCTCTGATCCACATCTACGCAGACAACACCATTCTGGCCCTTCTTTGGACACTGTGCTAACAAACCTCCAAACGAGCTTCAACGCCATACAACTCTCCTTCTCTTGCCTCCAACTGTTTTTAAATGGTAGTAAAACTAAGTGCATGCTCTTCAACCGATTGTTGCCCGCACCCGCCCGCCCGACTAGCATCACTACTCTGGACAGTTCTGACTTAGAATATGTGGACAACTACAAATACCTAGGTGTCTGGTTAGACTGTAAACTCTCCGTCCAGACTCACATTAAGCATCTCCAATCCAAAATTAAATCTAGAATCGGCTTCCTATTTCACAACAAAGCCTCCTTCACTCATCCTACCAATCCTTGACTTCGGCGATATCATTAACAAAATAGCCACCAACACTCTACTCAGCAAACAGGATGTAGTCTATCACAGTGCCATCCATTTTGTCACCAAAGCCCCATATACTACCCACCACTGCAACCTGTATGCTTTCATTGGCTGGCCCTCACCACATATCGTCGCCAAACCCACTGGCTCCAGGTCATCTATAAGTCTTTGCTAGGTAAAGCCCCGCCTTATCTCAGCTCACTGGTCACCATAGCAGCACCCACCCGTAGCACCAGCTCCAGCAGGTATATTGCACTGGTCATCCCCAAAGCCAACACTTCCTATGGCTGCCTTTCCTTCCAGTTCTCTGCTGCCAATGAATGGAACGAATTGCAAAAATCTCTGAAGCTGGACTCATATCTCCCTCTCTAACTTTAAGCATCAGCTGTCAGAGCAGCTTACTGATCACTGTACCTGTACACAGCCAATCTGTAAATAGCACACAACTACCTCATACCCATATTATTACTTACCCTCTTGCTCTTTATCACCCCAGTATCTCTACTTGCACATCACCATGTGCACATCTATCACTCCAGTATTAATTCTAAATTGTAATTATTTTGCCTCTATGGCCTATTTATTGCACACTGTTCTACATTTGCACACACTGTACATAGATTTTTCTATTTTTCTTTTCTATTGTGTTATTGACTGTAAGTTTATTTATGTGTAACTCTGTGTTGTTGTTTTTGTTGCACTGTTTTGCTTTACCTTGGCCAGGTCTGTAACGGTCCTGACCTGTTTTATGTTGTTTTTGTATGTGTTTATGGTCAGGGCGTGTGTTTTGGGTGGGCAGTCTATGTTTTGTATTTCTAGGTTGGGTTTTGTGTTCGGCCTGGTATGATTCTCAATTAGAGACAGGTGTGTATCGTTTGTCTCTAATTGAGAGTCATACTAAGGCAGCCAGGGTTTCACTGGGGTTTTGTGGGTGTTTGTTCCTGTGTCCCTCACAGGACGGTTGAAGGTTAGTCACATTTGTTGTTTTGTAGTTTTGTAGTGTCTTGTTTGCTGTTGTCATTAAAAGATGGCTTATTTCCCTCGTCTAAGGGGGAGAACAACAATGACTACCTTTACAGAAACACCCACCATAACAGGACCAAGCGGATTGAGGAGAGAGAAAAGGAACTAAAGCACTGGACACAGGAGGAATGGTCTTGGGAGATCATGGACGGAAAGGGACCCTGGGGAAGGGTAGGAGAGAATCGCCGCTCTCGGGAGGAGAGGAAGGCAGCCACAGCCCAGGAGCGCTGGTATGAGGAGGCAGCACATAGGAGAGGCTGGAAGCCCGAGAGGCTCACCCAAAAATTTCTTGGGGGGGGAGTGTGGCGAAGCCGGGTTGGATACCTGAGCCAACTCCCCGGGCTTGCCGTGGAGTAAGAGGGCGTCGTACTGGTCAGACACCGTGTTATGCGGTAAAGCGCACGGTGTCCCCAGTACGCGTGCTTAGCCCAGTGCGGGCTATTCCACCTTGCTGCACTGGGAGGGCTAGGTTGGGCATCGAGCCGAGTGCCATGAAGCCGGCCCAACGTATCTGGTCTCCAGTACGTCTCCTCGGGCCGGCGTACATGGCACCAGCCTTACAGGTGGTGTCCCCGGTTTGCCTGCATAGCCCAGTGCGGTCTATTCCACCTCGCCGCACTGGCAGGGCTACGGGGACCATTCAACCTGGTAAGGTTGGGGAGGCTCGGTGCTCAAGAGCACGTGTCCTCCTTCACGGTCCGGTATATCCGGCGCCACCTTCCCACCCCAGCTCAGTACCACCAGTGCTGTTTATGTCTAGCTCCAGTATATGTCTAGCTCTACACCACGCACCAGGCTTCCAGTGCATCTCCAGAGCCCTGTTCCTCTTCCACGCACTCTCCCTATGGTGCGTGTCTCCAGCCCGGTACCTCCAGTTCCGGTACCACGCACCAGGCCTAGAGTGCGCCACGAGAGTCCAGTGTGCCCAGTTCCTGTTCCCCGCACTCGCCCTGAGGTGCGTGCCCTCAGCCCGGTACCTCCAGTTCCGGTACCACGCACCAGGCCTATAGTGCGTCTCAGCCGGCCAGAGTCTGCCGTCTGCCTAGCGCCAGAGCCGTCCTGCCATGACCAGCCGGAGCCGTCCTGCCATGACCAGCCGGAGCCGTCCTGCCATGACCAGCCGGAGCCGTCCTGCCATGACCAGCCGGAGCCGTCCTGCCATGACCAGCCGGAGCCGTCCTGCCATGACCAGCCGGAGCCGTCCTGCCATGACCAGCCGGAGCCGTCCTGCCATGACCAGCCGGAGCCGTCCTGCCATGACCAGCCGGAGCCGTCCTGCCATGACCAGCCGGAGCCGTCCTGCCATGACCAGCCGGAGCCGTCCTGCCATGACCAGCCGGAGCCGTCCTGCCAGGACCTGCCGGAGTCCCTCAGCCAGGACCTGCCGGAGTCCCTACGCCCGGACCGGTCGGAGTCCCTACGCCCGGACCGGTCGGAGTCCCTACGCCCGGACCGGTCGGAGTCCCTACGCCCGGACCGGTCGGAGTCCCTACGCCCGGACCGGTCGGAGTCCCTACGCCCGGACCGGTCGGAGTCCCTACGCCCGGACCGGTCGGAGTCCCTACGCCCGGACCGGTCGGAGTCCCTACGCCCGGACCGGTCGGAGTCCCTACGCCCGGACCGGTCGGAGTCCCTACGCCCGGACCGGTCGGAGTCCCTACGCCCGGACCGGTCGGAGTCCCTACGCCCGGACCGGCCGGAGTCCCTACGCCCGGACCGGCCGGAGTCCCTACGCCCGGACCGGCCGGAGTCCCTACGCCCGGACCGGCCGGAGTCCCTACGCCCGGACCGGCCGGAGTCCCTCAGCCCGGACCGGCCGGAGTCCCTCAGCCCGGACCTGCCGGAGTCCCTCAGCCCGGACCTGCCGGAGTCCCTCAGCCCGGACCTGCCGGAGTCCCTCAGCCCGGACCTGCCGGAGTCCCTCAGCCCGGACCTGCCGGAGTCCCTCAGCCCGGACCTGCCGGAGTCCCTCAGCCCGGACCTGCCGGAGTCCCTCAGCCCGGACCTGCCGGAGTCCCTCAGCCCGGACCTGCCGGAGTCCCTCAGCCCGGACCGGCCGGAGTCCCTCAGCCCGGACCGGCCGGAGTCCCTCAGCCCGGACCGGCCGGAGTCCCTCAGCCCGGACCGGCCGGAGTCCCTCAGCCCGGACCGGCCGGAGTCCCTCAGCCCGGACCGGCCGGAGTCCCTCAGCCCGGACCGGCCGGAGTCCCTCAGCCCGGACCGGCCGGAGTCCCTCAGCCCGGACCGGCCGGAGTCCCTCAGCCCGGACCTGCCGGAGTCCCTCAGCCCGGACCTGCCGGAGTCCCTCCGCCCGGACCTGCCGGAGTCCCTCCGCCCGGACCTGCCGGAGTCCCTCCGCCCGGACCTGCCGGAGTCCCTCCGCCCGGACCTGCCGGAGTCCCTCCGCCCGGACCTGCCGGAGTCCCTCCGCCCGGACCTGCCGGAGTCCCTCCGCCCGGACCTGCCGGAGTCCCTCCGCCCGGACCTGCCGGAGTCCCTCCGCCCGGACCTGCCGGAGTCCCTCAGCCAGGACCTGCCGGAGTCCCTCAGCCAGGACCTGCCGGAGTCCCTCAGCCAGGACCTGCCGGAGTCCCTCAGCCAGGACCTGCCGGAGTCCCTCAGCCAGGACCTGCCGGAGTCCCTCAGCCAGGACCTGCCGGAGTCCCTCAGCCAGGACCTGCCGGAGTCCCTCAGCCAGGACCTGCCGGAGTCCCTCAGCCAGGACCTGCCGGAGTCCCTCAGCCAGGACCTGCCGCCCCTTATCCCGGTGCTGCTCCTTATCCCGGTGCTGCCCCTTATCCCGGTGCTGCCCCTTCATTTAGGTGGTGTTAGTGGGAGGGTGGTCATTGGGAGGGGGATAAAGAAGCGAGGATTGATTATGGTGGGGTGGGGACCTCGCCCTCAGCCTGAGCCACCACCGTGGTCAACTGCCCACCCAGACCCTCCCCTGGACTTTGTGCTGGTGCGCCCGGCGTTCGCACCTTGAGGGGGGGGGGTTCTGTAACGGTCCTGACCTGTTTTATGTTGTTTTTGTATGTGTTTATGGTCAGGGCGTGTGTTTTGGGTGGGCAGTCTATGTTTTGTATTTCTAGGTTGGGTTTTGTGTTCGGCCTGGTATGATTCTCAATTAGAGACAGGTGTGTATCGTTTGTCTCTAATTGAGAGTCATACTAAGGCAGCCAGGGTTTCACTGGGGTTTTGTGGGTGTTTGTTCCTGTGTCCCTCACAGGACGGTTGAAGGTTAGTCACATTTGTTGTTTTGTAGTGTCTTGTTTGCTGTTGTCATTAAAAGATGGCTTATTTCCCTCAATCCGCATCTTGGTCCTATCCATGCTCCTTCTCGTCTAAGGGGGAGAACAACATTGACTGCCTTTACAAGGTCGCAGTTGTAAATTAGAACTTGTTCTCAACTGGACAACCTGGTTAAATAATAGTTTTTATTTTTTAAATAATTTCACCACAGTTTCATTTTTCTTACGTGGCCTTGACACTGTATTCTAAACCAAAGAACTGTTCCCCTGTAAATTACTCTTACTTTCTTAGTTGTTTCATCATATTGTTTTGTTTTTGTGTACTTTACTCTCTTTTTTTTACAACTTGACTTTTATGTATATCCAATTTAATCTCATGCAATTTCTCCCCAGACAAATGAACAAAAGTAATTCATCTACTATGTTCATTAATGGAACTCAACATTGGTATTGTTAGTGTAGCCGTCTGGGCCTATGCGCTGATTACTGCGCTCTGGCGTCAATTCAGTGTTGTGTTGTGGTGCATGTAGATTGACTGGACAAGCGACACACTGCTGCCGGTCCTGGTCTTTTGTTACTGGATGAAATTAAATAACTGAAATGAGTAAATGCAGTGCAAGGCAGTGACATGAAATGGCGAGTCTCTCTATGCTGCAAGCATCAAATCAGACTCATATAATACATTCGTTATACAGTAAAAGTCTTTAATTAACATAAGTGCTATAATTCAAAGTTAATCAACAGTAATATTTCCTCTTACATAGTCTGAATAAAAGAGTTCATAAATGTTTTATGAGTCAAACATTCTACACCCGGTTTAAACAAATTACTAGATTTCACCTCCTTCCTATTGGCCAAATTTAGACTATTATACAACAACACTGTCCATATCAGATTTTGAATATCGTTTGAGTTAGCCCCACAAATGTATGAACGGCTGAGCCTGATGTCCTTTTGGTAAGCTATCTCATGAATCGATATAATGTATCCAAGTGAGCAGAGACTCAAGGCAATTGCTTCGTGCTTGCTACCATACCCTATAATTCTGTATTTCTTTGTGAGTAACTTGTATACAGGTAAACCAGAAAAGCCACATCCCTGATTGGCCAATGAGTGGCAACCCTGATTAGAATCACCTGCTGCTCATCAGTTGTTCCCTACAAATGCTGTTTTAAATAAAAAATAACATTTTACCTACACTAAATAAGGCTACAATGCTGAAACATCTGTGTACACAATCCCTGATGCTGTGAAAATAACAATAAAACAATAGCTAAGTACGTGTAATACGTGTTTACTAGACCCAAAATTGCCCTCCCTGGAAGCCTGTGTTTCAGACATAAGGAAGTGGATGGTGGTAAATAGAGATGCTAGTTCTAGGTCCCAAGAAACAAAGAGATTTTCTGTTAAATCTGACAATTAATCTTGATGGTTGTACAGTCGTCTCAAATACAACTGTGAAGGACCTGGGCGTTACTCTGGACCCTGATCTCTCTTTTGATGAACATATCAAGACTGTTTCAAGGACAGCTTTTTTCCATCTACGTAACATTGCAGAAATCAGAAACGTTCTGTCCAAAAATGATGCAGAAAAATTCATCCATGCTTTTGTCACTTCTAGGTTAGACTACTGCAATGCTCTACTTTCCGGCTACCCGGATAAAGCAATAAATAAACTTCAGTTAGTGCTAAACATGGCTGCTCGAATCTTGACTAGAACCAAAAAATGGCTGGCTTCCTGTTAAGGCAAGGGCTGATTTCAAGGTTTTACTGCTGACCTACAAAGCATTACATGGGCTTGCTCCTACCTATCTTTCCGATTTGGTCCTGCCGTACATACCTACATGTACGCTACGGTCACAAGATACAAGCCTGCTGGAGGCAGGGCTTTCTCCTATAGAGCTCCATTTTTATAGAATGGTCTGCCTATCCATGTGAGAGACGCAGACTCGGTCTCAACCTTTAAGCCTTTATTGAAGACTCATCTCTTCAGTAGGTCCTATGATTGAGTGTAGTCTGGCCCAGGAGTGTGAAGGTGAACGGAAAGGCACTGGAGCAACGAACCGCCCTTGCTGTCTCTGCCTGGCCGGTTCCCCTCTCTCCACTGGGATTCTTTGCCTCAAACCCTATTACAGGGGCTGAGTCACTGGCTTACTGGTGCTCTTCCATGTCATCCCTAGGAGGGGTGCGTCACTTGAGTGGGTTGAGTCACTGACACAATCTTTCTGTCCGGGTTGGCGCCCCCATTGGGTTGTGCCGTGGGGGAGATCTTCCTGGGCTATACTCTGCCTTTTCTCAGGATGGTAAGTTGGTGGTTGAAGATATCCCTCTAGTGGTGTGGGGGCTGTGCTTTGGCAAAGTGGGTGGGGTTATATCCTGCCTGTTTGGCCCTGTCCAGGGGTATCGTCGGACGGGGCCACAGTGTCTCCCGACCCCTCCAGTCTCAGCCTCCAGTATTTATGCTGCAATAGTTTGTGTCGTGGGGCAGTCTGTTATATCTGGAGTATTTCTCCTGTCTTATCTGGTGTCCTGTGTGAATTTAAGTGTGCTCTCTCTAATTCTCTTTCTTTCTTTATTTCTCTCTCTCGGAGGACCTGAGCCCTAGGACCATGCCTCAGGACTACCTGGCCTGATGAATCCTTTCTGTCCCCAGTCCACCTGGTTGTGCTGCTGCTCCTGTTTCAACTGTTCTGCCTGCGGCTATGGAACTCTGACCTGTTCACCGGACGTGCTACCTGTCCCAGACCTGCTGTTTTCAACTCTCTATAGACAGCAGGAGTGATAGAGATACTCTGAATGATCGGCTATGAAAAGACGACTGACATTTACTCCTGAGGTGCTGACCTGTTACACCCTCTACAACTACTGTGATTATTATTATTTGACCTGGTCATCTATGAACATTTGAACATCTTGGCCATGTTCTGTTATAATCTCCACCCGGCACAGCCAGAAGAGGACTGGACACCCCTCATAGCCTGGTTCCTCTCTAGGTTTCTTCCTAGGTTCTGGACTTTCTAGGGAGTTTTTCCAAGCCACCGTGCTTCTACACCTGCATTGTTTGCTGTTTGGGGTTTTAGGCTGGGTTTCTGTACAGCACTTTGTGCCATCAGCTGATGTAAGAAGGGCTTTATAAATACATGTGATTGATTGATAAACATATTCATTAGTTCACTTCATAGATGTTACACCCTGTATATAAATTCCTTATTGTGTTTTTATTCCTCTTGTGTTACTATTTTTATTCAATTTTTTTTAACTCTGCATCATCGGGAAGGGCTAATACCAAGCATTTCACAGCAAAGTCTACACCTATCGGTGCGTGTGACAAATAAAATGTGATTTGATTTAGATAGTTGCACGTTTTGCAACGTAAAAAAAGCATGTGTTTCTTATTGGAAAAGTTGACATAGTACCTCCCCCAATTTAGCCCGTTCGCCTCTGTTTTGTCTAGTGAATACTGGCCTTGCTGACGTGACCAACGTGACTACACAGCGAAGAGCTGTGACCCATATTGTAGGAAATCGAGAGCTGGTGTCAGCCAGACTAAATGAAAATGACCCTGTCCCTGGGAAATTATGCAGTAACCCCCACGCTCGCTGCGACAGGTGGATTCACTTGTCAGTCCCAGAGGTCTCCTAGCTACAGCCTACAGAGCATCATCAACGTCTCTCAGCAACTAGGTTTGGTTGCACTAGCACCTAATTGTTGACTCATCACTCTGCACTTGGTGTCTTTCATTGTGTGTATATAGTGTGAAATTAATACTCAAAGACATTGTAAACATTATTTTCATAACACTCAGTCCTGCTATAGTAGTTCACTAAACTACAGAATATGTTGTCTATTGAAGTTATTATCTCTGGCTCTTTTGATATCAACTTCAGAATTAATAATAACAAGGTTTGGTGTAGTTTGAAAGGGTTTTGTCACGTATACTCCCTCTACGGCCTCTATATCATCAGGCTGCTGATTATCGTCTCGCGCACCTGTGCCTCATGACACTCACCTGGACTCCATCACCGCCTTGATTATCTTCCCTGTATCTGTCACTCCCCTTGGTTCTTTCCTCAGGTGTCATTGACTCTGTTGTCATGTCGGTGCATTGTTTGTGTTTCACGTTTATTGTTTTGTTTATTTATTAAAACAGTCACTCCCTGTACTTGCTTCCCGACTCTCAGCGCAATCGTTACAGGTTTTATCCGGACAAGGAAAACCCCAGCCCTATAGTCATAGCACCGCTTATTTTGTCATAACATACGACTAGGACCAAGAATTTTACCTGAAAGGTCATGAGATCAGGAAAAACTTTAGGCTCCAGAAATGACGAGACTTTTGCCACACAGCTTTTGAGTAGGTCCCGGACGATACCAGTATTACTCGTTAGTATCATGGTAAGGAAACATAACACGAAGCGGATGTAACTCATCCAGTGTCACATTTATTATTTTTCCAATTATTTTCCAGTATCGCAATATTTTTTTCCACAGGAAAAATGTAACCACAAAGCAGATAAAAACCTGCTGTATGTAAAATATGATTTTACATACATGGTAAGGAAAAATATGATTTTACATACAGCAGGTGTTTATCTGCTTCGTGTTTACATTTTTGCTGTGGAAAAAATATTGCGATACTGGTATCGTCCCAGCCTTACTTTTGAACATGTGGTGCCACCGCTAACGTTGCATCACTTGTGGACCAATTTACCTGAATTAGATTAAATGCATGCAGCAGTGAGTGAATTGCAAAGTAATGACATGATATGGCAACTGGCAAGCCTCTCTGTTGCACAAAAGTGAAAGTGAAGTTAGTGAGCACCTGTGAGAGGGAAGCTACAGAGACCTTGTTAGTAGCTAGCTAGCCTAGCTAGCTAAACAGACATCCTAGCATTGCATCAGATGTTGTAAAACTATTTTTACCCAATACTACCTCACTGTTACAGGCTTTGGTTTTTCCATTTGTTTTTAAGTTGGACTTTAGCATGTATAGCTTGTTAGTACCTAGGTTGCACCGATTGGTATTGGCTCGTTATTCAGTATGTGTTACACCTGTGATGGTTGCCAGATCGTTAATGGGAGGGTGTTTCACCTGTGCTGGCCCAGTGCTCCAGTTTGTCTTGATAGATGTGGAGGGTAAACAGGAGTAGTTGGTGCGCCTTATTTACATTTCTAGACAAACCCTCCTTTATCTGATTTCCCGGATTTCCTTTTGCTCTACCTCTGTTTGCCTTTTAGTGGGCAAATTTAGTGGAAACTATTGTCTTTTAGGTCCCAGTTGTTGTTGCTATGCAACTTTCAGTGGACTTTAGCACCCCTACTAAAACCCCACCTGTTTTGGTTGTTGTCAGTGACTCTTTGTTAGTTCCCCCTCCTGTTTGAGCGACATTATTGGTTTTCTTGCTGGGGAACGTAACAATCACCAATAGTTCACTACCCAGATAGCAGACGATTCCGGGCCACTTGCGGCAACTGTTTGGCACTGCTGGCTTTGCCTCAGAATGGGCCAGTCCTATGTGGGCCAAATACTGCAAACGATTCTGTATTCATTATGGCAGGCCAAATTTGGGCCAATTGTGGCTTGCGATATAATGCCAACATATACACTACCATTCAAAAGTTTGGGGTCACTTAGAAATGTACTTGTTTTTGGAAAAGCCATTTTTTTTGTCCACTAAAATAACATCAACTTGATCTGAATTAGTGTAGACATTGTTAATTACTATTGTAACCAGAAACGGCAGATTTTTGTGTGGAATATCTACATAGGCATACAGAGGCCCATTATCAGCAACCATCACTCCTGTGTTCCAATGGCACATTGTTAGCTAATCCAAGTTTATAATTTTAAAAGGCTAATTGATCATTAGAAGACACCTTTGCAATTATGTTAGCACAGCTGAAAACTGTTGTTCTGGTTAAAGAAGCAATAAAACTGGCCTCCTTTAAACTAGTTGAGTATCTGGAGCATCAGCATTTGTGGATTTGATTACAGGCCCCGGTGCACAACTGAGCAAGAGGACAAGTACATTAGTGTCTAGTTTGAGAAACAGACACCTCACAAGTCCTTCCAGCTACAATAGTTATGTACAACATTAACTATGTCTACACTGTATTTCTGATCAATTTGATGTTATTTTAAATGGACAAAAAATGTGCTTCTCTTTAAAAAAACAAGGACATTTCCAAGTGACCGCAAACTTCTGAACGGTAGTTTTTTCCATATAATTTTGTTATTAAATATGCACTCGACATTTTATGCACTTGAAATCTCATATGTACATATCAATTTCACTGTTATATTTAATTTATGTTAACTGCTTGTTTGCACATTCTCTATACTCTTTGATCCACTGTTATTAATATTTTAGATTGTATTAGTTTTATTATTATTATATTTTGTACTTGCTGTTGTTGGCCGACATGCAAGTAAGCAATTCCTTGTAAGGTATTACTATATTTCTTGCACATGACAAACATATTTGCCTTGACAATGGATTGCAATTAACTCCCTATTTCGGTGCTACATAAAGTTGAACCTATTAAATGGTTTAATTGTTCTTTTGAACCTAAGGAAATGGTTCTTTATATAGCCATAAAGGTTCCATTCATAACCTTAAGCATGCCTTTAATATAATTTTGTTTTAAACATCAAAATGTTAAACTATCTTTAAAGTAAAGAACATTCACTATTTAAAACCATTGTTATTTTTTTTGTGTACCAAATGTTTTACACAGTTTGATTATTCAAAGTGAATACCTCCAACTCTTTGGCGCCAACCCCAAGTCATATGACATGAACAACCGCTTAGACTACAAGACTGTTATTTCGAGAGGAGAACCCAGGGATCAGTTACCAACTTGCAGCATTGCTAGCTAGCTACATGTGACAATAACACTGTTGTTGCATCCAATAGCTAGCTAGCTAACTTAATGAAATAGTTAGGTTAGCCATTTTTCCCTACCTGACCTTTTTATATAGCTTAGCTAGCTGTCAATGATATATTTTCCTTATGAAACTGCAATTGGACTGTGAAAAATGTAGTGTAGGCAAGGTAACCTGGCTAGGTTAGCTAGCTATGAATTTCTGGCAATGAGCTAGCTAGCCAAAAATGTCAGCTAGCTAGCTTGTCAGGCAGACTTAAAAGCTAGCTAGATTAATATTGGACTTATAGCAAGTAGGCTGTCAACTGCAATTATTTGCTGTCCGGTTATTTGACTAACATTTGTGAGCTAAATCGGAGCGTGTTCTTTGTGATTGCTAGCTAACTATCTAAGTTAACATATCCTTAGCTGCCCAAGTAAAATGAGTAGGTGTACTAGCTAGTAGCTAGCTTCTCACTAGCTAGTAGCTAGCTTCTCACTAGATAGTTCTCATTTTTCTTTTAGGTTGTGTGAGTTAGCTGTAGGGGCCACTACTGAGGATGCTAGCTAATTAAATGGTGAACACTGTAGCTAGCTAACACTATCTGATAAACAAGTGTGCAAAGCTGTCATCAAGGCAAAGATTGGCTATTTGATGAATCTCAAATGTAAAATATATTTTGATTTGTTTAACACTTTTTTGGTCACTACATGATGCGTTATGTTAAAGTTTTGATGTTTTCACTATTATTATACAATGTAGAAAATAGTAAAAATGAAGAAAAACCCTTGAATGAGTAGGTTTTCTAAAACTTTTGACTGGTAGTGTACATCTCGAGCTATATCTCATGCATCCTCACAGGCGATTGAAGTGTCCCCAGTGTTGCTTGTTGTTTTGGCCTTGGTTGGAGGTGCTTATTTTATCTTTAATGTTTAGCAACATTGTCTCTTCCTAACTTAAAGCTAGAAAGTGTTGGTTTCTTTTTGCATTTCCATCTCCTGAACAAGTCAGCCATTATAATTATGCTTTAAAAGTTAGTGGTATTATTATCTGAGACATATATCCAGAGCTGTATGGCGCCTTAGTTATCCAAAACTAAGATAGTGTTTGTGTTTTTGATATTGGAAAATACATGTTAGTTTTCAGCAGCCAATATGCTATTGAAATGAGGTGAATTACTTAATATTAACGTTCAATATCCATATGTTATGGTCACTTTTCTGTTGTCTGTGGTTACAGATTCACTATTTGGGATTGAGGTGACTGTGATGTGAAAGAGAGTGTGTGGAGGGAGGACCATGGACCATGGCACATAATCTCCCATGATCTTTCAAAGACCATGAGCTGGAGGGGAATCAATGGAAAGGTGCCCTTCTGCCAACTGCAGCTCAAAGAGACAAGTAACGTTCTACTGTTGCCAAAGTCCTTCATGAATACTAGAAAGCATAGAAAGAAACAACTAAATAAACCAATGATTATTTTTTCCCCAATTTAAAATGTAAAGCTGCGATGAGGAGAAACTGGCTCACGTCCGGTGCAACTGAAAAAGTGTAAAAATAATCCAAAGATTTCTTCTGTAGAGAGAGGATAAAAAATGTTTCACAAATGTTTGTTCCAATAATACAGCATAAACGCTTCGTTTGTAACTGGGTCTGGTGTTAGTTGAAATTAAGATCAGCTGCGCATGGGGAATCTAGCTTGTATTTTAATTTTTACCAAGTGATCATGTGATGTTAATAGTGCTACATTTTCATTACAACTATGGTGTCATTAAGCTGGACAAGTGTTTTGCACCATCAATGTTGCTGTCTTAGTGACTAGTTAATGTTACAATGTTTTCAGTCTTTGTTATTTCAGGGCTCGTTGTAATCTGCAAGTCATGTTTCTATTTTGTATTTACAAGGCTCATTTGGGCAACAATCATTTGAGATGTGAGCTTGTTTTAAAACAATACATGTAACAGTGTTAGCTGGGTTGCCACTGCAGAACATTAATGTTAAGTATCAATGCACTTGTACGTTATGGTGCATGATTGAGTAAGCTAACATGCATTTACTAGACTTTAGTACATTACAGTAGAGCACAATAGAGTACAGTATACATTACTGTATTCTAATTTAATGTGCTTTATTGTGCTAACTGTACTATACTATACAAATGAAAAGACAATTTCAGTATTTAGGACCCTAATCATATAAATGCCATGTTATAGAAGGGTGAAGACGTTACTTTTTTTTGAAATATCACTAGGTTATGAGTAACTTATCTGCAGCAGCAGTTATCTTCCTGAGATGGAAATAGTAACAAAGGCTCCAAAAACACACAACTACGTACTTTTACAATCTGCAAAGTTCTGGTTATCATGGTGCAGGTCTGTAGATGTAGAGTTACGGCTGCAGCATCTGAGCCACTGCAGGCCCATAATTCCAAACCACATGTGGGCCAGATATACATTTTGATAACTGGGTAGTATCACAACATTAGGAAACATTTTATGAACCATTAAATTTAACGCGTCATAATGCTCATGAATATTCATATCTCGCCCCAATATCTCAAAGGCATGATAAATTCACCTGCCGTTCTTCAGGTTTGCTTGAACAGGAGCCTCTGACCAGAAAGTTTGCTAATGTAAAGCACCAGTGCAACATTTCACCTAAATAAATCCATCACAAACTGATCGATTCTCAATTGCAAAATTCAGACATGAAAAACAACAAAGACCAATGAAAAATGTATTTAGGTCAAATAAAATACAAGCAAAATATATATTTTTAATCCTTTCATTCAATTGCTGTGAATGTCCAGCATTCAAGATTCAATTGCTGTGAATTTCATGTATGCTTTTTGCAATTGAGAATCACTCCGGGATTGATTGCTTTGGTCGGCAGGAACATCAGACCAGCATGCGCTGTCTCTCCCGCTCTACTTTGGAGTTTACAGACGTAGGTATATATTTACTAGATCTCCAGTGTGTTCCTGTTTATAAAGTTTATAACACGTTAGTTAATGTACAGTTCATAAAACTTTTCCTAATGTTGCGAGACAAGCTAAATATTAGGGTAATAGTATTATGTAAAAAGAGTTATACACCATCTGATGCAATGCTAGGTTCGCTATAGCTAGCTATAATGGACATGGTGCCTGTGTCAGCAGCACCACGGAAGAGATCCACCTTTCCTGCTCACAAGGCCTCTAAAAGTCTGTAAGTAGGCTATTTTTGTTTTCAAGTGTACATTCTTTCATAAACTCAAGCACTGTTTTATGTTAGAATTGCATTTTGACTTGTTTATTCTAGTTGTTTAGTTTGCGATGGTGCTTGGCTAATTTGTGCAACAACAGAAATCGGCATTTCACATTCTTAAAATAAAGTGGTGATCCTAACTGACCTAAGACAGGGAATTTTACTATGATTAAATGTCAGGAGTTGTGAAACACTGATTTTAAATGTACATGTAAACTTCCGACTTCAACTGTATGCTCCGGTTTATTTATGTGTGCTCCGGTTTATTTATGTTTTCAAGAATTGTATACGTTCATAACTTGTTTTATTGTGTTGCGAATTACATTAGGCTATGTGTGAGGTGAGGCAGACATACACATACGTCTTACACGGAACCCAAACCGGCTGCGCATGTGCGCCATCTTGCATACATTTATTTTGTTCCCCTACACCAAACGCGATCCCGACAAGCAGATTATAATATCAAAACAAACTCTGAACCAATTACATACATTTTGGGAACAGGTTGAAAAGCATTAAACATGTATGGCAATTTAGCTAGTTAGCTTGCACTTGTTAGCTAATTTGTCCTATTTAGCTATCTTGCTGTTGCTAGCTAATTTGTCCTGGGATATAAATATTAGGTTGTTATTTTACCTGAAATGTACAAGGTCCTCTACTCCGAGAATTAATCCACACATAAAACGGTCAACAAAATATTTTCTAGTCATCTCTCCTCCTTCCAGGCTTTTTCATATTTGAACTTATATGGTGATTGGCATCTAAACTTTCATAGTATTACCACAACAACCGGCAACACATTTCGTCTTTCAATCACCCACGTGGGTATAACCAGTGAGGAGATGGCACGTGGGTACCTGCTTCTATAAACCAACGAGGAGATGGGAGAGGCAGGATTTGCAGCGCGATCTGCATCAGAAATAGAAAGGTCTTCTATTTTAGCCCTTGGCAACGCAGACGCTCGGGGGCAGTGTGGGAGCAATAATTCAATAACATAGATTTCAAAATGTATTTTGCTACGCTCGCACACGCGACGCAATCGGTGTAGTCAGGGTATTAGGCTACCAGCCACACAGCGAGGGAACTGTTTATTATTAGTGTGGTGCAGAAACATTCCTAATTTGTCCATGTGCAGAGTTTATATTCCCTTCTGCCGCACAACAATGTGTTGCCAAGTTTGTTTCCCCTCATTCTAGCTCATGTGAAAATGGCTAATGTAACAGGATAAAGAAAATGAAACCCCCGGTTTGGAAGGATTTTTTGGAGTCATTGTGGACAAGGAGAACAACCGGTAGATGGATACACAGCCTGCAAAACTGCGAGCAGATATTTTTTTGTATACTTTTACCCCTTTCTTGTTATATCCAATTGGAAGTTACAGTCTTGTCCCATTGCTGCAACTTCCCGACAGACTCTGAAGAGGCGAAGGTCGAGAGCCGACGAAAACATGACACTGTCAAGCCGCACTGCTTCTTGACACATTGCTAGCTTAACCCGGAAGCCAGCTGCACCAATATGTTGAAGGAAAAACTATCCAGCTGGCTGCGGAGTCAGCTTGCAGGCGCCTAGCAAGGAGTCGCTAGAGCACAATGGGACAAGGAAATCCCGGCTGGCCAAACCCTCCCCTAACCCTGGCGATGCTGGGCCAATTGTGCGCCGCGTCATGGTTCTCCCGGTCATGTGACAAAGCCTGGGATCGAACCCGGTTCTGTAGTGACGCCTCAAGCACAGCGATGCTGTGTCACTCGGGAGGCCAAAGCAGGTATTAATTTACGATAATTCAGTTAAATATCAGTTCATTCTTACATTAATTCAGGCTTTCATTCATTTAGTCCATACGCAGGCCATATAAAGTTTAAACCTGTGCAGCTAGTAAAAATGTGAGTAGCCAGGTAGCCAATAGCCTACTAAATAAATATAGGCTATTTTTGTAGCCCATAGCCTATTTGATTCTGGGAATTGTTTAAGTTTCAACTAAACTATTTAATTATCTAAACCAGATTGAATGTAAGGGTATTATTTTGTTATGTCGGCCATAGATTTTCATTTGGTAAGAAGGCTAATTAGAAGGCTCTTTTTCAAAGCGATTTGAGTTGAATGTGCCGCATCACATTGTGAAAATAAGATAGGCCTATCGTTCTTAATTCATGGCATGGTTTCATTTTATCCAAACGTTGAATAGACATGTAGACAAATTAATTAATGCAGGGAATGGAATAGCCCAATAGCTTACTACTCTGGAGTCATAAAAACACAGAAATAAATTGATGTTATTTGTCTTGTCACGGATCGTCTCTCGTAACAATTCTATGTGGGTTGGTTGGGACTTGTATAGTGCTTTTCAAGGACCCAAAGTCGCTTTACAATTATAGAAGTGAAAAAGGAAAATAAGCAAAACAGGAGTCAAAACAAAACATCAGACTAAACAAAACGTGAATAAAGAGAGGGGTGGGCTCAAAGAAGGGAAAGAGTGTGGTGTATGGGGAGGGTAGGGTAGGGATTTCGATACGAACCCAGTTTAGGGTAAGGGGCGGGGGAGAAATTGGGGTTAGGATAGAAATCCGGTTTCGGGTAAGGGGTTGGATTGGGTTTAAGTACAGAGCTGAAGTAATTGGGTCACGACGGAAAGTAATAGGAAACAACAGGCAATGACAGTAATTACCCAGATACAAAATACTCAAAATGTAAGTTTGGAGGTTGGCCCACATACATTTTATAAATGTATATGAAAGTTCCAAGTACATTCTTAATAAGTATACGGTGCTGCTAAAAAGAGGTGTAATGGCCTTAAACACTTACTACTTAACTTCTGCTTATTAACTTCTATTATTGATAGTTCTTCAGTAACTAATAATAGTTTCTACATAACCAGGAAAATTCATCACACTTTATATCAGTATTTACCAGCCACATATGAACTATTAATGTGTTATTACTGCTTTCTTATCTTGTATCTCTTGTGTTTTTATTCTATTTTCATTATCTACATTATTTGTATTTATTACTGCACTGTTGGGAAAGAGCTCACAAGTAAGAATTTCACTGTTTTACACCTGTTGTATCCTGTGCACGTGGTGAATACATCTTCTTGAATATTCTTACCTGGTTGTTGTTGTCTTATTTCCCTGTTGTTTCCTGTTTACTTTCCATAACGAAAATGGTCATGTGGAATCAGGATTGGGAATCAAGAGGTTTGCAGACAAGGCAGAGAGAGGCCCAGGGTTGGGTGGTTAGTGATGGATTGTTATATGTGAATGGGAAAGAGGACTTGGAGTACTTTTTCTACTGTCCAAAATTGTTGCATTTATCTGTGTTACAGTGCAGCTAAATCAATGATGTGTGAATGTGGGTGTGGAAGAGGAGTTCATTTTAAAAAGAGGGCTTTGGTGAGAAAGAACAACTCTGCAATCATCAATTTGATCTGTTATCCAATTGAAACCAAAGAGGTTCAACATATCACTCATGGGTGCTGTCAAACGAAACTTTGGCTAAAACGGAACAAATTCAGAAAAATGACATTTGGCCAAATGATTAACAATTTCAACACGCTAAGAAGTGGAACCAAGAAGGTTATTATTATAGCTATATCATGGAACAACTGTTCTATTATCTGTACCTTTCTCATGTACTCCCTTTTCCACATAGGTATTTAGAAGGTATAGAGTCATGTAACATTGAGAATGAAAAAATATATGTATTGGGCGTACTAAAAAAAGTAATTATATCATGTAATAACCTTCTCCAGGTTCCCCCTATCTTCTTGTAGTGTTCCCCCTTTCCTCTCCTCCTTTCCTGATCTCTGCCATTATATCTCTGACGGCATGCTGTCCCAGGCAAGCCTCCTGTCACATGAAATAAATTGCCTTCACTCTGAATGGGTCAAAACAACACAGAGATGTCATTATTTTTGCGGCAATTGATCATACCTGGGGAGAGAAAAGTCAATAGTTTCTATAATTGCAATGTCCCCAGCCACATCAGAGGCACATATGAGTGCTTTTTATTTCATACCTTTCGTTTCATGCTCATAGAGATAGGAGTCATGTTGAGAGGTATGCTAAAGAGAGAAACTGGCCAGGCATGAGGTTAACCTGCATCTAAATAACATCATTAATAAAGTTGATTTGCAACTATTACTATTTGCAGAATACTTGTTTTCTATATCTTCCAAACAGGAATTGAATGTTCACTAAGTAGGTTTATCAAAGACCCAAAGATGTTAATTCACAAATTTGTTACGAAACCACTAATGTTTCAAAGCTATCACTCCACTGACTATCACTGGCTATCACTACAAGTCTAACCTTGCAAGCCGCCTGATCTTGTGAGCTTACATGAATAGTTCATGTAAGCTTGTGAGATCAGGCGGATTGCGGGGCTACCTGAGATCTAGGCTTAGTGCCCAATTTCCACAGCACAATCATTTGGATAAGCCATGGTAGGTTCGCCCTCATGTGAGAGCTAGCAAGCAGGCTAGGTATCAACAGCCAATCCAGTAGTGTCTTTCTCCAACTTTGGTTTTGTTCTGTTGACACTCCCTCGCCCATGCTCACATCGCCCCGTCCACTTCCCTTCACTCCATTGAAAATGAATGGGGCTCCGTTTCATCACCCTCAACGTGTTATGTGGAAATGGATTGTAACTCATGGATGACGCCGATTCTCATTATTTTATGAGGATATAAATGATGATTGACACCAAGCCTATTTTTTTCTCTGTGCCTATATGTCATTGATGAATCCTTGTAGTGGCTATATCAAGCTGTGAAGAACAAGAGGGAAGATCTTAAAAGGAAACTGAACCCACTTGGAGTTTGATGGAATATGTAAAAAAAAATTGCAGTGCGTTAGCAACAATAAATGACACGTTTTCATAAAACATTTTATTTTAGTAAGTAAATTCATACAGTTTCATTCTTCCACTGAAGGAAATAGTCCGGACAGAAACCTGGTCGTTATGGATGTTGGCTAGTCGTTCATTCTAAAGATTATATTGGTAATGTTGTTAGGGAAATCAATTCTAACAAAATATGGTTGCTGCTAGCTAAACTAGCTACCCTACAGCTAGCCGAGTCATGTCTGCTAATGTTAGTAGTTTTTGTTCGTATTTACTTGTACATTGCCATTTATTGTGCATCCATTAAAGTGTCCCATGTTGCCTGGGGCGTTGTCTTCAGGAACAACCATTCTGCTCCTCTTCGCTGCTGGAGTGGCACTGGTGCTGATGTTGGTGCTGTTTGCTAGGATGTCGCTCCATCTCTTTCTGTCCCTGTCATTTGGCCTCCAAAAGCTCTCGCTTTTATGTCTACTCACAGACATGATCCGCCTTGCCTCAGGCCCTGCGTCCAACAGCTTCGGCACAAGGGTGCTGCAGAGGCAATGTCTGGTGTACACGTTGGTATTTGACCCTCTGCATACTCTTAGTCACCAAATAATTTACACCCATAGACTCTCATGTGTACCTGGAACAACGACAGACAAAAAATAGCTAACTTAGTCCACGTGCTAACATTGTAGCTAGGCTATATAGGAATATGTGACCCGTTTCAGGAAAGTAGGCGTAGGTCGCGAGTCACTACTTCACAGGAGAGCCGTTTGAACGTAAACTTTTTTTCAAAAATCGGAATAGTTTTTTGGGGCAGAAATGCCTTCTCTAACATGTGCACTTTCATGTGCCTTAATAACAAACTTGTATGCCATCTGTAAATACAAATAAAATTGTTAAATTACAAGCGTAGTTGGTTTAGCCACAGAAAAAGAAGCAACCTTCCTGCTAGCCATGATTGGCTGAGATAATGAGTGGGTTGGACATGCCGAGAGATGAGTTTGGATTGGTCTGCCATATAGCACGCGTCTGTTTATTTGAGCTGGTCAGTATGTCTATGAAACCTGTCTAAAGAGGCTTTTTTTATGTATCGTGTAGTAAAACTTGTGCAAGTATCCATTTCAATAGAAATGCACTGCAACAAATGTTTCAGAGCACTCTCGTCTGAGAGTGCCAGAGCTCAGAATAACTGATGAATTTACGAACGCTCAACACCGGTTGAATATGACCGGTGTCAGTAAATTATGGCAAAAAAGCAGAACTAAATTGTTGCCAGGAGCACAGTTAGTCACCAACGCTTTGGATAACATGAAAACAGCCTAATCAGCTCTGCTAGGGTGAGTAAAATGGTCAGAGTATCAAGGCAAGACCCAAATGTATTCACAAGAGGCAGATGTTTGGAGTCGTACAATGTTTATTTATCCAAAGGGGTTGGCAAGAGAATGGTCGTGGACAGGCAAAAAGGTCAAAACCAGATCAGAGTCCAGGAGGTACAGTGGCAGACAGGCTCATCGTCAAAACCCGGAGGACTAGAAAAAGGAGAATGCAAAAAGCAGGAGAACGGGAAAACCGCTGGTTAACTTGGAAACATACAAGACGAACTGGCACAGAGAGACAGGAAACAGAGGGATAAATACACTGGGGAAATTACGCGACACCTGGAGGGGGTGGAGACGATCACAAAGGACAGGTGAAACAGATCAGGGCGTGACACAGAGTTTGGCTGGGGGCTGAAGATTAAGATGATTCTTGTGGCATTGCACACGGTCAGTGTGAACCAGAGTGACTTGACACAACGACGGGCCAAGCAAGCTGTACAAACAAAACGGAAACGACACAGGACGTCTTATTTAATGAAAGGGGTTGCAGTCTGCCATGAAGCATTCAACCATGTATACGGGTGGAATCAAGTTAGCCAGGTGTGTCTGACGGTGATATCCGCTTCTATTAATAATGCCAAAATATTTGTATCTGGAATTTGTCTTTCAGCATCAGTAGAACACGCCTGAGTCTTCTCCACCAGTCATACAAGACGAATGGTCTAATGCCTCCCATCAAAAAGAGAGCTGGCCCAAGCAAGCACAGATTACACCTGACGCATGAGGACTTTCAGCGAGTTGTGAACTTCATCAACAACAACGCAGAGGATGATGCAATAGTATTACCCGGACGCCACCCAGGACACAAGCACTTTGGTGTAAAGCTGCTGCCATCCCATGTGGCAAAAAAGCAGTGTGGCATCTCTACAAGGAATTGATGAAAACACTTGGTATGTAAAGCAAAAACAACAAGTTTTGATTATTTAATTGACCTCCAACATGATTGGTACTACTATTATTGATCTCACATTATTTCTGTATTTTCCAGAGGTACGTGTAGTCGGCCTTTGTTATCATTTTAACTTAGTTTCCAAGATGATGTTTCTGAATGCACTGCTGCTGCTCTGCACATTTGTAGGTAAGTGGAAATTACCGGATGATATTACGTTTTACCTTACATTTTCTTATTATTAACTTATCTGAAGACCATTTTATTTCAATTTTTGGCTAAAATGTATTTGTCACATACGGCAAATACAATAGGTGTAGACCTTACATTGAAATGCTTACTTACGAGTCCTTAATAAGGATCCGCCCCTTTTTTTTTTAATTTTCGCCTAAAATGACATACCCAAATGTGCTGTAACTGCCTGTAGCTCAGGACCTGAAGCAAGGATATGCATATTATTGATTCCATTTTAAAGGAAACACTTTGACGTTTGGGGAAATGTGAAATTAATGTAGGAGAATATAACACATTAGATCTGGTAAAAGATAATACAAACAAAAAAACATGCTTTTTCAACAACAACAAAAATAATCATCTTTGAAATGCAAGAGAAAGGCTATATATTGAGTTAGGATCCTAGGTGTCATTTAGATTGTGTCCATAAAATGGCAGCAGTGTGTGCAAAGTTTCAGATGGATCCAGTGAATAATTACATCACAACACAATATTTTGTCAAGTCTGCCAGGAGTTTGTCCAAATGTGCCCACTTGGTCAAATTATACATTTTCAAGTACATGACTATAGAAAACATACAAAAATGCTACGGTAATAAAAAATGTAAATTTACACACACCCAGGAATGTCATACATGATGAATCATTAGCTTCCCTACAGAAAATGCATACATGATGAATCATTAGCTTCCCTACAGAAAATGCCTTAACTTTCACACATCTAGATGGCCGGGCGGGGTGGGTGTGGAGCCAGAGACAGCAGTGGGGTCAAACTGTAGACCCCAGTTCCTACATTTGAATATAAAAATCTATTTTTATCAAACAAAACTATGCTGCATTGTATCTCTGGGACCATCAGGATGAGAAATCAGAGCAAGATTACTGAATTGATGTACATTATTTACCTTCACAGATGAATGTATCAAACCAGTTGCCGTGAAAAGTGTTTTGTTGTTGTGCTCTATCCTCAAACAATAGCATGCTGTTTTTCCCCCTGTCATAGCTGTTTAACAATGATTTAAGCTTTCTGCCCATATGAGACATGTCTATGTCCCGGAAAGTTAGCTGGTGTATACAACGTTGGCTAGCCACATTATCACATATTGAGCAACAACCGTCCCGGTTTAGGTACACTGATCCCGTAGAGGTTTAATGTTATTTTGTTGTTTGCAGGTGCACTATCCTTCTGACCATATGTAACCAGGTCCCATCTACTTTTTAACTCCTCGCAAGTGTGGCTTGTTTGGTGTCTGCTGTGAAGGAATACCACAACAAGTCAATTACTTGATTGATGAAGGCATGTCATCCAGCAAAGACAGCAGCGCAGTCATCAACTACATGCACCATTTCTTCACCATCTACGGAGTTGGGGAAACATGTGTGGACCTGATTTGTGATAACTGCATTGGCCAAAACAAGAACAAGTTTGTACTCGGGTATTGTGCCTGGCGGACCATGCACAAGCTCCACCACAGTCTGGACCTTCACTTCCTGATCACAGGCCACACCAAGTTTGCCCCGACAGGTGCTTCGGTGCTGGTGGAAAGCAATGGCTGGCAACAACACCTGACTCTGTACTTCAGGGCGCTGCCACAGTTCAAGCAGTACCAGCACTTCAGGTGAATATCATTTTCATTGCATTGTTTGAGGTTATTTTTCCTATCTAAACTTGGGAGGTGAATTGATGTTGTGAAAGGTTGTAGTGTCATTTTTGGGGGGTTATTTCCTGTTTTACAGCTTTGATGCTCTGGAGCTTGGTGTTGTTGTCGCCAAGGAGCGTTCGAACTCAGCCGGGACCAGGTTTCAGCTGCAGTGCAATGCTGACATCCTTCCTCCCATAGATGGTCTGCCGGTACAAGCACCACCTGGACTGGACACAGCTAGACAAACTATATTTTTGACAAGATATGGGAGTTTTGTGATGAAGAGGCTATGGACATCACATGCCCTGCACCAAAGTCAAGGGCAGAACAGAAACAGGCTCTCCGAATATAGATTCCCTTGTTCATGCGTGGTTCGGACGGACCAGTCATCAGCACTATCTGCAGTGCCTCTATTCAAATGACTCTCTTCTAAAACATATGTTGCTGCTACAATTTTTTTTTATCCTGCTGCTCAGCCACTTTAGCCCTGATTGTATGCATATAACTACCTCATCTATCCCTGATATTATTGTTCTTGTACATACTGTATACTATTTGATTTATATTGACACTACTACTATATATCTATTTCTGATATTGCTATTATGCAAGTAACCATTTGGCTGTACCGTTTACACCTTCTGTAGAGACCCATCCACTTGGCAATATGTGGCTGGTGGTTATAGCATTTCTTTCACATGACCCATCAATTTAGACAAGTGTGTCTGGTTAAGCGTCATCTAATATTTAGAGAATATTTTTATCTGGACACTTTCTGTTTACCTGGAATTTTACGTTATTGTAGGCTATTACTTTTACCACTTTTAGTCTTAATCTTTACTACACTACTCACTGTTTACCACATGGCCTAACACGTGAATCCTTAAAGAGATGGGTGGGGATGGCTTAAGAGGGTGTGTACAATGCAGAATGGGTGTAGACAAAGGAGAGCTCTCCGGTAGCTACCAAAACAGTCAAAGGCCATTTTCTCAAACATGTATCAACCCTAAAAAGCATAATTAATTTCCCCTGTGTGCCTAAAAAAATGCAGTGTATGATATACAATTTTGTAGCTCTGAGTCTCTGCTTTTATCCAATGTAAAAAACACAATTTCAAATGTTGCTACATAAGACCGATTTGAGCTGGTCGGTCACATATGGTCGAGTACAAACAATCCAGGTATGCTCTCCGTAAGGCAATCAAGCAGGCAAAATGTACAAAGTGGAGTGACACCCCAGTATCTCTACTTGCCCATCCATCTTCTGCATATCTACCATTCCAGTGTTTAATTGCTATATTGTAATTACTTCGCCACCATGGCCTATGTAACGGCATATTTCCTCCTCTTCGTCTGAAGAGGAGGTGTAGCAGTGATCGGACCAAGACGCAGCGTAGTTAGTGTTCATCATGTTTAATAACGACAAAACCGTGAACACTACAAAATACAAATGTGGCAAAACCGAAACAGTCCTATCTGGTGCATAGACACAAAGACAGAAGACAACCACCCACAAAACCCAACACAAAACAGGCTACCTAAATATGGTTCCCAATCAGAGACAATGACTAACACCTGCCTCTGATTGAGAACCATATCAGGCCAAACATAGAAACAGGAAAACTAGACACACAACATAGAATGCCCACTCAGCTCACGTCCTGACCAACACTAAAACAAAGAAAACACAAAAGAACTATGGTCAGAACATGACAGTACCCCCCCCCCCCCCCCCCCCCAAGGTGCAGACTCCGACCGCAAAACCTGAACCTATAGGGGAGGGTCTGGGTGGGCATCTGTCCGCGGTGCTGGCTCTGGTGCAAGATGTGGACCCCACTCCACCATAGTCTTTGTCCGCTTTAGTGTCCTCCTTTGAGCAACGACCCTCGCCGCCGACCCTGGCCTGGGAACCCTACTAAATGGGCCCACAGGACTGAGGGGCACTTCTCGACTGAAAGACGCCTCTGGACTGAAGAAGCAGCTCAGGACTGAGGGGCAGCTCAGGACTGAGGGGCAGCTCAGGACTGAGGGGCAGCTCAGGACTGAGGGGCAGCTCAGGACTGAGGGGCAGCTCAGGACTGAGGGGTAGCTCAGGCGGCTCTGGCGGCTCCTGACTGGCGGGCGGCTCTGGCGGCTCCTGACTGGCGGGCGGCTCCTGACTGGCGGGCGGCTCTGGCGGCTCCTGACTGGCGGACGGCTCTGGCGGCTCCTGACTGACGGACGGCTCTGGCGGCTCCTGACTGACGGACGGCTCTGGCGGCTCAGGACAGACGGACGGCTCTGGCGGCTCAGGACAGACGGGCGGCTCTAGCGGCTCAGGACAGACGGGCGGCTCTAGCGGCTCAGGACAGACGGGGGGCTCAGACGGCGCTGGACAGACGGGGGGCTTAGACGGCGCTGGACAGACGGGCGGCTCAGACGGCGCTGGGCAGACGGGCAGTTCAGACGGCGCTGGGCAGACGGGCAACTCAGACGGCGCTGGGCAGGCGGCAGACTCTGGCCTGCTGAGGTGCACAGTAGGCCTGGTGCATGGTGCCGGAACTGGTGGTACCGGGCTGAGGGCACGCACCTCAGGGCGAGTGCGGGGAGAAGGAACAGTGTGTACAGAGCTCTGGAGACGCACAGTAGGCCTGGCACGTGGTGCCGGAACTGGTGGTACCGGGCTGGGAACACACACAACTGGGAGAGTGCGGAGAGGAGGAACAGGGCGTACTGGACTCTGGAGACACACAGGAAGCCTGGTGCGTGGTGATGGCACTGGAGGAACTGGGCTGGTGCGAGGAGGTGGCACCGGATAGACCGGACCGTGAAGGCGCACTGGAGCTCTTGAGCACCGAGCCTGCACCGAGCCTGCCCGAATGCTCCCCATAGCCAGGCCAGTGCGGCGAGGTGGAATAGCCCGCACTGGGCTGTGCTGGCGAACCGGGGACACTATGCGTAAGGCTGGTGCCATGTACACCGGCCCGAGGAGACGTACAGCACACGCACAGGAGACATCGTGCGCTCTTCCGCATAACACGGTGTCTGCCCGTACTCTCGCTCTCCACAGTAAGCACGGGAAGTTGGCGCAGGTCTCCTACCTGACTTCGCCACACTCCCCGTGTACCCCCCCCCCAATACATTTTTGGGGCTGCCTCTCGGGCTTCCTACCGCACCGCCGTGCTGCGTCCATACGCCGGTATCCCTCCTCACACTGCTCCAGAGAATTCCAGGCGGGCTCCGGCACTCTCCCTGGGTCGACCGCCCACCTGTCTATCTCCTCCCAAGTAGTGTAGCCCAGATTCTGCTCCCATGTCCATAAATCCTGACTTCGCTGCTGCTGCTGCTGCCACTTCTGCCCGTTACCACGCTGCTTGGTCCTTTTATGGTGGGTGGTTCTGTAACGGCACATTTCCTCCTCTTCGTCTGAAGCTGCAGACTAGTAATTCGTATCTAAGATTTGCTCTTATTCCTCTCGGGCTTCCTGCCGCACCGCCATGCTGCCTCCATACGCCGGTATCCCTCCTCACACTGCTCCAGAGAATCCCAGGCGGGCTCCGGCACTCTCCCTGGGTCGACCGCCCACCTGTCTATCTCCTCCCAAGTAGTGTAGCCCAGATTCTGCTCCCATGTCCATAAATCCTGACTTCGCTGCTGCTGCTGCCGCTTCTGCCAGTTACCACGCTGCTTGGTCCTTTTATGGTGGGTGGTTCTGTAACGGCAGATTTCCTCCTCTTCGTCTGAAGCTGCAGACTAGTAATTCGTATCTAAGATTTGCTCTTATTCTGTAGGGATCGATAGTGTCAGAGCATAACCATTTCCAGCCATGTAGCAAATGCTCTATGTGGTATGGTTAGGAATTCAATAACTATTCGCAATCACAGCGCACGCTGTGGGTTTGCTTAGTCTAAACTCAAACCTGTGCCCCTCAGTTTCCACCGAGGAACGCGTGATCTGAAAAATATTTTCTTAGGTGGTGCTTTTATTCATAACAGTAGAAAAGGCGGTTCTATGTCTGTGCCTGATCATGCCTGTGCTCACGGGGGTGGGCCAATGACTTAGTTCAACTTTAAAGGGAATTACAATTCTCTCACATTAAAGGTTTAACGTCACATTACATAATTTCACAAATAGTTTCATCTTTACTCATTCATTTTATACAATAATTAGATTCAAACCTCATAACGGAGGCACCTGTATAAACAGAGTTAAGGTAATGTGGCTGAATTTTCTTTCATGAGGTCACAAATATGAATCAAAACGGACCGGGTCGTATCTGGCTTCTCCAAAATATGGATATTGTTCCAGTCTCAAATTCTGGAATGTAGTACAATTTGTCTGGAGTTGCTTTGTTCTACCATGGAACTCTCTCTCTCCATACTGCATGAAAAGTGGGTAGAGTTTCCACAAGGAATTTATGACCTGGAGATAACAGAACCTGGGTGTAGGAGAGAGTGAGAAGCCATGATCTATACCCAGAAAGGGCCACGTCATGACAGCTGCCCGCCCAGATGGCATCCCTAGCCACGCCCTCAGAGCATCCAGCTGGCTGGAATGTTTACAGACATATTCAATCTCTCCCTATCCCAGTCTGTTGTCCCCACTTGCTTCAAGATTACCATCACTGATCCTGTATCCAAGAAAGCGAATGAAACAGAACTAAATACCTATCGCCCCATAGCACTCACTTCTGTCATCATGAAGTGCTTTGAGGCTAGTTAAGGATCATATCACCTCCATCTTACCGAACACCCTAGACACACTGCAATTTGCATACTGCCCCAAGAGATCCACTAATGACGAAATCGCAATTGCACTGCACACTGCCCTATCCCATCTGGACAAGAGGAATACCTATGTAAGAATGCTGTTTTCTTAAATCCACAATCTGGATCCTGGCACAGTCTCATTAAAGATCTTGATCACGTTTCTAGCCTCTCTGGACTAAAACCTAATTATGACAAGTGAACCATATTACTTATTGGATCATTAAAGGACACAGTGTTTACACTACCTTGTAGTTTACTAATAAAATGAGTGGATGGTGAAGTAGACATACTCGGCATTCACGTCTCAAAAAATATAAATGAACTTCAATATAAACTTCAATATGAAGTTTGCAAAAATAGATAAGTTACTGCAACCATGGAGTGGTTAAATACTTGTCTCTTTATGGAAAAATCACGTTGATTAACTCTTTGGTCCTATCACAGTTTACTTAGTTACTAATGGTCCTGCCTACTCCATACGACTCATTTATTAAATCATATGAGCAAAACAAATGTCATTTTATTTGGAATGCTAAGCCAGACAAAATTAAACGTGCCAATTTATTTAATGAATATGAGTTTGTGGGGTAAAAATTATTAAATATTAAATCTTTAACCTCTCACTAAAGCTTGAACCTCTTACCAAAAGTTTACATACACTTAGGTTGGAGTCATTAAAACTTGTTTTTCAACCACTCCACAAATTTCTTGTTAACAAACTATAGTTTTGGCAAGTTGGTTAGGACATCTACTTTGTGCATGTCACAAGTAATTTTTCCAACAATTGTTTTTCAGACAGATTATTTCACTTATAATTGACTGTATCACAATTCCAGTGGGTCAGAAGTTTACTTACACTAAGTTGACTGTGCCTTTAAACAGCTTGGAAAATTCCAGAAAATTATGTCATGGCTTTAGAAGCTTCTGATAGGCTAATTGACTTAATTTGAGTCAATTGGAGGTGTACCTGTGGATGTATTTCAAGGCCTACCTTCAAACTCAGTGCCTCTTTGTGTCACGTTCTGACCTTAGTTCCTTTTTTATGTCTTTGTGTTAGTTTGGTCAGGGCGTGAGTTGGGGTGGGCAGTCTATGTTCTTTTTTCTATGTTGTTGTATTTCTGTGTTTGGCCTGGTATGGTTCTCAATCAGAGGCAGCTGTCGATCGTTGTCTCTGATTGAGAATCATACTTAGGTAGCCTGTTTTCCCCATTTTGGTTGTGGGTGTTTGTCTTCTGTCTTTGTATTTGTTACCAGACGGAACTGTTTCGGTTGTTCTTTGTTTGTTTATTTTTTATTTTAGTGTTCAGTGCATTTTAATAAAATGACGAACACCTACCACGCTGCACATTGGTCCGATCCTTCCTATTCCTCCTCAGACGAAGAGGAATGCCGTTACACTTTGCTTGACATCATGGGAAAATCAGAAGAAATCAGCCATGACCTCTGATTGTAGACCTCCAAAAGTTTGGTTCATCCTTGGGAGCAATTTCCAAACGGTACCACGTTCAGCTGTACAAACAATAGTACGCAAGTATAAACACCATGGGACCAAGCAGCCGTCATACAGCTCAGGAAGGAGATGCATTCTGTCTCCTAGAGATGAACGTACTTTGGTGCGAAAAGTTTAAATCAATCCCAGAACAACAGCAAAGAACCTTGTGAAGATGCTGGAGGAAACCGGTACAAAAGTTTCTATATCCACAGTAAAACGAGTCCTATATTGACATAACCTGAAAGGCCGCTCAGCAAGGAGGAAGCCACTGCTCCAAAACCGCCATAAAAAGCCAGACTACGGTTTGCAACTGCACATGGGGACAAAGATCGTACTTTTTGTCGAAATATCCTCTGGTCTGATGAAACAAAAATAGAGCTGTTTGGCCATAATGACCATCATTATGTTTGGAGGAAAAAGGGGGACGCTTGCAAGCTGAAGAACACCATCCCAACCGTGAAGCACTGGGGTAGCAGCATCATGTTGTGGGGGTGCTTTGCTGCAGGAGGGACTGGTGCACTTCACAAAATATATGACATCATGAGGTAGGAAAATGATGTGGATATATTGAAGCAGCATTTCAAGACATCAGTCAGGAAGTTAAAGCTTGATCGCAAATGGGTCTTCCAAATGGACAATGACCCCAAGCATACTTCCAAAGTTGTGTCAAAAAGGCTTAAGGACAACAAAGTCAAGGTATTGGAGTGGCCATCACAAAGCCCTGACCTCAATCCTATAGAAAATTTGTGGGCAGAACTGAAAAAGCATGTGTGAGCAAGGAGGCCTACAAACCTGATTCAGTTACAGCAGCTCTGTCAGGAGGAATGGGCCAAAATTCACCCAACGTATTGTGGGAAGCTTGTGGAAGGCTACCTGAAACGTTTGACCCAAGTTAAACAATTTAAAGGCAATGCTACCAAATACTAATTGAGTGTAAACTTCTGACCCACTGGGAATGTGATGAAAGAAATACAAGCTGAAATAAATAATTCTCTAGTATTATTCTAACATTTCACATTCTTAAAATAAAGTGGTGATCCTAACTGACCTAAGACATGGACATTTTACTAGGATTAAATGTCAGTAATTGTGAAAAACGGAGTTTAAATGAATTTGGCTAAGGTATATGTAAACCTCCGACTTCAACTGTATAGGCTTTTTCAAGTTGTCAATTTCAAATGATTTTCTTACAAGTTTTATCTTCTAAAAACAGTTTGAATTAAGCTGTATTCCGCCACCTCATTAATTCAAATAAAAGTAGGCCATTTCACTTTTTATTCACAATTTACTTTTTATGCATTACTGTCCCAGACAAACTTCCCCAAGCACTTCCCAATTGTTTCTGCAGATCAAATCTGCAGACATCTGTGCATCTTCATTCAGAACTGGACCTGCACAAATGTGTTACATTTTTGCGTCTGGTGCCCGCATCGCATTCATTGTTGTTTTCATTACTACATGATAATAGCTTTGGAAATGTGTGCGTTTCTGTCAAAGTAAGTGCCTTATTACATTATAATAGTTTCTGTATGTAGTGTGATGTTGTTTCTACTGTAGCTCACTGTATGCAGGTAGCCTAGGGGTTAGAGCATTGGGCCAGTAACCGAAAGGCTGCTGGATTGAATCCCCGAGCTGACAGGTAAAAATATGTTGTTCTGCCCCTGAACAAGGCAGTTAACCCACTGTTCCCCGGTAGGCCGTCATTGTGAATAAGAATTTGTTGTTAACTGACTTTCCTAGTTAAATAAAGGTTTAAAAGTGTGGAGCATAGTATATTTGTGTGTATTCCTTATAACTGCGAGGTAACGTTACTACTTTCATAACCTTTTTGGTGTGACATTCAATCGTGTTTATGTAGCTAGCTACATGCTAATTGTGTCAGAGAAGTACTTTTAGAAACCACACAGACAAACAGTATTGAACAGTATTTGCCAATATCGTAACTGGAGCTGGACATATTTTGAACTGAAGATTGAGGCCAGCTTTTGTATGCCAGCGTACACTATTTAACAGTTTACTGGATGAAAACACAGCAAGAAAACACATAGGCCACTATGTAATAATCACCTATTTTATCTAAGTACTGGTGGTCGTTGAAAAACAACAACAAAAGCGTGTTTTACTCGAGGGGAAAAAACGGAATATGCATAACCCATATTTCATATTCATGCAGTGAATGAACAACAACTGCATTTCCACCCCCACCTCTAAAGGCACAGTATCATGGTAGTTCACCTGTCAAGTCACCAGTCAGGTCAGTCAGTCACTAATAGCTGCAGATGTGCTCAATAGTGCTTGAGCATATGATACTCCCCAAAGCATGGTGAAACACATAGAGGTGTGTCACAAGCTAAAGACATGTACTTTGTCAACCTCCTCTGCTTCCTTCTCCTGGTGCCAGACAGGCAGACTTTGCAATGCTTCCGTGTGCCTTGAGCAGCAGTTTGAGTGTCACGTTCGTCGTAAGGAGGAGACCAAGGCGCAGCGTGATATGTATACGTTCTTCTTTTAATGAACGAATAAACACTAAACAAACTAACAAAACAAACGTGAAGCTATAACAAAGAGTGCTGACATGCAACTACACATAGACAATAACCCACGAAACCAAAATGGTAAATGGCAACCTAAATAGGATCCCCCAATCAGAGACAACGATTAACAGCTGTCTCTGATTGGGAACCAATTCAGGCCACCAAAGACCTACATTTACCTAGACAATACCAAAACCCCATAGATATACAAAAAAACCTAGACAAGCCAAAAACACAAATACCACCCTCGTCACACCCTGACCTAACCAAAATAATAAAGAAAAAAAAGATAACTAAGGTCAGGGCGTGACATTGAGGGACTTTGCAGGGAAAATGTCATGCAGTGAGGCGTAGGTGATTGTCTGCAGCAGGCAGGACGGCCCCCAGTGGATGGACGATGAGGTGTGTGGTGCTCCTCCAGCAGCTCTCTTGTGAGATTTTCTCTGTACTTTTGGTAGGTAATTACTTTACCTGAAAGGGAGTGGGGGGATGAGGGAAGGGAGAGGATGATGAGGCAGTGTGAAGGTGGCTGAGATATTGTCACTATAATTGCGTAATGTAACTGTATGGGATTTGTATGTGAACTGTATGTCCAATTACAAAAAGTACCTTGTTCAGTAATCATCTCACCTGTTAGTTGGCGGTGAACTATGTGGCCATTGAGGGCAGCAGTGTTGATCAGATGTAAAAATATCTTCTTATTCCACTTGGTAGTTTTCGGAGTTGTTTATCATGTCCGACTTATCCACTGCCCCCATTTTGAGTTTATAGTCAAGCTCACAGTCTGGTTTGATTTTTCTCTCTCCCGTCAGGTGGTCCACCTTCCCTGTGGCCGACATGGTTGCTGTACGGACAGTGGAGAGGACATGGACGTCTTGTTTGTCATGCCACTTTACTGCCAGCTGTTGACCGTTCTCCTTGAACTCCACCTCCCCTCTCTGCATCTTCCTGTATCTGAATGCCGGCATCCCCTTCCTGTTCAACCCGATTGTGCCACAGGCCCCCGTGCTGTTGGAGAGCAGATGCTGGAAGAGCGTGGGACTGCTGTACCAATTGTCCACATACAAAGTGTGTCCCTTGCAGCATGGTCATCACCGTGGATCAGGACACCCCAAGCCCCGCATAATGTTAGATGTCAGTGGTGGACCCTGTGTAGACTATAATATCCTGGACAAATTCTGTCTTCACATTGCTCATAACAAATCATCAATAAATCACTATCAGAAAATGTTTTGTGTGGTAAATATTTATTTATTTACTGTTTTATTCACATGTTTTCAAGTACTGTTGACTAATCATGCATTCCGATTCTTGCATAGATTGTAATGGACACATATTATGTGTGTAAAATACTTTTTTGCGGGTTGTACTGATTTTGATGAGCAAAGCTATTTCCAGCTATGTGTGGAACCATGTTTGTTGACGTACAGTGCTTTCTGTGCTTCACGTAAATGTCTGTCGGACCAAAGATGTTATAACAAAATGACCTGAGGGAAGGTTCACTCATTTTTCGAGTACACTTCCGGAAGTGAATGACGGGATGTGAACGATGGTAGACGACACACTCCCTTCAACATGCATACTGCAAACAGTCCAAACTCATCTCATCTCCTCTTATTATCCTGTTGGGGATGGGGGCGCTGTTTAGACTATTTATGCTAATTTGGCTAATTTTTGAAACGGCTTCCAACAAAATCCTTGATCGTACAATATGCATATTATTATTATTATTGGATAGAAAACAGTCTATAGTTTCTATAGGAGTTGAAATTTTGTCTCTAAGTGGAACAGAGCCCATTCTACAGCAATTTCCCTGACATGGATTCAGATTTCAGAAATGTTGGCCACTGTTCTGAAGTCAGTTAAAACGGCACTGATTTTGCTATGACTATACGGACACTTCTTACGTCTTCCCCTGGATGCCTTTACGTGATGACGATTCCAATGGGGTCGATTGCGCGTTCACAGGCCCCACAAATGAAAAAACCCTGAAGCTAGTCATTCTTTTGGAGCTGCGTCATGCGCCTAGAGGACACCGGCCCGCTCCTGTTCCAAGCATTAGTGAAGGGGGTAATATTACTCGGGTCATGTTTCTACTCGTTATGGGAGTTAAAAACATCATAAGGTAGTTAATTTAAAGCGTTTTATAGCAATTTATATCCGTTTAGTGCGTTTTTGGGACATTTATTTCTTTAACGCTGTGAATAGGTGGGCACGCTTTCAGTTCATCCCGAACGTAGTTGGCATTTTCACATGGCAAGAGGACAGCTTTCCACCAAAAGACGATTCCTCCCAAGAAAGGATCCTTTGCCCAAGATACTGATGGAAGAACAGCTCAAGGTAGGACATTTTTATTATGATAAATCGTGTTTCTGTCGAAACATTTTAGTGGCTTAGGACGCCATGTTTTTTGACGTAGCTTCGCTTGGCGCAAACTGTATTGAAAAGTAAGGATAAATTAAAAAATGTAATAACGCAATTGTATTAAGAATTAAATTGTCTATCAATCCCTGTCCACCCTATATTTTTTAGTCACGTTTATGAGTATTTATGTATAAGAGTAGATCACTGTCTAAGTGGCGCAAGGACTTTTTCTTTACCAGCTTGTCTACATTTCACATTGTCTAACCATGATTTTGGTGGCTAAATATAAACATTTTCGATCAAACTGTATATGCATGTTGTAATGTGATGTTACAGGAGTGTCATCGGAAGAATTCTGAGAAGGTTAGTGAAAAAATTAATATCTTTTGGCGATGTTGACTTTTATCGCTCACTTTGGCTAGAATCAATGCTGGGCTGCTAATTGCTATGTGCTAAGCTAATATAACGATTTATTGTGTTTTCGCTGTAAGACACTTAGAAAATCTGAAATATTGTCTGTATTCACAGGATCTGTGTCTTTCGATTCGTGTATGCTGTGTATTTTTACGAAATGTTTGATGATTAGTAAGTAGGTAAACACGTTGCTCTAAGTAGTTTTTCTATTCCATTTGTGACGGTGGGTGCAATTGTAACCTATGCCATCTACCTGAAATATGCACTTTTTTCTAACAAAACCTATCCCATACCATAAATATGTTATCAGACTGTCATCTGATGAGTTTTTTTGTTGGTTAGGGGCTATAAATATCTTAGTTTAGTCGAATTGGTGATGGCTACTGGTGTTGGTGGACAAATAAAAGATGGTGGATTATGCTAATGTGTTTTTAGGTAATAGATGTACATCTTTACATATTGTGTCTTCCCTGTAAAACATTTTAAAAATCGGACAAGTTGACTGGATTCACAAGATCTGTGTCTTTCATTAGCTGTATTGGACTTTAATGTGTGAAAGTTAAATATTTTAAAAAAATAATTTTTTTGAATTTCGCGGCACTGGTTTTTCAGTGGGGGGGGGGGGGGGGGTGTGCCGCTAGCGCCACGCTGATCCTAGACAGGTTAACTTTGGTTGGCGCAACAACAAAAAAACATGGCGGCAACCTATCTTCGGATTACTTTCGATTTCTGGAAAGTGTTTAACTCAAATATTTAGATCAATGGTGAACTCACCCGTGATGTGATGAATTATAAATTGTGATTGTTATTAGCTTATTCATATTGTGGTTTCTGTCAGCTGAGAGTTATCTAAATATGACTGTTGTGCTACGTCAATCTTTCCTCAGTTTGCGCTAGGACAAATGTAGCCTACATTTTTCCAGTTTGGATGATTGTGTTATGCTGTAGCTATTCTCTGAATGTCTGAACATTGCATCTAAAAATAAACTGGTCACATTCACAAAATAACTTTGTAAGGACTGTGTTTGTGCAAAATGTTTCTGTGAAAAAAGTGTGGCCAGCTCAAATGCTGACTGTTGTGTCAATCAAAGCTGGACGTTCTAAATGAGCATTCTAATCAAATGGGTTTGAGCGTACGCTGCAGGGACCACTTTAAAATGATCACACCCGTTTGTTGGTACGTGTGAAAATGTTAAATTGTCACCACTTTCAAAACAAGTCTGCTGTCAGATTTCTATTCCACTCTTTCCCGTGGCGCCCAAAGTGGATCTGGACATCAAACCACAGTTTTCTGAGGAGTGGGTCAGGTGACTCACTAGTACAGAAATCTTCCTCTGATAGAGCACTGTGGTGCTCCGTTTTGACTCCCCATGTTTTTTGGGCTACCTAGCAACAGTGTTACAGTTGAATCTTTATTTGGCTAAATGTAACGGAACTTTGTAGCTAACATTACATTAACTACGTTTCCATCCAATTGGCTACAGATTTTAATGCGAATATTAAAGAATCTGCAAAAAGTTTATACTTTTTCCCACCGGTGGTATGTTTCCACCATATTGACTTATTTCAGATTAAAATCAGTGTGTGATGAAGTAGTGCACACAAAATGGACTTTCTCACTTAAGTTTTGATATACCAAATAATAATCTAAAGTTCAATGTGTTTCCTTCTCATTTTTAACTAGTTTTGTCACAAAAACTGTTGCGTTAAATATCAAGTGTGCCTACTCTGGTCTTAGCACCTGCGTGTTTGCCAACAGTTCGCAGATACAGTGCGGTTAGGCTGTGCATGTTGTCTAGTCTACATAATGATATTGTTATCCATAAGAATAGTTTTATTTGTGAAACGGCAGTCAACCGTCGATCATCATGTCACCAGAATTAGACCCTCAATATTTATTGGAAAGCAAAATCAAGCTCATCACTGTGCACTTTCATCACCCTGTGAAGTTCATCATAACTTATTTCATCTGTTGCCTAATAAACTGCATGGTTTCCCGAATCGTAGTTGGAGGACCAGACACCATATCATTGCGTGACTCCAAATTGAATTCGATGTGATGGATATTAAATCGATATTTGAGCATAAAGGCGTTTCGACTGCTATTTCCCTCATAATTAATTTTACAGACACAAAAGATCAAAGGAACAAATGATCTGTGAGTATTTGTAAAATTACACCAAAACGTCCTGTCTCCATCACAGCTGTCATTAATTGTTTTTATATTATATGACTTTACTCACAGAAAAACTGGATGGAGACGTGGTTACAGAGATTTTGCGCATAGATAGCATTTGATACTATTAGCAGGCATAGGTATGTCTGTGATGGCAAATACAGCATGGCTTGGAATATCCAATCTGTATCCAAGATCCAAACAACCAGTTTTACAATGAAAGAGAACTTCTGTTGGGATGCATTCTTAAACTCTAGGGTAGAATTGGGTAGAATTGCACCATACTTGTTCTTCCTCACACTATCTCTCGCTCAAATGTAATACATTGCTAAATTGTATTGTTTCATTTTTTGGGGGCGGCATGTAGCCTAGTGGTTAGAGCGTTGGGCCAGTAATTCCCCGAGCGACCTGACAAGGTAAAAATCTGTCGTTCTGCCCCTGAACAAGGCACTCAACCCACCGTTCCTGGGCCGTCATTGTAAATAAGAATTTGTTCTTAACTGACTCGCCTAGTTAAATAAAGGTTAAATAAAAATTGCCAATAGCTCTTTTTAATACATGTTTATTTTGACAACTATGAACACAGTTACAGCAGGTGGTAGTCTTGCCTTCTGTGCTTTTATATTCCCACATACACACAAACATGCAAGAACACATGCACAGACATATGCGAACACAAGCACGCATGCACACTTACACACACACACACAGACAAACACACACACACACACACACATAATGTGTCAATATCATTAGTCCCTAATGTAACCATCTGTTCATCTGTAATTTATTTTATGCATAAACTGCTAACCAATTCTTGGCAAAAAGCCTTCACTCGAGCTTCACATGCATCAAAGCTAATTAATGAGTTACCTGGGAGAGAACATACATTTATATTTTGTGTGTCTAATGGGAAATTAAAAAATGGCTAACAACCCTGACTCATAACAAGCAAGTGGAGAGTGCTGCCATTGTCTTTCTGGACACTAGACACAGTACTGCCAGTGTACATACTAATTAAACACCGTCAACCCAGGCATGGTTAAAAACTGAAGCTCAAAGGAGTGAGTACATTTGTACTGAATGCATGTATCAAAACAATGTTAAGCCGAATAGGAGAGAATTTGGTTGAATTGATGTACATTGGAAAGAGGCAGAGTTTGACCGTTGTTAGTGATATCACCTTGTAAGATTCTTTCAAATATGTCAAAACAACCTTTCACTTTGTTGAGGGAGTTTTGTACTGCATATGACCAGTTGGCAATATAACATGATCACATGTCCTGTGGTCAGCTTGCCATCATTGCCACTCCATAGTTTCCTAGTGGGATCAGGGATTTCTATTGGATAGACTGTTTCTATGCATCTTCAGACATGGTCTATCTTTGGTCACCCACACAGTCCTCCTCTTTCTCTTCTGCTGTCCCAGAGGATATCATCAAATCCAGAATCAGTTGACTACAAAGGAATTGGGATCCCAAATATACTTCAGGAATTATTGAAAGTTGTGACAATCCTTGTCACAGTATTTAACGGAATGTAATGAGGGAAAATATATATATTTACTTTCAGTATTATTAATTTTAATGTCAGCTTTATGCCTGGAAATGCCCTTATCCGGAGCAAAGAATCCTAATTTAAACTCTTCAAAATGTGTTCACAATTTCTAGAAACAATGGATAAAATGATAAAGGATCTTATGTAATTTCTTGCAATAGCCCCTGGAAATATTGTAACGGAATTCCTAGGAGGGTGGTCATAGGAGGGTGGTCATTCAGAGGGGAATACGGAAGCTGGGATTGACTATGGTGGGGTGGGGACCTCGCCCAGAGCCTGAGCCACCACCGTGGTCAGACGCCCACCCAGACCCTCCCCTAGACTTTTGGTGGTGCGTTCGGAGTACGCACCTTGAGGGGGGGGGTTATGTCACGTTCCTGACCGGTTTTCTGTTATTTTGTATGTGTTAGTCGGTCAGGGCGTGAGTTTGGGTGGGCAGTCTATGTTATGTGTTTCTATGTTGGTAAAGGGTGACCTGATATGGTTCTCAATTAGAGGCAGGTGGTTTTCATTTCCTCTGATTGAGAGCCATATTAAGGTAGGTGTTTTCACATTGATTGTTGTGGGTGGTTGTCTCCTGTGTCTGTGTTTGTCGCGCCACACGGGACTGTCTCGGTTTGTTTGTACGTTCCTTCTTTTATGTAGTCTGTTTTTCCTGTTTGTGCGTTCTTCGTTACATGTAAGTTCTTACGTTCATGTCAGTCTACATTCGTTTTGTTATTTTGTTTAGTATCAAGTATAGTTCGTTTTTTGTCTTGTTTAAATATATCATGTCAAGTTACAACGCTGCGTTTTGGTCGAATCCCTGCTCCTCCTCTTCGGATGAAGAGGAATTCCGTTACAAATATTTGATATTTCTCTCATAACTGTGATTCCTTACAGATGTGTCCGGAGATTTGGTCAGTTCGTCAGATTTGTCTAAAATCCTAAATTAATCAGGAATGATCAGGGTCAGCTATACCATATGGAGCCCTTCTTCGTGTCCTTAAAGCTGTCATCAAGGCAACGGGTGGCTACTTTGAAGAAAGTCATATATAAATTATATTTTGATTTGTTTAACACTTTTTTTTTGTTTCTACATGATTTCATATGTGTTATTGCATAGTTCTGATGTCTTCACTATTATTCACAATTTGACTGGTAGTGAATATGGGTAAGAGCGTCTAGCTAGCTACATTTTCTGATATTATATGTTTCTTATTTTGTCAGAAAGTCGTTTTCATTGCAAGTTAAAGCATACCGTGAGCTAGCTAGCATTACATGTATGATCTGTGTGGTTATATTATTTGTATCTGCATTGTTAGTTTGCATTGTTAGTTATAGCCCAATGTTAGCTAGCTAGCTAACATTGAACCCAGTTGGTTAGCTACCTACAGATTCATGCAGGGTACTAATGGTATGAGTTGGGACAATGGTTCATTGTTAAACTAGCTACATATCAAAACAAAAGACTCCACTATGCAAGTAACCATTTCACTGTACCGTATACACCTGCTGTATCCTGTGCATGCGACAAATGAACATAGATTGTATTTGATATAGTGTGTGTTTACCAGAGACGGTAATATGAAGAACAACATGACCTGCACCAAAGACAAATTAGAATATAACGTTAGGACAACGAGACAGTGTCCAAGTTCTAAAATTCTCCGTTAGAATGCCCTGATTTTATTTTGTCACACTCACAACGTAAGCTATTTTCTGTAATTAACACTTGCCATTAACTTGTAAATAATGATATTGTTGTGAGTTTATTTTCCTGTAATAATGAATGCAAAATAGCTAAAGTTAAGACGTTGTCAACTATATGATATGGTCAGTATTTGAACTGGCTAAACAGCTAACAAGCTAGAAACAAGCCAAAACATTGTTTAGAAAGCTGCTTTTAGTTGCCTGGTTTGTTAGATTGATATATACTAAATTCATATTTAAAAGGATGGGTTTATTGGTGTTAAAATACACAAGTTATGCTGTTTTGTACCACCAGGCTGCTAATGTCATTTTTGTGTTCATACTTTTTCATAACGACAATGACAAGTTAGATTTCAGACAACAATAGAATGTTCATGATGTGACTGCAACAAATGTCTACAGACATGTCAATAGACGTAGTATAAACCAGCCTTTAGTCTTGAAATCAGTACCTTACTCAATCTGTTTAGCACATTGTCTCACATGTGTCACGGCTCCTCCTCTGCCGTGCAGGGGGTGGTTCCTCCTGCAGGCAGAGGAGGGTCGTTAGTGATTGGAGCCACCTGGGCTCAGGGTATAAAGCTGTCACTAATCTCTCTTGCGCTCTCTCTCTCTCTCTGCTCCTCCAGGTATGCTCATGATTTGTTTGTTCCTTTTTAGTTTTGCATAGTTTTCACTCAGTCATGTTCACACACACATATTCATGCACCCATGCACTTTACATACACCTTACATTCTGATACTTCCACACCTCATTCCTGTTTCTTAGTTTAAAGTTAATAGTTTGTTTAATAATAAAGAACACTTTTAAATTGGCCTATACCTGTTGTTCGTGTCCCCTCATTGTTGTCACAGGCTATGAGCCGGCTTGTGACAAGTGGGGACTCGTCCGGGATAGTAGTTAACTTGGGTTAGTTTAGTTCAGATTGACAATTTTTTTTGTTTGAGTGGATGTTTTGGTTGGGCCAATTTTTGTTTAAGAGAGAGTTGAGAGCCATGTGTTCTTTTGGTTCAGTTAGTTTGGTAGCTAAGCAATTCACTCTGTGTTTTTCTGGGTTTTGTTCAGGTGGGAGTCCTCTCCTGTTCAGGCATATCAGCAAGTGTCCATAGGAGGCTTGTGGTGTTTTTGTTTTAGGTGGCAGTGAACGTGGGTAGAGCATCCCTTTCCCTTTTCCCCTACATCGGCTCGGGAGCACCTCCGTGGTTATGGGAGGGCCGCCAGTTTCTGGTTGTCTTTTCCACTCCACTGGTTTTGTGTGCATAAAACCCCACCACATGTGACTGCACGAAGACCAGGGCCAGTTAGTTAGTAGTTTTTGGAGGATAGTGGGGTGTGGCTCCTGTCCTTGAACCCAGATTGACAGCAGGTGAGTTGTGTTTTTTTGAGCATTTGTAATAGTTGTATTGGTTGAGGAAAATGTCTTCCATTTTGAGTAGTTTTGTTCAAGCTCCTTCAGAGGTAGCCTTAGAGTTGTGTACTAAGGAGCAGTTAATTGAAATTGCTGAACATTATCAGATTGAGATTGTTGATAAAAAAATTAAAGAGACTGTTAAAACTAGCTTAAAGCAGGGTCTTAGGGAAATGGGTGTTTTTGGCGGTCAGTCTGCTAGTAGTGAGGGTGCAAGTTTTCAGGCTAGCCCTTCATTAACTTTTGAGCAGCAGAGGGAACTGTTGCAAATGCAATTAGAGCAAATGCAAATGCAATTAGAGATAGAGCGATTGAGAAATGCTAATAGACCGGAAAGACTACCACAGTTTGATGTTTCACAGAATCTTTGTTTGTTGCCTAAATTTGATGAGTCAGATCCAGACACATACTTTACTTTATTTGAGCGTATTGCGGAAGCTAGAGCTTGGTCAGATTTGGACATGACTATGTTGTTGCAATGTGTACTTACAGGTAAAGCACGTGAGGCTTTTGCAGCACTGAGTGTAGCTGACAGTAAAGTTTATGCTAAAGTTAAATCAGCAGTTCTGAAGGTCTACGAGCTTGTGCCAGAGGCATATCGTCAACGTTTTCGTTACAGGAAAAAGTTAGATTCACAAACCTATTCTGAGTTTGTTTGTGATTTGACTACTGCATTTAATCGTTGGTGTACAGCTTCTGAAGTTAGTACTTTTGAGGGTCTGTCTAATTTGATTGTGTTAGAACAGTTCAAAAATTCTGTGTCTGACCAGGTTGCTACATACATGAATGAACGTAAAGTTAAGTCTCCAAGTGATGCAGCAATCCTTGCAGATGAGTACAGGCTAACACATAAAAGCCATTTTGAGTCAAACAGTGATATGTACCATAAGAATAACTTTACTCCTAGGAATAGTAGGTCACCTTTTTGGGGGGCATCTTTCCAAAGGCCTCAGCAGAAGTTTGGGTCTGGAGGACTTAAATTACCGGTTAATGCTAATACCTGTCGCTACTGTTTAGTTGAAGGACATTGGAAGAAAGATTGTCCTCGGCTTCATTCAAAACAGTCAGGTCAAGCTAAACCTGCTATGATGGCAGCTCCTGTTACAGCCTCTGGCCACCAGGGTGAGCTGTTTCAGCCACTAGTTGAGTTTGATTCTCAGTTTTCCCGCTGTGATTTTTCAGCCTTTATTTCAGATGCTGTAGTGTCCCTGGTAGATGGCAACCAGAATGTTAAAATCAAGATCCTAAGAGACACTGGAGCTTTAGATTCTTTTATTCTGGAATCTGTTTTGCCGTTCTCTAAAGAGTCTGATACTGGCCGTTGTGTAATGGTATGTGGTATGGGTTTAGTTCCATTCTCTTGTCCTTTACATGAAGTTACCCTAAAATGTGGTCTGGTAGAGGGTGATGTAGATGTTGGGGTTAGACCTCAGTTGCCAGTAGAGGGAGTGCACATGATTTTGGGGAATGACTTGGCAGGTAGTAAGGTGTGGGCAGATGGCAAATTAAACATCTGTAAGAAGCAACCTTCAGTGTCCCCTGCAAGGGAATCTCCGGATCAGAACTGTGTGTCTCCTGAGGTATTTCCAGTTTGTGCGGTTACCCGCGCAGCCTCTCGTAAGGAGATTGAGAGTAAGCCAGAAAGTCTTGAGTTGCCAGTCAAACTCCAGACAGAACAGTTGACTAGTTCTAGAGATTCATTGATGGCTGAGCAAAAAGCCGATACTACTTTGGCTGATCTGTTTGATAAAGTGGTTCCTGATTCAGTGGTGAGGAATAGTGCTCAGTGTTATTTTCTTCTTGATGGGCTGTTGGTCAGGAAATGGGTTCCACACTATGATAAGGGTTTAGGAGAACCAGTCTTTCAAATAGTTGTACCTACTACTTTGCGAAATAAAGTGTTGCAAACTTCACATGGTTATGTGGCAGGTCATATGGGTGTTCGTAAAACGTATGATCGTATACTTCGTTATTTTTTCTGGCCACGTTTAAAGCGGGATGTATCTCAGTTTATTAAAACTTGTGATACGTGTCAGCGCACAAGCAAGCCAAATCAGGTTGTAAAGCCTGCACCGTTGTATCCAATACCAGCCGTAGGGCAACCTTTTGAGCATCTTATTATCAATTGTGTTGGGCCATTACCAAGGTCCAAGTCAGGTCATAGCTACTTATTAACTGTTATGTGTCAAGCAACCAGATATCCGGCAGCTTTTTCCTTGCGTACCATAACTTCAAAATCAGTAGTTAAAGCTTTAACTCAATTTATTTCAACATTTGGGATTCCAAAAACCATCCAGTCAGATCAGGGGTCTAACTTTACCTCTCATTTATTTGCTCAGGTTCTCAAACAGCTTAAAGTTAAACACAACAAGTCTACTGCGTTCCATGCCCAGAGCCAGGGAGCTTTGGAACGTTTTCATCAAACTTTAAAATCCTTGCTTCGTGCATATTGTACGGAACTGTCTGCCGACTGGGAGGAGGGGTTACCTTGGCTGTTACTAGCTGCTCGTGAAGTAGTGCAGGAAAGCACAGGGTTTAGCCCAAATGACTTAGTGTTTGGCCATAAGGTGCGTGGGCCTTTAGCAGTGTTGCAGGATGGTTGTTTGCCTGAGGAACCACCTCGGAACCTTATTGACTATGTAAATGGTTTTAGGTTGAAGTTGTATAGGGCTGGTGAACTAGCGAAAGAAAAACTAAAATGTTCTCAACGGAAAATGAAACTGAAATATGACGGACAGGCTGAGCTGCGTGAGTTTAGTCCCGGTGATCGGGTACTTGCTCTTCTGCCTCTTGTAAGTTCACCTTTTCAGGCAAAATACTGTGGTCCTTTCACTGTGTTGCGTAAAGTGTCAGATTTGAACTATCTTATTGAAACCCCTAGTCATAGGAAGTCCTCTAAATTATGCCATGTGAACCTGTTAAAATGTTATCACTCCCGTGATCTAAGCAAAGTTGAAGGCACTCCAGCAGTGAGGTCAGTGACTGCTGCCCCAGTCCCTGCATCTTGTGGCTTTAATTTGGTGGAGGGGGGAGAAGAGGAAGTTAAAGTTTCAGATGAGGTCTTACAAGGACGGTTGAAAAACTCCCAGACTTTGCAAAACCTTGGGGTTTTGGTAGATCATTTAGACTCTGAGAAACGTGATGAATTGGTAGCTCTTATTAGAAACTACCCTGTTTTGTTTTCTGACACTCCATCACAAACCCACTTAATTGAACATGATATAGACATCGGAGGCTAAGCCTATCAAACACAGATTTGATCGTGTATCTGAGGAGAAGAGACTAAAACTGGAAACAGAGATGCAGTCTATGTTGGACACAGGTATTAATTTGGAAAAATGTGAGTTTGCCAAAGCTACAGTCACATACCTAGGCAAGGTTGTTGGTCAGGGATTTGTCTGTCCCGTAGAAGCCAAGGTTCAGGCTGTGAAGCAGTTCCCACAGCCCTCTACAAAGAAAGAACTGATGCGCTTCCTGGGAATGGCGGGGTACTACCGTGCTTTTTGTAAAAACTTTTCGGTAGTAGTGTCCCCACTGACCAATCTGTTGAAGGCCAAGGCTGAATTTATCTGGTCCACCCAGTGTCAAGAGGCATTTGATGCAGTTAAGACTCTTTTGTGTTTGGCACCTGTGTTGGCAGCACCAAATTTTGGGAAACCTTTCAAATTGCAGGTAGACGCCAGTCAAATCGGTGCTGGGGCTGTGCTTCTCCAGGAGAATGACGACAAGGTTGAGTGTCCAGTCAGTTTCTTCTCCCGAAAATTTAATAAGTATCAGAAAAACTATTCTGTAATTGAAAAGGAGGCTTTAGGTCTCATTTGGGCTTTACAGCACTTCGAGGTCTATGTTGGTTCTGGTTTGACCCCTTTAACTGTGTTCACTGACCACAACCCACTTGTTTTTCTGAGGTCTCTGCAAAACCCAAACCAGCGCCTGATGCGTTGGGCTTTGTTCTTGCAACCTTTCAACCTTGATATTAGACACATTAGTGGTAAGGATAATATCATTGCTGATGCTCTGTCCCGTGCTCCTTTAACCTAGCTTGTATCTTTTCTCTGCTGACCCCTACGGGCTGTCTGCGCCTCTTTTCTCTTAAATTGCTCCCCAGGTACCAGGGCTGCTGAGTTTGAGGGGCGGACAGTCAGCTGGGGGACACGGGGCTACTGCTAGGAGCCGGGATTGGTATTTTTGTTGTTTATTTGTTTTTTGGGAAATTTGAATTATTTTGAATATGTTGGAGGAAGTTGGGTTGAGGGTGGGACCCTCATTTTAAGGAGGGGGGTGTCACGGCTCCTCCTCTGCCGTGCAGGGGGTGTTTCCTCCTGCAGGCAGAGGAGGGTCGTTAGTGATTGGAGCCACCTGGGCTCAGGGTATAAAGCTGTCACTAATCTCTCTTGCTCTCTCTCTCTCTCTGCTCCTCCAGGTATGCTCATGATTTGTTTGTTCCTTTTTAGTTTTGCATAGTTTTCACTCAGTCATGTTCACACACACATATTCATGCACCCATGCACTTTACATACACCTTACATTCTGATACTTCCACACCTCATTCCTGTTTCTTAGTTTAAAGTTAATAGTTTGTTTAATAATAAAGAACACTTTTAAATTGGCCTATACCTGTTGTTCGTGTCCCCTCATTGTTGTCACAGGCTATGAGCCGGCTTGTGACACATGTCAAACCTTAAAGAGATGGGTGGGGCTAAGGCTTAAGAGGGCGTGAACGATGCTGCATGGGTGTAGACAAAGAGCTCTCCAGTAGGTGTACCAAAATATTCAAGGGCCATTTTCTCGAAAGTGGGGTTACAAGTTTATCAACTTTCAAAGCAGATTTACTTCCCATTGTTCCTCGACTGTAGTGTAAAAGTGCTATACACTTTTCTAGCTCGGAGTCTCTACTTTTATCCAGTGTAAAAAACACTTTCAAATGTGGCAACATAAGAACGAATTGCATTTTAGTTGCATTTTATGAAAAAAATGAAAAATTAAGAGAATGTTATTTTACATGACGTGATAGCTGATACTTTGGTTTAACAAAATATACATTTCAAATTTTGTTAATAGGAAGAAAAATTGTTGTGGAAAAATTGTTACGATTGTATGTACTGTAACTCTTTGAAATCCTTCATTTGCATGTTTGTTCTTCACAGCACACTTCACACTGGTTGCCAACAGATCCTCAGGGATGATAGTGATTGTCATAGACTCAGATCCTTCAGGAAACCATGGGTTCCTAAATAATGCTCAGCTCTGCATATTATTCGGCACTACTATGATTGATACAATGTAATGTTCTTGACATATCTGAATGTTAAACTAGGGGGCAGAATTTTTATGTTTGGAAAAATAACGTTCCCAATGTAAGCTGCCTATTTCTCAGGTCCAGATACTAGAATATGCATATAATTGACAGAGTAGGATAGAAAACACTCTAAAGTTTCCAAAACTGTCAAAATATTGTCTGTGAGTATAAAGAACTGATTTTGCAGGCGAAAACCTGAGGAAATCCAACCCGGAAGTGACTCTTCTTTTGAAAAATCACTGTTCCATTGCCTGCCTTTCGTCCATTTAAAGGGATATCAACCAGATTAATTTTCCAATGACTTCCTCAGGGTGTGAACAGTCTTTAGACATAGTTTCAAGCTTTTATTCTGAAAAATTAGCGAGATTTATCAAAACGTGTCAGTGGATAGACGGATGTCCTTACATTAGTTCATGCGCTCGACACTGGTTGCTCGATATTTTCTTTCTCTACAGTATTAAATAGTTTACGGTCCGGTTGAAATATTATTGATTATTGATGTTTAAAAACAACCTGAGGATTGATTATTAAAAACGATTGACATGTTTCTACAAACTTTTCGGATACTATTTGGAATTTTCGTCCAGCCTTGATGACCTGCCTAAGGCTGTGGAATACTTAACATAACGCGCCAAAAAAGTTGAGGTTTTCTTTATATAAAAATAATCTTTATCGAACAAAAGGAACATTTATTGTGTAACGGAGTCTCGTGAGTGCAAACATCTGAAGATCATCAAAGGTAAGCGATTAATTTTATTTGCTTTTCTGGCTTTCGTGACCAATATACATTGCTGCTAGGTGTTCTTAATGTTTTGTCTAGTGATCGATAAACTCACACAAACACTTGGATTGCTTTCGCTGTAAAGCATATTTTCAAAATCTGACATGACAGGTGGATTAACAACAAGCTAAGCTGTGTTTTGCTATAGTGCACTTGTGATCTCTTAAATATAAATATTTTCAGCAATTCTTTTTTAATTTGGCGCTCTGCAATGCAGCGGTTGTCAACGAAAATGATCCCGCTAAAGGGATCCGTGCGTCAAGAAGTTTTAAGGACTCTTCTGAGATGGAGTGATTTTGCCTTCGGGTTCCAAATGAACCATGTGTGACTTAATTTTGAGATGTTAGACGGCAACTGTGTTTTACTGTAAACACGTATTAAGGGAATGCATGTATCTATGCTGCTAACAAATTATTCTGAATCACTACCAATTATTCTCCAATTATCCAGTTATTATACTTTTTTAAATAAAATGATACTGTCAAAGAGGGATGGGAGTCAGGAGAGGAGGGTTGAGACTCAGAAGGAATGGGAGTGGGCACTGTTATGTTCTAGTAGCTGTGTTTGGGAACATCTAACATGTTACATTAGCATCCTGTGTGATTCAGTGTGCAGACGTAGGATCTTGATCCCCTGTGGCAGGAGAACCTTCCATCAATGCAGGACATTTAAAACTTGTAGTGTATTTTAGGTTTTTAAAAGGCTTCTGAAGTTTGTAATTTCAGAATAGATTTTTCCTTACGAAAAATGTATCAACCCCTACAAAAATGTCCATTAATTATAATCCACATAATAATTTCTATTTCCTGTAGCTGCTGGATTATTTTCCTGCTGTAGAAAACTGGCTCAAATTAAGATCCTACATATGTAGCCAGACAATCACAAATGTAAGGCAGCAAAACCATCTCACAGAGTTTGTAAACCCAGAGACTCAACATTGTGAGACTTCCGGGAACGCTTGCTAAGCAGGCTATGTAGACCAGGCTGGGGTTTGGGGTATGAGAAGTCAAAATTCTTTGTAAGTTGTTTATTTTCTCGAAAATCTAAAGGCACAACCTAGATTCGAGGCAATGCCATTACTCCAACCTCCTGAAAGTGACGAAAATCAGGTGTTCATTTTCATCACAAAACACTTTATATCGAAGTAGTGCCTTGGATTTGATGGCCTGGAAATGCGCTATTCACTGCAAGACGACTGTCAGACCCAATTACGTATTTCTGCTCATGACATTGCCTACAAGTGTGATCAAGGATTTTTATTGGAAAACCAGTTTTAGCCTATCTTCATACTCTTCTGTCTTTGACCATCCAGCCAGGACATCCAGTAACCCTCTTACACCTCCCTTATCCTCACCTCCTCTCTTCACCAACAACACAGCACTATCTAAAACACAGGCCCTGGGGTTGCAGAAGTCACTCTACATCCATGTCATGACAATCTTTTTACTGGTCTGTGGAGAAAAGACAGCCACCTCAACACTAACATCGAAAGGACTGCGAAGGCAGTCAACCATAACCTTCATCCATTCTAGCGCTCATCACATAGTCTGGCTGGGTGGGTTATTTTTTGTTGAATTATTATTTTTTGCTGAAACTCCCTCTACCACAGTATACACTGTGGTAGAGAGAGGTTTTTATCATGTTTTATCATTCAGCCTTCTGGTCGATTAGACTGAGTAAAAACACGCAATGTGCTAGAACTATTCTGTGTTTCTGTCTTACGAAGCTAAAAACCCTCTCATTTCCACTGACCACCTTCTGAAAAATGCAGAGGCTGTTTTCGAAAGATTTGCGTGCTGGTTCAATTTGCTCCTCTTGAAATGCTTCTTTGTTAAATTATTCATGTAGGTAAATGTGTTAAGAGCAGAAAACGAGTTTTCCATTCTCAGATCCTAAATTCCTTTTGAAAAGGATTCACACAGCATTAAGAGCTCACACTGAGTTCTAGTTGAAAGAAATCACTTGGGCTTGCATTTCTCACAAATGATTGAATATAATCTTGTTAAGTATAATGTTAAGTTCTGAAAAGTAATTTCTTAATTGAGTGCTAAATAGGCATGTACGGGCTCCATCACCGTGCCTGATTACATCCCTGATCACATCAATTTCAAAGGGTCTCTTCCCATAACAGTTCAGTGTTGTCCACTGAAACACCACATGAATTTGACATGATCACGTGTGATTTAAAGTGAAGTTAATGTGATAACATGTGACGACATGTGAAGCAACATACGACAACTTGTGAGGCAATACGTGACAACATGATCTCATTTGAAATAAATGTGACAACATGGGGATGCAACATTTCAACATGTGACAACATTTGAGCACACTTGAAAACCGAGATGTCAAATGTCATTTAATTGACATACATTTTATTTAAACGTTCATTTTCCCCTAGAGGTTTTGTCTAGTTACCAGTTTGTTCCAGGCAAATCCCAAGGACATCTTTAGGACTTTTGCAGAATGTTGTGTCATGGTCCCTTGAGTAAAAATAAAGTAAATATATACAACACCTTGAAGGTTTTATGTCTATAAAATTCGGATTTCAATTACTGTAAAATGTACTGTGAACAAAACTGGGATATGAACTATAAACCCCTTACTCACTACTAACGTGTAATGTCCTGTTACAGTGCAGCTAAACCACCAGATCTTTGAGCGTAAAAGAGATATGGCCACATTTATATAATAACCATCAAATCGAAGTAAACTTGGAGTCACACATATGACATGTTGTGTGGTCTTGCTACTACAACAAGTCAGGAAAGCATGCAAATGATTAGGCTACAGATTAAATAAGTCAAGATCAACATTACAGGGTGGTGAAAGTGCAAGGGGATGAGCTTGATGCTCCTTTCCAATAAATATCTACGGTCTTATTCTGGTGACATGATCATCGATGCTTGGCTGCCGTTTGACAAATAAAAATCTTTAAAAGAATCTCTCTTTTGTCCATAATAATCACATCATGTATGCTTTACCCGCACTGTATCTGCAAACGTTTGGCCAGAGCGCATATGTCAATAACAGAGTGGGCAGTACTCTCTAGTTAACACACATTTCTTTGTGAGAAAACCATCAGTAGAATCAAAAATGCGATGGAAACCCATTTAACTTGTATTTTTTATTTGGTAGAAGGGAAAATAACCGCAGAAAGTATGTTTATGTGCACTATTGAAAAACACCCAGCCTTTTATCCACAACAAGTCAATTTTAGAATATTCACATGAAAATCTATCGCCAATTGGATGGAAACCTAGCTACTGTAACATCAACGTAAAACTAGCAGTGCAGAAGTAGAGTTCTTTGGGGATTTGATCTTGCAATTTCTTGGTTGGAGTGCATCGACACGTCTGCAGTGCCACCAGGTTCATACGTTTTTCTTGGAACATATATTAACACAAAAAAAACAGTATGGTAGAGGGTAGAGCGTTGTTCCCTGGGGTAAAAAAAAACAACATAAAAGATACACTTCACAGCAACACATATAAACAGTTAGGTACTTTATAGGTATGGGAGATTCTTCAACCCAATATTTTGAATGTAAGGTTCAATACTAACATTAGCATATTTAGCGGTGTGTTTTAAAAATATGTGCATTTGTGGAAGTGTTGGAGCAGTTTAAGTGTTTGATGGTTATTCCGATGTAAGTTCAGCAACTCCTTTGACTCTGTTCTGCAAACATTGCAAGAGAATGTGTCAGTTATGCACTGCACTGTAAAGAGGTTATTGTGCAACTTGTTGCCAGAAGATGCTGTGAATTTGTAATTTCCCAACTGGAAAGTACTTGTCAGTAAGTTATTGTAAATGTTACAATAACTTACAGGTAAAATGTTGCCAGTAACCTACAGGACACTTGCTGCCACTAACAATCCTTGCCAGTAACAATTACTTTGCCTTCAATGACGTTTCTGTTGACAACACGCGCATCACTTGTTCATTGGCAGAATACTGTATCAGAAGATTGCAGGAGTGGCTTACTCGAGGCGTGGCTTTCAGTAAGCTCTTTATGGTCTCCCATATGAGAGGGAATGTCATCCCAGTTAATATGCTCTGTTGCATTCTGTTCTTAAACATTAAGCTTGCATGCTGTTCAAGTTTTGCAGCCTTTATAAAGGCTGACATTAGTGCATGAGATACCAAAGAACCATATGCCATCTGCCATATGCTATAACCATATGAAACACCTACTCATTCAAGGGTTTTTCTTTATTTGTACTATTTTCTACATTGTAGAATAATAGTGAAGACATCAACACTATGTAATAACACATATGGAATCATCTAGGACCAAAAAAAGCGTTAAACAAATAAAAATATTTATTTATTTTTAAGATTCTTCAAAGTAGCCACCCTTTGCCTTGGTGACAGATTTGCACACTTGGCATTCTCTCAACCAGCTTCACCTGGAATGATTTTCCAACAGTCTTGAAGGAGATCCCACATATGCTGAGCACTTGTTGGCTGCTTTTCCTTCACTCTGCAGTCCAACTCATCCCAAACCATCTCAGTTGGGCTGAGGTTGGGTGATTGTGGAGGCCAGGTCATCTGATGCAGCACTCCATCACTCTCCTTGGTCAAATAGCCCTTACACAGCCTGGTGGGGGGTTTTGGGTCATTGTCCTGTTGAAAAACAAATGATAGTCCCACTAAGTGCAGACCAGATGGGATGGCATATCACTGCAAAATGTTGTGGTAGCCATGCTGGTTAAGTGTGCCTTGAATTCTAAAATAAATCACTGACAGTGTCACCAGCAAAGCACCCCCACACCTCCTCCTCCATGCTTCACGGTGGGAACCACACATGCAGAGATGATCCATTCACCTACTCAGTGTCTCACAAAGACATGGCTGTTGGAACCGAAAATCTCAAATTTGGGCTCATCACTCCAAAGGACAGATTTCCACCGGTCTTATGTTCATTGCTCATGTTTCTTGGCCCAAGCAAGTCTCTTCTTCTTATTGGTGTCCTTTCGTAGGTGTTTCTTTGCAGCAATTCGACCATGAAGTCCTGATTCACGTAGTCTCCTATGAACAGTTGATGTTGAGATGGGTCTGTTACTTGAACTCTGTGAAGCATTAATTTGGGCTGCAATCTGAGGTGAAATTAACTATCATAATTGTTTTTCTTGAGTGTATTTTTAAAAAATCTGAGAATTACTTTAAATTCCAAAATGTAGGAATACTGTTGAAATCACTTCTTGACACAGACATGGTGGTGTAGTAGAGATATTGGAATGTAGTGAACCAAGCGGTTGAGTTCAAATCCAAGGTATAATATGAAAGTTAAAAGCATTGTGTGTGTGTGTTTCATGAAGACTCAGTTTTGTTTGCAGGTCATCAGCTGTGAAATCTTGTGAAAATGTGACTCCACATCTGAAAGGTTATGCGCCACCAGAGTCTCTGGGTTCGCGCCCAGGCTGGGCTGGGTTCGCGCCCAGGCTCTGTCGCAGCCGGCCGCAACCGGGAGGTCCGTGGGGCGACGCACAATTGGCATAGCGTCGTCCGGGTTAGGGAGGGTTTGACCGGTAGGGATATCCTTGTCTCAGTATGTAAAAAATGTAATAAAATGTATGCACTCTACTGTAAGTCGCTCTGGATAAGAGCGTCTGCTAAATGACTAAAATGTAAAATCTATGTGAAATACACTACACGACCAAAAGTATGTGGACACCTGCTCGTAGAACATCTCATTCCAAAATCATGGGAATTAATATGGAGTTGGTCCCCGCTTTGCTGCTATAAAAGCCTCCACCTTTCTGGGAAGGCTTTCCACTAGATGTTGGAACATTGCTGCGGGGACTTGCTTCCATTCAGCCATGAGCATTAGTGTGGTGGGGCACTGATGTTGGGCGATTAGGCCCTGCTCGCAGTCGGCATTCCAATTAATCCGTAAGGGGTTAGATGGGTTTGAGGTCTGGGCTCTGTCAGGCCAGTCAAATTCTTCCACACCAATCTCGACAAACCATTTCTGTATACACCTCGCTTTGTGCACTGGGGCGTTGTTATGCTGAAACAGGATAGGGCCTTCCCCAAACTGTTACCCCAATATGCACTGACTTCGAAGCCATGTGGAGTATGAGAGGAATCCAGTAGGCTTGCAGAACAGACTGTAGTGTGTTGCTAGTGGGCTCGCCTCTGTGCTCCTGGGTCCTTTGTACAGATGGAGTGGAGTGCCCCAGGTAACCGGAGAACCAGAGACAGAGCCAAGGATATGAAACACGGATGACCAGCCTCCCACAGGATGGCAACACAGGGATTCTGGGATGTTTGAGAACTGTGCAACAATAGATAATTATTTTTGGAACATCTGTTGGATGAGGTTTCCAAATACCTCAGTGGGCAAAGCATCTTAAATCACTGTGGAAACCATGGTGAGCTGGTTTTATTCACTTTAATAAATCGTTTGTGTTCATCATCAAGGCCCACTTGTATATAGGTCTTTCTATAAACGAGGGCACCAATGAGGATGTCCTACACTGGACAACTTGTTACAGTTGTTGATAAGTCATTGATAATAATCTGCCAATTTTCTTCATGTCATTATGATATAAGGGGAGAACATAGCTATACTTAATACAATTCATGAATTGATTTAAAACCTATGTTTAACCCTTTCTCGTGGTTGGTGTCTTGACGTATTGTCCAAAATCGTGTGACATAAGACATTACCTTTCTGTCCTTGCTGTTATGGCATTGTAAATTGTTGTTATATCATATATTATGCATTAATCAGTTGAAATAGACATTGAACTTGAACCCTGCAAGAATCCTGGATCTAGCTGTCGGACATTTTTTTTGTATAGAGATCTCAGACATGCTGTGTAACTCCGTAACATTTCGTTTCTCCTTATATTACAGAGTGAAAACACTTTTCATGGGCACACAAATCCCCAAAATATATGCAATTGCAAAATCGAATGCTTATAACCGAAAGAGTCACCTTACCTTGATACTTAAAACCGAAATCGATACTGTCGTTAATGTGGTTCTTCAATAATTATGCATAATACTTTGTTGGATGCGCATTTGGTGTCGAGCTGTTTAATTACGGCGTGATATTTTCACACATCATCATCTGATCCAGGAAGGAATTTTCTGAATGACAGTCAAGTGAACAACAGCTGTTGTGATAGCACAAGCGATGCAACAACACCCCAAGTGCTGGAAAAAAGTGTGTTGGTGTTTCATTCGTTACTCCTGTGAAGACAGTTGTGCTTGGATCCACGTTGGATCTCTAGCGAATTGATGTTAATCATCTATTGTCTGCTTGATTTACAACATGGTGTTGTTAGATTTAACAAAAAAAGCATCAAGGTAATGGGTTAATGTTTTCATATGTTTTTGTGCTTCGGATTGGACACCGAGCTATTGCGCGCAAATGTGTAGGATAGACTATTGCTCAACACCCAACGCTATTCCTAATAATTATTCTGGATATAATGACAACAAATTATATAGCCTAGTAGTGGGAATTTTCTCAATATGATCCTGAAATGAAATAACATGACACACACATTTTGGTTTCCATGTTACACCTGCAATTGTAAACCTTACACGAGGCTTGAAGGAGCCAACTTTAATTTGGAGCTCAGAAATTCAAGTACTGAATAAGCCTACCTTGAAAATAATTTGGTGCTTGAAAAGTCCTTGTAATTATTGTAGCCAATTTATAGGTTCTCCTGTGCCCTTTATAATTATCCGTGATTTAATTTTGAATCTGTTTTTGTGAGAGATGTGGCCACTCAATTGTTTCCAGCGGCTTAAATGGAAGGGTGTTGCGCTACTGCTACTCTGTTACGGTAAATCCCCGTTCCCTTATTATGAGGACGACAACATCTAATGCTGGCTTCAATTTGGCTTTCCATACAAATCCTTCCATTACATAAGGGAACCTGGTTTTTGGTCACTTTCTCATTACAAAAACTGCTATGGTGAGATTCAAATGGTGAGATCAATGCTACCGCTATTCATGATTTTATTATGTGCGCTTGCGTCGGCCACATAGGCTACAGAAAATCAGCATGCGTACATTCAAATCATTTAGTCAGGCAAGTCCACATTATTCTCACATATTTTAGAATGTAATAAGTTAAATATCAATGCATTGGCAAGCCTAAGAAATGAATTATTATTAAGTGGTAATGGCCTATTTTTTGTAACCGTTTGCATGCTCTTTGCGTGCCTTATACGTACAATTACATAAAAATGTATCGGACAAATAATAAAATATGATAAAAACAAATTAAACATCCTACAAGCCCCAACTTTCCTCCAGACCTTATCTTCCCTTCAAAGTTGTACCTCTCGTCTCACCTGCTAATAAAACAGCCTTTTGAAAATGAACTGTGGAGAGGTGATATGATCTTCTACCAGAGTTGTTTGAAATGTGGACACATGCCATCTCTGCAAATTACATCAAAAGCAAAAACAGATATTTTCTCAGATCCCTGCCTTGCTTATGTAACGAGAGTCTGGCCGTCTGCATTGGAGGGAAGATGCTGTGCACACTGCAGTGTTCAGTCAGGTGCAACCAGCAGGGAGCTATAGCTTCAAGTTCCATTACTTCCCTGTGATTTCAGTCTCCATTTAGTACACATCAGCATGGCTGAACATGTCAGGGATGTCAGGAAACATAAACAACCCGTCTATGACTAAAACTGGTGAGAGAACATTTGATAAGATACATTTCAGTTGGCTCCATCGTCACAAGTCTTCCACCATCTTCCAAATGACAGGCCGTTGACCTCACCGAAGGGGAACTTTGGAAATAAATAATACATTTCGCCAGAATCATCAACTCATCTTGAAACTCATCAACTGCTTTATCTGACCCAACCCACCTTGTGCTACTGTACTGTAACTTGCCCATTAGGCAAACATCTGCTCTCTCTCCTCAAGGAGCTATTTACAGGCCATAAAAAAAAATGAATGCACACACATCAAGAAATGGGGCCAAGGAGGAAAAAAAGTCTGTTAGAAGTTCCATCAGAATTACATTTCCAGTGTGTCTCTCTCTCTCCCTCTCACCCCATCCTGATAGTCATCATCAGCTCATTGCAAGTCTCACTCCCATTAACCTGTTCCCAGGTTGCGAGGAGAGGAAGTTACTTTCTTTTTTATATATATATCCTCCTGTCCTTTCTTTCCTTCTCTCCCATCTTCCATCTCTCTCAGTATGGATCACAAAATATAATTTATTTTTGAAATTACAGCAGTCCCTTTCAGCTGACCCCAGAGCATTGTGATAATGCAGTGTGGGAGTGGAGAATGCCTCTGATGAGGGTTCCAAACAGAGCAGACGCTCTGGCCGGCAATAATGCCAGACAATAGTATATTTGTACTCAAGGAGAGGAACCTCTGCAGCAGGTCCCTAACTACATTCAGCCACAGGGTATTTTTTTCTTTAGCGAGTAGTTTGGGGGACATATCATTTTTTGTACAACTTTTATTTAACTAGTCAGTTTAACTGCAAGTCAGTTAAGAACAACTTCTTATTATACAATGACGGTCTACCCCGGCCAAACCCTCCCCTATCCCAGACAACACTGGGCCAATTGTGCACCGCCCTATGGGACTCCCAATCACAGCCAGTTGTGATACAGTCTGGGATTGAACCAGGGTCTGTAGTGACACCTCTAGCACTGAGATGCAGTGCCTTAGACCACTGTGCCACTCGGGGGTCAACATAATCATAAATCATTTGTACCATGCAAATTGACCACAATAAGCTCAAACAGATATAGTATTTGGCAAAAACATACTCATTTCGAACCTGGATTACATTGGGATACAATCACGTCTCTGTATTTATGCCTGGGAATACTTCAAACAGATTCCCAAATTAAAATTAATTTGAGCTGATTTCCTATTGATTTTACAGGGGTCTTCAATGAAAATTCTATATAAAAATAAATATATAAAACATCTCTTGGAAAACTTCAGCGGTGATTGTAATTGGCCCCCCAATATTTTTTTTAAATAAAAACATTTTGTTGAAGACCTCTGCGTTACAGTAACACACTGGGAGCGTAGGGCTCCATCTAAGCTAGTTGGACAGATCCAGACATTCATTATGTGTCATGGAGAGGGAAAAATCAGGAAGTGAGGCCCTGCATAATCAGCTGTCAGTTACTTTCTCCTGAATCCACCAATAGTGTATGCAAGGAGAAGAGTTCTCCAGGGCAGGTAGAGAGAATCCTTTGGAAGTGGGAACATCTACTGTAGTTAGTGTACAGTGTGAGTGACTGACTGACTGACTGGATGTAGCAGCTTGAGGGCCGTGTTGTGTGATACACATGATGAATAGCCTCAGTCCAGTCAAGCGTGAGGAACATGAAGAGGAGGAGATATCAGGTATAGGCATACAGGAATACTGTACTTTGATATTACAATTACAGCCACTATGGCTTGGCCCCAAGCATGATAATCCCATTGTGCTGCAGGTCACAGCAGAGAGAGAAGAGAAGCTGCTTCACTTCAAACTAAACTGGTTATGGCTGACGAGAACAAAAAACAACCGTCCGAATAACATCAGCCTCCCAACTAAAGTAAGTGAATTAGGGCAAACGTCCAATTTAGATGATATAGGAAAGATATCATGAGATATTGAGAATGGAGAGAGAGACCAAACAATTAGATCACCATGAAGTAAACCTTTTTTCACAGGCAGACCTTTACAGTTGATCTCAAATGTTTTCAAGATCCAAAGATTTTTCATTACACATTGTCTGCATTCATTACGAGGTGGGGAAATCAAATTTTGTTCCATGTATCTGACAGTTTTTCAGACAAATTCATCCTGTCAAGGTGCAGCCTCAACAAACTCACCAGATGGTGTTTATGTGAGCTGGAGATTTTGTTTCTTGTTCATGCGTCTCTTAAAGTGCAAGTGCTGTACTTAGCTACTAGGGGGGGATGGGCCTAGAGAAAAGCTGAGGGATGGATGCAAGGCCTGACCATCCCACAATTATGGCTTTAAACATGTTATGAAGATATACAGTGTGTACTTTTACAATGTTTAAAAACATTGTAGTATTACACGTTTATTTATTGGGTTCTGATGGGGTTTAACAGTTGAACTAAGCATTTATAAGTTATATTCTTCAAGAATCACCCCTACCCTCTGTAGTGCCTTGCAGTCAGAGGCCCGAGCAGTTGCCATACCAGGCAGTGATGCAACCAGACAGGATGCTCTCGATTGTGCAGCTGTAGAACCTTTTGAGATTCTGAGGACCCTTGCTAAATCTTTTCAGTCTCCTAAGGGGGAATAGGTTGTGTCATGCCCTCTTCACAACCTTCTTGGTGAGCTTGGACCATGTTAGTTTGTTGGTGATGTGTACACCAAGGAACTTGAAGCTCTCAACCTGCTCCACTGTAGCCCTGTCGATGAGAATGGGGGCGTGCTCGGTCCTCTTTTTCCTATGATCCACAATCATCTCCTTTGTCTTGATCACGTTGAGGGAGAGGTTGTTGTCCTGGCACCACATGGCCAGGTCTCTGACCTGCTCCCTATAGACTGTCTCGTCGTTGTCGGTGATCAGGCTTACCACTGTTGTGTCATCGGCAAATTTAATGATGGTGTTGGAGTCGTGCCTGGCCGTGCAGTCATGAGTGAACAGGAAGTACAGGAGGGGACTGAGCTCCCACCACTGAGGGGCCCCTGTGTTGAGGATAAGTGTGGTTGATGTGTTGTTACCTACCCTTACCACCTGGGGGTAGCCCATCAGGAAGTCCAGGATCCAGTTGCAGAGGGAGGTGTTTAGTCCCAGTGTCCTTAGCTTATTGATGAGCTTTGAGGGTGTTGAATGCTGAGCTGTAGTCAATGAATAGCATTCTCACATAGGTGTTCCTTTTTTCCAAGTGGGAAGGGCAATGTGGAGTGCAATAGAGATTGCATCATCTATGGATCTGTTGGGGCGGTATGCAAATTGGAGTGGGTCTAGGGTTTCTGCGATAATGGTGTTGTTGTGAGCCATGACCAGCCTTTCAAAGAACTTCATGGCTACAGACGTGAGTGCTACGGGTCGATAGTTATTTAGGCAGGTTACCTTAGTGTTCTTGGGCACAGGGACTATGGTGTTCTGCTTAAAACCTGTTGGTATTACAGACTGACAGGGAGAGGTTGAAAATGTCAGTGAAGACACTTGCCAGTTGGTCAGCGCATGCTCGTAGTACACGTCCTGGTAATCCGTCTGGCCCTGCGGCCTTGTGAATGTTGACCTATTTAACCTACCTGTTGTGTTCGTTTCACGTTAATTAATGATGTGTTCCCGGTCCAAAATGACCGCCCCATTAAAGCTGATTATAAATCCATAATAATACATATATTATCACCAAATATTGTGTATCTTTTTATCAACTTAAGTTCTTGTGAACATTACAAGTTTTGAATTTCTATTTGCTATTTATGGCCTGCAGGCCTCATTGATCTGAGCTCATACAACTTGTTTTTGAGTAAAAAAAGCATATTGTATGGATTATTTTGACTATAACAAATACTCAGATGAAACATATTGTGCTATTTATCACAGACTACTTTGTGTCAAAGTTTAACAAGGATTCTCTCCTCCTCACCAGTGTCATGATCAAAGATATGATCAAGAGCCTCACATACAGTACATTGTTTGGTCATTGTGCTGCCACAGAATGAGTTGTGAGCAAGGCCTCAAGAAAGCTTTATATACCAGAGCTGCGAGAAAAGTTCTAAATATTATTGACACAATGTTGCGAAAGTTTGTGAGAATACAGGTGTGTTTCCGTGGGGGAAAAAATTATATTGGTGAAAGGTTGCCATGGAAGCCAAGAAGGGGAGTGAGGTGTGGTGTGTGTGCTCAAACACACATGCATGTGGTGGTCTGGGAGAGGAAGTGTGTCCATCTGATGAATGGGCATGTGCCTGAACTAAATTTTATACACTAATTGTAGTCTCACCCATTAATGTTGAGGATGGGGGCCGCTGTTGTGACTATTTATGCTAATCAGGTAATTTTTGAAACGGCTTCCCACAAAGTTCTTGATCGTACAATATGCATATTATTATTATTATTGGATAGAAAACAGTCTATAGTTTCTATAGGAGTCTAACAGAGCCCATTCTACAGCAATTTCCCTGACATGGAGTCAGATTTCAGAAATGTTGGCCACTGTTCTGGAGTCAGTTAAAAGGGCACTGTTATTGCTATGACTATACGGACACTGCTTACGTCTTCCCCTGGATGCCTTTACGTGATGACGATTTCAATGGGGTCGATTGCGCGTTCACAGGCACTACAAATTAAAAAACCCTGTAGGTAGGAGCTCCTTTGCAGCTGCGTAATGCGCGTGGAGGACATCGACCTGCTATTTTTCCAAGCGTTAGTTTAGCCTGTTATATTTCTCCGGTCATCTTTTTACTCGTTATAGGAGTTAAAAACATCATAAGGTAGTTAATTTAAAGCGTTTTATAGCAATTTATATCCGTTTAGTGCGATTTTGGGACATTTATTTTTGAAACGCTGTGAATAGCTGGGCACGCTTTTCAGTTCATCCCGAACGCAGTTGGCATTTCCACATGGCAAGAGGACAGCTTTCCACCAAAAGACGATTACTCCCAAGAAAGGATCCTTTGCCCAAGATACTGATGGAAGAACAGCTCAAAGTAGGACATTTTTATTATGATAAATCGTGTTTCTGTCGAAAAATGTTAGTGGCTTAGGACGCCATGTTTTTTGACGTAGCTTCGCTTGGCGCAAACTGTATTGAAAAGTAAGGATAATTTAAAAAATGTAATTCCGCAATTGTATTAAGAATTAAATTGTCTATCAATCCCTGTCCACCCTATATTTTTTAGTCACGTTTATGAGTATTTATGTATAAGAGTAGATCACTGTCTAAGTGGCGCAAGGACATTTTCTGACCAGCTGAGCTACATTTCACATTGTCTAACCATGATTTTGGTGGCTAAATATAAACATTTTCGATCAAACTCTATATGGATTGTGTAATATGATGTTACAGGAGTGTCATCGGAAGAATTCTGAGAAGGTTAGTGAAAAAATATATATAATATATTTTGGCGATGTTGACTTTTATCGCTCACTTTGGCTAGAATCAATGCTGGGCTGCTATGTGCTATGTGCTATGCTAATATAACGATTTATTGTGTTTTCGCTGTAAGACACTTAGAAAATCTGAAATATTGTCTGTATTCACAGGATCTGTGTCTTTCGATTAGTGTATGCTGTGTATTTTTACGAAATGTTTGATGATTAGTAAGTAGGTAAACACGTTGCTCTATGTAGTTTTTCTAGTCCATTTGTGACGGTGGGTGCAATTGTAACCTATGCCATCTACCTGAAATATGCACTTTTTTCTAACAAAACCTATCCCATACCATAAATATGTTATCAGACTGTCATCTGATGAGTTTTTTTGTTGGTTAGGGGCTATAAATATCTTAGTTTAGCCGAATTGGTGATAGCTACTGGTGTTGGTGGACAAATAAAAGATGGTGGATTATGCTAATGTGTTTTTAGGTAATAGATGTACATCTTTACATATTGTGTCTTCCCTGTAAAACATTTTAAAAATCGGACATGTTGACTGGATTCACAAGATCTGTGTCTTTCATTAGCTGTATTGGACTTTAATGTGTGAAAGTTAAATATTTGTAAAAAATATTTTTTTTGAATTTCGCGGCACTGGTTTTTCAGTGGGGGGGGGGGGGGGGAGTGCCGCTAGCGGCACGCTCATCCTAGACAGGTTAATTTCTAATGACCGATCATTTTTGACCAGGAACACCACAGGTGTACAAATGTTAAATAAAACACACAAAATGTAATGACAATCATCAAAATGTATTTTGTGCGTTCAGATGCCCTGTGTGGACAGTCATGGAACCGTATGACGGTCAGATTGAACTACATTTTTCAGAGAGAAAACTTGTAAATCGGTCCAATTCAACCGGAACGCTCCAGGTGGGTTAAAGGTCTTATTGGCTGCGGAAAGCATGATCACACAGTCTTCCGGAACAGCTGGTGCTCTCATGCATGTTTCAGTGTTATTTGCCTCATAGCGAGCATAGAAGTAGTTTAGCTCGTCTGGTAGACTTGTGTCACTGAGCAGCTCTTGGCTGTGCTTCTCTTTGTAGTCTGTAATGGTTTGCGAGCCTTCCCACATCTGACGAGCGTCAGAGCCAATGTAGTATGATTAGATCTTAGTCCTGTATTGACGCTTTGCCTGTTTGATGGTTTATTGGAGGGCAGAGCGGGATTGCTTATAAGCTTCCGGGTTAGAGTCTCACTCCTTGAAAGCGGCAGCTCTAGCCTTTAGCTCAGTGTGGATGTTGCCTGTAATCCATGGCTTCTGGTTGGGGTATGTACTTATGGTCACTGTGGGGACGTTGTCACTGATGCACTTATTGATGAAGCCAATGACTGATGTGATGTACTCCTCAATGCCATCAAAGGAATCCCGGAACATATTCCCGTCTGTGCTAGCAAAACAGTCCTGTAGCATCTGCTTCATCTGACCACTTTTTTATTGATCGAGTCACTGGTGCTTCCTCCTTTAATTTTAGCTTGTAAGTAGGAATCAGGAGGATAGAATTATGGTCAGATTAGCCAATTGGAGGGCGAGGGAGAGCTTTGTATTCATCTCTGTGTGTGGAGTAAAGGTGGTCCAGAGTTATTTTCCCTCTGGTTGCACATTTAACATGCTGATAGAAATGTGATAAAACGGACTTAAGTTTCCCTGCATTAAAGTCCCCGGCTACTAGGATCACCACCTCTGGGTGAGCGTTTTCCTGTTTGCTTATGGCGGAATACAGCTCATTCAGTGCGGCCTTAGTGCCAGCATCAGTCTGTGGTGGTATGTAGACAGCTATGAAAAATACAGATGAAAACTCTCTAGGTAGATAGTGTGGTCTACAGCTTATCATGAGATACTCTACCTCAGGCGAGTAAAACCTTGAGACTTCCTTAGATATCGTGCACCAGCTGTTATAAAAATACATAGTCCGCCACCCCTTGTCTTACCAGATGCCTCTGTTCTGTCCTGCCGATACAGCGTATAACCAGCCAGCTGTATGTTGACAATGTCATCGTTCAGCCAAGTCTCCGTGAAGCATAAGATATTATAGTTTTGAATATCCCGTTGGTCGTTTAATCTTCCGCGTAGGTCATCAATTTTATTTTCCCAAGATTGCACATTTGCTAGCAGAATGGAAGTAAGTGGGAGTTTATTCGATCGCCTACGAATTCTCAGAAGGAAGCCCGCCCTCTGGCTCCTTTTTCTCCCCGCCTTCTCTTCAGGAAAATGGCGGGGATCTGGGCCTGTTCCCGGGGAAGCAGTATAACATTAATGACGGGCTCGTCGGAAACGTTAAAGGAAAAAAAGGATTCTGCCAGTCCATGCTGAGTAATCGCAGTCCTGATGTCCAGAAGTTATTTTCGGTCATAAGAGAGGGTAGCAGCAACATTATGTGCAAAATGAGTTAAAGAATAAGTTACAAATAACGCAAAGAAACAAACAAAAAAACACAATTGGTTAGGAATACGTAAAACGTCAGCCTTGTTCTCCAGTGCCATCTTAATTAACAGTAAATAAGGGAATTGCTTTCCCCCATAGTTAGCCAATATCATTGTTTAGAGTTATTTAGCAACTGCTTCTGCACACTTTTGCTAGTTACCGTTGCACTGCCAAGTTTAAGACCGGTCTCCAAAAATGGCGAGGTGTCAACTGTTGATTTGAATTTTTGAAATTGTAACTCACCTTCCATGTGTATTTACTTTACATGTGTATTGGGCTGATGAATGTACATGAAGAATACTGTTATAACAGTGATACTCCTGTAATAGGGGTAGATAGGGCCTAAGAAAGTGCACAGTAAGCCTAAGACTCAAAGGTTGTGCTGTTAACAACCTACTAAGCGTTGCATCCCTAGATCTTCAACATATTAGGTGGGCGGCAAGTAGCCTTACGGTTAAGAGTGTTGGGCCAGTAACCCAAAGGTTGCTGGTTTGAGTCCCTGAGCTGACTAGGTGATATCTGTCGATGTGCCTTTGAGCTATGCACTTTATTACTCCTGTAAGTCGTTCTGGATAAGAGCGTCTGCTGAATGACTGAAAATGTTGATATTTTCCAGGGGTTTTAAATTATTTTCCAATCGTTCCGAACAGAACCGCAAATGTTTTCATTCTATCCCAGTGTTCCAACCTGCATAATAAAGTTCTGAACTGGTTCAAACCCCCAAAAATGTAGTGGTTCATATAGTTCCTTTTCGTTTATTTTTTAACCTGTGAAATCAACATTTTTACATTTAGCTCATTATTTTACGCCACCAATTAGCATGGACAGAGCAGCTGGCTATGGAACGGGTAAGCTAGTTGTTTACATATTTAATTGGTCAGAGATGATGCGACTGACATTTCACAGGTGGGGAGAGAGCAAACGAGGGGAAGAGCTGATTCTTCATGACATGATGTGAATTGGAATGTATTTAGGCTATTACTAGCATTATAACATTGTAGAATTATATACTATTTTTGTAACAAAAAATAACATTATTTACCGGTTCTCAAGATTTGAAAATAGCGGTTCTGTTCCGGAACACTAGAGATCACTTTAGTTCCTGGTTCCGTTTCTCTTCCTTGAAAAATGTTATTTTACGGTTTTCGGTCCTGTTCCCTGAACCGGTTCCAACCCCCAAAGCAGTAAGCACCACACCACAACCCCTGCATATTACACATTTGACCATTCGGACATCCTTAAAGAAAATCCATTCATGGTATAAGCTCACTAAATACTTCCGCAATAGAGAATATGGCATGAATAAAGTCTTCTCTCCCCTCGTCAGAAGTTTTTGCATCATTATGATCTGAGACTGTCATCAAAAGCTTGGTCATTTTTCTTCTGTGGCACACGTTTCTGTCATAAGGTTTGTTACTTGAGAACTTGGAGCATCTCTTCGAAATGTCAAGAACATTCTTCGATTCATGCTGTGGTTTCAAAACACCCTGAAATGATTTCTTGCTCTCAAACTTTGTTGAAAGCCTTTTCTGCCCAGATATGCAAAACCCGGAGGATTCATGTCTGAAGAAGCCTTTCATATGTTAATAGAATATTAGAGCGCATAAAGGTGAATCACTGAAGGATTTTGTTTTAATACGTCCGGGGCATCACACTGCACAAAGGTTAATTCTCCTATCCATGGGTAGATTCACATCATGGTTTGTAGATTGAAAAGGGCCTTTCTCTGGGATCGGTTTCATGTGTTCTCTTCTCTTCTATCGAGCACCACAGTGGATTGTCGTCTGATTAATCTTAATGAATTATGCAAATCGCCTTTATCTCAAATGATTTAGGAATGGTTTTGTATTGTTTTATTAATGCACTTTTTTACTCTGTATAATCACGTAGCCCTTCTCTGAGGCGTTCAGTGTTTGTTATTCATTGCAAGCTCTTTATTAAATCCTTGTTGGTCTCTGGCGTATTGCATGCTGGAATGAGAAATTAGTCATTACTGTAATTTAATGATTTCTAACCAAACAAGAGGCAACCTGGATCGCTAACCGCATCACCCCGTATCACTCTATTCCCCGCAGTCTGGTATTTGGGAGCATGTCTCTCCTAAAATGTATACTTAATTAATTGCGTTCATTATCAGGAGCATCCTGAGTTGAATATACTATTTTAATTACAGCAGAGAATTGACAGACAAAATATTAAACGCCCTGAGTAAAGCACCGGCCTGATGAGAGTCTCTGGAAGCCACGTTCATTGTGTTGCATTATGATGAAGGGATTTTTGGTTTACTTAAATACCAGTAGGTTTACTATAAAAGGTCACGTGAAGTAAGGTAAAATACACTGTGTGTTTCTCTTCACACTGACTAAATGACTTTTCTTGAGCTACTTTAAGCAACAGCTCACATAACTCGTTCATTTAAAGCAATCACTGAAATAGTGAATTGCAAAATGTCTCAAAGAACCTATTTAACTTCCAGTGCCATTTTTATGTAGGTGAATAATTAGGATTACTAAGATTAAATGAGTGTCAACAGACAATTGTCTGGCCGTGGCGATGGTAGAGGCCTCATTCCCCCCTATCTGAGATACCTACTGCAGCCCTCATCCTCCACATACAACACCCGTTCTGCCAGTCACATTCTGTTAAAGGTCCCCAAAGCACACACATCCTTGGGTCGCTCCTCTTTTCAGTTTGCTGCAGCTATGACTGGAACGAGCTGCAAAAAACACTCAAACTGGACCGTTTTATCTCAATCTCTTCTTTCAAAGACTCAATCATAGACACTCTTACTAACAATTGTGGCTGCTTCGCGTGATGCATTGCCCTTCTTGCCCTTTGTGCTGTTGCCTGTGCCCAATAATGGTTGTACCATGTATTGTGCTGCTACCATGTTGTGCTGCTGTCATGTTGTGTCGCTACCATGTTGTTGTCATGTTGTGTTTCTGCCATGCTGTGTTTTCATGTGTTGCTGCCATGCTATGTTGTTGTCTTAGGTCTCTCTTTATGTAGAGTTGTGGTGTCTTTCTTGTCGTGATGTGTTTTGCCCTATAATTTTTTTTGTATAAAAAGATATCTAGCTTCCACTCTAAAGTGCAGGTAAAAGTTTATTCTCTCTAAGGATGTTATTCCTCACCACTGAACCTTTACTGAGCAGTAATATCTAAATGCACCATCCCACCACTCCAACACCTACAGCTGTTACACAAGTCAATTTACACTTCATCAAATATGTCCCTGATGTCTCCGACAATACGGCATCTGTAATTCATTTGATAAACACATACATACATTAATTTCCATAAATACGGTCACCAATGCATGCTCATGAACCATCTGTGAATAACAGATATATGATATTCATGTCTCAATTATCCTTATCATTACAGCGGAATCAGCACCCCAAATTATAAGGTTCCATATCCTAACATTACAGGGTCTGCTGGCGTTAGGTAAACCATAGAAGAAGAATCAGCACAGCTCCACCTGTGTCCTCCGTATATCTGTTCTTCCTGTGAGATGCCTGCTTGTCTCTAACCTGTGTTTGGTTTACACAGGGAGGGGAATGGAGCTGCATGTTGATAAGGATATCAGAAATGATAATGGCAATATATATCGGTGTGGAAATGGAAGAATGTGCTATTCACCCTTGCCCCCCACAGATTATGGCTGTAGCACAAACAGTCAGACGGTACAGCAGGCAGGACTGAGGCTGAGGATGACAAATCCTGCCCCACTTGGTTCCACCCCCTGCTCAAGACTGTGCGTCCGGAATTACATAGCCGGTTCATTTTCTTTAAGGTTTTAATGACATGCACTATGAATTTTAGGAAGCCGCCTGTGAGAAATCCCAACAGGAAATCGCTCAGAATGCTTTGTGCAAACGGGCTTTTGTTTATCAACTTTGGAAGAAGGCAGGGTAATGGGGACTACAAATGACCATTTTAGTTGGTTGCCCTTTATGACAGTAAAGGTGTACTAGTACTGCTGCACTGTGGGTCGCTCAAGCAGCAGGACCAGATTCCCTGTTTACTATTTTACAGCAAAATATCAACAACAACAAAAAAATATGTTTTATTATTATTTGAAATTGCCATGCACATTTCATCATAAAAAGGGGGGGGGGAGAGTGCCATTTATAGTCTAATCCTGTCCATGAATTACTTGCTGGGTATAGAAATCAAAATATTGGGTTGATGGTACAGCATATCAACAGAAAATTCTAATTTGGATCCATCTCTGGATTTGGCATTGTTGAGATCGGAGCTCTTTGATGAACACAACTCCAAATGAATTCCGAGTGCTTTTCCCCTTCAATTATTCCACTATTTGCAGGACTGACTAATTGTAAATTAGTTCCAGTGTGGATCCTTGGAAAATTATATTATGCTAATAGCATTACCCTTGCCTTACACAAGACATGTCCCACGGAGAGGCTGTCTGGGACTGTGACACCGATGTAAACAGGATTTTTTTTGGTTACACCATCTGAATATAAATCATGTAATCTAAGGGAATGAATGCATAACGCTGACCTCTGTGACAGTTCATGGTTTCCCAGAGAATGAAAGGATTTGAGCTTTAGCAGTGGGAGAGGTGCTATGACGTCAGTGCAGTAAGATTCAGTTTCACTGACATCTTCCCTTTCCAAGCAGTTCATGGTTTTCCATTCTGACCTTTGTGTTCAAAATGCATCATCAACCCTCATGACAGAACAACGTAAGAATGATCACTTTTAGTGTTGTTGTTATCCGGCCTCACAGTAAGTTGGACATACAGTACTGTGCTGATATAGCTCAAACAAGTGCCTGTAATGTGGCAGTTGTATGCACAATCCGGTGTTGAATTTCTTTCATTGTTATTTTGTCTGTACGTTATTTGGTTGTCTTGGAAAGGTGACGTTGGCGATTTCGTAAAATGTATCGAGTTGTAGAGACATTTGAAACTATGATACAAAACCAAACCCTTTCTCGATTCAGTGACATCCTTTTGACATAGGTTTATTGAGATAATACTGACACTTTTACTCAATGTTGGTCACCAGGCTTTTAAAAACAGATATTAAAACAGTTGGAGTTCAGCTGATGTCATTTTAATTGGTTCGTTGAAACCATGGTGCCTTTACTTCAAGCACTGCAACATAGTAGTTAGTACTATCTTTCACTGTGGCATCTCCTTCCATGTCTCAAGTCTTCAAAAGCAGACCTGACAGTCCAACAGATTTACTAAAACCAAACACTTAATTCGTTAAAAAAATTAAAAGCCTTAAAAAGAAGAGATGTCTGCTTCGTACTGTTAAAAATAAATGGATATGCTTATAATCTAAATCTCGAACACAAACACTTTGTTTTGGAGTCATTGAGCTCTCTGTGGCAAAAAGAGGAAAAATATTTGAAAATGTCACGTCACATGTTTCGCATGAAGGTTTATCTTGCTTGCATAATCCACAGTTTTTGTTTTTACTGAATAAATACCTTGCAGGTTTGGATCTCCTACTGTAGCAGTTCATTGGAGGAAAAAACATAAACAATAATGGCTAGGAATTGGATCTGATCAGTAGTCCAGTAGTCTGGATAGGTGGTTCTATGGGATCTGATCAGTAGTCTGGATAGGTGGTTCTATGGGATCTGATCAGTAGTCTGGATAGGTGGTTCTATGGGATCTGATCAGTAGTCCCGTAGTCTGGATAGGTGGTTCTATGGGATCTGATCAGTAGTCTGGATAGGTGGTTCTATGGGATCTGATCAGTAGTCCAGTAGTCTGGATAGGTGGTTCTATGGGATCTGATCAGTAGTCTGGATAGGTGGTTCTATGGGATCTGATCAGTAGTCTGGATTGGTGGTTCTATGGGATCTGATCAGTAGTCTGGATAGGTGGTTCTATGGGATCTGATCAGTAGTCTGGATAGGTGGTTCTATGGGATCTGATCAGTAGTCCCGTAGTCTGGATAGGTGGTTCTATGGGATCTGATCAGTAGTCCCATAGTCTGGATAGGTGGTTCTATGGGATCTGATCAGTAGTCTGGATAGGTGGTTCTATGGGATCTGATCAGTAGTCTGGATTGGTGGTTCTATGGGATCTGATCAGTAGTCTGGATAGGTGGTTCTATGGGATCTGATCAGTAGTCTGGATAGGTGGTTCTATGGGATCTGATCAGTAGTCCAGTGTCTGGATAGGTGGTTCTATGGGATCTGATCAGTAGTCCAGTGTCTGGATAGGTGGTTCTATGGGATCTAATCAGTAGTCCATTAGTCTGGATAGGTGGTTCTATGGGATCTGATCAGTAGTCCAGTAGTCTGGATAGGTGGTTCTATGGGATCTGATCAGTAGTCTGGATAGGGGGTTCTATGGGATCTGATCAGTAGTCCAGTAGTCTGGATAGGTGGTTCTATGGGATCTGATCAGTAGTCCAGTTGTCTGGATAGGTGGTTCTATGGGATCTGATCAGTAGTCTGGATAGGTGGTTCTATGGGATCTGATCAGTAGTCCAGTGTCTGGATAGGTGGTTCTATGGGATCTGATCAGTAGTCCAGTGTCTGGATAGGTGGTTCTATGGGATCTAATCAGTAGTCCATTAGTCTGGATAGGTGGTTCTATGGGATCTGATCAGTAGTCCAGTAGTCTGGATAGGTGGTTCTATGGGATCTGATCAGTAGTCTGGATAGGGGGTTCTATGGGATCTGATCAGTAGTCCAGTAGTCTGGATAGGTGGTTCTATGGGATTTGATCAGTAGTCCAGTTGTCTGGATAGGTGGTTCTATGGGATCTGATCAGTAGTCTGGATAGGTGGTTCTATGGGATCTGATCAGTAGTCCAGTGTCTGGATAGGTGGTTCTATGGGATCTCATCAGTAGTCCAGTAGTCTGGATGGGTGGTTCTATGGGATCTGATCAGTAGTCTGGATAGGTGGTTCTATGGGATCTGATCAGTAGTCCAGTGTCTGGATAGGTGGTTCTATGGGATCTCATCAGTAGTCCAGTAGTCTGGATAGGTGGTTCTATGGGATCTGATCAGTAGTCCCGTAGTCTGGATAGGTGGTTCTATGGGATCTGATCAGTAGTCCCGTAGTCTGGATAGGTGGTTCTATGGGATCTGATCAGTAGGCCAGTGTCTGGATAGGTGGTTCTATGGGATCTAATCAGTAGTCCATTAGTCTGGATAGGTGGTTCTATGGGATCTGATCTGTAGTCCATTAGTCTGGATAGGTGGTTCTATGGGATCTGATCAGTAGTCCAGTAGTCTGGATAGGTGGTTCTATGGGATCTGATCAGTAGTCCAGTGTCTGGATAGTTGGTTCTATGGGATCTGATCAGTAGTCCAGTAGTCTGGATCGGTGGTTCTACGGGATCTGATCAGTAGTCCAGTAGTCTGGATAGGTGGTTCTATGGGATCTGATCAGTAGTCCCGTTGTCTGGATAGGTGGTTCTATGGGATCTGATCAGTAGTTCAGTTGTCTGGATAGGTGGTTCTATGGGATCTAATCAGTAGTCCAGTAGTCTGGATAGGTGGTTATATGGGATCTGATCAGTAGTCCAGTAGTCTGGATAGGTGGTTCTATGGGATCTCCAAGTCAAGTCTCTGCTCTGCATCCATTCAGTGGAATTTCAGTGTTTCCTTTTTCCCCCTTATTGGTCCCTGGTTCCATCCCACAATCCTTCAATACAGTCTTCACATCCAAGAAGTCCCTGTGGTTTCTGTCAAGGAAGAGATGACTGATGCCAAGTCTTCAGATCCAGGACAGACAGCACTATCGTGTGACCTGTAAACAGGGGAGATAGCAGGATGTTAATTTAATACTAATGGACAACGCTACAGATTAAACTAGGATTTGGTGCTATTTATGACACATGGCAGTGTGTAAAAACCTCAGTCAATCTGACCCCGCTGCTGGACTACAAACCCATGATAAGAAGATTGAGTGATTAATTACACAACATGGATGGAGCGTTGTTTATTCCAAAAGGTCCATCTCTAAGTACTAAGCACCACACCACACTGTCTATTACTGTGTAAATCCATATCTGTCTTAATGTGTCGATCAATCTGCCAAACGTGCTGCATACACCAGGCTGTGTTTGAATCCCCAGCTGTCACGACCATCACCCACCTGTCCTAGGGTGTCCGAGTCAAATAGTGTAGTGTAGTGTAGTGTAGTGTAGTGTAGTGTAGTGTGGTGTATGTCAGAAGTGGTACAGTAGGTCTGGTAGGTCTTATATAATAGATGTACTGTACACACGGTAATGGTGTAGATTGATTTCAAAACATGACGCACATGATCCATTTTGACACCCTGCAAGCATAAGTATTTCACTGAATATTAATCCAAAGGGCCTTCACAAAGTACAGTAACTATGACGTGTGCCATCTTTGCTGTTTTCATGGTCATAAAAGGAATGTTGTCCTCTCTTTGGTGTTTTGCCCTTCAAGTAGAACACACATTTAGAGCCCTAGTTTAATTCAAAAATAGAATTATAGGTTCAGGGGTATGTCATAAATATTTTTGCTATTTTCACAATCGGAATATAGGCGCAGTAGCTGGCGGTGGTGTGAAAGGGCTGGTTTTTGATGAATAAACACGTTGTGGGTGTGTCAAGGCTTGACTTCTCACTCGCCAATCAGAACATGCTCCATGGTTAAATATGTGGTTGCTTCAAGTTGTGTATTTACGGTCTTTTATGTATTGCGTTGTCATCAACTCCAATTCGAATGTTATTCCGTTATAGCCTAGTTTGTTAAATAGCCTGCCTCATATTTGCTCAATTGTATGTTGAACATGTTTGCAGTCCACATTGTTCTAATTGTATTGCTTCAATATGGAAATACATTGATAAACATAGGCTTTAGCAATCGCACTGATAAAGGGGCTAGGACTACTGTAAATTGCAATTGGGACATATACATGACAAACGTAGTCAATAAGCAAGATTAAATTCACTAGGCTATTGATAAGTTCTAAAAAGACAGTGTATAACTAATACAATTATAATGAAAATTAAACAACTTATTTTAAATAGGCTGTCTAAATACAGTTCCAGGCACCATAATTGCTCCCCATGGGTGTATAATACAGACAGGGCAACTTAGACTATGGAGGGTTTTACGCACATCTAAACTTTTCTCTAGAGCTGGATAAAGATCCAATATGAAGAGAAAGGGGGAATGTCCACTCACAGTTATACTGCTCCCAAATGTAATGTTTTATCAACACCATGGAACCATTTTACAGATCATATTTGCACTTCTCTGGAAATAGCAGATGAAATTGCATTCGAGCAATTTACAGTGCCTTCGGAAAGTATTCAGACCCCTTGACTTTTTTCCACATTTTGTTACGTTACAGCCTTATTCTATATAGATTAAATTATTTTTTCCCCCTCATCAATCTATACATACCCCATAATGACAAAGCAAAAAAATGAATGTTTTTTTTAACTATACAAACCTGAAAAAATAATTTACATAAGTATTTAAATTAAACTTTATTTGCCACATGCGCCGAATTACAAGTGTAGACTTTACCGTGAAATGCTTACTTACAAGCCCTTCACCAACAGTGCAGTTCAAGGAGAAAATATTTACCAAGTAGGCTAAAATAAAAAGTAATAATAATAAGTAACACAATAAGAATAACAATAACGAGTCTATATACAGGGGGCACCGGTACCGAGTCAGTGTGCAGGAGTACAGACTTGTTGAGGTAATCTGTACATGTAGGTGGGGGCGAAGTGTCTATGCATAGGTAACAAACAAACAGCGAGTAGCAGCAGTGTACAAGAGGGGGTAGGGGTCAATGTAAATTGTCCAGTGGTGATTTTTATGAATTGTTTAGCAGTCTAATGGCTTGGGGGTAGAAGCTGTTGAGGAGCCTTTTGGTCCTAGACTTGGCGCTTGCCTTGCGGTAGCAGAGAAAACAGTCTATAACTCGGGTGACTGGAGTCTCTGATAATTTTATGGGCCTTCCTCTGACACAGCCTATTATATAGGTTCTGGGTGGCAGGGAGATTCGCCCCAGTGATGTACTGGGCCGTTCGCACTACCCTCTGTAGCGCCTTACGGTCAGATGCCGAGCAGTTGCCATACCAGGCGGTGATGCAACCGGTCAGGATGCTCTCGATGGTGCAGCTGTAGAACCTTTTGAGGATCTGGGGGCCCATGCCAAATCTTTTCAGTCTCCCTGAGGGGGAAAAGGTTTTGTCGTGCCCTCTTCATGACTGTCTTGGTATGTTTGGACCATGATAGTTCGTTGGTGATGTGGACACCAAGGAACTTGAAACTCTCGACCCGCTCCACTACAGCCCCGTCAATGTAAATGGGGGCCTGTTCGGCCCGCCGCCTTTTCCTGTAGTCCACGATCAGCTCCTTTGTCTTGCTCATATTGAGGGAGAGGTTGTTGTCCTTGGTGATGTGGACACCAAGGAACTTGAAACTCTCGACCCGCTCCACTAAAGCCCCGTCAATGTAAATGGGTGCCTGTTCGGCCCGCCGCCTTTTCCTGTAGTCCACGATCAGCTCCTTTGTCTTGCTCATATTGAGGGAGAGGTTGTTGTCCTGGCACCACACTGGCAGTTCTCTGACCTCTTCCCTATAGGGCATCTCATCGTTGTCGGTGATCAGGCCAACCACTGTTGTGTCGTTAGCAAACTTAATGATGGTGTTGGAGTCGTGTTTGTCCACGCAGTCATGGGTGAACAGGGAATACAGGAGGGGACTAAGTACACACCTCTGAGGGGCCCCAGTGTTAAGGATCAGCATGGCAGATGTGTTGTTGCCTACTCTTACCACCTGGCGGCGGCCTGTCAAGAAGTCCAGGATCCAGTTGCAGAGGGAGGTGTTTAGTCCCAGAGTCCTTAGCTTAGTGATGAGCTTCGTGGGCATTATGGTGTTGAACGCTGAGCTGCAGTCGATGAACAGCATTCTCCTTTTATCCAGGTGAGAAAAGTGTGATTGAGATTGTGTCATCTGTGGATCTGTTGGGGCGGTAAGCGAATTGGAGTGGGTCTAGGGTGTCCGGGAGGATGCTGTTGATATGAGCCATGACCAGCCTTTCAAATTACTTCATGGCTACAGGCGGTAATCATTTAGGAAGGTTACCTTCGCTTCCTTGGACATGTAGGTATTACAGACTCAGTCAGGGAGAGGTTGAAAATGTCAGTGAAGCCACTTGACAGTTGGTCCCTGCATGCTTTGAGTACACGTCCTGGTAATCCATCTGTCCCAGCGGCTTTGTGAATATTGACCTGTTCCTCAATGCCATTGGATGAATCCCGGAACATATTCCAATCTGTGCTAGCAAAACAGTCCTGTAGTGTAGTATCCGCGTCATCTGACCACTTCCGTATTGAGCGAGTCACTGGTACTTACTGCTTTAGTTTTTGCTTGTAAGCTGGAATCAGGAGGATAGAATTGTGGTCAGATTTGCCAAATGGAGGGTCTCTGTTCTGCCGGTGCATGGAAAATCCCGCCAGCTCTATATTGTCCGTTTCTTCGTTCAGCCACATCTCGGTGAAACATAAGATGTTACAGTTTTTAATGTCCCGTTGGTCGGATAATAGTAGGTCATCAATTTATTTTCTAACGATTGCACGTTAGCAAGGAGAATGGAAGGCACTGGGAGTTTACTCGCTTGCCTCTGGCTTCTCAGAAGGATCCCTGATCTGGGTACCCTTTACCGGCGTCTTCACGCAAAAGGCGTGGATCTGGGCCTGTTTCAGTAAAAGCAGGATATCCTTCTCGTCGGACTCATTAGAGGAAAAAGTTTCCTCCAATCCGCAGTGAGTAATCTCTTTTCTGATGTCCAGAAGTTATTTTCAGTCACAAGAGACGGTTGTAGCAACATTATGCACACAATAAGTAAAAAAATTATTTACACAAAATGCCAAAAAAAATAACAAAATTGCACAATTGGTTGGGAGAATGAAAAACGTCAGCCATGTTCTTCGGGGCCATCTTTATCAGACCCTTTACTCAGTAGTTTGTTGAAGAACCCTTGGCAGCAATTACAGCCTTGAGTCTTTTTGGGTATGATGCTACAAGCTTGGCACACCTGTATTTGGGGAGTTTCTCCCATTCTTTACTGCCGATCCTCTCAAGCTCTGTCAGGTTGGAAAGCTGCACAGCTATTTTCAGGTCTCTCCAGAGAAATTTGATCGGGTTCCAGTCCTGGCTCTGCATGGGCCACTGAAGGACATTCAGAGACTTGTCCCGAAGCCAGTCCTGTGTTGTCTTGGCTGTGTGCTTAGGTGCGTTGTGCTGTTGGAAGGTGTTACGCACGCCTCTAAGAAGAGGGAACTCAACTCCCCGTGAAGTGAAAGAGATATTGGACTGTAGGTGCGAGAAAGGACGACAAAAGGCAGATTTGACCGTTTACTAGGACTTTATTCCTTTACACGGTAATATGGGGAAAAGGGGCTGGACGGAACCAAAGCAAAGGGGGGGGGGGGGGGGGGGGGGGGGGCTTTGACATTTACTTTCTTTGCTTTGGTTCCGTCCAGCCCCTTTTCCCCAAATGGGCCACTGAAGGACATTCAGAGACTTGTCCCGAAGCCAGTCCTGTGTTGTCTTGGCTGTGTGCTTAGGTGCGTTGTGCTGTTGGAAGGTGTTACGCACGCCTCTAAGAAGAGGGAACTCAACTCCCCGTGAAGTGAAAGAGATATTGGACTGTAGGTGCGAGAAAGGACGACAAAAGGCAGATTTGACCGTTTACTAGGACTTTATTCCTTTACACGGTAATATGGGGAAAAGGGGCTGGACGGAACCAAAGCAAAGAAAGTAAATGTCAAAGCCCCCCCCCTTCTAACCTGCCTACCCACTACTTACCTAACTTAGCACCACCTGGTGCACTAACCAAAATACAGGGGGTGGTCCGCCCAGGTCTTACCTAGTGTGCCTAGACATTGAATATACTACGGGTATATGTATGCCCGCGGGCCTCTTGCCTAAGCACTCCCTAGGTGCCTTCCCCTTCCCCCCTGGGAACAAATGAAACAGAATATCAAACAATTACTCAAACAAACTAATAAACAAAGGACATCAAATAAGCTCTAGCTGAGCAACAATCTCACACGGAACATACCAACTGCTCCCAGCAACAACTAACACAGTACATACCAATGACCAACATGCTATAACCCTCAGCCATCAACCTCCTCTCTCAGAAATGATCTATATAACATTCAATCTCTCCAGCAATGATCTCAACCTACAATGATCTAAGCCTGCCTATGATCTCTCTCTTCTGAACAACAGAACACTGGCTTTTGTAGCTTCTGAAGGCATTGGTAATTCGAGACAGCTGCGTCTTGACGAGGGGGCGGGGTCAGCTCTCCAATCATCAATTGGGGCCGACCAATCAGCTGCTTGGGGAGAATTTCAGAAAGCCATCTCCTGAAACACACACACTCAAATACAAACTACAAAACAGAAACTGGGGAACGTAACAGAAGGTGAACCTTCACCCCAGTCTAAGGTCCAGAGTGCTCTGGAGCAGGTTTTCATGAAGGAACTCTCTGTACTTTGCTCCGTTAATCTTTGCCTCTATCCTGACTAGTCTCCCTGTTCCTGCCGCTGAACATCATCCCCACACCATGCATCACCATAGAGATGGTGTCAAGTTTCCTTCAGACGTGACGCTTGGCATTCAGGCCAAAGAGTTCAATCTTGGTTTCATCAGACCAGAGAATCTTGTAGGTGACTTTGGCAAACTTTAAGCAGGCATTCATTTGCCTTTTACTGAGGAGTGGCTTCTGTCTGGCCACTCTATCACAAAGGCCTAATTAATGGAGTGCTAGAAAGATGGTTGTCCTTCTGGAAGGTTCTCCCATCTCCACAGAGGAACTCTGGAGCTCTATCAGCTTGACCAACGGGTTCTTGGTCACCTCCTTGACCATGGCCCTTCCCCCCCGATTGCTCAGATTGACTGGGCGGCCAGCTCTAGGAAAAGTCTTGGTGGTTCCAAACTTCTTCCATTTAAGAATGATGAAGGCCACTGTGTTTTTGGGACCTTGGATGCTGCAAATATTTTTTGGTAATCTTCCCCAGATCTGTGACTTGACACAATCCTGTCTCGGAGCTCAACGGACAATTTCTTCGACCTCATGGGTTGGTTTTTGCTCTGACATGCACTGTCAACTGTAGGACCTTATATAGACAGGTGTGTTTCTTTCCAAATCATGTCCAATCAATTGAATTTACGACAGGTGGACTCCAATCAAGTTGTAGAAACATCTCAAGTATGCTCAATTTAAACAGGATGCACCTGAGCTCAATTTCGAGTCTCATAGCAAAAGGTCGGAATACTTATGTAAAGTAAATAAGGTATTTCTGTTTCGCAGTACATTCCTAAACTGTTTTCACTTGTCATTATGGGGCATTGCGTGTGGATTGATGAGAAAAACCAATAATGTAACACATTTTTGAATACGGCTGTAACGTAACATAATGTGGGAAAAGTGAAGGGGTCTGAATACTCTCCGAAGGCACTGTACATTCTGAACATAAACCAATGGATGGTGAATCTTTCTAATAAAACTTAGTTTTTTAATCAAATTAAACAAAAAACAATCAATTTGTTTTTTAAAACAACAACATTTCTAAATAGGATTGGGTCAGAAGCATGATATTATAAATCACATCTTCAGCAGGAGGCATGGATGTTTGTCCTATCCATTGATGGTTTATTAAAGAGTATACAGTAAGCCTACAATAGGCCTAGTTACAACAAACATTGGCTTCAACATGGAAATACTCATCTGCACACATTGCATTCACATTTCGAAAATTCACTGTGTGTTTGAGCCATTGACAATTGGACATTGCCCAAACGTTATAATAAGATTAGTTTACCATCGCCATTGATATGATCTGTTTGTGACTTTGCCACATGAAAGATAAACAAACGAACAGGGAAATATAGCCTAGACTACAAGCGGATTCAACACCAAGGAAAAACAATAATTAGTTATTAATCGTAATAACTTGATGTTCCTAAACATTTCCGCTAAAACCACCTTTTGGTAAATCTTAAATATCACAAGTAGTGCTGCTTGAAATTGACACATTGGTGTATGTTTTTAATGACACGCTTTAAATATTTCCACCCTCCCACCTCAGCGCAAGCGAGCTGATATAAGACAGGTAAATTACCAACTCTGGTGTTAGAGCTGGAAAATGCCAGTGCGCCAGTGTTTACATGCCAAAATTGCAAACTATCATGCGTTTGCCACTAGCGCCGCCTTAACAGCAGCTGAAACTAGAGCCCCTAGTATACATAATTATAAGTGGGGCTTGTTATCAGAGAGTGGCACACACATGCATAGGTGTTCCTATTTGTGTCTGGGCACCTATTAGTGTCATTTAATTACCGAGTGGCAGGGGCTCCACGGTCTTGGCCTGGAAAGCGCCACAGTGTCAGGTAACATGAGGTGTCAGTGCCCCACAGCACACTGTTCCAAGGTATGCCTCATCCCAGTCGGCCCATGAAGGGTCTCACTCTCTAACAGATTTCACACACACAAACATCTAACAACTAGAAATACATTGGCCTGTAATTTTGTGTTCACGGGCACTGAAACAGGGAACATAAGACTCACCCCTCGCTGTTTCAGGAGGCACAGTTTAATCTTCACATGGCAGTGACACTCGTCAGGATGCTGGTTGTGTGTGTATGTGCGTGTGGAGAGGAGTGACTGTGTGGTTTGGTTCCATTCCAGGACACTGCGTGAAGTCTTCAAACAGAAGAGGCTCAATGCGTACAAGCCAGCAGGTTCTCCAGTCTCACCATTAGCTACACCACAGATTGGCAAAGCATGTATCTTACAGTACGCAGCCACTAGAAGAATTAAATGCCAACAAAGTGGATAAGTCCGAGTAACCAGACCCATATGACAACAAAAGGTGTTACATATTCTTGTTATATTGCTATGCTGCTCCATATTGGAATTCTGGTTATATCCACGCAATATGTGATCAGATATAAACACCTAGAGAATCATATCATGAAAAACAATTTGCATGCTAGTTATGTGAGAGCAGTTTTGGGTGCTGATATGAGGGTTTTGTGGAGGAGACCGGGGTTACCAGTGGGCGAACCACACGAACGGAAAGAAGAACAAAGGAGGTTTTGATGCTTAAGCTGTGTAGGCTTATAAAGGGATAAAAGACCACACTTGACTAGTCAGGCTCAAACTAACCCGATTCAAAGCTTCACGGACAAACAAACAAATGCTTACCACTGATAAAGAAGCCCAATCTTTGTTATTTTGATTTTGTTCTCTACTTATTGACTGTACGGATTTCATAATCTTTTAGGGGTTCTAGGCAGTGAAATACAGTAAATTATTGGCTTGCCTACAGAAAGTGTCTTGTCTATCTGTGAAAGCTGTAAAAGAGTCATCAAAAGGTGGAGGGTCTCATTCCACTGTCTTTACTGGTGCCCTAAAAGCCCAAACTCCAGAGTCAATCTCAGATTTCAGACAGAGCCTAATGGGCCTTAAGAAACAGATCAATGATCGATACAATGATTTAGGGCATCTTTCAGGCGATATATTGACTCCTTCGGTATTGATGGAAATACCAGATGGTTTCTTTTATCTCCCAAACTATTAAAAGGATGTATATCAGCCATACTCAAAAGGCAGATGGCTAATTGTTATTTTGGGGGGGGACTCAGTCAGGCTTTTGAAATGTGGTAGTGCATAGGCAGTTATCCTGTTGGAATGTCATTGACTGACAGACATTAGAAAGCTATTTATAACCTGTCAGAAATGTCCAGTTGATCAGTTAGCCCATGTTAGCTAGCAGGTAAGTTCAGCTAACCAGCTATCTACATCTTGTACTTATCATGGCCAGATCATGTGCCCAGGGGCCTTGAACCCCAGGGAGCATTGATTTTGTTGATTTTGATTTTGTTGAGTCACTCAGGTATCATATGAACACAGATAAGATATGGCAAAATCTGTAGAATTGCAGGAAATAAGCTTTAAAACTGCTAAATGTTCTCTAGACCAACAAGAGGGGTGTGACATTATTTTAAAAGTTTGGGGTGACATGGGTCGTGATTTGGGGGTTTGTTACTACGCCGATAAATTACAATATCCATCCGGACCGTTGCCAATTTGTGTGACCAGACCTTCTCAAATAGTAGTATCCCTACTGTATATTATATAGAGTCTATAGGTTACCAGTGTTTCTACATGGTGTATGGGTGGGGGTCCATTTACAGCAGCCAATACAACAGTGAATTGTTATGTACTGACAATGTGTCAACAAAAAAAAGTTTCACTAGCACAGACAGCTTAAAACCTCTTAAGGATCGGCCCCTTTTTTTCAATTTTCGCCTAAATAGACATACCGAAATCTAACTGCTTGAAGCAAGGATATACATATTATTGGTACCATTTGAAAGGAAACACTTTGAAGTTTGTGAAAATGTGAAAGGAATGTAGGAGAATATAACACATTAGATCTGGTAAAAGATAACACAAAGAAAACCCAACTTTTTTTTTTGTACCATCTTTGAAATGCAAGAGAAAGGCCATTATGTATTATTCCAGCCCAGGTGCAATTTATATGTTGGCCACTAGATGGCATCAGTGTATGTGCAGAGTTTCTGACTGATCCAATGAACCATTGCATTTCTGTTCAAAATGTTGTATCAAGACTGCCCAAATGTGCCTAAATTGTTTATTAATAACTTTTCAAAACTGTGCACTCTCCTCAAACAATACCATGGTATTCTTTCACTGTAATAGCTACTGTAAAGTGGAAAGTGCAGTCAGATTAACAAGAATTTAAGCTGTCTGACAATATCAGATATGTCTATGTCCCGGGAAATTTTCTTGTTACTTACAACCTCATGCTAATCGCATTAGCCTACGTTAGCTCAACCGTCCCGCAGGTGACCCTCCAATCCAGAAGAAGTTTTAATTAAATTGCTGTTAGAGGCACATTGTCTGTGGTAAAAATGAAATGGAAAAGCTCATTTGTGTAAATGTTTGGTCTGAAATTGTTTTGAAAGGAGGATATGATTTCACACAGCTTTACATATTGAATCATACACATTACTTTGGGCCCACATTTACATTGCCATTGCCATGATATCATGTAATGGGATACATGAAACTGTTAGCAAACTTTACACTCGAACTATATAACTAAAAATATGATGTGAAAGGCATCATACCAGCTGTATTTCTTCTGTATTTTGAAAGATAAATATACTGAAAACTTGATTGCTGACATAGAAAACATTTTGGAACTATATCAACAATGGACTAATGAAATAAATACTAAAATATCATTTTTGGTTTTCCTTTAACCCTCTCAAACCTGTAAAATGTATTTTTTTTATCAAACTACAATAGGATTTGATTGACACAGTGGGATTGACATAGTAGTATCTGCACTAGCATTGAGTTCTCAACCCCGTAACATCACGTGTGGCAAGGCTTATAAAAAGTTAACTCTTACATGACAGTGTACCTACTGTATACAAACAACGACCATGGGTCCTAAGGTCCCGGATTCATTCAAGCTATACCACTCAGCTCTTAGTCCAAACACAGTAAGCCCTTTGTATAGGTCTTATACAACCTTACATCTTCTCATCACCAACATCCAGGTAATTATTTCTAAAAGTAACAGAATTAATATCTTCCTGAGAATTGGCTCTGTGCACCGCTTGTTAGGTGTGATGTGTGTTGATTGATATGATGTGAAAGCGGGGGTGAGGGTATGACTCATGACATTACTGACAGGCTCCTAACACCCGCACTCTTAGAAAAAGGTGCTATGTAGAACCATACAGGGTTCTTTGGTTTGTCCTCATAGGGGAGTCCTTTTTGGTGCTAGGTAGAACCCTTTGCAGAGAGTTCTACCTAAAACCCTATATGTAGGGTTCTTAATAGAACCCCCTGTATATGGTTCTACCTAGAACCCTCTATGAACAGTTCCACCAGCGTTATTAACCTTTACAATTAAATTATTTATGGCAATATATTATATACAGTACCAGTCAAAAGTTTGGACACACCTACCCATTCAAGGGTTTTTCTTTATTTGTAGTATTTTCTACATTGTACAATAAAAGTGAAGACATCAAAACTATGAAATAACACATATGGATTCATGTAGTAACCCAAACAGTGTTAAACAAATCAAAATATATGTTATATTTGAGATTCTTCAAGGTAGCCACCCTTTGCCTTGATGACAGCTTTGCACACTCTTGGCATTCTCTCAACCAGCTTCATGGGTTTGTCACCTGGAATGCATTTTAATTAACAAGTGTGCCTTGTAAAAAGTTAATTTGTTTGAGCCAATCAGTTGTGTTGTGACAAAGTGTGACAAGGTAGGGATGGTATACAGAATATTTAGTTTTATTTGGTAAAAGACCAAGTCCATATTATGGCAAGAACAGCTCAAGTATGCAAAGGGAAACGACAGTTCATCATTACTTTAAGACATGAAGGTCAGTCAATCCGGGAAAATGTCAAGAACTTTCAAAGTTTCTTGAAGTGCAGTGGCAAAAACCATCAAGCGCTATGATGGAACTGACTCTCATGAGGACTGCCACAGGAAAGGAAGACCTATGGTTACCTCTGCTGCAGAGGATAAGTTCAATAGCGTTAACTGCACCTATAGTTACTAGCCTCAGAAACTGCAGCCCAAATAAATGCTTCACAGTGTTCAAGTAACAGACACATCACAACATTAACTGTTCAAAGGAGACAGCGTGAATCAGGCCATGGTTGAATTGCTGCAAAGAAACCACCACTAAAGGACACCAATAAGAAGAAGATACTTGCTTGGGCCAAGAAACACAAGCAATGGACATTAGAGCGGTGGAAATATGTCCTTTGGTCTGATGAGTCCAAAAGTGAGATTTTTGGTTATAACCGCCGTGTTTTTGTGAGATGCAGAGTAAGTGAACGGATGATCTCAGCATGTGTGGTTACCACTGTGAAATATGGAGGAGGAGGTGTGATGTTGTGAGGGTGCTTTGCTGGTGACACTGTTGGTGATTTATTTTGAACTCAAGGCACACTTAACCAGCATGGCTACCACAGCATTCTGCAGCGATACGCCATCTGGTTTGCGCTTAGTGGGACTACAGTTTGTTTTTCAACATGATAATGACCCAAAACACACCTCCAGACTGTGTAAGGGCTATTTGACCAAGAAGGAGAGTGATGGAGTGCTACATCAGTTGAACTGGCCTCCACAATCACCCGACCTCAATCCAATTGAGATGTTTCGGGATGAGTTGGACCGCAGAGTGAAGGAAAAGCAGCCAATAAGTGCTCAATATATGTGGGAACTCCTTCAAGACTGTTGGAAAAGCATTCCTCATGAAAAGCATTCCTCATGAAGCTAGTTGTTAGAATGCCAAGCGTGTGTAAAGCTGTCATCATCGCTACTTTGAAGAATCTCAAATATAACATATATATGGATTTGGTTAACACTTTTTTGGTTTCAATGTCTTCCCTACTATTTTACAATGTACAAAATAGTAAAATAAAGAAAAACCCTTGAATGAGTAGGTGTGTCCAAACTTTGACCTTTTCTGTATATCATAAGTCCTTTCGTTGAGGGCCTAGTTATACCCAGTGCTTAATTTGAGCCAGATCCTGCTGGAACAGGATCCGGCACCTCTCAGTTTTGGACTGTTTTGTTCCAGAACCTATTTGTCAGGAATCGGTACCTCTCGTGCAATGTAAAAATCACATAACTAGATTGAAATTCCCTTTCTATGATCTCTCCCCTTCTGCTCTCATAGACACGAGCCTGCGACTTTCATCTCTTCAGCATTGCACTTCATAATTTATTTTCCTAATAGAATCATAGTTTCGCAAAGGGTTCTGGAGGCGCTGCCAAAGTTATAGAGCCACAGTACTGCTGTCTGTTCTGAAAGAACAGTGGCAACAAAAAAAATACCACAGAGGATCGATGGCTTATTTTACAAATAGCCTAGCTGGGGAGTGTAGTCCGATAACAAGGCATAGCCTACAGTCGGAAACACTCTGCAATCTGTCAGTGAACAAACAGCATGCAGACAAAACTGGCTATTCACAGTATTTCAAATAGCTTTCAATCGTGGGAAAACAAAGGTTGGAAAGCAAATGGCTCCTGCTGAAAAGAGAAGAATATCTAATACTCTAATATGTCAGCTGGAGGCTACCAAAATATTTGATCACCTTCCAAATATTGTTTTACAAAGTAAAACAAGAAAGAGGCTTTTCGAATGAGAGCATAGGCCATCACCAGCAAGTGAGCTGCGCATCAATGGGAGTCAGTGAAACTAAAAAAAAATGAGGACCATCATTTCCTCTTCATATTTTAGCATACAATATGTGTCTCCACACACCTAGCCTAGGCTAATGATGGATTCAAGACAAGGTTGTTTTCATTGATCTCAGATTCTCAGTCAGCGTCAAAGTAGTGTGTCATTTCGATCATTTGTGCAGTATTATGGTGCTTTCAAGACAACTGGAAACTTAGAATTTTGGGGGGGAAATTATGACGCCTGTGATCTTCAGGTTGGAAAGTCTGAGCTCTAGAAAGAGGCCAGAGTTCCTCACTTCGAATTCCCGAATTGGATGACCGTTCAAAAAATAATAATCCCAGTCGGGGCTCGTTTTGTCACAATTTCCCAGTTGTCTTGAAGGCACTGAAGTCAGAAGTCAGAGTTTTCCCAGCTCAGAGTTCCCAGTTGAATGCGGCATTAAAACAGATTATGCCAAGTCTCCAGTCATGTAAAATTAATGAAATGTGTTTATAAAAAGCCCAAAATCTACCAGACCCTAGGCCAAAAAAAAGTTTCCCATGTTTGCAACTTCTGTAAGTGCCTCTACTCGTCTATGCCACTAAGCAAATGCGATGCTATATATTCAAAGCTTTATTATAGAGGTGATATTTTTCTCATGCGTTCCGTTACCTCAGAGCTCCCCAGGTCACCCCACTCTTGCTCTCACTTTTTGTTCCGGCACTTCCCGATTTACAAAATAAGCACTGGTTAAACCCTAACACAGTTGTGTTAGGAAACCCCTGGTTTTACAGGTCACATCAGGCATACGAGACCAATTATACTGACTTGCAAAGTTATGTGTAATTCCTATTGGAATCCAGCCAGAGTTTTGATATTTAACAAGAGGAATCACCCGCAACATGAATTCAGAATCACTGCCAGAATAGGGAGGGTTGAATAATGAGACAATCTCAACGATCTAAATTGGAACAACCATCCCAGTAACCGGTGCAATAAAGTATTTTATCTATCTTTGTGTAGCATAAAAATTCATCAACCAATCAATGTACAGTTGAAGTCGGAAGTTTACATACACCTTAGCCAAATACATTTAAACTCAGTTTTTCACAATTCCTGACATTTAAACCTAGTAAAAAATTCCTGTCTTAGGTCAGTTAGGATCACCACTTTATTTTAAGAATGTAAAATGTCAGAAAAAAGTAGATAAAATTATTTATTTCAGCTTTTATTTCTTTCATCACATTCACAGTGGGTCATAAGTTTACATACACTCAATTAGTATTTGGTAGCATTGCCTTTAAATTGTTTAACTTGGGTCAAATGTTTTGTGTAGCCTTCCGCAAGCTTCCCACAATAAGTGGGTGATTTTTGGCCCATTCCTCCTGACAGAGCTGGTGTAACTGAGTCGGGTTTATAGGCCTCCTTTGCTCACACACGCTTTTTCAGTTCTGCCCACACATTTTCTATGGGATTGAGGTCAGGGCTTTGTGATGGCCACTCCAATACCTTGACTTTGTTGTCCTTAAGCCGTTTTGCCACAACTTTGGAAGTATGCTTGGGGTCATTGTCCATTTGGAAGACCCATTTGCGAGCAAGCTTTAACTTCCTGACTGATGTCTTGAGATGTTGCTTCAATATATCCACATAATTTTCCGTCCTCATGATGCCATCTATTTTGTGAAGTGCACCAGTCTCTCCTGCAGCAAAGCACCCCCACAACATGATGCTGCCACCCCTGTGCTTCACGGTTTGGATGGTGTTATTCGGCTTGCAAGCGTCCCCCTTTTTCCTCCAAACATAACAATGGTCATTATGGCCAAACAGTTCTATTTTTGTTTCTTCAGACCAGAGGACATTTCTCCAAAAAGTACGATCTTTGTTACAAACCGTAGTCTGGCTTTTTTATGGCGGTTTTGGAGTAGTGGCTTCTTACTTGCTGAGTGGCCTTTCAGGTTATGTCGATATAGGACTCGTTTTACTGTGGATATAGATACGTTTGTACCGCTTTCCTCCAGCATCTTCACAAAGTCCTTTGCTGTTGTTCTGGGATTGATTTTGCACTTTTCGCACCAAAGTACATTCATCTCTAGGAGACAAAACATGTCTCCTTCCTGAGCAGTATGATGGCTGCATTGTCCCATGGTGTTTATACTTGCATACTATTGTTTGTACAGATGAACGTTGTACCTTCAGGCGTTTTTGAAATTTCTCAAAAGGATGAACCAGACATGTGGAGCTCTTCAAAAAAATGTCTGAGGTCTTGGCTGATTTCTTTTGATTTTCCAAAGATGCACTGAGTTTGAAGGTATGCCTTGAAATACATCCACCGGTACACCTCCAATTGACTCAAATGATGTCAATTAGCCTATCAGAAGCTTCCGAAGCCATGACATAATTTTCTGGGATTTCCAAGCTGTTTAAAGGCACAATCAACTTCTGACCCACTGGAATTGTGATACAGTGAATTATAAGTGAAATAATCTGTCTGTAAACAATTGTTGGAACTTGCGTCATGCACAAAGTAAATGTCCCCTACCATCTCGCCAAAACTATAGTTTGTTAACAATACATTTGTGGAGTGGTTGAAAATTGAGTTTTAATTTCTCCAACCTAAGTTTATGTAAACTAATTGACGTCAAATGTTTTTTTTGTTTTTTTGCATAATTCTCCTAACCTGCTACATGAATTACCATAATCTGCTGGGTAAATTCACCTAAACCTGCTATGAAAAGTCAATTATTACAAAAAGCACTATCCCTCAAAATGTCGTTCATTTGCACAATGTCTCTCATTCACATTTGCTTACATTTGCAAACTCACCAAAAATGACATTCGGTAGATACTACCTATACTTGTATGACTTTATGAGCTAGATTGCCTGTCTTTGCAATTAGTTTATTTTCGTTTGTGCACGTTAGCATATTTAGCTAGCAAGCTCTATGTAAATGCACTAGTACTTGTGCTAATTTTGTTAGCATTCTATATAGTAATAGACGCCCAATGGGCTTTTTTTGCGTTTTAAGCGCCTCATTGTGTACTAAAACGGTAATACCTTAATTCTGTGGATGAGAAAAGGACGGTATGACGATGTGAAAATCTGGACACCTCCCAACCCTAGTACTGTAGCAGCCACCTGCACCCCAGGCCGCATGCCTCTATGCCTGCCTGCCTCTCTGCCTCCCTCTTTGAGAGAGAAGAGGTATACATTATTAACTTGACTAAAATAAAAAGGTCTGCCTCGTCCAAGCCCTCAGCACAATGAATAATGGAGAAGGCAGCTCAAGTACAGGTGTTTGGTGAGTCAAACACTGGGCCGTGATTGATGGCTCTGGGCCCACTGTGTCACAAACAACCCCCTCCTAACCCACCCCACGCTCACCCTAAAGCACAGACACACATAGCCTCTATTAATCTCTGGAAGTCACCCTATCCTGCTCTGAACATCCACCTGCATGGCTCAGCTTGTTTATTGTTGAGGTTTTTCTTCTTCTCTTTTTTGCCAATGTTGTTTCCTCGCTGACTCTCTTCAAGTTACATCCAAGACCACTCAAATGTTTTCAAAGGCAGGCCCCGACCCAAGCCTGTTCTCAAATCCAAGTGCCAAATGCAAGTGGGTCAGATGGAAGCACAAGAGTTTTCTGTACACCAGTAGGCAGGCAGGAAGAAATGTTTAAGAATAATGTTGGCGCTCCTAGGTGGGCATGTTTTCAGCCCTTGTAGGAGCTGGGAAATACAGTAGTCTTAGCCTTAGACGTGCATGTTCTATTTCAGGAGGCTTATTGTTCATCTTCATCACCAGAGCCTACTGTCAAGCTGTCATATGTACACTATATATACAAAAGTATGTGGACACCCCTTTAAATGAGCGGATTCAGCTATTTCAGTCACACCCGTTGCTGACAGGTGTATACAATCAAGCACACAGCCAGGCAATCTTCATAGACAAACATTGGCAGTAGAATGGCCTTACTGAAGAGCTCCTGAAGAGCTCAGGGACTTTCAACGTGGCACTGTCAAAGGATGCCACCGTTCCAACAAGTCAGTTCATCAAATTTCTGGCCTGCTAGAGCTGCACCGGTCAACTGTAAGTGCTGTTATTTTGAAGAGGAAATATCTAGGAGCAACAACGGCTCAGCCACGCAGTGGTAGGCCACACAAGTTTACAAAATTGGACCGGCGAGTGCTGAAGCACATAGCGCATAAAAATAGATTGTCCTTGGTTGCAAGACTCACTATTAAGTTCCAAACTGCCTCTGGAAGCAACGTCAGCACAAGAACCCATCGGAAGCTTCATGATATGGGTTTCCACGGCCGAGCAGCCGCACACAAGCCTAAGATCACCATGCGCAATGCCAAGCGTCGGCTGGAGTGGTTTAAAGCTCGCCGCCATTGGACTCTGGAGCAGTGGAAACAAACGCGTTCTCTGGAGTGATGAATCACGCAACCTGCCCAAATCACGCGACCTGCCCAAATGCATAGTGACAAGTGTAAAGTTTGGTGGGGCTGTTTTTCATGGTTTGGGCTAGGCCCCTTAGTTCCAGGTGAGGGAAATCTTAATGCTACAGCATACAATGACATTCTAGACCATTCTGTGCTTCAACTTTGTGGCAACAGTTTGGGGAAGGCCCTTTCCTGTCTCAGCATGACAATACACTCATGCACAAAGTGAGGTCCATACAGAAATGGTTTGTCGACATTGGTGTGGAAGAACTTGATTGGCCTGCACAGAGCCCTGACCTCAACCCCATCAAACACCTTTGGGATGAATTGGAACACAGACAGCAAACCAGGCCTAATTGCATAACATCAGTGCTGACCTCACTAATGCTCTTGTCGCTGAATGGAAGCAAGTCCCCGCAGCAATGTTCCAACATCTAGTGAAAAGCCTTCCCAGAAGACTGGAGGCTGACACAGCAGCAAAGGGGGGACCAACTCCATATTGGTGCCCATGATTTTGTAATGAGATGTTCAACGAGCAGGCGTCGGCATACTTTTGGTCATGTATTGTACTTCAGAATGACACTTTTCTACAAAAATGTAATTGGATGAATAAGTGCATAAGTGTGTGTGTGGGTGTCTCTCACTGCAATCTCTAGATACTGTTCTTTCAAGATACACATATTTTACAGTATCTCAGTAGAATTTAGCCTTTTTGATCGTATAAAATTCAAATATATTGCTCCCTACAGATACAAACACTTTTCAGCCACACAATCTATAGTTGGTAAGAAGGGCTTATGAGTCTAGGAAATTCAACACGTGTATGCGTGAGCACAGCAATTTTCTAGAATATTGAACTGTTGGCTTTCATACTTTTTGAATTCTCAGCGCAGCTCAAGCAATTTCTACAACTGTGAACACATTCAAATGAAGAGAGGACGTGTACCGGATCCACTTTGGTTTGGAATTTGCGGAGAGTTTCGCGTTTGGGCTGTGCGTGCCAGCGGATGGCGTCTCAGAGCCATGTAGCTATGTCACAATGGAACGCCGGACTGTCGCATCTCAGCGTCCGTTGACTTTGACTTATACTTTACAGTTGGTTATGTAGAAGATTACTGAAGATTCTATGTCATGGTGGGCTTTAGAGGAAGCAAAACCTGTATGTGTGTTTAATAATAAGGGTGTGAACTACCGTTTAAACGAAATTGGGATTATTAACATACATTTTTTCCCCCCTAAAATCCCTAAATTAAAATCATAGTGCAGTTTTCAAAAAACGACCACACTACTAAAAAAATAAAAAATAAATGCTGGGTTAAAAACAACCCAGTGTTGGGTAAATAGTGGACAGAACACAAGTTGGGCTATTTTTGACCCAGAGAGTTGGGTCACTTAGTTGGGTTATTGAGCTATGATCCACCGGGTCAGATCAGAAGACTGGAGGCGTGGCTTAGTATAGGCATGGCTTTCAGATAGTTTGTTTTGGCCACCCGTGAGAGTACATTTATTTCCCTTTAATCTGTTCTGTTTTATTGTCGACACATATTTTGATTGAGCACTGAAACTGTAGTTTAATGATGTTTACGCTAGGTGATTTTCTCAAGTGCCTATGTGTATCCCAATGTTGGGATAGTTAGCATTTTGTTATGATACTTAAATAATACTGTTATTAATTGTATATTAAAATGTCATGTGCAAGTATATTGAAGGGACATTAGAATGTGCAGTGTATAAACATATATTACATTTACTCTCACAGGTTGCCAAAAATACCTTATTTTTGCACCCATGAGAGTAAATTTTATTAATGTTCATCATGTTAAGTTTTTACACTGCAAATTTCTATTTTATATTTTAGTACTTCACATATTTTAATATCATTTTTTTTAACGCTATTATGTAAATATTCTAACAAATTGTTAGAATTGTTTTTAACTCAGCATTTTTTTGAGTGCACTAACAGGACAATTTTTTTATGAAACAAATACCTAATGCAACAATGATGTAAACTTAATAGGAGATACTGTATGCATCTGTCAAATTATTATTATTTATTATTATTATTATAAAGCGCTCCGCACGTCATCGTCGTTCACAGTTGGAAAAACGGCAAGGGAAGGCAAGCGACGGCAGCGAAGTGCTCCCGCACATTGGCTATCCGGGCTATCTGCATTGGCCTAACGTTATATCCTATTTTGACTTTGGTCCATGTTGTTCTTCAAATTACCGTCTCTGATAAACCCACACTATATCAAATAAAATCAACCTTTACTTGTAACATGTACAGGATACAGAAGGTGTAAACCCTACAGTAAAATGGTTACTTGCATAGTGGTATCTTCTGTTTAGACATGTAGCTAGCTAGCTAAGCAATGAACCATACTCCCAACTCATAATGTTATACCATGCATGAATCTGCAGGTATCCAAAGATAACCAACTAGGTTCGATGTTAGCTAGCTAGCTTTCATTAGGCTGTAACTAGCAATGCAAATGGCTCTGAGATACGAATAATATTACTACACAGATCCTACACGTAATGTTAGCTAGCGAGTAATCTGTTGATCTGTTCAACACTCCCTCGCTTGCTACATGACTCCACGTGCCATTCCACAGTTCTGATGTCCTCACCACCACTCCACAACGCAGAAAATAGTAAAAACAAAGAAAACCCCTCAATTAGTAGGTGTGTCCAAATTCCTGACTGGTACCGCAGATAGACGTACGCATGTGTGCCTTGTCCCATAGGCCCAGGGCTTATCAGCTAAAACCTTGGATCTGGCTCCCCAGTGGGTGGGAATTAGCCCCTAATCTATGCCCTCGAAGGCCCACCCATGGCTGCCCCCCTGCCCAGACATGTGAAATCTATAGATTAGGGGCTACTTAATTTATTTCAATTGACTGATTTCCTAATATAAACTGTAACTTAGTCAAATCTTTGAAATTGTTGCATGTTGCGTTTATATTCTTGTTCATTATATGACTACTGTAGATAGAACTTCATTTCCCCCTAGCGGTCATTCGCAATAGGACCATATTCTGCATTGTGAATTCAAATGGAATTTTTAGAATTTTTGTTTTAACTGAAAAACAATTTTTGGGGGCAGTTTAAACGTTAACAAAAAAAAGTGTGTCACATCCCTAGTGTGTTTATGTGTGTGTGTGTTTGTGAGTGCATGTGCCACGTGTGTGTGTGTGTGTGTGTGTGTGTGTGTGTGTGTGTGTGTGTGTGTGTGTGTGTGTGTGTGTGTGTGTGTGTGTGTGTGTGTGTGTGTGTGTGTGTGTGTGTGTGTGTGTGTGTGTGTGTGTGTGTGTGTGTGTGTAAGTGCACATGTGTACACGTGTACACCTATGTGTACATACAGTGCCTTCGGAAAGTATTCAGACCCCTTGACTTTTCCACATTTTGTTATGTTGCAGCCTTATTCTAAAATATATATATTTTTTTATCCCTCATCAATCTACACACAACACCCCATAATGACAAATTGAAAACGGGTTTTTAGACATTTTTGCAAAAACTGTATGTGTTATAACGATGCATGTGATGCATTTTCTTACATTATGCACCCACCTTCGTCGTCTTTACTTTGTTTCCTGTACTGCAGCTCCAGCCTTTCAGGTCAGGCAACACTTTACACTCCTCCCCATCCATACATGGATGCATCTGGCACCACCACTTCTGGGCAACTATGGATGCTGCAAGAGGCAAAGAGAGAGGAACGCAACCAGTTAATCTGTGCACATTACAAGGCGGTGAAAAGACATTTCCTCTACTAGACTACTGTAACAACTGAACCCACAACAAGACATCTGTTTCTACAAACATGTCAGTGAGAGTGAAGCCTTTTGATCCATGACTGACAGTAGAGCAGAGAGAGATCCTCCATGACTGCGAGCTGACTGCCTGGCTGCCTGACTGACTGGCTGAGCAGTGTGTTTCCAGAAGTGAATTCCAGGGTGTGGGTCAATGTTAAGCTGATGAACAAAGTGGCAGGAGGGCAAAACACAGACTGGCACAGTGGGAGCAGAACAGGCCTCCAAGGTCTACAGCTGCCTCTGAGGACACCTGCAGAGGGTAGGGTTTCCCTTGACATTTCTAAAGCTTCAGTCAGTGGTGTCAAGATGGGAGGAAGCTGCTGTCAGAGCCATTACAGTACAGAGGATAGGGATCGATTCACCTGTCGCAGGGGCCTCTGTTGACATGATATTAAATGACCTGGCCCACTATACTTCAATGAGCAAGCGCATCAGCACGCCGGGCTTTAAGGTTTCCAGTGATAGACAGACAGCAAACAGCCTGAAACGTAAGTTTGCAGTTTACAAATGTAACATGTTGAACAGAAATTACATTTACTCTCACGGGTTGCCAAAAATACCTATCTGAAAGCCACGACTCCAATAGGCCAAGCCTCCTGAAAATAACCTATTATATACAAGATACCCATCTGCTGGGTCAACCCAGCATGAAAGTGAATACAAACACAACTGATGATTAACATAACCCATGTTTGGGTAATCTAAAGCCTGGCTTATTTGGGGTGTTGCTTCCAGAGTTCTTTTTGCACCCGTGAGAGTAAATTTTATTAATGTTCATCATGTTAAGTTTTTACACTGCAAATTTCAATTTTCCTTTATTATGTTAGTTTATCACATATTTTAATATAGCATTTTATAACTCTATTATGTAAATATTATAACAAATTGCTAAATTTGCCAACTTTGGGATTTGCATACGTAAGGTAAAAATAACCCTGTCCAATATTTACCTAAATGGGGTTGTTTTTAAGCATTTTGTTGAGATTTTCCAGCAATTTGTTTAGATTGATCGGTAGATGCAGGAAAACGTAATAGTAGAAGAAAATATCTTACCCTATGTCAAATGTTGAATTGTTGATGATTGATTATCATTTGCCGCACTAATTCTGAGTGATACATGTGTGATACAAGACCGATTTTGGAACAGTGTACTGCCAATTACTGTGTTGCTAATACTGTCCTGTCAATAAAAATATATACAGTTGAAGTCGGAAGTTTACATACACTTACGTTGTAGTCATTCAAACTTGCTTTTCAACCCCTCCACAAATTTCTTGTTAACAAACTATAGTTTTGGCAAGTCGGTTAGGACATCTACTTTGTGCAAGACACAAGTACATTTTCCAACAAATGTTTACAGACAGATTATTTCACTGTATCACAATTCCAGTGGGTCAGAAGTTTACATACACTAAGTTGACTGTGCCTTTAAACAGCTTGGAAAAATCCAGAAAATTATGTCATGGCTTTAAAAGCTTCTGATAGGCTAATTTACATAATTTGAGTCAATTGGAGGTGTACCTGTGGATGTATTTCAAGGCATACCTTCAAACTCAGTGCCTCTTTGCTTGACATCATGGGAAAATCAAAAGAAATCAGCCAAGACCCCCCAAAAAAAATTGTGGACCTCCACATGTCTGGTTCATCCTTAGGAGCAATTTCCAAACACCTGAAGGTACCACGTTCATCTGTACAAACAATAGTACGCAAGTATAAACACCATGGGACCATGCAGCTGTCATACTGCTCAGGAAGGAGACGCGTTCTGTCTCCTAGAGAGTGCAAATCAATCCCCGTACAACAGCAATGGACCGTGTGAAGATGCTGGAAGAAACAGGTACAAAAGTATCTATATCCACAGTAAAACGAGTCCTATATCGACATAACCTGAAAGGCCGCTCAGCAAGGAAGAAGCCACTGCTCCAAAAACGCCATAAAAAAGCCAGACTACAGTTTGCAACTGCACATGGGGACAAAGATCGTACTTTTTGTAGAAATGTCCTCTGGTCTGATGAAAAAAATATATAACTTTTTGGCCATAATGACCATCGTTATGTTTGGAGGAAAAAGGGGGAGGCTTGCAAGCCGAATAACACCATCCCAACCGTGAAGCATGGGGGTGTTTCATGGCAGCATCATGTTGTGGGGGTGCTTTGCTGCTGGAGGGACTGGTGCACTTCAAAAAATAGATGGCATCATGAGGACGGAAAATTATGTGGATATATTGAAGCAACATCTCAAGACATCAGTCTGGAAGTTAAAGCTTGCTGGCAAATGGGTCTTCCAAATGGACAATTACCCCAAGCATACTTCCAAAGATGGCTTAAGGACAACAAAGTCAAGGTATTGGAGTGGCCATCACGAAGCCCTGACCTCAATCCCATAGAAAATGTGTGGGCAGAACTGAAAAAGTGTGTGTGAGCAAAGGAGGCCTACAAACCTGACTCAGTTACACCAGTTCTGTCAGGAGGAATGGGCCAAAATTCACCCAATTTATTGTGAGAAGCTTGTGGAAGGCTACCCAAAACGTTTGACCCAAGTTAAACAATTTAAAGGCAATGCTACCAAATACTAATTGAGTGTATGTAAACTTATGACCCACTGTGAATGTGATGAAAGAAATAAAAGCTGATATAAATCATTCTCTCTACAATTACATTTCACATTCTTAAAATATAGTTGTGATCCTAACTGACCTAAGACAGGGAATTTTTACTAGGATTAAATGTCAGGAATTGTGAAAAACTGAGTATAAATGTATTTGGCAAAGGTATATGTAAATTTCCAACTTCAACTGTATATATATAAATATAGAATGACCGTACCGTCCACACAAGATGGAGCCGCTCTTGTTGTCCCGGCAACCTGTCCGGGGAAGCAGGAACATTTGACCGTCTGGGATCTCTCCTCAATCTTGTTCTTGTTGCAGCAGCGGTGGGCGGCGATCACTTCACAGGTCCCTGCTTTGACATGCACTGCAAACACAAACAGAGATGGCTCCATGTTCATGTTCCATGTTCATCAACCCAGCTCCTGTAGACAGCAGACCACGTAGGTTAAAGCTGTGTCTATAAAGACATATCTCAAATTACCCTATTCTCCTTAATGCACTATGCATGTTTGAGCCATGTTTGACAAGAGTCACATAGGGCTGCCACATTAGGGCACTATAGAGCACTATTTAGGGCAGGGGTATTCAAATCGTACGAGGTCCAGAAACGGCTGGTTTTCTGTTCTACTTGATAATTAATTGCACCCACCTGGTATCCAGGTCTAAATCAGTCCCTGATAAGAGGGGAATCATTTTTTTTAAAGCAGTGGAACTGGCTTTGAAGTCCATATTTGAACCCTACACAGAGTGTATGGCTGCGTTTACACAGGCAGCCCATTTCAGATATTTTGCCAAATATTAGCATTTCTGATACTTTTTCTTTTCACTAATGTGTAAACAGCAAAGAAACACATGGAATCTGATCTTTTGACTTTAGATTTATACTGCTTCCAAATGGCTGAGTTTACACAGGCAGCCCAATTCTGATATTTTTTCCCATTAATTGCTCTTTTGGCAAGATCTGATTGGTAAAAAGACAATTTCTGAAATAAACATAAGAATTTGACTGCCTGGGGAAACGCAGCCAAAGTGGATCTGAATCCTGATACAAACTTGATCGTCTTTATGCAACCTCTGTCTAGATGTGCATATCAGTTTTTCTTGTAGAACATGACCTGCCGTTGCCATGAAAACCACACCATCATTTTAAATGAATAGTGACAAGAAATAAGCAGTCCATCTGTGTGCTACTTCAGAGGCTACATCAGTGTGAATGCGCAAATCTGATATGGGTCACATGTAAAACTGGATATACCGTAGAAAGAAAATCTGATTTGGGTTCTTAGGGTGGCTGTGTAAACAAAACATAAAACATAAAATACACAACTATTCACACCCCTTTACTTTTTCCACATTTTGTTATAGACTGAATTTAACATTCATAACATTTCGATTTTTATAACTGGCCTACACACAGTAACCCATAAAGTTAAAGTGGAATTATGTTTTTAAATCTTTTTACAAATGAATAAAAGATGAAAAGCTGAAATGTCTTGAGTCAATAAGTATTCAACCCCTTTGTTGTGGCAAGCCTAAATAGGTTCAGGAGTAAAAATGTGCTTGACAAGTCAGATAATAAATTGCATGGAATAATAGTGTTTGACATGATTTTTGAATGACTACCCCATCTCTGTACTCCACACATACAATTATATGTAAGTTCCTTCAGTCGAACAGTTCATTTCAAACATACATTCAACATCGACCAGGAAGGTTTTCCAATGCCTCGCAAAGAAGTGCACCTATTGGTCGATGGGTAAAAAAAAGCAGACAGTGTATATCCCGTTGTGCATGGTGAAGTTATTAGTTACAATTTGGATGGTGTATCATTACACCATCCAAATATTAATATGGTGCCGACAGAGATGGTCGCCTCGCTTCGCGTTCTTAGGAAACTATGCAGTATTTTGTTTATATATGTATTATTTATTACATTGTTACCCCAGGAAATCTTAATTCTTATGGGCAGGTAGCGTCCCACCTGGCCAACATCCGGTGAAATTGCAGAGCACCAAAATCAAAATACAGAAATACTCATAATAAACATTCATAAAATATACAAGTATTATACGTCGACTTAAAGATGAACTTTTTGTTAATCCAGCCGCTGTGTCAGATTTCAAAAAGGCTTTACGGCGAAAGCATAACATGAGATTATCTGAGGACAGCGCCCCACTTACAAAAGCATACAAACATTTTACAACCAAGTAAAGGAATTACAAAAGTCAGAAATAGCGATAGAATTAATCACTTACCTTTGATCATCTTCATATGTTTGCAGTCACAAGAGTCCATGTTACACAATAAATGTTTGTTTTGTTCGAATAAAGTCCCTCTTTATGTCCCAAAAAACTCAGTTTTGTTGGCGTGTTTTGTTCAGTAATCCACTGGCTCAAAGGCGGTCACGACATGCAGATGAAAACATCCTAATAGTACCTGTAAAGTTCATCGAAACATGTCAAACGATGTTTATAATTACTCCTCAGGTTGTCTATTGTCTAAATAATTGATCATATTTCAACCGGACAATAGTGTCTTCAATAGAAAAGAAAAACAATGAACGGTGCGCAATCGGTCACGCGTTCAAAACAGCTCTGGTTCATTTAGAGTCCACTGAAAGAATGTTCTCATTCTTCCTCGTTTTTCAGGATACAAGCCTGAAACAATCTCTAAAGATAGTTGACATCTAGTGGAAGCCATAGGAACTGCAATTTGGGTCCTATCCAAATACATACTGTATAGGCATTCAATAGAAAAGTACCCACATCAAAAATATCCCATTTCCTGGATGGATTTTCCTCAGGTTTTTGTCTGCCATATCAGTTCTGTTATACTCACAGACATTATGGTAACAGTTCTGGAGACTTCAGAGTGTTTTCTATCCAATACTACCATGCATGTGCATATCCTAGCTTCTGGGCCTGAGTAACAGGCAGTTTACTTTGGGCACGTTTGTCATCCAAACTTCTAAATACTGCTCCCTACCCAAGAGAGGTTAAGTGTTAATACATACAGCCGAGAAGAACTATTGGATATAAGAGCAACGTCAACTTACCAACATTATGACCAGGAATACAAATGTTTGGACCACCAACCAGGACAATGGATCGGATCCCAGTAGGCAACCCAAAACAACGGTGCCGCAGAAGGGGCAGATGGAGCGGTCTTCTGGTCAGGCTCCGTAGACGGGCACATCGTTCACCGCTCCCGGGTATACTACTCGCCAATGTCCAGTCTTTTGACAACAAGGTAGACGAAATTCGAGCAAGGGTTAACTTCCAGAGAGACATCAGAGATTGTAACATTCTCTGTTTCACGGAAACATGGCTCACTCGGGATATGTTATCAGAGTTGGTACAGCCACCTGGATTCTTCACGCATTGTGTCGACAGAAACAAACATCTCTCTGGTAAGAAGAATGGCGGGCGTGTATGCCTTATGATTAACGAGTCGTAGTGTGATCATAACAACATACAGGAACTCAAGTCCTTTTGTTCACCTGACCTAGAATTCCTTACAATCAAATGCCGACAGCATTATCTACCAAGAGAATTCTCTTTGATTATAATCACAGCCGTGTATATCCCCCCCCAAGCAGACACCTCGACCGCCCTGAAAGAACTTCATTGGACTCTATGTAAACTATGTACATTTTATCAGCATATCGAATGCGCGAACCGGGCTGGCGACGTTCTAGATCATTGCTACTCTAACTTCTGCGAGGCATACAAAGCCCTCCCTCTCCCTTCTTTCGGTAAATCTGACCACAACTCCATTTTGTTGCTCCCAGCCTATAGACAGAAACTAAAACAGGAAACGCCCGTGCTCAGGTCTGTTCAAAGCTGGTCCAACCAATCGGATTCCACGCTTCAAGATTGCTTCGATCACGTAGACTGGGATATGTTCCGGGATAGCCTCAGACAACAACATTGATGGATACGCTGATTCAGTGAGCGAGTTAAATAGCAAGTGCATTGATGATGTTGTACCCACGGTGACTATTAAAACCTTCCCCAACCAGAAACCGTGGATTGATGGCAGCATTCGCGCAAAACTGAAAGCACGAACCACTGCTTTTAATCATGGCAAGGCAACCGGAAACATGACCGAATACAAACAGTGTAGCTATTCCCTCCGCAAGGCAATCAAACAAGCTAAGCGTCAGTATAGAGACAAAGTAGAGTCACAATTCAATGGCTCAGACATGAGACGTATGTGGCAGGGTCTACAGTCAATCACGGATTACAAAAAGAAAACCAGCACCATCGCGGACACATACGTCTTGCTCGCAGACAAATTAAACAACTTCTTTGCTCGCTTTGAGGACAATACAATGCCACTGACACGGCCCGCTACCAAAACCTGCGGGCTCTCCTTCACCGCGGCCAACATGAGTACAACATTTAAACATGTTAACCCCCGCAAGGCTGGCGGCCCAGACGGCATCCCTAGCCGCGTCCTCGGAGCATGCGCAGACCAGCTGGCTGGTGTGTTTGCAGACATATTCAATCAATCCCTATCCCAGTCTGCTGTTCCCACATGCTTCAAGAGGGCCACCATTGTTCCTGTTCCCAAGAAAGCTAAGATAACTAAGCTAAACGAATAGCTTCCGTCATCATGAAGTGCTTTTAGAGACTAGTCAAGGATCATATCACCTCCACCCTACCTGACACCCTAGACCCACTCCAATTTGCTTACCGCCCCAACAGGTCCACAGATGACGCAATCACAATCACTCTGCACACTGCCCTAACCCATCTGGACAAGAGGAATACCTATGTAAGAATGCTGTTCATCGATTACAACTCAGCATTTAACACCATAGTACCCTCCAAACTCATCATTAAACTCGAGACCCTTGGTCTCGACCCCACCCTGTGCAACTGGGTCCTGGACTTTCTGACGGGCCGCACCCAGGTGGTTAGGGTAGGAAACAAGATCTCCACTGGGGCTCCACAAGGGTGCGTTCTCAGTCCTCTCTTGTAATCCCTGTTCACCCATGACTGCATGGCCATGCACACCTCCAACTCAATCATCAAGTTTGCAGACGATACTACAGCGGTAGGCTTTGTTACCAACAACGACAAGGTGGCCTACAGGGAGGAGGTGAGGGCCCTCGGAGTGTGGTGTCAGGAACATAAGCTCACACTCAACGTCAACAAAACAAAGGAGATGATCGTGGATTTCAGGAAACAGCAGAGGGAGCACCCCCCTATTCACATTGACAGGACAGTAGTAGAGAAGGTGGAACGTTTTAAGTTCCTCGACGTACACATCACGGACAAACTGAAATGGTCCACCCACACAGACAGTGTGGTGAAGAAGGCGTAACAGCGCCTCTTCAGGAACTTTTACAGATGCACAATCGAGAGCATCCTGTCGGGCTGTATCACCGCCTGGTACGGCAACTGCTCCGCCCACAACCATAAGACTCTCCAGAGGGTAGTGAGGTCTGCACAACACATCACCAGTGGCAAACTACCTGCCCTCCAGGACACCTATACCATGATGTCACAGAAAGGCCAAAAAGATCATGAAGGACAACAACCACCCGAGCCACTGCCTGTTCACCGCACTATCATCCAGAAGGTGAGGTCAGTACAGGTGCATGAAAGCTGGGACCGAGAGACTGAAAAACAGCTTCTATCTCAAGGCCATCAGACTGTTAAACAGCCATCACTAACATTGAGTGGCTGCTGCCAACATACTGACTCAAATATCTAGCCACTTTAATAATAAAAAATTGGATGTAATAAATGTATCACTAGTCACTTTAAACAATGCCACTTTATATAATGTTTACCTACCCTACATTACTCATCTCATATGTATATACTGTACTCTATGCCATCTACTGCATCTTGCCTATGCCGCACGGCCATCGCTCATCCATATATTTATATGTACACAATCTTATTAATTCCTTTACACTTGTGTGTATAAGGTAGTTGTTGTGAAATTGTTAGATTACTTGTTAGTTATTACTGCATAGTCGGAACTAGAAGCACAAGCATTTCGCTACACTCGCATTAACATCTGCTAACCATGTGTATGTGACCAATAAAATTTGATTTGATTGATTTGATTTGATTACAAACAGTTACTACAAAGACACAGGCGTCCTTCCTAACTCAGTTGACAGAAAGGAAAGAAACCGGAAATTTCACCATGAGGCAAATGGGGACTTTAAGATAGTTTAATGGCTGTGATAGGAGAAAACTGAGGAGGGATGAACGACATTGTAGTTACTTCACAATACTAACCTAATTGACAGTGAAAAGAAGGAAGACTGTACGAAATAAAAAATATCTCAGAACATGCATCCTTTTTGCAACAAGGCACTAAAGTAATGCTAGAAAAAATATGGCAAAGCAATTCACCTTTTGTCCTGAATAAAAAGTGTTATGTTTGGGGCAAATCCAACACAACACATTACTGAGTACCACTCTCCATATTTTCAAGCATAGTGGTGGCTGCATCAGGTTATGGGTATGCTTGTAATCGTTAAGGACTGGGCAGTTCTTCAGGATAAAAAAATCTATGAAATGGAGCTAAACACAGCCAAAATCCTAAAGGAAAACCTGATTCAGCCTGCTTTTCACCAGACACTGGGAGATTAATTCACCTTCCAGCAGGACAATAACCTAAAACACAAGGCCAAATCTACACTGGATTTTCTTACCAAGAAGACAGTGAATGTTCAAGAGTTGCCACTTTGACTTAAATATACTTGAAAATCTATGGCAAGACCTGAAAATGGTTGTCTAGCAATGATCAACAACTAATTTGACAGAGCTTAAAGAATTTTGAAAAGAATAATGGGTAAATCCTACTCATTCAAGGGTTTTTCTTTATTTGTACTATTTTGTAGAACTACATTGTAGAATAACAGTGAAGACATCAAAAATATGAAATAACACATATGGAATCATGTAGTAACCAAAAAAGTGTTAAAGATATGAAAAATTCTTCAAAGAGATTCTTCAAAGCAGCCACCCTTTGCCTTGTAGCCCCCCTTTGCATTCTCTAAACCAGCTTCATGAGGTAGTCACTTGGAATGCATTTCAATTAAAATGTGTGCTTTGTTAAAAGTTAATTTGTGGAATTTCCTTCTTCTTAATCTGTTTGAGCCAATCAGTTGTGTTGTGACAAGATATGGGTGGTATATGGAAGATAGCCCTATTTGGTAAGTGTGACAAGGTAGGGATGGTATACAGAATATTTAGTTTTATTTGGTAAAAGACCAAGTCCATATTATGGCAAGAACAGCTCAAATAAGCAAAGAGAAACGACAGTCCATCATTACTTTAAAACATGAAGGTCAGTCAATCCGGATAATTTCAGCTTTGAAAGTTTCTTCAAGTGCAGTCGCAAAACCATCAAGCGCAATGATGAAACTGGCTCTCATGACGACTGCCACAGAAAAGGAAGACACAGAGTTACCTCTGCTGGCAAGGATAAGTTCATTAGAGTTACCAGCCTCAGAAATTGCAGCCCAAATAAATGCTTCACAGAGTTCAAGTAAGAGACACTTGCTTGGGCCAAGAAACACGAGCAATGGACATTAGACGGATGGAAATCATCAAATCAAATCAAATGTATTTATATAGCCCTTCTTACATCAGCTGATGCCACAAAGTGCTGTACAGAAACCCAGCCTAAAACCCCAAACAGCAAGCAATGCAGGTGTAGAAGCACGGTGGCTAAGAAAAACTCCCTAGAAAGGCCAAAACCTAGGAAGAAACCTAGAGAGGAACCAGGCTATGAGGGGTGGCCAGTCCTCTTCTGGCTGTGCCGGGTGGAGATTATAACAGAACATGGCCAAGATGTTCAAATGACCAACATGGTCAAATAATAATAATCCCAATAGTTGTCGAGGGTGCAACAGGTCAGCACCTCAGGAGTAAATGTCAGTTGGCTTTTCATAGCCGATCATTGAGAGTATCTCTACCGCTCATGCTGTCTCTAGAGTGTTGAAAACAGCGGGCCTGGGAGAGGTAGCATGTCCGGTGAACAGGTCAGTGTTCCAAATCTGTCCTTTGGTCTGATGAGTCCAACTGTGAGGTTTGTGCTTCCAACTACCGTGTCTATGTGAGAAGCAGAGTAGGTGAACGGATGATCTCCGCATGTGTGACTCCCAACGTGAAGCATGAAGGAGGAGGTGTGAAAGTGTAGGGGTGGTTTTCTGGTGACACTGTCAGTGTTTATTTAGAATTCAAGGCACACTTAACCAGCATGGCTACCACAGAATTCTGCAGCGATACGCCATGATTTGCGTTTAGTGGGACAATCATTCGTTTTTCAACAGGACAATGGCCCAACACAACACCAAGCTGTGTAAGGGTTATTTGACCAAGAAGGAGAATGATGGAGTGCTGCATCAGATGACCTGGCCTCCACAATCACCTGACCTCAACCCAATTGTGGTTTGATGGTTTGGGATGAGTTGGACCGCAGAGTGAAGGAAAAGCAGCCAACAAGTGCTCAGCTTATGTGTGAAGTCCGTCAAGAATGTTGGAAAATCTGTTGATTTGTTTAACACTTTTTTGGTTACTACATGATTCCATGTGTTATTTCATAGTTTTGATGTCTTCACTATTATTCTACAATGTAGAAAATAGTAAAGATAAAGAAAAACCCTGGAATGAGTAGGTATCTCCAAACTTTTGACTGGTACTGGTATGTACATTGGAAATTTCTGTATTTCATTTTCAATAAATTGAGAAAAAAAAATCTAAAAACATTTTTACACTTTGTTATTATGGGTTATTATGTGTAAAAAAAGCAATGTAACCAATTTTGAATTCAGGCTGTAACACAACAAAATGTGGAATAAGTCAAGGGGTATGAATACTTCCTGAAGGCACTGTCTGTACCCTACAGAGTCTAATCTTATAGCAATTGGTAGCTTGATCGGAAATCCTCCTCCTGACTTTAAAAGGCTTTTGGGAAAGCCAGAGAAGAGTGTGGAGGAGGAAGTGTACTTGAGGGACATCTATAGAGCTGACCTGCAGCTCATGCACAGATACATCTCTGACGTACATTCATGGTTAAATTGTTCTCCATGTAGGGGGCCTTTTCTTTCCTGCACCTGATGTATTATGCATAAGAAAAATCCTTCTTTACGAGCTGAGAAAGCCACATCTTCCATGGTGAGAACACGGACAATATAGTAATTGCTTCATGAAGTAAGAGATAACCTCATATTAAAGTAACCCATATAGATTGGTGCTGAATTATTAATTCCAAGTATAAAATGGAGACAGTGGAGATGAGTGAACTAGGAATGCAACAATGACACAGCAACGTCAGCAGTTGTCGATAACGTTGTCGATGGTATGTTTTCAAATGTCCTTTGATGAAAGGAATCGTGGAGTGAAAATCGAATCACATTTTATTTGTCACATACGCTAAATACAACAAGGGTAGATCTTACCGTGATATGCTTACTTACGAGTCTTTAACCAATAACATTTGAAAAGAGAAAGTACGAAAACTGTGCTAGATAAACGAAAGGAAAATTAGTAACACAATAAAATATCAATAACGGTGCTATATAAAAGGGGTACCGGTACCGATTCGATGTGCAGGGGTACAGATTAGTCGAGGTAATTAAGGTAATATTTACATGTAGGTAGGGGTTGTTAAAGGCTTTGGTTTTTCCATTTATGTTTTGAGGTTGGACTTTAGCACGTATAGCTCGTTAGTACATAGGGTGCACCGATTGGTGTCTCCTCGTTAGTCCGTTTGTGTTGACATTTCATTTGTGGGAAGCTGTGTCATCTGTGCTGGCCCAGGTGCTCCAGTTGTCTTGATTTATGCGGAACTTCAACACTTTTAGTTGGTGCTCCTGATTTTGTTTTCTAGACAAACAAGCCTTAATCTGATTTCCCTGATTTTGTTTTGCTCCACCTTTTTGATTGGCTTCCTGTCTTTAAGTTTGGTGTGGGTTTATCTTTCGTTTGCCTATTCTTGGGGAAACTACCTGGGCACTCTTGGTGTTTTTCTTTTACGTTCCAGTAGTTGTTGCTCGTCAACATTCAGTAGACACCCCCATGAGTGTCTTTTCAGAACCCCACCTAAACCCCACCCGTTTAAATTTGGTTGTGGTCTGTGACTCTTTGTTAGTTCCCCCTTCTGTTTGAGCGACTTGCTGGGGAACGTAACGGTAAAATGACGGTAAAATGACTGGACATAGATAATAAACAGAGAGTAGCAGAACTGTGTGTATGTGTGTGTGTGTGTGTGTGTGTGTGTGTGTGTGTGTGTGTGTGTGTGAGTGTGTGTGTGTGTGTGTGTGTGTGTGTGTGTGTGTGTGTGTGTGTGTGTGTGTGTGTGTGTGTGTGTGTGTGTGTGTGTGTGCGCGCGTTTGTGTGGCATCAATATGCATGTGTGTGTGTTTGTGTGTGATGTAGTGTCAGTGTAGTGTACATCAAGACTGTGCAAGAGAGTCAGAGCAAAAAATTATAATAAAACAATTAAAAAGGAAATAGTCCTGGCAGCCATTTGATTAACTGTTCAGCAGTCTTTTGGCTTGGGGTAGAATCTGTTGGTCCCAGATTTGGCACTCTGGTACAGCTTGTCATGCGATAGCAGAGAGAACAGTCTATGACTTGGGTGGCTGGAATCGTTGACCATTTTTAGGGCCTTCCTCTGACACCGCCTGGTATAGAGGTCCTGGAAGCTCGGCCCCAGTGATGCACTACACAATGTAGTGCCTTGCAGTTGCCACACCAAGTGGTGATGCAACCAGTCAGGATGCTTTCGATGGTGCAGTTGTATAACTTTTGGAGGATCTGAGGTCCCATGTCAAATTTTGAAGCCCATCAGGAAGTCCAGAATCCTCTTGCAGAGGGAGGTGTTCAGTCCCAGGTCCCCGAGCTTAGTGATGAGCCTGGAGGGCACTCCAAGCTCATCATGCACGACGAGTGCATGATGAGTGCATCATGCACATTGTTCTTATGCACGACGAGTGCCTGGATACAGCCCTTAGCCATGGTATATTGGCCGTATTCCACTAACCCCCGAGGTGCCTTATTGCTTTTATAAACCGGTTGCAAACACAGTAAGGCAAGGAAATACACATCTAAATTGAAAATGTTGCTTTTGTGACGACCCTCCCACTCTGTCTGCCGTATTCTCTCTTTGTTCTTGTTTCCTTATTAGGATGCCGGTGGGCGGAGTTGGGAGGGTCGTCAGCTACATGGGAAACACCTGAGCCCGGTGTCTCCCAGGATAAATACACCACTTCCCCATTCATGGAGGAGACTCTCTCCATGCAGACACCTTTATAGATTTGGTTGTGTTTCTTGGTGTTTTTTTTGGTTGGTTGCGTTAGCATCTTTCAACACCCTGCATTATCACATTCATGCATGCAAAACACTCACTTACACTACTGATTACTGATTACACACATCATTGTATATTATACCTAGTTACGTTGTTTAATAAATATATATTTTGTTACTCCTTATCTCCACGTTGTCTCCCTTTTGTTACGGGCTTTGATCCGGTTCGTGACACTTTAATAAATAAATTCATAATAAATACATTCCGCCAGAAAAAGTAGTGCGTACAAAAGTATTGCTGCTAGACTGGTTACTATGCAACATAACCACAGACTAGCTAGCAAGCTTACATTAAATGTATACAAAAACCAAGCATTAGCGCCACTTCTAGAGTGACTAACACATGCCAATTATTTATTAATGTTGCTCTGAATGTTTCCATTTACTGTGCACAAATGAAAAGATTGTCCCATTTTAATGTTTGTTGTTGGTTACCCCATGTTTTTATTTGTTTTCTCCATGCTGCTGGAAATGGATGCCGTTCTTTTAGCTGGGGGTGCTGCTGCTGTGTCGTCAGAGAGAATAGTGCTCCACCGCTTCCTCGCTTCCAGATTTGGCCTGCAGTAACTTTAAAGAGACGTTTCGAATCTGTGTCCACTGACAGACATTATTTCTTGTGCCTCTAGTCCGGCATCAGAGAGTTTCTGGATCATGGTGGTTCAGAGGCAGTGGTTTGTGTAAATCTGCGATATGCCAGCTATTTCGCAGATCTTTGGCAAAATTGTTGCGAGCGTGTTCACTCTCATCTGCATTTCTGTGTGCTTGAAACATATTAGACAAAATAACGTTGGCTAATAGTTAGGCCTACATAGCTACCGGTTATATTGTTAGGGCACATTAGAATGATTTAGCTAGCTACCTTACAGTTACATACCATATATATCTGTTCACTGGTGGGCAGCTTTGTTGGGCCCCACTTTCCTAAACTTTTTAATTACGCCGACAAACACATTACTCGTTGTGAATTCAGTGTCTTTCTGTATACTCCATGCCAAACTAAGATGGGGGTCGTTGATATGTCGGTTCCAACTTGCTCTGAGTCCAGCGTAGCTGCTAATCCTATATTCTTCGCCATTCATGTTTCTCACTGAACCATAAAAGTCCCGTAGAATGTCGTTCAGCTCCGTTTTTGTTGTATTCCCAAACTCACAATGTATCCCTATTTTTTCACACCAGTCAGTGAAGCAGGTCAGTGCCTACTTTGTTGATTTCACAATGTTCTTTTCGTTTTGCTTTCTCTCAAGTTCATCTAAACGCTACTTTCCTACAAGGCATGACAAACTTTTGTTGATGTAGCCATTTTATCAAGGTAAAAAGACACAATGATTTCAAGGTGAAAAGGCTGAACATCATACTCATGGTATACGGTCTAACATACACAAGGCTAAATGCTGTTTTAGCCAATCAGCATCCTGTATCCAAACTACCCAGTTTATAATACAGTTTTTTATGTCCCGTTGATAGAATAGTCTCGAACGGAGCTCATCCAGTTTATTCTCCAGTGAGAATTTTATTAAATACTTACTTATGACACAGGCCATAAGAAAGACTACAAAATTATGTTTGACTCCAGATTTAAAGAAATGTGTATGGCACATATTATGCTATTTACCGAATTAGCCTTTTTTAAATATTTAGAATAATAATTTACTAGAGGTGAATATAACCTTTAATGTATGTACACATTTACCACAGGTGAATATAGAATGTATGTACACATTTGTCTTTTTCGATTAAATACAAAATCTATTTGTGTCTATTTTATATTCATTACCTTTCTTCTTAGTAGGCTTATGTGAAAGTCTTTAGTTATTTGAACATCATTGTCAGGGCAAGAAGGGGAGAAAACTATGAAAAGTTTCATTGTTCTTTTCAGATCAGCCTTAATTACGTCCGTAAAGATTTTCAATTTAGGACCTGAGTTGAAAATAGATTGAAAACTGGCCTCCATCTTGACATTAGTGAGCGATCCAAAAATCTCATCTACAACATTAAAAACATTTTGTTTCCAATCAATAAGGGGTCATTCACATTCCAACAAAAGTCCAGTCAACAATTGGCGATTGAGTGCTTTCCAGCCAACAGAAACTACTGATGCAAACAGAGGTGAGGATCTTCGCCTGTGATGTGATTATGTTTAAGCCACAGGCACACCCCTGGGTCAAAGTTAATTTCCAAAGTTTCAATTGCTCAAATTGAATACTCAAAGTTTCTTGAAGAGGGAGAGTTAGCTGCATGTGACTGATAGGTAATCAATAACGGTCTAGTAGAGCTCTGTGACACTCATTATTGGAAGATAAACAGAACAACTGAATGTCCGAGTTGAAGGAAATGATCTGGTACGTGATCAAGAGGAGAATTTGAGAACATCCAAGAGATTCAAACTGTGAAATAACATCATAATAATAGCTGCCTGTATTCATTTGATCAACTTGTTCACTAGAAGGTGCAGTCAGCATTTCACCTCAGAGAAACGACTCCTCTTCACCCCTCAAACCGAGCAGCCTTGGCCGCTAGCCAAGTCGTCCGGCCTCTCCAGCCTTCTCTGGCCAAGGTCACTGACTCGGGAGTCAAACCTCACACCAGGCCATGTGGGCAGCAGGGGAGGGGGGTTAGGGTGGTTAGGGGATGTATTACAGGGGTGAGGTGAGGGGTGAGCCGAGCCTTGGCTGGTAACAATGCACAACAATGCACAGGCCATAAGCAGGTTGACTGCTGATACTGATCGTATACCCTCAGCCAATGGCCCTTGGGAGAAGGTGAAAGCAAAGGGTGGGAAATATGGGAAATATGATGGGCTGGATGCCCATTATATACCATCAGGCTCTTTAGGATCACTTTGAGATCAATGGAGAGGATGCATAGTGCAACAATACTAATAGTATAGGATAATGCTCAATGTGCCAGCTAGATAGAAGCTGCCTCTCCTTCTCCTCCAGTGCTCATCCAGACAACTGGGCAAATGGCTCCCCACACCTGTGATCAATACGTTTAACTTAAAGCACTTAGGATTGTCATCAGTTCAAATCACCCAGCACCCACATCAGCAGGAAGGATAGAGGATCAGGGTTGCAGGAAACACTAATGAGGACTGGCATGAGGTCCGGACCTCCAGGCAATCAATAGCACTTTTAGCACTGTGCTCCTCTCTGCAATCATATTCATTGATCCCTGATTGATAAGTGCCAACATGTATCCAGCAGTTATGTAGAGCTATGATTCACAGAGGAGAGAAACTCTGATAAATCTAAGGGAGGCAAGTAGCATCTATTGAGGGTATTTATCATTGAAATAAACTAAAAGTATAGCGGACACGCAAAATGATTTAACATTTAAAATAATCTACACAGTGGACCTGTAGTTTGAAACTGCTCTTTACTGCCATACACATGTAATGTTATAAATAAGTGCATACTGTATGCTTGCGTTATTAAATGAATCAAATGTAAATTACGCTCTGCTTTCAATTTCCATGCTCAATTTTCATCAGTAGTTTTTAAAAATTAAAAAATTAAACAAGGCAAGTCAATTAAGAATTCATTTTTTATTTACAATGACGGCCTACCGGGGAACAGTGGGTTAATTGCCTTGTTCAGAATGACAGGTTTTTACCTTGTCAGCTCAGGGATTCGATCCAGCAACCTTTTGGTTACTGGTCCAACGCTCTAACCACTAGGCTACTTGCCACCCCAACATGATGACAAATAACAAACAAAAAACGAATGGCAAAAATAGCCACATCTCCTGTGAGCTTATTCATGCTATTTGTTCATAGGGAAATTAGCATTGCAGTGTGGCAGTCACTTGTCTTTCAGCACAGAAATTAAAGACCTTGTGTTCTCCAAATTGTCTCTGCATTTGTTTTCCGCAGTATACAAAACACTGACAGAGGTTGAGGTTGAGAAAGTCAAACCACAACAGAAATAAAGGAAATTCAGCATTGAACCTAAGAACCATGAAAACAGCATCACTCAGAAAAATGTAATTTCAGTTCATACAACATCGTAGATAAAATAAATGTATCTATTAACTTGTCAGTCATACTTAGTGATAATAGCGCAGACAATTGCCGCACATGCATCATAAAATAATAGTCATCATGGAAAATCCATCTCAAGTTACATTTAATGAAACTATCCAAGGAAACATGCTGCTCTTAGTTGGTCATTAATCTCTGTTAACTCATATGTAAAATGTTGCGTCATTTGGCCAGCTGCATGACTAACTTCTGAGTTCATACTTGTTAGAAATGTATAGATATTTAAATCGATAGATACTGTAGGTACAAAGGCTTAACTGAAACGAGGTTAAAGGCGTTTAGAGCACTAGATAAGATACAGTATGATCACAAACAAGACCCATTCAGACTACAACAGTTGAAGTCGGAGGTTTACATACACTTAGGTTGGAGTCATTAAAACTCATTTTTCAACCACATTTCTTGTTAACAAACTAAAGTTTGGCAAGTCGGTTAGGACATCTACTTTGTGCATGGCACAGGTCATTTTTCCAACAATTGTTTCCAGACAGATGATTTCACTTATAATTCACTGTATCACAATTCCAGTGGGTCAGAAGTTTACATACACTAAATTGACTGTGCCTTTAAACAGCTTGGAGAATTCCCAAAAATTATGTCATGGCTTTTGAAGCTTCTGATGGGCTAATTGCCATTATTTGAGTAAATTGGAGGTGTACCTGTGGATGTACTTCAAGTCCTACCTTTAAACTCAGTGCCTCTTTGCTTGATATCATGGGAAAATCAAAAGAAATCAGCCAAGACGTCAGAAATAAAAAAAATTGACCTCCACAAGTTTGGTTCCTTGGGAGCAATTTACAAACGCCTGAAGGTACCACATTCATCTGTACAAACAATAGTACGCAAGTATAAACACCATGGGATCACGCAGCCATCATACCACTCAGGAAGGAGACGCATTCTGTCTCCTAGAGATGAACTTTGGTGCGAAAAGTGCAAATCAATCCCAGAACAACGGCAAAGGACCTTGTGAAGATGCTGGAGGAAACAGTACCAAAAGTATCTATATCCACAGTAAAACGAGTCCTATATCGACATAACCTGAAAGGCTGCTCAGCAAGGAAGAAGCCACTGCTTCAAAACCGCCATAAAAAAGCCAGATTATGGTTTGCAACTGCACATGGGGACAAAGATCGTACTCTTTGTAGAAATGTCCTCCGGTCTGATGAAACAAAAATAGAACTGTTTGGCCATAATATCCATTGTTATGTTTGGAGGAAAAAGGGGGAGGCTTGCAAGCCGAAGAACACCATCCCAACCGTGAAGCACGAGGTGGCAGCATCATGTTGTGGGGGTGCTTTGCTGCAGGAGGGACTGGTGCACTTCACAAAATAGATGGCAACATGAGGAAAGATGTGGATATATTGAAGCAACATCTCAAGACATCAGTCAGGAAGTTAAAGCTTGATCGCAAACGGGTCTTCCAAATGGACAGTGACCCCAAGCATACCTCTAACTTTGTGGCAAAATGGCTTAAGGACAACAAAGTCAAGGTATTGGAGTGGCCATCACAAAGTGCTGACCTCAATCCCACAGAAAATTAGTGGGCAGAACTGAAAAAGCGTGTGCGAGCAAGGAGGCCTACAAACCTGACTCAGTTACACCAGCTCTGCCAGGAGGAATGGGCCAAAATTTAACAAATTATTGTGGGAAGCTTGTGGAAGGCTACCCGAAACGTTTGACCCAAGTTAAACTATTTAAAGGCAATGCTACCAAATACTAATTGAGTGTATGTAAACCCACTGGGAATGTGATGAAAGAAATAACAGCTGAAATAAATAATTCTCTCTGCTATTATTCTGACATTTCACATTCTTAAAATAAAGTGGTGATCCTAACTGACCTAAAACGGGGAATTTTTACTAGGATTAAATGTCAGGAATTGTGAAAAACTGAGTTTAAATATATTTGGCTAAGGTGTATGTAAACATCCGACTTCAACTGTAACTAGGCCCTCAAAGAAAGGCCTTACGATATATGTACTGTAATGTATTGTCATAAATCATTTAATTTTAAAGACTAATAAGGCAGGTGGAACCATTCATAGATTGTTTATTGGAAGAGCAGTCCAAAGATAAAAATGGTTCTTGGTAGAACCCTTCATAGAGGGTTCTAGGTAGAACCATAAACAAAGGGTTCTTGAAGAAACCTACATAGAGGGTTATAGATAGAACCCTCTGCAAAGGGACCCTCTACAAAGGGTTCCACCCAGCACCAAAAAGGGTTCCCTTATGGGGACAAATCGAGGAACCCTGTATGGTTCTACTTTTTTTTAATTCTAAGAGTGTACATGCACACTAAAGCACCAATATGTGAACAATGCAAATCCAATGGCAAGCCACAGGATTATACTGTATAAATATAATTTCTCTTTGAAAGATTCTGCTTCTTCACATCACATACAGTAAAGTGAATTCTAACTAATCAAATCCTGTAAAGTGATGATCAGTTGCACTAGCCCCAGCACGTCCTCACACTCATTACTCACTCACAAACACTGCTGAAGGCAGAAAAAGCTTTTTGGAGAAGTACAGATAGAGAGAGAGAGGCAGTCCAATTACCTGTAATCGCCACAGCAATTTACAGCCAGTCACTTATGAACTAATGGCAGAACCAACCAGGCCATTTGGGCTGCGGGGGAACAGAGATCAAACAAACTCACTCCACACAGGACCCAGGCTGGGCGACACTATCAGGGATGCTGAGCTAGTAGGCCTATCCTAAATGTTCAAGTTGAATTAACATCACAAATGTAATGTAATTTCCTGACCGTCTTGTTGACAGGAATAGTCTGTGTCTGTATTTCTGACAGACAGGAAACAAACGTATCTGCCCACTGAGGCACGAATCCTCTGGTTTAGCTTCACTGACTTCTTATTTGAACCAGAAAAGTAAGAAAAATCTGCTTAACCTTATTTCCTGTTTGAGCTGATCTCTTTTTTCAACACACGGAATAGGGAGACTAAATCACAACACTGAACAGAGTCACCGGGTGTGGGCCCAGACCACAACATCCATCAAAACATGTAGACAATAGAAGCACAACATGAATAAATGATGACTAAATTGTACGCTCAAGCTGCTCATGAACCATTTAAGACTAAGGAGAGCAGGTACAATACAGTACAGCCACTAAATGCTGAATATATGACTGCCTGTCTGCTCTCCAACACTGGTCTGACCAATCGGAATGCTTGCTTCAAGAGTGTTTTGATCATGTGGACTGTAACGTATACAGTTCATCAGGAAGTGAAGAGGGGATGTTGTTCCTACCACGACGATTAAAACCTATCCAAACCAAAAACCGTGGATAAATGGCAGCATTCGTGCCATCTAAATCTGAAAGCGCGAACCACAGCATTTAACCACGGCATGTAGCAGGGACTCCAGACAATCACGGAGTTTAAAGGGAAAACCAGCCACATTGCGGACACCCCAACTTCTTTCTACCTGTAACGATCGTCTGTGGTGGTAGAAGGATCGGACCAAAGCGCAGCGTGGTAAGTGTTCATGTCTTTAATATAAATCCAAAACTGAACACAGGAACAAAAACAATAAACGATGATCAAACGAAACAGTATCGTGTGGCGACAAACACTGACACGGAAACAAACACCCACAAACCAAAAGTGAAACCCAGGCTACCTAAGTATGATTCTCAATCAGGGACAACGATTGACAGCTGCTTCTGATTGAGAATCACAACAGGCCGAACACAAAACCCCAACATAGAAAAACACACATAGACTGCCCACCCCAACTCACGCCCTGACCATACTAAATAAAGACAAAACAAAGAAGATAAAGGTCAGAACGTGACAGTACGGACAGGTGTGGACTACGGCCGCAAAACCTGAACCTATAGGGGAGGGTCTGGGTGGGCATCTGTCCGCGGTGGCGGCTCTGGCGCTGGACGTGGAACCGACTCCACCATTGTCTTTGTCCACTTTCTTAGCGTCCTTTGAGCGGCGACCCTCGCCGCCGACCTTGGCCTGGGACCCCTAATAAAGGACCCCACTGGACTGAGGAGCGCCTCTGGACTGAGGGGCGCCTCTGGACTAAGGGACGCCTCTGGACTGAGGAGACTCCTCCGGACTGAGGGGCAGCTCCGGACTGAGGGGCAGCTCATGACTGAGGGGTAGCTCATGACTGAGGGGCAGCTCCGGACTGAAGGGCAGCTCTGGCAGCTACTGACTGGCGGGCGGCTCTTGACTGGCGGGCGGCTCTGGCAGCTCCTGACTGGCGGGCGGCTCTGGCAGCTCCTGACTGGCGGGCGGCTCTGGCGGCTCCTGACTGGCGGGCGGCTCTGGCGGCTCCTGACTGGCGGGCGGCTCTGGCGGCTCCTGACTGGCGGGCGGCTCTGGCGGCTCCTGACTGGCGGGCGGCTCTAGCGGCTCAAGACAGACGGGCGGCTCTAGCGGCTCAGGACAGACGGGCGGCTCTGACGGCTCAGGACAGACAGGCGGCTCTGACGGCGCTTGACAGGCGGGCGGCTCAGACGGCGCTGGACAGACGGGCAACTCAGGCGGCGCTGGACAGACGGGCAGCTCAGGCGGCGCTGGACAGACGGGCAGCTCAGGCGGCGCTGGACAGACGGGCAGCTCAGGCGGCGCTGGACAGACGGGCAGCTCAGGCGGCTCTGGACAGATGGACAGCTCTGGCCTGCTGAGGGCACAGTAGGCCTGGTGCGTGGTGCCGGAACTGGTGGTACCGGGCTGGGGACACGCACCCCTGGGCGATTTCGGGGAGCAGGAACAGGGCATACTGGACCCTGGAGACACACAGTAGGCTTAGTGCGTGGTGCTGGAACTGGTGGTACCGGACTGGGGACACACCACTGGGCGAGTGCGGGGAGCAGGAACAGGGCATGCTGGACCCTGGAGACGCAAAGGAAGCCTGGTGCGTGGTGTTGGCACTGGTGGTACTGGGCTGGTGCGAGGAGGTGGCACCGGATAGACCGGACCGTGAAGGCGCACAGGAGGTCTCGAGCACCGAGCCTGCCCAACCTTACCTGGTTGAATGCTCCCCGTAGCCAGGCCAGTGCGGCGAGGTGGAATAGCCCGCACTGGGCTGTGCTGGCGAACCGGGGACACCATGCGTAAGGCTGGTGCCATGTACACCGGCCCGAGGAGACGCACTGGAGACCAGATGCGCTGAGCCGGCTTCATGACACCTGGCTCGATGCCCACTCTAGCCCGGCCGATATGAGGAGCTGGAATGTACCGCACCGGGCTATGCACACGCACCGGGGACACCGTGCGCTCCACCGCATAACACGGTGCCTGCCCGGTACGACGCTCTCCACGGTAAGCACGGGGAGTTGGCTCAGGTCTCCTACCTGGCTTAACACCACTCCCCGTTTCCCTCCCCCCAAGAAATCTTTGGGGCTGCCTCTCGGGCTTCCAGCCGCTCTGCTGTGCTAGCTCCTCATAATGCCGCCTCTCTGCTTTTGCTGCCTCCAGCTCTGCTTTGGGGCGTCGATATTCCCCTGTCTCTGCCCAGGGTCCTTTACCGTCCAACTCGTCCTCCCATGTCCATTCCTCCTTCTTGCGCTGCTCCTGCTGCCGCTGCCTGTTACCACGCTGCTTGGTCCTTTTTTGGTGGGTGATTCTGTAACGATCGTCTGTGGTGGTAGAAGGATCGGACCAAAGCGCAGCGTGGTAAATGTTCATGTCTTTAATATAAATCCAAAACTGAACATAGGAACAAAAAACAATAAACGATGATCAAACGAAACAGTACCGTGTGGCGACATTCACTGACACGGAAACAAACACCCACAAACCAAAAGTGAAACCCAGGCTACCTAAGTATGATTCTCAATCAGGGACAACGATTGACAGCTGCCTCTGATTGAGAATCATACCAGGCCGAACACAAAACCCCAACATAGAAAAACACACAGACTGCCCACCCCAACTCACGCCCTGACCATACTAAATAAAGACAAAACAAAGGAAATAAAGGTCAAAACGTGACACTACCGGACAAGCTAAACACCTTCTTCGCCCGCTTTTAGGAAAACACAGTGCTGCTGACGCGGACCATTGCTGTTCCCGAGGACGGTACGCTCTCATTCTCCATGGCCGACATGAGTAAGACATTTAAGCGTGTTAACACTTGCAAGGCTGCCGGCCCAATCACCATCACAATGCACACTGCCCTACCCCATCTGCACCATAGTGTTGAAGGCCGTCCCCAGGTGTGAAGGTAAACAACACCTCCACTATGCTGATCCTCACACAGGGGCCCCACAAGTTTGCGTGCTCAGCCCCCTTCTGTACTTTCTGTTCACCCATGACTGCGTGGCCACGCACGTCTCCAACTCAATCATCAAGTTTACAGACGACACAACAGTGGTACCAACAAAGATGAGACAGCCTATAGGGAGGAGGTGAGGGCCCTGGCGGAGTGGTGCCAGGAAAATTATCTCTCCCTCAACATCAACAAAATGAAGGAACTGATCGTGGACTTCAAGAGGGAGCACGACCCCATCTACATCATTGGGGCTGCAGTGGAGATGGTGAAAAGTTTCAAGTTCCCGGCATACACATCACTGATAATCTGAAATGGTCCACCCCCACAGAGAGTTTGGTGAAGAAGGCACAACACTGCCTCTTCAACCTCCTGAGGCTGGAGATATTTGTCTTGACCCCTAAGATACTCACAAACTTTTACAGATGCACCATTGAGAGCATCCTGACGGGCTGTATCACCGCCTAGTACGGCAACTGCAATGTCCGCAACTGCAGGGCTTTCCAGACGGTGGTGCCCAACGCGTCAGTGCACACTGCCTGCCCTCCAGGACAGCTACAGCACCCCAGTGTCACAGGAAGTCTAATAAGATGATCAAGGACACCCGAGCTATGGCTTGTACACCCCACTACCATCCAGAAGACAAGGTCAGTACAAGTGCATCAATGCTGGGACCGACAGACTGAAAAACAGCTTCTATCTCAAGGACATCAGACTGTTAAGTAGTCACCACTAGCCGGCCTTTGCCCAGTACCCTGCCCTGAACTTTAGTCACTGTCACTAGCCGGCTACCATCCAGTTACTCAACCCCGCACCTTAGAATGCTGGTGCCTATGTAAATAGTCATGGAACACTGGTCACTTTAATAATGTTTACATACTGTTTTACTCACTTCATATGTACATCATTTATTCTAGTCAAGGCCTATTCTATTGAGCTATTTCTGTACATATGCTATTCTATCATACGTATTCATCAGATAAAATAAATATTCTATCCATATACTGTCCATAATGTCATCCCAACAGACTGTGTCCAACAGTCAACAGTTTGGACACACCTACTCATTCCAGGGTTTTTCTTTTGTACTATTTTCTACATTGTAGAATAATAGTGAAGACATCAAAACTTTGAAATGACACATATGGAATCATGTAGTCACCAAAAAAAGTGTTAAACAAATCAAAATATATTCTTTAAAGTAGCCACCCATGCCTTGATGACAGCTTTGCACACTCTTGGCATTCTCTCAACCAGCTTCATGAGGTAGTCACCTGGAATGCATTTAAATTAACAGGTGTGCCTTGTTAAACGTTAATTTGTGGAGGTTCTTTCCTCCTATTATACTCCAGACTCCGACATTACTCCTCCTAATATTTCTATATTTCTTAATACATTTTTCCATTCTTTTACATTTTAGAGTTGTTTGTAATGTTTATTGTTAGATATTACTGCACTGTTGGAGCTAGGAACACAAGCATTTCTCTACACCCGCATCTGCTAAATATGTGTATGAGATCAATTCAATTGCATTTTATTATATTTTATTTTCTGTATATTGTACTGTCAATAGTCCAAGCAGTGATGTAATACCTGGGATCGAGCCTAAAGTCCTCATAATGCAAGGTAAACATTTCCAAATGGAAAAACAAAGGGAGGACAGAGAGAGGGGGGAGAGATGTTTGGACCAGGTGAAAGAGGTATATGAAAAAGTTAGTGGAGATTGTTTTTTCCACCTCTATCTTGTTAAAGCATATAAAGCAGGCATAGAAATATTGGTTATCTGAGATATTTATCCCTCAAGCTTTCTGAGCAATGCGAGTAAGTCTCAGAAGACCTGTGCTTAATTGATTTATGGTATTCTGAAGATGTTGACTCATATCTCTCCAGCTGTAAACCTGCTGCGCTTGAGAATCACACTTGGGTGTACCTGTAACGGCGTTCCTCTCTCTCTTCATAAGAAGAGGAGGTGTAGTGATCGAGCCAAGGCGCAGCGGGTTGTGAATACATGTTGAGTTTTATTTAACAGACAAAACGAAACAAACTATACTTGAAAAAAACTAACAAAATAACAAAACGATGTAGACAGACCTGAACAAACGAACTTACATATACACGAAGCACGCTGACACAGGAACAGACTACATAAACGCACGAACAAACCGAAACAATCCCGTATGGTGTAACATCGACAAAAAACAGGAGACAATCACCCACAAACAAACAGTGAGAACACCCTACCTAAATATGACTCTTAATTAGAGGAGAACGCAAAACACCTGCCTCTAATTAAGAGCCATACCAGGCAACCAAAACCAACATAGAAACAGATAACATAGACTGCCCACCCAAAACACATGCCCTGACCTAAAACACATACAAAAACAACATAAAACAGGTCAGGACCGTTACAGAACCCCCCCCCCCCTCAAGGTGCGAACGCCGAGCGCACCAGCACAAAGTCCAGGGGAGGGTCTGGGTGGGCAGTTGACCACGGTGGTGGCTCCGGCTCTGGACGCTGTCCCCACACCACCATAGTCACCCCCCGCTTCTGTCTACCCCTCCCAATGACCACCCTAAAACTCACATCCCCTAAATAAACGGCCAGCACCAGGAGAAGGGGCAGCACCGGGACAAGGGGCAGCACCGGGACAAGGGGCAGCACCGGGACAAGGGGCAGCACCAGGATAAGGGGCAGCACCAGGATAAGGGGCAGCACCAGGATAAAGACCAGCACCGGGATAAGGGGCAGCACCGGGACAAGGGGCAGCACCGGGACAAGGGGCAGCACCGGAACAAGGGGCAGCACCGGGACAAGGGGCAGCACCGGGACAAGGGGCAGCACCGGGACAAGGGGCAACACCGGGACAAGGGGCAACACCGGGACAAGGGGCAGGTCCCGGCTGATATACTCTGGCAGATCCTGGCTGAGGGACTCTGGCAGGTCTATGCAGGCTGACGGCTCTCGACGCTCATGGCAGGCTGACGGCTCTCGACGCTCATGGCAGGCTGACGGCTCTCGACGCTCATGGCAGGCTGACGGCTCTCGACGCTCATGGCAGGCTGACGGCTCTCGACGCTCATGGCAGGCTGACGGCTCTCGACGCTCATGGCAGGCTGACGGCTCTCGACGCTCATGGCAGGCTGACGGCTCTCGACGCTCATGGCAGGCTGACGGCTCTGGCTGCTCATGGCTCTCTGACGGCTCTGGCTGCTCATGGCTCGCTGGCGGCTCTGGCAGATCCTGTCTGGTTGGCGGCTCTGGCAGATCCTGTCTGGTTGGCGGCTCTGGCAGATCCTGTCTGGTTGGCGGCTCTGGCAGATCCTGTCTGGTTGGCGGCTCTGGCAGATCCTGTCTGGTTGGCGGCTCTGGCAGATCCTGTCTGGCGGGCGGCTCTAGCGGCTCCTGTCTGGCGGACGGCTCTAGCGGCTCCTGCCTGGCGGACGGCTCTGTAGGCTCATGGCAGACGGGCGGCTTTGCAGGCTCATGGCAGACGGGCGGCTTTGCAGGCTCATGGCAGACGGATGGCTCAAACGGCGCTGGGGAGACGGATGGCTCAGATGGCGCTGGGGAGACGGATGGCTCAGATGGCGCTGGGGAGACGGATGGCTCTGGCCGGATACGGCGCACTGTAGACCTGGTGCATGGTGCCGGAACTGGAGGCACCGTGCTAAGGATAAGCACCTTCCTACTAGTGCGGGGAGCAGGGACAGGGCACACTGTACTCTCAAAGCCTACTCTATCCCTGATGCGAGGTACCGGCACTGGTGACACTGGGCTGAGGACAAGCACATCAGGATTAGTAGGGGGAGAAGATACAGTGTGTTCAGGGCTCTGGAGACGCACAGGAGGCTTAGTGCGTGGTGCCGGAGCTGGAGGCACCGAACTGGATACACGCACTACAGAGAGAGTGCGTGGAGGAGGAACTGGGCTCAGGAGACGCACTGGTAGCCTAGTGCGTAGTTTAAGCACTGTAGGTACTAGGCTGGGGCGGGGAGGTGGCGCCGGAAATAGGTGGAATAACCCGCACCGGCCTATGTAGGCGAACCGGGGAAACCATGCGTAAGGCCGGTGCCATGTATGCCGGCCCGAGGAGACGCACTGGAGACCAGACGCGTTGAGCCGGCCTCATGACACCTGGCTCAATACCCAATCTAGCCCTACCAGTGCGGGGAGGTGGAATAACCCGCACTGGGCTATGCACTCGTACAGGAGACACCGTGCGCTCTACTGCGTAACACGGCGCCTGCCCGTACTCCCGCTCTCCACGGTAAGCCTGGGAAGTGGGCGCAGGTCTCCTATCTGCCCTTGGCCCACTACCTCTTAACCCCCCCCAAGAAATTTTTGGGAGTTACTTACGGGCTTTTTGGGCTTCCGTGCCAGACGCGTTCCCTCATAGCTCCGGTTCCTCTCTCCGGTAGCCTCTGCTCTTCTCAGTGCCTCCAGCTGTTCCCATGGGAGGCGATCCCTACCAGCCAGGATCTCCTCCCATGTGTAGCAACCCTTTCCGTCCAATATATCGTCCCATGTCCATTGCTCCTTCTTTTCCTGTCCCTTACTCCAATTACTCCGCTGCTTGGCTCTGGAATGGTGGGTGATTCTGTAACGGCGTTCCTCTCTCTCTTCATAAGAAGAGGAGGTGTAGTGATCGAGCCAAGGCGCAGCGGGTTGTGAATACATGTTGAGTTTTATTTAACAGACAAAACGAAACAAACTATACTTGAAAAAAACTAACAAAATAACAAAACGATGTAGACAGACCTGAACAAACGAACTTACATATACACGAAGCACGCTGACACAGGAACAGACTACATAAACGCACGAACAAACCGAAACAATCCCGTATGGTGTAACATCGACACAAAAACAGGAGACAATCACCCACAAACAAACAGTGAGAACACCCTACCTAAATATGACTCTTAATTAGAGGAGAACGCAAAACACCTGCCTCTAATTAAGAGCCATACCAGGCAACCAAAACCAACATAGAAACAGATAACATAGACTGCCCACCCAAAACACATGCCCTGACCTAAAACACATACAAAAACAACATAAAACAGGTCAGGACCGTTACAGTACCCAGTAAATAAGCCCACATCACAGAGACAGGTTAGAGAAAACTCCACAGACTCCAAAGACATGTCTCTCTGAGCATACTTGCACAGTAGGTCTAATGCCGCTGTTCAATAGTTTTACCTGTGCAACAAAACAATAGAAGACTGTTGTCATGACTGTCCTGTGAGGATCCGAATGGGTCAGATCACCAGACACTCTGGGGAGCAGGAGGGAGCTGGAGGGGCGTTTATAGCTCACACCCTGTCGTAGATTAAAGGAGAGGAGATCCAAAGAACATCCCTCTCCAAATGAACACAGGAATGTTCCTTTGTCGCCAAAGACTTTTCCAGCTGAAACTAACACGTTCTAAAGTGAATACTGTGAAAATATTCCTAACAGAGAACGTGGGGAATGGTCAGAGGCGAGCTAAAGAATAATAATGTCATATTGGTTGCTATTTTGTGATGTCATTAAAAGTGTTATAAAGGACATACTGTAACTTGAAAAGTATATACACTACATGTACAAAGTTTCAATCCTTTAAGTGCATGAAATATGAACAATTGTGAGTGTGTTTTTGTTAAGATAGGAATGGGATTTTAGCAGTCATAAGAGATAATTGTCTCCTATATACTTTGCACAGGAAGTAGCCACGCCCCGAGTGAGGTCAGAGAGCCAGTCAGCCTGATGGAACTGTCCCTTTCTACCAGAGTGCATGAAAGGATTGGTAAAAAATTATCATTTAGACCAGAGAGGCGTAGAGCTGCAGCCCACATCTAAAGTGGTTTGAGACAATAACGTCACCTCCCAGACAATCACTGGTACGGCTGATTAGCTGTCCTAAGTAAAATCTCTTCAAAAGTGAATTTAAGTGGGACCATTCTACTACTTTGTCAAATCACCATAGTATGCTACTATCATCACCCCACTGGAACCATCGCCACGGCTGGCTAGCCTATCTTCAAAGAAGCTTCAGGAGCGAATGAGAGGAGAACAACAGAGAAACACCTTTTTGGACAATCAGAGCCTTACAAGCTGAAAGGCCCAACAACCTTCCTAAGACAGAGATCCACGGCGAGCGAAAGCATTTAAACGTAAATACATTAATGATTTCTTACTACAAACAGGCGGCGGTTCGTGTGCAAAGTATATGATTACTAAAATGTATCAACGATAAGTGTCTCTTTCTCTCTCTCCACAATAGGTTGTGTCAGTCCGCTAGGGACCTTTTCTCATACGTGTGTATGTTTATCCTGTCTTATCATTTAGTTAGCTAGTAAATAAATAATTAAACCAATTTGTGTAGTACTGAATCATAAGTAAGGCTGGGGTTTTTGCAGATGCAGGAGGTTACGACTGTTCAGAATGATGATATGATACGAGGTTATGATTAATACATTGACTGTTTTATGGATGTGATAGGTAAAGACCTTTAGAGTTTAATCCGGGAGATGGTGACTATTTAAACAACCGCTCTCATGGTGCCCCAAATTCTAATGAGTTAATTGTTACATGATTCATTTAATTGGGTAACAAATAAACATAGTTAGTTAATTAGATAAATAACAGTCATCAGATTAATGAAAGTAAAGTCACGACACTGTATAAAGTCAACCGAACCAAAATGTTATCTTGAACGGGTTTGGTTGACTTTACACATTCTTCTATAGTTTTTCAATGGTTTTGTTTTGTTGCACAGATATAGTACCAAACTACTGAACAGTGGCATAAGATGCTCTTTGACTCTCAAACTCAAGTTTGGACTTCGAAGCCAGTTCCATTACATTTTTTCATTGTTGCCCTTTAATCAGGGACTGATATAGACCTGGGACACCAGGTGGGTACAATTAATTATCCTCTAGAACAGAAAAGCAGCAGACTCCGGACCTTGTAGGGTAAGAGTTGAATACTCCTACTCCATAAGATGCTCTTCAAGAAAAAAGGAGCAATATAGAGGACATATAGCGTACAATACAAAAGCCATAAACTATAAACAGATGAGTGTGCCTTACTTGACCATTACTACAACATTAACTTGTATCACGATACCTTCAGTCACAAGTCAGACTCTCAAAGACAAATAAAAGTATTTGCATTCTCTCCATTTGTGAGAGCAGAGAAATGGATGACTGGGTGCTGACACTTGGTGAATGTATGGCCAAGCAGTGTAAATGAAGTCCTTGTCAGCAACATTCATCTCTCTGCCACAATGTTAAGGCCCAACCACTGATTGATCAATCCAGCTCCCTCGAGGAATCATGCACACATAGAAGTGAATGGCTTCCAGAGTTATTAAATCCAGGGGCACACACAGTATCCGAAGCCTACTCAAAATAAATGGTGTCTCAGAATGGCTTTCCATTCTCTTGACAGTCGTTGTAAATGCAGGAGTGGGGAAGCACAACATTATTAAACTTTGGCTTTGAGAGCATCGTATGCCTCGCAATAAACTGTGTTGGTGAGTAGAGGCGTTTCTGATTGCCAAGCTCCTTTTTATTGGTAGAATCAATAACTACTGTGTAAGCTTGGGAACTCCAGACATACACTGCTGTGTGTTATTGTTTTAACGTCAAGAGCTATTCTGCAGTACATGCACATTTTACCAGTGTTGGTTTTGAGTCTGTATTGCAGCATTGCACAGACACTTGCTAGTAGCTACTCTTGTTGGCATTCTAGTTCCATTCATCAAAGCTTATTACCTGTAAAAAGGCTATCAACCATTTATAAATCCTCCTTTGGAACATTACAACTACCATATAAAACAGAGATGCTATCTCTCAAACTACCCCAGACAGCAATGGCGCCCGCTCTCCTTCTCATCGTTGTCATCTGCACAGTGGTGACAACCCTCCAACAGGCCCGAGCAGACAAAAGCAGTAGAGAGATCATAGCCTATAGTGCAGCAGCATGTGAATCCTGTTCATTTCTATATTCTCTCATCTCACACGCCACACATACTTGATATCCGTCAGAGAACCGTCATGTCACCTCTAAACGGGTTGCCGTCTCCTCTCGCAAAGTGTAAGTCGTGTTTTTTTTCATCCTAAACAGATGAGACACCCAGAGCTGTGGAGCAACAAAGGGGATATGGTCCTTGTTCGCTGCGTGAGAGTGGCACACAGTTACAGTTCCATCTCCAGTCTGCAACAATGAGGAAATCATGATTTAAATACGAATGGTTATCGTAGGCCGCCTCGCATATATCAGTTTAGAAATTCACTTATGACCAAAGGTGGAAAATGACCTACAGTATATTATGTGCAGTAATTTCCATTATCATACTAAATAGTGGATTGCCTTAGAGAACAGTGGATTTGTGTCTTCACCAACCAACCTCTAGGGCGAGTTGCTAAATATACCACCAGGTCAAGGTGAATATGACCTGACAATTTTCTAACTCATAGTAAATGTGCCTTTCCCTAATAACGGTGACTACCCCATTCCGTACAAATTTGTGCAACTGCGACATTCAAACGAGGCTGCAATGAAAACTAATGGGACTACAGCGACTGTATTGACATCAAAATCTGGGGTGTGCACTACGTTTCTATTCAAGCATTGATTGACATGGTAATGGATCAATAGTATTGGAGAGAAGTTGAAAAAACTGACCCCTCCGACGCTGTACGTTAAATTGTGACGTGTCATGACATAATGTACAGCACGCATAAAGCAACTAATTCTGTGTCTTACAGTCTCTCTCCACCAGGTGTAGCGCTTCTCTCGCTGTTTAAAAACAAGAAAGGGACAGGGACAGGGTAAGGGGGATACCTAGTCCTTTTTTGCGTCATCACCGCAAGCCATCGTGCCTCTCAAAAGCCGCTGTTTACTTCTGAAGATAACTTTAGCAGCGGCCTAAAAACCCGATTCAAATTCGACACGTAATGACACATTAAGTAACTCTTTATAGCGTTTTATTTACATTTTAAAGGTGATAAGTTGGACAGATCGGTTGAAAAAAGCCGTTTCCCTACATGACATCTCTCCTTCTCACTATCATGCAATAGGTTTCACTTCCCCACCCGCCATTTTTAAAAATACCCGACGGAGCTCATTGCCTTCTTGAATCATGCAGAGATGGGCATCGAGATGGGCATCATGCTGGTCTCGTCATTGATTTTGTTGGAAAGGGGAGAGATTGTGCTTTACAATAGCATTGGTATTACAGTTGATCTGGAAGTATTACGTTTTTTGTGCGCTAAAATAAGGTAAATTGTACGGACCAGCACGATGTACAAAAGTGAGTTAGTTAACGTTAGGTAATCCTGCAGAAACATTTTGACAGACCTTTTAAAAAAAGCAATTTCAGGAAACGATCCAGCAGTCCCACCCATTAAATGTTATGCTTCATTCACATAAACTTGCTGCTCAGCCTTGTTTGTGTTTTTTATGGTTTCAGTGTGGACGCTGTGATGGGCTGTACTGCACTTCCTTCCTGCAGAGAGACGCAAGCCGGGAGGTAAAAGAGTCATGGATCATGGCTGAAAGACGGAGAGGCGATTGATGGACTGCATTTCTGAAGCTTATATTTCACTTTATTCAGCCACGACTCGGCCCAGCTACTGGGGCATATCAAAGCATCGCTGTAAAGACAGGAGAGGAAGAAGAGAATAGGGCTCTGTGGATGCTGCTGTGGAAAACCCTGTTCAATGTTGCTTGGCTGGGAATGAACACTCGTAAATGTCTGAAAGGATTTATAGTATCTAGCTACTCTTTCATTGGAAAGAGGTTTCAAAGGATAGTTATTAAAGCAAATGTCTTTAATTTAAGATCGGGGGCCGTCAATCCTCAACAGTAATAACAGCATGGGAAATAGCTTTTAGAGGAGGACATTAAACTTGACTGACATATTCTTAGCCATGTTGGGATAGCACTGTGCCAAAACACTCAAATGCTAGACTATTTGAAATACTCAGTCAGATGCTAAACTTGGTGAGCACTATGCCTCAGCTGTGGGTGGAGAAATAAAGCATAATCACAATAATAAACAACAACATAAACATCTCGGATATTCCAGAGGTGTTGTACGATGGGGCGTTTATTTGGATCCCCATTAGATGCTAGCTGAATAGGACTTAGGCTCATACCACTTCCTGGAAACTGTATTTCTATCATAACTCACCATGAAGTGATGTGAGCCAATCATCACTCACCACATTTGCTGAAATGTTCATACTTCCACCAGAACTCTCCCAAATGTTACTCTCACTCTTTATGAACTCATGCTCTTAATGAGCACTTGTTGAAATGTTTTCAATCACCAAATGAGAATTAGACAAATACATTGGACTCACATAACTCCTTATCTTTCCACATGCACTTACCATGCTCCCTGTAACTAGTACATACATAGGCCTACATACATAACCTACCTGGGCTGAATAATTCAGCTCACTCCCATCCTGAGCTAATAACACATAACCAAGAGGAACCTGTTCTGAGCCATAATCCTCACTTTGGCACATTACGACCACATAATCTTTATAGTATATAATGGCCCTCATTGGCATATTTATTGCTCTAAATTATTCAAGGCATTAGAAATTCAAACAGAATGTTAAAATCCCTTGAGGAGTGCAAGAGAATGGGACAACGGCCAATTTGGAAGGTGATACCCTTGGTGCTCAGCCTTAACCAAGCATTCCCAGTTAACAACAAGACAATTGACTAAACTTAAATTGGGCTCTAATTGCCGGGTAAGGGCAAGGCTCTCAGTGTAGACCGAATTACTGCTACGCTGTTAGCACTTCTCCACTAATTGCATTCATCATCATTGCAAATCATTGTCATTGGATTGAGGGTTGAGGTTCAGTCTCCCCGTTCCCCATTTCTATCAAAGTCTAAAACCCACCAGATTTCTTTTGAGTTGCAGGGTAGCTAGAGGTATAAAACAGGTTGTTTGGATCCTGGATGCTGATTGGTTGATAGCAGGGAGTAATTCACCGCAATCCTCTGGTAATGCATGTTAACAGTACCATTGGAATGATCAATGTGCATCCACTGTCCCACAGCCCAGCCAGGCAATATATAAACTTCACCCACCCTGGACAAAAGTATCTAGACATTATTTCGGCATTCTATTAGGCTAGCATTTGGGTTGCACCAGTTGGGGTTTGTCTAATCCTTGCTGCCTGCCTCTCCGACCTGTGTAACAGTAGGCAGATTTCTATTGACCCAGGTTAATTCAACAAAAACAATGTAGCAAAGAAAAAATCATTGCCACATGTGTAATGGAAAACGCAGATATAGGAGCAGTGTTCTGAAGATCAACTACATTTTTATACATTCAGGGGGTGGATTTTTCTTTTATCTAACTTTATTGTGACAAATTATGATGTAAACTGTGTTTTTTTTTTTATAAATGATTGCCAAATAATTTTGAAGGTATACTGGACATGTGATGTTATCACTTAACTATATAGCTCCACTCCACATATAATTGTAAATGCCTACTTCTTGCAAAAAATAGATCCTCCATTCCTGTTTCTTTAAGGTTGAGCACTGACAATTTTGTAGCTTTTATGAGGCTTACACAAGTGCCTATGCATATCCCAATGTTGGGAGAAGTCCTGAACGGTCATTCTGAAAAGTACTCATGGCTAACTACAAGGAAGTTCAAAATAATATTTATTTGCAGGACAATGATTGTCCTGACTTTCAAGAATGCCGGAATTGCTTCACCTTGCTTTTCTGGTTGGCTGGATGCAAGTTTCACCATGCAATTATTTTAGATCTACAGGAGTGCAAGTTCAACCATGGCATGAGACAGTTGGAGGGCATACAGGCTATCGCCAATTTATTATCAATTTGCCTAAATGGGTAATGGAAACACTTCAACCGCTTCACTTTTATTCGACACTGCCGGTTTTTGGAAAGATTATAATTTTTCATCTTATATTCATGAGCTCGCCTTGACTGACAGCTCTTTTAAATGCATACGTCAAGCAACTTGGATGCAGTGAGCAGTGTAACACGAAAATCATCTCAACCAATATATATTGAGTCTCAACGTCAACAGTCAAGAGGCGACTCCGGGATGCTGGCCTTCTAGGCAGAGTTCCTCTGTCCCGTGTCTGTGTTCTTTTGCCCATCTTAATATTTTATTTTTATTGGCCAGTCTGAGAAATGGCTTTTTCTTTGCAACTCTGCCTAGAAGGCCAGCATCCTGGAGTCGCCTCTTCACTGTTGATGTTGAGACTGGTGTTTTGCAGGTACTATTTAATGAAGCTGCCACTTGAGGACTTGTGAGGCATCTGTTTCTCAAACTAGACACTCTAAATTACTTGTCCTCGTGCTCAGTTGTGCACCAGGGCCTCCCACTCCTCTTACTATTCTGGTTAGAGACAGTTTTCACTGTACTGTGAATGTAGTAGTACACAGCATTGTACGAGATCTTCAGTTTCTTGGCAATTTCTCGCATGGAATAGCCTTCATTTCTCAGAACAAGAATAGACTGACGAGTTGCAGAAGAAAGCCTTTGTTTCTGGCCATTTTGAGCCTGTTATCGAACCTACAAATGCTGATGCTCCAGATACTCAACTAGTCTAAAGAAGGCCAGTTTTATTGCTTATTTAATCAGAACAACAGTTTTCAGCTGTACCAATATAATTGCAAAAGGGTTTTCTAATGATCAATTAGACTTTTAAAATGATAAACTTGGATTAGCTAACACAATGTGCCATTGGGACACAGGACTGATGGTTGCTGATAATGGGCCTCTGATGTCTACGTAGATACTCCATAAAAAATCTGCCGTTTCCAGCTACAATAGTCATTTACAACATTAACAATGTCTACATTGTATTTCTGATCAATTTTATGTTATTTGAAGGGACAAAAAATGTGCTTTTCTTTCAAAAGCAAGGAAATTTCTAAGTGACCCCAAACTTTGGGGCATGTCTCTCATGATGTGGTTCACAGCAGCGCTGGCGGATGTGGAGACTTGACAACTGCGTTGGAGTTTTCCATGCTGGCTGAAGACCTAGCTAGCCAGTAACTAGCTAACACCAAACACAGATGAAAGGGGGGGAAGTATCTTTGCCATAGATGAATAGGGTAAACTTTTAACAGTCATATTTTGGCACCAGTAGAGTAGATATTTAGCTATATAAAGTATACCCCTCTGCAAATACGCCTTCTCTGATGTTGGTTACAAGGCAGTACTTATTTAAATTAGGTAAGAGAATATCATGTTACCATTGGTGTATTAAAATGAGAGTTAAGGTGCTGCAGTTAATACATAATCAAAGTGTTTGACATAGAGGGGACCAGTAGCTTTATGTCTAAAATGTATCAATGTAGAAACAACAGTCATTTTTCATACTTCGTCACCATGCTTTGATCTGGTTTCATACAAATATCATCACATTTCCTCTAAATATTATTTTGACCTTCCTATAATAATTGTATTATATTCATATGAAAATATAATGCTAAAATATTGAAATATGTATTTATTTTGCAGTGTACAAACTTTATATGAACAGGAATGTAATTTACTCTCACGGGTGGCCCAAAATAACTAGCCGAAAGCCACGCTCCCAGTAGGGCATCCGTACTGAAAATAACTCCATTACCCAAACATGGGTTAATTTAACTACAGTGCCTTCGGAAAGTATTCCAGACCCCTTGACGTTTTCCAATTTGTTTTAGGTTACAGCCTTTTTCTAAAATGTAATGAATTGATTTTTTCCCTCATCAATCTACACACAATACCCCATAATGACAAAGCAAAAACAGATTTTTGGAAATGTATGCTAATTTATTAAAAATGGAAAAACAGAAATATCAAATTTACATAAGTATTCAGTATTCAGACCCTCTGCCCAGATATGTTTGTTGAAGCACCTTTGGTAGCAATTACAGCCTTGAGTCTTCTTGGGTATGACTCTACAAGCTTGGCACACCTGTATTTGGGGAGTTTCTCAAATACTTCTCTGCAGATCCTCTCAAGCTCTGTCAGGTTGGATGGGAAGCGTTACTGCATAACTATTTCAGGTCTGCCCAGATATGTTTGAACGGGTTCAAGTCCAGGCTCTGGCCGGGCCACTCAAGGATATTTAGAGATTTGCCCCGAAGCCACTCCTGCGTTGTCTTGGCTGTGAACCTTCACCCAGTCTGAGGTACTGAGCGCTCTGGAGCAAGTTTTCATCAAGGATTTCTCTGTACTTTGCTTTGTTCATCTTTGCCTTGATCCTGACTAGTCTCCCAGTCCCTGCCGCTGAAAAACACCCCCACAGCATGATTCTGCCACCACCATGCTTCACCGTAGGGATATTGCCAGGTTTCCTCCTGACGTGACGCTTGGCATTCAGGCCAAAGAGTTCAATCTTGGTTTCATCAGACCTGAGAATCTTGTTTCTCATGGTCTGAGAGTCTTTAGATGCATTTTGGCAAACTCCAAGCGGGCTGTCATGTGCCTTTTACTGAGGAGTGGCTTCCGTCTGGCCACTCTACTATAACGGCCTGATTGGTGGAGTGCTGCAGAGATGGTTGTCCTTCTGGAAGGTATTGTGTGTTGATTGCTGAGGATTTAAAAAATGTAATCCATTTTAGAATAAGGCTGTAATGTAACAAAATGTGGGAAAAGTCAAGGGGTCTGAATACTTTCAGTTAGGCTTTTATTCACTTTCATGTCAGATTGAACCCCCAGCTGGGTCTTCTTTAACCATACGTTTATTTCAGGAGGCCCATTGGGGGACGTGACTTTCAGATAGTTATTTTTGGCCACCCAGGAGAGTACATGTAATTCCAGTTCATTATATTAAGTACCTAATTTAATATAGATTGTATCCAGTTGTATCCATCCCAACATTGAGATATACATAGGCACTTAAGGAACTCATACTCTTGTGTAAGCCTCATTAAAGCTATACAATTCTCGGAGCTCAAACGTGACATATGATGACTATACAACACAACAGTTACAGAATTACATTTACTCTCAAGGGTGACCCAAAATAACTATCTGAAAGCTACCTCCGGTTTTCAAAGGAAACAACCCAACTAAGTGGTCCAACTGGCTGGGTCAAAATAACCCAGTACCCAGCTTTTTTTAGAGTGTACTCTGGATGCAACGTGGGCCTTTGGGGAGCCTTGTAGATTTGTAATGGCGAACTTCAAGTGGCCTACGGCCAAAGCAGGGCAGAGAGAACAGAATAGCTCTGGGACTGGGGATGACATTCTGATGGGCAGTGGGCGGGCAGCGCCGCTAGCGGCTGAGCAGGTCACGTCCTCCCCAGGGACAGTGCTGGACGTAGTGGAGAAGTCAGAGCTGTGTGTGTATGTGTGTGCGTATGTGTGTGTGGCCCATGGCAATGGATCGGGGTGACATTTTAGAGAGCAGGTGGATGACACAATGGGGAGAGGAGATGGAAGAGATGGAGATGTGGGGCCTATTTGAAATGCACTATTGGGTGACAGACAGGGGGGTCAGGTGGCTTTATTTTCCAGTGGCAGACCATTGAGATTAGAACAGCCTCAGACGTCCCATGCTATAGATCTCTCCGAATGGCAGCTGGGTATATGAGCTGAGAGATTGAGGGCTATGATGCTGTGTTTATTCAGGAAGGACTGAGGTGCTGTAGAAGGACATTTGATGTAGAAATACCATTTGTGTAAGAAGAAGCGGACAGCTTAGAGAATTCAACATTTCATGTGCACACTGCATTATGTTGTTGTTCTTCTTCTGGGCTTGTTTAGAAGCGTTGCCACATTCTGTGAATTATTTATCATGGCAAAGGTTGAGTCATAACAGAGAGCCATATAATATGTAGATTTGCTTGAAAATGAACAATATCTAAAAAGCATTGTTTGGTTTGTATGCACAACAACAACTATATCACACACGAGTGATTACTATTGTAGTTATCAGGTCAAGTGTAGTTTGTGGTGAGTGTCTCTAAATGATCTCAAATGATCTCTCATTGTGCTAGCGAACCCCCTACGGTGGCCTAGTGGTTCACACATCTCCATACTGATCCCTCTCCCCTCTCCTACTCCAAATAGAGTTCCAGTATTATCCCACACCCCATTGGAAGAGAGTTACTTAAGCAATAAGGCATGAGAACACAGGGATTATCGTCTGAATAACTCGCGATTTAGGGCTGTTCTAAGGCCCGAAGTGGAGGGCCGGGTAAACAGCCCTTAGGGGGGTGTTATTCACAATAATTTCTGGGCTCGAAGGCCTTGTTGCTTTAATAAAAGGGTAACCAACATATTTTTTAAAAGATGATTGACACGTTTTCATAATTTTTTTTATTTTATGTGTTTTATTGTGTTTGTGTTTTATTTCATCCTTCCAACAGACAATATAGTTTGAGCAAAAGCCAGTTGTTCTGAAGTTCTAGCCAAACGAGCTGGTCGTCCATTTCAAACGATCTAAGCAAAAAATGGTTACCATGCGCATTTCCTTTGCTAGCTAGCCACTCAATCCCATTAAGCAGCTGCGAAAACAGCAAACTATGTGCATTTAGTTTGTTTTATCGATGTTTCTATTGCCATTTCATTCGATATATCAATTTGAATGATCCTGATAAATGAATTTGCCTGGCTCAGAGAAGCTGTCAGTCTCTCTATGGCACGGTGAAGATCACATTAAAAAAATGCAACATTAGCCATGTTTCCATTAACTTGTCCAGTGATTTTTATGTTGACATTTACAAAGTGTGTATAGAAAATAAATGTGACATTTGCCTGCTACAGTGTGTTTCCATTTAACTATCTTATGTCAATAAAAACAGATAGACGTAATGAGGTCATACCTTAAAAAATATACATTATATTATATACAATATAAAAGCTACAAAAGTGTCAATGATCAACCTTAGCATATGATGACAATACAACAGAACATGAACTATAATGACATTCAATCTCACGGGTGGCCAAAAATAACTATTGGAAAACTCCACTCCTACTAAGCCACGCCTCCAGTCTTGATATGACCTGGTGGCTCATACCTCAATAACCCAGCATTTGGCCACCCGTTTGAGTAAATGTCATTCCAGTTCATCATATTAAGTTTGTACTAGAGGTCGCCCGATTATGAATTTTCAACACCGATACCGATACCGATTATTGGAGGACCAAAAAAGCCGATACCGATAAATTGGACGATTTTATTTATTTATTTGTAATAATGACAATTACAACAATACTGAATGATCACTTATTTTAACTTAATATAATACATCAATAAAATCAATTTAGCCTCAAATAAATAATGAAACATGTTCAATTTGGTTTAAATAATGCAAAAACAAAGTGTTGGAGAAGAAAGTAAAAGTGCAATATGTGCCATGTAAGAAAGCTAACGTTTAAGTTCCTTGCTCAGAACATGAGAATATATGAAAGCTGGTGGTTCCTTTTAACATGAGTCTTAAACAATATTCCCAGGTAAGAAGTTTTAGGTTGTAGTTATTATAGGAATTATAGGACTATTTCTCTCTATACAATTTGTAATTCATATACCTTTGACTATTGGATGTTCTTATAGGCACTTTAGTATTGCCAGTGTAACAGTATAGCTTTCATCCCTCTCCTCGCCGCTACCTGGGCTCAAACCAGGAACACATCGACAACAGCCACCCTCGAAGCAGCGTTACCCATGCAGAGCAAGGGGTACAACTACTCCAAGTCTCCAAGTCTCAGAGCGAGTGAGTTGATAGCCTTGAAGTCATAAACAGCGCAATGCTTGAAGCATTGCACGAAAGTGCTGTTTGAATGAATGCTTACGAGCTGCTGGTGCCTACCATCGCTCAGTCAGACTGCTCTATCAAAACATAGACTTAATTATAACATAATAACACACAGAAATACGAGCCTTAGGTCACTAATATGGTCGAATCCGGAAACTATCATCTCGAAAACAAAACGTTTATTCTTTCAGTGAAATACGGAACCATTCCGTATTTTATCTAACGGGCGGCAACCATAAGTCTAAATATTCCTGTTACATTGCACAACCTTCAATGTTATGTCATAATTACGTAAAATTCGGGCAAATTAGTTCGCAATGAGCCAGGCGGCCCAAACTGTTGCATATACTCTGACTGCGTGCAATGAACGCAAGAGAAGTGACACAATTTCACCTGGTTAATATTGCCTGCTAACCTGGATTTCTTTTAGCTAAATATGCAGGTTTAAAAATATATACTTCTGTGTATTGATTTTAAGAAAGGCATTGATGTTTATGGTTAGGTACACGTTTGTCACGTTCCTGACCGGTTTTCTGTTATTTTGTATGTGTTTGACGGTCAGGGCGTGAGTTTGGGTGGGTAGTCTATGTTATGTGTTTCTATGTTTGTTAAAGGGTGACCTGATACGGCTCTCAATTAGAGGCAGGTGGTTTTCATTTCCTCTGATTGAGAGCCATATTAAGGTAGGTGTTTTCACTTTGATTGTTGTGGGTGGTTGTCTCCTGTGTCTGTGTTTGTCGCGCCACACGGGACTGTCTCGGTTTGTTTGTACATTTGTTCTTTTGTGTAGTCTGTTTTTTCGGTTAGTGCGTTCTTCGTTACATGTAAGTTCTTACGTTCAGGTCAGTCTACATTTGTTTTGTTATTTTGTGAATTATCAAGTGTATTTTGTGTCTGTCTTCGTCTTGCAATAAATCATTATGTCATTTCACAACGCTGCGTTTTGGTCGAATCCCTGCTCCTCCTCTTCGGATGAGGAAATCCGTTACAACGTTGGAGCAACGACAGTCCTTTTTCGCAATGCGCACTGCATCGATTATATGCAACGCAGGACACGCTAGATAAACTAGTAATATCATCAACCATGTGTAGTTAAAACTAGTGATTATGATTGATTGATTGATTGTTTTTTATAAGATAAGGTTAATGCTAGCTAGCAACTTACCTTGGCTTCTTACTGCATTTGCGTAACAAGCGGGCTCCTCGTGAGGCAGGTGGTTAGAGCGTTGGACTAGTTAACCGTAAGGTTGCAAGATTGAATCCCTGAGCTGACAAGGTAAAAATCTGTCGTTCTGCCCCTGAAGTAGGCAGTTAACCCACCGTTCCTAGGCCGTCATTGAAAATAAGAATGTGTTCTTAACTGACTTGCCTCGTAACATAAAGGTGTAAAAAAAATAATAATAATAATATGGGCAAAATCACCGTCCAAAATTACCGATTTCCGGCTGTTATGAAAACTTGAAATCGGCCCTAATTAATCGGCCATTCCGATTAACCTGTTGAGGCTGGGGGCGCTGTTGTCACTATTTATGGTAATCGTGTAATTTTTGAAACGGCTTCCTACAAAATTCTTGATCGTACAATATGCATATTATTATTATTATTGGATAGAAAACAGTCTATAGTTTCTATAGGAGTTGACATTTTGTCTCTAAGTGGAACAGAACCCATTCTACAGCAATTTCCCTGACATGGAGTCAGATTTCAGAAATTTTGGCCACTGTTCTGGAGTCAGTTTTAAAGCCAATGTTATTCCTATGAGTATACGGACACTGCTTACGTCTTCCCCTGGATGCCTTTACGTGATGACGATTTGAATGGGGTCGATTGCGCAATCACAGGCACTATAAATTAAAAAACCCTGTAGCTAGTCACTCTTTTGGAGCTGCGTCATGCGCGTGGAGGACACCGACCCGCACCTGTTCCAAGCATTAGTGTTGGGAGTAATCTTTCTCCGGTCATGTTAAGACTCGTTATAGGAGTTAAAAACATCATAAGGTAGTTAATTTAAAGCGTTTTATAGCAATTTATATCCGTTTAGTGCGATTTTGGGACATTTATTTCTGAGACGCTGTGAATCTCTGGGCACGCTTCCAGTTCATCCCGAACGCAGTTGGCATTTCCACATGGCAAGAGGACAGCTTTCCACCAAAAGACGATTAGACCCAAGAAAGGATCCTTTGCCCAAGATACTGATGGAAGAACAGCTCAAAGTAGGACATTTTTATTATGATAAATCGTGTTTCTGTCGAAAAATGTTAGTGGCTTAGGACGCCATGTTTTTTGACGTAGCTTCGCTTGGCGCAAACTGTATTGAAAAGTAAGGATAATTTAAAAAATGTAATTCCGCGATTGTATTAAGAATTAAATTGTCTATCAATCGCTGTCCACCCTATATTTTCTAGTCACGTTTATGAGTATTTATGTATACGAGTAGATCACTGTCTAATATGGCGCACAGACATTTTCTCACCAGCTGGGCTACATTTCTCATTGTCTAACCATGATTTTGGTGGCTAAATATGCACATTTTCGAACAATCTGTATATGTATGTTGTAATGTGATGTTACAGGGGTGTCATCTGAAGAATTCTGAGAAGGTTAGTGAAAAAAATAATATATTTTGGCGATGTTTACGTTATCGCTCACTTTGGCTAGAATCAATGCTGGGGTAATGTTTGCACATGTGCTATGCTAATATAACGATTTATTGTGTTTTCGCTGTAAGACACTTAGAAAATCTGAAATATTGTCTGTATTCACAGGATCTGTGTCTTTCGATTAGTGTATGCTGTGTATTTTTACGAAATGTTTGATGACTAGTAGTTAGGTAAACACGTTGCTCATTGTAATTATTCTAGTCCATTTGTGACGGTGGGTGCAATTGTAAACTATGCCAGCTACCTGAAATATGCCCATTTTTCTAACAAAACCTATCCCATACCATAAATATGTTATCAGACTGTCATCTGATGAGTTTTTTTCTTGGTTAGGGGCTATAAATATCTTAGTTTAGCCGAATTGGTGATAGCTACTGGTGTTGGTGGACAAATAAAAGATGGTGGATTATGCTAATGTGTTTTTAGGTAATAGATTTACATCTTTACATATTGTGTCTTCCCTGTAAAACATTTTAAAAATCGGACATGTTGGCTGGATTCACAAGATCTGTGTCTTTCATTAGCTGTATTGGACTTTAATGTGTGAAAGTTAAATATTTAAAAAATATATTTTTTTTGAATTTCGCGCTCTGCCTTTTCAGTGGAATGTGGGGGGGGTGTGCCGCTAGCGGCACCCTCATCCTAGACAGGTTAATCTGTCGACCTCTAGTTTGTACACTCTGAATTAAAATGTACCTTCAATATTGTTACACATTATATATTTAAATATAAAAGTAATAACATTATTACTTAATTATTAAAGCAAAGTGGTAACTCTCTCAACATTTGGATGTGCATAGGTACTTAAAGAACTCATACTCTTGTGTAAGGCTCATAAAAGCTGCAAAAGAATCAGTCCCCAACCTTAACATGTGATGACAATACAACAGATCATGAACCGGATTGACATTTACTCTCACGGGTGGCCAAAAACAGCTCATGTAAAACTACGCCCTACGAAACCAAGCCTCCAGTCAACTGATCTGACCCGGTGGGTCATAGCTCAATAACCCAGCATCAATAACCCAACTAAGTGGCCCAACTGGCTGGGTCCAAATAACCCAATGTGTGTTCCTGTAACGAACGTTGTCGGGAGAAGGAGAAGACCAAGGTGCAGTGTGGTAAGTATTCATAATCCTTTTAATAAATACGAATACTAGAACAAAAAACAACAAAACGACAAACGAACAGTTCTGCAAGGTGCAATTCACAGAACAGAAAACAACTACCCACCAGGCACAGGTGGGAATGGCTACCTAAGTATGGTTCTCAGAGACATCGATAGACAGCTGCCTCTGATTGAGAACCACAGCAGGCCAAACACCTAGAAATACATCACTCAGAACAAAACCTAGAATGCTCACCCCAACTCACGCCCTGACCAAACAAAATAGAGACATAAAAAAGATCTCTAAGGCCAGGGCTTGACAGTTCCGTCCAATACTTACCCAATTTGGCTTATTTTTTACCCAGCATTTTTTTATGTGTGTATAGAGCACAGAATACAGAGTACAGTGTCCAGACATCAGTCAGTCAATTTCAAATTTTAGTTGTCAGTATATTATATCATTCAAAGGGGATATGGAAGCAGGAATGCATTACAGTGACTGTTTGATTAGGGGATTAAAATGGAAAAGCTGTAGGCAGCAAAAGGTTATGCTTCGTTCCAACACAGAATTAAATAGTAAATATCAGTATAGGCTTGGCAGACTTAAATATTTGGTTTCTATTCTAAACAGATGAGCGCTTGGACAGAGAACAGGTAAAGAGCTGAGTCATGGCTGGTTCACATAACGCTCGTCATGTAAGAATAGTTCAGCACGCACAATTAACTCAACCTCTCTGTGTTTGGTCGATGTTTCTGTCGATGTGACATTTCTCAGTGAAACATTCATGGTGATTGTAATATGGATGTTAGATTTACGTTAATTAGTCATTGGACATCAAGATCACTAAATGACCATTCGGATTTGTAAAGAAATTGTCTCAGTAAACAGTAAATGAATTTGACTAAAATCCTAATGCATATTTGTATCCCTTGGAGCATAAGAATCAGTGTGAGAATGATCCATTAGAATGCATTAGAAAGCAAATATGCAAATATGGCACTAGAATGCAAATTAAGAGGACTGACTGCACAATTTCAACTCATAGGCATATCTTGATAGTCTCATGTGACATTAGTGAAACCTTAGCATTAAACCCAACATAGACCCACCAAAAAAGTCAAATCAATTTTGAGTATTCAGAGTTATAGAGTATCTATGAGCAGTATGAGTTGTGTTTAATCCCTTTCACTGTGAAATGTAAGATAGTGTATGACCTGTAAATGGTTCTGTTTAGATCCCTTCATCACCAGAAAAGCAGAGCCGTCACACCGCATCACATAATCAGCTTGGCCAATGTGTTTCTCACACCCATTTTTCATTCCACTGCATTTCAGCATCTGGCCCTCGGGCTACTGACTGACTAACAAATCAGAGAGAGCCTGATTGCTGTTTTCAAAATGAGAAAAAACTATTAAAATGCTCATGGTTACAAAATACGATTTTTTTTAATGAAACAGCTATTGAAAGACATCCACATGATTGATGTGTTCTGAGTGATTCAGGCACACTTGTGACGTAGCGATCTAAATTGTATAGATCACACCAGCATAAAAGTAACTGGTTTCCCTCTCAATCCCCCCCCCCCTCTCATGACTAACTAATGAATGTGGATGGTGCTCTGGGGGACTGCAGTCTTATTACTGTGCTCAGCTCTGCTATTTCGTCAGGTTCAATTGCTCTGGCGAGGCCCCCACCTCAGTAAACAGTGGGGCTAAAGAGGTTTGTTTATTTGGCACACCTTGGTTTGACCTCTGGAGCTGCGGGACCCGCCATGTGATTACCTCAGTGTTGGCCCTGCCCGAAGAGACCAGTGGCTGGCAACTAGTCCACTTCCCAGGGCTGTCGAGTGGCTGTATGGCCTGGCCGTCTCTTCAAAATCAATCACACTCCACATAGTGGTGCACCAACTTCTATGGCCATACTACAGGTGCTTGGATACTAGTAGACTTCATTATTTTTAGATTTTTAGAAGACTAATAATGTGCTCAAGTCTGTTTATTATGAGAACATGTGTAACATTAGGTTCTTCTGGAGTCTATCGTCTGTTTCCCCTGTCTCTAGTAGCCTGGGTTTTCATTTATTCTCAGATCAGATCACAGTGTTTGTGCTCCAGCGTTGATGTTGTTTTGTCTAATGCAGATACTTGTCTCCAGTCGGCTGTCATTAGTTGTATCTGTCGCTTACTCCCAGTGAAATTAGCTCATTATTCTAATGTGAAGTGACAGCTTCCCCTTACGGCAGCGGTTCCCAAACTAGTGGCTGCGACCCCATGAGGGGTTGCCTGATATGAACATGGGGTTGTGGGAGAATTTCCACAACAAAAAATCCTAATATCGTCTTTGTATCTCAAAATCTAAAAGATAAAATTCAACCAGAGCGCTCCCTTAGATCATGGGAAAAGGCCACACTTGACCGTTGCTCTTGAAACATTCCCAACCGTGAGTTGGCTAGGCTATGAAACCATACACTATTGCAGAGACTTTAAAGTTACCAGGGTGTTAGCTGTGAGGGCCTAGATGCCCATGCATTGAATAGGGACGCTATTCACGAGGACATATTACTCTGTCTCATGATTCTCGAGCATGAAACGGCACAGGGGATGTTCAGTGTGCTGCGTGGCTATATTGGCGAAAAACAGATTCAATGGGATCGAATGGTGCATTTTTGCACAAATGGTGCTCCATCTATTCCGGAATGGCGGCAAGGACTCTGCACTCTTGTTTGACTGTGATCCTGGTTCAGTTGACATGCCAGTAAGTGTAATCGAACAGTTGATCGAGCTGTCATGTGACCAAATGCATTCACAGGTCACTACGGAGGAGTTTTGGTTGATGACTCAAAGGGAAAACCCTGCCATCTCCCTCTGAGCATTAATGCCGCTTTCAAAACAGATTCAATGGGATCGAATGGTGCATTTTTGCACAAATGGTGCTCCATCTATTCCGGAATGGCGGCAAGGACTCTGCACTCTTGTTTGACTGTGATCCTGGTTCAGTTGACATGCCAGTAAGTGTAATCGAACAGTTGATCGAGCTGTCATGTGACCAAATGCATTCACAGGTCACTACGGAGGAGTTTTGGTTCATGACTCAAAGGGAAAACCCTGCCATCTCCCTCTGAGCATTAATGCCGCTTTCAAAACATCTTGGAGATATACTGCAGCAGGTAACTACATCAAATCACATCCACAGAGTGTATGCCTGTTTGCAAAACAATGTGGAGATATGGGATCAGGGCATGACAATGTTTTATTTTACACCGAGACTTGGTAGTTATCGAGGGGGAGTGTAGGAAAGATTTTTCACGTTGAGAGAGGAACTGTTGTTTTGGTTCATGACTCAAAGGGAATACCCTACTATCTCCCTCTGAGCATTAATGCCGTGTTCAAAACAACTGGGAACATGGAACTGGGAACTAGTAAAAAAAACAAGCTCCGAAAGAGAAAAATAGTTTTGAATGGTCATCCAACTCGGAATTACAACTCGGGAACTCTGGCCTCTTTCTAGAGCCCCGACATTCCGACCTGAAGATCACTGTCGTTATGATTTGACCTTGTATTTTTCAGAGTTCCCAGTTGTCTTGAAAGCACCATCGGTGCTCTCGTCTGCATGAAAACCAAAGATCGATCCCAGGTTGGACGTGACAGAAGAGATGAGGTGCACACTGTCGACCACGTCCCTTGAGTTTGAGAAGCTCCGACACAACATGCTTTAACCTGTCTAGGATCAGCGTGGCGCTAGCGGCACACCCCCCCCCCCCCCCCCCCCCCCACTGAAAAACCAGTGCCGCGAAATTCAAAAAAAATATTTTTTTAAAATATTTAACTTTCACACATTAAAATCCAATACAGCTAATGAAAGACACAGATCTTGTGAATCCAGTCAACATTTCCGATTTTTAAAATGTTTTACAGGGAAGACACAATATGTAAAGATGTACATCTATTACCTAAAAACACATTAGCATAATCCACCATCTTTTATTTGTCCACCAACACCAGTAGCCATCACCAATTCGGCTAAACTAAGATATTTATAGCCCCTAACCAACAAAAAAACTCATTAGATGACAGTCTGATAACATATTTATGGTATGGGATAGGTTTTGTTAGAAAAAAGTGCATATTTCAGGTAGATGGCATAGGTTACAATTGCACCCACCGTCACAAATGGAATAGAAAAACTACTTAGAGCAACGTGTTTACCTACTTACTAATCATCAAACATTTCGTAAAAATACACAGCATACACGAATCGAAAGACACAGATCCTGTGAATACAGACAATATTTCAGATTTTCTAAGTGTCTTACAGCGAAAACACAATAAATCGTTATATTAGCTTAGCACATAGCAATTAGCAGCCCAGCATTGATTCTAGCCAAAGTGAGCGATAAAAGTCAACATCGCCAAAAGATATTAATTTTTTCACTAACCTTCTCAGAATTCTTCCGATGACACTCCTGTAACATCACATTACAACATGCATATACAGTTTGATCGAAAATGTTTATATTTAGCCACCAAAATCATGGTTAGACAATGTGAAATGTAGACAAGCTGGTAAAGAAAAAGTCCTTGCGCCACTTAGACAGTGATCTACTCTTATACATAAATACTCATAAACGTGACTAAAAAATATAGGGTGGACAGGGATTGATAGACAATTTAATTCTTAATACAATTGCGTTATTACATTTTTTTATTTATCCTTACTTTTCAATACAGTTTGCGCCAAGCGAAGCTACGTCAAAAAACATGGCGTCCTAAGCCACTAAAATGTTTCGACAGAAACACGATTTATCATAATAAAAATGTCCTACCTTGAGCTGTTCTTCCATCAGTATCTTGGGCAAAGGATCCTTTCTTGGGAGGAATCGTCTTTTGGTGGAAAGCTGTCCTCTTGCCATGTGAAAATGCCAACTGCGTTCGGGATGAACTGAAAGCGTGCCCACCTATTCACAGCGTTAAAGAAATAAATGTCCCAAAATCGCACTAAACGGATATAAATTGCTATAAAACGCTTTAAATTAACTACCTTATGATGTTTTTAACTCCTATAACGAGTGAAAAGATGACCGGAGAAATATAACAGGCTAAACTAACGCTTGGAACAGGAGAGGGTCGGTGTCCTCCACGCGCGTTACGCAGCAAGAAAAGACTTGCTAGCTACAGGGTTTTTTCATTTGTAGTGCCTGTGAACGCGCAATCGACCCCATTGGAATCGTCATCACGTAAAGGCATCCAGGGGAAGACGTAAGAAGTGTCCGTATAGTCATAGCAATGACAGTGCCCTTTTAACTGACTTCAGAAGAGTGGCCAACATTTCTCAAATCTGACTCCATGTCAGGGAAATTGCTGTAGAATGGGCTCTGTTCCACATAGAGACAAAATTTCAACTCCTATAGAAACTATAGACTGTTTTCTATCCAATAATAATAATAATATGCATATTGTACGATCAAGGATTTTGTGGGAAGCCGTTTCAAAAATTAGCCAAATTAGCATAAATAGTCTAAATAAATAAACAGCGCCCCCATCCCCAACAGGTTTTAAGCACAGCCATCTCATTAGTGGTGGCGAGATAAGATACTTTATGTCAGACCAATTTGCAATTGACTGTCATAGCCCCACATAAAAAATATGTGATAGTGAGTGGAGAAGAAAATCAGAAATACTGTTAGAATGTTTTTCAAATGACTTGCCATAGCCCAAAATAAGAAAGTAAACACTGGCTGTAATTACATAATTATTTTCGCATGGTTGGAGTCGCGAGAATTTTCAGTTTTCAAAATGGGGTCGGGGGCCAAAAAAGTTTGGGAACCCCTGCCTTACGGAAAAACCACATGAATTTCACATGCGAACACATGAGCTCTCAAATGATCACGTGATTTCATGTGAAGTTAATGTGATAACGTGAAGTAATGTGATAACATAAAACTACACATGACAACATGTGAGAGCATGATCTCATGTTCAATTAATGGGGGGAAAATGGGACAACATAGGGATGCAAAATTTCCACACGTGATAAAATTCAACTATACTTGATAACATTTGAGCATGTGAAAACATGATCTCGTGTGAAATAAATGAGATAACATGGGGATGCATTGGTAACTCCTTACTTGACATCCAGCGTCATAACACCATGTCATAATATGTCGTAACTGCTGACATAACTTGTCATATAACATGTCGTAATATGGTCATAACACTGTCATGACCCATATATTCACACCTGTTGTGACATATTTTGCATTATTTTATGGCTGGTTATAAGAGTGTTAAAACCCACATTTATTCAAATTAGTTTCTTTCCCCCTGCCATGAAGTTTCCTTTCATTTGAAAGTTTGTTAAATCTTTTGTTGTTGTTGTAATTAATTCTTTACAGTCGTGTTTTTTATCTCATAGTATTTTAAATAACTTGTCATGACGCATTATGACCATCCTGTCTTGGACTAAGAACTTGGACTTGGACTAAGAAAATGTTATTTTTCACACTGTCAAGAAGCATTATGACCCTTCTGTGTCACTTTACTTGAACTAAGAAAATACGCTTTGTGACACTGTCAAGAAGCATTATGACCATCCTGTGTCACTTTACAAAAAATCGAAATGAAAATTATTCAAATCTAAGAGATAAAAATCAACCAGAGCGCGCCCTTAGATCATGGGAAAAGGCCACACTTGACCGTTGCTCTTGAAACATTCCCAACCGTGAGTTGGCTAGGCTATGAATCCATACACTATTGCAGAGACTTTGATGTTACCAGCCGCAACTGATACGGTGAAACCATTGTGTGGGGAGGTAGAGGCACCGAAACTCACATGAATACCTTGAAGAATTTATGCTATTGCTAGCAATCAAGAGAAAACTCGGACACTCTTATTTTTTTTTATTTTTTATTTTTATTTCACCTTTATTTAACCAGGTAGGCTAGTTGAGAACAAGTTCTCATTTGCAACTGCGACCTGGCCAAGATAAAGCATAGCAGTGTGAACAGACAACAACACAGAGTTACACATGGAGTAAACAATAGACAAGTCAATAACATGGTAGAAAAAAGAGAATCTATATACAATGTGTGCAAAAGGCATGAGGTGTCATAACCATCCTTAAAATAACACTATATAAATACCAGGTCTAAATATGTGTCATGACAGTGTTGTGACTATAACTCTACCTACATGTACATATTACCTCAACTAACCGGTGCCCCCACATACTGTACCGGTACCCCACTTGTATATAGTCTCGCTATTGTTATTTTACTGCTGCTCTTTAATTACTTGTTACTTCTATTTCTTACTCTTACTCGTATTTTTTTTAACTGCATTGTTGGTTAGGGGCTCGTAAGTAAGCATTTCACTGAAAGGTCTACACCTGTTGTATTTGGCACTTGTGACTAATAAAATATGATTTGATTTGATTATGACAGGTTATGACAAGTCGTCAGCTCTTATGACACATTATGACATGGTCATGACAATGTCATAATGTGTTATGACGCTGTGTGTCAAGTAAAGTGTTACCACAACATTTGAGCACATTGCTCATTACTTTAGAAGACATAAATTACATTAAACAGTCATGGTCCACGGCAGGTTTAGTCTCGGTCCCGGTTTTTCCAGAGAAATCCCCAAGGAGGTTTTTAGGATAATTGTCTGAATGTTGTGTCATGGTCCAATGGAGGTTTTTGGTCTAGTTGCAGTGAAAATACAGTAAATCCACAACAAGTTCTGTATTTGTACAACTTAATTAAGATGTTAATGCTAAAGGTCAGTATGCTGTTATATGCTGATTACTTGAGACTCAAACTCACTTGGGATTTGAACTCACCTCTTGGTTGCTAGCCACTGTACCTGAAGTTCTTGCTGAGCTACCAGGTTTGTGGACATAATGGAGATTCGTATTTGTATTTATTGCATTTTATTTTATTGTATATGTATTTATTGACAAGAATAGATTTTTTCACTTTTTGCATCGGTGTGGTCATCAACAGTCTAAGCCTCGTCTGTTATGTCCCATATTTGTGCACACATTGGTTTTGTTGCTAAGCTACCAACCCGTCTATGCTGATTTCAATTACTGTAAAATCTCCTTTAATTTTGTACTATGACCACAATTGTGACTCAGTCTTAAATGGGATTTGAACTCATAACCGCTTGGTCATAATATGTCATAAGAGCTGACATATCTTGGCATAATATGTCATAATATGGTCATAACACTGTCATGACACATATTTAGACCTGTTACATATATTGCGTTATTTGAGTGTGACAAATTAGCAACAGCAAGTTACGCTGAACTTTAGAATAACCCACTTGCAACTATTTGAAGGTAAGTTCTTGAAAACTAAACATGAACTTCCTGTGAATTAGTGTTATTACGTTTGATTCCGGACGTAAGTCGAAATCACTAAGCAGCTTACTTCAAAGCAATTTGCCGATGCCTGTATCAGAAGCATGTGATCAATGTCCTATCAATGTGATCAATGTCCTATCCCAGAGCTTGAGTAAATTACATTACTAAGCTGCTCCCGAATGTTCTACGCCAGGACATGGACATCGATTCTATCGTAGTCCATGTGGGTTTTAATGACATGATGAAGGGCAGCTCTGAACAGTTGAAACTGGATTTTAAAGAGCTGATTGATTATCCGCTATACACTAATAAAATACCCATCATATCTGGCCCTGTGCCCCTTCTGAATCGTGATTGTTGCAGTTAAATGGGTGTAACTTTTTTTGACAATTTCGATACCTTTTGGAAACAAAACACATTTTATAAGGAAGATGGGATCCACCCAAATAATTTGGGGTCCTAGATCCTTTCACAGCATTATAAGGCTGCGTTGAGACAATAACTTATCAGTGACCCAAGCACAGCTCAGTTAATCCCTACCATTGTGTCACTGAGTTGTCACAATGCTTCAGCAAATGCACATTATACCAGTGGTGTTGGTAGACACGATGTAAGTAACCTAATTTATGTACCTCTAACTGCCCTGAATGCCTCTGCTGATCCTACAGCTATTGTATGCTGTAATCCTGTGCCTATGAACCAGAGTTATACTGTTAGCCCTAGTAAGTCTGGCTGCACAACCGATTGGCAAACTTACTGCAAATTGAGTAATCATGTGACTAAACTGAATGAAAGAAAAAGAAACAATACTATGAAACAAAGGTAAATAATATAAAGAATGATAGTAAAAAGGTCTGGAGCACCTAGAATGAAATTTTGGGGAAAGAGGCAAACTCAGCTCCATCATTCGTTGAATCAGATAGCTCATTCATCACAAAACCTCCTGCTATTGTCAATTACGTGAAGGATTTTTTCATTATCAAGATTATCAAAATTAGGCATGACATGCCAGCAACAGACGCTGACACTACACATCCAAGTATAACTGATCAAATTATGAAAGACAGGCATTGTCATTTTTAATTCCATAAAGTGAGTGTGGAAGAGCTGAAATAATTATTTTTGTCTATCAACAATGACAAGCCACTGGGGTCTGACAACTGGGATTGAAAATTACTGAGGATAATAGCGGACAATATTGCCACTAGAAAGTGTGTGCCCTCAGGGCTGGAGGGAATCAAAAGTAATTCCGCTACTTAATAAGAATAGTAAACCCCTCAATTAGCCAACCAATCAGCCTGTTACCAACCCTTAGTAAACTTGGAAAAAATAGTGTTTGACCAGATACAATGCCATTTTACAGTAAACAAACTTTCAGCACGTTTATAGGGAAGGACATTCAACAAGAACAGCACTTACACAAGTGACTGATGATTGGCTGAGAGAAAATGATGATACAAATATTGTGGGGGCTGTTTTGTTAGTTTTCAGTGTAGCTTTTGACATAATTGATCATAGTCTGATGCTGGAAAAACGTGTGTGTTATCGCTTTACAGGGTGTTGGCCTCTCGAGTGGCGCAGCGGTCTAAGGCACTGCATCGCAGTGTTGCAGTGTCACTACAGCCTGGGTGTGATCCCAGGCTTTACTTGCCTCATCGTGCTCTAGTGACTCCTTGTGATGGGTCGGGCACCTGCAGGCTGACCTTGGTTGTCAGTAAAACGGTGTTTCCTCTGACACATTGGTGCAGCTGGCTTCCAGATTGGGCGGGTATTAATAAGAAGCGTGGTTTGGCGGTTCATGTTTTGGAGGAAGCATGACTCGAGCTTTGCCTCTCCTGAGCCCGTTGGGGAGTTGCAACGATGAGACAAGAACGTAATCACGAAAAAGGGGGTAAAACAAGGAAGCCTCTCCAACATAATTCAGGTAGAATCAGGAATTCCCCAGGTCAGCTGTCTAGGCCCAATCTTTACTAACGACATGCCACTGGCTGTGAGTAAAGCCAGTGTGTCTATGTATGCGGATGACTCAACACTATACATGTCAGCAACTGAAATGATTGCAACACTTATCAAAGAGCTGCAGTTGGTTTCAGAATGGGTGGCAAGGAATAAGTTAGTCCTAAATATTTAAAAAACGAAAAACTGTTTTGTCCCAGGGTCCTTAGCTTAGTAATGAGTATTGAGGGCTCTACGGGTTGAACGCTGAGCTGTAGTCAATGAATAGTATTCTCACGTAGGTTTTCCTTTTGTCCAGTCCAGGTGGGAAAGGGCAGTGTGGAGTGCAATAGAGATTGTATCATCTGTGGATCTGGGGCAGTATGCAAATTGGAGTGGGTCAAGGGCTTCTGGAATAATGGTGTTGATGTGATGCATGTCAATCTCTCATGGCTCAAAGTGGAGGAGAGATTGACATCATCACTACTTGTTTTTGTAAGAAGTGTTGACAAGCTGAATGCATCGAGCTGTCTGTTTAAACTACTAGCACACAGCTCAGACACCCAGCATACCCCACAAGACATGCCACCAGAGGTCTCTTCACAATCCCCAAGTCCAGATCAGACTATGATAGGCGCACAGTACTACATAGAGCCATGACTACTTGGTACTCTATTCCACATCAGGTAACTGATGCAAGCAGTAGAATCAGATTTTAAAAACAGATTAAAATACACCTTATGGAACAGCGGGGACTATGAAGAGACACACACACAGGTACAGACACGCATACGCACACAGGCGCTAGCACACGCACTCTACAAACACGTACATTGTAATATTGTTGTATGGTGGTATCATGTTATATGATGTACTGTTTTATCTTTTGTTTTATGTGTAATGTAAGTGTCTTAATGTGTTTGGACCCCAGGAAGAGTAGCTGCTGCCTTGGCAGCTAATTGGTTTGGGAGACGACGAAAAGGCTACCCTGCACACACTACGGCAAGAGCGACATCTGTAATATTTGTTTGCTCTACATTATTTTGACCCGCTCCTGCAGGTATATCTCACTGGTGACCCCCAAAGCCAATTCCTCCTTTGGCCGCCTTTCTTTCCAGTTCTCTGCTGCCAATGACTGGAACGAACTGCAAAAATCACTGAAGCTGGAGACCCATATCTCCCTCACTAGCTTTAAGCACCAGCTGTCAGAACAGCTCACAGATCACTGCACCTGTACATAGCTCATCTGTAAACATCCCATCCAACTACCTCATCCCCATACTGTATTTATGTATTTATCTTGCTCCTTTGCACCCCAGTATCTCTACTTGCACATTCATCTTCTGCACATCTACCATTCCAGTGTCTAATTGTTATATTGTAATTACTTCGCCACCATGGCCTATTTATTGCCTTACCTCCCTTATCCTACCTCATTTGCATTCACTGTATATAGATTTTACTTTTTTCTACTGTATCATTGACTGTATGTTTGTTTATTCCATGTGTAACTCTGTGTTGTTTGTATGTGTCGAACTGCTGTGCTTTATCTTGGCCAGGTCGCAGTTGTAAATGAGAACTTGTTCTCAACAAGCCTACCTGGTTAAATAAAGGTTAAATAAAAAAAAAATATATATATATTTTGATCAGCAGGTGCCACTAGTGTACAATGTGTTGATCAAATGAACCTATTTTTGACAAAATTGTCTGGAATGCCTCAATCCTTCAGGAAGCTTTGTTTCTCCATCACTACTATGAACCAGCTGTCATTAAACTACTGGAAACTGCACAGTAAGCACGTAAGAGTAAAGATCTTTATTGCCACACGTTCTTACAACAATTGCCAAACTAACAATGTCAAAAGAGGTGCTCAACATAACGATCAAACCACTTATACTGGTACATCATTTGAAATAACGGTTGGCACAAATATAACATGAATGCTAATGAGCCCCGCCGATGCACATTGCCCCCGCTTACATTTCTTATGCTGCGTTTTGTAGCCAAGTGGGAAGTGGGAATTTATCACATACAACTGGCAAAAATCCAATTGAACAGCCCTCCAACTGGTAATTACTAGTGGTAAACTCATCTATCATCCTGAGCTCCCACTTCTCCCACATGCTGACCTCTGACATCACCTACTAAGGCAGGAGTAGGCGACCTTGTTCCTGGAGAGCCGCAGATACTGCAGGATTTTGTTTCAACTGGGCACCACACCTAACCAACTGAGCTAATTGATCAGTTCAGTGATTGCCTAAATTCAACACACCTGGTCTTCCCGGTCAGTCAAATCAAAAACATAAAGTGCCTGTAGCACTCCAGGACCTGGGTTGCCTACCCCTGTACTCAGGAAATTACCCGGATAACAGTATTTTTGATGCAAAAACAAAGCATTATTTATAATAATCATTCTATTCATATGGTTTTTGAACATTATAATTTGTTTAGAAGCATGATAGCTGTACTTTTAGTTTATGATTTACGCCAGGGCTCTTCAACCTTTCTTACCCAGGGGACCCCCGCCCAGGCAAACCAGGGACCCCCATTACGTTAGCGAAAAAAATTTTTCCCACGTCCTCTCTTATCATCCGGTGAATGATAATGACAAGGACAACTAATCAACATCTCAAAATGAATAGATTTGATAGTTTTTCATTATTTTGACCCTCCCCACATTATAATTTGAAGAAGTGTAAACTAACATAGCCACAGCTAGAAAGGTAACTCCAAACTGGGGCTGTGACAATTATGGAATATTGGGTAACAATTAGGGCTGTTACGGTGACCGCATTACCGCCACACCGGCGTTCACGAGTCATGATTGCAGTCCAATTCCACGTGACCGTTTAGTCATGATAATTAGGCTTCTCCAAGCTCTGATGCTGCTGATGGTAATTCGTAGCCTACGAAACTTGCTAACTGCCTGTTACTCAGCACTTTATTGTCCCTCTAATCACTCTGAAATCAATGCAAATTTTATCAAAAATCTAATCAAACACAAAATCTAATCAAAATGTTGAGCAACATTTCTAAAGGATTTGCAATTGCTTGAGAAATCAGAGTAATGGCCTGTACTAAAAATAGTAGGATCCCATCAGCTTTCTATAGGCTAAGCCTACTATATTTATTTCTAAACTTTCCTAATATTAAGCACTGACTGGCATGAAAATGAACCATGGGAAAAGAGTCCTCCATTTGCTATTTAAGTGCAGAGACGAAATGTATTTTTTTTTCAGTTGCCCTGTTTCGACAGGTGCATGATAATGGTCCATTCTAAATTAAAACAAATATATTATTTTGTATATGTAAAGTAAAGATGAGATTAAATCAAGAATAGTATGATGGATGACAATATGATCACTTGTGAATGATGCCCAGCTTAAAGCAAGAAACAGCAAAATACTTCTTTGCTACTTTTTCAAATCACAGTCGCACACCTCATGTAGCCTGACCCATAGGCCTATATGTTTTGATAAGGTTTGTATCACAACTAAAGTGGCCAACTAATCATTAAAAGGACACACATTAATCCGCTTTACAACGGGTGTAGAGCCTAGAGTCAATGCGTGAGTTTTAAGTTTGGGTAAGATCATTTTCACCATAAAAATGCAGCTTTATAATAAGAGCATTACATGCATAATCGCATTTATGGTCATTTTTGAGAATGGGGTTTTCCTGCTAATGGAACATTTGCGCTTATAGCCTACTGCGTGTGCGCATTGCTGCGCTTATAATGTGAAGACATAACCTAATAGTTTAGCAACATTTTAAGCTAAACTTCATAATCTGTTGAGTCAGGCTCATTGCTTAAAACAGTTTTTGATGCTAGTGGTTGTATTCTCTTGGGAATCTATCGCATCCCACAACTCTCCCAGACTATGTTCGGAATATTTAATTCTTGCACAGAATAGAATAGGTCAACTTCTGTACTATGGGGATAGTAGATTGACATTGGGTAGTGCTTTTGCTGTTCGTTAGGCCTTCTCATCTTGTTAAGCGGGCGGTGTTAAGAAGCGCGGTTTGACGGGTCATGTTTCAGAGGATGCATGACTCGCCTCTCCCGAGCCCATTGGGGAGTTGCAGCGATGAGACAAGATTGAAATTTGGGAGAAAAAGGGGGTAAACTACATAATATTTTGAATAAATAATCTAAAATATGCCACGGAATTCTAATCAAAACTTGTCTGCTAAATGAGCTAGTGTAGCCCACAGCCATATAGCATAGCCAGATCAGGGCCTAACATAAGGATAACTAGCGGCGACCCGTCATTGTTTTGAGCCCCACCTTTTTGGCATGTTATTTTGGCATTAATACATGTCACATCAGTTTGCAAACAATACATATTTTAATCAACTTGAGTAAATAAAGCCTCATACTAACATGTTTTTCTTTTGTTGCTTTATTGAATAAGGCAGCTCCAAAATGCAGGTATTTCAGCCTAGCTCAGTGCTTTCTGTGGTGGGGCTGCCACCGGATAATACAGAGCATAGGAGTTGGTAATGTTCTCCAGTTGCGTCGTGATTGGCTCAGGGTTCTGTCACTCATGGGGACACTACGTAACCACAAACTCTACAGGGAGAGCTTGAAAATGCAAGGCCCTCGGGTGCTGCAATAGAGTTACATTAGAAGTGCCCATCCAAGAAGGCTCAAGGGCATTGGCTACAGATAAAATGATGTCAAAATACACGTTATATCTACAGTAGCTTTGATTGGTCTGATCATGTCAACATCATACTTTCAAAATCTTAGCTAGCGAGCTAGCAGTCATCATCATGAATTAAGTCAACAATCTACTGGCAAATCCTTTTCATTCCTGGTCATGATAAGAGAAGTTCTGAAGAGATCTGTTTCACCTGTCTTGTGCTTGTCTCCACCCCCCTCCATGTGTTGCCCATTTTTCCCATTATCCCCTGTGCATTTATACCTGTTTTTTCTGTTGGTCTGTTGCCAGTTCGTCTTGTCATGGTAAACCTACCAGCGTGTTTTTCACCGTACTCCTGTTTCGCGCTTTCCCCTGTTTTGCTAGTTTTTCTGGTTTTGACCACTCTGCCTGCCCTGAGCCTGCCTGCTCTGAGCCTGCCTGCCATTCTGTACCTGTCTGACTCTGCCTTGGATTACTGACCTCTGCCTGCTCTGAGCCTGCCTGCCATTCTGTACCTGTCTGACTCTGCCCTGGATTACTGACCTCTGCCTGCTCTGAGCCTGCCTGCCATTCTGTACCTGTCTGACTCTGCCCTGGATTACTGACCTCTGCCTGCTCTGAGCCTGCCTGCCATTCTGTACCTGTCTGACTCTGCCCTGGATTACTGACCTCTGCCTGCTCTGAGCCTGCCTGCCATTCTGTACCTGTCTGACTCTGCCCTGGATTACTGACCTCTGCCTGCTCTTGTAACGGATGTGAAATGGCTAGCTAGTTAGCGGGTACGCGCTAGTAGCATTTCAATCAGTTACGTCACTTGCTCTGAGACTTAAGTAGTGTTGCCCCTTGCTTTGCAAGGGCCGTGGCTTTTGTGGAGCGATGGGTAACGCTGCTTCGTGGGTGACTGTTGTCGATGTGTGCAGAGGGTCCCTGGTTCGCGCCCGGGTCGGGGCGAGGGGACGGTTTAAAGTTATACTGTTACACTCTGAGCCTGCCTGCCATTCTGTACCTGTCTGACTCTGCCCTGGATTACTGACCTCTGCCTGCTCTGAGCCTGCCTGCCATTCTGTACCTGTCTGACTCTGCCCTGGATTACTGACCTCTGCCTGCTCTGAGCCTGCCTGCCATTCTGTACCTGTCTGACTCTGCCTTGGATTACTGACCTCTGCCTGCTCTGAGCCTGCCTGCCATTCTGTACCTGTCTGACTCTGCCCTGGATTACTGACCTCTGCCTGCTCTGAGCCTGCCTGCCATTCTGTACCTGTCTGACTCTGCCCTGGATTACTGACCTCTGCCTGCTCTGAGCCTGCCTGCCATTCTGTACCTGTCTGACTCTGCCCTGGATTACTGACCTCTGCCTGCTCTGAGCCTGCCTGCCATTCTGTACCTGTCTGACTCTGCCTTGGATTACTGACCTCTGCCTGCTCTGAGCCTGCCTGCCATTCTGTACCTGTCTGACTCTGCCCTGGATTACTGACCTCTGCCTGCTCTGAGCCTGCCTGCCATTCTGTACCTGTCTGACTCTGCCCTGGATTACTGACCTCTGCCTGCTCTGAGCCTGCCTGCCATTCTGTACCTGTCTGACTCTGCCTTGGATTACTGACCTCTGCCTGCTCTGAGCCTGCCTGCCATTCTGTACCTGTCTGACTCTGCCCTGGATTACTGACCTCTGCCTGCTCTGAGCCTGCCTGCCATTCTGTACCTGTCTGACTCTGCCCTGGATTACTGACCTCTGCCTGCTCTGAGCCTGCCTGCCATTCTGTACCTGTCTGACTCTGCCCTGGATTACTGACCTCTGCCTGCTCTGAGCCTGCCTGCCATTCTGTACCTGTCTGACTCTGCCCTGGATTACTGACCTCTGCCTGCTCTGAGCCTGCCTGCCATTCTGTACCTGTCTGACTCTGCCCTGGATTACTGACCTCTGCCTGCCCTTGACCTGTCGTCTGCATGCCCCCTGTTTTGTTCATTAACATCTGTGATTCAAACTATCTACATCTGGGTCTTATACTGAGTCCTGATAAATTATAGATAAAACGTATTAGTGCTAATTGGCCATTGGACATAAACATTACACAACAAGTTGGAAATTGCAAATTCAACTGCAAGCATTGAAAGGCAATCACTAGCTTGCTATTCCCTGGAGTGGATGTGTGGCCCTTGTCTGTGTATATGGGTATCGTTCCCAAGCTTAAAAAGATAAACATTCAATATTGGCCATGCTGTCAATCCAGCATGACTTCTGACGCTTTCAAAAGAACTGTAAACTCGGAACTGGGAAATCTCCAACTTCAGTGAGTTCAAGACAACTTGGAACTCCAAGCTCCGACTGGAAAAATACGTATTTGAACGGTCATCCAACTCAGAAATTGTAAGTTGGGAGCTCAGGCCTCTTTCTAAAGCTCCGACATGAAGAACACTAACGTCATTATCCGACCCTGTTTTTATCCGAGTTCCCAGTTGAGAATGACGGATTTCGACGAAGTTTGATGACAAAATGTGCCCACGAAGACCGCGTCACCTTCCTGTTCAAGTGAGCACAGCACAACAAGGTCCAAAAATGTCTTGTATGCTGCTGCATAAATGATGAAATATGCCAGGGAGATATGTACCTTACCAGTCAAAAGTTTGGACACATAGTGAAGACATCAGAACTATGAAATAACACATGGAATCATGTAGAAACATAAAAAGTGTGAAACAAATCAAAATATATATTGAGATTCTTCAAAGTAGCCACCCTTTGCCTTGACGACAGCTTTGCACACTCTTGGCATTCCCTCAACCAGCTCCACATGGTGGTCACCTGGAATACATTTCAATTAACAGGTGTGCCTTGTTAAAAGTTATTTGTGGAATTTCTTTCTATCTTAATGCGTTTGAGCCAATCAGTTGTGTTGTGACAAGGTAGTGGTGGTATACAGAAGCCCTATTTGGTAAAAGACCAATTCCATATTATGGCAAGAACAGCTCCAAAAAGAAAAGAAAAACGACAGTCCATCATTACTTTAAGACATGAAGGTCAGTCAATGCGAATAATTACAAGAACTTTGAACATTTCTTCAAGTGCAGTCGCAAAACCATCAAGCGCTATGATGAAACTGGCTCTCATGAGGACCGCCACAGGAAAGGAAGACATAGAATTACCTCTGCTGCAGAGAGAAAATTCATTAGAGTTACCAGCCTCAGAAATTGAAGCCCAAATAGAGTTCAAGTAACAGACACATCTCAACATCAACTGTTCCGATGAGACTGTATGAATCAGGCCTTCATTGTCAAATAACTGCAAAGAAAACAAAGGACACCAATAAGAAGAGACTTCCTTGGGCCAAGAAACACGAACAATGGACATTGGACCGGTGGAAATCTGTCCTTTGGTCTGATGAATCCAAATCTGAGATTTTTTGTTCCTACCGCTGTGTCTTTGTAAGACATAGAGTAGGTAAACGGATGATCTCCACATGTGTAGTTCCCACTGTGAAGCATGAAGGAGGAGGTGTGATGGTGTGGGGGTGCTTTGCTGGTGACACTGTCAGGATTTATTTAGAATTCAAGGCATACTTAACCAGCATGGCTACCACAGCATGGTGCAGCGATACGCCATCCCATCTGGTTTGGGCTTAGTGGGACTATCATTTGTTTTTCAACAGGACAATGACACATCACACATTCCGGCTGTGTAAGGGCTATTTGACTAAAAAGGAGAGTGATGGAGTGCTACATCAGATGACCTGGCCTCCACAATCACCCAACCTCAACCTAGTTGAGATGGTTTGGGATTAGTTGGACCGCAGAGTATAGGAAAAGCAGCCAACAAGTGCTGAGCATATGCAGGAACACCTTCAAGACTGTTGGAATGCTAAGAGTGTGCAAAGCTATCATCAAGGCAAAGGGTGGCTACTTGAGTCTCAAATATAAAATATATTTTATTTATTTAACACTGTTTTTGTTACATGATTCCATGTGTGTTCTTTCATAGTTTGATGTATTCACTATTATTCTACAATGTAAAAAATTAAGAAAAACCCTTGAATAAGTAGGCGTGTCAACTTTTGACTGGTACTGTATACTGTAGCTAAGAAAATAATACTAAAACTGTGTTTGAATACCCATACTAACATACTGTATACAACATACTTAATGAGTATATACCACATACTATTAGTTCATTTTAGTATACTGTAAATTAATGGCGTCGATTCAGTTGAGAGTACTAGAGCTTCGTCTGTCTACCAAAAGTTGATGCTGTTGCCATGCAACCTCTTGCTAGCTTGTTATCATAACAAATTACAATCTAAACATTTTACGATTTCGGGTGTGTTCGTAAATTCAATCTGCAGTGCCAGAGTGCACCTGGGCATTTGTAAATCCAGAACGTTGTCAGATTGTAAATTCAGAGCGTTCAGAGCGTTTAACGGCAGTCAAGCACCCAAGCTAACTGGCTAACATTGGCTAGCTACTTCCAGACACAAATGAAAGAACACCTCACTCTGACCATTTTACTCGCCATAGCAGAGCTGGTTAGACTGTTCATGTTATCCAGAGCATTGGTGACTGTAACTGTGCTGCTAGCAACAATTTACTACGCTTTTTTTTGCTGATGTCTACTGACGTCAGCATATTCAACGGTGAGCGAAAGTGCTCAGAAATTGGAATAGATAGCCAGAATTAACAATGTCGATTGAAACGCACAACGACTATACCACTTAGCTAAGAATGATGTGAATAATCAAGTCAATAAACATTGGTTAGTTAGTTTGATAGTTAATATGGTGCCTGGCAAGTTTGATGTATTAGTATCCAACTAATGTTAGGTAACTAGCTAACAAATTGTCAGCCAACATAACGTGTAACATAACTTACTTGAAAAGTCGTGCTTTTATTACATTGCTCAACATTTTCTTAACATTTGTCATTAGTTAGTTCAACGAATTTGTATCCGCTCTTGTCAGACTTCGGCTGCATATTTTCCACCATTTTCTTCAAATCTGAAAACGTTGTGAAGCCACGCCCATTTTCTGAAGAATTGTGTTATGGGCCCTAAAAGTACGGAAATAGTGTCCTCTGTTTGTATAATTCGTATTTTGACGAATTTAGTACGACATCCATAAACTTTTGGCACACTATCTATATCCATACTATGACCAATAAGTATACTATATACTCAATTCTCATTACAAATAGTGTGGTTAGTACGAATATTTGAACACAGCTTAAGTGTGTGTTGTGTAGTAAGCTTTTAGTAGCCCATGTGCCTCACCCTAATAATTGTATGCCTTTTCCCCTCATAACTTAGCCTACTGTTCTGACTTGGTGGTGCACATGTAGCCTGTTTTAAAGAAATGTCATCATCGAATATTGTAAAAGCTTTCATGGTCTGCTTATTTGCCCCTTTTGTTTATCCTACGGTTGGTGTACAGGGACAATACTGTAAGAACGGCCCATGTTCTGAATTCTGACGCTGTACATTTCAAAAGTGCTTAACAAATAGTTATATTAACTATGTCCGTTCTAGCTTGCTCATTAATGTCTTAATCGAAATGATGGATTGCCTCTTATCCGGTCATCGTCCTCCTATGCCATAGTTTGTGCATCTCAATTGTCAGTAGAAACCACATTTGTTTATGCAAGTTAGCCATATCATCTATATTTTTTTAAAGGCAGTAAATTGGTCTGAATTAACTGTTTTGCTGCCAGACAAGGCTCCGCTGATAGCCAGGTGTAACAGTGGTAAGGTGTTTGCTCTGCTGTTGGTACAGCTTTATGTAGGCCCTAACAGTTTGTGGGCACCGTTTGTCAGCGTTATGGTCCAATTAATGTATTGTTTAGTGTTGTGTTATGTAGTGGCTTTGCTGGCATGCATCCTAATTTTGTTGTTGAGTTTGCCCCACCAAGATTGAAATGCTAAAATCGCCACTGAGGACAACTCAGAGTATGCTATTCTGTTCTTCTGAAATAGACTACATTTTCAAAATATCATGTTTCTTTAGACCTGTCTAAAATAAAATAATGGATTTATTGTGATGGTGTAGGCAATTACAATTTTTTTAAATGTATATGTTCGAAAGGTCTGCATCAGTGGCTTGTAGTCTATTTGTGGAAGCCAGGAGATGCTAAATGCGTTTGTTAATTAACGATCCACTTACCATGAGACCATCAGTTATTTGCTTGACAATCACCGGCTGACAAAATGTCATGACCGCCACAGCCTTAATAACAATTCATTATCATGATAATGGCCAAGGTTATTGTCAGAATTGTCTTTTTTTTCTTACTTGAAAGGTACCTTTAGAAGACATTGTGTAACGAACGTCGTCGGGAGAAGGAGACCAAGGTGCATCGTGGTAAGTATTCATAATACGTTATTTTAATAAATATGAACACTCTAACAAAACAACACGACAAACGAACAGTTCTGTAAGGTGACGAAAAACACTAAACAGAAAATAATCACCCACAACTCAAAGTGGGAAAATAGGCTACCTAAATATGGTTCTCAATCAGAGACAACAATAGACAGCTGCCTCTGATTGAGAACCACACACGGCCAAACACAAAGAAATATACAACATAGAACACCAGACATAGAATGCCCACCCCAACTCATGACTTAGAGATCCTTTTTATGTCTCTATTTTGGTTTGGTCAGGGCGTGAGTTGAGGTGGGCATTCTATGTTTTGTTCTACGTTGTCCTTTTCTATGTGTTTGGCCTGGTATGGTTCCCAATCAGAGGCAGCTGTCAATCGTTGTCTCTGATTGAGAACCATACTTAGGTAGCCTGTTCCCACCTGTGTTTGTGGGTAGTTGTTTTCTGTTTTGTGTGTTTTCACCTTACAGCACTGTTTCGTCGTTTTGTTCACTCTCTTTGTTGTTTTGTTGTCATTCAGTGTTCAGTATATTTAATTAAAGTAGTATGAACACTTACCACGCTGCGTGTTGGTCCGATGATTCCAATTCCTCATCATCAGACGAAGAGGCGAGTCATTACACATTGGTGACACCTCTCTCTTATAAATAATGTTTTTTACCGCTTAGATCTTTTTGGAATGAAGCTTCTCCTCCCAACCGTTCTGCTCATAAAATAATAAGCAACTTTACCCACTTCATGTAAAAATCTAAAACTGCTATTCGGGAAACTATATCTACTTCAATATAAAGTTGAATCCCCCCCTTCTCCAACAATTTATGTATTATGACGATTTATTACACGATAATTGTGCCAGCCCTACTCCAAATACACGTTCGCTAATAGAAGCTGTTTAACTGGTTAAACAAAGATTAGCAATGTGTTGGCAGAAATGAATGTCCAAGTCAAGAAAGCATGCCAGCAACCAGCGTCACTTGCCACAACTGGTATGTGCAGGTGCTTTTTCAAAGCCAATGTCAGATACTACCGTAGGGGGTTGCGGAACCCTGGTTGAATACCCCTGGTTTACACAGCTTTTTATCCATTAAGAGTTTCTCAATGAGTTCAAAGCACATGAATGCATCCAACTGGGTTTTACGACTTCACAATTGGTAAATTCCCACCTCCCACTTGATGACGAACTCACCAAAAGTGCCGTAACGATTGTACCTAAAGCTGCGTTCATAACCAGGTAGGAATTTACCACATACGACCGGGAAAAATCCACTTGAACGGCCCTCCAACTGGTAATTACTAGTGGGAGACGCATCTATCATCCCTGAGATCCGACTTCTCCCACATGTTGACCTCTGACGTCAACTACTAAGGAAATTACTTAGATAACAGTATTTTCGGCAATAACAACAAAACATTATTCATAAAAAGCAATCTATTAATGGGGTTTTTGAACTCCCAATTGGCGTTTCCCAGCGAGGTTAAAGCAAGTGAACGCATCCCATTGATATTTACGACTTCACAACTGGTAAATTCCCACCTCCCACATCATTATGAATGCAGCTTTATATTGAATGTATTGGGTAGAAAAATATACCATTATACAAGATTATACGCAGCACATGTACTCTAAAAGGTACCGACCAGTACCACGTGAGTTCCTATGTCTACCTCTGAAGGTACCTTATGTGTACATCCCCCTACACATGCATTGCCTATAATACATCTCTGCACTTAGCAAAAGAGTGCCATCTGCACTGATATTTTATTTATCAGTAATTCTGACTATTCTCTCATTTCATTTACTTACTGTATTTCTGCAATTTGAGGGTTTTCTGTATAGTTCTGTATGTAGGTCGGGGATATGATTCTGTTTTATTGTTACTCCTGAATTACTATGATAAATATAATTGTTTTTCTTGTGTTCTTTTAACAATGTTGAGATTTACTTTGAAAGTGTAGGAATACAGGTGAGATCAGTTATGCCACAATGTCTGTGTTTAGCATCAGGAAAATCAGAAACAGGTTGTGAGTTCAAATCCCAGGTAAGGGGATAAATACTGTAATAAATACTGTATAAATAAACATACACAATGTAGTCAGATATGTAAGTTGAAAACACTGTATGATAAAAGCACTGTCTGTGTATCATAATGACACATTTTTTGTTTGCATTGCATGACCTGTGAAAATTGTGAAAGGTTATGTGATCACACATGAAAATCCACATATGAAATATCATCACTTCAAGTGTTCCAAGAACAAATGGTTTCACATGATTTCATGTGAAAATGATGAAGCAATTTCAGTGCCAACAGAAATTTGAATTTGTATTAGGATGTCAAATTTGAATGTAATATTTTTGAATGCTTAATGCACAAATTGAATAATTGAATAAATAAATTGAACTTGTATTTGGAACCACCAAACTGAGCAATCGGGGGAGAAGGTCCTTTGTCGGTTAGGTGACCAAGAACCCAATAGTCACTCTGACAGAGCTCCAGAGTTCCTCTGTGGAGATGGGAGAACCTTCCAGAAGGACAACCATCTCTGCAGCACTCCACGAATCAGGCCTTTATGGTAGAGTGGCCAGACGGAAGCCACTCCTCATTAAAAGGCACATGACAGCCCTGGAGTTCGCCAATAGCCGCCTAAAGGTCTCTCAGACCATGAGAAACAAGATTATATGGGCTGATGAAACAAAGATTGAACTTTTTGGCCTGAATGCCAAGCGTCATGTCTGGAGGAAACCTGGCGCCATCCCTACGGTGAAGCATGGTGGTGGCAGCATCATGCTGTGGGGATGTTTTTCAGCGGCAGGGACTGAGGAATTCATCAGGATCAAGGGAAAGATGAAGATATCCTTGATGAAAACCTGCTCCAGAGCACTCAGGAACTCGGACTGGGGGTGAAGGTTCACCTTCCAACAGCGCAAAGACCCTAAGCACACAGCCAAGACAATGCAGGAGTGGCTTCGGGACAAGTCTCTGAATGTCCTTGGGTGGCCCAGCCAGAGCCCGAACTTGAACCCAATCAAACATCTCTGGAGAGACCTGAAAATAGCTATGCAGCGACGCTCCCCATCCAACCTGACAGACCTTGAGAGGATCTGCAGAGAAGAATGGTAGAAACTCCCCAAATAAAGGTGCGCCAAGCATATAGCGTCATACCCAACAAGACTCATGGCTGTAATCGCTGATAAAGGTGCTTCAACAAAAGTACTGAGTAAAGGGTCTGAATACTTATGTAAATAACAAATATATATTGCCCAAAACAATTTTTTTGCCCAAAACAATTAAAACCAGTTTTCGCTTTGCCATTATGGGGTATTGTGGGCAGATTATTGAGGGGAAAAATCTATTTAATACATTTTAGATTAAGTAACATAACAAAATGTGGAAGGTCAAGTGGTCTGAATTTTTTACGAATGCACTGTATATATTCAGTTTCAATATGGTAGATACTGCATTCATTGTCTGTGTATCAAGTTTGCAAGAAATCATTTCAAGTTAATCAAACTTTCATATATTCAACTTCTCAGATGCGTTCAGATTCAGTTTTCAAATTCAGTTCTCTAAATTCAGAATCAAAACTAGAGACAACATCCTACTACTTTGCCAGCTAAGAAAGGTAGAGGAGAACAGAAATAATCAAACTGTCACGACTTCTACCGAAGTCGATGCCTCTCCTTGTTCGGGTGGTGCTCGGCGGTCGACGTCACCGGTCTTCTAGCCATCATTGATCCATGTTTCATTTTCCATTGGTTTTGTCTTTTCTTCCTACACACCTGGTTCCAATCCCATTCATTAAGTGTTGTGTATTTAACCCTCTGTTTCCCCTCATGTCCTTGTCAGAGATTGTTTATTGTTATGCTCGTTACGCTCAATTTATGGATTGGTGTGCGACGGGTTCTTGTATCCATGTTTATTTTTATTATGTACTTTGGTTTTGGAGTTTTTGTTTTACGTTATTAAACTACTCCATTTTACCAAGTTTGATTCTCCTGCGCCTGACTTCCCTGCCACCTACACATACGACATGACACAAACACTCTGTGTGGTAAACAAGCTTCTGGTGGTTTCTAATGTGGAATGTTCAATTTTAACTATGAATTTGGCTCTAGCGTTTGAAGTGATTCTGATATGATATGAATGTGCTTTCTGTCCCCTATATGATGATCACAGGCCGCATTAGAAGGGAGTGTCACAAAAAAACACAATTTGTCCCTAATTAGAATATAGTTGAGTAGCCCTGTCATATCCCTGCTAAGGTTAGCCTTTCCACTCCCTATTTCATCTTGGTCTTGTGACTGACTGGGTTTGAACCAGGTCTCCTGCATGTCACAAGACTGTGTTGTGCCCGCTTATATAGATAAAGCCCTGAGGGATTAGTTCTGGAAGCCAACAAGTCTTCAAGTCTCCAGCAAGGTTCATCGAACCACCTCGGGTTACATTTCACCCCCCTTTGACCTCATACATAGAGATCATAGCAACAATATAACTGACTGATATCGAAATCAGGCCTCCTGCACTTCAACAAACACTTTCTGTGGCAAACAGAAGGACCTGTGCACCCCATTTAATGAGAGTACAACAGAGGTGGTTTGGTGATCCATCCACGTGATGAGTAGCCTCGTAATTACCAGAATGATTACCATGTGTAGCTAACCATTCACGTAAGCTTGTGATGAGCAACCTTGGCTGAGACCTGAAGACGTGTTAGTTTGACTGATGGGGTTCTAACCCAGGTCTCGAGTGCACCAGACAACGCAACTTTTCAGGTCTCAGACAAGTTACTCATCATATGAGCGTGATCACCGAATCACCCGTGTTACACTTCACCCCCCTTTCACCTTCGCCATGCATAGACCCATCCAAGTCACTGGACCAATGCATAGGCTTTAGCTCAATAGGCTAACACAGGCTTAACCCAGTCAGAAACATGTTAACCTTATGACTACTGTAATATGTGTCAACATCCAGAATTGTAATTGGTTGAATTCTACCGTCATATCATACTGAGCTATGATTGATTAAGACCACCCAGGTCGTGAGGTCATTGCAGTTGATCATGGCCGGAGACATATGAACATCCCAGTTATAGCTAGCTAATAAAGAGCTACATTTCATAAAAATCCTGTCGTACTGCATTTTATTATTATGTACAAAGCATGCAAAACAAGACATGGTGTCAGAGTAAAAGGACTAAAAGATAGATTTTGCTGGAGTTCCTTCACCTCGGATGGACTGGGTCTACAAATTTACCCGATGCATGGCGCAAGTTCAAACAGCATGTGGAGCTAATGTTCACGGGTCCTCTGAAGGAGAAAGAGTAGGTAAAGTGCAGCTACCTGCTCCTGTGGATCGGTGAAAAAGAGAGAGACATTCACAACACATGGACACTTACCGAGGCTGAATCCAAAGTACTGAAAACATAATACGATCTTTTTGAAGCATATGTTGTGCCAAAGCCCATTACGATTTTTGTTAGGTACAAATTCCATGAGAAAATACAGGGAGCTAGCGAATCGTTTGTGACTGAGCTGCGTCGGCTTTTGAAAGACTGTGATTATGCAAAAAAGGATGAGATGGTCAGGGACTGTATTGTATTTGGAATATACTCACCACGAGTGAGAGAGAAACTTTTGAATGTTGGTTCTGAGCTAACGCTGGACAAAGCTATCGACATAGCCAGATCTCACGAGCTAGCACAGGCTCAGATGAAAACCATTTTAGGCGGCAACTCGAGCACATTACGTGAACAAGCAGTGCACGCAGTCAGGCAGACATCAAAGCACACCTCCAGTGTCCAGAGAGCGCGCATCAGAACGGAGAGAGACAGAACTCCAAAACAAATAGCGACACAGTCTCAAAATTCCCCAAAACATGTGGATATTGTTGATACAAAGTGCATGGGGAACAGGAAAATTGCCCAGCTAAAAGGCAAACCGTGTACTAAATGTGGAAAATGGAATCACTTTGCAAAAGTTTGCAGAGCTTACTGTGGGAAAACAGTACACACAGTGAGTGAAGCTGAAATGTCAATCAAAGAGTCAAATACTGATGAACTGTTTATTGATTCAGTGACACGGAAAAGTCAAATATCAGAGACAGAGCAAGCCTTTGCTGACATTGAGATAGGCACACAAGGCAAGTAAACATTATTCCTCTGAATGATTACCGCAGCTTGACATCTGAGTGCGAGCTACAGCCCGCCTCGCGCTGACTGACTAGTTATGGTGGTGAACAGCTCACAGTAAAAGGCACATGCACTTTCAAATGCAAATACAAGGAACGTGAAATGATGTTGGATTTTTACATTGTTGACACTGCAGTGCTAGGTCTTAAAAAGCATGTTTTGGCATTGACCTAATCAAGCTGGTGTTATAAGTGACGGCACCAGTGGAGACAGAAAAATAATGTCATGGATGAGTTTGCTCCATGTATTCCTGTAAAAACATCAGCAATCTGACAATGTCACCAAGGTTACAGAACCGACAGATTGGGTCAACGTGTTTGTGGTGGTGGAGAATCCATGCACAGGCAAGCTCAGAGTATGCCTTGACCCACATTATCCCTTACCGACGCTAGATGACATCACACACAAGCTAGCGGGAGCACACTACTTCAGTGTCATGGACGCCAGATCAGGTTAATGGGCTATCAAGCTCATTGAAGAGTCATCTAAGCTCACAACGTTCAACACACCGTTTAGACGCTACAGGTTTCGTCGCCTGCCTTTTGGGATTATCTCAGCCCAAGACAAGTTTCAGCGAAAGATCAACGAGATGTACAAAGGCCTCGACGGAGTTGTGGAAATTGTAGACGACATCCTTGGCTATGGTCGAACCAAAAACGAACACAACAGAAACCTCAGTGCGATGCTGCAAAGGTCCCGCGAGAGAGGAGTCCGGCTCAACCCCGAGAAGAGCACAGTCGGCGCTACAGAGGTCAGCTACTTCGGACATCATCTCGCAGTGAATGGAATCAAGTCAGATCCACAGAAAATCTTGCCCATAAAGGACATGGAGCCACCAAAGAACCGTGCAGAGCTGGAAACAGTGCTTGGCATGGTCAACTACTTAGCCAAGTTCGCACCCAGCCTCTCCAATGCCAACTCACCCCTGCGTCAGCTGCTAAAGCAGTAGAGTGAGTTCCTCTGGGACAAGCAATATGACATTGCTTTCCAGAAAGTGGAAGACTTGATCACGAGAGAAACAGGACCAATTCTTGCCTACTACGACCCCAACAAAGAGCTCAGACTCCAAGTGATTACGTGGAAGTATGGACTAGGTGCAGTGCTACTGCAAGAAGGAAAGCCCATCGGCTACGCGTCCAAATCTCTGACTGTGAAATCAACTATGCTCAAATTGAAAAGGAGCTGTACATCATTTTGTTCGGATGTAAGCATTTCCATCAGTACGTCTATGGATGACAAGTCATTGAGGAATCCGACCAGCTCCTTGAGTCAATCATGAGGAAACCACTAGCGGCACCTCTGCCAAGGCTACAGAGAATGATTCTACAATAATAAAAAATACAACTTCAAAATCATTCACTGTCCAGGCAAAGACATCCCTGTCACAGGCACACTCTCGCGGAAGTTTCTTACCACCAAGGACAGCAGATTCAGTGAAGGCATGGACATGCAGGTGCACACTGTGTACAGCAACTTACCAGTTAGTGACACAAAACTGAAGGTGATCTGAGCCAAAACAGAAAAGGACACACAACTCACACAGCTGAAGGAAGTCATACAGGATGGATGGCTTGGGAGAAGAGAAAATGCCCTCAGAGCGTCTGAGTTCTGGAACCATTGTGATGCACTATCACAGATCAACGGAATAATTTTAAAAGGAGAGAATCATCATTCCTACCAGTCTCAGAGAGGAGATTTTGAACACATGGGCAAGGAACAGTACAAAAAAGAGAGCACGGGACATTTTGTTTTGGCCAGAATGTGCATACAAACAGAGGACATTGATGGTAAATGCCCCACCTGTCTTGAACGATGTCCCTCAAACACCAAAGAACCAATATTACTTCACTGTATCCCAGACAGACCCTGGCAGGTCATGGCAACCGATCTGTTCACCCGGAACAACGAGGACTACACCCTAAATGTGGACTACTACAGCAGATACTTCAAACTCGACAAGCTTCACAGCACCACATCTGCAGCTGTTATCCACAAGCTGAAAGCAACCGTTGCTAGGCATTGCATCGTAGAGACTTTAATATCAGCCCCTGTTACAAATCAAAGGAGTTTGAATCCTTCTGAAAAGCATGGGAGTTTGCCACATGTCACCACACGCCCACATTACCTTCAAAGTAATGGCCAGGCTGAAAAATCTGTCCAGATTGCTAAAACCCTCATGGACAAAACAAAAGCAGACGAGACTCCCCTACTTCACTCTCCTTGAGTACTCCAATTGACAACATCAAATCACCTGCCCAGCTGTTTATGAGCCTCAGACTTCGCTCAAACTTTCCCAGCAGCAACCAGCAGCTGCAACCTGAGGTCGTCAGCTACAAGGAAAGGCATGAAAAACGTGCAGAGACGACACCAAAAGCAATACTACCACCACTGAACGACGGAGACTCAGTTAGAAGCCAGGAGCATGACTACTAATAGCCATCAGTCGTCATTCAGCCAGCTGACACTGAACGTTCGTATCACGTCCGCACCGCAGAAGGCGCGGTGTACCGCCGCAATCGTAGTCACCTACTGAACACAAAAGAACAACACGCTGATGAGATGAACTGTTTCCCTGAAAGAGAACGTGATGGACTAAACACACACACAAACACAACACACACCATACTTACCTGCAACACAACAACTGTTGACTGACACAGAAGCATGCTCAGCTTCATACCACACAAGGTCAGGAAGAAAGGTCAAGCCTAGAGCTGTGAAATGAAACACTTATATGTACACTTATATTAAAATATGTAGAACATTTGTATTTTATTTTTAAAGAAGGGGGAAGTAAGAAGGGGGACGCCAGAAGTTTCTGTTCACCACAGTGAGTGTTTGAGTCTATCTGTTCTCCTCTACCAGGATGTTTTCTCTGGTTTTAAATCTGAATTTAGAGAACTGAATTAGAAAACTGAATCTGAATTTAGAGAACTGAATTAGAAAACTGAATCTGAATACATCTGAGAGGTTGAATATACAAAACTTTGATAACCTTGAAATGATCGTTTGCTAAACTTGATATAATGAATGCAATACCTACCATATTGAAACTGAATATATAAATATTGAACTTGAATTTTCAGTTATGAAATACAAGTTAAATGTATGTATTCAATGATTTCATTTGTGCATTACAAATTCAAAAATATTACATTCAAATTAAATATCCTAATACTAATTCAAAGTTAAATACAATTTCTGTTGGAACTGAAATCCCTCCATAGAAACTCCACATAACCACATGTTCCAAAAACACATGATTTCACATAATTTCACATTTGCATAACATGGAAATGTAACGTGAAATCATGTGGTTTTTCCGTAAGGGTCTACCTTTTGCGTTCATGTCTGTTGTTGTTTCGCTATTTCGGCTTTTTGTTCGAAGTGTCGAAGCCTAAAGACACTCCAGATCAACAAATGACCCCAAAGCACCCTCCACTGGGGTGTCACACAACGGAGTGTCTACTAATTACAACAGTATTTACAGTGAGGTCTGTTGGAGCGATGAACTGGAATCAGTCACTATGAGTGCTTTAACAGTAGGCTACATTATCCTAGCTACTGACCATTATGAACATCCTCACCTGTCCACTGTGTTACCTCATCACTGATGTATTATATCATTGTGTTGTGGTGTGCTTTCTGGGCCAAAATGGCTGCCTGGCATCACAAAGGTGGGTGCTACTCTTAGTGGATGAAGTTTCTTCCCCATAAAATGTCAAGTGCTTTGAGCACCTGGTGGATGTAAAGCAATGTAAATCAAATCCATTATACTGATTAGGAAATACTTTACGTTAAGTATTGTGTATTCTGTAATAACTCGTTGTTACATAATAAGTGCTTTGCATTTCCATTTGAATAGTTTAATGGTTTACATTATTACATCCATGTATTATGTTATTACACAATTTGCTGACAATAATTATAGTGTGTGCAACCTACCCATAGAGGTACATATCTACCCTATTTAATTGTCTGGACATACCTATGTGACTTCTGTGTGACGATGCGAGGGTCAGCTGTCCCCAGAGAGACACCACACAGACGGCCAGCAGCAGCCCCCTTTTGCACACTCTCCGTAGGTCTCTCTCCCGCATACTGAAAAGACAGAGTGGGGAAAACGTGATCAGTAACTTACATCCGTCATTAGGACATTTTTGGAGTGACAGACAGGCATGACGTAGTGAAAAGACTCAACAAACTACATACAGTACAAGTCCAATACAAATTCCATGCCATCTTCGCCCTAGCCACGTGAGCCACTCTGATCTCCCTAGCTCACATTTAGTATTTTAGTATTTTATTTGGATCCCCATTAGCTGCTGCCAAGGCATCCTACTTTTCTTCCTGGGGTCCCCTTATGGAGTCGCGAGGCTAGCTTTGCCCTGCACAGAGACAAAAGATGGATGGTGCAACTGGACGGTGCAACTCACAAAATCCCAATCTGGAGAAAGGAACTGGCTTTAGGCGGTGGCCCACTTATGCTGTTGGGTATCAAACACAGCAGGGTGTCTCATCCTGCAGATACAGTACAGTGTGGCTTCCTTCCCAAAAAAACAGAATTATACATGAGCTCGTGGTAACATATGCATTGAACGCTGCAGTGCTTTGCTTCCCACACCATGACGCCAGTTGGTGTTTGATCAACTGTGAGGATGCATGTTTCCCATAGCTTTTTTCACAGAGACAAATTAACACGCCCATGTTGATTCTGTGCGAACTGATTTAGCTAAATACCTTTTTTGTATTCATGTGTAAACATACAGTAGATGGGTGCTTGTCATTTCCCCCCAAATGATGTGTTGTTGTTATTCCCTTAAAACACATAGCTACAGTAACACTGCAGCAACCGCAAACCCACCACAAGCTGTTGTGCTGTGTACTTCTCTATAGTCCTAGAAGATCTATAAATAGAACAAATGACGTCAGACTGTCCCTTATTCCCCCGTTTCCTCTTTCCCTCTTTATAAACGATGTCTGTCTTTCCCTTATTCCCTCGCTTCCTCTCTCTCTGCTCTCCTTACCTGGGAGGGAGGTGCCTGAGTAATAGTGTTTGGGTGGTCTGTCTTGGCTAGTGTTTCCCAGCTCAGTAATCTTCATGTAGTGTTCAGGGTCTGTTGTCCAGTAATACATTGTGGCTGTGTAAGATGCCCTTTGAGAGGAGAACAAACAATGCAATCAGCGGCTCATCTTATTGCCAACAGAGAGCCCGCTCCTCTCACAGGGAAAAACAGTCGCAATCACAGGCATCCTTTCTGCCCATTGCCAGTGTATCCACTCAAATTAGTGAAAAGATTGGTTTCATGCTAAGAGCTTAACTCTTGGTTATTTGGCAGTGGCTCGTGAAGGGAGTAGAGAGGGAGACATCTACCACAATAGAACTGGGTGGCATCTAAAGGATAGTTCTCTCCACTGTATGTAGAGGATGCTGGTTTGATGGACAGTGTCAAGTGCAATCAGACCTGAAATCGGAGAGTATTTGTTTTCTTTCTCTGGATGTTTTATTAGGCAGGTAGCCTAGTGGTTAGAACGTTGGAGGTTGCAAGATCAAATCCCCGAGCTGACAAGGTAAAAATATGTTACTCTGCCCCTGAACAAGGCAGTTAACCCACTGTTCCTAGGCCATCATTCAAAATCTGATTTTTTTCTTAACTGACTTGCCTAGTTAAATAAAGGTGAAATGAATTAAGCCTGCCTGGAGTCCCATATGGGCAGGGTTTACACTTTCGAGACCATTCCATTGGTTCCATTGAACCAGGCAATCTCAATCAAGCACAGCAATATTTTAAGATAAAACAAATACTATTTGAACCCAGGTCTGGGTACAACCTTAATCCACCTAAACAGACCACTGTGTTCAGGTGGCTGAAGGGACTTGGTAAACAGGACAATTATCGCCCCTGATAGAGATGATGAACACCAGGTGGCGTATCAGAATGGTTTGGAGAGGACCGGAAAACCAACTGAACAGGGGGACCTATAGCCTGGTAACTGGTGGTCCCAGATCTGTATGTGCTTTAGCCAACTCTGACTATTGTTGTCATAGCATTCACGGATGACATGTATGACATACCATTCATGAGTTCCTCGCATGTGGCATGCATGGTTATACATGCAAATTATGGAGGAGTTGGGAAACGCACATTCAGATTTGGGACACTACATCAACAGACTAGTTGAGAGAGGCCGAGGGATGTTTTTTCTGCATGCTATACATAGTAATATAATACACAGACACAGTACATCTCCAAGGCTTAAAGATGCCTAAAGATTTCCTGTTTAATGATGGAGGTTAGTCAATGGGGCCAATAGGGCTGGGGGTTTTAGCTAACAACCGATGCCTGCAACTGGGTGGACAAGGCCAATGTGTTCGAGTTGGAGGGCAAAATAAATCAGTGTTGTTGTTGAGGATAGTTTTTTATGTGTGATGCAACTGGCTTTGTGCCACTTGTCATGCCCTCTGAGCCGAGCCATGTCTCTCCAACAGAAACTAGATAAACAAGCATCCTTCTAATAGATTAGATAGAGAAAAAGAACAATCTGAGCATAATAAAGCACACACCAAACCCCGGTTTCTATTGAATTATATTTATCAAGGTTGATCATTAAATGTTTTCTGTAATCACATTGCACAGAAATCCGACGTTATTCGCAAATTAATCCCCTCAACGTGTCGTGCCTCCCGAAGGCAATAAATTATGCATAGCAGCTCCGATTTACTAAAAATGAAACTACAACAAGGAATTTCAATACATTTTTCATACCATATACTGTAGATGAAAACATACTGTACAGTGTCTCTACCAAACCTACATATCAACATTGTTTGTTTTGAAGGCAAGTTGCCAAAACAAATGAGATACAAGGTGAAACGCTACTTGAACCTCTGTAAGAAAAATGATCCTAGCATTGATAAGACTTTGAGAGCCACATGGCAACAGGCCTCAAACACCCCAACGTATTGGAACACAGAGTGAGTCAGCAATGTAGGCTAGGGCTGCACTCTGTACCTGATTTATATAGAGTGATATGGTTTCAGATGAGCGGCTTAGCCGGCTTCTCTTCTTTAATTAGTCTCTTTGGATTACTCCCCTACATGTGGGAAGATGTCGGACAGATTTATTTCTGTTCCTGCTTCTAAACTCCCTTTCATTCCTCCATCAAGGGAAACACTGTAGCCAAACTGTAGAGGTGGCTCAGGATGCAACTTAGAGAGAGCTAGTAAGGATTGGGTAAATCCACTGTGACGACGTCACTAGCAGCCTTGAACCAAGCAGCCACCCCTCAAACTTCCTTCCTGCGTGTAATGGTAAGTGTGTGATGGGGTGATGGTGGGTGAGGTGTGTCCATGCTCTGCTGAGCTCCTACCCTTTGGACTCTGACTGGACACGCTAGGCTAGGCTTCAGTACAGTGTGGGCCTGGACCAGTTGTACGTCTTTGGACCCAGATATCTGCTACAGTACACAGAGGGATGAGATGTAAAGGGGAAAGGACTGAAACGATTTCATGGCAGGAAGTCAGAGAGGAGAGCAGGAGGGCCTGCTAATACAGGCCTGAGGTGGTTTTGAGTTTCATTGTTCAGGTTCAAGGTTCAAGGTCTGATGACCTACAGACCCCTACACCATACTGAACCCTATGGAAAACCCCAGACTCAGCTCAAAGGTAGCACACGTGAGTATACCGTGTGCATGTACTGTACTTTCCAATGGTGGCACATGGTCAATCTCAATACCAGGGGCGGCAGCGTAGCCTAGTGGTTAGAGCGTTGGACTAGTAACCAGAAGGTTGCAAGTTCAAATCCCCGAGCTAACAAGGTACAAATCTGTCGTTCTGCCCCTGAACAGGCAGTTAACCCACTGTTCCTAAGCCGTCAATGAAAATAAGAATTTGTTCTTAACTGACTTGCCTAGTTAAATAAAGGTTAAAAAATTTTTTTTAAAAATACCACTTGGCATGAAGGAGTGCCAGCCCTCGATTTTACTCCACACTGACTCAATTTCAGAATATTTGGGAATATTTAAAGGTAGTGTTGTCACAAAACCAGAATTTTGACTTCGATACTGATACCAGGTTTAATATCACAATACCTGATATCATTACAATACTCAATACCAAAACGATACAAAAACGATACCAAAATAATACCACAAAAAAAAGAAGGCGTATCGGCCAAAGTCACAGAGCTCGTTTTATCTGATTTCATGGGGCTACAGATGACAAACAATCCCTGCCATTTAGAACTTATTTTATTGGCAACTGCTAAGAAAACATATTATTTTATTGTGCCGATTAACAACATTTGCAGTGAAGAAGGAACCACTTATTTTTTGTGAAAAGTGTCCGCTGTCTCTTTAATAAATGAATGGCATCATTTGCAAGTCAGAATGTGCCTGTGGAATCTGCCTTTGTGGCTGTGGCATCTAGTGGAAACCAGACGGTAGGCAAAGGAAGATGACGAAGGGAATTTGTTTTTGGTGGCGAGGGAGATTAAGTGGATTAATAACGTTTTTGGTGACAGTCAGCTTTTAAATCAGCATATTTTGAATTATGGGTACTAGGGTTGTGAATTCAACTGTAAGCTAGCAAGGAAAGTTAGTCAACAGTTAAAGCTCGAAGCTACCGGTTTCATATTTCTGGGGAGCTAATGCAGCCCAGACAGCTCAAGCAATGAATGAGTAAGTGGAGCAAGCCCTTTGCTCTTCACGCTATAAAGGGCCTGCGCTGATACTGACTTGATCCTCTCAATCACGTGAGACACATTTGACAGAAGTAGAGAACTTTAAAAAAATAAATCATTTGGTATACCGTGCAACACTATTTCAATGGATACTGTGAGATTCTGGCAATTAAGCCATTTCTCTACTTACCCAGAGTCAGATGAACTCATTGATACCATTTCTATGTATCTGCGTGCAGTATGTAGGAAGGAAGTTAGAGTTAACAATGCTAACTAGAGTTAGCATGATGACTGGAAGTATACTACTCTGCCTGTAGACTTCCAGTCATTGCCAAAATGTTGCAGTATCCCTTTAAGCAAGGTGTGGCATGCAATCAAGGAAACAAAACACCAACATTCTGGAACTCAAATGCAATTAACATTCGAGCATATGGCTAGATTGGCAGCGGAATGGAGAGTAGAGTGGATTTCTATTCATGGCATCACCCTACTTAGGTAAGAGCCCAAGACTTAAGAACCCAAAGCGTAACCCACAGAGGTAGGAATTGCAATGATTTTATGAACAGATGTAGACTTATTTGAGATTGATTTGAAATGATGAATAAAAGATGATGTATCCACCCTTGACTCGTCTTGTATAAAAGTGAAGGTTACAACCAGTGAAGAACATAATGGGGAAGGGAGCTTGTTACATACTTTGGGGGTGAGGCTTGTGAGTGCAAGGCACCCACCCAGTGCTAGTGTGATTAGAGAAGAGAACTCCTGCCATCAGTGCCTAAACACAGACTACGCGCAGTCGGGGTCTCAACTTACTGCTCGAAAGTTAGAATTGTAGAATACACAATGGTGCAGTTTCAGAATTTGGTAGTGCATCAGCAGTCACTGACAGTCACTGAATTAGCCCATGTCAGCTAACATTTGAGAGATTTCTAGGTAAGTTAGTCAAGCCAGGTGTCTAAGCCTTGTAGTCATGGTTGAATTACGAATCGGGCACAAAGGGAAAATGCCCAGGGGCACTCCAGTAGGCCCGCATTGATTTTGTTAGTCACCCAGATATCATATGAACATGGCACAACTCTCTCCACTCCATGGAAAAATGAGCAGAATGGCAGGAAAGTAGATGTAAAACTGCTAAACTCTCTCTCCGCCGCCAAGAGGGAGGCAACTAAAATCCCCCAAAAATTCAAATCTCACTTTGGGCCCCCAAAAGGCTAGAGGCAGCTTTGCCTGCCATGCTCCCATGTTTCTGTTTCTGAACCAATCAATTAGAACTAGCACCATTGTGCTTCCAGGGCAACAGCGACAGAATTCTAAGAGCTATTAGTTTGCACTATTTAACAATGGTTTCAAGAGAGCTGCTTAACAAATTGCCCTCCCCTTCATAGACACAGACTCTCCCTCTCCCCCTCTTTCACCTCCCCTCCTCCTTCTCCTACCCCCCCCCCCCCCCTTCCCCCCTCTCGCTCTCTCCCCCGCTCTCCTGTCTCCTGTCTAAACACCACCTGATTTGCATACTCGCTTCTGGTTCAGTAACCCACCACAAACACACTTAGAGCGACTTGCGACCTTTATCTTGTCTAATGCTGAGAACCAAATTGGGGTTAGAAGTTTAAAAAAAGCCCCAACAGAATTCAGCAAACCAGGGTAGAGAAATGTGGTAGAATCTCAGAGTTCACTTCCCCACTGGGGTCTCGGAGTCTGCAACATTAGTTACAGTACAGGCAGAGGCCGACAAAGCCCTGTTGGCCCTGTTACCAGAGCTAACATTGGGCAGGCTGACCCGTCTGAAAACATTCATGTGTCAACATCGTCCCCAAATTCACATCTGTATATGAATGGCAGGGGATGATTCAGGAGGATAGTGACGTTTTGCTGATGATAAAGACCAGAAGGTTATGGCATGGTATGGCAGAGGTCATCTCAATAATACTGGCGCTCCACTGCCTGCCATGGATAGTCTTCAACAGAGATCTGAACAGCGCTTGGCTACACTCTGGGTTCTCTGGGTTTATATGGCACACACACACACAGACTCTCCTGACTCATCCGTTGTTCTCCCAGCGTGTTTCGGGCCACTGCTCTCAGGGTGCATAACATAGGGAAAAGGTCAGGGATCAGGGGTGAGGGGTCAGATAACTATTGTGTTGCACGCTATACACCCAAGATCGCAAGGATGGCTACAGCTGGACTACCCAACGGGCAAAACTGGTTGCATTGACGTTAGTGATGAGGGAAAATAATTGCTACAGTTGCATATCAGGATATTATTTTTCACGATATATAATATTGTATCGTTTTGACAATATTGCTATATTCTTTTTGCGCTAGTTCGCTGCACCTGTATGAAAACTACATTTTTCCCTTCATAGCTTGTTCTCCAGCCTCTTTTTAAATAGGGAGCCAATTTGTTTTCAGAAATGTATTTCCATGACTGTTCAAAACTCGTTTTTCTGATGGCAATCTTTTGTTCCTATGCAGCCAACATATGGTGAGCAATGTGTTTGGAACACCGAATCGCAATAAAATCACAATATCGAATCGCAAACTACACTGCTCAAAAAAATAAAGGGAACACTTAAACAACACAATGTAACTCCAAGTCAATCACACTTCTGTGAAATCAAACTGTCCACTTAGGAAGCAACACTGATTGACAATACATTTCACATGCTGTTGTGCAAATGGAATAGACAAAAGGTGGAAATTATAGGCAATTAGTAAGACACCCCCAAAAAAGGAATGGTTCTGCAGGTGGTGACCACAGACCACTTCTCAGTTCCTATGCTTCCTGGCTGATGTTTTGGTCACTTTTGAATGCTGGCGGTGCTCTCACTCTAGTGGTAGCATGAGACGGAGTCTACAACCCACACAAGTGGCTCAGGTAGTGCAGCTCATCCAGGATGGCACATCAATGCGAGCTGTGGCAAAAAGGTTTGCTGTGTCTGTCAGCGTAGTGTCCAGAGCATGGAGGCGCTACCAGGAGACAGGCCAGTACATCAGGAGACGTGGAGGAGGCCGTAGGAGGGCAACAACCCAGCAGCAGGACCGCTACCTCCGCCTTTGTGCAAGGAGGTGCACTGCCGGAGCCCTGCAAAATGACCTCCAGCAGGCCACAAACGTCTCATGCTACCACTAGAGTGAAAGCACCGCCAACATTCAAAAGTGACCAAAACATCAGCCAGGAAGCATAGGAACTGAGAAGTGGTCTGTGGTCACCACCTGCAGAACCATTCCTTTATTGGGGGTGTCTTACTAATTGCCTATAATTTCCACCTTTTGTCTATTCCATTTGCACAACAGCATGTGACATTTATTGTCAATCAGTGTTGCTTCCTAAGTGGACAGTTTGATTTCACAGAAGTGTGATTGACTTGGAGTTACATTGTGTTGTTTAAGTGTTCCCTTTATTTTTTTGAGCAGTGTATATAGAATTGTGAGAATCGCAATACATATCATATTGGCAGGTTGTATATTTGCTGTAAAAAGACGATTTCTACACTACCAAAACATTACTTTTTTCCCAGACGCCTTGATGTCATCGTGAAAAATGATTCATTTTTTTCTGTTTTACCTGCTTATATTCTGGCCATTTTGATATTTTCTCTAATATTTTGGAGAAAGAATCAACTCCTTAGAATGGGTAACTCCTTACCTAGCTTACTCTCAGTTACATTGACTCAAGATGGACTCAATATTTTGCGGATATATTGCAGAGTAATTTACATTTAAGAGGAATACACTCCCTAATAAGCTTTGCTCGTTGGTTGTTTATGGGGGGGGGGGGGGGGGGCGTTAAAGCAGTTGTCACTTCTGATATACTGTAGACTCACACATCAAATGACATTTTTCACTGTGGGTCCATTCCCCTTAAATGAATATTCAAATCCGTGAAGAGAATCAGACATAAATTGAATGCATGAGCTGTGCCTAAGCTGTAATAAGATCAAAGTCATGCTAAGTGGATCTTCAGGCTTTATTTCCACATTTCATCCAACAATGTGTCTGCTGAAGCAGAAAATTATGCTGCTGCTTTAAAGCAATATAAGTCACTCTAGAATAAACACAATAAACTGTGATGCTCACACTATATGATTAAACTCCAATACAACCGAGTGCCCAGGAAACTGACGGCATAGAATGTGACTGGCTATGGGGCTGAACCAGCCATACCAAGCAGCACCCTCTTACAGCATGGACCTGTCTCTAACATCTCCCCTTCAATGATCCTCAATAATTGACTGGCATAATCGTCTAACTCTGAGGCTCTCGATGTCGAACGTGATGGAACCCCACTGGTTTCAGTGCCAAACCAAGCTGGCAATTACAAAGCAATGGGAGGACGTTAGTTCTGCTGACCCCAATGCCTTCTCCAAATTAAATGTTGCATGAGATAACCTTTCATCTCGCTCAGAGGAATGACAGAATCTTGATGCTCCTTTTCCTTTAGCAAGCACTTTTTACAGAATCCCACACCGAAGCCCTACATTGAATCTTAAATAGGTCAATTTAAACTTGAAAGCATTCAAGCTTTTCCCCAAACTTTTCAAACTGACATAATATCCTCAGAGTAAATCTATGTCCATGTGATAAGACCAAAGGAGAAAACAGAGATGCCATTCAAGTCAGTGTGGTGGAAGCAAGCACCGCCTTTTTACGTAGAGCAGAACTTAAAAGCTCAGCTAAGTGCATTGTTGAAATGTAGTTGTTCTCATTTTCACAGTTTCATGCAGTGCTGCACACCATAGGACATACAGTGGTTCCTCAATTAAACGTTTCAAACTTATGCTGTAACCGTTTGTGGTAGATGGTGGCAGATTGTGGTAAATTGCTTAATTCTTTCATTGCACCACACTATCACAAGGGGTAGTTAGAATGCTGATCTATCGGTAGTTTCATCTCTGGCATAAACTGACTATCTTTTCGTAAATTAATGGTGGTGTGAATGTTTCAGTCCGAGAGTCTCTCTTCTCTGGCAATAGAGTTCTGCATCAGGGCAAAACAAAATTAGCTGGCGGGTGGTCCCGGAGCTGAGAGAGAACTTAAATACAATGGCACAATTACACTTGACATGTGGACTGATGATTTTCAAAAAATTTATAGGCAAGGTGGGCTTTTGGTTTCTCTCCCTCTAAATACAGAAATAAATCATTCTAAATAATAAACTGGCTTTATTTACCACAGTGTGAAAGAGTGAAAGCCCATCTATGTCAATGTAGTTTCTGAAATACGGAGTCCATCTTTGCTGATGTGAAGACGAAGAAACTGAATGAAAGAGAGTCCAGCGAGGATAGGGAGGGAAAAATGTTGCCCATATTTTCAAGACCTGAGCGTCTTCATTTATTTATGAAATGTACTTTTTTTTATTTAGGCCATTTATTATGTTTGTTTAGGCGTGGCCTATTTAGTAGGCTATTTCACAGCATAAAGCTATATTTGTCAGTATAAAGCTGTGACTCACTCATTCATGGCTTTGGATCAAAATAAATAAGTACCAACATTCTTTCTGATAGTCTCTAATAAAGAAAATGTTTTGACCAAGATAATCTGCTCATGTTGTGTGTGTTCAATTATTTGTGACCTTGTGGTTACAATAAAGAATGGAAACAAAATAAATCCTACTCAAAATGAAACGTCGGATGCATGTTGCAAGCATGTCATTTTTCCTTACTCCATTTTTTTGTAAGATTCTATGTCTTTTTAGACAATACAAAACATACACATACAAATAACAACTACATCACACCTGCCCAGACCCACCTGCTCACACCCATCTCCAGCGCCCGCATCACTCTCCTCCACATGGCCTCAAACTGCACCATATTGTTTCTCTCCGCCACCTACATGTACTTTCAACATTTGCACAGTAAAGCATTTAAAGGCAGAACTTGGTTGAATTTCTGTTTTTAAGTATAATTTTTTTCAAGATGATTGACGGAAAAAGTATCGTCAAACCCATTAGGTATCTCACTGCACCCTTAATGCCATGTCTTGAAATATGCAGACCGGCGGATTAAAAGTTAATTTCCATTGTAGTACTTCTGACAGCCAAATGTCTTACTCCACCCATAGCTTTTGGACTTTACAACATTCCCAGAAGGCTTGGATTATGTTAACTTAATGAAAAACGAACCTGGTAATCAAATGTAATTTACTGCAGACCTAAGACCTATGGGTTTACCCTTCTCAATGAATGCTTATATTGAAGATAGAAGCCACCTCTTAATGAGTTCCAAGAGACGATCTGTTACCCAACAAAATAATATCAATTTATTAATCCTAATTGTTTTTATGACTACAGACAGTAGGCTATTATTCCTCTTTTCCTGCATTACTGAATTTGTCTGCATGTCTATTCAACATTTGTCTAAAAATAAACCATGTCATGAATTAAGAACATCATTTTTTTAAACAATGCAATGCGGCACATTGACATCTCAAATCGCTTTAAAGAGCCTTCTAATATTAGACAAACAAATGAATATACTACAACAATAACTTCAAAAACAGTCCATTCATCACTGGATTTCTTCAAATTGCTGTGCAGGAAAAGGATGCCATCCACTGTGCCTGGTCATAGGCTCGCAGCTGGCTTCTCTCTGAAACCACACATCCATCTGAAGGTGACACTATATCCTTTGGGACCACACAATTACCAGGTGGACAGCAGGCCTCTTGAAGCGATAGAGGAAATCAACAAGATCCACAAGTATTCTTTCACAATAGCTGGCCTTATGTTATCTGCAGTTTTTAGCTGCACTTTCCCATTCCATGGTGAGTAACGTCCACTCTTCGCTTATGTAATGGGCTATAAGGCCCCTATTTTTCAAAAATCGTCAGTCCACATGTTAAGCGTAATTGCGCCATTTTATTTACCCAAGTTCTCTCTCTCAACTCCGGGACCACTCGCCAGCTGATTTTTTTTGCCTGATGCAGGACTCTAGTGTGATAGGAGAGAGACTGACAGACATTCACAACTCCATTCATTTACAAAAGGATAGTCTAATTGCTTGGCTAGGTGTGAAAAATCCCCCAATTTGTGCCACAGTTCAGACTAACGATAGATTAGACTAACGGTCAGTCAGAGTCGAGTCCTATTGTAAAGTGTAGCCTAATGGCCAAAATAAAGGGCAAACTTGCAATGTATTCGATGCTTAAGTACTCTAAAGTTTTACATTTCTAACTCAATATCACAGACCAGATTTGCCCTAACAAAAAAATGCATTAACTCACATTATGCCTGAAATACAAAAATATTGGGCACACTTACTCATTCAAGGATTTTTCTTTATTTTTACTTTATCAAGAGTGTGCAAAGCTGTCATAAAGGCAAAGGGTGGCTACTTTGAAGAATATCAAATGTTTTGATTTGTTTAACACTATTAAATATGTGTAATTTCATGGTTCTTATGTCTTCACTATTATTCTACAATTTAGAAAATAGTAAAAATAAAGAAAAACCCGGGAATGAGGAGGTGTGTCCAAACTTTTGACTGGTACTGTATATCAACTTTCGATTATTTAATTAACCCATATCATGTTATTTCAAGGTATTCCTTTGGAGCACATGCTAATGTGATTTGGAGTTGTTGTACAGGGGTGACGAAATATATTACAATTGAATTTGAATGAACTGAATGATGAGGAAGAAGAAGAAGAAAGTGATTGAATGTAGAACAATAGTGTAAGCATTGCTCCTCCTCTATCCCACATGCACATAAAATATATATTTATTATTTGTACTTTGTCAGAAGAAAATGTAACTGGACCTTAACTTACTAAAACTGTTCTTATACTGTAAGGTTTTAATTCTAAGAGAAATGAAAATGGTCTGTTATATTCCATTATATTCTTAAAATATATGTGTTGACTGAATATATGCAAGTGATATCTGCTAAAATAACTAGTTGATGGCGAAGCCATAAGGCCTCTACTAAAACAATCATAAAATACATGTAAAATAATTAACATATTTTTAAGACCTGACCTATTTATTGTAGGCGTTTTATATATTATATTTACTTGTGGAATGTTGCTGAATAGATAACAACAATAGAAAGAATAATCTGGTGGAATTGGTAGAGAGTCAGGCGGAATATGGAGTGAAAGTGCACTGTACTGTAAGTACGCAACAACCCTGTGGGCCAGGTGTAAATGGTTTAGCAGCCTTTCCAATAAATTGGAATGCAAAAGAAGTCATCCACCCTTAATGGGCTATCAGCAGGACCATGGACTTGCTGAGTTTAGTGACTTTAAATGTATTAATGCATGTTTGCGAGACATGTCAATTCACCCATCTCTTTGCATAGCCCACCACATGCACTGTTCTCTAACCACATCTGGGTGGATCCATAACGAATTACTATGGGAATAAATATCATTGAATGACATAAATATTGGAATAAAGTAGGCTAATGCAATTGAAGGCAACAAATTGTTGCTTATTGAAACACCCAAAGTCACCCAATGGTTATAATAAGATTTAAATAGCAATAACCTGTGGCCAACTATTTCAGGACCGTTTCGCGCTGCTTTGAGACAAGCATGGGGCCTGGTCTTGATAAATATATCAGATAAAAATGTTACACAGAATCTCCATTTGGGTATTGGTTAGCCTACAATTACGGTGTGGAAATGTTAGGATTATTTAGCTCTTCACTGGCAGTTGCTTAGTTGCCTAGGCCTACTCCTGACCGGTCATGTTGTACAGCGCCATATTTTCCTAACGGAAACCCTGAGGTCTACATAGGCTATTGTAAAATGCATTTTTGTTTTTCTTGGAATAGAAACACCATAATATTAATCAATTTAATTAAGCTACATTTCCAACAGTATAAACAGCACAACAAATACAATAATAATTGACAAACAAATTATAATCAATCCCATAGTCTGTTCAAACAAAAAAGGTTTTAAAGTCTCTAGTACAGCCAATATTAAAAACAGTCAAAAGCATTCGTGAATTCAATCGCTTTAGCAAACATGTTGCGGTTTATTCATTGTATTATTATTATTATAATTATTCAAGCCTCCCTTTGTTATTTCGTTTTATAACTAAAACGCTTGACTGTGTGATGACATGCACAAATGAATGAATGATTGATTGATATACTGTATATTGAAGTAGGCCTGTATGCCAATAGGTAAGTTACTCTAAAACAGCTACAGTAAACAGGAATCTACAGCTCCATGACATTTCAATAACTTAACTTCTCAAAGATGCCCTCTGGTGGTCAAACTACCATTAACTAGTATTAACTTCTTTGTGATAGGGGGCAGCATTTTCACTTTTGAATGAATCGCGTGCCCATAGTGAACTGCCTCCTACTCTGTCCCAGATGCTAATATATGCATATTATTAATACTATTGGATATAAAACACTCGGAAGTTTCTAAAACTGTTTGAATGATGTCTGTGAGTATAACAGAACTCATATGGCAGGCAAACGGCTGAGAAAAAATACAAACAGGAAGTGAGAATTCTGAGGCTGGTCGATGTTCAACTCATCGCCTATTCAATTCCCTGTAAGATATGGATATGTTTGCACTTCCTACGCCTTCCACTAGATGTCAACAATCTGTAGAATGTGGAATGAAGCCTCTACTGTGATGTTGAGCCGGATGGGAGGTGTTTCAGTCATTGGTCTGGCAGAATGCCAGTTCCTGGTCACGCACATTCCAAACGATATCGTCTTGCTTTCCATAACTTCTAGAGACACAAAGGAATTCTCCGGTTGGAACGTTATTGGATAGTTATGATAACAACATCCTGAAGATTGATTCTATACTTAGTTTGACCAGTTTATTCGACCTGTTATATAACTTTTTGAAGTTTTCGTCCGAGTTCGCCTGCATCTGCGCGAGCGTTTGGACATGTGCACTAAACATGCTGGCAAAAGTAGCTACTTAGACATAAGTAATGGACATTATCGAACAAAACAACGATTGATTGTGGAACTAGGATTCCTGGCACTGCATTTTGATGAAGATCATCAAAGGTAAGGGAATATTTACGATGTAATTTCGTATTTCTGTTGACTCCAACATGGCGGAGAAATGTTGTTATATCTGAGCGCCGTCTCAGGTTATTGCAGGGTGTGCTTTTTCCGTAGTTTAAAAAAAATCTGACACAGCGGTTGCATTAAGAACAAGTGTATCTTTAATTCTATGTAAAATATGTTTCATCTTCATCTTTCATCAAAGTTTATGATGAGTATTTCTGTTATTTGACGTGGCTCTCTGCAATTTCTCCGGATATTTTGGAGGCATTTCTGAACATGGAGCCAATGTAAACCGAGATTTGTGGATATAAATATGCACATTATCGAACAAAACATAAATGTATTGTGTAACATTATGTCCTATGAGTGTCATCTGATGAAGATCATCAAAGGTTAGTGATTCATTTTATCTCTATTTCTGCTTTTTGTGACTACTATCTTTGGCTGGGAAAATGGCTATGTTTTTCTGTGGCTATGTACTGAGCTAACATAATCGTTTGGTGTGCTTTCGCCGTAAATCATTTTTGAAATCAGACATGTTGGCTGGATTCACAACATGTGTAGCTTAAATTTGGTGTCTTTCATCTGTGATTTCATGAAAGATTGATTTTTATAGTAACATATTTGAATTTGGCGCGCTACATTTTTTCTGGCTTTTGGCCAAGTGGGACGCTACCGTCCCACATATCCCAGAGAAGTTAATGGCAACAATGGCTGACAGTAAAATACTATGACGTCACGTACTTCAACATGCCATACCATTCCGCAGCACCCCACAAGCTGTGCTGCTGTTTGACACAACTTTTAAAGGAAGAACCACCGTAGTCTGGACATTGCTAAAATGGCACTAGAGTACCTCCATAGTACTGCCCAGGGGCAACTTTGCCTAAATTAGTTATGGATTGTATTCTTACAGCTTTTCATTTCGGTCATACAGTTTTTCTCAAGTCCCAGATTATGGTCTCTGAACATTGAAGATGACAAAATCTGTGCTATGATGACACCCTAAGGCATGGCTCTTAGTGATCTGCGCTATGGTGACACCCTTAGGCATGGCTCTTATTGATCTGTGCTATGGTGACACCGTAAGGCATGGCTCTTAGTGATCTGTGCTATGGTGACACCCTAAGGCATTGCTCTTTGTGAGTCACCATGGGCCTACGGGTCATAAACACTCATGCTTGTGACACAACAGGCTTCTGAGAAAGAAAAATAGACTTTCTAATAATAAACCTTTAAATACTGCTGAGCACCTCTTCGTTGTTTCTGTGAGTGCAAATTAGCGTACACTCATAAATACGAGGGCTGCACAGTCCAAAAACAACATAAAAGACCTCATTAGTGACCCTTTGGCAGCAGCTGTGTGAGTGCCTCCTTAGACCACCCGATTGGGATGGAGGCCAGGACTCCCAGACCCTAACACAACAATATGCTCTTGCACCTAAATGTCTACTAATACCTTCCAGTGACTGAGGTTCATTCCTGCTGAATAATTTACAGTGGAGGCAGGCAGGGTTCTCATTCCATTTTCTTCTCCGGAAGTACCTTAGCATGCACTGATGTATTATTGACCACGGCCACAACACGTGGCAACCAGTGGAGGCTGCTGAGGGGAGGACGGCTCATAATAATGGCTGGAATGAATAGAATCGGAACCCATGTGTTTGATGTATTTGATACCATTCCACTCCAGCCATTACCACAAGCCTGTCCTCCCCAATTAAGGTGCCACCAACCTCCTGTGGTGGGAACAGACTAAGAGCAATGGCCCCAAAAACTGAGAGACCCAACTGCAAGAAGAGGCACGAGAGTACAGACAGATTGAGGATTAACAGGCTAATCTGGGCATGGTAAAATAAAGTCTGTTAGCCCCAGCCAGTCACGCATGAAGCACTGCTCGATGACAAAACAGAGACAACATTTTTTTTAAAGGGTGAGGCCATGAAAGCATAATAAAAATGTGCATTTGAGCAAAAGCAAGGCGACAAAGCATGCAGAGCAGACAACTACAGCTTGTAAACATGGGGGTGGTCTCATGGACAATGTAGTGCTTTCATTGACAGTTACACTAACTGATCAGAATGCTGGGAGGGTCTTAACTTCTTCACGCAATGCTTGCTGTTCAACACCAACTAACACTTCGATAAAATCTCATTCGAATGAACAAATCAAGAATTCTCAGGTTTATGTGGATTAACAAGTCAACCATTAGAGACGATTAACAAGTCAACCATGTTGCTCACCATCTACTGTTGTTGTTTGTTTAGTTTTATAGTTTAAGATGACATTAATTTGGCTGGTAGTTAATGAAAGTGTTTACAACACTAACCCCTGTGAGAGGAGCTCAACAATAATTGGGTGTCTGCTAATTGAGTTGCCTGACATGTTTGGACAAGCTAAGTCTCAGTGCAATTTTGAGGTTTAATTTGACTCATTACCAGCTTTGAGTCTTTGTTCTCATCACCATGGGGGACCCAATGGGTGTCTGGCAGCAGTACATCATGGCATTTAACCACCCCCAACTTCAGTCTCTCAAGGCCTGGTCCAGGTCAGCTAAACCACATCCCTAAAGAAGTGCAAATTCGTGCATGTAAAAATAAGAAAATCAAAAAAAATTAAACAGATGAAAAATCTGTTACCAAGACAACACCCGAGCAATGAGCTTGAAACCCACTAATTAGATATGAGAGAACATCAGTCGCTAGCGAGTGTTTCCTCATAAGCGGTGGGGAAATTATGCTGTACTCTGTGTGAGTAATTTTTTTTGTGTGCAGTAGATCTGCAGTGAGCCGCTGTACATCTGGCTGCCGACGCTTGGCAGGGCCTCGTGCATTCTGGGAAAAGGAGACGCAGTGAGGCAGAAGAGAGAAAGCGAAAATAATCTTTTTTCAACCCAAAGCCAGTTCAAATTTTTGACAGGCCTGCTTAATTCCATTTAAAAGTCCCTTCAATAGATTTTTTTCTGTACTGCTCCGTTGTGCATTTCCTGCAGGGAGTCTTCCGTTGTTTGTGTTTTCGGGGCACGCTTCAGCCTATTTATGCGAGCTAATATAAAGTATAAAATGAGGGCATGTTTTTTTGGTGAGTGTGCACACAATTGCAAGTGGGAATAGAGTTGACTGTTTAATTTCCCTTATAGCCAGGTAAGCGAGAATGCAGGCTCTCCCTCGACTCCTCAAGGAAATGCTGCTGAATATAACCACAGAATATCTACTGGGCCCATATGAGAAAATCCATATAAGTTACATATACTAAAGTGGTATGTACAGCAGGTGCATTGAATAAGAATATATTTTCATTATGCAAATACCCTGCCCCTTTTACACTAAGAAACAACATAGTTTCAAGCCGCATTAGGCAATCAAGTCCCAACAATAAACTGAAATGGCCATAGTACACAACAAATTGAGTCCTCATGCATCAGTTGAAACAAACGCTGCAATATGTACATTTAACGCAATCGCGCCCAGCAGCAAGTCCCTTACATACAGCTCAGGTCAAGAACAAATCTGGGTAACACTTTACTTGACACTCACTGTCATAACATGTTACAACACGGTCATAACCATGTCATTTGTCCTAACAGCTGACATAACTTGTCAAGACCTGTTACAATATGGTCATAACACTGTCGTGACGTATATTTATACCGGTTGTGACATATAGTGTTATTTCATGGCTGGTTATGACACCTACATAGGAATATAAAAACCAACAAAACCTACCATGGTAATGTAGTTATTTTATGGCTGTTTATTACACCTACATAAGAGTGGCAAACCCCACAAAACAAGGCAAAACTTTTCATTTGCACCCTACCCTACATGTCTACAGTATGTAAAAAAAAAAAATTTGCAACCATATTACATTATCATTGTAATTGCACACACATTGATGTCAGACATGCACCTACCCCAATGCTTTGTTTCTGATGACTAGGATGAACGCAGGGGTAGAGTTCAGGAGCAGGACAAGACACCCTTTTTTTGACTGATGACTGATATAAGGGCATGTACGTGATTAGCCTATCTGGCTTATATGATTATGATAAGCCTTAATGCTTCTTGACAGTGTCATAAAGAGTATTTTCTTAGTCCAAGTAAAGTGACACAGGATGGTCATAATGCTTCTTGACAGTGTCATAAAGTGTATTTACTTTGTCCAAGTGACATAGGATGATCATAATGCTTCATGACAGTGTTATATAAAATATGATGAAAAAAACATGACTGTAAAGAATTCATTGCAACAACAACAGGATTTAAGAAAAGCACTTTAAAACCAAAGGAAACTTCTTGGCAGAGAAAAACCTATTTGAATAAATGTGGATTTTGACACTCTTATGTTGGTGTCATAACCAGCCATAAAATAGCACAATATATGTCATAACGAGTAAAAAATGTATGGGTCATGACAGTTTTATGACCATACTTTATTATGACAGGTTATGACAAGTTATGTCAGCTGTCCTGACATATTATACATGGTTATGACCCGTGACGTAACGTGTTATGAAACTGGGTGTCAAGTAAAGTGTTGCCCAAGTCTGCTAACCAGCCAAACATGGGCCCTGCTAGGATTGTGTGATGGCACTGCAGAAGAAAACTGACAAGATGAAGAGGCAATACTGCTGTTGTGTGACTGCCACTTCTGCTGCTCTCATATCTATACTGTTCGTGAGTGGGGGGGGGGGTGGGGATTTTTGTTATAGATGCCACAGTAGGCTACGCGCATCAATGTTCCCACTGGTAACAGCAACAGGGAAGGGTATAAGGTACAATCATTATGTATGTCCTACTCCTACTGTACACATGCGTAATTGCCAGTTAGTCCCTTGCAGGTGACCTGGGGCTTAGATGTCATCCCCCGGTACTAATGACTGCTTCACTGAGCATGTCCCCATGTCCCTGCATTATCAGACCTATGGCAGGGACTACAGGGGAAAGCCCAGGGGCTGCACAGATGGTCACTCTCTCTTGCTCTGTGTGTGTGTGTGTGTGTGTGTGTGTGTGTGTGTGTGTGTGTGTGTGTGTGTGTGTGTGTGTGTGTGTGTGTGTGTGTGTGTGTGTGTGTGTGTGTGTGTGTGTGTGTGTGTGTGTGTGTCCTATACCTATTCATCAACATACTTGTTCTCTGCTCTCTCTTTCCCATCTCTCTCTCTCTCTCTCTCTCTCTCTCTCTCTGATGCCTCTGTCGTTCTATTCTAGCCATACTATCTATAGACCTCCTCCTCCCTCTCTTTCTCTCCTCATGGTATCCATATACCTCTGGCTCTCCAGGAGCTCTAAAGATATTCTTCTCAGCTTATCTTCCTTCTTTTCTCCTCTCAGGGGGATTGATTAATTCCAAGCTGTGAGAGAGGTGTTTTTAATTACAGTGTCAAATGATCTGTTAACAGACACAATGAAATCCATTGCATCATCCACATGCATTTGTGATCCCCCTACGTATAGGGCAAAGATCCCTGGTCTTCATTGGCTATAGGGTCAGGTAGGATTACTGCAATACGAACCGTGACACAGAGCACCACTTAAAGAGATAGTTCACCCAATTTACAAAATTACACATTGTTTTCCGTGTACTGTAAGCAGTCTATGAACAAGGTAGGACAGCAGTCTATGCTTTGGTTTAGTTTCCCTGTCACTGTTTCCAAGTCATGGGACTGATATTAGCATTTTTCTGGCATCATGTCCAAATTATCCGAAAGTATCTTCAATTGATTATGAAGCTCAACAAAGTTACTTATAGATGATCTAAAAATTCAAATAAATCAGTCGCATGACTTAAATGGGAATGGGTCACAATTGCTAAAATGTTAGCATGTGGAAACATTGCCAGGGAAACTAAACCAAAGCATGGATTGATGTCATACCTTGTTCATAGACTGCTTACAGGCTAAGGAAACCAAAGTGTCATTTTGTAATTTGAGTGAACTATCCCTTTAATGAGCAACCACTAATCCCTCTTCCCTCTCTCCCTACTATCTCTTTCTCTCTCTCCCGGGCTGGAACACCTTGTAACACTTCTTCACATCGAGACACATTTGGTAGAAACTCTTAAATGTCTTTAAAGGCCACTACAAAAGCAGTTAACGCTGAAAATACACTAAGTCAACACCTCAGATGAAAGATGCTAGATTGATTTTGAAGAACTGACAACAACAAAAAGTGAGCAACCTTGATGTTGCAGTGATAGAATTGGTGGCATGTCACGCCAGGCTGCGGGGAAGAAGCTCAAGGCCCAGAGGTTGAAAAATGCTTTCAGTGCGTTCACTGTGAAATGATGGTACAGCACATATTATAATAGCGTTAAACCTAGACTCAGGTGAATGTAGATATGTGCTGTGTTATCAATTACACAGCCATCCTTTGAAGGCTTTAACTCAGCTTTTGTTCTTCATTCTACAAATTAATTTTAATCTCCCAAACAAGGTTGTGTGACCTTCAATAATTTGTGTTTCAACAACCACTGTTTGGACAATTTTGAAGAGGGCAATAATATTGCAATTTCAATAAAAAATGAAAGCAGGGTGCTTCCTTTGACAGAAAGATAAAAGATGAAAACATTTATAAAATATGGCCTTCAGTCTCTGAATAATATTCTGGCATTCTTCCTTTCCACAAAGCACCAGCGGATTGTTTCGATGAAATACCTTCTTGCTGTCATTGTGAACTGAGTAACACCATCATATGGGTCAGAGGAAAGGGCTCACAACATGGGGAGGGGGAATTTGTTTAAGAGACTTCCAACTCGAGACATTCTTGGACTATTACTTCCAGGGGCAGTCGCTGACTAATAAATGTAGCACAGAGCTTCTCCCCTAACCCTGGGGGAGGTGTGTCACATCACACTTCTTAATTTGGGTTCAGTTGAGCTTCACAGGCGCCATTAGCATTGAGTGCTGGCGTGTAAGATGAGCTAAGAAAAGAGAGAGAGAGAGTGCAGAGAGAGAGAGAGAGGGCAGAGAGAGAGAGAGAATCTGAAGTCAAATGTCTACTGTTTGCTGATGATCTGGTGCTTCTGTCCCCAACCAAGGAGGGTCTACAGCAGCACCTAGATCTATTGCACAGATTCTGTCAGACCTGGGCCCTGACATTAAATCTCAGTAGTAGTTGCCAGGACAACTAATACAAATTCCATCTAGACACCGTTTCCTTAGAGCACACAAAAAATGATTCATACCTCGGCTTAAACATCAGCGCCACAGGTAACTTCCACAAAGCTGTGAACGATCTGAGAGACAAGGCAAGAAGGGCCATCTATGCCATCAAAAGGAACATAAAATTTGACATATCAATTAGGATCTGGCTAAAAACAGTTTTGAATCAGTTATAGAACTCATTGCCCTTTATGGTTGTGAGGTCTGGGGTCTGCAGCTCACCAACCAAGTTTTCACAAAATGGGACAAACACCAAATTGAGACTGCATGCAGAATTCTGCAAAAATATCCTCTGTGTACAACGTAAAACACCAAATAATGCATACAGAGCAGAATTAGGCTGATACCTGCTAATGATCAAAATCCAGAAAAGAGCCGTTAAATTCTACAACCACCTAAAAGGAAGCGATTCCCAAACCTTCCATAACAAAGCCATCACCTACTGAGAGATGAATCTGGAGTCTCCTAAGCAAGCTGGTCCTGGGGCTCTGTTCACAAACACAAACAGACCCCACAGAGCCCCCAGGACAGCAAAACAATTAGACCGAATCAAATCATGAGATAACAAAAATATAATTACTTGACACATGGGAAAGAATTAACAAAAAAACAGAGCAAACTAGAATGGTATTTCATCCTAAACATAGAGTACACAGTGGCAGAATACCTGACCACTGTGACTGACCCAAAGCCGCATACAAACATGATCTCTTTACTGAGTAAGGCAGCTCCAAAATGCAGGTCTTTCAGCTGCAGTGCTTTCTGTGATGGATGGGCAGTGGGCTCCCGTTTTACAGGCCCCTAACCAATTGTGCTATTTTGTGTATTTTTTTGCATTGTTTGTAACTTATTTTGTACATAATGTTGATGCTACCATCTCTTACGACCGAAAATAGCTTCTGGATATCCGAACAGCGATTACTCACCTCGAACTGGACAAAGATTTTTTCTTTAATGAGTCTGATGTAAAGGATATAATGTTTCTCCCAGACAAGGCCCAAATCCCCATTATTCACATGAAGAAAGGAAGGAAATACAGGCGGCTTAGATCAGGGTGTCTTGTGAGAATTCGTTCGCGAGTGGGTAACCCGCCTCGACCATCAGTTATATTAGCCAACGTCCAATCACTGGAGAATAAACTGGATGAGCTCCGTTCGAGACTATCCTGCCAATAGGACATTAAAAACTGTAATATCTTATGATTCACAGAGTCGTGGCTGAACGACGACACGGATAATACACAGTTGGCTGGGTTTTCCGTGCATTTGCAGGACAGAACAGCTATGTCCGGTAAGACGAGGGGTGTGGTTGTCTATTTGTCAATAACAACTGGTGCGCAATATCTAATATTAACGTGGTCTCGAGGTATTGCTCGCCAGAGGTAGAGTACCTCATGATAAGCTGTAGACCACACTATCTACCAGTTTTCATCTATATTTTTCATAGCCGTCTATTTACCACCACAAACCGACGCTGGCACTAATACTGCACTCAACGAGTTGTATAAGGCCATAAGCAAACAAGGAAATGCTCATCCAGAAGTGGCGCTCCTAGTGGCCGGGGACTTTAATGCAGGCAAACTTAAATCCGTTTTACCTAATTACTACTAGCATGCCACATGTGCAACCAGAGGAAAAAAACTTTAGACCACCTTTACTCCACACACAGAGATGCATTTAAAGCTATTCGATCCTCTTGATTCCTGCTTACGAGCAAAAACTAAAGCAGGAAGTACCAGTGACTCTCTCAATATAGAAGTGGTAAGATGATGTGGATGCTAAGCTACAGGACTGTTTCGATAGCACAAACTGGAATGTGTTCCAGTATTCATCCAATGGCATTGAAGAGCATACCACCTTAGTCAGCGGCTTCATTAATAAGTGCATCGACGACGACGTCCCCACAGTGACCGTACGTACATATCCCAATGAGAAGCCATGGATTAGAGGCAACATCTGCACCAAACTTAAGGCTAGAGTTGCAGCTTTCAAGGAGCGGGAAACTAATCTGGACACTTATAAAACATCCGGCTATGTCCTCAGACAAACCATCAAACAGGCAAAGTGTCAATACAGGACTAAGATTGAATCTTACTGCACCGGCTCTGATGCTTGTCGGATGTGACAGGGTTTGCAAACTATTACGGACTACAAAGAAAAACCCAGGCGCGAGCTGCACAGTGACGCAAGCCTACCAGACGGACTAAATGCAATTTTTGTTCGCTTCGAGGCAAGCAACACCTCTCTCTGCAACTGGATCCTGAACTTCCTGACGGGCCGCCCCCAGGTGGTAAGTGTATGCAACAACACATCTGCCATGCTGATCCTCAAAACGGGGGCCCCTCAGGGGTGCGTGCTTAGTTCCCTCCTGTACTCCCTGTTCACCCACAACTGCACGGCCAAGCACAACTCCAACACCATCATTAAGTTTGCTGACGACACAACAGTGGTAGTCCTGATCATCAACAACGATGAGACAGTCTATAGGGAGGAGGTCAGAGACCCGGCAGTGTGGTGCCAAGACTACAACCTCTCCCTCAATGTAAGTCAGACAAAGGAGATGATCGTAGACTACAGGAAAAGGTGGGCCGAACACGCCCCCATTCACATCGATGGGGCTTAAGTGGAGCGGATCGAGAGTTTCAAGTAAATTGGTGTCCACATCACCAACAAACTACATGGTCCAAACACACCAAGAAAGTATTGAAGAGGGCACGACAATGCCTGTTCCCACTCAGGAGACTGAAAAGATTTGGCATGGGTCCCCAGATCCTCAAAACGGTCTATAGCTGCATGATCGAGAGCATCCTGACCGGTTGCATCACCGCCTGGTATGGCAGTATATCACTGGTGCCAAGCTTCCTGCCATCCAGGACCTATATATTAGGCAGTGTCAGAGGAAGGTCCAAATAATTTTCAAAGACTCGAGTCACCCAAGTTATAGACTGTTCTCTCTGTTACCGCACGGCAAGCGGTACCGGAGCGCCATGTCTAGGTCCAAAAGACTCCTTAACATCTTCTACCCCCAAGCCATATGACTGCTGAATAATTAATCAAATGGACAGCCCCCTTTTGTTTTTACACTGCTGCTACTCGCTGTTTATTATCTATGCATTGTCAGTTTACCCCTACCTAAATGTACAAATTACCTCAACATGTACCCCATCACATTGACTCGGTACCAGTACACCCTGTATATAGCCTCAAAATTGTTATTTTATTGTGTTCCTTTTTTATTTTTTTACTTTAGTTTATTTAGGAAACATTTTCTTAACTATATTTTCATGAAAACGTCATTTTTGGTTAAGGGCTTGTAAGTACGCATTTCGCGGTAAGGTCTATTGTACCTGTTGTACAAATTACATTTTATTTGAAAAGGATAAACATACACATGCAAAACCATGGCCCAGAAAAGGTTGAATACATTGGCCATGCTGTCAATCCAGCATGACGTCAGCTGCGTTCAAAACAACTGAGAACTCGGGAAAAAATGAGCTCGGACTGGGAAATTACATTTTGAACGGTCATCCAACTCGGATTTACAAGTGGGGATCTCGGGCCTCTTTCTAGAGCTCTGAACTGAAGATCACTGATGTCATGATTCGACCTTGTTTTTTTTTTTCCAGTTGTCTTGAAAGCACCATAAATCCAGAGAATGCCAGACTTTGATGACAAGGTTTGATGGCCAAGTTTGCCCACGAGAAGGACCGCCACGCCACATTCAATTGAACACAGCACAACAACGGTGAGTCCAAAAATCTATATTGTATACTGCTACATAAATGATGTAATATGCCCGGGAGATATGTATACAGCAGCTAAGAAAGTAATACTAAGCGTATGTTGTGTAGTAAGCTGTTAGTAGCTCACCCTAAGAATTTGGTCCATCTCCCCCTCAGAACTTAACCTACTGACTTGGTGGTGCACATGTAGCCTATAGCTTGTTTTAGAGAAATGTCATCATTGAATATTGTAAGAGGTTTCATTGTCTGTTTATATGCCCCTGCTATTTATCCTACGGTTCTGACTTGGTGTACAGGGAGAATAATGTAAGAACAGGCCATGTTCTGAATTCGATCGCTGTACATTTCAAAAGTGCTGAACAAATAGTTATATCGACTACTTGCTCATTAATGTCTTAATCAAAATGAATGCTTGTCTCTTATCTGCTCATCGTTCCCTTATGCCATAGTTTGTACATCTCAATTGATATATTGCTTAGATAGGTATATCTCATTAGTATCTTTTTCATCATTTTAGCCAATGTTGGAATGATTTTGTTGTTTTGCTTACTTTATGTATTATAATTAGCTAATTTTCTTCATCAGATGGGGATACTATATAATGTTGTTGGGTGTGTAACCATGTTCTCTAGTGACAGTCTCTTCCCATTGAAGTATATTTTTTCAACAAAAATTCAATAATAGACCCATGTAATTCCAGTTGATATTGCGAGGGTTGTTTTGTTTGCGCAATGTGCTGTCTGTGCGTCGGTATATTATATCTATAAAAGTTGATCCTCGTGATTGTATTTTCCTTTTTAGACCACTTTGTTCTAATAAATAATAAAATGTTGTGTAGTGGCTTTGCTGGCATGCATCTAAAAAAATTGGTTGAGTTTGCCCCACCAAGATTAACATGCTAAAATCGCCACTGGTCTCCACACCTTATTGAAGCATTTGTCGGCAGTTATCTTGGCCAAAGGCTGTGCAACCAAGTAGTAACTCCGGGTTGACAATCATTTTGTTCATGCCATTTGTCTTCATTTTCTAAATTAAAACTGTAAACTGAAGTTTACAAAAATAAAATGTGTTCTGCGATGTAGAAAATACGAAAAACAAGGTGTGGAGACCCAAAGTTTTTCTTTTACATTACTATTTATTATAGAAAAAATAGGGAATTATTTAAGAAAAGTGCAAGGGTGCCAATAAATGTGACTCACCACCTGGATTCGGTAGCAAAATTTGAATTTCAGTTTGTTATATTGGATAAAAGTAGAGACTCAGAGCTACAACATGGTATATCATACGGGGCATTTTGAGGAACAATGGGAAAGTATTTCTACTTTGAAAGTTGATACACTTGTAAATTCACTTTTGAGAAAAGAGCCTTTGAATGTTTTGGTACCTACTAGAGAGCTCTCCTTTGTCCACACCCATTCAGCATTGTTCACACCCTCTTCAAATCAAATTTCAAATCAAATTTTATCTGTCACATACAGATGGTTAGCAGATGTTAACGCGAGTGTAGTGAAATGCTTGTGCTTCTAGTTCCAACAGTGCAGTAATATCTAACAAGTAATCTAACAATTCCCCAACAACTACCTAATACACAGACATCTAAAGGGGTGAATGAGGAAATGTACAGTACATGTAAGTATATGGATGAGTGATGGCCGAGCGGCATAGGCAAGGTGCAATAGATGGCCTTGAGATAGAAGCTGTTTTTCAGTCTCTCGGTCCCAGTTCTGATGCACCTGTACTGACCCCGCCTTCTGGATGCTAGCGGTGTGAAAAGGCAGTGGTGGTTGATGTCCTCGATGATCTGTTTGGCCTTCCTGTGACATAGGGTGCTGTAGGTGTCATGGAGGGCAGGTAGTTTGACCCCGATGATGCGTTGTGCAGACCACACCACCCTCTGGAGAGCCTTGCGGTTGAGGGCAGTGCAGTTGCCGTACCAGGCTGGGATACAGCCCAACAGGATGCTCTCGATTGTGCATCTATAAAAGTTGGTCAGGATTTTGGGTGTCAACCAAATTTCTTCAGCCTCCTGAGTGTCGCCTGAGCACTTGCTGATTGAGTTGGAGGCGTGCATGGCCACGGTCATGGGTGAACAGGGAGTACAGGAGGGGGCTGAGCACACACCCTTGTGGGGCCCCAGCGTTGAGGGTCAGCAAAGTGGAGATGTTGTTTCCTACCTTCACCACCAGGGGGCCACCCGTCAGAAAGTCCAGGACCCAATTGCACAGGGCGTGGTTGAGACCCAGGGCCTCCAGCTTGATGATGAGCTTGGGGGGTATTATGGTGCTGAATGCTGAGCTGTAGTCAATGAACAGCATTCTTACATACAATTGAAGTCGGAAGTTTAAATACACCTCAGCCAAATACATTAAACTAAATTTTTCACAATTCCTGACATTTAATCCTAGTAAAAATTCCCTGTTTTAGGTCAGTTAGGATACCACTTTACTTTAAGATTGTGAAATGTCAGAATAATAGTAGCGAGAATGATTTATTTCAGTTTTTCTTTCATCACATTCCCAGTGTGTCAGAAATTTACATACACTCAATTATTATTTGGTAGCATTGCCTTTAAATTGTTTAACTTGGGTCAAACGTTTCAGGTAGCCTTCCACAAGCTTCCCACAATAAATTGGGTGAAATAATCTGTTTGTAAACAATTGTTGGAAAAACGACTTGTGTCATGCACAAAGTAGATGTCCTAACCGACTTGCCAAAACTATAGTTTGTTAAGAAGAAATTTGTGGAGTGGTTGAAAAACTAGTTTTAATGACTCCAACCTAAGTGTATGTAATCTTCCAACTTCAACTGTCGCTATTCCTTTTATCTAGATGGGATAGGGCAGTGTGCAGTGTGATGGCGATTGTGTCGTCTGTGGACCTGTTGGGGCGGTATGCAAACTGAAGTGGGTCTAGGGTGGTTGGCCGGTGAGGTGGAGGTGACATGATCCATGACTAGACTCTCAAAGCACTTCATGATAACAGAAGCCATCCCCACCCATCTTTTTAAGGATTCACATGAGGTGATGTGCTAAAGACTAAAAGTGGTAGTAGCTTACAATAATGAAAAATTCCCCCCAAAAATAAAAAAAATATTAGATGATGCTTACCCAGATACACTTGGTAAAAAGTGTATCTACAAGTGGTATCTAAAAAGTGTATCCACAAGTGGTATCTAAATTGATGGGTCATGTGAAAGAAATGCTAGAACCCCCAGCCACATCTAGTGGTGGAAAAAGTACTAAATTGTCATACTTGAGTAAAAGTATTTAAAAAATCAAATTCCTTCCTATATTAAAACAGACGACACAATTGTATTTAAAAAAATTATTGCCGAATAGCCAGGGGCACAATGTACTTAAGTTTCAAAAGTATAAACCATTTCAACTTCCTTATATTAAGCAAACCAGACGGCACAATTGTATTATTGTTTATTGATGGATAGCCAGGGGCCCACTCCAGCATAATTCACAAACAAAGCATTTGTGTTTAGTGAGTCTGACAGATCAGAGGCAATATGGATGCCCAGGGATGTTCTCTTGATAAGTGTTAGAATTGGACAATTTTCCTGTCCAAATGTAATAAGTACTTTTGGGTGTCAAGGAAAATGTATGGAGTAAAAAGTACATTATTTTCTTTACGAATGTAGAAAAGTAAAAGTTTCCAAATTATAAATAGTAAAGTAATGTACAGATACCACAAAAAACAACTTAAGTAGTACTTTAAAGTATTTTTACATCACTGCCCAAATGCCTTCACACCAGGACATTAGCATCCTTTTTATACTATTACACATTCACTTATCACATGGTATTCCATACATAAGTTAAGGCCATGCAACCTGAGTTGACACCTGAGTGAGGTGCACATGTACATTATATAAACAGATGCATGCGCCATATATTTAAGCGGTGGACACTTGATACGGTCACATGATATTGTTGCGGTATGTCACAAAATCTTGTTACGACCACTTATCAATATTTTGCTAAGTCTTGCTAAGTAGATGGTCTCTACAGGAGGTGTAAACGGTACAGCCAAATGATTACTTGCATAGTAGCAATATCAGAAATAGTGTCAATAAATAAAATATACAGTTTGTACAAGAACAATATCAATAATGATATCAGTGATAGATGATATGCATAGATATGCATACAATCAGGGGTAAAGTGGCCGAGCTGGATAGAGAGAAAATTGCAGCAACGTATGCCGTTTGTTTTAGAAGAGAGTCATGTGAATAGAGGCACTGCAGATAGTGCTGATGACTGGTCCGTCCAAACCACGCATGAACACGGTAATCTATAGTCGGAGAGCCTGTTTCTGTCCTGCCCTTGACTTTGGCGCAGGGCATGTGTTGTCCATAGCCCCTTCGTTGCAAAACTCCCTGATCTTGTCAAAAACATAAGTTTGTCTAGCTGTGTCCAGTCCAGGTGGTGATTTTACAGGCAGACCATCTATGGGAGGAAGGATGTCAGCGTTGCGCAGCAGCTGAAACCTGCGCAGAGCATCGAAGCTGTAAAACAGGGAATAACAAAAAACTCTGAAGACATTACAACCCTGCACAACATCAATTCACCTCCCAAGTTTAGATAAGAAGAATAACCTCATGCAATGCAATGAAAATGATTTTCACCTGAAGTGCTGGTACTGCTTGATCTGTGGCAGCAGCCTGAAGTACAGAGTCAGGTGTTGTTGCCAGCCATAGCTTTCCACCAGCACCTTATCACCTCCAGTCCAACCAGCTTTGAGATGTTGACCCCTGTCACAGTGCTGTCCTTCACAACACCAGCAATCTCAGACAAAGTGTTCACTCTGGTCTTTCTGTAGCGCTGCTTGATGAGACCGAAGCACCAGTCGGGGGCAAACTTGGTGTGGCCTGTGATCAGGAAGTGAAGGTCCAGACTTTGGTGGTGCTTGTACATGGTCCACCAGGCACAATACCAGAGCACACACTTGTTCTTATTTTGGCCATTGCAGTTATCACAATTCAGGTCCACACGTGTTTCCCCAACTCCGTAGTAGTTGAAGAAACGGTGCGTGTAGTTGATGACTGTGCTGCCTTTGCTTGCTTGGGCCAGCTCTCTTTTTGATGACTGTATGACTGGTGGATTAGAGTCAGGCATGTTCTACTGATTAATGCTGAAAGACAAATTCCAGATACAAATATTTTAGCATTATTATACAATAGATGCAAACTGGCATTCTGAGATAAGATCACTACACGCAGTTCAGACAGGTAATGTTAGCTACTGTAGCTAGCCAGCCATCTATCGTCAGCTGGCTAGCTAACAGCAAGCTTTAACTAGCAATACAAACCGATTGTCATAGCTAGCTATTGTTTAGACATACCACATTAACGTTAGCGAGCTAAAAAATTTACTATAATCCCAATCCATAGAGTAGCGTTACTAGCAATACAAACCGATTGTCATACCTAGCTAAAGTTAACCAAATAACGTTAGGTTCATTGTTAGTTAGCAAGGCAGCCATCGAACTCCAGCTGGCTAGCTAACAGCAAGTTTTAGCTTGCAGGGAAAACAACTTTCTGACAAAATTAGAAACGTATAATATCTGACTCTGTAGCTAGATTCTTACCTGTATACATGGATGAAAGCTTCACGGCAGACTGCAAACACTTTCATCAGACATCCTGTGTTGTTTCCGTTTAGTTTGCACAGCTTGTTTGGCCCGTTGTGTTCCACTTATTTCAAAACATGTCATGAAACGAGAGAATCAGCATTGCATGGCACGATCGTCGTTCAGAAAGTTGTCCATCACAACTTTTTCCCACAGGACCTTTGTTGATAGCGCCTGATACATTCAGGGCAGCAATGTTATTGAGAGCAGTAGCAACGTATTTGCAGTTCTCCATTGCTAACATAATACATTTTGGGGAAATAACTGCCGTGGAAACGATTATTTACGGATTACGAGCAGCTCATTTTATAGACACAAGATGCAACACCAACCAATCCAAACTCATCTCTAGGCATGTCCAGCCCACTCATTATCTCAGCCAATCATGGCTAGCGGGAAGGATGCTGACTTTTTCTTTGGCTAAACCAACTAGGATCATAATTTAACAATTTATTTGTATTTACAGATGACATACAAGTTTGATAGTAAGGCACATGAAACTTCACATGTTCGAGAAGGCATTTCTGCCATAAAAAACGCATTTTAATGAAAAAAAACTTTCAATAGGCTCTCCTGTGAAGTCGTGACTTGCGACATAAGTCTAGTTTCCTGAATCAGGTCACATATTTGGACGCAACTGAACCATATTTTCAAGCACTGCTTCGATGTGTGGTTCTGTCAGCTGTCACTGGCAGCAGTGAGATAGACGTCAAGAGAGATGTAGATGGTTACTGTGTGTCAATTAATCCAGAACTTGTGAGCCAGCTGCATCAAAACCCACTAACAGTGTACACCGTTTTCTTCACATGATATGCGATTTGGCTCTGGGGTGCAGTGAGTAGTAGTGTCTCTACATTGCAGCCATATGCTCAGCCTGGTCTGACAGGAGACACGGGTCAGTGAGCAGCACTCCACTATTCACTATTACTACGATGCGGCATCACGGCTGGCTCTGCCCCTGTCCATAGTCCTGAAGAGAGAGCGAGAGAGAGAGAGAGAGAGAGGATTTCCTCGTATTACATGTCCTTATCCCCTCCATCCCCTTTAACCACATTTAACACTCTTTTCCACTTAGCGCTGCCGCACATATTCAATATGGCCCAGAGGACAAGTAATGCATACGTTGGGAATGGGGAGGCCGGGGCTATGAAATGCTAAATTCAACAGTTCAATCTGTGAGGGCTGATGGTGGCTGGTGGCTGGTGTTGTGGATCATGTGGCTGACTGAGGCTCCATCGTCTAATTCCTGTAACCACTGCTCTCAAAGCTGATCTGAATTAGTCCTGTCCTGCTCGTGGAGAGTGAAACTCCACTACAAGCCTGCTCTTTTAATGTAAGCCCTGGGATTAAACACAGCTCAGGGGCACAGATTGGGTGATGCAGTGGAGTGGGCCCTGATTGGCCCAACAGATGGGTTTTAGTAGGGAAAGAAGCTTTAATCAATCCAGTTTGGACATTGTTTACAGAGTCCAGCAGCAGCAGAGAGAGCAGATTTTATACAGGGAGGAGAGAGGAAACAAGAGGCCTGGGGAGGTGTTGCATAAATGTGCATGGTCGCTTTCTAATTGATTTATTTATCAGGGTCTCCGCTCCTCTATTGAGCGAATACTGTAATTCAGTATAAACATGGTTAGCTGGGTTGGATTCATTTTGCTATGTGATTTGTGTCCCCTCAACGACACTGATCTGGACAAACCATAACCAGCAGCATTTGCTTATGGGCATTTCCATGTACAAAAAGAAAACATGAGCACTAATGTGAAGTTCATAGGAGCACATTAAATATATTACCCGATTCAGGATACTAGGCGTATGTTGCAAGTCACAACTTCACAGGAGAGCCGCTTAAACCTTATTTTTTTATTAAAATGCATTTTTGGGCCAAAATTCCTTCTCAAACATGTGAACTTTCTTTGTTAAATTGTTAAATTAAAAGCCTAGTTGGTTTAGCCAAAGAAAAAGACACGAACCTTCCCGCTAGCCATGATTGGCTGAGATAATGAGTGGGCTGGACATGCCGAGAGATAAGTTTGATTGGTCTTCGGTGTAGCATCTTCTGTCTATAATATGAGCTGCTCGTTATGTGTAGATAATCCTTTCTACCGCAGTTTTTTCGAAAGATATGTTAGCCATGGAGAACTGCAAATATGTTGCTACTGCTCTCAATAACATTGTTGCCCTGAATTTATCGGGCACTATCGACAAAAGTCAGTGGGAAAAAATTGTGATGGACTACTTTCTGGATGACAATTGTGCCATGCTGACTCGCTCTGACTCTGAAAATGAGTCAGACGATGAGGAAATACCTGATTTAGGTCAAAACATTTTCATTGAAGAAGACATTGTAGAGTCTTCTGATGACAGTGATGGGGAAGAAATGGCGATCAACAGTATTGCTGTCACGTAAGTCGTTTTGAAATCAGTGGAACACAACAGGCCAAACAAGCTGTGCAAACTAAACGTAAATGACGTCTTATTTATTGAAAGGTGTTGCAGTCTGCCGTGAAGGTTTCATCCATATATTTGGGTAAGAATCTAGATACAGTTCCAGATGTTATACGTTTCTAATTTTGTCAGAAAGTTGTTTTCATTACAAGTTAAGGCTTGCTGTCAGCTAGCCAGCTGGAGTTCAATGGCTGGCTTGCTAGCTAACGTTAACATTGAACCTAACTTATTTGGTTAACTTTAGCTATGACAATTGGTTTGTATTGCTAGTAACGTTACTCTATGGATTGGGATTATTGTTAATTTTTGTAGCTAGCTAACATTAACGTGACATGTCTAAACAAAAGACCCCAAGATAAAGCTTGCTGTTAGCTAACTAAAGTTAGCTGAGGTTAGATGGCTGGCTTGCTAGCTAACGTTAACGTTGAACCTAATTATTTGGTTAACTTTAGCTATGACAATCGGTTTGTATTGATAGTAACGTTACTCTATGGATTGTGATTATAGTTCATTTTTTAGCTAGCTAACATTAATGTGACATGTCTAAACAAAAGACCCCAAGTTAAAGCTTGCTGTTAGCTAGCTAATGTTAGCCGAGGGTAGATGGCTGGCTTGCTAGCTAACATTAATTTCCGTGTATGAATTGTGTGTAACTTTAGTGATGTTTTCTCAGAATGCCATTTCACATTGCTAGTTATAGCCTAATGCTCAAATATTTGTATCTGGAATTTGTCTTTCAGAATTAGTAGAACACACCTGACTCTTCTCCACCAGTCATACAAGGAGAATGGTCTAACGCCTCCCATCAAAAAGAGAGCTGGCCCAAGCAAGCAAAGGCAGCACAGTCATCAACTACATGCACCCTTTCTTCACCAACTACGAAGTTGAAGGAAACACGTGTGGACCTGAATTGTGATAACTGCAGTGACCAAAACAAGAACAAGTTTGTGCTCTGGTATTGTGCCTGGTGGACCATGTACAAGCACCACCAAAGTCTGGACCTTCACTTCCTGATCACAGGCCACACCAAGTTTGCCCCCGACTGGTGCTTCGGCCTCATCAAGCAGCACATCAGAAAGACCAGAGTGAACACTGTCTGAGATTGCTGGTGTTGTGAAGGACAGCACTGTGACAGGGGTCAACATCCCACAGCTGGTTTGACTGGAGGATGGTATGGTGCTGGTGGAAAGCTATGGCTGGCAACAACATCTGACTCCGTACTTCAGGGCGCTGCCACAGTTCAAGCAGTACCAGCACTTCAGGTGAAAATAATTTTCATTGCATTGTTTGAGGTTATTTTTCCTATCTAAACTTGGGAGGTGAATTGATGTTGTGCAGGGTTGTAATGTCTTCTCAATTTGTTTTGTTATTTCCTGTTTTACAGCTTCGATGCTCTGGAGCCTGGTGTTGTTGTCGCCAAGGAGCGTTCAGACAATCAGGACCAGGTTTCAGATGCTGCGCAACGCTGACATCCTTCCTCCCATAGATGGTCAGCCTGTACAAGCACCACCTGGACTGGACACAGCTAGACAAACTTATGTTTTTGAGAAGATCAAGGAGTTTTGCGACGAAGAGGCTATGGACATCACATGCCCTGAGCCAAAGTCAAGGGCAGGACAGAAACAGGCTCTCAAATATGGATTCCCTTGTTCATGCTTGGTTCGGACGGACCATTCATCAGCACTATCTGCCTGCCTCTATTCAAATGACTCTCTCTTAATACACACGCCATACGTTGCTGCTACATTTTTTTTGTCCTGCTGCTCAGCCACTTTACCCCTGATTGTATGCATATAACTACCTTGTCTATCACTGATATTATTCTTTTACATACTGTATATTATTTTCTTTTGACACAAACTATTTCTGATATTGCTACTATGCAAGTAACCATTTGACTGTACCATTTTCTGTAGAGACCCATCCACTTAGCAAGACTTAGCAAAATATTGATATATAAAATGAATATTGATATGTGTGGTCGTAACATGATTTTGTGACATACCACAACAATAGCATGTGACCGTATCAAGTGTCCACCACGCAAATAAATATATGGCACATTCACATAAATACACTACCGTTCAAAAGTTTGGGGTCACTTTAAAAATGTCCTTGTTTTCCATGAAAACATACATGAAATGAGTTGCAAAATGAGAATAGGAAATATAGTCAAGACGTTGACAAGGTTATAAATAATGCAATAATCATTGTGTCCTTTCAAAGAATCTTCCATTTGCAGCAATTACAGCCTTGCAGACCTTTGGCATTCTAGTTGTCAATTTGTTGAGGTAATCTGAAGAGATTTCACCCCATGCTTCCTGAAGCACTTCCCACAAGTTGGATTGGCTTGATTGGCTTGATGGGCACTTCTTACGTACCAATAAGGTCAAGCTGCTCCCACAACAGCTCAATAGGGTTGAGATCCGGTGACTGTGCTGGCCACTCCATTATAGACAGAATAACAGCTGACTGCTTCTTCCCTAAATAGTTCTTGCATCGTTAGGAGCTGTGCATTGGGTCATTGTCCTGTTGTAGAAGGAAATTGGCTCCAATTAAGTGCCGTCCACAGGATATGGCATAGCGTTGCAAAATGGAGTGATAGACTTTTTTTTTCAAGATCCCTTTTACCCTGTACAAATCTCCCACTTTACAACCACCAAAGCACCCCCAGACCATCACATTGCCTCCACCAGGCTTGACAGATGGCGTCAAGCACTCCAGCGTCTTTACATTTTTGCTGCATCTCACGAATGCTCTTTGTGATCCGAACACCTAAAACTTAGATTCGTCTGTCTATAACACTTTTTTCCAATCTTCCTCTGTGTTCTGCCAAGAAGGCCAGCATCCCGGAGTCGCCTCTTCACTGTTGACATTGAGACTGGTGTTTTGCGGGTACTATTTAATGAAGCTGCCAGTTGAGGACTTGTGAGGAGTCTGTCTCTCAAACTAGACACTCTAATGTACTTGTCCTCTTGCTCAGTTGTGCCCCGGGGCCACCCACTCCTCTTTCTATTCTGGTTAGAGCCAGTTTGTGCTGTTCTGTGAAGGGAGCAGTACACAGCGCTGTACGAGATCTCCAGTTTCTTGGCAATTTCTCGCATGCCTTCATTTCTCAGAACAAGAATAGACTGACGAGTTTCAGAAGCAAGTACTTTGTTTCTGGCCATTTTGAGCCTGTAATCGAACCCACAAATGCTGATGCTCCAGATACCCAACTAGTCTAAAGAAGGCCAGTTTTATTGCTTCTTTAATCAGGACAACAGTTGTCAGCTGTGCTAACATAATTGTAAAAGGGTTTTCTAATGATCAATTATCCTTTAAAAATGTTAAACTTGGATTAGCTAACACAACATGCCATTGGAACACAGGAGTGATGGTTGCTGATGATGGGCCTCTGTACGCCTATGTAGATATTCCATAGAAAATCAGCCGTTTCCAGCGACAATAGTCATTTACAAAATTAACAATGTCTACACTGTACTTCTGATCAATTTGCTGTTATTTTAGTGGACAAAAAAAATATCTTTACTTTCAAAAACAAGGACATTTCTACGTGACCCCAAACTTTTGAACAGTTGTGTAAATGGCACATGTATCTGTTTATGTACTGTACATGTGCACCTCATTCAGTTTTCAACTCAGTTTGCATGGCCTTAATGTATGTATGGAATACTATGTGATAAGTGCATGTGTAACAGCATATAAAGTATGCTAATGTACTGGTGTGAAGGCATTTGAGCAGTGGTCAAAAGTGCTTAAGTAAAAATACTTTAAAGTACTACTTAAATATTTTTGGGGGGGTTTCTACATTACTTTACTATTTCTATTTTTGGCAACTTTTACTTCACTACATTCTGATAGAAAATAATGTACTTTTTACTCCATACATTTTCCCTGACACCCAAAAGTACTCATTACATTTTTACAGGGATATTGTCCAATTCACACACTTATCAAGAGAACATCGCTACTGCATCTGATCAGACTCACTAAACACAAATGCTTTGTTTGTAAATTATGTCTGAGTGTTGGAGTGTGCCGCTGGCTATCCGTCAATAAAAAAAATAAAGAGAAAAAATGTGTAATTTTAAATGATTAATACTTTTACTCAAGTATGACAGTTTTAGTACTTTTTCCACCACTCGATGTGGCTGGGGGTTCTAGCATTTCTTTCACATGACCCATCAATTTTGACAAGTGTGTCTGGGTAAGCGTCATCTAATATTTATAAAATATTTTTATCTGGCCCCTTTCTGTTTACCTGGAATGTTTCCTTATTGTAGGCTACTACCACTTTTAGACTTAATCTTTACTACACTACTCACATGACACATTGGGGCGGCAAGTAGCCTGGTGGTTAGAGCGTTGGACTAGATACCGAAAGGTTGTAAGATCTAATCCCCGAACTGTAAAAATCTGTCGTTTGTCCCTGAACAAGGCAGTTAACCCACTGTTCCTAGGCTGTCATTGAAAATACGATTTTTTCTTAACCGACATGCCTAGTTATAAAAATAAAAATATATTTTTAAATGACCTCACATGAATCCTTAAAGAGATGGGTGGGGATGGCGTAAGAGGGTGTGGAGAATGCTGAATGGGTGTAGAGAAAGGAGAGTTCTCCAGTAGGTATCATTTACATTTACATTTACATTTAAGTCATTTAGCAGACGCTCTTATCCAGAGCGACTTACAAATTGGAAAGTTCATACATATTCATCCTGGTCCCCCCGTGGGAAATGAACCCACAACCCTGGCGTTGCAAGCGCCATGCTCTACCAACTGAGCCACACGGGACCACATCAAAACATTCAAAGGCCCTTTTCTCAAAAGTGAGTTTATAAGTGTATCAACTTTCAAAGCAGAATTACTTTCCCATTGTTCCTCAAAATGCTGTGTATGATATACCATTTTGTAACTCTGAGTCTCTACTTTTATCCAATGTAAAAAAAAAAAAAATTCAAATTGTGCTACATAAGACCGAATCCAGGTGGTGAGTCACATATGGTGTCAAATGACAGCTACGGGTCTAAATATTTTTTTAATTAATAGATATATAAATGCTTCGACCATTTTTGTATCATAAACATGTGGTAAAACAAAGGCTTTGATTTCTGGTCAAAGGGTTGGAAAAGGGGTCTTAAACAAAATCGCAACATAATTAAATATAACATGTGTACAACATCTTAAGACCTACATCACTATACTGAGAGCTTTGCCAATTCTAAAATGATGTATTTCGTTGTTTTTTTTGTTGCCTTTGTTCATTTCTTCAGGGCCCCCATTCTACACAACTAGAATAAGGATGTGGTTTACTGTTTGGGGTTTCTCAAAAACAAGTGAAATCACACAAAAAACATGCCTGGCTGGATGGACCCTTCTATAAAAAAACAAAAACATTTACATAACATTTATAGATTTGGTTGTAAAAGATAAAACTTCTCCTTTAAATCACAATAATGTTGAAGTAAAAACTAATATCAACATTTACAGGGATGTGCTTTTAGAAAACATAAGAGGAAATTGTTTCTATAACTGTGCACAGTAAGTAGTCACCGCCCCCTTGAGTAAGGTCAGAGAGCGTGCCAGCATGATGGAACCGCCCCTTTTGAACGAACTGTATAAAATTATGGGTTAAGAATTAACATATTAGACCAGAGAGACGTAGAGCTGCAGCTCAAGTTTAAAGTTGTTTGAGCTCTGAATCTCAACACGAGGTAGAGATGATAAAGTCACCTCTCGGACAATCACTGGTATGGCTGATTAGCTGTCCTAAGTAAAGTATCTAGAGAAGTGAATTTAACTGGGACCATTCTATTACTCTTTTCAAACCATCACATTACGCTACTCTCATCACCCCACTGGGAACCATCGACACGGCTGGCTAGCCTATCTTCAAAGAAGCATCTTCCAGAGCGAATGGAAGTAGAATCAACTATGTAGTTCTGTTCAGGACTACATGACAAGTCACCGGATAACTACAAAGAACGACAACAGTATGAGACTGACAGGCCTGACAGGCGTGTCACAAAAATGCCTGACTCCCTTTCCAAGGCGGACCGGTTCCAAAAAAATATACGAAGAACCAAGACATATCATGTAAATACATTCATGATTTCTTACTCAAAGAGGGGGAAGGTCCCCCCCCGTTTTGCCTTACAACCTGGAATTAAAATAGATTTTTGGGGGGTTTGTATCATTTGATTTAGACAACATGCCTACCACTTTGAAGATGCAAAATATTTTTTATTGTGAAACAAACAAGAAGACAAAAGAAAACGGAAAACTTGAGCGTGCATAACTATACTTTCAATACTTTGTAGAGCCACCTTTTGCAGCAATTACTGCTTACTCCTTAAACCACTCGAGTGTTGCTTTTGCAGTATGCTTAGGGCCATTGTCCTGCTGGAAGGTGATCCTCCGTTCCACTCTCAAATATCTGGAAGACTGAAACAGGTTTCCCTTAAGAATGTCCCTGTATTTAGCACCATCCGTCATTCCTCAAATTCTGACCAGTTTCCCAGTCCCTGCCAATGAAAAACATCCCCACAGCATGATGCTGCCACCACCATGCTTCACTGTAGGGATGGTGTTCTCACGGTGATGAGAGGTGTTGGGTTTGTGCCAGACACAGCGTTTTCCTTGATTGCCAATAAGCAAAATTTTATTCCATATGTTTGGGGAGTCTCCCACATGCCTTTTGGTAAACACCAAACATGTTTGCTTATTTTCTTCTGGCCACTCTTCCGTAAAGCCCAGCTCTGTGGAGTGTATGGCTTAAAGTGGTCCTACGGACAGATACTCCAATCTCCGCTGTGGAGCTTTGCAGCTCCTGCAGGGTTATCTTTGGTCTCTTTGTTGCCTCTATGATTAATGCCTCCTTGCCTAGTCCGTGAGTTTTGGTGAGCGGCCCTCTCTTGGCAGGTTTCTTTCCATTTTTTAATAATGGATTTAATGGTGCTCCGTGGATTTCAAAGTTTCTGATATTTTTTTAAAACCCAACGCTGATCTATACTTTTCCACAACTTTGTCCCTGACCTGTTTGGAGAGCTCCTTGGTCGTCATGGTGTCGCCTGCTTGGTGGTACCCCTTGCTTAGTGGTGTTGCAGACTCTGGGTCCTTTTAGAACAGGTTTATATATACTGAGATCATGTGACAGCTCATGTAACAGCTCACTTAAATAAAGTCCACCTTTGTCCAATCTAACTAATTATGTGACTTCTGAAGGTAATTGTTTGCACCAGATCTTATTTAGGGGCTTCATAGCAAAGTGGGTGAATATGCACACACCACTTATCTGTTTTATTTATACTTTTTTTTTTTACTAGTTATTTGTTGCATTTCACTTCACCAATTTGAACTATTTTGTGTATGTCCATTCCATGAAATACAAATAAAAATCTATTTAAATGAAAGGTTGAATTACAACAAAATAGGAAAAACGCCAAGGGGGTGAATACTTTTGCAAGGCACTATATGTTTATCCTGTGTTACCATTTAGTTAGCTAGTAAAAAAATAATTAAACAAATTTCTGTAGTACTGAAGCATAAGTGTCACGCCCTGACCATAGAGATCTTTTTATTCTCTATGTTTGGTTGGTCAGGGTGTGACTCGGGTAGGAAACTCTATGTTCTTTGTTTCTATGTTTTGGCCGGGTATGGTTCTCAATCAGGGACAGCTGTCTATCGTTGTCTCTGATTGGGAATCATACTTAGGCAGCCTTTTTTCCTTTGGTCTTTGTGGGTAGTTGTCTTTGTTAGTGGCCTGTATATCCCTAGTAAGCTTCACGTTCGTTTTTGGTGTTTCTTGTTTTGTTGGCGACATTTATAATAAAGAAAAATGTACGCTCACCACGATGCACCTTGGTCCGGTCATTTCCACGAAGACAGCGATCGTGACAATAAGTACGGCTCTGGTTTTTGCAGATGCAAGGAGGTTGCGACTGTTCAGAATGATGATGTGCTACGAGGTTATGATTAATAATTTGACTGTTTATAGATGTGATAGGTAGACCTTTAGAGTTTAATTTGGGAGATGGTAACTCTTTAAAGAACCGCTCTGGTGGTGCCCCAATTCCTAATGAGTTAATTTCTACATGATTAATGTAATCGAGTAGCAATTAAACATAGTTAGTTGATAACATTCATCAGATTAATGTTTAAAGTAAAGTCACGACACATTTCCCTTTGCTTATTTGAGCTGTTCTTGCCATAATATGGACTTGGTATTTAACCAAATAGGGCTATCTTATGTATACCATCTACCTTGTCACAACACAACTGTTTGGCTCAAACGCAATAAGATGGAAAGGAATTCCACAAATTAACCTTTAACAAGGCACACTTGTTAATTGAAATGCATTCTAGGTGACTCCCTCTTGAAGCTGGTTGAGAGAACCCCAAGAGTGTGCAAAGCTGTCATCAATGCAAAGGGTGGCTACTTTGAAGAATCTCAAATATAAAATATATTTCAATTTGTTTAACACTTCATTGGTTACTACATGATTCCATGTGTGTTTTTCATAGTTTTGATGTCTTCACTATTATTCTGTAATGTAGAAAATAGTAACAGTAAAGAAAAACCCTTGAATGGGTAGGTGTTCTAAAACTTTTGACAGGCTGTGTATATATCACAGAATGGGTCCATGTTTTGTTCTGTTTATCATTCAATGCCTGTTATGATAATGTTTACATATCCAACTACAATTTCAAGTTGAGTATACAATGGAATGGAAAATACATTATTACAATGTACAGAAAGCCCACTTAATCATTAGAGTCTACTCCTGTGCTCATGGTCCAAATCACACATTGACTACTGAGAGTTCACAATGTTTCAATATGTTTGAGGGGGGGCACATTGACAATTTAAATGTTATGGGAGTGCTCATGAGCACCAATGAAGTTAGGACCATGTCTGTGTTCTATCTTACAGCATGCACATTCTGTTACAGGAACACTGGTGTTATTGTTAGAAGAATACAAGCTAACTAGTAATTGTGTAGTCCATACACATCAACAGTGTAATATCTGGATGCATTTTGATAATACTAAATAAATAATGAGGAACATACAGTAGAATTACATGATATGTATACATGCAAAATGTTTATTGATAGGCAATGCATTTTTTGATTGTGTTACTTTTATTTAACCAGGCATTTGTAATAAAGAGCAAGGATGCATGATAAACAGAGTCCAGTCTCTGTAAGACAGAGGAGGTTGCATGCATAATACAACAAGTCACCATAATCAAATACAGAGAGAAAAGTGGCCTGAACCAGCTTGTTTCTAGCCTTAAGCGGGAAGCAAGCCTTATTACGATTTGGTACAGAGTATAATTTATGATTTGACCGAGTGAATGGTAAACACATGCTATATCAAATAAAATCTGTCACATGCACAGGATACAGAAATTGTAAATGGTACACAGAAATGGTTACTTGCATAGTAGCAATATCAAAAAGAAAAAGTGTCCAGATACAAATATTTATAATTATTAGATGCCGCTTACCCGACACACATGACTAAATTGATGAGTCATGTGAAGGAAATGCTATAACCTCCCCCCAGCCACATCTAGCTAAGTGGATGGGTCACTATTGTCTAGACATGTGCTAGTCATTTCACATCCGTTACACATGTACACATATTCATGAAATACAATAGATGGATGTAATAACCCCCACACACACCTGGCTATTTTGATGGGTCATGTAATAATCCAGCCAAAGTGGAGTCTTTTATTTAGCTAGCTACACAATGAACCAGCATAATCCCAACATACTACTACCAATACAAACATTGTCAAAGCTGTAGTATCAATCTGCAGGTAGCTAAATGTAACGGATGTGAAATGGCTAGCTAGTTAGCGGGTACGCGCTAGTAGCATTTCAATCAGTTACGTCACTTGCTCTGAGACATTAAGTAGGGTTGCCCCTTGCTCTGCAAGGGCCGTGGCTTTTGTGGAGCGATGGGTAACGCTGCTTCGTGGGTGACTGTTGTCGATGTGTGCAGAGGGTCCCTGGTTCGCGCCCGTGTCGGGGCGAGGGGACGGTTTAAAGTTATACTGTTACATTGATGCTGTTGACCCGGATCACTGGTTGCTGCGGAAAAAGGAGGAGGTTGAAAGGGGGGTGAGTGTAACGGATGTGAAATGGCTAGCTAGTTAGCGGGTACGCGCTAGTAGCATTTCAATCAGTTACGTCACTTGCTCTGAGACATTAAGTAGGGTTGCCCCTTGCTCTGCAAGAGCCGCGGCCTTTGTGGAGCGATGGGTAACGACGCTTCGTGGGCGACCGTTGTTGATGTGTGCAGAGGGTCCCTGGTTCGCGCCCGTGTCGGGGCGAGGGGACGCCGTGAAGTTACATCTGTTACATAAAGCTAACAAACTAGGTTCAACGTTAACTAGCTAACATTAGGCTATAACTAGCAATGCAAATGGTTTTCTGATTAGACCAATATTACTACACAGATCGCTAGCTAACAGTATGCTATCACTTTTTACAACTGATCTGTAAATAGCGCCTGCTAAATTCAGGGCATCAATGTTGTTGAGAAAAGTAGCAACACTTTTGTAATTCTCGATGGCTAACGTTATATCTTTCAAAAACAGCACGGTAGAAAGTATTATTTGTAATTATGGATGGAATACAAGTTTGTTATTAAAGCACAAGAAAGGTCCCGTTTCAGAAGGCATTTCTGCCAAAAGAAAAATGCATTTTGATTTAAAAAAATTATGTTTACGTTCTAATCCCTCTCCTGTGAAGTAATGATGTTTGACATTCGCCTAGTTTCCTGAAACGAGTCACATTTGGGCTGTGCACACGGAGGAAGGTGGAGATGTGTACGCCCGATTAATCAATATTTATAAGGAGCAATATGTCGGTGTTCATAGGGTGGAACTAAACAAGAATTTCAACACTAGGACAGGAATTATGTTGAAATAGTAGCGGCAACTTCCTCTGGAGGGGTCCTTTAATAGAGTTGCTGGAAAATGTGTTCTCACAAAAAAACTGACAGAGATTTTACCGTCATTCTGTTACAAAACTTTACATCTGCACTGTTCTTCAAGCAAATGTGTTTTTGTAAAATTTTCTGTGGAAAATTTTAAAAGTAGTCCTTGTGCATATAATTGTACGGTTTCTTTAACTTTGCAATCAATGTTTTTTGTTTGGCACACTTACAGTGGAATTTTCTGTTACAGTGGAATTTTCCTTACACTAACAAGTGTGCTGTAATGAAGTGAACAAGATTAGTAAATCCTTGGCAGCATAGGGCTCTAGAGGTTTCTATAGCGATAATGACATTGCAATGACAGGAAATAAAATAAATGTATAGAGAATCAAATGAAAATATCCATATTCTGAAGTACTGTAGGATGTGTCATGAATCATTTTTTGAGTTGTTGATTATTTGGTAGATTTTTGAGGGGAGAAATGGAAAAGCAGCCAAATCATTGGTGCCTGTAAGATGAGGGCTGAAACATATATTAGCCCAAAAGCAAAAAATTGGTGTAAGCTGTCAGGAGGATTAGGCAAACATGACAGATAAGATGAGGTCTATTTCAAGACAAAATAAAGATAGCCTCATGAGAGTCAAAAGATAGTAAACAGAAAAATCTTTAATATATTTACTGTACTTTAATCAGTGTTTAACATCTGACAACTAGCTTAACTTAGAACATGACACAGTATGAAACATATACTGTAACCTCAGTAATGAGCATGGTGGTGAGGTGTGTAATTAAAACAATTTTTTACAGTATATTTATTGCCATTTTTTACAGTTTAAAGATCATCAGCAAAATATGACAGATAATGCCCCGTTATTCCTTCCACCTACACAAAACAGGTGGAAGGAATAACGGGAGCACATCGTGCAAAACCCTTCCCTCCCCAACACATGAACACGCCCTTCCCTCCTCTCTACCGGTAATAGCTTCAATGAATAACAACAACAAAAATGAAACAGAATGACCCTCACATCCAATGCTAGAAAATAAATTATTCAACACAAAAACAAATAATAAAAATACATTAATGAAGAAAATAAGCTAAGGTGAAACTGCTGAAAATCCCCCCAGACATCAGTAAATTCAAAAGGATCTAGTGGTACAGTCATATTAGTGACCTGTGGTAAGATCTGTATAATGTCTTCCCAATAATTGCCTAGTGGGCAGGACAAAAAAATATGCATAAGTGTGCCCAGCCCCGTTTTACACCTTGGGCAAAATGTTGAACATTTAGAATTGATCTTATTCAGTCTCTCTGGTGTAAAGTAGACCCTATGTACAATATTGACTTGCATCAACTTGTGCCTTGTGTTAAATGAAAGACGCTGAGCATCTAAAAAGAGCTTCCGCCATTTCTCATCTTCAGAAATGAGACCAAGGTCATCATGCCACTTCGTGCAAGCCTTCAGAGCTTCATCATTTTCCTCTCCAGCCAGTTTATCAGTTATAGGTTAGTAAATCTGAATTCTACCTCCCTGCTGAGTGGCAATATAATGCCTAACCTGTAGGTACTTGAAGAAATGAGTTTGAGGTAACTGAAAATGAGATGCCAGTTGTTGAAAGGATAGTAGTTCACCTTCTCTATAGAGATGACCAAATGTTTTAATTTCATTGTTGAACCAAGAAAATGTAATACTATCTCTCAGGGCTTTGGGTAAGATGGGGTTATTATAGAAAGGTGTTTGTTCATATATAGATCTAAGCCCTTCTGTTTGTTTACGGACTTCAATCCATATATTTTAAAGTGTTTTTAATGAAAAGGTTGTTTATGAGACCTAGCACAGCTTTAAGTGGGCTGATACAAGGTATAGATGCCAATGAAACAAGGGTAAGACACTCTTCTGCTATCTGCCTCAAAGAGGGTAAACGTGTTGTTGAACCTTGCCATACCCCCCCTTAAAGATGCCAAGCAATACAACTGGAAGTCAGGTAGAGTAAGCCCTCCTTCTGAGTATGGTTTGCATAAAGTTGTGAGTTTCACTGTGGGGTGTTTCCCTTTACACAGAAATGAAAAGACCTTCCTATTAAGTTGTTCGAAAAAAACTTTGGGAATAGGAAAATGAAAGGTTTGAAAAAGGTACACGAATTTTGGTAATATATTCATCTTCCCACAATTGACCCGCCCAATAAGAGAAATTGGTAAATCCTGCCATCTATCCAACTCTTCCCCAACCTTTTTGAGAAGTGGAGTATAGTTCAGTTGACGTGTCTTAATAATTTCAGAAGGAATTTGCAATCCTAGATATGTCATTTTCTGAGGTCTCCAAGAAAATGGATGGTCTAAGATTGGGTTCTGCATAGATGCCCTGTTAAAAGGCATGATTATACTCTTCAATCGTTTTTTTATATCCTGAAAAGGTCCCATATTCTTTCAGCATGTCAACTAAGGCTCGGAGTGAAATTACTGGTTTAGTGAGGTAAAGCAAAATGTCATCAGCATTTAATGAGACCAGATGTTCACACCCAATTGTACAAACACCATGGATGGATGGTTGATATCTTAAAGCTTCTGCCAGTGGCTCGATAAACAAAGAGGAAATGAGAGGACTAGCGGGACAACCCTGTCTTGTGCCACATGATAGGGAGAACTAGGAGGAAACCTTTCCATTAGTCAGGGTCTGAGCTACCGGACATTTGTACATCCATCTAATAATCAGACCCACATACAATAGGTCTGGTTCAATATTCATCCTCACTAAAAAAGGTAGTTTCATTCTATGTTGTCAAAAGCTTTTTCTGCATCTAATGAAGCCACCACTACAGTTGCTTGGTCATAATGCATAATATTAAATAATCTTCTGATATTATCAGGAGATGAGCGGTTTCTTACAAAGCCTGTTTAGTCCATATCAACCAAGTCAGGAAGAACCTTACCTAGTCTAAGATCTCTGAGTTTTGCAAGAATCTTACATGAAGTGTTCAATAAAAGATACTGGTCTATACGACCCACAAAGCAGGGGATCTTTCCCAGGTTTTAACAAAACTGTGATCAGTGCTTGTTCAAGTGTGTCTGGGAGCTTTTCTGTCTCTATGGCATAATTAAACATATTGCAAAGAGGCTCAATTAGTTTGGGTAAAAAGGATCGATAGAACTCAATAGGGAATTCATCTAACCCTGGTGATTTTCCCCCAGAAGTGTTGAAAATGGTTTCCCTAATTTCGTCAGATGTGATCTCTTTCTCCAATTACTCTCTATCCTCATCAGTTAAAGCTTGTAAATTGACTTTGTTCAAAAACTTCCCCTTCAGACTTGTACAATGTTTCATAAAACTCCCTAAAGACTAGACTAATTTCCTCAGGAACCTGAACAACTGTGTTATCGGGCTGCTTAATAGAGCTAATAACTCTACTAGTTTCCTCTTCGCCTTATCTGTGAAGCAAGCAACTTTAATGCTTTATCTCCATGTTCATAGTAGTTTTGTTTTGTTCTCCTAAGTGTGTTTTCTGCTTTGTGGGTCGTCAGGGTGTTCTATAAAAAATTTGGTCGAGTTGAGTCGTTAAATGTTATACTACGTTCATTTTCCAGATCTCTAATTTCTTTCTCCAAAAAATCTACTTGAACCTTATACATCTTACGAACACCTGAACTAAACAAAATGATTTGCCCCCTCAGATATAAAAGGAGAGCTTCCCATAAAATTAGCGGGGAGGCAGAGCTGTTACTGGTGCTAAAATAATATGTTGATATGAGTGTTCAGAAATGTTACAAATGTGGCATTAATTAGTAAGTATGTGCCAAACCTCCACCTTCTTGAGGGTGGCTGTGTTTTACTGACTGGTACTGAAGCCAGCAGGGCTGAATGATATACATCTTGGTAAATACTTATACCCAGTAGTTAAACTTCCCTTGCCTGCAGGAAAATAAATAAGTTGATTCTAGAGTAACTGTTATGGACAGGGGAGTAAAATGAGTATCATTTAACCCTTTGTTGTGAAATCTCCATACGTCTATAAGTCCAAAGTCTTTCATTTCTGCTTTTAACATTTTAGCTGCCTGCGTGAGATTGATACTATTAGAGGAAGATCTATCACTGGAAGGGTCCAGTACCAAGTTAAAATCCCCTGACGTTATTATCTCTGATGATGGGCACGTTAACTTAATAAAGATGTCTTGGTAAAATGTAGGATCATCATAGTTAGGCACATACACATTCACAATGGTAATGGGCTCAGTGTTAATGAAACATTGAATGATGACAAACCTACCCCCTTTGTCTTTAATCTGAGATTGTAGCTGAAAGGAGCAATGCTTATTAATGAGAATGGCCACCCCTCTTGCCCGGGAGGGGAAAGATGAATAGTACACTTGACCAACCCACTCACTCTTCAGTTTATCATGCTCAGAGTCAGTCAGGTGTGTCTCCTGAAGAAGATCTATATCAACCGTATGCTGCTTTAGATCATTCACAATGTGTTTGCACTTGACTGGGCATTTAGTAAATGTATAGTTATTAGGTGCCGACATTTTTAAAGAAAGGGGGGGGGGGGGGAAGATAGAAACAAAATTGTGTTGAGCGTATACAAATTGTACCAAATGAAATTATGAAAGTATAAATAGTAAACATCTCGTAAGCTAATACCCTGGCACTACCACTAACCCACCCAACCTCCTTGTAACGGCATTCAGAAGAAGGTGAGGACCAAGGTGCAGCGTGATACGTGTTCATATTATTTATTCGAAACTGAACACTAAATACAAAATAACAAAAGGAATAACCGAAACAGTTCTGACAGGTGATACAAACACTAAACAGAAAAATAACCACCCACAACTAACAGTGGGAAAACAGGCTACCTAAGTATGGTTCTCAATCAGAGACAACGATAGACAGCTGCCTCTGATTGGGAACCATACCAGGCCAAAACATAGAAATACAAAACCTAGACATACAAACATAGAATGCCCACCCACATCACACCCTGACCAAACAAAAAATAGAAACATACAAAGCAATCTACGGTCAGGGCGTGACACTCCTCCCCAAATGAGGGAGTTAAAGAACCCATATCCTTAGACGCTAGTCTTTAAGATAGATGTACCTGCTATGCATAGCATCGCCCGAATTAGGTTAATTCTAAATGATATGTATATGGCATTAAAAGTGCATTGACGGTTCCCTGTAACATGAAAATGTTGTCGGTCGAGTAACAAAATACAATTTGAATCAAAGCGACAAACATTGGCAACAATAATGACCAGACTATTTAGCCCCACTATAGCATTTCAACAACAAAAAGACAAAAAAACAGATGATGCCTTCATGGTCACCAACAGTGCCTACCTGTACATCCAAATGTCAACCAATCGGCATTCCCCAAGGTGCCCTGAAACCTGTGCCTCGCGGCGACAAAAGCCATGACCACAAACTCGCCCAAGCAGCACAGGAAAAAAATACATAAAGCTATGATGAATAAATGAAAACCTTTGCCAGACGATAACTATCATCCCTCAAATATAAAATAGGGACAGTTAGTTAAACAATCACCATCATCCTGAGCATGTACGCACACACACAACTGTAAAGCTATCAGCTAGCTGGCAATTAGGCGGCCAGCCTAAGCCTAAGTGTGTAGCTTATCCCTGCCTCGGCATCACTAACGCTAACATACATCACTAACAATAAACAAGCCAGCAAACGTAATAAAGTAATATAAACAACATAGTTAGGCTTGAAACCCAGTCTAAAGCCACATAACTATCTAACCAAACCGGACTGGACCTCTATGAGTAAAATAAAAGTATATAGAAAGAATGTAACTGCCTGGCATAGTGTGGTTGTAGCTATAGTCACACCCTTGTAAACTTAGCGAGCTGGTTAAATAGCACATCCAACATTAGCTATGATCCAACATTACAGTACCTCGCCAGTCATTATCACACTAGCCATCTAGCCAGCCAGGCATGCCAGCCAGTCGATCCTATGAGTCATTTCATTGTATCCTCTAAATAGACACGCTCCTGCATGGGGCTTGATTACTCTCCGGGCTTTGAGAAGTTTAACTGCTGTGGGGGACTGTTGACTGCTGTCTCCGAGGCCTCATCTCTCCTCCTCATCTCTCCTCCTCATCTCTCCTCTCCTGCTGTAGACTGTCTGTCTGTCTGTCTGTCTGTCTGTCCTGCAAAGTTATTTATGTTGTTGTTCGGTCGGTTTGGCATATCAAGGAAATATGGACAAACCTGCAAAAAAAAAAAAAACTGTGTGGCTCCAACAAACAATGGGAAGCAAAAAAGACGTGGGTTCAGGCCGTCAGTGGTGACTCGACAAAAGCTTTCTGTACTTTATGCCGTCAGGAATTCTCAATTGGCCATGGAGGGGAGAATGACCTAACTCAGCATGCATCCACAGAAATACACAATATGGCGACGCTAGCTAAAGGTGCTAGCAATATCGGTGCATTCTTCGTGACGTCTACTGCGGAAAATGACAAAATCGCGGCAAGTGAAGCCTCGTACGTGTACCACGCGGTTAAACACGGACTCGGCTACAACGGCACCGACTGTCTTGTTCGGCTCAACGGTGCTTTTGTTTCATGACTCAAATGTTGTGACGAAGATGCACTTGGGAAGAACGAAAGCTGAGATGATGACAATGAATGTTTTAGGACCGAAGACCGTGCGGGATATTGTGGATGATCTGTCCCCGGCCGAAGGTGAGCCCGTGTATTTCTCAGTGACGCCTCCAACAAGGGAAAGAGAAACATGTCTCCAGTGTGTGAGAGATATTTCTCTGTGTCTGATGGAGTGCAGCGCAAGTTACTTGACTTTTATAAAGACAGTGATGAAACCGCATATGGCCAGATCAAGCTCAGAGAGCAACTGCGTGCATTTTTTTGCATTTGTTGACATTGAGTGGCGTGAAATTCTGCAACATGTTTGCACACAATGGCTTTCTCTTCATCCAGCTGTCGATCGTCTCCTGCAAAGCTGGCCAGCTCTTACTTTAGGTCTTCAGGTCCCTTGGGGGGACCTGCCCTGTGGCACTGAAGAGTATTTTTGAGTGTGAAGAAAAAACGGAAGCTGCTGAGATTTATCGGTGCTTTTTCCGCAACGTGGGGTGTGTTCTTGACCAACTCGTAACAAAGCTGGAGGAAACAACGCACTGCATCACAGGTGTTTACGAGGAAGTCCAACATTTCTAAATGAAGATGCTTCAGCAGGAACAGGACAGCTTTTTTGGATACCAGACCAAGCAGCTGATGGACAAACAATTGTCAGCACAAAGGGCCAAGCAGCAACAGGACTTTGTGAAGTTCTATGACACTGTCATTACATACATTGACAAGTGGTTTGATTTCACACCAGAAAATGTATTGGTGAAATTGAAACCGATCAGCCTCTATGAGGAGCTCTCCTTCACTGACCTGGAGCAGGTGGTGGTTGCCCTCAAAATGACAGAGACAGTCAGTATGGACCAACTCTATGAAGAGTTTTGTGCTAGCCAAGAGGAAATACAGAAAGCCAGACAGGATACCACAAAATCCACCAGTGAGAAGTGGGTGGCAGTTTTCCAAAACCTAGGGAAAGCCAACTTGATCAACATGTTCAGGATTGTCTCATTTGTCCTCAGTGTGCCAGGCTCAAATGCCTTTGTAGAGAGGATTTTCTCTCTGATGACCATTAAATGGTCAGACTCAAGAAACAGATGCAGGACAGAGGCTCTGTGAAAGAGCTGATCAAAAATGAACTTCAAATATCTGTGAACTGTGACTTGTCATGTAAGGACTTCTCTCTGGCTATGCAAAAGGACAAAGGACTGCTTGAATTTTTTTATTCAAAAAAAATATATATATTTCACCTGTATTTAACCAGGTAGGCTAGTTGAGAAGCTAGTCTTTTCCTCTTTTGCATTTGAAATGTTTATTATTTTTTGCTATAAAAATCCAAATGGTGATTTCTTTGATCATTTATTTTGAGGTTTATTCACATAAGTTTACATAATGATACAGTTTTAGCAAAGCTATAGACTAAATAGAATATACAAATGTTTTGCATTTCCAATTGAATATGAATATGAATATACGCACACAATTCATTCACACAACACCATACCCACACCGCCATGGCACCGTGCACTGGCACGCCACCTTTTGTCCCTTATTTGGTAGTCTGTCTGTCTGTGTCTCTGCCTCAGTCTCAGTATCACCTCCTCCAGGGGACATACAACGGAGAGAAATACCTAAACCTCTATTCTCATTACTAGTTGGTAGCAGGGTTGAAAGATAAGGAACAGAAAGGTTTGTTGTGGGACTGACCTTTTAAAAATGTTCCTCAAAAAAAAGCGAGAGGAAACACAACATTAGCATGGATCAAGGGAATAATCTAACAACAATGTACCAGTGAGGAAATACTGTACGCAGACTGGAGATTAGGGCTGACTGATATCGTCTTCTGAGGTATATGGATCCACATACCGGTATGGAGTTTTACAATACCACCTACAAAGGTATTTGATATATAGCGCTAAATAAACTGTCACTTTTGTCCTAGTTTGGTTGAGTATTAAACAATCCGAATGGAGAGAGCCAAGAAAAACCATTCAGAATTAATTTGTTGCCATTCAAGGGTCACGCGGTGCTCATAAAACATATTTAGAACTTGTATTATACAGAAACAATAAATATCGTCAAATATCGCCATACTATGAAAAATGTTGTGATATGATATTTTGGCCATATCACCCAGACTTACTGGAGATGTGTTATTTATTTTGCTCAGTGGCTAAAAATCAAACCCCCATATTCTGGTTGGCCAACAGTGTCACTGGTAAAGAAAATAACTGGAACCAAATTAAGTAGAACATAGAACATGGAAAATAACATGAAAAATAGCATGTTCCCATAGCTGGAATGGTGTGTGTGTGAGGCAGGGGTTTGTTTGTTTCATCCAGCTTTCATCTCCTGTTAATCTAGGACATGATCAAAGTGTTTTTCTCCTGTTCTCTATGTGCTTTTGTTCCCATTTTTATAAATTCCTCTATGATTAAACATAACAGAATCAAAAGGAAATTCCCACAAGGAATGTAAGAGAATGAAAACAGAACATTTGTAAATATTTCACACCCGCACCTATTTCAACACATTGACTTTGGAAATGTGGACCACCACCAAAGACACGTGCCACAAAAATACAATAACAGCCAGTGTGAATAAAAAAACAGACCATCTACGGCAGGGGTATTGCGCTCCCGAGTGGTGCAGCAATCTAAGGCACTGCATCTTAGTGCAAGTAGTGTCACTACAGTCCCTGGTTTGATTCCAGGCTGTATCACATCCGACCGTGATTGGGGGTCGCATAGGGCGGCGCGCAATTGGACCAGCGTCGCCCAGGTTTGGCCGGGGTAGGCCGTAATTGTAAATAAGAATTTGTTCTTAACTGACTTGCCTAGTTAAATACAGGTTAAATTAAAAACATATATACTACCGTTCAAAATTGGGGTCACTTCGAAATGTCCTTGTTTTTGAAAGAAAAGCAATTTTTTTGTCCATTAAAATAACATCAAATTGATCAGAAATACAGTGTAGACATTGTTAATGTTGTAAATGAATTTTGTAGCTGGAAGAGGGGACTCCGGGATGCTGGCCTTCTAGGCAGAGATCCTCTGTCCAGTGTCTGTGTTCTTTTACCCATCTTAATCTTTTATTTTTATTGGCCAGTCTGAGATATGGCTTTTTCTTTGCAACTCTGCCTCGAAGGCCAGCATCCTGGAGTCTGTTTCTCAAACTAGACACTCTAATGTACTTGTCCTCTTGCTCAGTTGTGCACCGGGGCCTCCCACTCCTCTTTCTATTCTGGTTAGAGACAGTTTGCACTGTTCTGTGAAGGGAGTAGTACACAGCGTTGTACAATATATATATATATATTCAAATCCTACCCTGGAGCTCTGGAGTACTGCTGGTTATACCTGATAAGTAATTGCACCCACCTGGTGTCCCAGCTCTAAACCAGTCCCTGATTAGAGGGGAAGAATGAAAGAAAGCATTGAAACTGGCTTTAAGGTCCTGATTTAAATTTGAGGGACCTACAGTAACAGCATTGAAAAAATTAAACACAAGTGATACATTTCATGACGAGTAGAACTTCATAGTGGTTCCTGACTGGGCTTAACATGGTTTAGCTACCCCAGCTAACCACCTTTAACTACTACTACATAATTCAACAACGCCAGTCAATCAGGAAGTCCAGACACTTTCCCCTGGCCATCGCTCAGAAGAGGCAGCTTGGTGGCAATCTGCTATCGACATCAGCCTGCAATCTGAGAGCCTTGTCATATTGAACCACGCAATGCAGCTCTGTCATGTCAGATTGTGTGGCATCTACCACACAAGTACAAACACTGATGCAGACAGACAGGCAGCTCCACAGCTCCAGCCTCGCACACATCTCACGCCATTCAGGTCCAACGGTAAACATTGAGATTAAACAAACTATAAACACTCCGTGGTATTCACGTTTCCGTTGTGTTGCATACCTCGGAAAAGGCCTGCCAAACTGTGCATCCTGTAAATCCTGTATAGATGTGCATCCTGTAAATCCTCAACAGAGTTTGGAGGTAGGGACATAATTATGGGGTATAAGGGACTGCCCTCCGAAGCATCACAAAGGGAGTTTGTGAACTGACCCCCTCAATGGGTGATATGGTCTGTCTTCTGTGGCATTAGTCAGGCCCTTGATGACCATGTGGCCTGACCAGGAAAAACTCCAGGCACTGGTTTTATGCTTCTGGCCCTAGTATGTGTACCCATCTCAGTGAGTAACATGTCTGTAGGTACATGCCTAAGGTTAGGGACATCAGTTGTATTGTAGAGCAACCAATGTGACCAAATACTGTATAGCAACCCTTTATCACCAATTTCGGTTTCCAATCTCTCCAAAATAGTGTGGTGATCGATGATAGCAAAAGCAGCACTAAGGTCTAGGAGCACGAGGACAGATGCAGAGCCTCGGTCTGATGCCATCAAAAGGTAATTTACCATCTTCACAAGTGCAGTCTCAGTGCTATGAAGGGGTCTAAAACCAGACTTAAGCGTTTCGCTTACAGTCGTGGCCAAAAGTTTTGAGAATGACACAAATATTAATATCCACAAAGTTTGCTGCTTCAGTGTCTTTAGATATTTTTGTCAGATGTTACTATGGAATACTGAAGTATAATTATAAGCGTTTCATAAGTGTCAAAGTGTCACGATCGTCATAATGATTGGACCAAGACGCAGCGTGATATGTTTCCATCCCTTTCATTAGGAAGAGAAAACTCAAAGAACAAAACAATAAAGCGAACAAACGAAACGTAAAGCTAAATATAATGCTCACAATGCTATACATAGTCAAGATCTCACAAATCACAATGGTGAAATGGCTACCTAAATATGATCCCCAATCAGAGACAACGATAAACAGCTGCCTCTGATTGGGAACCATAATAGGCCAACATAGAAATATAATTCACCTAGATAACCCACCCTTAATCACACCCCAACCTAACCAACATGGAGAATAAACAGCTCTCTATGGTCAGGGCGTGACACAAAGGCTTTTATTGACAGTTACATGAAGTTGATGCAAAGAGCCAATATTTGCAGTGTTGACCCTTCTTTTTCAATATCTCTGCAATCCACCCTGGCATGCTTTTTTCCGGATTCCCCAAACAATCGGAAAGGGGATTCATCAGATAAAATGACTTTACCCCAGTCTTCAGCAGTCCAATTCCTGTACCTTTTGCAGAATATCAGTCTGTCCCTGATGTTTTTCCTGGAGAGAAGTGGCTTCTTTGCTGCCATTCTTGACACCAGGCCATCCTCCAAAAGTCTTCACCTCACTGTGCGTGCAGATGCACTCACACCTGCCTGCTGCCATTTCTGATCAAGCTCTGTACTGGTGGTGCCCCGATCCCGCAGCTGAATCAACTTTAGGAGATGGTCCTGGCGCTTGCTGGACTTTCTTGGGCGCCCTGAAGCCTTCTTCACAATAATTGAACCACTCTCCTTGAAGTTCTATGATCCGATAAATGGTTGATTTAGGTGCAATCGTACTGGCAGCAATATCCTTGCCTGTGAAGCCCTTTTTGTGCAAAGCAATGATGACAGCACGTGTTTCCTTGCAGGTAACCATGGTTGACAGAGGAAGAACAATGATTCCAAGCACCACCCTCCTTTTGAAGCTTCCAGTCTGTTATTCGAACTCAATCAGCATGACAGAGTGTTCTCCAGCCTTGTTCTCGTCAACACTCACACCTGTGTTAATGAGAGAATCACTGACATGATGTCAGCTGCTCCTTTTGTGGCAGGGCTGAAATGCAGTGGAAATGTTTTTGGGGGATTCAGTTCATTTGCATGGCAAAGAGGGACTTTGAAATTAATTGCAATTCATCTGATCACTCTTCATAACATTCTGGAGTATATGCAAATTGCCATCATACAAACTGAGGCAGCAGACTTTGTGAAAATGTATATTTGTGTCATTCTCAAAACGTTTGGCCACGACTGCATATTGTTTGTCTTCAGGAAGGCAGTGAGTTGCTGCGTAACAGCTTTTTCAAAAACTTTTGAGAGGAATGGGAGATTCAATATAGTTTTTTATATTTTCTGGGTCAAGGTTTGGCTTTTTCAAGGGAGGCTTTATTACTGCCACTTTGAGTGAGTTTGGTACACATCCGGTGGATAGAGAGACGTTTATTATGTTCAACATAGGAGACTGGATTATCACAAACAAAATACAAAATAATAAACAAAGTCTTAAAACTGTCTTAACATGGTTCTCCACAGCTGTTGTGTTGTGGCTGGCAGTCAGAGGACAACATGACAGAGAGTGTTTGTTCTGCATCCGTATTGACTCCCTAAGAGAAATGAGAGCAGTTCCAAAACCATCAGAACATACATCACAAACATGCTGCAAATTGGCAGGCCTGGCAATCTAAAGTTCACTTCAGTTCAGACATGTGATGGGTGGTGATGACATCTAATCTACCTTCCTCCTCCTCACCCCTCCCTTCCTCCTCCTTCCATCACACAAACATCCAGAAAGTGACAAGACAAGCAGACAAGTGACACGACAAGCAGACAAGACAAAGAAACAGTGTGAAGTCGTCTTGTTGCACAAACGAAGAAGCTGCTTAATGAATTGGCAGTCTCCCCACTTCCCCTGCCAACCAGTGGTGAGCATCTCAACAATATGGCCCAGGCATCTGTTTCTCAGCCAGTAGGTCCCCATCTCTCCCATCCTTCTTTTGTTTCCCTACCCCTTTTATTTATTCATCCTCATTTCATCTCCACCGGTTTCCCCAGGATGTACACCCTCACTATGCTGTGTTCCTAATTACCTCAAGGCTACTCATTACCAGTGACACATTGAACATCTCCTCAGCAGAACCAGACAACAAATAGAGCTTACCATCATGCTGTGATCTGTATTGATACAAAGGGAGATAAAGAAAAGCTTTTATCTTTTTACAAAATGCTACACAGGGGCGTGAATGGAGTATGTTCTTACATTGTAACATGACTACAGCGCTGGGGTAAGAAATTGTCAAAGGAGTTGGCCTTGCTTGAGAGAACATAGAACTGTAGATGCAGAGAGGTTGATCTAGTTCTTTCTAAGGTATAGTGATTCTCCCTGAAGTGGGTATACTGTACGTCTGGCATGGACAGCTCCACATTGGCACCATTGACAGAACCTACTGGGAGTGCTACCTCTATACGTTTACAGAGAGAACACTTCCTGTAGAGGTCAATGAGCCTCTGCTATTGTCTTACAACAGGAAGCTCTAGATGTTTCACAGTTCTAAACGTGTCTCTTTTACGGAAATAAACGTTTGTCAAACTGCCAAGGAGCCAGATTTTCCCAATTGGTTAATCAATGACGGATCTGACCATTTTGTCCTTATTCTCTCCTGCTTATATTTGGTGTTTGACCATCTCTTAACACTCAGCCATACACTTGTTTTACTATTGCTGCAGTAGACTCCTGCTCTGGCTGTCTACATCTGAGGGTCCAGCATTGGTCGTCCAGAGAGGCTGAGTGAGGCTGCCGTCTTAAGGGGATTGGCCACAGTCACACTCCACAAGACAAGCTCCAATGATCCATGAATTGAGTCTTAACCACAGCACCGTGGACCACATTAGATCTACAGCTTCCTTTCTATGAACAGGACTGGGAGAGATGGGGGGATTGGTAATGAGAGAGAGAGAGAGATAACGAGAGAGAGAGAGAGCTAGAGTATAAAAAAGACAGAGAAAGAGAAGAGAGAGAGATAGGAGTTGAGATTAAAAGCAGTAGGGCTCAATTACCCAATTTTTTCTGCTGCCACCCCTGATTGGAGAGCTGGAACATCTCACCTTCTTCTATGAGTTAATTAGTGTTTGTTGGGGAATCATTTCAAACAAGGGATGCTTTTGTGTTATTACATCGAATGGCAAGCTGTTAGATAATAATAAACATTTGATTACGCATAATTACATAGGGAATGTCAGCAGAGCGAGCGGGCTGCAAAAAAAAGAGAATTACAGATATTTCCAAACACTGCTCTGGAACTCTCAATCCTGGCAAAAATGTTGTCATTATAAACACATAATAAGCTCAGTAGTGTTCACCGCAACTCAATATCCCTGTCTCTCTCACTTGCTCCTTCTCTCTCACGTGTGCTGTCTGTCTGTCTCTCTAGCTCTCTTTTACACACAAACCACACATTCACTACACACACACACACACACACAAACAGACAGGTTGAAAAATCATTTCAGACAGATTTCCATGCATCTGGGATGACGGCAGGCCAGTTCAAACCGCTTCTGGACGTTTGGAGACAGAGAGCGACAGGGAAAGCCAAGCTGGATTTGTGCTGTGTGTATTTAGAAAGCTGTTCATGAGGGGAAGGCAAATAGCACCAATGCTCAAACAGAGGCACAGAGTCATTATTTGCAGTCGTGTTTATTGTGAGGCTATTGGAACGTATGCCCTCCTCTCCTCCCTAGGAATAGAGAGAGATAGCAGAAAGAGGGAGAAGAGAGAGGAGGAATAGAACAGGCCCCTAGGAGAGCACACATCGTTATAAAGTCGGATTCAACATAATTATAATCAGTTCAGTTCATTTCACAGCACAGTAATAATATCGCAAAATAATCATTGCAAGATCACAAAATGGGCTTAGTATTTCAGGATGAACGTTAATCGTAATTATGGCTATAAACTCTATTTTTCCCTTCGCATCACATGATAACCCATATGTGCTCTATCTGCTGCCAGGGCTAGTGGACTTTTCTTGTTTTACTGGAAATGAAAGAAAACTGTTGAGGTACCACAGGATGGGTTTCAGGTTGAAAAGGCTCCTTCATCATCTCAGGCCCTGATTTCTCCCTGCAGAGCCTCTAAAAGCTCCATATACACAGAGGATCCACCGTGGCAGTATTACAGGTACAGAACAAAGCCGAGCTGGCGATGACATGAATGATCTATCACACTCAGCCACCTGCTTCCCAAAAAGAAGGCCATTTAAATGCCACATCTGCTCCGAGCCACCATCCACTAGAACAGAGCCGAATACATGCGCACGCACGCACGCACACACACACACACACACACACGCACGCACGCACGCACGCACGCACGCACGCACGCACGCACGCACACACACACACACACACACACACACACACACACACAACACACAAGGCAGCAGTCTGTGGTGCCTGATGCCCAGTCCAACCTCATTTTCAGGTCATGGTACCGTAGAGCGTTTGGAGAGTCACATGTCTAGGGATGGCTTTGGCGTTGGACAGCAGGCAGGGGCCTGGGATCATGGGAAACCTCTGGATGTCACTGATGCAAGGCTTCACAGACCAACCGAGGCCCATGGTGACCGCAGACCTCCAGACTAATCTCCAACAGACCCGGCCACCTGTCTGCTCTTGGCCCATTGACTGGACAACTGGACACCAATCCCCTTATTCCTTCCCCTCTCACTGTTTGGTTATCCATAGGGAGGGTATTATATTTGTGCTGTGCTGTGGTCAGTAAGGGATCAGTCCTGGCCATGTGTGTCTGTGTCTGTGTTTAGTTTTTATTGGGCTGAGGCTGCTTTTTTTCAGCCACAGCAGGCAGGGAGGCCAGCTGTGGCTCTGAGGAGACTGCTGAGGCTATTTTAATGAACTGTCTGCATCAGGGTGATGAATAGCTGTGTCTGAGCTCTCTGTCTGCCACCTTTCGAAGATGCTTCCACCAGGCCTTTTCACATATTGCATCTAAAGCCACAAAATACCACAACATCCTCCCCAACACACACAGGAAAAACGCCCACAAACACAGACACAAAAGCACACACACAGACACACACAAATAGTATGCTTAGTAAATTGAAGTTGTAGCAGGTCTAGTATAACATAGAATGGTACCGTAGACACTTTACTTTAGATAGTAAGGATGTTGCGTGCAGTATCTGAGTGTTAGAAGAGATGTACTGTAGGTTGCATGGGGGGAGAAGACATAGAAAACATAAAACCACAGTCTTTTTTGTCAGAGTAAGCGAGAAAGAGAGCGAGCGAGCGAGGGAAAGAGAGCGAGAGAGAGAGCGAGAGAGAGTGGGAAAGAGAGAGAGAGAGAGAGAGAGAGAGAGAGAGAGAAAGAGAGAGAAAGAGAGAGAAAGAGAGAGAAAGAGAGAGAGAGAGAGAGAGAGAGAGAGAGAGAGAGAGAGAGGGAAAGAGAGAGAGCGAGAGAGAGAGAGAGAGAGAGAGAGAGAGAGAGAGAGAGAGAGAGAGAGAGAGAGAAAGAGAGAGAAAGAGAGAGAAAGAGAGAGAAAGAGAGAGAAAGAGAGAGAGAGAGAGAGAGAGAGAGAGAGAGAGAGAGAGAGAGAGAGAGGGAAAGAGAGCGAGCGAGAGAGAGTGGCTGGCTCCATACCACTGTTCATTAGCAATGAACCATAACCCTTCCATTTCTTCCCTTTTCACGGCAGATTTATTCTCCTTTGCAGTAGCGGTTGGAACACTGGACCGCTGCAGCATTACAGACTATCCTGTCAGGATCTTACAGTTACGTCACAGAACGGAACATGCTCCTTAAATTAAGGACACGCTAAGGGAGCCTTCCCAGACCAAGCTTCCAGCAGCTCCAGTGGCACTTGGCGAGATGTCTTCTTATTAGACCCATTACCATGATACAAGTGTCCATATCAGTCTAGATCCACCACCAACAACAATCCATTCTATTCCCAGAAGTGCCTTAGGCCCTGTCAGAGCAGGATCCAACCACTCCTAATGTTAACTTAGCTAGTGTCCATCAAGATAGCTCCTCGCTCCTTTTCCAACACCATCAAGTCCATACACACTGTCAATGAGATGAACCAAGTGCACCATTCTACTCTTGATTCCTCCTTAGTTAGACCTCCCCATTAGCAAACAACGGGACTGTCAGCCAGTGGAATAGTGGCCCTTTAATTAATCTTCCAGGATTGTGGAAGGATTGTTTTATCAAAGCATATCAAGGTAATTTGCTTATAAATCATCTTTCATTAGACTGAATCGCTTCGTGATTGTTCTGACTGACAGTCCCGCTTTCATGCTTATATTCAGTTGGTTTCGGATGACTCTGGGGTATCGGGTTACATATCCACAGGATTGGAGGCTCAGGAGTCCAGCCTTTATGCTCATTCGCAGATTGGACTGACAAAACCTCGCTGAGGTCATGACGAATCAGTAGTCGGTAGCCAACTCTGTGGTATGTTCCCAGAGGGAGAGAGACAACAATGAATGACAGCAGTGCCCCTGGAAATATATATTTTTTCCCCTGACCACTAGTTATATGAAAACAATTTCAGTAATCAGGCAGCTGAAATCTTATATCATGTCAACTGTAAAGTTGATTATTTGAGCATATGTATTTTTCATAAATAGGTGGATCATAGCATTTTAAATTTGAAAATGAAATCTACGATGTACTATTTTTCATACTATTTACTATAGCAGTACATACTAGTGCAAAACGTGCATAATCATAGATAAATAATGAATAAAAATAAAAACAGCCTGGTCTCATAGACTAGACGTAACATAGTAAATGTAAATCGGAGACGCTAAAATTAGTATGATATGTTACGTTTGATATAATTACATTAGACACAAGGCTACTTAAGAAAAAAATGAAAGTACGTGGTTGGTCAGGGTGGAAGGGTAGGTGTAAAACACGAACTTCTAGCAACCCAAAAGTTGTTCGAATCTCATCACGGACAACATTAGCATTTTAGCTAATTAGCAACTGCTCTTTTGAGTCACCTCTGGATGGTATTGTCTGATAAATGACTGGAATGTAATGTAAATATTGAGCGACTTCACTGCAGGTGAATTGTATGTTTTAAAATTCAATAAAAATGAATTCAAAATGTTGCAACTACTTAGTACTTTGCAACTACTTTGCAACTACTTAGCATGTTAGCTAACCCTAACCCTTTAACCTAACTCCTAACCATAACCCCTAGCCTAGCTAACATTAGAATTAGCCAGATAGCTAACGTTAGCCACAACAAATTGGAATTAGTAACATATCATATGTTTAGCAAATTCGTAACTTGTAACATATAACATCATAACATATGTTTAGAAAATTCGTATTGTATGAACTGTAATTCGTAAGATATTGTATGACTTGCATGACTTGTATGACTTATATTTACCATGTTATGTCTACCCCTGAGTCCAGGTTGAAAAAAAGCTAAACATTTTAGCTTTGTAACAGTATAAGGCATTACTAGGTACTGTTCTCGTGAAGATTTGTTTAATATGGCCATCCACTTAAAATGTACAGGGAGGATGATCTGTACATCTTTGCATAAGGACTGACCGACTACATTATATCTCCATTTGGTCTCTCTTCAGCATGTGTTACAGTGGTGAGCTCTGCACACCTCATTTCAAAAGAAAATGTACCAAAACTCTTCATAGGATTTATTAGGCCGCTGAAAGCAGATAAGAGAACTAAATGACAGAATTTACACTCAGTTCTGATAGATCAGTTTTTTTAAAAAGGGTGCTATTCTGGGTTGAAAGTCAGATTATTGGGGATGCGTGTCCAGAGCTGGAAGCCAACTTCATTGGGGTAAAGATCTACCAGAACTTTCTCTGTATGTGGACCTGTTCCACAAAAATAAATACTGCATATGGCTGAAGAATTGCAGCATTTAACTGGAGCTAACTCTGCAAATAGCACTAATGGGTGATTTGAAAAGTTCCGAATTTTTGTGAAACAGCACAGTTAAAAATACATGGTAAATATAAATCAAATTGGATGGTCTTCAGAGTTAGATGGGGTGAGGTTGAGGGTAGCTGAAGGATGGGATTAGAAAAACAATCAAAAGATAACTCTTGTAAAATATATTGTGTCTGTAAAATGTATACAGTATGTAAAAGCTGGAAGTAGAAGCCTAAGTGTTGATGTCCATTAGTTTACTCCAATCAGGGAAGAGGTGGTAGGGTTATGGAAAATAATAAAGGAAAGTATTTTAGGGGTCATGACCACTATATATATATATATATATATATATATATACACATATACACACACACAGTGAGGCGAACAAGTATTTGATACACTTGTAACGATCGTCTATTGCCTCCTCCTCGGACGGTGCACATTTGTGGCCTGCTAGAGGTAATTTTGCAGGGCTCTGGCAGTGCACCTCCTTGCACTAAGGCGGAGGTAGCGGTCCTGCTGCTGGGTTGTTGCCCTCCTACAGCCTCCTCCACGTCTCCTGATGTACTGGCCCATCTCCTGGTAGCGCCTCCATGCTCTGGACACTACGTTGACAGACACAGCAAACCTTTTTGCCACAGCTCGCATTGATGTGCCATCCTGGATGAACTGCACTACCTGAGCCACTTGTGTGGGTTGTAGACTCCGTCTCATGCTACCACTAGAGTGAGAGCACTGCCAGCATTCAAACGTGACCAAAACATCAGCCAGGAAGCATAGGAACTGAGAAGTGGTCTGTGGTCACCACCAGCAGAATCACTCCTTTTTTGGGGGTGTCTTGCTAATTGCCTATAATTTCTACCTTTTGTCTATTCCATTTGCACAACAGCATGTGAAATTTATTGTCAATCAGTGTTGCTTCCTAAGTGGACAGTTTGATTTCATAGAAGTGTGATTGACTTGGAGTTACATTGTGTTGTTTAAGTGTTCCCTTTATTTTTTTGAGCAGTGTATATAGTACCAGTCAAAAGTTGACATACCTACTCATTCAAGAGTTGTTCTTTATTTTTACTATTTTCTACATTGTAGAATAATAGTGAAGACATCAAAACTATGAAATAACACATATGGAATCATGTAGTGACCAAAAAAGTGTAGATTTAAGATTCTTCAAAGTAGCCACCCTTTGCCTTGATGACAGCTTTGCACACTCTTGGCATTCTCTCAATCAGCTTCACCTGGAATGCTTTTCCAACAGTCTTGAAGGAGTTCCCACACATGCTGAGCACTTGTTGGCTGCTTTTCCTTCCCTCTGCAGTCCAACTCATCACAAACCATCCATATAGTGTTGAGGTCGGGTGATTGTGGAGGCCAAGTCATCTGATGCAGCACTCCATCACTCTCCTTCTTGGTCAAATAGCCCTTACACAGCCTGGAGGTTTGTTGGGTCATTGACCTGTTGAAAAACAAATGATAGTCCCACTAAGCGCAAACCAGATGGGATGGTGCATTGCTGCAGAATGCTGTGGTAGCCATGCTGGTTAAGTGTACCTTGAATTCTAAATAAATCACTGACAGTGTCACCAGCAAAGCACCCCCACAACATCACACCTCCTCCTCCTCCATGCTTCACAGTGGGAACCACACATGCGGGGATAATCCGTTCACCTACTCTGCGTCTCACAAAGACACACCGGTTGGAACCAAAAATCTCAAATTTGGACTCATCAGACAAAAGGACAGATTTCCACTCAGATTTCTATTGTACATTGCTCATGTTTCTTAGCCCAAGCAAGTCTCTTCTTATTATTGGTGTCCTTTAGTAATGCATTCTTCGCAGCAATTCGACCATGAAGGCCTGATTCACGCAGTCTCCTCTGAACAGTTGATGTTGAGATGTGTCTGTTACTTGAACTCTGTGAAGCATTTATTTGGGCTGCAATTTCTGAGGCTGGTAACTCTAATGAACTTATTCTCTGCAGCAGATGTAACTCTAGGTCTTCCTTTTCTGTCGCGGTCCTCATGAGAGCCAGTTTCATCATAGCGCTTGATTGTTTTTGCAACTACACTCTTAGAAACTTTCAAAGTTCTTGAAATGTTCAGAATTGACTGACATTCATGTCTTAAAGTAATGATGGACTGTCATTTCTCTTTGCTTATTTGAGCTGTTCTTGCCATAATATGGACTTGGTCTTTTACCAAATATGTCATATATTTTGTATACCAGCCCTACCTTGTCACAACACAACTGATAGGCTCAAACGCATTAAGAATAGAAATTCCACAAATTAACTTTACAAGACACACCTGTCAATTGAAATATATTCCAGGTGACTACCTCATGAAGCTGGTTGAGAGAATGCCAACAGTGGTACTGTATATACAGTGTTATGTAACAAAACGTGGAAAAAGTCAAGGGGTCTGAATACTTTCCGAATGCACTGTATATATATATTTACAAAAAAAATATATGGGGGATTGGAAATGATGCAGACAATTACACTAATGGAAGCTATAATCTATCTGCAGTATTAAAGCTGATTTATTTTATAAATAAATACTGCAATGGTCATTTACACTTCGACAGGTCATTGTACTTTGGTTACCCAAACAGCTATGTTAATCAGCACAGAAAGACATACAGATCACACACAGTATGTTATCTTAACCAGCTGTCAGAAAAGGTAGCATCAAGCACCAAAATAGTATCAAAATGTAGCATGGTTTATTAATGGCAATATCCATTACGAAATTCCCTATCATTATAAGGTTCCTGTTTCATATGGCCTGGTACTCCTCTCCTATTATGGGACTGGATAATAAAATAACTGGTGGTTTTAACGAGACAATCAGTTCACACACTTCATTAATTAGACTCGCCAAGATGTACAATCACCCACATGCATGCGCAGTCCCCAGCCCACAGAGACTTATTTCCCTCTTTAATTCTGCAGTTCCTCGCCTACATTGGCTCTTGTTTTGTCAGCATGTGTGGGAGACAAAATAATTGCCTCTATATTTCCTGAATTGATTTCTTGCACAGTTCTTAATACAGTGGTCAGGCCTGCACTGAAGAGTAGGCGTCTGCCTTCTTACTGTGGGTTTGTGTTTCAAAGCAACACGCATGCACACACGAACAAACACTGCGTCCATGACAGCATCTTTAATGTCTTTTAAAAGCAGAACAATTAGTCTCAGTAAGAGTTAGGGCGGGGGCCATATTTCCTCTCAGTCTCATTATGGGGGCTAACATTACCCACACAACGGAAGAACCACTCAAAGAAAATACTTATGGCTCTCTGGGCGCGATCGATGATTTTGCTGTGTAATCTATGGTTACAGATATGCACCTTAAGCTACTAACCTAAACACCATAAATTGATTTTTTGTCGATTATCATGCCGACTGTCACTAAGAGAGGTCATTGTTAATGTTGCTGTGGTGTTCGAAATGTCCACGTCATTTCCGGGCGAGAGTATCTGCTGGTGTTGTGTTTAGTAACAGTGTTCACTCGTTAACATTGATTTGTTAGTTCTTCGTCAGTTTTTTCATTAAGTGTTTGTTTTTGTCTACTTTTCGGCCTGTTGTTTGTGAAGTAGGGTTACCGGAGTTTTGTGACTTTTATAACGTTGGTTTATAAGTGCTAGCTAGCTTGCTAGTTGCCTACCTTTGAGTCTGGACTGCTACGATCACCTCCACCTGCCTGAATTCTTCCTCTGATCGCTGGCCTCCTGGTTCCCTGACCCAGCTCTGGATTATTTCTTTAGGAATGTATCTAGATTGGATTTTCCTCACCATACCTCCCTCTGGAATACCTATCCAATTAACCTATTTCACTCTTCCACGGCCCGTGCTTATTTTTCTCTTCTGGCGAGGGTTGCAGAGGGTCTGAAACTTTCCGGGACATTTCTGGAAATTTTCCATGGGAAGTTAAGCCTGGGAATTTGAGAAATTTTGCTTAAATTCATTAAAAAAAGTTAGCTTATAACAGTGAACCTTTTTTGTGGGATACACATAAGGCAATTCTAGGTCTTGTGGCATATGTTTGGTTAAACTATCCCCAATTCTGCATGGCCAGTGTATTCTACCATCACATGTGCAGTGCACTCTTCCATCACATGTACAGATGATTCTCAAGATCTTGCACACTAATGAGATGCTACTGAGCCCACACTACTACACTGTCTGAGCCAAGGACTGCATGCGTTCTGGTAAGTTTTGATTACAATACTGGGTGGGTGAATATATTTTATATGACAAACATGATTTTTTGTTAACTAGTATATAGTAGCCTACAGCAAAGTGCGTTTAAATAATTTCTAACAATTTCTGCTGGTTAGATTTTGCTGTCATGTGGGTTTTAGCTTGCTTGAGCCTGCTAACTGAGGACTGTTAATTCACCTGTTTCCATACATGTTTAATTTTAAAACATGTATCTTACAAAGGAGTTGTTTAATCTAACTGCTTAACTATTTATCTGTACATGGAATTGTATCATTTTCTTTTTTACAAATGCCACGAGCACTATCTGATGTGTGGAGACATTTCACTGTAGCTAATGTAGAAGGAAAGCTGTATACATTTGTATACTATGCTAAATCATATGTGAAGAAAGGATGCAACAAAGATGCAGAATCATCCAGCCAAGTGCATAAAGTTCCCTCAGTGCCCACAACAAGCAACCTCTGACAAAAATCCCTCTACTTCTATTCGAGGTGAAAATGATGAATCAGACACCTTATCAATAGCAACAGCTCATGGTCCTCCTGGAATCAGAAGTTTTTTTGACTCATTCGAGGAACGTAGTCAGAGAAATGCTGATGAATGTCTTGCTCGAGCTGTGTATGCAACTGGTTCACCTCTGATGCTCACAGGCAATGTGTATTGGAAGAGATTTCTGAATGTTCTTCGCCCAGCATACACCCCTCCAACCAGACATGCTTTATCTATTTATTTGCTGGATGCAGAGTTCAACAAAGTTCAAGTGAAGGTCAAGCAAATGATACAGAAAGCAGACTGTATTGAAATCATCTTTGATGGGTGGTCGAATGTTTGTGGGATAGGAATAATTAACTACATCATCTCCACACCTCAACCAGTATGATACAAGAGCACAGACACAAGGGACAACAGACATACCGGTCTCTACATTGCAGAGGAGCTGAAGGCAGTCATCAATGACCTTGGACCACAGAAGGCATTTGCACTGGTGACAGACAATGCTGCGAACATGAAGGCTGCTTGGTCTAAAGTGGAGGAGTCCTACCCTCACATCACACCCATTGGCTGTGCTGCTCATGCATTGAATCTGCTCCTCAAGGACATCATGGCACTGAAAACAATGGATACACTCTGCAAGAGAGCCAAGGAAATGGTTAGGTATGTGAAGGCTCATCAAGTTACAGCAACAATCTACCTCACCAAGCAAAGTGAGAAGAATAAGAGCACCACATTGAAGCTGCCCAGCAACACCCGTTGGGGTGGTGTTGTCATCATGTTTCACAGTCTCCTGGAGGGGAAGGAGTCTCTCCAAGAAATGGCCATTTCACAGTCTGCCGTTATGGACAGCCCCATCAAGAGGATCCTCCTGGATTATGTATTTTGGGAGAGAGTGGTTAGCAGCCTGAAACTCCTGAATTCTATTGCAGTAGCCATTGCACGGATTGAGGGAGACAATGACATCCTGTCTGATGAAGAAACCTGTACTGCTCTGCCGACTTTGCTGTTGCTCCAAGCAAAGGAAACTGCAGTTCTGAATGACATCAAGAAGCGTGAAGACTTCTGCCTGAAGCCCATACACGCCACAGTGTACATGTTGGACCCCAAGTATACTGGCAAGAGCATCCTGTCTGGTGCAGAGATCAACAAGGCCTATGGTGTCTCGCCGTGTCTCGCCACCTTGGCCTGGAAGAGGGCAAGGTTCTTGGCAGTCTGGCGAAGTAAACTTCCAAGCAAGGGCTTTGGGATGGAGATGCAGTATGGCAGTCGTGCCAACATATCTCATCAGCCACCTGGTAGAAGGGACTTTGTGGATCTGAGGCTCTTTCCCCTGTTGCCTCCATCATTCTCCAAATCCCATCAACAACAGCCACCTCACAGCGCAACTGGTCCTTGTTTGGGAACACACACAACAAAGGACGCAACATTGCCAAGTCAGGTCCTCCCTCTCCTGCCACTGAAACTCTCATACATGCATTCATCTCCTCCTGTGTTGATTACCGCAACTCACCACTCTGGCATCAACTCAAGCTCCCTCCATAAGCTGCAGATGGTTCAAAACTCTGCAGACCAACTCCTCAACCACACTAAGTCCTGGCAGCGCATCATGAACTCCACTGGCTTTCTGTCTCCCAACGTATTGATTACAAGACCCCCCTTCTGACCTCCAAAGCCCCACGCACACTCTGTTCCACCACAGCAGGCCCATGCTCCAGAGCTTTGGCGACGGGGCCTTCTCCAGGGTTGCTCCTAGGCTCTGGAACTCCCTCCAGCCATCCATGACTCTGAGTCCATGACCATCATTCAGTCCCTCCTAAAGCCCCATATCTTTGACAAGGCTTAACCTTACACCCCCCCTCCCCCTCTCTCTCTCCACCATACTGAGCACCACCTAACCCAAACCCTTACCCTACCCCTTACCCTAAACCGGGTTCGTATCCTAACCCCAATCCCAACCCTTACCCTAAACTGGGTTCGTATCCTAACCCCAATCCCACATCTTACCCTAAACTGGGTTCGTATCCTAACCCCAATCCCACATCTTACCCTAAACTGGGTTCGTATCCTAACCCCAATCCCACATCTTACCCTAAACTGGGTTCGTATCCTAACCCCAATCCCACATTTTACCCTAAACTGGGTTCGTATCCTAACCCCAATCCCACATCTTACCCTAAACTGGGTTCGTATCCTAACCCCAATCCCACATCTTACCCTAAACTGGGTTCGTATCCTAACCCCAATCCCACATCTTACCCTAAACTGGGTTCGTATCCTAACCCCAATCCCACATTTTACCCTAAACTGGGTTCGTATCCTAACCCCAATCCCACATCTTACCCTAAACTGGGTTCGTATCCTAACCCCAATCCCACATCTTACCCTAAACTGGGTTCGTATCCTAACCCCAATCCCAACCCTTACCCTAAACTGGGTTCGTATCCTAACCCCAATCCCAACCCTTACCCTAAACTGGGTTCGTATCCTAACCCCAATCCCAACCCTTACCCTAAACCGGGTTCGTATCCTAACCCCAATCCCACATCTTACCCTAAACCGGGTTCGTATCCTAACCCCAATCCCACATCTTACCCTAAACTGGGTTCGTATCCTAACCCCAATCCCAACCCTTACCCTAAACTGGGTTCGTATCCTAACCCCAACCCTATCCTCCCCATACACTGATACATCACACTCTTTCCCTTCCTTGAGCCCAGCCCTCTCTTTGTTCAGGTTTTTGTTTAGTCTGATGTTGTTTTGTTTTTACTCTTATTTCTACAATTGTAAAAATACTTTGGGTCTTTTTACAATTGCAGAAAAGAAGGTTCAGTAACCACCTCCATGCCAGACTGACAGGAGGATGAGTGTAGGACCTGGCTCTTTTATTCCAGGACCTGGAATAAAAAGGAGGGCAGAAAGTCTACCAAAAAAAGAGAAGGAAAGAAAAAAGCTGTCTACTGACACTCCTGTAGTCTGACCATTGTTGGAAATGCTCTCTTCCAATATCACCCCTCATCGTACAGAGAGGCCTGGGTTCCCTTGAGGTTTGAGGGAAAAACACACTTTACAATCACCCCGAAGAGTATCATGACGCAACACCGCCTCTGAAAACCCCTCATCCCTCTGTCAGGGAGAGAGACAAGACATGGTATCAGAGGGAGGGAAACAGGAGAAGGAGAGTGCATTACTGAAGGAGAGTTGGGGCACCGACTGTGGCATCAATTAATGAGAGGCCTGGCAGCATGTCCATCCAGACTCACTCTGCTCGAGTTGTACCCAGGGAGGAAGGGGCCACCGTGGGGACATGAATAATTGAGGCCCCTGCTTTAAAAGTTTAGATGAATTAGGGCAGTTTTTCCCAAACTCTGTCCTGGGGACCCCAAGGGGTGCATGTTTTGTTTTTTGCCCTAGCACTACACAGCTGATTCAAATAATGCAAGCTTAATAATGAGGTGATTATTTAAATCAACTGTGTAGATCTAGGGCAAAAACCAAAATGTGCACCCCTTGAGGTCCCCGGGACAGAGTTTGGGAAACACTGAATTAGGGCCAAGGGAGGGGGATGTGAACTGGAGAAAACATGTCCATTATGTTACTAATTATGGAAGGTGGAGGGCCAAAAAGTCACCCCAAAAAGTTACAAATGCTAATTAAGTGAGTACCCCCCCCCAACAGGATTTGCTGTGGTGAATCATCATGGCCAATCTTTAATCTGATATCTTTCCTACCCATGTTTAATCTAGTGGGAACTGACATGGATAATCAATTACTCTCACTGTTGTGCTTGTATGCAAATGCAGATGTGGTTGAACTTGAGTCTTTCTGATATAAATGTAAAACACAGCTTTTTACAATGGTAAAAGGGGAGCATTTATTGTCAATCCATGGCAGCTGAACTCTGTGACAGGAGGTTGAAAATAGGCGGAGAGGAGAACCCACTGCCCTTCTGACTGACAGCTGCTTTCCACTCTACTGACATCCACAGAGAAGAACGGAATCTGGAAGGCGCAAAAATAGCACATCTGTGTTGTCTTTTCTCCAGAGAAAGAAGAGGATCACGTTTGCTTTACGATAGATCCATCTGAAGTGCCTTGAACTCTTTGAGAGTAAACACTGATCGTACTGACAACACAGTGACACCGCAGATACTAGCAGGCCTCACATGCAGTGCTCACACAGGGCTGGGGATAAAACACAGAGAGGGACCGATGGAGAAGATGAGAGGAGATATCAGGCTTTTATGATGTGAGCAGCCTCTAAGCTGCAAAGCTGAGAGCTGCCTCTCCCCTCGCTTCTTAATTTTCTCCTCCTTTTCACCCTTCTCTCACTACAAAGCTCAAGAAAAATTTGTCAACTGCACACTGTACAGAGAGACAGAGAGAGAGATACAATTGACTAATCATTTAGCAGTTTCTGTCATTTGGCAAAGGAAATGCTGTGGAAAAAAGAATGCACATTTTCCATCATTGTTACCCCAGCGAGATCGCTCAAGATTGAGTACACAATTGTACGTCTGTCTATATCCTGAGGAAGTTGGGAAATGCATTCAAAACCGGCCACTGTGAGCGGTTATACCATCAAGTAAACTTGAGTTCTGCTAGGACGTCGTGGATGGGCGTAATCTCATGACTCCGGATCTGAAGGTCACACGATCCCAATGGTAGACACTTGTTTATAAAAATAAATGTTTTAACCCTATCCCAAAACGTAACCCTTAACTTCGAAATTTGAATTTTGGAGACACGTGGATACATTTACATTTACATTTAAGTCATTTAGCAGACGCTCTTATCCAGAGCGACTTACAAATTGGTGCATTCACCTAAACGTCAACATGGTAAAACCGTGATATCTTGTTGGTTATCCTGTCTATCCTCCATGATTGTAAACGTATTAAGTTCCTAACTCATACATGCTACTTCTCAACATCATTTCTCTCCTATTGCATTATGACAATACATGTTTAGAGTGTAGGCAACTGGAATGCTTGTCTGTCAAACCTAGCCTCTGCAGGGGAAACGGAAAGAGAGCTTGTGATGACTTCCACTTTTGGAGGTTAACAAGGCGACACCGCATCTTAACTTCTCCTCCACTATTACTAGATTGGTTGAACAGTGCAGAAGAAAACCTCCCCTGACAGTTTTTTTTAGTTTCAGTTCCAGGCGTTTATTTTACACCTGCAACGTAAGGTTAGTCAAAACCTAACGTACACAAAGTATTACATGCATTTTGAATTCAATCAAATAGGCTATTATTTTAAACAAACTATGAAAGGATGCATCCCCAGCAGGGTTTATGTTAGGAAAATGTGGCGCCGGACAATGTGACCGGGAAGATTTCAAATTACCACCAGTGGTTGGACCAAGTCATTGTTTTACAAGTCACAAGTAAGTCTCAAGTCTTAGTACTCAAGTCCCAAGTCAAGACAGGCAAGTCTCAAGTCCTAAACTTTGAGTTTTGAGTCCTAAACAAGTCATAATGTGCTCTTCACCAAATGTAATAACATTTCATATTTTTATAGTTAGTATTTTACATTTACGCAAATCATGAATGCTTTTAAAAACATCTATATATTTATACCTTTCCAAATAAACGTTATATTTCCATGGAAATACATGGGTAGCCATGAGAAAGACCCCCCACCCACCCCCCCATAGCGATCGACTATTGAGGATCGCTATGGGGCGCAATCGGGCGGTGTAGGCTTGTACACAATCGCCCAACCTTAACACACAATCTCTCTGTGTGGTTACAGTAGGCTAATGTATGTCAATGGTTTTAGGAACAGCAGTAACATCAGGCAGGATTTAGGCTACCAACTGCCTAGCCAGTTGTAGCTCAATCTTGGGTGCAATGATCACGTTCCCGCATTGATTGACTGTGTGGAGGCTCATTAATTTAACATTACGTTAGCCTACATGATACACTAGTAAAGTATTCAAATCTAATATCTGTCGGCTATATTAGCCACGACTTACCGTTCTTTGTGCAGCTTCAAATGTCGAACTAAGTTGGAAATTGTTGCGCCTCAGCATTGTCTTTATATCCGAAATTTTTGGTATCATCGTTCCAAGGGCTCCATCTGAATTCACCCGCCGATCTTCCTCTGCACTGCCACACACAACCTTTTCTCAGCTGGCACAATTTGATTGTCTGCTGTCGGATTCAAACTGTAATCCGTTAAATGAAGAGTTGATGCGCTGCACACTTTTTTTAATAGCATAATTTTTTATATTTGGGCTTGGCGAGGGTATCAAGTCAGGTCGAGTCATAAGGCTCAAGTCCAAGTCAAGTCACGAGTCATTGGTGTTAAAGTCAAAGTCGAGTTGCAAGTCATCATATTTGTGACTCGAGTCTGACTCGAGTCCAAGTCATGTGACTCAAGTCCACACCTCTGATTACCGCCATTTGAGAAATGTGCTGGACCCATATGCATTTGCTTCGTCACCTGTTAGGGCATTCACTCACAGTGCTCAGAATGACAGAGGTCACATTTAGATTATGGTAACCCATCTTAACAGAACATCTCCTGTAATGAAGCAGCCAATAAAACGTAATTTGCCAAAATACAATTCTAAACAGTGCCCTCTGATGGGAGCAATTCCACATGTCAGATATGAACATCTCTGTTAGAAACTTAGAAAGAGGGGGGAATCTATTGATCTATTTATAAAGACGCCACAACTAGGATGGGTCGCTAATATGACTCTGGACAACGGAAGAAAGTTGATACAGAATAGGAGGGAAATGCTAGTCTTTATAAAACATTTCCCTCCATGTTTCTGCCTCATAACATGAACTAAAACGTTCAGGTTTTTAAACAATTAAGTATATGTTTTTCAAAACGCGTACTGCCTCCAGCTTACATTGCGAAGTGGTGGGTAACACGCTGATAGCCTGCCTACTGTTGCCAATGCACTTGAATGGCAAATGGGAGGCAAGCTTCAATTACCAAAATAAAAAAATGGTGGCCATCACGCAATTGTATTTAGAATGGTTGTGCAATGACTGGACATATAAAAGGAAACCCTGGTCCCCAGAATGTAGTACAAGTTAGAGCTCTGCTACCGACTCGAGCCCGACGGACCCTGGCATTATACATCAGGTTAAGGTATGGCCAGAGCTCGAGTATCACTAAATTGATCACTAACATTTTGAAGCTGAGCCATTTGCGTGTGTACAGTCCTATCTGACTAAGATCATAACGTGGTGTCAGAAGTGCTTCAACTTCATCAAATATAAGACAGGAGAGACTACTTCACAGATAATCATGTTCCTTGAGTTTTGTCGGTTTAGAGTGACGAAAAGACAGCGAACTGCTGCCTCGTGTGTCTTCATTGAGCAGCGCAGCCCAAGCGGAGTCATTGCTATGGATACTCACAGACATTGCCACCATGAGCAGAGTGCGTGCAGAGTGAGCTGCATGCAGCGAGCTAGTGTCAGACATAGAGGAGCAGCTTACAAAGGAAGTTATTTGTGTTTTCGGGCCGTAAATTTGTCAAAAGAAATCGGGCCATGTCCCAGACATGGATAGGGCTTAAAATTCATGCCCGTGCAGGGCTCTAGTACAATTACATATTGAACAAAAATATAAACGCAAAGTGTAAAGTGTTGGTCCTATGTTTCATGAGCTGAAAAAAAAAATCCCAGGAATGTTCCATATGTACAAAATGCTTATTTCTCTCAAATTCTGTGGACAACTTTGTTAACATCCTTGTTAGTGAGTATTTCTCCTTTACCAAGATAATCCAAACACCTGATTGGTGTGGCATATCAAGAAGCTGATTTAGTCAACATGATCATTACACAGGGGCACCTTGTGCTGCGGACAATAAAAGGCCACTCTAAAAATTGTAGTTTTGTCACACAACACAATGCCACAGATGTCTTAAGTTTTGAGGGAGTGTGCAATTGGCATGCTGTCTGCAGGAATGTCCACCAGAGCTGTTGCCACAGAATTGAATATTAATTGCTCTACCATAAGCCACCTCCAACGTCGTTTTGGAGAATTTGGCAGAATTTGCTCAGCCATTGAAGAGGAGTGGGAAAACATTCCACAGACATGTCTGTGACCAACAGATGCATATCTGTATTCCCAGTCATGTGAAATCCATAGATTAGGTCCTAATTTATTTATTTCAATTGACTGATTTCCTTAAATGAACTATAACTCAATAAAATCTTTGAAATTGTTGCAGGTTGTGTTTATGTTTTTGTTCAGCTTACATAACCAGAAAAAAAGATTTGGATCAAAGCGAGGAACTGAAATGAAGTTGCCCTTCAGCTAATTCTATCTTCAGAAAGATAACAATAAAACTATGTCTGATTTCTGTTTCTCATTCCCATCTTGTACCACAGATAGATAAAGGCGTATACACAGTCTCTGCACAATATATTTAATGACACGGGGTAAATCTTTTTGATGATAGGCATTTCTTTGAAGTCCCAGCTCTTCCGTAAAGGGATCTGATGATGAGAAACTTGAACAGTCTTTGTGTTAGGTCATGAAATCTACACCCCTTTCCTTTTTTCCCAGTTTGCTGTGGAGGAGTCAATCCCCTAATCCAATTTATAGGAGAGTCTCAGAGTCACAACAGTTCATTTGAACTTGCAGGAAACAACCGCATGGACTCATGCCCTTAAATGAGAGAACTTTGACATGATCCCAGGTTTTATTGCATCTTATTCCCTGAACTATAATCAGAGCTGGGTCGACTTCCCCCACCCTTTCCTTAACAAAGAAATAACAAGCATAGAAAATAACAGGCTAATTTCTAAACCCCGTAATTCTAATTTTCTGCCCAAATTGCAGCCTCATGATTACAGGCACGAGGTGGAGCTTGACAACAGCAGCAGAAAGAGAAAGAAAAAAAGTCTCTGCCAGGGAGCCTTTGGCGTTTAAGAAAAACAAATGACAAAATGACAACTCTCTTCCTCTCAAAGGGAGCGCAGCGTAGAACTGGGCCTCTCCAAAGCTCCAATTCCCCAATCTAGGCCTTTCACAGGGATGATCGTAAAAGCTTGGAGAGTGAGATTGGGTACTCTAGTCCTGCCTGCTGCCATGGAGAATGAGTTAATAGGAATTCACTGCAATGGTAAAGTATTGGGAGTGAGGGCTGCCAAATGTCGACATGCTCAAATGGGGCGAGTGGAGAGGGAGGGGATGGGGATAGGGATGGTAAGGGGATGGGGAAATGGTTGCCAAAGGTGCTGAAAGGCACCTCTATAGAAGGGCGAGTGAGCTCCTAAGCTGTCCTGAAGCTGCTGGGTATTCAGGGCTCAGACTCCAGCTGAGTGCTGAATGCTGTCCACTTCAAGTGGCTGGATGGAGGATTCTCCTGCACACTCATTCCCCTAATTCCTTTATTGTACTGTAGTTCCTCATATGGTGGGGATTGGCAATATGAGAAACTCAGTTATGTGGTAAAATCAGGGGTGAAAGTAGAATTCATTTATTCGCGGTACGGGACAATTTATTTTATGAGCCTAATCATAGAATGACATAGAACCCCTATTAATTCAATAGGATTTCTGTTGGCATAGTCGTAAAGATCTGTCATTTAACTTATAAAATGTATTACCTTTCACTGTGGCATAAACACAACCAGTCATAATGGTTTAATCTGATTGTCAAACAATCACTTCAAAGGGCTCCTTTACTAAGCTACCCGTGCACGTTCATCCACTAGCAACATATTTCCAGCCTCCAAACAGTAGTGAATGGATAGAGACATCTGTTACACAAAATACCAAAAAGTGTAATGACATTTGGTGATTGTCATTAGGCCAGAATGTATGCCTCAATTGCTGTCCGCGCGCGTCTCGGTGTCGGCCACTCATCTCTGCCTTGACAAAATGCATTTTGGAGCGTAGGTTATACCACCCGTTTTCAAATCAATTAACAAATTTTCCATGCCTCTGACATGCGGTAATTTTTAAAAAGCGGTGTAATAGCCTACAGTTTTCTTGACATGTTGTTTTAATTATTGTGATAGGGTCATGTTTTACCGGTACGGTGTACCCCCACTGTTTATTTTGCTGGGACGCCGTACTGGACCATACTACCTTACTTTCGCCTCTGGGTAAAAGGAATGGATTTTTTTATTTTACAGTATGTGCTGCTAGGTGGAAGTAGTGGAGCTATGGCAGAGAATTATGTCCTTCTTGCTTCATTTGACTTTAACTGTAACCAAACATGAGTTGGTTGCCAAAATGTTTTACAAATGTTGACAAATGTTGCAACCAAATACACATAGTGGATTAGACGATATAACTTGGAATCTAAATTCAAAACGGTAAAAAAAGCTGTTGAATGCAATGTGGCACCCTCCCCCCCCGGGCACTGTGCAAGCTGTTTACCCGCCGTTTCACAACAATGCCATATGAACTTTACGTGATAGGCCCCCACAGGACTCCAATCTGCAGCCACATCAGGTACACTGGCTGGACAACAGATGCAACTGAGATCCGCTCCATTTTACAAACCTGTAACAAAGAAACCTGGAGTCCCTCCATTGCAAACACAACACACCCTCACAATCTTACACACACATTAGTAAAGTGACACCAAATAAGCAGGAATAAATATAAGATGGAGTTGTGTTTCACAGTCGAATCTCTGAGGAGCAGCCAGCAGCAACCCATCTTCCTTCACCGCATGCAGCATAAGCATTAGCCCATAGTGACTGGGACACTGCTGGCTCCCAGGCAACCAATTTGTTTGTTTATTGTCTTGGTGTTTTGTTACAGTTACAGTTCATTGCAGCCAGCCAAGCTTGGGCATGCTCCTTTAAATGGCATCTATAAACCATGGGATATGCTCCCCCCACCTCCTCACACGACAAAGCAGAGCGTACAGTGTCACGATGATGCTGCTGCTACTGCTACTCTCTCGCTAGCCATGATGGAGCTTAGGTATTCTCCTGAAATGCTGTCGGATCCACCTCAGTGGTTCCACGGGGAGGCAGGACATGCTGTATAACGTGATATATGACACACCTAAACTTATTAGCCCATGAAGAACACAGCTGGCAAGGCCTTGCACTCAAGTGCTTTGAACTGCTCAAATATGGTGCAATACTGTGGATGGCTGGCTGCCTTGTGAAGACCAGTGTTGAGGGTAATGCGTTACAAAAGTAGCGTGTTACCTAATCAGATTACTTTTAGGAGTAATGGCGTAAAATAAAGTGTTACATTTTGAAATTGGGTAATATTATTACAGTTACTTTGTCAAACAACGCGTGTGTTACTTTCAGAATCCTACCTCGACCAGGCGCGTTTCCATGATCTGACCTCGACTCGTTTCCTCGTTCATTCTCGAGCTGCGGAGAAAGGCTGCATGGAGAAATGACAATCTGCTTTCCATAGAAATGTATAGAGGGTGCACTTCTGATCTTTGATCTCTGATGATTGATCGTTTCTGTGTAGTAGGACATTGCAGTACTGTACTGATTTTGCTCATGAAAGTGACATGCAGCAGATGATGTTTGTAGGGTCAGTTGAGGGGAAATACATAGGGTGTCCAATCAAAAACACATGTTTTGACAAATGGGTCAAATAATGTTATTTGTGTAGATACTCCTCGAAGAAAACCAATAGTACAAACCTCATGTCTCTTTCATAATCGGTTAGAAGGTTATTGGAGTTTTTACCTTTCTATGAAAGACAGAATAAGCGTCACTAAATCAATGGAGGCCAGTATTTTCATATTTTAATATACGCTTTTCATATTAATGAAAAATTTGGGTTATTTTTTCAAGGATTTCACACAAAAACAAGCATATCTCTGTGAAATGTCAACGGAGTACTAATCATACCGCAAGCTTTTTCATTTCAAAGCCTTTTACATTTAATTCAGTTTGTGAAAATTGGGCTTTTTGTGACCTGCAGAAACAACTTTGCAGACGACCACCACAATGTGTAAAATCCTCAAGTCGCTGTGAGAAAGCGGCACTAGAGCTCGGTGCTTATTATTGGAGTATTAGGTTACGAAATCCAACTTTTTGGATCAGAAATTTCATCACCTAAGCGTGTTTTCACCCACACTGGGCAGAGTGGGTGGACACCCTACCGTAGATGTACATGTAAATCTTTCAAATGGTAAGTTGGTTTATCAAGGCTTTTTGACAACTCCAACAGTGCAATGTTTTGTTTTTTAAGATTATCTTTGGTTCTGGTTGCCTGAGTGTGACTGAGTAAGCTAATTGTACAAGTTCTGGCTGGACTTCACATGGCCTACATAAATGTGCAACATTCAGAAAATGCCAAATACATATTTTGCTTGTCTCCTGCATGCAAACAGAGCACAGTGTCTTTTCATATTAATCTGACAGCCAAGGGCTGGAAGAGAACACAAATGCTGCCTAGGGGTTTCTCCTTAAAACTAGACACAAGCCTCTTATCCCTGATAGTCTCTTCTTCTATAAATCACCTGCGGTCTCATGCATATCAAGTGTTCACAGCTCCAGCTCTGTCTGCCTGCCACGCTCAGACTCCTCTATTTGTTGCCAATGTGATGGCTTCTTTAACCCAAAAAAATGAAAACATACCCTAGCTGCTGTATCTCTCACAATGTCTCTTTTAGCACCAGGACAATATCGGACGGACGGACGGACGGACGGAAAGACAGACAGACAGACAGACAGACAGACAGACAGACAGACAGAGAGAGAGCGTGTACAGACTATAAATGTACAGCTGTGCTGTTTCTTGTCTGACAAGTGCATACTGAACAAATTTCAGTCTGATTTTAGACCGGGGCCCAGTACTCTTACAGCTACCACACTGGTTGTAAATGATATTGTAAGAGTTTTGGATAAGAAGTTGAACGGTGTTGCTTTGTTTGTTGACCTGTCAAAGGCTTTCGATACAGTTGATCATTCTCTTCTGCTGAAAAGACTGACCTCACTGGGGTTGGCCTCAGATACATGTTTGTGGTTTCAGAATTATCTCAGTTATAGATTTCAAGCTATTATTGCAGATGGGGTAAAATCAGATTTTGTCACTTTTCACAAAGGAGTCCCACAAGGTTCGATTTTAGGTCCTTTATTACTCACTATATACATAAATGATATCTGTAACTCAGTGAAAAAAAATTCACCTTTAATTTCTATGCTGATGACACAGTAATATATGCCACAGCCCTATCACTCGCTCAAGCACTTACATTCCTGCAGTTTAACTTTTTACTAATTACTTCAAGATGCACTTGTAGATCTTAGGCTGGTGCTTAATTCAAGTTAAACTAAGTATATGGTATTTTCATGATCCAAAGGTATACAATTGGAAAATCTGAACATTGCTACCCATGATGGCACTCTTTTGGAACGTGTTCCAACCTATAAATACCTTGGAATTTGGTTAGATGATAATCTCTCTTTTAGAACTCATGTAACTGAGCTTGTAAGAAGCTGAAATTGAGAATTAGATTTTTTAATACAAATAAATATTGTCTGTCATCACAGAAAGTAAATTGTGCAGGCCACTTTTATGTCAGTGCTTAATAATGGTGATGTTTTATTTATGCATGGATCAGCATCAGTACTGAAGAAATTGGATGCAGTGTATCATGCAGCGTTGCGCTTTGTTACTGGTGCAAACTTTTGCACACATCATTGCCTTTTGTACACTTCGGTTGGCTGGGACTCCCTGACTTTTAGAAGGGCCAGACACTGGTTGATATTTGTCTATAAAGCTGTCTTACAAACTTCCTAATTATCTTAACTCAAAAATCCAGTGGTCAAACAGTATTTATCAGACTCGGTCACAGGACATGCTAGTGCTAGAGATACCCCGGAGTTAGGCAAAACGGCATTTGAATATCATGCTCCACACTCATGGAATGAACTGCAGAGAGAACTCCAGTTAGATATTTTGGTGCTTGTAAGACAGTTTAAATGCACATTACATTAACTTTATATTATAAACTGGGATTGCTTTTTGTAATGTGTGTTTTTCATATAGCAGTTTATTTATTTTAATCATTTTAACCTCCATCTTGTACTTTTTATTTGTTTTAATTTTGTTTTAAATTCTTATTAATTGCTGTGTCGTTTTTATTTGTTCTATCACAGGACACAACTGTACAAGAGATTCTGTCTCATCTTGTTTCCCCTGTTTAAATAAAGCTTAATAAATGATATTTGCCACTGAGAAAGGTTGAAATGGGTCTGCAAGAGCCATCCTCTATTTGATAGTACTGTAGCTTCCCATTGGAGAATGGTCTTGGCCATACTGCTTCTGACCACTCGAAGTCCATCCATGTCTGAGGAAGTCGGAAGATGACATGGAAACGCATGGAAGCGCTGTTACCTTCAATTAGGTAAGCATCTGCCTCTGGTGCCAAAGGTTGCATGTTCAAATCCAGCTATATATTAAAAAAATAAAGCCTATCCCAAACCTTAACTCTTACCTTAACCATTCAGAGTTAATGCAGAACCTTAAGATTTTAGAGTTAATGCCTGAATTTAACCTTAAACACTTCTAAATTTGACATTTTGAACAACTTGTAACGTCTAATTCTGACATGAGACTGTGAGACCTTGTTGCAACTATAACACTGCACCGAGTTACAGTGCAATCATATCCACTTTTAACCACTTTCATCACACGTCTAGCTCGTACAGATTTGGAACAAATGGCGCCAACGTAGGTGTCCCAATTTGACCAAGTTTCACTTTTACAGGATAATTGGCCAAAGGGGAGAGCCTAATTGGATCAAAACCTATCATAGACACCTCAGCAACCAACCCAGCATCCGAACCCACAAACCCAATCCATTCTCATTAATTGTCCAGCATTGTTTACATCCAGTGCAGTTGAACTGTCCCAGGGTGACCTTTGCTCCGCCTGTCAGCAATACAATAACACAGTCCAATAAAACCCCCTCAGAACAACAGTGGGACCACAAGCAACTCCGGGGGCTACATACGGCAATCTATAAAAACACTGTAAAGGGTTGCCTGTCAGCGGGTGTGAAAGGGAAGATCTACACCTCCTCTGACTCTCTGGAGGGACTTCAATTAATCACAGCAGAGTTGTATCGTCGCTGCGCAACAGGAGCCGTAAGGTTATTGCCATCTGTGTTCCACAGGATGAAATGAGATGATAGCACTAATTGCAGATAGACAGTTGACCGCACAACACATGTCAGGGGGATGAAGGACATATGGATGGATGAAGGACATATGGATGAATAGAGAACTAGGAAGGAGATAGACAGAGATAAAGAGGATGTGGAAAGAGAGAAGGAGAGAGAGAGAGAGAAGGAACGTGCACCACTGTGCTGTGAGTGGTGGCATAATCATGAATATCTACAGGGGCAGACAAGGAAAAGCAAGGCTGATTAGCTCTGAGGACAGTGTTTGTGTCCCCAAAATACAAATCCACAATCCTCTGTCTCCTTAATCAGACAGCTGCTTTGTTAGAGCATGAAGAGAAAGGAGAAAAATCCCATTTAAAGCGTGTGAATAGTCAGATCTAATGCCTCCTCCAATGTGCAGTGTGTCTTAGCATAAGGAGCTAAGCTTTTCCTAATTGTCAACACACAAATAGTTTTTGTCCACTAAGGCTTGGCCTTCTGGTACTTCTGGTACCATTTGTTCTAGAACAAATAACTTTTGAGAAACAATAGATTTGATTTTACATGTATCAAAAGCTTGATTTTGAGTTGAATGTTTAAAAACAAAAGGCATTAGTCATATGAGTCATTTGTCTCTGTGTTAAGCGTTTTCATAGCAGTGTTAGCATCAAATATTCCCTGAACTGCACCACAAAAATTGTGTTGCACACAGAGAGAGAGAGAGAGAGAGAGCAAGAGCGAGAATGAAAGAAAGAGAAAAAGACATCTGCCATTGCATGCTGTAATTATTCAAATTTCTTTAATAAACAGCCTCACTTATGAGATTCACCTTCTGAGTGAAGTTATCCCCTCAGAGACCTTCATTAGTTGTATTGGAGCAGCACCAGGACCTGTGCCATACACTGGAAAAAATTACTTCATGTTTCTTTTCATTTCATTATCGAAATGAAACCCATCACAACTCATGTACAGTATTCAGTGAACATGGGAGAAAAATAAGTATGAATAACCATGTGCCAACTTTTGATCCTCACATTTCATGCACATTCTGTAGGCTAATATGCGGCTATCCATATGGAACACTGTGTTTTAACGCACAGGCTAAAGGGAAGAAACCAATACCAACACCTTGCTAGATGACATGAATTTAGACCGACGTGAACCAGTATTGTCATCAACCATTATTTATAACGACTGTATTGGTTTGGATCCCCATCTGTGACAGTAGATTACGTGCATCCCTTTTACAAATAAAGCACTTAAAATTATAGTTTTCACAAACAAAAAACATAACAGCCCCAAACAAGGATATTTGAACATCGGTGAGATTGCTTTTAAGATTCAGTACGTATCAAAGTCTAATTTTGTAAGTATGTAGAAATGGCTGTAAATTCATATATTCAGTCCACAGAATGTGTTATCCATACCGTGCACATACGTTTTATGCGTTTGAAAATAAAGATCACAATAAGCACTTGCGTTCATTATTAGGATATATAAAACACCAAGTAGCCTAGATTATTTCCACATTAGCAAAATTATGCAGCCTAGATAAATTAAATGTAATATATATTTATAATGACGCATAGCCTACCTGTCGTTGTGCTGTCAATTAATCCCGTGAACTGCCCCTTTCATTTGCTTTCCATTGTCAAAAACAAAACCAGGATAATGTTAAAGAAATACCATATCCTTATCGCATGAAGGTGCCCACCACGACAAAACATAACCTAGGACAATTATGTAGAAGTCAAGCTTTCCGAGCGCACAAATCCCTGAGTCGAGAGAAGTCTAAAATGTATTGCATAGACTTTAAAGCTCGACCGGACCACCGGCTTGATCAGTAGAGTGGAAAGCAACTGGAGATCTTCCAAAGTTCCAGGTCCTTTTGCGCTTTTTCAGAACTTCCCAACCGCAAAAGGGCGACAGCTTGGATGCAAAAACGTATAGTCAATCATTGTTTCTCCAGAACATATTAGTATTGTTGCAATTCACCCAGTATTGTTTTGTTAACTTGTTGTGGGGTGTGTTTCTTCGCCGTTCCAGACGAGGCATTTGAGATGAGGGGTCGGAGCGTTAGCAACGGGAGGCAGAGCAGGATACGCACCTGAGACAAGTGTATTATTTCAAACAACGTTACTTCAATGATTTGGCGCCACTCAGTGGCATTTTCACTTGCCGCCTTGGCGTCATGCAATAGATGTATGATAAAGGGAATAATAATGGGCTATGAGAGTTATCCCCTGAAATGTGATCGTTTATTGAAGATGTTATGTATCTATGATATGGTGCCAACGAAATTGCTACTGTCACATATTAAAATGAAATGAATGGCATAATTTAAGACATGTATTACCATGTAGGCTAAATATAATTCTGAAAACGCTCAGATCTAGGTCTACTGTCAATGTGGGATGATGTTATCCCTGATGCACATAAACTCTGATTCGATGAGAAAACACACTTTTATTCCTCAGCTTTTCCATTTCAAATGTTTGAACTCATCCAAGCAAGTATGCTAATATACACTGCATGTATAACACATTTCAATAGCCTTCAGGAAGCCCAAAGGAAAGTAGAAAACAGCATTCTCAGACTTGGGCATTATCAGTTTGGAGGAAACTGATGAGATTAGAGGTTAAAAGCGGTGCCTTGGGCAGGCTTTAACACAAAGCAGTAAAAGGAAAAACTATTTGTTAGGATTTCAGAGAAGCCCTGAGTTTGTTTGTCTGCATGAAAACATCTTCAGAGAGAAGCTGATGTATTCTGATATGCATTAGGTCCCTAACACACTCTAAGGTTGGGAGTACGCTCCCGTTTCTCTCAGAGACTCACCCTCTCTCTCCTCCCAAAGCATTACCGCTCAGTCTAAAAAGCTCTCTCTTTAGTAATTGCATTATCTCTCTATTTCTCAAGCGCTGTCTTTTGTCTGCCTCAAAAGACAGGAATGGGCGGAATAATCAATATCCTGCTTTGAAATAGCCTGCGGAGAGAGGAGGCAAACATTTGGATTTGACTTTGATTGCTTTTGGACACCCTCAGAGTGTTATCATCATAAACTCAAGTCATCTACCTCTCAGAGAATGTGCGCGCACGCACGCACGCACGCACGCACACACACACAAGCGCACAGTGCACAGAGCCAGTGGGCAGGTCATGAAAATCACTGCATGACTGATGATTCGTGATTGGTGGTGGGGGCGGGGCGGGGGGGACGTCTGGCCATTATCATTGACTAACGGTATTACATATACTCTGTGTCGTTATTGAAGGAACTTACAGACGTCATGGCCACAGACACGGCATCACTCCTCACAGAATGCGTAATGCTTTTCCATTATGCCGTCATACAAAGGACCCTTCCTCTGATCCTACTCCTACAAATGCTTCAGTGTGACAACTACTCATCAGCTTGGTCATGATTTCTCGACTTGATAAACACGTGTCCATCAAAACACAAATCCTACCAGAAGGTGTAGTTTTAACAGGGAGCTTTGGATCCTCACCAGAAACAAACTCACACACACACACACACACACACACACACACACACACACACACACATACATAAATAAACATAAATTAAAGGAGATTACCTCATTAATCTCCAGTGCTAATGTGTATTTACACAGTAAGTGGAGCAGAAGCTCATACCACGCACACATTTCTGTGGACACACTGCTCTCATGAAGTCACGCGATTCGATGGCTTCAACCATGAGGTAAGGCTCCACAAGCTGCATGGGGAGGTAAGATCAATGCAATCCCAGCCCCTGAGGCATACCCACACATCTTTATTATGGGCATACTTCACAGAGGCCCCAGCATAGGTCTTTATAAGCTGAACACATAGAGGGATAGCCATGGAGCCTTATGGCCATTCAATACTGTTCCTAATATCTGCCGGGGTCACATAACGGGCAACTTCTGTAGCTAAAGCAAATTCCATGGGGATGCTATAATATGTGCATTTGACATCTCAGTGAAGGACATTAGCTCTGAATAATAGTGATAGTAGTGAGTAGATCTGCAAAGTGTGACTAATGAGTCTTCTGTGTGACCCCTCATACACTGTCAGCCCCTGCTGTCTCTCGCCTTGAGAAGGGGGGAAAAGAACACTGAAAAACTCCCGGGCCAAACAGGAGCAATGATTGTGGTGTCTCTGCTTAAAATAACAGGCCCTGAGTGGAGTAACCTCCTCGACTCCTCCCCAGGCAGTCCTCTGCCTGAACCCCTCCCTGTCTTCACCGCGGATGTGATGAAGACGGTGTGACATCCAGTAGAAAAGTGCAGGAGGACAAATAGGAGGCATAATGGCTTCTGGGATGTAGCTGTCCATCATTTATTCAGTGGCAGCATCAGTTAACCCTTACGGAAAACCAGATGATTCCACATGTGGAAAATGTGACATGTAACATTTCCACATTTTGTGAAATGTGAAATAATGTGAAACCATGTGTTTTTGGGACACTATATGATGATATTTAACATGTCAATTTTCACGTGATCACATAACCTTTCACAAATTTTAACATGAGATTTTACAGGTCATTCACCAACGAAAAAAAATGAGTTGTTATGATACACAGACAGTGCTTTTAACATACTGTATGTACATTGAAAACACTGTTGTATCGGACCACAGACTGTATGTTCATTTATACAGTAATTATTATTTAACATGTCCTTACCTGGGATTTGAACTCACAACCTCTTGGTTCATTGCATTCCAATTTTCCTGCTACGCTACCATGTCTGGGTTAGTAACTGAGCTCACCTGTATTCCTACACTTTGGACTTCAAAGTACATCTCAGCTTTATGTTATTCCCTCAAGAAAAACAATTAGATATTTATAATAGTGATTCAGGAGTAGCATAAAAACATAATAATATGCCTCACCAACATTAGAAAACTACACAGAAAACCCTACAATTGCTGAAAGAAATGAATTAAATCAATGATGATAAAATAGTCAGAATAACTGAGAACTAAAACAGCAGTACAGGTGGCACTCTTTTGCTAAGTGCAGAGATGTATTATAGGTATTGAATGTGTAGGGGAATATTACAGACTGTGTCGCAGGAGTAAGATCAGCATACTGAACAGCTGAACAGCGTACCACTTACTTTAAAAGCCCCATACCATTTCATTGCTTACAAAGGTTTGGGATAGTTTGATCTTATGTGATGTTAATGTGATAACATGATTTCGCATTTGTAATGTCACATGGGAAGTGTTCCAAAAACATATGAAGTGTTGGAAATTCATTGAGAAACCACAATTGGAGTTCAAAAACCATTACTAGATAGTTATTTATTAATAATGTTTTGTTGTTAATGTCGAAAATGCTGTTATCGAGGTAATTTCCTTAGTAGGTGATGTCAGAGGTCAGCATGTGGGAGAAGTTGGAGTTCAAGGATGATGCGTTCACGTGCTAGTTGGAACTAGGAAACTCGAAAATATCCCACTTGCTAATTGGTTGTGGTTATACGTGCAGCATTCCACCCGTTAGCAAGTCGGAAATTTCAATGAGAAACGCTGATTGGCTAATTGATGCACTATGATGCATTACAAGCAAAACAAATATTCTACAAAAATGACAATTATGTCAATAACTGTGGCCATTTGCATGACAATGAATACTTACCCAAAATGCCATAATCGACACAGCCCTAGTTTGGAGTGACCTTTATCGCTAATAGGCTATGTCGGAGTTTACACTTCATCCAATTATAATGATGGGAGGTCAAAACATCATGGAGGTTCCTGGGTTGATGGGTGTGGCTGAAATGGCTGAATCCACTAATTTGAAGGGGTGTCCATATACTTCGGTATATATTTAACAAGGCTGCAGAACTGACAGTATACACGCTTAATGTTGATGAACAAAATACAACAGAGCACATTAACTGGGATGACATTCCCTGTCACGTGAGGCCAAAAGGAGCTAGCAGAAAGCCACACCACCAATAAGCCACGCCTGCAATCTTCTGATAGGCTGTTGCTGTTTCTATATACAGTACCTTCGGGAGTATTCAGACCCCTTGACTTTTTTTACATTTTGTTAGGTTACATACTTTTTCTAAAATTTATAGAAATTGTTTTTTTTTACCCCTGATCATAAAAAAACAGAAATATCACATTTACACAAGTATTCAGACCTTTTACTCAGTACTTTGTTGAAGCACCTTTGGCAGCGATTACAGCCTCAAGTATTTTTGGGGGAGTTTCTCCCATTCTTCTCTGCAGATCCTCCCAAGCTCTGTCAGGTTGGATGGGGAGCGTTGCTGCGCAGCTGTTTTCAGGTCTCTCCAGAGATGTTTGATTGGGTTCAAGTCCGGGCTCTGGATGGGCCACTCAAGGACATTCAGAGACTTGCCCTGAAGCCACTCCTGCGTTGTCTTGGCTGTGTGCTTAGGGTCGTTGTCCTGTTGGAAGGTGAACCTTCGCCCCAGTCTGAGGTCCTGAGCGCTCTGGAGCAGGTTTTCATCAAGGTTCTCTCTGTTTTTCCTCTGTTCATCCTTTCCTCAATCCTGACTAGTCTCCCTGTCCCTGGCGCTGAAAAACATCCTCACAGCATGATGCTGCCACCAAATGCTTTACCATAGGGATGGTGCCAGGTTTGTTCCAGATGTGACGCTTGGCATTCAGGCCAAAGAGTTAAATCTTGGCTTCATCAGACCAGAGAATCTTGTTTCTCATGGTCTGAGAGTCTTTAGGTGGCTTTTGGCAAACTCCAAGAGGGCTGTCATGTGACTTTTAATGAGGAGTGGCTTCCGTCTGGTCACTCTATCACAAAGGCTTGATTGGTGGAGTGCTGCAGAGGTGGTTGTCCTTCTGGAAGGTTTTCCCATCTCCACAGAGGAACTAGAACTCTGTCAGAGTGACTATTGGGTTCTTGGTCACCTCCCTAACCAAGATCCTTCTCCCCCGATTGCTCAGTTTGGCCGGGCAGCCAGCTCTAGGAAGAGTGGTTCCGAACTTCTTCCATTTATGAATGATGGAGGCCACTGTGTTCTTGGGGACCTTTAATGCTCTAGAATGTTTTTGGTAGACTTCCCCAGATCTGTGCCTCGACACAATCCTGTCTTGGAGCTCTACGGACAATTCCTTTGGCCTCATGGCTTGTTTTTTGCTCTGACATGCACTGTCAACTGTGGGACCTCATATAGACTGGTGTGTGCCTTTCCAAATCATGTCCAATCAATTGAATTTACCACAGGTGGACTCCAATCCAGCTGTAGGAACATCTCAAGGATGATCAATGGAAAGAGGATGCACCTAAGCTCAATTTGGAGTCTCATAGCAAAGGGTCTGAATACTTTTTAAAATATACTTATGTTTTGTTGCAAAAATTCCTAAAAACCTGTCTTTGCTTGTCATTATGGGGTATTGTGTGTTGGTTGCTAAATATGTGTATTTATTTAATCCATTTTAGAATAAAGCTGTAATGTAACAAGATGTGGAAAAAGTCAAGGGATCTGAATACATTCCGAAGGCCCTGTATGCTGTGAATCAGCAAGTGATGTGCATGTTGCCAACAGTAGGTTACTGGCAAGGATTGCTACTGGCAACATTTTGCCAGTAAGTTATTGTGACTTTCACAGTAACTTACTGACAAGTAGTTTACAGTCAAGAAATGACAAATTCACAGAATCTTCTGGCAACAAGTCACCATTAGGTTACTGGAAAATGCACAATAACCTCTTGTTCAGCACAGCCACATTCCCTTAAACGGCTGCAGAACAGACCGTGTCAAAGCAGATGCTCAACTTGCACAACCATCACACACTTAAACTGCTACAACACTTTCACTGACGGTTGGCACAAATGCTCAAATATGCTAACGAACCCCACCAGTACATTACCTCAAAGTGCAGTGACGATTGTACGTTATATTCAAAATATTGGTTAGAAAATTGGCCCATTATACCTACAAGGTACCGAACTGTACCATATAAAAAATATAAACGCAAAGTGCTGGTACCATGTTTCATGAGCTGAAATGAAAGATCCCAGAAATATTCTATGAGCTCAAAAAGCTTATTTCTCAAAAATGTTGTGCACAAATTTGTTAACATCCCTGTTAGTGAGCATTTCTCCACTGCCAAGATAATCCATCCACCTGACAGGTGGGGCATTTCAAGAAGCTGATTAAACGGCCTGATCATGACACAGGTGCATCTTGTGCTGGGGACAATAAAAGGCCACTCTAAAATGTGTAGTTTTGTCACACAACACAATGCCACAGATGTCTCCAGTTTTGAGGGATCGTGCAATTGGCATGCTGACTGCAGGAATGTCCACCAGAGCTGTTGCCAGAGAATTGAATGCTAATTTCTCTACCATAAGCTGCCTCCAACGTGGTCATAGAGAATTTGGCAGTACGTCCAACCGGCCTCGCAACCGCAGGCCACGTGTATGGCATCGTGTGGGCGAGCGGTTTGCTGATGTCAACGTTGTAAACAGAGTGCCCCATGGTGGCGGTATGGTATGGGCAGGCATAAGCTACGGACAACGAACGCAGTTGCATTTTATCGATGGCAATTTGAATGCATAGAAATACTGTGATGAGATTCTGAGGCCCATTGTCGTGCCATTCATCCCACCACCATCACCTCATGGTTAAGCATGATAATTTACGGACCCAGTTCTTCCATGGTCTGCATTCTCAGCAGACATGTCAGCATACTGAGTATGTTTTCGATGCTCTGGATCGACGTGTGTTCCAGTTCCCGCCAATATCCAGCAACTTTGCACACACATTGAAGAGGAGTGGGACAACATTCCACAAGCCACAATCAGCAGCCTATGCGAAGGAGATGTGTTGCTCTGCATAAGGCAAATGTTGGTCACACCAGATACTGACTGGTTTTCTGTTCCACGAACTGGTTTTCTTTTCCTTTTTTTAAGGTATCTGTGAAATCCATAGATTTGGGCCTAAGTAATTGATTTAAATTGACTGATTTCCTCATATGAACTGTAACATAGTAAAATCTTTGAAATTGTTGCATGTTGCATTTATATATTTGTTCAACATACCTGTGTAATGTACCTTTGACCTTTTTGTAAGCCAGAGAACAACACTCTAGTGTACCCTAACCATATCCTTATTTTTTGAGTATGTGTTTATTTATGTTCCAAGTAATAATTACAAACCTCGTGGCACGGCAGACACATCGAATGCTCTCCCAACCAAGAGGTTGCAAGTTCTAAGTGTGCACTGTTACATTGGTGGTGATAATTTGACAATTATTTACTTGATTCTGGGCAGCTTTTTATAAAGTGCAGACATTCATACTTGCCAATAATTAATTCTTGCCTTTTTCATGCTCACAGACCTAGTGGTTTAGCTGCATATAGCAGGACATTTCAGGTTGCTCCAGAAAAAGACGTTATGAGTTCAAATCCCATTTAAGTTTATGTCACAATTGTGGTCACAGTACAAAATCATTGAAGATTTTACAGTAATTTAAATCAGCATAGACAGGTTGGTTGTTCAGCAACAAAACCATTGCATGTAAAACAGAAGGGGCTTAGATTGTTGACAACATGTAAAGTATATTTTGTCTCCAAATGTTGTTTCTTGTTGTTTCTGAAATACATTGTTACAGTTGTTGATTAGCAAGCTAACACATTTTTGCTATATTAGCATTGACATGAAATAAGTGAAAACAACACAAAACAAGACATGGTATCAAGAACCAAAAAAAAACGGGCTGAAACAAGCCACCTATAATTCTCCATAAAGCAGCTTCTTGTCATTGTTGCTAGCTTTCGGCAACATTGATGCGTACGCATTTACATCGACACGCAAACCCATTTATACAGCAGCATACTGGTCATTTCATAGATCCATTTACTTTATATTTACTGCAACTCAAAATGTTCAGAAATCTATTATTGGGAATGAATATATAGAGAATCTCCATTATACACAGACCTGGTGGTGCAGCAGGATCTTCAGCTGGCTAGCAACCAGGAGGTTGTGAGTTCAAATCCCAAGTGAGGTTAAGTCCCAAGCAATCGGCATACTGTCCATTAACACTTTATGTTATCACGTGGTTTCACATGTTGTCAAATGTTATCACATTAACTTCACAAATGACATGTGATCATATGAGTTCACATGTGAAATTCATGTGGTTTAACCCGTAAGGGAATGCCCCTTGACTCAACAGATCGGCAGACTCACTGACACCTGCTTTTCTCTTGTGTCATTTTGACCACAGAGAGAGGAAACTCAGAAGGCAGAGAGAGGCATCAGGCTCCATGCCAGGTCTTTCCAAGTAGCTATTCCATCAAGATGCTGCAGCCTTGACTAATGGGTTTGCATCAAGGAGCATTGCAATGTACCGTAGTTTGCACTTTCTAACTACTTTTGCTCTCAGTGGCAATTCTCTCAACTGCAAGATTATGGAAAATAGAAGACTATGGAAGATATTGCTGCAATTTGTCGTATAGAATGTAATATAAGGGCCATTGCTATCATATTTCAAGAATTGTTCACCCATTTTGCTTTTTATCAAAGGTAACATAACGAAATGCTAAATAGAGGATGAAAAGTTGAAACAATCAGAAATGCTTGTGCTGTACTGATATGAAACCAATATGTCCTGGTTTGTGGAATTCATTCTAGTATCACTTACTGTGCCAGTGCTTCATATTGAATGAGGCTAAATTCAGAGACTAAGTTCCACCAATCAGACTGCAGTAAAATTACAAGAATGAGAATACTAGCTGGTAGCCTACTCAGTACTGCATCTGTATGCGTTAAAATAACTGTAGTGATGTGGATGTTTTGGATGAGTATATTTCAATACCAAATGCAATGATTAATTTACAGTTTAACCAGACAACATAGTATGATTCAATGATGTACTGTTAATCTATCCAATATGACCCACAGATCATTCACACAGGACTTCCTATCATCTCATTCTCTGTCTTAATCCCCCCCCCCCCCCCACCCCACCCCACCCCACACACACACCTCTCTCTCCCTTTCTCTCTCCCTCTTTTTCCCTCACTCACTCTCCCTCTCTTTCTCTGCTTCTCTCCCTTCCCGTCTATCTCAAGTTGGCTTTACCTGATGGTCTTGGCTGCCTCTCCCAGAGCACACACCCACACAGAGAGAGCGAGGAGGAGATTAAAAAAAACAAATTCACCTGTCATTCTCCCTGTTTCCAACGGATACAGCTCAGGTCTGGGGTTACACATTTGTGCCCAGTGGATCAGTCCTCCTGACAGCCAAGTAGAGTGCCATTTATCAGCTCTGAGATTACATCTTCAATGCCAACCACAGCCAGTTGGTAAGCTGGGAGTAGTCTATCTTAGACATGATAGAAAAGATTTTAAAAAATTGCTCTTCCTTAGAGGCTAAAATTCTCATTTTGTTTTCTGATATTGTTTGCCAGTGTTGCTTCCTGGCGTTGTTGGCAGCCTCTACTCTGCAATTGCAAATTCACCAACAGTGAACACAGCAACATAACCCCAGTTATTAGATATGGTAAGCAAAATCATGCAATAAAATTAAATGAATACATCCTATTCAGCAAAAAATTGCCATCAGGGATAACAGAAATGTTTTTGTGTACTCAAGTAATGTGGCTTGTATCCCTTCATACACACTTCGCTCAAGTGGCCAAGTTGATTGGAGCATGGTATTTTCTACAGAAGAGTTGTGGGTTGAATTATTGCATGGGCCATATATTATATATATGCTACAGCCAGCAGCATACCACCCTGCATACCACTGCTGGCTTGCTTCTGAAGCTAAGCAGGGTTGGTCCTGGTCAGTCCCTGGATGGGAGACCAGATGCTGCTGGAAGTGGTGTTGGAGGGCCAGGAGGAGGCACTCTTTCCTCTGGTCTAATAAAAAATATCCCAATGCCCCAGGGCAGTGATTGGGGACACTGCCCTGTGTAGGGTGCCGTCTTTCGGATGGGACGTTAAACGGGTGTCCTGACTCTCTGAGGTCATTAAAGATCCCATGGCACTTATCGTAAGAGTAGGGGTGTTAACCCCGGTGTCCTGGCTAAATTCCCAATCTGGCCCTCAAACCATCATGGTCACCTAATAATCCCCAGTTTACAATTGGCTCGTTCATCCCCCTCCTCTCCCCTGTAACTATTCCCCAGGTCGTTGCTGCAAATGAGAACGTGTTCTCAGTCAACTTACCTGGTAAAATAACGGTAAAAAAATAAAAATAATAATATTGCCTAATTTAAAGGCAGAGATGAGACTGTGGATGGTAGGTAACTGCCCTGCTTCACGTTCGTCCTGCCCTTTAGTTGTCGGGAAGAAAGGTCCAGGAAAAGTCAAATCCGCTGCTACTCTATAATTGAAATATGTGGTAACTGCAAGTCTGTTTACAAGCGTCTGCTAAATAATGATTATTATGTTACATTTTCATCTGTTCATCAGCCAAACTGCTTCTCATCTCCTATACTCTGGCTCCCTCTATTGGGGAAATATTTACTCTACAATGCCCTAGAGTCATTTAAAAAAATATATATATATTTAACTAGGCAAGTCAGTTAATTAAGAACAAATTCTTATTTTACAATGACAGCCTACCCCGGCCAAACCCTCCCCTAACCCGGACAACGCTGGTCCAATTGTGCGCCGCCCTATGGGACTCCCGATCACGGACGGTTGTGATACAGCCCGGGATCAAACCAGGGCCTGTAGTGACGCCTCTAGCACTGAGATGCAGTGCCTTAGACCGCTGCGCCACTCGGGAGCCAACTCTGGAACTAATTACAGTGTAACTAAACAGTATAAGAGCACCACAACAGTCATACTTTTAGAGAAAAGTCGACTTGATCCGTCTGAGATTAGGCTACCACTTTTAAATGAGCATAACACACGTTTTTTGGATGATGTTTTTCTGACCTAAAAACATGCATTACCCTAGACCTTGAAAAATATCAAGATTGTGGTGGAATTGGCAGTCCATCATAATAAACTCCTTGTAGTAGGTTAATCATTTGGGGGCTTTCTACTCTGGAACTTGGACCAGCAACTTTGCAATTAGAGGACAATGCACACGTTACCTGCCATGTGCCATAAAGGTCTAGACCTCTTAGCAGAGACAGTAGTAGGCTTGGCCTATACCTGAATACAGGGAGGCAACATGATTCTCCATCTCTAGAGAAGCGGAGCCGTAATGGGAACATGAACATAAGCTAAATATGATGTGGCTGTCCATGGTACTGATTTCTCTCTGTGTGTGCATAAGTAGAAAAAAAACATGTTGACTCACCCTATTTGTAGAGAAATGCCAATGACATCCTCCTCTTTCTTGTTGCCTAAATGGTCTAGGACTCTTGTCAAACTTTTATTTTTATATATTTTACATTCTTTGCTTTTAATTTTTGTTGTCCTAGGCAGCCTGGCTAAAATACTTGCTCGCTAGCCTAACTTCCTTTCATGGGCAACGATACGCCAGGCCAGCTAGTTAACATTAGCATACTAATGCCTACATGTTGAACTTCCATCCTCTTAGGCCAGTGGCATAATGTATTCATTTATGGTTGGATCAGACGCACCGTTATAATCATTGACCAGTACAGAGAATTCAGTAAAAGTTCAAATCCCTATCTCCATACATGGTTAATTTAGGTTTGAGATGATTTTAGCATGTTAGCTAGCCACCGGAACAATGAGATGCAACAATTCAAGATTTTTCTATCAATAATGATGTTTGGCTTGTGATGTGATTGATGTGAAGCCAAATCCAAAATGGCTTCCCTTGAAACCCCTTTTTGGTGAGCCAGTGTAACGGATGTGAAATGGCTAGCTAGTTAGCGGGTACGCGCTAGTAGCATTTCAATCAGTTACGTCACTTGTTCTGAGACTTTAAGTAGGGTTGCCCCTTGCTCTGCAAGGGCCGCGGCTTTTGTGGAGCGATGGGTAACGCTGCTTCGTGGGTGACTGTTGTCGATGTGTGCAGAGGGTCCCTGGTTCGCGCCCGTGTCGGGGCGAGGGGACGACGTAAAGTTATACTGTTACACCAGGACCATTCACAATTGAGATTGGCTATTATTTTATAGACTTTTTTTTATCAAGGGAGGCCAAATGCTCATTGTATTCAACGCTAATGCCAGCAACAATGTCATACTCTTTCTGACCAGACAGTATCATATAGATACCCTACACATACAGAGACAGAGGGGCGCTGTTTCGTTCGCTCGTATGCTTTAACCAGTGAGAAACAATCAGCCGCATGCGAATTGAATGACATTTATGAGAGACGAAAAATACATTATTTTTTATTATTTTTTGTAATATGTTTTCGGAAGCCTGGCTTCCCTTTGCAGACATGAATACAGGACACTGATAAATGATCAACAGCACTGCTCAAGAGTGAACTTGTCTTCATTGTGACAGGGAATGGTTATTTTGTGTCCAATCCAGACTGGCGCGCAATTTGCAGTGCGTCTCCCCCCACAACAGCGTTCACTAAAACCCTGCCTTCTGAGATTAGTATACGCACTGAGTGAGGAAGGGGTAGGCTATATTTTCAATGAGGAAAACAGTGTCTGTCAAACGTCACATGGGGCTGGGGCCGATTGCTTCCTGAAATGCTGTTCATCGTATTTTTTTATTCACTACGGTACTAGTATTAGGCTTTTCATTCATTTCTGTATCGGTTTATTATTTCTGCCGCAATGATAAGCAAAGTCAAAAATGCGATGACCACGCTGGTGGGTGGAATGATGCCCCACGGTCATCACCAGCACCACGGATCCGGGAACGTTCACCACCAGAACTGTCACCAGGACGGTCTGCCTCCACGGTTCCCCTACGGTCGACCTGAGTTTCTGGATCTTACACCAGAGCTTCTTCAATACTCGACAGAACATGCTTCTCGACCGGTGCTGACGTTGAAGAGGGACAGCAGGCTTCCCTGGCGGACGGGATACGCAGAGTGAGTGGTTTCTCGACATGTCATTCATAGGGATTTACAAAAAATCCTAAACATTAAAATGCAACTATCAGATTGAATGTTGTAGGCCAAGGATACATTTCACTGTTGACAATAAACAGTTTCGTGTTGTAGTAGCGTTTTATGGCGAATATGGCCTCCGTGCTGCTATTGCAAATTCACCCGAGAGCACAGCTGCAAACTGGACTCAGGGGTAGACATAACATAGTAAACGTAAATCCGGGACACTATAATTAGTAGGGTATGTTACGTTTTGTATGGTATGTATTCATTTCTCGATGTCTGTTAATCATTTCTATGATATGTTACATATTACAATTCGTATGATATGCTACAAATTGCAATTTGTTGTGGCTAACATTAGCTAGGTGGCTAACGTTAGCTAGGCTAGGAATTATGGGTTAAGGTTAGGCGATAGGTTAACTTCTTGCCTCACGGTTCCCTTTTACGGGATCATTTTCATAAACAACCGCTGAATTGCAGCGCGCCAAATTCAAAAATAATACAAAATATTTATAATCATGGAATCACAAGTGAAATATACCAAAACACAGCTTAGCTTGTTGTTAATCCACCTATCGTGTCAGATTTTGAAAATATGCTTTACAGCGAAAGGAATCCCAGCATTTGTGAGTGTATCAATCACTGCTAGAACAGCTATCCTTAAATTAGCTTGGTCACGAAAGTCAGAAAAGCAATAAAATGAATCGCTTAGCTTTGATAATCTTCGGATGTTTGCACTCACGAGACTCCCAGTTACACAATAAATGTTATTTTTGTTCGATAAAGATTGGTTTGCGCGTTATGTTTAGTAAACAAGCTTGTGGTTCCGGTCCTGAAGGGCAGACGAAAATTCAAAAAAGTATCCGTAATGTTCGTAGAAACATGTCAAAGGTTTTTTATAATCAATCCTCTGGTTGTTTTTAACATACATCAATCGATCATATTTCATCCGGACGGTAAAATGTTCAATACTACAGAGAAAGAAAATGTCGAGCCACATCTCTCCTGCACAGGAACTAATCAAAGCACACCTGACGCGTTTTGATAAATCTCGCTCATTTTTCAAAATAAAAGCTTGAAACTATGTCTAAAGCCTGGTCACAGCCTGAGGAAGCCATTGGAAAATGAATCTGGTTGATACCCCTTTAAAATGGAGGAGGGGCAAGCAATGGAACAGGGATAAAATAAAATAAAATGCACTTCCGGGTTGGAGTTCCTCAGGTTTTTGCCTGCAAAATCAGTTCTGTTATACTTACAGACAATATTTTGACAGTTTTGGAAACTTTAGAGTGTTTCCTATCTGTCAATTATATGCATATTCTAATATCTGAGCCTGAGAAATAGTCAGTTTACCTTGGGAACGTTATTTTTCCAAACAAAAAAATTCTGCCTCCTAGCTGAAAGAGGTTAAAGGGTTTTAAGGTTAGCGGAATGGTTAGCTAACATGCTAAGTAGTTGCAAAGTAGCTAAAAAGTAGTAAGTAGTTGCTAAAATACAGAACTGTCTGAGATTCAAACACGCAACCTTTGGGTTGCTAGAAATTCGAGTTAAAAGCCTACCACCCTATTTTCGTTTTTGCCTTAAGTAACCTTCTGTTTTATGTAACCGTATCAAGTAGCATATTGATGAGTGTCTCGGGTTAACATTTACTATATTACGTCTAGTCAATGAGACCAGGCTGCACAGCCTGCTGCTGCTGTAGCTGATGACGCTGTAGCAACCTATTGTGTGGTTACTTTAAAACAGTGAGAATCCCTCAATGTCCACTCACTGCATAGACTGACATTGCAACAATAATCAGCTACATATGTTGCAGTTTATTGTATCTAGTATTTTATAGGATCTCACATGTAGAACAAACAAAAACATTGAAATGCTACATACTTAGAGTAAGCGATGTCTCCAGTAGTAGACTATCATAATCTGTCCACACCACTGTTATCATCCTTTTCTTTGTTGACTGGACACATATTAATAGGATCATGTGCCTGAAAGCTATTCCGGTGGAAATTAGTATCTTATAGGATAGGGATAGACTGTGTACTAGGCCTACTGCTTGAATTTGTCCAAATACGTTTGGTTTCTTTCATAAAGATTCAATAAGTCCCATAGTTGACACAAAAAAATGTAATGTAATGTAGCCAACTAATATCAAACATCACGCTAACTTTACCCCGGTACAGTTGAAAGGTAAGGTTGTCTCTGAACATGCAAAGTGCAAAGAACAGTTGACAAAGAGCACCTGTGTGGAAGTGTTAGAAAATGCCTGTCAGTGTAGCCTACTCTTCATAAATCTGTAGCTACTGATTACAGTGTATGAAGTGTCCAGTGAAAACCTATTTCTATGTAGCCTATGCATTCTACCCTATACAAATGTTTGTAGTTTATACATAGTTTATATTCTCAGGAAGACATCATGTGATATTGAGTTAGTCCTGCATGTTTCTACAAGAGTACAAGCCTACCTGTGTTTCCAGCTACAATAAAGCCATAAACCATCTAATACAAAGAATTCAGTACCTATCACCTCCCAAGGTAATTTCATTCACTCTATTGGGTAGAATGTGCTGCCTGGTTGATTCAGGGGAGAAAAAAACCTGCCAGCATCATTCCAGACGTGCTATCTCAAGAGAGGGGGAGTCAGTGGAGGCTGACTGGTGGATTCATACATTTCCAGACCTAGGTGGGTTATACCATTGTATGAAACCCACCCCCGCCCGTCTCCTCAAAGACCCTGAAAAATAAATCTGAGAAAGAGCTGAGTCATCCAAGGGGCGAGACAGACAGACATACAGGGGGGTTGCAAATGAAGCAATGAAGAAGCAGGGATTTTACAATTGCAGGCAGGATGAAAGAAAGGATTCTCACTCCCAAGCAGCAGCAGCATAGAGCGAAGGCTAATGTAGGAAAATGCGTCACGCAATTATTAAAGGGTTATTATACACAGCGTTTATGAAATCATGCATCATGGAGTCTGTGATTATTGTAAACAGCGTCATACATACAGAATGTATTTATTTCACCAAACTGTAATTTTCTCTAAATTACAGACATTAAAAGTGTACATATAGGCTACTGAACTTTCAGTATTGCCTATATTCTATTTTGCAATGGAGAAGAATTTAGTTATTCTCCATTGAAGAAGAGAACTACTACGTCCATCTCCTTCACACTGTTTCTAAAGTGCAGTACAAAACCACTGCTGTAATGGACTGAGTGGAAACAATGATCCCACATTGACTCTGAACTCTCCAGTTGGAGATAAAAACTGACCCGTGCAGGTCAGGGCTCTTGGAGTCGCACCCACCCCATGCCAGACACATCAATTCCGAGCTCCACCCGATACCCGACATCAGGATAGTTTTCTCCACAACCCGACCAACATAGATTTGTTTCCGAGAGCTGATCCATTGTTTTTATGACTCCAGAACAGTAGGCTATTCCCCTTCCCTGCATTAATTACACTTAACAAAAATACAAACGCAACATGCTAAAATGTCAAAGATTTTACGGAGTTACAGTTCATACAAAGGAAATCAGTCAATTTGTAACGATCTTCGTTGGGAGAAAGAGCGGAGGACCAATGCGCAGCGTGGTAAGTGTTCATGATGAATATTTAATGGATCAAAATGAACACTGAAATACAAAACAATAAAGTGAACGAACGAAAACCGAAACAGTTCCGTGTGGAACACACAGACACAGAAAACAACCACCCACAAAACACAATAGAAAACAGGCTTCCTAAATATTGTTCCCAATCAGAGACAACGACTAACACCTGCCTCTGATTGAGAACCATATCAGGCCAAACGAAAAACCCAACATAGAAAAACAAACATAGATAACCCACCCAACTCACGCCCTGACCATACTAAAACAAAGAAATAACAAAAGAACTAAGGTCAGAACGTGACACAATTAAAATACATAAATGAGGCCCTAATCTATGGATTTCACATGACTGGGAATACAGATATGAATTTGTTGGTCACAGATACCTTAAAAAAAAGGAAGGGATGTAGATCAGAAAACCAGTCAGTATCTGGTGTGACCACCATTTGCCTCATGCAGCGTGACACATCTCCTTCACATAGAGTTGATCAGGTTGTTGATTGTGGCCTGTGAAATGTTGTCCCACTCCTCTTCAATGTGTGTGCGAAGTTGCTGTATATTGGTGGGAAATGAAACACGCTGGCGTACACATCGATCCAGAACATCCCAAACATGCTCAATGGGTGAGTATGCAGGCCATGGAAGAACTGGGACATTTTCAGCTTCCAGGAATTGTATACAGATACTTGCAACATGGGGCCATGCATTATCATGCTGGAACATGAAGGGCTGGAGAACATCCAATTTCCATAGATAAAATGCAATTGTGTTTGTCCATAGCTTGAGCCTGCCCATACCATAACCCCACCGCCACCATGAGGCAAACTGCTCACCCACACGATGCCATACACGCTGTCTGTCATCTGCCTGGTACAGTTGAAGTTGGTTACGACGTCGAACGGCAGTCAGGTGTGGCTGACCGGCTCGAATCGGTCTTATGTAGCAACTTTTTTATTTTTTTACATTGGATAAAAGTAGAGACTCAGGGCTAGAAAATGGTATATCATACACTACAGTTGAGGAACAATGGGAAAGTAATTATGCTTTGAAAGTTGTTACACTTGTAACCTCACTTTTGAGAAAATGGCCTTCGACTGTTTTGGTACACCTCCTGGAGAGCTATTCTTTGTCTACACCCATTCAGCATTGTTCACACCCTCTTACGCTTTAGCCCCACCCATCTCTTTAAGGGTTGATCCAAGCGTTCTGTACTAACAATAGCAGTCAAGCACCCAAGAAAACTGTCTAACCTTGGCTAGCTAGCTACTGCTAGCTACTTCCAGACACAAATGAGAGAACAGCTCACTCTGACCATTTTACTTGCCCTAGCAGAGCTAGTTTGTCTGTTTTTATGTTATCCAGAGCGTTGGTGATTGCAACTGTGCTGCTGGCAATAATTTACGCTTTTTTACCAACATTTACTGACACCGGCCATATTCAACGGGTGTTGAGTGTTCGTAATTTGTCAGTTATTCTATGCACTGGCACACTCAGACGAGAGTGGTCTGAAATCGGAGGAGATAGAGTGAATTTACCAGCTGTCTATCAACAGCTGTCACAGTGACATCATGATCATTCTATTGAAATGGATACTTGCACAGTGAAGTCTTTTGTTAAGACATGTAGCTAGCTAGCTAAACATTGAACCATAATCCCAACTCATGACGTTACTACCCTGCATGAATCTGCAGGTAGGTAACCAACCAGGTTCAATGTTAGTTAGGTAACATTAGGCTATAACTAGCAAAGCAAATGGCTCTGAGATACGAATAATATTACTACACAGAGCATACATGTAACGTTAGCTAGTGAGCTAGCCAGCTAACGTTAGCTAGCTAGCTAACAATACACTAACTTCTTATGGATGAGAGGCAGTATTGAGTAGCTTGGATGAATAAGGTGCCCAGAGTAAACTGCCTGTTACTCAGGCCCAGAAGCTAGGACCGCTACCTCCGCCTTTGTGCAAGAAGGTGCACTGCCAGAGCCCTTTAAAATGACCTCCAGCAGGCCACAAATGTGCATGTGTCTGCTCAAACGGTCAGAAACAGACTCCATGAGGGTGGTTTGAGGGCCCGACGTCCACAGGTGGGGGTTGTGCTTACAGCCCAGCACCGTGCAGGACGTTTGGCATTTGCCAGAGAACACCAAGATTGGCAAATTCGCCACTGGCGCCCTGTGCTCTTCACAGATGAAAGCAGGTTCACACTGAGCACATGAGCACATGTGACAGACGTGACAGAGTCTGGAGACGCCGTGGAGAACGTTCTGCTGCCTGCAACATCCTCCAGCATGACCGGTTTGGCGGTGGGTCAGTCATGGTGTGGGGTGGCATTTCTTTGTGGGGCCGCACAGCCCTCCATGTGCTCGCCAGAGGTAGCCTGACTGCCATTAGGTACCGAGATGAGATCCTCAGACCCCTTGTGAGACCATATGCTGACACATGCACATTTGTGGCCTGCTGGAGGTCATTTTGCAGGGCTCTGGCAGTGCACCTCCTTGCACAAAGGCGGAGGTAGCGGTCCTGCTGCTGGGTTGTTGCCCTCCTACGGCCTCATCCACGTCTCCTGATGTACTGGCCTGTCTCCTGGTAGCGCCTCCATGCACTGGACACTACGCTGACAGACACAGCAAACCTTTTTGCCACAGTTCGCATTGATGTGCAATCCTGGATGAACTGCACTACCTGAGCCACTTGTGTGGGTTGTAGACTCCGTCTCATGCTACCACTAGAGTGAGAGCACCGCCAGCATTCAAAAGTGACCAAAACATCAGCCAGGAAGCATAGGAAATAAACCTTGCTGTTTGTCTCTCCAATATTTGCAACATTGTTTCAATATTGAAATTTGATCTTCTGCTGTCCAATAGTAATGAACGAGTTGGGACGAGACAGATAGGCATATATAAAAATAAAATAAACCAGGTCTACACTTGTGACTATTCAGCAAAACTAACATAACCCAGGTATACCTTTGTGCAAGAGACAATAAACAAATCTATCGACATTAAATATTTGTTACATTATTACACTAATTCAGTTTACGGGTCTATACACGGCCAATTTCCCCAGAAATAACAATATTTTACGGATAGAATCACTGATTTAAACATTATGTCAAGGCTGGTGGATAGTGGCAACATCATCTGCAAGACCATCTTGATCAAGTATATCTATCAGGTATGAACGTAAGACCCAGATGCAGACAGCATCGAATTAACAATGGTTTAATAATCTAACGGGGGCAGGCAATAGACCGGTCAAGGCAGGCAGGGGTCAGTAAATCAGAGGTGGGGCAACGGTACCGGACGACAGGCAGGGTCAGGGTAGGCAGAGGTCAATAATCCAGAGGTGGGGCAAAGGTACAGGTCGGCAGGCAGGCAGAGTGGTCAGGCGGGCGAGAAAAAGAAGAGACTGGGAAAAGCAGGAGCTGACAACAAAAACGCTGGTTGACTTGACAAACAAGATGAACTGGCAACAGACAAACGGAGAACACAGGTATAAATACACAGGGGAAAATGGGAAAGATGGGCAACACCTGGAGGGGGGTGGAGACAATCACACAGACAGGTGAAACAGATCAGGGAGTGACAATATCCATAACCCAACGCTACTTCAATCTATTGAAAAAAGAATAATCTATGATTAAATAAACTACATGACCAAAGGTATGTGGACGCCTGCTCGTCGAACATCTCATTCCAAAATCATGTGAATTAATATGGAGTTGGTCCCTCCTTTGATGCTATAACAGCCTCCACTCTTCTAGGAAGGCATTCCACTAGATGTTAGAACATTGCTGCAGGGACTTGCTTCCATTCAGCCACAAGAGAATTAGTGAGGTCGGGCAATTAGTCCTGGCTCGCAGTCGGCGTTCCAATTCTTCCCAAAGGTGTTCGATGGGGTTGAGGTCGGGGCTATGTGCAGGCCAGTCAAGGTCTTCCACACAGATCTCAACAAACCATTTCTGTATAGACCTCGCTTTGTGCATGGGGGTAGTGTTATGCTGAAACAGGAAAGGGCCTTCCCAAACTGTTACCACAAAGTTGGAAGCACAGAATCATCTAGAATGTCATTGTACTGTATGTTGTAGCCTAAGATTCCCCTTAGCTTTGGGCCCGAACCATGAAAACAGCCCCAGACCATTATTCCTCCTCCACTAAACTTTACAGTTTAGGTAGCGTTCTCCTGGCATCCGCCAAACCCTGATTCGTCCGTCAGACTGCCAGATGGTGAGGCGCAATTCGTCACTCAAGAAAAGGCTTTCCACTGCTCCAGAGTCCAATGTCTGCGAGGTCTACACCACTCCCGTTGACTCTTGGAATTGCGCATGGTGATCTTAGGCTTGTGTGCGGTTGCTCGGCCATGGAAACCTATTTCATGAAGCTCCCGATGGAAGCAACGTCTGCACAAGAACTGTTCAGAGGCAGTTTGGAACTCGGTAGTGAGTGTTGCAACCGAGGACAGATGATTTTTACTCACTACAGCATTCGGCGTTCTGTGAACTTGTGTGGCTTACCACTTTGCAGCACTTACAGTTGACCGTGGCAGCTCTAGCAGGGTATGAATTTGATGAACTGACTTGTTGGAAAGGTGGCATCCTATGACAGTGCCACGTTGAACATCACTGAGCTCTTCAGTAAGGCCATTCTACTGCCAATGTTTGTCTTTGGAGATTGCATGAATGTGTGCTTGATTTTATGCATTTGTCAGAAACGGGTTTGGCTGAAATAGCCAAAACCCTTCAAATTAGTGGATGTCAACATACATTTGTATATATAATAAATTAGAGCCACTGTATTGTCCCATTGGTCACAAATGTGACCGCTAAGTTATTTTCATATACCACAAGCATCATGGATTCAATGTATTGAAAATTAAGACACATACAGTACGTAAACTAGACAATTAAACATATTTACAAAGAAAATATTTAAAAATGTCAACAATGTATTTGTTGCTAAAGCTGTTGCATACAGAGTTCTGGTGCCTTATTCGTCTGGAAAGTACACCTTGGAGAATTATGCTTGTGGTCTTGTGACCATTTTGAGAAATCATATAATAATATATGAAACATTTGATTATAAGTACAAATGTAACTTCTCTAGAGCCTGTAAAGTACAAAAGGTTTTTCTTTCACTATCTGTGACCCATGGGATTAAATGGGTTAAATAAACAATTCCCGAATAGTCTATAGGCTTTAAAAATAGCCTACATTTATTTAGTAGGCTAAAGACTACTCAAATTTTTACCAGCAGCACAGGTTTTAACTTTATATGGCCTGTGTATGGTCTAAATCAGGTATTTCCAAACTGGGCTATGCGCAATGCCGTCGGAGATATGCCTAATTACATTTTTTCCCCTCACATTTTCAAACAGTCCATTTGATGGGGCTATACATTTGGGCTATACATTTGGGTGAGGTTTTTTTCTTGCCCGAGTAGCCTCGTTTCACTGCCAAAAATAAAATGTAACTATCTAGTGTTCAGCAAAATAACAACACAATGTCAAATACAGGTAGCCTAGTCAAATAATTAACATCAAATCAAATTAACATCAAATCACACGGTTACTCTCTCGTGGGTGAAACCTTCACTCTTGCGCAGACATTTAGAAACAAAACATGCCAATTTGAAAAATAAGCCACGGGAGTTTTTTGAGTGAAAATTGAGACAACTTTCGAGTAGTAAGACATAAATAAAAGCAACAGATACCATTAATAAGAAGTGGCTAGAAGCGTCGTATATGGTGAGCTACTGAGTGGCTAGGACAGGCAAGCCCCATACTATTGTGAAGGACTTAATTCTTCCTGCTGCTGCAGATATGGCTGGGACAATGTTTCACAATGCATCAGTGACATGGTAGGAGATGTTTTGAAACAATTACTGTTTTGCATACAAGCCAGTGAATTCTATGCGTTACAGCTGGATGAGTCAACAAACATGGCGGGCCTGGCACAGCTCCTAGTATATGTCCGTTACGTTTATGGGGGGTCAATTAAGGAAGACATCTGCTTCTGCAAACCACTGGAAACCAGAACAACAGGAGAGGATATTTTTAAAATACTGGACAGCTTTGTGACATCAAGTGGACTTTGGTGGTCAAGATGTGTTGGTATCTGTACTGATGGCGCAAAAGCCATGACAGGGAGACATAGTGGAGTGGTAACGCGCATGCAAGCAGGTGCTCCCGACGCCACTTGGGTACACTGTAGCATCCACAGAGAGGCTCTTGCTGCCAAGGGAATGCCTGACAGCTTGAAAGATGTTTTTGACACTACAGTGAAAATGGTTAACTTTGTTAAAGCAAGGCCCCTGAACTCTTGTGTATTTTCTGCATGATGTAGACACCAAGGAACTTGAAGCTCTCAACCTGCTCCACTGCAGCACCATCGAGGAGAATGGGGGCGTGATCTGTCCTCTTTTTCCCGTAGTCCACAATCATCTCTTTTGTCTTGATCACATTGAGGGAGAGGTTGTTGTCCTGGCACCACACGGCCATGTCTCTAATCTCCTCCCTATAGGCTGTCTCGTTGTTGTCGGTGATCAGGCCTACCACTGTTGTGTCATCTGCAAATTTTATAATGGTGTTTGAGTCGTGCCTGGCTGTGCAGTCATGAGTGAACAGGGAGTACAGGAGGGGGCTGAGCACGCACCCGAGGGGCCCCTGTGTTGAGGATCAGCAATGCGGATGTGTTGTTACCTACCCTTACCACCTGAGGGCGGCCCGTCAGGAAGTCCAGGATCCAGTTGCAGAGGGAGGTATTTAGTCCCAGGGTCCTTAGCTTCATGATGAGCTTGGAGGGCACTATGGTGTTGAACGCTGAGCTGTAGTCAATAAATAGCATTCTCACATAGGTGTTCCTTTTGTCCAGGTGGGAAAGGGAAGTGTGGACTGCAATAGAGACTGCATCATCTGTGGATCTGTTGGGGCAGTATGCAAATTGGAGTGGGTTTAGGGTTTCTGGGAAGATGGTGTTGATGTGAGCCATGACCAGCCTTTCAAAGCACGTGAGTGCTACGGGTTGGTAGTCATTTAGGCAGGTTACCTTGGGCACAGGCACTATGGTGGTCTGCTTAAAACATGTTGCTATTACAGACTCGGACTGGGAGAGGTTGAAAATGTCAGTGAAGACACTTGCTAGTTGGTCAGCGCATGCTCGCAGTACACGTCCTGGTAATCCGTCTGGGCCTGCGACCTTGTGAATGTTGACCTGTTTTAAAGGTCTTACTCACATTGGCTGCGGAGAGCATGATCACACAGTCTCCTGATACAGCTGGTGCTCTCATGCATGTTTCATTGTTATTTGCCTCGACGCGAGCATAGAAATAGTTTGGCTCGTGTCACTGGGCAGCTCTCGGCTGTGCTTCCCTTTGTAATCTGTAATGGTTTGCAGGCTCTGCCACATCCAACAAGCGTCAGAGCCGGTGTAGTACGACTCGATCTTAGTCCTGTGTTGATGCTTTGCCTGTTTGATGGTTCGTCGGAGGGCATAGCGATTTCTTATAAGCTTCCGGGTTAGAGTCCCACTCCTTGAAAGCGGCAGTTCTAGCCTTTAGCTCAGTGCTGATGCTGCCTGTAATCTATGGTTTCTGGTTGGGGTATGTATGTATGGTCACTGTGGGGATGACGTCATTGATGCACTTATTGATGAAGCCAATGACAGCTGTGGTGTACTCCTCAATGCCATTGGAGGAATCCCAGAACATATTCCAGTCTATGCTAGCAAAACAGTCCTGTAGCTTAGCATCTGCTTCATCTGACCACTTTTTTTATTGATCTAGTCACTGGTGCTTCCTGCTTTCATTTTTGCTTGTAAGCAGGAAATCAGGAGGATCGAATTATGGTCAGATTTGCCAAATGGAGGGTGAGGGAGAGCTTTGTATGCATCTCTGTGCGTGGAGTATAGGTTGTCCAGAGTTTTTTTCCCCTCTGGTTGCACATTTAACATGCTGATAAAAATTTGGTAAGACGGATTTAAGTTTCCCTGCATTAAAGTCCCTGGCTACTCGGAGAACCGCCTCTGAGTGAGCGTTTCATTGTTTGCTTATGGCAGAATACAGCTCATTCAATGCTGTCTTAGTGTCAGCCTCTGAATGTGGCTGGCACACACTTACCGATATCTGAACAAGAGAGCCTCATCAAAATTGCAACAAGCTGTTCTGTGAAAATGTAATTTAAATCAGAAGTCACTGCCAGATTTATGGATTGGGCTGGCCGAGTATTCTGCCTTGGCAAATCGCGCGGTTAAGATACTGATGCTCTTTGCAACCACCTACCTATGTGAGAGTGGATTCTCAGCCCTCACTAGCATAAAGACTAAATACAGGCACAGGCTGTGTGTGGAAAATAATTTAAGACGGAGACTCTCTCCAGTTATGTGCATCCTTTCAAGCACACCCTTCTCATTAACCTGTGGTGAGTTATTCACAATTTTTGTTGCCCAAATAAGGTTTTTATATGTAAGATGGCTAAATAAAGAGAAATTATTGATTATATTATTTGTGCCCTGGTCCTATAAGAGCTCTTTGTCACATCACAGGAGCCGGGTTGTGACTCAAACTCCTTATGTTTAATAAATGTATCGTATAGTGTGTGTGTGTGTTAGGCTTTCAATGACGGCAAACAACATTTGAGAGTGTGCCGACCCTGGTGCTACAGGGGGGGTACGCAGCTGGAGGTTGAATGTTTGAAGAACTATAAAAGGTTTGGCAACCACTGGTTTAAATGAACAAAAGCTTGAATTAACGTAATAATTACCTGAATTATCTTAAGCAAATACCTGCTTGCACTTTTTGCGGGCTGTGTAGCATTCAATCATTCCTCCTTGTCCACAATGACTCAAATCCTTCCAAACCCGGGATTTCACTCAAGTAGCACCTGTTTCCACGATGGTTTATTCCACCATCACAACCTCTATTTTTATGTATACTGTTACGTTATCTATTTTTGTGTGAGCTAGACAAGCCAGGGAACGTGAACTTGGCAACGTAGTCACACGTGGGGGAGGGGAAAAAAGCTCTTCACGTGGACAAATTAGGAATGTTTCAGCACCACACTAATAATGGACAGTTCCCTGCTCCACTGCGTGTGTGGTTGGTACTCTAGGCTACCATATCTGGCTCACCACTCACAGAATGGAATTCGCAACACAATGCAACACAACAAGCTCCTGGGTTTGGAAAGAAAAGAGAATTTTGATTTTTTTTTTAATTTTCCGACCCGCAATATAAATGTTCTGAACCGCGAGCCGACCCGATGCAGAACTCTAGTTGGAGGGGTCTACTCCATTGATCTAAGTCCAGTATCTGTGAAAGTATGGTCATTTTGATATCACTTGGAGTCACCTATCAAAGTCACAACTGTTCTGTTCTGTTCCTGACTACATTAATGAACTCTCCACCAGGACAAGACAGCAGTGTCCATTTTACTTTGCAGACTAAAGAACTGTCTCTTCAGACTAAAAGCACTCTAGCCTCCAGCTCCTTTAGACTTCAGAGAGAGTCCTTCCCCTTATCTCCTCCAGCTCCTAGCACTCCAGTTCCTAGAAATGTATTTTACATAGATCACCTATGATGGGGCACTTAACCATGCTTCACACACACCACATAATGCATCACTGTAATTGAGGCAAAACTTACACTAGATTTTGCACTGAACTGTTTCTATTATTGTGTTGAACTTTTAATCTTTGCTCTTTTACTCTACAGCACTACTGTGGTTTTTTGGCTTTCACTTTGGCTCGTGTTATTAAATTGTTCATGCCCCCTTATTTGAATGCACTTATTGTTCTTAAGTTGCTCTGGATAAGAGTGAGTGTTGCAATGTCAATGTAATCCCCTCGGGGCATCTATTTAAGCTTATTGACCTCTAAACAGATAGCAGAGAATGATTCTCATTTATGTTTATTTTTGAACCATTTCATGTCAATGATGTTGCAAAAATGTTCAAACAAAACTCTACAGGAGCTGATTCGTTTCATCCCTTTTTCCTGCAGTTTTCTACCCTCCTCATTGTAGAACCTTTTGACCCACATGTTTTATTTAAAAAATTGCTTCTGGTGCTATCCCTAAGATCTACACGGTGGCGCAAGTCCTCCCCCTTCACAAAGGCAGGGATACTTCGGATTTAGTTTCGAAATTTGGCAGTAGTTATCTATCTTGCCTTGCAAAATTATTCGAATCACTGGCAAACTCTCAGCTAATAACGGGTTTAACTTCACATTATATTCTTAATTTTTATTTCACCTTTATTTAACCAGGTAGGCTAGTTGAGAACAAGTTCTCATTTACAACTGCGACCTGGCCAAGATAAAGCACAGCAGTTCGACACATACAACACAGAGTTACACATGGAATAAACAAACATACAGTAGAAAAAAAGAAAGTCTTAATACAGTGAGTGCAAATGAGGTAAGATGAGGGAGGTAAGGCAATAAATAGGCCATGGTGGCGAAGTAATTACAATATAGCAATTAAACACTGGAATGGTAGATGCACATTCATCTTCTGCACAAGTAGAGATACTGGGGTGCAAAAAAGCAAGATAAATAAATACAGTATGGAGATGAGGTAGTTGGATGGGCTGTTTACAGATGGGCTATGTACAGGTGCAGTGATATGTGAGCTGCTCTGACAGCTGGTGCTTAAAGCTAGTGAGGGAGGTATATGAGTCTCCAGCTTCAGTGATTTTTGCAGTTTGTTCCAGTCATTGGCAGCAGAGAACTGGAAGGAAAGACGGCCAAAGGAGGAATTGGCTTTGGGGGTGACCCGTGAAATATACCTGCTGGAGTGCGTGCTACGGGTGGGTGCTGCTATGGTGACCAGTGAGCTGAGATAAGGCGGGGGTTTACCTAGCAGAGACTTGTAGATGACCTGGAGCCAGTGGGTTTGGCGAAGAGTATGAAGCGAGGGCCAGCCAACGAGAGCGTACAGGTCGCAGTGGGGGGTAGTGATGGGGCTTTGGTGACAAAACGGATGGCACTGTGATAGACTGCTTCCAATTTGTTGAGTAGAGTGTTGGAGGCTATTTTATAAATGACATCGCCGAAGTCGAGAATCGGTAGGATGGTCAGTTTTACGAGGGCATGTTTGGCAGCATGAGTGAAGGATGCTTTGTTGCAAAATAGGAAGCCGATTCTAGATTTAATTTTGGATTGGAGATGCTCAATGTCAGTCTGGAAGGAGAGTTTACAGTCTAGCCAGACACCTAGAATGTGTGGACAACTACAAATACCTATGTCAGAACCGTCCAGAGTAGTGATGCTGGACGGTCGGGCAGGTGTGGGCAGCATCGGTTGAAGAGCATGCATTTAGTTTTACTTGCATTTAAGAGCAGTTGGAGGCCACGGAAGGAGAGTTGTATGGCATTGAAGCTCGTCTGGAGGTTAGTTGACACAGTGTCCAAAGAAGGGCCAGAAGTATATAGAATGGTGTCGTCTGCATAGAGGTGGATCAGAGAATCACCAGCAGCAAGAGCGACATCATTGATGTATACAGAGAAGAGAGTCGGCCCGAGAATTGAACCCTGTGGCACCCCCATTGAGACTGCCAGAGGTCCGGACAACAGGCCCTCCGATTTGACACACTGGACTCTATCTGAGAAGTAGTTGGTGAACCAGGCAAGGCAATCATTTGAGAAACCAAGGCTGTTGAGTCTGCCAATAAGAATGTGGTGATTGACAGAGTCGAAAGACTTGGCCAGGTCGATGAATACGGCTGCAGTAATGTCTCTTATCGATGGCGGTTATGATATCATTTAGGACCTTGAGCACGACTGAGGTGCACCCATGACCAGCTCTGAAACCAGATTGCATAGCGGAGAAGGGTGGGATTCGAAATGGTCGGGAATCTGTTTGTTAACTTTGCTTTTGAAGACCTTAGAAAGGCAGGGTAGGATAGATATAGGTCTGTAGCAGTTAGGGTCTAGAGTGTCTCCCCTTTTGAAGAGGGGATGACTGCGGCAGCTTTCCAATCTTTGGGAATCTCAGACGATACGAAAGAGAGGTTGAACAGGCTAGTAAAGAGGGGTTGAAACAATTTCGGCAGATCATTTTAAAAAGAGTGTCCAGATTGTTTAGCCCGGCTGATTTGTAGGGGTCCAGATTTTGCAGCTCTTTTAGAACATCAGCTATTTGGGTGAAGGGGAAATGGGGGAGGCTTGGGCGAGTTGCTGTGGGCAGTGCAGGGCTGTTGACCAGGGTAGGGGTAGCCAGGTGGAATGCATGGCCAGCCGTAGAGAAATGCTTATTGTAATTCTCAATTATAGTGGATTTATCAGTGGTGACAGTGTTTCCTAGCCTCAGTGCAGTGGGCAGCTGGGAGGAGGTGCTCTTACTCTCCATGGACTTTAGTGTCCCAGAACTTTTTAAAGTTTGTGCTATAGGATGCAAATTTCTGTTTGAAAAAGCTAGCCTTAGCTTTCCTACCTGCCTGTGTATATTGGTTCCTAACTTCCCTGAAAAGTTGCATATCACGGGGGCTGTTCGATGCTAATGCAGAATGCCACAGGATGTTTTTGTGCTGGTCAAGGGCAGTCAGGTCTGGAGAGAACCAAGGGCTATATCTGTTCCAGGTTCTACATTTTTTAAAAGGTGTGTACCAGTCTGGTTTTAGACCTGGACATAATACATTTATGAAACGGTGCTAAATGGCTTGATAAGATAATCCATCCACCTGACAGGTGTGTCATATCAAGAAGCTGGTCATGGTCATTACACAGCATGGTCATTACACAGGTGCACCTTGTGCTGGTGACAACAAAATGCCACTCTAAAATGTGCAGATGTCACACAACACAGATGTCTCAAATTTTGATCGAGCTTGCAATTGGCATGCTGACTGCAAGAATGTCCACCAGAGCTGTTGCCAGAGAATTGAATGATAATTTCTCTACCATAAACCGCCTTCAATGTCATTTTAGAGAATTTGGCAGTACGTACAACCGGCCTCACAACAGCAGACCATGTATGGCATCGTGTGGGTGAGTGGTTTGCTGATGTCAACGTTGTGAACATAGTTCCCCATGTTGGTGGTGGGATTATGGTATGGGCAGGTATAAACTACGAACAACGAACATAATTGCATTTTATCGATGATACCGTGATGAGATTCTGAGGCCCATTCTGTGACCAACAGATGCATATCTGTAATTCCCAGTAATGTGAAATCCATAGATTAGGGCCTAATGAATTTTTCAATTGACTGATTTCCTCCATATGAACTGTGACCTCAGTAAAATCTTTTAAACTGTTGCATGTTGCGTTTATATTTTTGTTCAGTATAAATAATATTTGTCTATCTGCAAAAATCGGTAACATTCATCTGTATGCTATTTCCTCTACTGCTGACCAGGCTATGTTGGAAAAATGGATGGAAATGTATGTTTTATGTTGTTTTCTACTTGTTGTAGAAATATGTAAGATGTTTTACATATTTATGCATTGGATGGTTCTCTCAGTGAGCAGGTTCCCGCCTATAAATATGAGCTTTTGGATTGACAAAATGTTGACGTTTTTAAAAAAAACGATGAGCTAGTTAAAAAGTTGATATTGAAAGTAGCCTCTCCCCAAATAGCAGGAAGCAGTTCTACAGAAAACTTTCCTGCCAGCTCCTTACTATGGCGACACCATTTATCAGAATGCAGCAGCCGCTAATTTAAAAAACCCTTGGCTGCAGTGTACCATAGCGCTCTTTGCTTTATCACAGGTGACAGGTTTAATACTCGTCACTGCATCCTTCATAAGAAGGTCGTCTGGACCTCTCTAAATTCCCGTAGATCACTTAATTTCTCCCTTTTTGTTCACAAGCTTCCAACATATCTCACTTCTCTGCTGAAGTATACAAATATGAGGCGGCAAATCTTGATGTCCCTCTTGTTTTGAATCATTTACAAACCTCATTTAAATCTCGAATCCCTGGTGCCAATAGGGCAGTTCAGAATGCTGATGAGGAATGAACTCACTGAAGTTTCCGAGTGTTTTGGTTGATTTTGTAATAATTTATCTCGTAGTTAATTTTTTTCCAGTTTTATTGAATTATCATATTGATTTGTGAATTATTTGTTCTCAGGGCACCATTGAGAATGAGACCCTGGTCTCAAATTGGGCTTACCTCAAAAAATAGAAGTTAAAAATACAAAAATAAAGACTGAGTTAACTGAGTGGTGCTGGGATAAATGTGAAGCAGCAGTATGCTGATGTTTATCATTGCAATACATTTGTTTCAGTTGTTCAATTATAACCCCTACGGAAAACCAGACAGCTAGCCATGCTTTTCCAGACTTGGAACAAAATGGAGCTGTTATGCTGAATATTTTCACATTGGGTGCATACCTCAGACTCTACTGTACTCGATCACACAGTGCATTCACACACAAGCACTTCCTCGGAGCGGTTGCCTAAAACGATTTGCAAACAACAGATCTGTCATGTCATACAGTATGCTGTGAAAGCTTTTGGGTGAGAACAGAGACACAATAAGCCTTACTGTAGAGGAATTTAAAGGACGACTAACCTTTTTCAAAGTTGCCATGCTGGAGCTCAGAAGTCTTTTGAATGATGCTTATAGCAGCAATCCATCTCAGTGAGCATGGCATCAATTATCTGTAACCAGACACTACCTTCCACTTTAAAAGCCTTTAGTCAAATTATATTAGATGCAGAATGTACAATAGCCAGAAAAGGCCAGGTCATGCTCAATGGAATGCTTGAACACTGCCTAAACAAGACCCGAGTCTAAATGTGTTAGAGTAGCTCACAATAGAAAAGTTAATTAAATTGTTTTATCATCCTATTTCCCCCCACTAAATCTTTTTTCGACACCCTCCTTATCTCAATTTCAAGAGAACAGCTTACCGCCTCCAAGTTTCACATCAGATCTGATCAACGATCACGTTTCATAAGCTATACATATTAGTGAAGTAGTATATACAATACCAGTCAAAAGTCTGGACACACCTACTCAATCAAAGGTTTTTCTTTTAATTTGACTATTTTCTACATTGTGGAATAATAGTGAAGACATCAAAACTATGAAATAACACGTATGGAATCATGTAGTAACCAAAGAAAAGTGTTAAACAAATCAAAATATATTTTAGATTCTTTGAAGTAGCCACCCTTTGCCTTTAACATCTTTGCACACTCTCAACCAGCTTCATGAGGAATGCTTTTCCAACAGTCTTGGAGGAGTTCCCACATATGCTGAGCACTTGTTGGCTGCTTTTCCTTTACTCTGCGGTCCAACTCATCCCAAACCATCTCAATTGGGTTGAGGTCAGATGATTGTGGAGGCCAAGGTCATCTGATGCAGCACTCCATCACTCTCCTTGGTCAAATAGCCCTTACACAGCCTGATGGTGTGTTTTGGGTCATTGTCCTGTTGAAAAACAAATGATAGTCCCACTAAGCTCAAACCAGATTAGATTGCGTATCGTTGCAGAATGTTGTGATAGCCATGCTAGTTAAGTGTGCCTTGAATTCTAAATAAATCACTGACAGGGTCACCAGCAAAGCACCCCCACACCATCACTCCTCCTCCTCCATGCTTCACGGTGTGAACCACACATGCGAAGATCATCCAGTCACCTACTCTGCGTCTCACAAAGACACAGCCGTTGGAACCAAAAATCTCAAATTTGGACTCAGACGAAAAGGACAGATTTCCACCGGTCTAATGTCCATTGCTCATGTTTCTTGGCCCAAGCAAGTCTCTTCTTAGTATTGGTGTCCTTTAGTAGTGGTTTCTTTGCAGTAATTTGACCACAAAGGCCTGATTCACGCAGTCTCCTCTGAACAGTTGATGTTGATGTTTGTTACTTGAACTCTGTGAAGCATTTATTTGGGCTGCAATCTGAGGTGCAGTTAACTCTAATGAACTTATCCTCTGCAGCAGCGGTAACTCTGGGTCTTCCTTTCCTGTGGTGGTTCTCATGAGAGACAGTTTCATTATAGCGCTTGATGGTTTTTGCAATTGCACTTGAAGAAACTTTCAAAGTTCTTGACATTTTCTGGATTGACTGACCTTCATGTCTTAAAGTAATGATGGACTGTTGTTACTCTTTGCTTATTTGAGCTGTTCTTGACATAATATGGACTTGGTCTTTTACCAAATAGGTCTATTTTCTGTATACCACCCTACCTCGTCAAAACACAACTGATTGGCTCAAACTTGTGTAAAGCTGTCATCAAAGGCAAAGGGTGGCTACTTTGAAGAATCTCGACTATGAAATATATTTTTGATTTGTTTAACACCTTTTTTGGTTACTACATGATTCCATATGTGTTATTTGATAGTGTTGATGTCTTCACTATTATTCTACAATGTAGAAAATAGTAAAAATAAAGAAAAGGTGTGTCAACTTTTGATTGGTACTATATATGTATATACACCTCACATGCAACCCATGATAAGACTATGAACAAAGTATATTAAAACTGAATATGACTCCATAAAGGTGATTTTAGCAATGTGCAAGCAAGCATTAAGTTACACGCTATATTTGACTAGTAGGAAAAGTCTGAGAATTGTCTATAAAAGGCAAATATTTAATATCATTGTAAAATGAATGGATTTCCATACAAGGCATAAGCTTGAGTTACAAGGCATTAACACGCAATACAAAGCATTATTCTAGGCATAAAGATCTAAGACAAAGTATGAACAAAACAGGCTCACTAGGTCATACAACCTTTTTCCATGGGCAGGATAAAGGATAAGAGACAAAGGAATTTAATTATATTTATTCCAGAACGTACTTGTTTGTATTCAAAATCAGGGGTTGACCAACTACAGGCAAAACCAAAACTAATATAACTAAAATATCAGATCGAACCAACTAGCCAACCTCCTCAAGAGTAGGTCACATCTACATGTGATGTCCTGAGGTGGTGGGCTAACTACAGTTACTGGCCCAACGCTCCTACCCACCAGGCTACCTGCAGCCCCGGGGGTCAGGGCTGACTGGCCACTATCTATGTGGGTGGAGTGGAATTTTTTTGGCGCAGCAGACACCTTTTGGTAACATATCCTCACACCGGTCCCACTCCCATTCACAAGGGGGTAAATACAATGGGTTTTTTTGTTGGTCATTTCATTTTATGAAAGCGTCACCTTCCCTTACTAGTAGTAGCTAGCTGGCAGCCCTGGCTAGCTGCACGGTCTTAGCCTGGCTAAAAACATAGCAAGCTAGCTAGCTAGCCAGCCTTTTAAGCTTCCCACATCGCAATGTGAAGTAATCAGATTTATATTTTTTTTTAAATATGCTCTGGCAAATATTCTTATACTGGCCGGTGTAACCTAAAACATTATCCCAGTTTGATATGCTGCTTTTGTATTCATTTCAATATCAGCTAAAAATCGAACATCATGTTTTGGGGGAGAAAAAAATCACATGGCTAGCTAGTTGGCTACAGCAGGTTCACCATTTCACAGTAGCCTGGAATCACTAGATATTACTTCTAAACAAAATACCTTTTTGGGTGGATTCTTGTTGTTTGGTTTGAACAGTCGCTGAGATTATTTGGTTATCAATGCAAAATAGGCTACTTTGATGAATAGACTAGATGGACTACAGGTCAGATCAAGGAACCAAGTGTACACACTGCCCCCACACTGTGGAAGGAATGATTCACCGCGTCTTAATTTTCAGGTAGTACAAAGGTATGTGAATGAAGTAGCGTATTACAAGGAGCCACCCTTTTTGCAACACTACCCTACATGCTCCATACTTTCGGTCTTCGTAGTGTGTGAATTTACCCTAAAAGCCTTTTGTATTGTTGGGCCATTTGCCAACTGGCCATGAATAACTTTTTTTCCACTCCTAATATTTTTTCAGAGAAGTTGAAGTTTTGAGACCATGTCATGCAGGTGCTGCAATACAATGACTCACTGTTTGCACCATGCTTGAAAAGCTGTGACAGGAAACCACAGACAGGAAGAGATCATCTTGACTTTTGGTGATAAACTCATGAGTGGCTTTTTAGAAAACTCATTATAAATGAATATGCAAACTCGTGAAGGGTTATTCTGAGCCCTAAGATCACTTTATAAAAAATTTGACTTTCTCCTTTTTAAATCACATTTTTGTACATGAGATGAAGTCAAACACGAGGCAGTGGTTAAGTAAAATGTAATCATCATCACTCTTGGTTTGTGAGGTAGGTTAAATTGTGTTGAGAGAATGAATGATATTAGCGGAAGACAAAATGTAGATGGTAAAGGAAGTGTCATCATTACTTAGAAAAAGGAATGACCGATTCTTGTCTCTCTCTGTTCTTTAAAAAAAACATAGACAACTGATGAGGAACTCAGTGAAACTCAAGACTTCCTCTTTTGAAAGTCCCCTACATGAGTTGACAAGATTCAAACACAGATGTGCTCGTTTAACACGGGGAAAGTATTTCAGTTACATGTTTACAATGACTGAAACCTTAAGATAAAAATATGTCACAAATTGAATAGAACCACATCTTCATTCTGTTGTTCTCTTACATTATTAAGGCCAGGGAATGACTGCCTTGCACTTTATGGACTCACTCAAATGGGTGACTATTTACTTGTAGGCGTAGGCATTCCTTGGTTCCCAAATGAGTTATGATAAAATATATTGCATATGTGACTCACGCAAAAGAAATCCCATGAATTTGCCAGGGAGACGTTACATTTAGTGAAACATTTTTGAAAAAGCTGCATGGTTCTAAGGAATAGGCCTACAGCCTTAGTGCCAGCTCGGACAAAGGACTTTACTTTAGACTATGCATCCAACAGACTATGCATCCAGCAGGCTAAAATAAACAGACCTCTCTAACCCAAAGTATGATATTGACAAACCGGTTGCAGATGTGTAGTAAAAAATGTAAAACATGGAACTACATGACCCTGGCCTGGCTTCAAACTTAGAAGTCATCGTGGTCATGTTAACTTTGAGGCTCACGATGACTTCTATTTCATGTCCGTGTCATCAGGATTAATGCACCCCTGGCCACTACACTACGGTGCCAGTTTACTGCTTTCAACTGATTACAAACTGGATGGCTTTTTATAATCCAGATTTGTGCAGCCATAGCTTTTTCTGCCTTATATTAGAACACTGATCTCAGAGCATCAAACCAAACAGGGATTATTTTCCTCAGCAATGGTTCTACCCGTTGAAATATAATTTATTTTGCCAAACGTGACAGTCCTTTTTGCCACCCTTAAACATAGCAAGATATAGGTTAGCTTAGTAATGAATTTTGAATTAGCTGTAGGCTATATGCTTTATTAAGGTTTATGAAAGCTTCATTAAGGGACATACAGTACACACTGTGCCAATTGTCTGTCATTCATCAAGTGTTTTTCTGCTATTCGTTCTCTGTGGAGTACTATAGGTACCACTCGCCAGTGCCGTTTGACTGGTGACTGAATTGGGACATTCTCTCCTGTTTCTTCATGGTGAATCGGTATGCCATCGGTAGAGAGACATTTCTACTCAGCAAATCAGAGGGCACAATTGGGGAGCTGAAAGGCAACCAACAAGTAGGGAAAAAAGGGTAACTTTTTTCCACCCCTTTGCAGCTTGCTAAATGAGCCAGTCACACTGTATATGCAATGTATAGGTTCATGGTAGCTAGCTAAGTGCACAGACACAATGCGCACACACTCTCTCCACAGAGTCGGCAGAAAACAGATGTTTCTAGTTTTCAGGGATACAATATTTTCAACCTAACTTACGTTTCCTCTGAAAAACAGAAATGGGGACTCTGCTCAGGCTCTGCTTCTTTCCATAAAGTAGCTGCCTGCAGCTGGCTGCCGAGAGTCTATGCACTGTCTTTACTTAGCTATTTAGCTGTTGTGCTAGCTAGGTATCAAACCATGCTAACATTAGCCAGCAAAAAAAATATCTATGGGCTGTATGCAATTATGGAGAGTGAATTACATTTTCTTTGTCATCTTGCTAGCTAATTATCTAGCTGTGGCCATTTTATCAACAAGGGCTTTCTACAACAATAGCAACATTAGCGCTGCTAGCTAACATTGGTTATCTAGACCATAAAGCAACACACACGGACATGCATTGCCAAACAACGCTACTGCCACCTTCTGGTTTGGAATATTTTAACAAGGCTGAGTGGCTGACGACTTCAAGATCTTTGCTGTGTGAACACAAAAGAGATCGACTGCCGACACTCTGTTCAGAGGGGCTAAGTACTGTCCGCATGCGAACGTTTGACAATCCTACCGGTGTGTCTGAACCTTTAAGCATTTTAATTTGTTCTTGTTTAATGCGAGAACATTGTGAAAAGGTGACAGTCAGCATCTTGATTGTGCTCACTCAAATACACTCATCCTAATGATCCTAGATAGGTGGACATTGTACATTATGTTCCAGATCGTGGAGTTTTGTCCTTGTCTATTTAGTTCTGTGCTTGTCTACTAATGTTCTGTATTATGTCACATGTTATGTTTTGTGTGGACCCCAGGAAGAGTGTTAAATGAACAACAGCTAATGGGTATCCTAATAAATAAATAAACAAACAAACCAGTTGGTTAGATATCACCCATCCTCTCTGGTGATGCATTATCTCTCCTCTATCGTATATGACTGGCATCAGGGCACAGCTGTATCAAAAAGACTCTCTCTACACTACTCTTACTACATCATTAATCCTCTCTGTAAAAGTGTTTCTGGGGATACTTTAAGGGTAATACTCCAAATTGTGCAAGATACCAGTGATTGAATCTGAAAATGTTATGTAACAGAGTGGCTTGACCCTGTTGGATCCTCGCACCGAAGTGGCAGAGAGTCATCGGTTCTCAGCTTTAATGGTACAACAGGGGTGAAAACTTTTGGCAGCCCCTCTTCGCAAGGATAATGGTTTTGCTCTAATGCAATGCATGACTTCATTCCATTTCAGTGTCCTGAAAAGTAAACACTGCAGTTGTCTGAGGTGAAGGGAGAGAGCTGGAAACTGTCCTCTGTGGACAAATAATCTTAAAGAGCGTACTCATCGATTCCCAATGTGTTTGTCTGTTGGTCATTAAGGAAAAACGAGATTTCGGTCTTGTGGGTGTTGTTATCTTTCCCTGGCAGTTGCTGTTGTTTGTCACTCTTAAGACACCGCAACAACATTCCGACTAGGCTACCGCTTCCTAGAAATAGGTTTTATTTATTCGCACCAAAGAAAATAAGTGAAAGACAAAACAGTACAGATAAACTGGTAAAAAACAGTGTGCAAACGGGCTTATATGAAAAGCACACCACATCTAAGTACAGAAATGTTTTTGTTCAATCAGCTAAGCAAAGCATATGAATTATAATTGTACATGATATAGTCAGTATACAAAAAAAAGACATGTTTGATTATGTGTGCATGTGTGTGAGAGTTAGCCTACATGGAGGGGATTCTTTTGTAGTTTGTTCATCAGGCTGACACCCAGTGTTCTCTTGAAGTTATTGAGGGATGATGAGGTTTTGGCAATGTGAAGATATGAATTCCAGAGTATGGTACCTCTGTATCTGATAGAGAATTGACTATGTGAGGTGTGACAGAGGGGAGGCTATAGGTTTTCGCAGTGTCTTGTGTTAAAGTTGAAGTCAGAAGTTTACATACACCTTAGCCAAATACATTTAAATTCAGTTTTTCACAATTCCTGACATTTAATCCTAGTCAAAACTCCCTGTCTTAGGTCATTTAGGATCACAACTTTATTTCAAGAATGTGAAATGTCAATAATAGCAGAGAATTATTTATTTCAGCTTTTATTTCTTTCATCACATTCCCAGTGGGTCAGAAGTTTACATACACTCAATTAGTATTTGGTAGCATTGCATTTAAATTGTTTAACCTGGGTCAAACATTTTGAGTAGCCTTCCACAAGCTTCCCACAATAAGTTGGGTGAATTTTTTCTGAGTCAGGTTTGTAGGCCTCCTTCCTCGCACACGCTTTTTCAGTTCTGCCCACAAATGTTCGATAGGATTGAAGTCAGGGCTTTGTGATGGCCACTCCAATACCTTGACTTTGTTATCCGTAAGCCATTTTGGAAGTATGCTTGTGGTCATTGTCCATTTGGAAGACCCATTTGCGACCAAGCTTTAACTTCCTGACTGAAGTCTTGAGATGTTGCTTCAATATATACACATGTCCTTTTCCGTCCTCATGATGCCATCTATTTTGTGAAGTGCATCAGTCTCTCTTGCAGCAAAGCACCCCCACAACATGATTCTGCCACCCCCGTGCTTCACGGTTGGGATGGTGTTCTTCGGCTTGCAAGCCTCCCCCTTTTTCCTCCAAAACATAATGATGGTCATTATGGCCAAACGGTTCTATTTTTGTTTCATCAGACCAGAGGACATTTCTCCAAAAAGTACGATCTTTGTCCCCATGTGCAGTTGCAAACCGTAGTCTGGCTTTTTTTTAATGGCGGTTTTGGAGCAGTGGCTTCTTCCTTGCTGAGTGGCCTTTCAGGTTATGTCGATATAGGACCCGTTCTACTGTGGATATAGATACTTTTGTACCCGTTTCCTCCAGCATCTTCACAAGGTCTTTTGCTGTTGTTCTGGCATTGATTTGCACTTTTCACCAAAGTACATTGATCTCTGGGAGACAGAATGAATCTCCTTCCTGAGCAGTATGACGGCTACGTGGTCCCATGGTGTTTATATTTGCGTACTATTGTTTGTACAGATGAACATGGTACCTTCAGGCATTTGGAAATTGCTCCCAAGGATGAACCAGACTTGTGGTCTACATTTTTTTTTTCTGAGGTCTTGGCTGATTTCTTTTGATTTTCCCATGATGTCAAGCAAAGAGGCACTGAGTTTGAAGGTAGGCCTTGAAATACATCCACAGGTACACCTCCAATTCACTCAAATGATGTCAATTAGCCTATCAGAAGCTTCTAAAGCCATGACATCATTTTCTGGAAATTTCCAAGCTGTTTAAAAGGCAGTCAACTTAGTGTATGTAAACTTCTGAACTACTGGAATTGTGATTAAATGAAATAGTCTGTCTGTAAACAATTGTTGGAAAAATGACTTGTATCATGCACAAAGTAGATGTCCTAACCGACTTGCCAAAACTATAGATTGTTAACAAGAAATTTGTGGAGTGGTTGAAAAACGAGTTTTAATGACTAACCCAACTTCAATTGTATAAAGATGGATTTCAGAATTAGCATGGAAGAATCCCTTGAAGGGTTTAGGTAAACTGTCTGGGAGGTATGAGTAGTTGTGGTGCATAATTGGTGTACATTTAATGTTGTAAATAGACAAGATATTGATTTTATTAAAATAAGGTACAGTGGAGCCAGGTATTTAGAGAAGGTGGCTAGTCTTACACATTTCTTTTGTATAATGTGTCATTTGTGTAGGCTTGGGGGTAAAAGCTGTTTAGAAGCCTCTTGGACCTAGACTTGGCGCTCCAGTACCGCTTGCCATGCGGTAGCAGAGAGAACAGTCTATGACTAGGGTGGCTGGAGTCTTTGACAATTTTTAGGGCCTTTCCTCTGACACCGCCTGATATAGAGGTCCTGGATTGCAGGAAGCTTGGCCCCAGTGATGTACTGGGCCGTACGCACTAGGGCTGGGCGATATGGCCAAAATATCATGTTGTATGTTTTTTTTTTTTATACTGTATTTTATGTTTTTGATTGATAAAAGTTATACATTTGCTTCATGAGAAGTGCATGACCCTAGGGTGGCAACACATATATATACTAAGTTATTTCAATGGGTCTTTCTCCATTCAAATGTTTTTTATACTGTTCAATTCAACTTCAACCTAAAATAATTTCCTGCATTTCCTGTACTTATTTGAGATCATTTCCACACTAAAAAAAATACTTGGCCTTATTTTTAACCAAATGCTGAAATTGCGATTTAGAAACCAAAGTGATGTTCAGTGTTTCCTAGGGGACTCTATAATCTTTGGCTACATTACATCTTTATTCATATAGCCAACATATTCATGCTTCGGCTATTCCTCTTTGATTTAGAAGATACTGTTTCACAAACAACATGCTGATTTAAGCCTGCACCAATACTGGTACCAGGTTGTATTAGCTAGCTACGTTTGCTCTGACTCAGTACTTAGCTAGCCAGCTAACTAGTGATTAGCATTAGTGGCTAACACGATTTAGCTTAACTTGCTAAGAAAATACAAACTAGCTGTTTGCAGATGTAAGAAACTGTAATAAATACCATTTAAAATAACACAAGCATATTGCTATTACGTTGTTATAACTAACTTCTTTCTAAACAGGGTTTCTCACAAACTCATAAGCAGAAACTGAGACACACACACACACCCAAGGACAGAGGGCTGGCACAGACCTTTCATAAACACTGATAAGAAAAGGGTGCTTGGGTCTGCATTTCAAGCAGAAACTGAGACACACACATACCCAAGGACAGAGGGCTGACATAAACCTTTCATAAACACTGATTAAATGGGAACATCTACGCACACACCAAATGCCCTGCTTAGCTGAACATTTGGTAACAAAGAACTTTTGCTGCAAGACTCAGAAGGATGACGCCCAGCTCATCAGGACCAAACTGAGAAGACACCAACCTGTCCAGAACCAACCAAAGGACCAGAACTTCCAGACTCAACCTACTTTCTGTGCTGTATAAAATGTCTATGCATTCTGTTATCTGGGCTTTTTCTGGAGGTTCCTTATGAGCCAAATGAACGAGTCCGTATACGTTTGTACCAGATATCTTTACTCTTAAATTAAACTGTCGCTTGTCATACAATTTACCACCTTGTCTGAATCGATCCTTGACCGGCTCGCCCTTCTCCATATCCCATTATCAACAAAACACAAACTCATATTGTAATGATAGAACGCTTGTGGATTTATATTAAGATCAAAGTGGAAGCAACATTGTTGTCATCAACGTTGTTGCATGTGCTGCATTGACCATGCAGACTGAATGAAAGTGTCTTGTGGTCAAGCAACAACAAATGCGCTCCTTCAGTGACGGGGTGGGACTAGGTCTGTGGAAAGTGGCATTGAGAGAGCGGAGAGGGATAACTCAAGTAACTAAGTAAACTATGGAAATGGACGTTACACATGGCATATCACATTTAACAAACCAAACATTAAAATACCATTATATTAGGTAAAGTAAAAACCCAAACCGGTCTGTGCATAAATATCGGTATATAGTAAAATACAGTATACCGCCCAGCCCTAGTATGCACTACCCTCTGCAGTGCCTTGCCGTCAGAGGCTGAGCAGTTGCCATAGCAGGCAGTGATGCAACCAGTCAGAATGCTCTCGATGGTGCAGCTGTAGGATCTGAGGACCCATGCCAAATCTTTTCAGTCTCCTGAGGGGGAATATGTTTTGTCGTACCCTCTTCTTGACTGTCTTGGTGTGCTTGGACCATGTTAGTTTGTTGGTGATGTGGACACCAAGGAACTTGAAGCTCTCAACCTGCTCCACTACAGCCCTGTCGATGAGAATGGGGGCGTGCTTGGTCTTCCTTTTTCTGTAGTCCACAATCATCTCCTTAGTGTTGATCACGTTGAGGGAGAGGTTGTTGTCCTGGAACCACACGGCTAGGTCTCGATCCTCCCTATAGGCTGTCTCGTCGTTGTTGGTGATCAGGCCTACTACCACTGTTGTCATCGGCAAACTTAATGATGGTGTTGGAGTCGTGCCTGACCGTGCAGTCATGAGTGAACAGGGAGTACAGGAGGGGTCTGAGCACGCACTCCTGAGGGGCCCCCGTGTTGAGGATCGGTGTGGCGGATGTGTTACCTACTCTTACCACCTGGGGGCGGCCCGTCAGGAAGTCCAGGATCCAGTTTCAGAGGGAGGTGTTTAGTCCCAGGATCCTTAGCTTAGTGATGAGCTTTGAGGGCACTATGGTGTTGAACGCTGAGCTGTAGTCAATTAATAGCATTCTCACATAGGTGTTCCTTTTGTCCAGGTGGGAAAGGGCAGTGTGGAGTGCAATAGAGACTGCATCATCTGTGGATCTGTTTGGGCAGTATGCTAATTGGAGTGGGTCTAGGGTTTCTGGGATAATGGTGTTGATGCGAGCCATGACCAGCCTTTCAAAGCACTTAATGGCTACAGATGTGAGTGCTACGGGTTGGTAGTCATTTAGGCAGGTTTTCTTGGTGGTCTGCTTGAGACATGTTGGTATTACAGACTCAGACAGGGAGAGGTTGAAAATGTCAGTGAAGACACTTGCCAGTTGGTCAGCGCATGCTCAGTGTACACGTCCTGGTAATCCGTCTGGCCCTGCGGCCTGTTTAAAGGTCTTACTCACATAGACTACGGTAGCTAGCTAAAATGGCATAAAATGTTTAATGCTTTTCGACCTGTCCCCCGAATTAATATAGTTGTTTCAGAGTTTGTTTTGATATTTCAAACTGCAGTTCCTGATCACGTCTGGTGTGGGTGTACAAAATCAACACGCTCGCAATGGCGGATGCACGTGCCCGAGCGGTCTCGTCTGCATACACACCGCTCGCCATTGCAAAATAAATGTACACATACATGTTATTCAATCATTGCACCCACACGCATCTGCGTAGCCAGGCGCTAAAATATAACTTTGTTCTATTTGTGACGCTTGATACGCTGAAAGTCCCACCTTTCCCATCTCATTGGTTTTTAGAAGCATATACCCACGTGGGTGATTGAAAGATGAACTGCGGTCCACATTCCAGTCGGTAGTGGTAATGCACCTTAAAGTTGGTTGCCAACTGCCATATAAAGTCCAAAAAAAGAAGAAGCCTGAGGGTGGAGAGATTACTAGAGACAAACTCAGTTTACCATTTTATCTGTGGATTAATTGTTAGAGTAGAGGACCTTGTGCATTTCAGGTAAAATAACAACCCAATGTTTATATCCCAGGACAAATTAGCAAGCAACAGCAAGCTTGCTTGCTAAATTGCCATAAATGTTTAATGCTTTTCGACCTGTCCCCAAATGAATGAAGTTGGTTCAGAGTTTGTTTTGATATTTCAACCTGCCTGTCCTGATCAAGTCTGGTGTGGATAGACTAAAATCTAGTTGTGGACACACGTGCGCGAGCAGTTTGGTCAGCATTTCTAAATTTCTAAAATGTGTATGAAAACTAGTAGTGAACTGCAGACTATCGACTCTGCTGCTATATATTACCAGAGTGTGCGTATGTCTGCCAGTGTTTCATAGCGAATCATGTTACAAAACAGGATGCTCACGAATGGGTTTGGAATATTGACAAGTGGCAGTTGGGATACAAGTGTGCATCGTCTCAATTGTCATTTTGCCCAAAATAGTGGCAGACTCAGTGCTTTACATGGGCAGGAGGTCATAGAACTGGGTACTGGCACCTCATATTTTCTACTAGCCTACCTCTGTTCCTGCATCTCTTATATAATATTAGTTAAAAAGTATTATGGAGTTCCTGCATCTAAATATAAATAGTACCAGCACCCAAAATGAGTAGGCTACCGGCACCTGTTTCAGTCAAAATCAAGCACTGGTCAGACTCGAGTGACCACTACACATCAGCAAGTGGCCACTCCATAAAGGGTTCAGGGGCTAAGTGTTCTTTCAACAACATTGGCGACGCATTTTCTTATGTAAACAAGTCCAAGGCGCTTGTTATGCCCAATAATCCCGTGTTATTGGGCATAATCAAAATCAAAATCCAACCCCATGTAAGTCATGACGAACACGGTTACACAAGTATCACAAAACTCTGTTTTGGAATATACTACCTTTATGACCCAAATGATCCTACTTAGACTTTTTTGTACATTTTAGCTCTGGTATAAATGTTTCTGACTCGTATCGATGCCACGGGCTGTTTTCAACGAGAGAAGTTGGTTCTTGCCCTCAGATGCCCTTTAAAATATCTATATCTAATACATGTTAATGGATGGTATAATATTAGCTAACGTACTATTACAGAAGTATGAGCAAAAAGCATTACCTCTTCCACCACTCCTCAGACTACTGCAGTGTCTACTCCCCATTCTGTACAAGCACAGCCACTGGTCCACTGAGATGGTCAGAACATGAAGTCATGCTTTATAAAGCCATTATCGTTAGGGATAGGCCAGTAATGAAAACACTTCATTCCATTCGCGGTCCTGCAGCTTCCCTAAGCACTACCCGCTGGGCACAGACGTCAGTTCAACGTCTAGTTTTGCTTTACATTTTGTTGAGTTGTCAACTAGTGTGAATTCAACAAAACATTTCACCATGTCGTTGGATTTTAGGTTAAAGAAAATGAAATTCCCTTGCATTGCTAACTTTTTTCAAATCCAATCCATTTTGCACATTGATTCAACGTCATCACATTGAATGTTTTTGTTATAATGCCGTGGAAACAACATTGATTCATCCAGTTTTTGCCCAGTGGGTATGTGCTTCTTTCTTATGTTTTGTACATAAATCGTTACATTACCATCTCCCCATGATAAAATGAAACAATGTCTGCCACTCTGATATGCTCTGAACACTGATTTATCTGAGACACACCTTGGTTGGGTGTTTTTTTCTGTCCATCACCTGAACCAGGGGGATGCATATATATATATATTTTCTTATAGATGTATGATCTCCCCATACCTTCTCTACCCCCATTCCCCTCAGGACCATCAATGCTGGGAAGAGCATGCTGAATGAGGACCAGGCGTCCTGTGAGCTGCTGTACGTGAAGAAGCTGAGCAACAAAAAACAGCGTAACTCCACACTGCTGGACGACAATGGGGTGAGAATCATAGAATTATGAGAATCAGTTCTAGTAATTATATAAGTAGAACACTGGTAAGGCTCATTGACTGGGTCTACAGCACTACAATAGGACAGAGGGTAAAGCATACCAGCCTGGTCTGATAGACTAGACGTAACATAGTAAATGTAAATCCAGGACATCCAAATTGGTATGATAAGTTATGGTATGGTTAAATAAGACAGATAGGTACTTAATGCAAAAATGAAAGTAGGGTGGTTGGTGGACGGATGGCATAACGCGAATGTCTAGCAACCTAAAGGTTTCGAGTTCGAATCAAATAACAGACAACTTTAGCATTTTAGCTAATTAGCAACTTGCAACTACTTAGCATGTTAGCTAACCCTAACACTAACCCTAACCTTAACCCTTTTCACGAGTGAATTCCAAATATCTCTAACGATTGCCCCATCGTGAGTTTTATTTTTATGCGTGTGATGTCAGAATATACTCACTGTTCCATGTGATTGCTACACAACAGGACAGTTAACCCATGCTGCCCTCAAACCAAAGCACGCTGTCTGCTAATTATCTATAGGCTGTGTTTCAAATTGCCATTTCCAATTATTTTCTAACAGTTTGAATTGAGGTGTGCTCCCCCTCATTAATTCACATAGAAGTAGCCCATTTCACTGTTGACAACAATTTAAGTTTGAGGCATCGCTGAGCCGGACAAACTTCTCTCTTCGACGAGGGATCAAGTATCCAGACATTTGCACATCTCCAGTCAGAACAGAATGATGTATATTTCCCTGGCACATTTTCCAGCTGGCGCCCGCATTGCCTTCATTGTTGTTTTCCTTACTAATAATAACCTTGGCCATGTGTGTTCCAGTCAAATGAAGTCCATTATTATGTTATCATTATAGTTTATGTTTATCGTGTTGTTTCTACTGTAGCACACCATATGTATGTATGGAGCATAATGTATTTACTGTTTTATTCACGTTTTCAAGTACTGTTGACAAATCATGCTTTCCAATTATTGCATAGATTAATGGACATATGCACATGTATAAAATACTTTTTTGAAGGTTGTACTGATTATGATGAGCTAATGCTAAGCTGATTGCCAGTTAAGTGTGGCGCCATGTTTGTTGACATCATACAATGCATTCTGTTTGTCACGTAAATGCCTGTCAGACCAAAGATGTTATAATAAAATGAGGTGAAGGGATGTTACTCGTCTTTCGAGTAAACTTCCAGAAGTGAATGATGGTAGATGACACACCACCTTCAACATGCATACTGCAAACAGACCAAAGTCATCATGTAACCTCTTATCTTTGGTTTGCACACATCAAAAACAATGGCAGCACCATAAACTACCCATCGTTGGATTACTTTAGATTCTTAGAAAGTGTTTTACTCAATTATTTCATTCACTGGTGAGCTCACCCGTGATGCGATGAATTGTAAATAGTAATTTATATTAGCTAATTCAGATTATGGTTTCTGTCTGCCGAGAGTTAGCTAAATATGACCGCTTGTGTTAGGTCACTCTTTCCTCAGTTAGCGCTACGACTTATGTAGCCTATATTTTCTGGGTTGAATGAGATTTGTGCTATGCTGTCGCCATTTCTGTGAATATCTGAACATTGCATCCAAAAGTTAACTGCTCATATTGAAGACATAACGTTGTAAAGACTGTTTGTGCAAAATGTTTCTGAAAAAAAAAAACAGTGTGGCCACCTCGAACGCTGACTGTTGTGTCAATCTTAACTGGACGTTCTAATCACGCCGGTTGGAGTGACCACTGTAGAATGATCACACGCGTGTGTTCGTACGTGTCAAAGGGTTAACCTAACTCCCAAACTTAACCCTAACCATAATCCCCAGCCTCAGCTAACATTAGCCTGCTAGCTAGCATTTGTAACATATATGTTTTGCAAATTCCTAACATATAATACGATTTATAATTCGTGACATATCGTACAAAATGGGTGATGGAAATCCCTAAATTTATACATACCATACGAAATGTAACATATCATACTAAATGGCTGGTCATGGATTTATGTACAGAATAATACGAAATGCTCTGAGACCAGGTTGGGCATAGGCACATCCTGGTCCAATGTTTGTTTTGTTATGGACTGCCCTCGTTAAGATGGGACCTTTGGTGACACGCTGCACTGCAGCAAGGTTTTCACAGGTCTCGCTCTCTCTAATAAAACCATCTCTGTTTAAATGTCTCCAGACATCACTGGGTAGCTGGGGATTAATTTTTTTACTCCTGACAAAGAAAAGACAATTTGATTAAGACATTGACCATTGTGTGCTGCTATATTTAGAAACAGCTTTGTGGGTCCGTAGAGCAGTTCCCGCCCCTAGCACACAAAATCAAAAACCCACTCACTCAGATTGCCCCATAATCTCTCAAATGTATTTACACAGCAGTCTATAGTATACAGTATTGTACTGGGTCTGTGCTATGTCCGGTCAATCCCTCCAGTCCTTCTGGTGGCCTCGCAACCCCCCCCCCCCCTCCTGTATTCTCCATGTTTACCCTCCATGTTGTCCCTCCTGTTAATTAAATTACATCATCTCTTCTGTGCCCCTCCTCCACTCTAGTCTAGTAAGAGGTCAACAGATGCCCCATACTGCTATCTATTCTGTGGATTGGGCTCTACAGTAGATATGCTCTAACTGTCTGACGGGACACTATTACTGTACTAAACACTTTTACTTCTTGGCATAGGTGTAAAGGAAGACAGTATAGGTGAGAAGTAAGATTCACTCGATTGGTGGACATCTTGTTAGTGAGATTTACTGCCACGATGAAATCCTGTGGAATATTCACTGTCTTAATCCAGCACAGTAACTGCTGTCATTGAGCACATATTTACAGTGATAGTGTCATAAAGTAAGAAATATTATTAGCGATTTTAGTGGTGGGGCAAACTCGAAAACAATTGCTGCAATGCATTCCAGCAAAGCCACTACGCAACACAACACTAAACAATACATTAATTGCCCTATAACGGTGACAAATGGCGCCAACAAACTGTTAGGTTTGACTTCTTTAAACAAATGTGGTTTCTACTGATAACTGAGATGTACAAACTATGGCATAAGGGGACGATGACCGAATAAGAGGCAATCCGTAATTTCGATTAAGACATTAATAAGCGAGCTAGGACGGACGTAGTCAATATAACTATTTGTTCAGCACTTTTGAAATGGGACGTTCTTACAGTATTCTCCCTGTACGCCACCAAGTCAGAACCGTAGGATAAATAAAGGGGGCATATAAGCAGACAATGAAAGCTCTTACAATATTCGATGATTACATTTCTCTAAAACAGGCTATAGGCTACATGTGCACCACCAAGTCAGAACAGTGGCCTAAGTTAGGAGGGGGAAAGGGACCACATTATTAGGGCGAGGCACATGGGCTACTAACAGCTTACTACACAACATACACTTAGTATTACTTTCTTAGCTACAGTATACATATCTCCTGGCACATTACATTATTTATGCAGCAAGACATTTTTGGACCTTGTTGTGTTGTGCTCACTTAAACAGGAAGGTGGCGTGGCCGTCCTTCTTGTGGGCAAATGTTACCATCAAACTTAAATCAAAGTTTGGCATTCTCTGGATTTATGGTGCTTAAAGACAACTGGGAACTCTGGGGGAAAAAAACAAAGTTGAATCATGACATCAGTGATCTTCAAGTCGGAGCTCTAGAAAGTGGCCTGAGGTCCTGACTTGGAATTCCGAGTTGGATGACCATTCAAAACATGTTTTCCCAGCCAGAGCTAATTTTTTCTGAGTTCCGAGTTTCCAGTTGTTAAGAAAGTGGCAGAAGTCATGCTGGATTGACAGCATGGCCAATGTATTCAACCTTTTCTGGCCCATGGTGTGTTGTGCATGTTTATCCTTTTAAGCTTAGAAAAGAGACCCTTAAACCCAGACCTGGACCTCACACCCACTCCGCTGAATAGCAGGCTATTGATTGCTTTGCAACGCTTGCAGTTAGCCACTGAATTCTTCCAAACCACTCATTGTTGAATTTGCAATTTCCAACTTGTTGTGTAATGTTTGTCCAATGAGCACCGATACGTTTCATCTATAATTTCTCTTTATATGACAAGGTTTGAAAAGGATTTGCCAATAGATTGTCAACTTGATTCATGATGATGACTGCTTGTCGAGCTTGTTAGCTACGATTTTGAAAGTATGATGTGGACATGATCCGTCCAATCAAAGCTAAGGTAGATAAAACGTGATTTTATCTGTGGCCTTCTTGGATGGGCACTTTAATGTAACTCTATGGCAGCACCCAAGGGGCTTGAATTTGAGCTTTCCCCGTAGATTTTGCATTGACTTCGTGTCCCCATGAGTGACAGAACACTGAGCCAATCATGGCGCAACAAGAGAACATTACCAACCCCTATGCTCTGTATTTTCCACTGGATGCCCCACCACAGAAAACACTGAGCTGAAACACGTGCATTTGAGCTGCCTTACAAACATTGTCAAGCTTTCTTGAGTATGTGGCTTTATTAACTCAATTATTATAATGGTTTACATTGTTTGCAAACTGATGCGACACGTATTAAATGCCAAAATAACATGCGAAACAGGCAAAAAATAGATATACAGGGCCTTCGGAAAGTTTTCAGGGCCCTTGACCTTTTTCACATTTTGATTTGTTTAACACGTTTTTGGTTACTTCCATATCTATTATTTAATAGTTTTGATGTCTTCACTATTATTCTACAATGTAGAAAATAGTAAAAATAAAGAGAAACACTTGAATGAGTAGGTGTCCAAACTTTGCTGTATATATTTTTTTAGCTAAACAGGTGAGGCTCAAAACAGAATGGATGAGAAGTATTCCCATCCATTCTCTGACAGAAATGTCCTTTAGGCATTCTCTGAGTTTGTCATTCTCATCGAGATAAACTCTTGCAAGAAAGACCTGTTAAAGAGACTGAATCCCTGGCCAGTATTGTATTTCCTGCTATTTCTCTCCTTTCTTACTGTTAGCCTGTCTATTGATATATAAAAAATGCATGTTTGATATGATTTCATTTGCTCAACCTTTTCCAGGACGGCACAGGGATCCCACTGCAGTACTGGGGCGTGTTCGACGGTCATGCAGGTTCAGGGTGTGCCATCATGGCATCTAAACTCCTCCATCGCCTCATCAGAGACAGACTGGGGGACATCGCCCACCTGCTGGAGAACCCCTCCGTGACGGCCCCTATCTGCCTGGCCAAGAACGGCAGCCCCTACCAGCTGGAGGTGAAGAAGGGAGCAAATTCCACCCAGGACCCAGAGGACCCTAATGCCATCAATGACTCCTCCATCCGCTTCCACATGGAAAAGACTGTCAGTCTGGAGAGTCTGATTATGGGCATCATAGAAAACGCCTTCAAACAGATGGTAAGACACAGGCGAACGCTAACGGCATATCACCTTAAAGTTGTGAAATAGTGTTCTACTCGTCTCAGCGAATCCTGGGCGTCCAAGAGAAACTGTGGTTTCCAGAATCAAATGCACAGATTTATTTTTAGGCAGTCTTTATCTGTCAATAATTGCAAACATTTCATGTTATTAAGTATAACCTCATGGTAGGGCTGCTAACTTCCTTCTATTACCCAATGAGTGAATAACCTTTTGTTTCCGGTTGATTACAGGATGAACTGATAGAGAAAGAGAAGACGTCCTTTACCATCTCTGGTGGATGTTGTGCCTTGGCTGCCATCCATTTAATGGGGAAGCTCTATGTTGCCAATGCAGGAGACAGCAGGTAGGTCGACTGCAGGTCAAACTAATAGCAGCAGATTGATTAATGCCCATAATGACTCATGTATTACAGGCCTACTTGTTGTACATATTCAATTCAATGTTTTCAATGCAGAGTTGAATGACTGAAAGAGAGGTTAAAGGAAGTGACACAACATGATGCCCATAGCCGTTGATTCAAAGAAAGCTGTCCCCGTTGGTCATGCTCAAATTCTCAAACAGCAGATCTTATGACCTCTGCTGGCCGCTCTTTGTACGGCAACACCATTCATCATGTACTGTAAACTCCTGGTAGAATATGCCCATAAGCACAGATCTAGGATTGGTACAGTGTTTTGAAATGTTAACCTCAACCATTAGGGGGGAACAATTTGACTTTAGATCAGTGTCTTGGAGCACTAATCCTCTAACATGCTGTGCTGACCCTCTTAACCCCAATTTGTCTGTCCTGAGTGTCCTCCTGATATGGAGTCACATTATGGTGCCTGTCTTTATACAGTACGTTGTCCCTCCCATATAAATAGAATCACTACTCATTCTACTTTGGTTCTTACTCTGTTTCTACAGAGCCATCATCATCCGTAACAATGAGGTCATCCCCATGTCAAACGAGTTCACGCCCGAGTCCGAGAGGCAGCGCCTGCAGTATCTGGTGAGGACGGGGTTAATGCATTTATATATGTTTTCCTTATTAAAAAAAGAAAAAAGATTTCACTCATACATTAAAGTGTCAGATGTTTCCAGACTTTAGAGGTCTGAAAACATATGACAAACTTTGGTTTGTTAAAGTCCCTTTAACCAGGTGAGTCCCATCACCACGAGATACGAGTAGCTTTTTCAAGGGTGCCTTGGCCAAGAGGAAGATGCACGGGGGAGGGAGGGTATTGTTATTTAATGTATGATTCAGACTACATCTTTATTCATTGACTGTCTGTTGGTCTATATTAAGCCGGAGTGGGTGGCTGTGTGGGAGAGTGGTGGAACCCTCAGGGCAAGGGATGAAAAGTACCAAGTTTGTGTTTCACAGTTATATAATGTTCTACTGTCACTTTTCCTACTGCTATGATACTTCCTTTGGGATATGTTTGTTGCTCCATTTACACTAAAAAGATACACTACATGACCAAAGGTATGTGTCGAACATCTCATTCCAAAATCATCAGCATTAATATGGAGTTGGTCCCCCCCTTTGCTGGTATAACAGCCTCCACTTTTCTGGGAAGGCTTCCCACTAGATGTTGGAACTAGGGATGCACGATATATCAGAAGCGGACGATATTAGCTAAAAATGCCAACAATCGGCCCGATGTCTAGTTTAACGCTGATGTGTAAAATCAATGTCAAAGCTGACGTGCATACCTATATAACGTAGGTCGATGACGTAATGACGCCACGAAAAAATATAGTGCTACATGTGCAACACAGCATTTGTAACCTAGCTCACAATGTCTGCTGTGTGGATCGAGCAGTCAACAAATTGAGCAGTCATTTGAAAGAGTAAAAATAATTCAGTGAGACAACTCAAAAGGCGAAATCCATTAAACACCAAGATAATGGAATTCATTACCCTTGACAATCAACCGTTCTCTGTCGTGGATGATGTTGGCTTTTACCGACTGGCCAAGCACCGGTACACACTACCAAGTAGGCGCAATTTTTCAGATGTTGCCCTACCGGAGTTACACAGTATTGTTGAAACTCACATCCATGAGCTACTTGCTATTAGCTTCACGACTGACATTTGGACCAGCGATGTCAGCCCCATGAGCATGCTGAGTCTGACAGCAGTGGGTCGACGAGGATGTCGTACTGAGGAAAGCCGTATTGTATGCTCAAGAATGTGCTGGTTCTCATACCGCTGCTGCCATTTCAATGGGATTTGAGAACATGTTTGAAACATGAACACACTCCTAGCGCCAATCGAACAACTGACTCGAGAAATAAGCTCAACTGTGTCTGCAGCAGACCTGATACCCTGTCATGGCGTTGAAACGCCTGCTCAACAAAAATGCCAGCACAGACCGTCGGGTTAACTTGGAAAAGTACTCTCCTACAGGCTGTGAACCACCATGCTCAATGCTAGGTACAAGGACCGCTACTTCGATGCAGACAAGAAACAGGGTTTATGTGAAATGTTGTTACGGCCACAGCTGGACAAGATGGAAATGGACACAGTGACAGTGCGCACTGAGGAAAAGAGGCCACGGACACACAGAGCTGAAACGTCATGCTTGACATGTATGATGAAATCCTGGTTGAGACTGAACAAATGAACAATGAAACAGCACAGCAAGTAAGTGAAAGAAATAGGTTTTGATTAGGGGCTCAAGTGGCGCAGCGGTCTAAGGCACTGCATCTCAGTGCTAGAAGCATTACGACAGACACACTGGTTCGAATCCAGGCTGTATCACAGCCGGCTGTAAATGCCAACAAAATTACTTTTTGGTCAGTGTGTGTGTGTGATTTTACTATTTAACTGTAATAAAATGCTTAAAAGGGCGCAAACATTTTAAATAACGGTAATCGGTATGTCGGTGCATCCCTAGTTGGAACATTGCTGCGGGGACTTGCTTCCATTCAGCCACAAAAGTATTAGTGAGATCGGGCACTGATGTTGGGCGATTAGGCCTGGCTCGCAGTCGCATTCCAATTCATCCCAAACGTGTTCGATGTGGTTGAGGTCAGGGCTCTTTGCAGGCCAGTCAAACTCTTCCACACTGATCTCGACAAACCATTTCTGTATGGACCTCGCTTTGTGCATGGGGGAATTGTCATGCTGAAACAGGAAAGAGCCTTCCCCTAACTGTTGCCACAAAGTTGGAAGCACAGAATCATCTAGAATGTTATTGTATGCTGTAGCATTAACATTTCCCTTCACTGGAACTAAGGGGCCTAGCCAGAACCATGAAAAACAGCCCCAGACCATTATTCCTCCTTCACCAAACTTTACAGTTGGCACTAGGCATTCAGGCAGATAGCGTTCTCCTGGCATCCGCCAAACCCAGCTTTGTCCATCCAGATGGTGAAGCGTGATTCATCACTCCAGAGAACGCATTTCCACTGCTCCAGAATCCAATGGCAGCGAGCTTTACAACCAGAGGACAGACGATTTTTTATGCGCTTCAGCACTTGTCGGTCCCGTTCTGTGACATAGCGTGGCCTACAACTTTGTGGTTGAGCCATTGTTGCTCCTAGATGTTTCCATTTCACAATAACAGCACTTACAGTTGCTAGAGGCAGGGCAGAAATGTGACGAACTGACTTGTTGGAAAGGTGGCAGCCTATGACAGTGCCACGTTGAAAGTCCCTGAGCTCTTCAGTAAGACCATTCTACTGCCAATGTTTGTCTATGGAGATTGTATGCATGCTCGATTTTATACACCTGTCGATTGTATACACCTGTCAGCAACAGGTGAGGCTGAAATAGACAAATCCACTAATTTGAAGTGATATCCACATACTTTTGTATATATAGTGTATGATTCGTAAGAGCCATTTCGTCACAAGTCAATTTGACATGACAGTTTGTTATGCATAGTTTTGTCAACGTTAGCTCTGCTCTGTGTCCCTGCAGGGCTTCCTGAGACCGGAGCTGCTTGGGAATGAGTTCACACACTTGGAGTTCCCTCGCAGAATCCAGCACAAGGAGCTGAGCAAGAAGATGCTCTTCAGGGACCACACAATGAACGGCTGGTAAATTACAGCTATTGTCTAACATATGGGGTTCCATTTGTTACTTTTCGGTCCATTGTATTTTTAATGGTAAGGGCCAGGAGTTTTTACAGATCACATAACCTGACCAGGAAAAGTCGTTGCCCTATAAAAGCCTCTGACAGTCTACAGGATCAAGAGATAAAAAAAAGTTGGCTATATACTTCTTGAAGAATATAATCACTAATCCCTAACCCGTGATCCTGTTGGTTTGTTGCAGGGCTTACAAGACCATCATAGAAGACGACCTCAAGTTCCCGCTTATATATGGAGAGGGTAAAAAGGTGAAGGACTTTGCCATGTTTATGGACTGGGTACTGGTGTACATCATAACAGCACAGTATATGCATGGTGCTGTAAGGTCTGCCATAGACAGGGCCACAGTAGTTTGTTAAGAACCACATTTACCACCTGACCAGGTAAAACCCTGCCCAAGTCATGGGACATTTGATATGCACAGTACAGTATACCTTGGTCTTCAAACAAAATGTAGATTTACTATTGTCTATCTGCCCTAATCATATGTTACCCGACAGGAAGAAACCTTCATGTATGCTTAGCTGTTAGTTCACCAGCAGGACAGATATAGCACGATAATAACTTGAAGTTATTCATTCCGCTGTATGTGTGGGAGGACTTCTAATGCAAGTTCATGGTTGTTGCTGAACTCTCCCAGTCTAGCTGTGTGGTAAAAGAGACACACTGCGAACGTTATTTTCCCACGCAGAAAAGTGCTCCTGAGTCACTAATCCCTCATAAATGGATTTTCCTAGAATCAAGGAACACCCACAGGCACTAACCCAGATCACTCACTGTGTGATTGTGTTGTGTGTTTATGTTGTGCGTAGGCCCGTGTCATGGCCACCATTGGGGTAACACGTGGCCTAGGGGATCATGACCTGAAGGTGTACAACTCCAACATCTACATCAAACCCTTTCTCTCCTGCTGCCCAGAGGTGAGTAAGAGATGTCATGCTGTAGAACCATGTATCATTCACCATATGGAAGATTATGGCTCGTCTAGAAGCATCCCAGTGTGGCCTAGGATAGCCTCCATAGCTTGGAGGACATCTAATGATACGTTTACTTTATTTTGGCTCATCAGGGAACATATTGTCAAATATTTTATTGAATATCCTTCATCTGTATTCCCTCCCTCCGTTATCTGTCCCTCCGCCCACACTCCCTCCCTCCGTCGCTCCTCCCTCCCTCACCCTCGCTCCCTCCTCCCTCTCTCCGTCGCTCCTCCCTCTCTCTGTCACTCCTCCCTCTCTCCATCACTCCTCCCTCTCTCCATCACTCCTCCCTCTGTCGCTCCTCCCCCTCTCTCTCCATCGCTCCTCCCTCCGTCGCTCCTCCCTCCCCCTCCATCGCTTCTCCGTCGCTCCTCCCTCCATCGCTTCTCCGTCGCTCCTCCCTCCCTCCCGCCGTCGCTCCTCCCTCCCTCTCTCCATCGCTCCTCCCTCCCTCCCTCCATTGCTCCTCCCTCCCTCCCTCCATCGCTCCTCCCTCCCTCTCTCCATCGCTCCTCCCTCCCTCTCTCCATCGCTCCTCCCTCCCTCTCTCCATCGCTCCTCCCTCCCTCCCTCCATTGCTCCTCCCTCCCTCCCTCTATCGCTCCTCCCTCACCCTCCCTCCGTCGCTCCTCTCTCCCTCTGTCGCTCCACCCTCCCTCCCTCTCTCTCTCGCTCCACCCTCCCTCTCTCTCCGTCGCTCCTCCCTCCCCCTCTCTCTCCGTCGCTCCTCCCTCCCTCTCTCCGTCGCTCCTCCCTCTCCCCCCTCTGTCGTTCCTCCCTCTCCCCCCTCTGTTGTTCCTCCCTCCCTCCCTCTCTCTCCGTCGCTCCACCCTCCCTCTCTGTCGATCCTCTCTCGCGCCACCCTCTCTCTCCTCCCTCCCCCTCTCTCTCCGTCGCTCCTCCCTCTCTCTCCGTCGCTCCTCCCTCTCTCTCATCGCTCCTCCCTCTCTCCGTCGCTCCTCCCTCTCTCTCTGTCGCTCCTCCCTCTCTCTCTGTCGCTCCTCCCTCTCTCTCCGTCGCTCCTCCCTCTCCCCCCTCTGTCGTTCCTCCCTCCCCCCCTCCCTCTCTCTCCGTCGCTCCACCCTCCCTCTCTGTCGATCCTCTCTCGCGCCACCCTCTCTCTCGCTCCTCCCTCTCTCGCGCCACCCTCTCTCTCCCCCCTCTGTCGCTCCTCCCTCTCTCACCCGCCCCCCCCCCTGTCTCTCCTCCCTCTCCCACCTACCCCACCCTCCCTCCTCCGCTCCTCCCTCTCTCTGTCGCTCTTCCCTCTTCCCCCCCCGTCGCTCCTCCCTCCCTCCGTCCTCTCGCTCCTCCCTCCCTTCCCCTCTGTCACTCCTCCACCGCCCCTCCCTCCCCCCGCCCCTCCCTCCCTCGCCCCTCCGTTGCTCCTCCCTCCCTCGTCCCTCGCCCCTCCCTCTTTCTCTCCCCCACTCCTCCCTCTCCCCTCCTCCCCCTCTTTCCGTTGCTCCCTCCCTCCCTCTCTCGCTCCTCCCTCCATCGCTCCCCCCTCTCCCTCCGTCCCTCCCTTGCTCCTCCCCCCCCTCTGTCGCTCCTCCCTCGTCACTCCTCCCTCCCTTCCATCGCTCCTCCCTCTCCCTCCGTTTCTCCTCCCTCCCTCCTCCGTCACCCCTCCTCCGTCACCCCTCCTCCCTCCCTCCCTCTGTTGCTCCTCCCTCCCTCTCCGTCGCTCCTCCCTCCCCCCTCCTCTCTCGCTCCTCCCTCCCCCCTCTCTCCATTGCTCCCTCCCTCCCCATCGCTCTCTCCTCCCTCCCTTTGTCACTCCTCCCTCCCTCCCTTTGTCGCTCCTCCCTCCCTCGCTCCCCGTCGCTCCTCCCTCTCTGTCGCTCCTCCCTCCCTCGGTTATCCGTGGCTCCTCCCTCTCTCGCTCTGTTATCTGTGGCCCCCTCCCTCCCTCTGTCGCTCCTCCCAATCTCTCCCTCCCCTCTCTCTCTCCCCTCGCTCCTCCCTCTCTCTCTCCTCCCTCCGTCGCTCGCTCCTCCCTCCCTCCGTGGCTCCTCCCTCCGTTATCTGTGGCTCCTCCCTCCGTTATCTGTGGCTCCTACAGGTGATAGTGTACGACATGTCTGAGTACAAGCATGGCCCGAATGACGTGCTGGTGATGGGTACAGATGGGCTGTGGGACGTGACCACAGACAGGGAGGTAGCAGACGCAGTTTCAGGCTTCCTGTCCTGCTGCGAGCCCACTGATCCTGTGAGGTATGTACTGTAATCTCTAGTCTATAATCTACACAGTACAGTATATGGTCATGCTGCTTTCTGTCTATAATCTAAAAACAGTATACAGCCATGTTGCTTTGGCAGCTTGCATGCATGTATCAAATATAATCTGTTAATTAGATTTATGATGAACAAGATTTTGCAAGCCGGCAAGGTACACTCCATTTGTAAGAATCAACCGCTTATCAAAACATGTGGAAGATAAATATTCCTATCCTTGCGATGTACTTCCCTTTTGAGAGCCATTGAACTATGCACTAATTCAGAGATGTCTGAAGAACCACAGGGATGAACAGAACTGAGCCAAAGAATGTCAGGGCAATGGGGCATTCAACTAATATAGGTGTATAAAGACCAGGTAGAACATGAGGACTGAGTGTAACAGTATAACTTTACGTCGTCCCCTCGCCCGGACACGGGCGCGAACCAGGGAACCTCTGCACACATCAACAACGGTTGCCCACGAAGCATCGTTACCCATCGCTCCACAAAGATATTGCAACCCTGCTTAATGTCTCAGAGCAAGTGACGTAACTGATTGAAATGCTACTAGCGCGTACCCGCTAACTAGCTAGCCATTTCACATCCGTTACATGAGTAATATCTGGACTAGGCCAACATGTCAATGGAGGGTCCACATTCCGAAACCAACCAAATGCAGAGACACAATAACTAGCTACACATTGTAACAGTGATATGTTAATGCTTCCTTACGCATTACACAACAGCTTGTGCAGCACTGGTAGCAATTGTCCAACTAGACCAGGGGTGTCAAACTCATTCCACGGAGGGCCTAGTGTCTGCAGGTTTTTGTTTTTTCCTTTCAATAAAGCCCTAGACAACCAGGTGTGGGGAGTTCCTAACTAATTAGTGATGTTAATTCATCAATCAAGTACAAGGGAGGAGCGAAAACCCGCAGACACTCGGCCCTCCGTGGAATGAGTTTGACACCTGTGGCTTATACTATTAGAGTTGCTACCAATAAAAACAGGGTAGATATTGAATATTCAGGTAGCCATGAAAAAAAAAACACTGAATATTGGTTAGAAAAGGTGTAATTAAAGAATATATCCACTAGAGGTCAGTATCTAGCCTGTACAAATTAGTATGGTCATTTTTAAACGGCAATACCATTTTGACAAACACCTTCATATACACATACTTGGGATGAATTGCATTTCAAATTCGATTCATGAACATAAAAAAATACTAATTTGAAATAAATAGCACTTTTCAATGTTTTGACCGCAACTCTGTTTACATCCAGATATACACTGGCCGCCCAGGACCTGTTGATGCGGTCGCGAGGGGTCCTGAAGGAGAGGGGCTGGCGGTTACCCAATGAGAGGCTGGGATCAGGAGACGACATCACTTGTTATGTGATCCCCTTGGCGGGACCGGCAGGGCCCGAGACAGAGACATGACAGGCCTTGTCCCACCACCCTACCAGGAGAGGACTAACTCCCTAGGACCGACCAGGGTCAATCCTTCCCCCTTACCCCCTCTACCCTGGGGGAAGGGTGAAGAAAACACCTCCCTTTTATAGGGAAGCCTCAGATTGGAGAGCTGGCTGTTGACACCTGTCAACCGGCCCATCTTCCTGGCTTCTGGAACAACCCACTGGGCTCTAATTATTGTTTTTGTTTGGTACTCATGTAACAGGTGTTCAATGACATTAACTGACTGACCGAAAACACGTCCATTTCTGAAACCTGCTCTTTTTGATCGCTACTTAACGAGAACCTTCCCCCTGTAGTTTCATGTTTTAATCTCTCTAATTTATTTTCTGATAATTGCAGCAGGATTGGTTTGGCCATATTCTGATAGAAGTGCTTGGTTAGTCTTTCTAAATACCTCCTTATTACCTTATGACCCCCACATGTGATTTATAGAATGCTAAATTCCTAAAATAATCTAATTTATTGCTTGTGTAGAGTACAGTATGACAGGTGGAGGTAGATGGCCTGGCACAAAGTCTAACATCAAATAGCATGACTGATAGCAATTGAGGGACTAGCATCACATAGGAGTGATGCCACTGCTCAGAAAACAGTGGAGCTCTGTGACAAAATAACTACAGTCGTGGCCAAAAGTTTTGAATGACACAAATATACATTTTCACAAAGTCTGCTGCCTCAGTTTGTATGATGGCAATTTGCATTTACTCCAGAATGTTATGAAGAGTGATCAGATGAATTACAATTAATTGCAAAGTCCATCTTTTCCATGCAAATGAACTGAATCTCCAAAAAACATTTCCACTGCATTTCAGCCCTGCCACAAAAGGACCAGTTGACATCATGTCAATGATTCTCTCGTTAACACAGGTGTGAGTGTTGACGAGGACAAGGCTGGAGATCACTCTGTCATGCTGATTGAGTTCGAATAACAGACTGGAAGCTTCAAAAGGAGGGTGGTGCTTGGAATCATTGTTCTTCCTCTGTCAACCATGGTTACCTGCAAGGAAACATGTGCCGTCATCATTGCTTTGCACAAAAAGGGCTTCACCTAAATCAACCATTTATCGGACCATCAAGAACTTCAAGGAGAGTGGTTCAATTGTTGTGAAGAAGGCTTCAGGGCGCCCAAGAAAGTCCAGCAAGCGCCAGGACCGTCTCCTAAAGTTGATTCAGCTGCGGGATCGGGGCACCACCAGTACAAGGCTTGCTCAGGAATGGCAGCAGGCAGGTGTGAGTGCATCTGCACGCACAGTGAAGCGAAGACTTTTGGAGGATGGCCTGGTGTCAAGAAGGGCAGTAAAGAAGCCACTTCTCTCCAGGAAAAACATCAGGGACAGACTGATATTCTGCAAAAGGTACAGGGATTGGACTGCTGAGGACTGGGGTCAAGTCATTTTCTCTGATGAATCCTCTTTCCGATTGTTTGGGGCATCAGGAAAAAAAGCTTGTCCGGAGAAGACAAGGTGAGCGCTAACATGTATCATGAACGTAATTTTGCCTAAGAACACAGCCATGAATAAAGAATGGTACCAACACATCCTCTGAGAGCAACTTCTCCCAACCATCCAGGAACAGTTTGGCAACGAACAATGCCTTTTCCAGCATGATGGAGCACCTTGCCATAAGGCAAAAGTGATAACTAAGTGGCTCGTGGAACAAAACATCGATATTTTGGGTTCATGGCCAGGAAACTCCCCACTCTCCTGAACAACGTCTATATGCACCCCTACTGGATGGAAATTACAAGTGTAATGGCTGTGCTCAATGCAATGGTACTTATAAATGCAGATCCTTCAAACACCCACAAACAGGGAAATCGATCCCAATCAAAAGTTTTATTACGTGCTCCACTAAGGCAGTTATTTATCTTATAACTTGTCCTTGTGGTAAAAATGATGTGGGTAAAACAAAGCGCAAATTAAAAGTACGTATCTCAGAGCATCGTAGCACCATTAGGTGCAAAAACTTGACTTACCCAGTTGCGGCCCACTTTTTGGAGGCAGGCCACTCGATTTCGTCTCTGCGTTATATTGGCATCGAACATGTCCCCCTCCCTAGGAGACGGGGTGACCTTGATAATCTATTGTTAAAACGAGAGGCTGCCTGGATCTTTAACTTAAAGACCCTTGCTCCCTTCGGTCTCAACGTAGACTTTGATCTGAAGCCATTCTTGTGATTATTGTGACTTTGCCATTGTAATTGTTTGTAAGCTTGTGTAGTCTAAAATTAATCTATGATCGTATGCTATCCATTTGTTTTTTGTATGCTGTTCTTTGTATGCCATTTTAATATTTGAGAATTAACCAATGATATTAGGCCACTTTTGGCCATGATTACAGACACCTGTGTGTCTTTTGACACTATATAAACGAGTCATCCCGCAGTGTTTGTGATTATACCCTGATGAAGACAGCTTCGCTGTCAAAACGTTGGACATTACATTTTTGCATCTGAGCTCCTAGAGTGTGCGGCTCTCCTTTATTTTCAAGTTTTCTACTCCGCTAGCCAGCACCTCGCCTAAATAGGTCTGCGTTTCTTTTTCTTCAGCAAACTCCCCAGACCTTAATCCCATTGAGAACTTGTGGTCAATCCTCAAGAGGCGGGTGGACAAACAAAATCCCACAAATTCTGACAAACTCCAAGCATTGATTATGCAAGAATGGGCTGCCATCAGTCAGGATGTGGCCCAGAAGTTAATTGACAGCATGCCAGGGCGGATTGCGGAGGTCTTGGAAAAAGAAGGGTCAACACTGCAAATATTGACTCTTTGCATCAACCTCATGTAATTGTCAATAAAAGCCTTTGACACTTATGTAATGCTTGTAATTATACTTCAGTATTCCATTGTAACATCTGACAAAAATATCTAAAGACACTGAAGCAGAAAACTTTGTGGAAATTAATATTTGTGTCATTCTCAAAGCTTTTGGCCACGACTGTATGTCTAAGGTTGGGAGATGCTTCTGAAACACGGATGGGAATGTTGCATGAGGAAGACACAAAGAATGAAGAGGAAACATTCTGTTACACGTCCTGTGCCAGTATTGCAGAAACTCCAATGTCAAAGCAGCAGTGAATGATGATGGAAGATGTGAAACCTGAAGCACTTTAAGACAGTCAGTCTGATTAGTGGTTATGAATTCAATTGCACTTGCAATGATTTTTCTTGAATTATGTATGTTTAGAGATATATTTTTGTTTAACTTATTGTTAGTTTTGTCACCATGACAAAAAAAAGGCAAGGCATGGCTGAGATGTGCATGACCTTTGTTGTAATATCATCATATAATATATTCGATCCAAACTCAAATATCAAAGGCTCTTTTGGCATGTAGGTGCAATGTCATTTTGAATTGGAATGAAGCTATGGTTTCCTTCCTCTCAAATTGTTCCTATAGAATGTATTGTTTTTTTTTTAGTATTGTCTCCCAGAGTTAAAAGATCCACAATAGTGTGCTGTACTGTTTTCTACTTTTTATTTTTATTCTGGATTGACAACTTGTAGTAGATAATCTGTTTGTCAGGATGTCACTTGACTGCCTTACTACACTCGAGGAGCATTGTGGGCCAGGGACTGTATGGGACATACAGGGACTGTATGTTTTATATGTTAATTAACTCATATCAAAGTCTTCATTCAATTTAAGTTAGGAGAAGTTGCCCAGACAAATGTATGCCCTCAAATGTCTTGCTTCTCTCTTTGATTGTTATGTGTAGCCATTATAGGTACGTTATCCCTAGCTTTTGGTACGTTATCCCTAGCTTTTGAGAACGTTGGCTAATAGCTGTATCATAAATATTGCTTTATTTATAATAAAGAGGTAGGGGATCAAGTGTATCCTTACCAAAATAAGACGTACATCTCTATACTAACTTCCCCATATCATTTGAACCTATAGAATAATTATTCTAAAGTTAATCTTTGAACAAACTACCATTTGTTCTGAACCAGATGTTGAAATAATAACTTGGTAAATGATGGCATTATACCTAATGCAGTTAGGTAATGAGCATGCAGTCCAGGAATAAACCCTGTTAATCTTTCAGAAATGTGTGCAATCCCTTACAATTATACAGAAATCTCTGCACTGGAAAGGGAAGGTTTAGAGGGAAAACAAAGGGTATATTTAGAGTGATTGCAGAAATGAATGGTTGATACCATAATGTTTAGTTTATGTTCATTTTGATGGGTTAATATTAAAAATATAATATATATAATTATGTATTACATGTCTAATACAGATGACCAAAAAAAAGTAATCTGAGAAGAGCTATTGTTTGTCATACTGGGCTCCTGAATGGCACTGCATCGGTCTAAGGCACTGCATCTCAGTGCAAGAGGTGACACTACAGACCCTGGTTCAAATCCAGGCTGAATCACATCTGGCTGTGATTGGGAGTCCCATAGGGTGGCACACAATTGGCCCAGTGTTGGCTGGGGTAGGCTGTCGTTGTAATTGAAAATTTGTTCTTAACTGACTTGCCTAGTTAAATATAAACTATAGGGGGAAAACTGCCCTAAAATTGAACAAATACTGTAACACAGACTACTTATAGAACATATACATATATATTATAGGGAAATAATAGTCCTGAGGATGCTGGTTAATAACTGATTAGGTGACCATTTCATCCACACCCTACTTGTGTACTTCCTTGGCCCCCTCCCTTTATTCTACAATCCTGGTAGAACGAATGATGTCATTATTTTTGACCGTGGAAAGGGAGGGGACCTCACTGATTCCAACTGCTGCACCTCGTCCCTAACCAATAGAGATTAAGCGCCACCACTGCCTTTCCTGATCGGTGGGAGGATCCTATGTTTGTCTGTCCTGTTTCTTAGCACCCTCTATGTAGGCTAATTTACCGAATACTGCAGCAAGGGTGTCACGATCCAGAGCGAAGGAAGGCAAGTCGGGAGTAAAATCTGAACAGCGGCCAGAAGAGAGGTAGTTTTTTTCGTTGAAATATCATGTTCAATTGTTATAGTTAGCGGGGTGGACTAGGATTGTCCGTTTGGAATTAATTGATTAGGCCACTTTGCTTCGGGCCGGGAAAGTAGGTGGTGGCTTGTGGCGATAGTTAGTCAATCGACAAGTTAGTCTATGTTTCTTATTTCTTAGATTTAGTTTTAATCTATTCCTGGGTATTCCAGAGCGACTCATTATTGTACCACGGCCTTTTACAGTTTCACTGATTCCGATGTAATTGTTGATACACTGTTGCTTCATATGCTGCGTTTGTAACCAAGTGGGAGGTGGGAATTTACCAGTTGTGAAATCATAAATACCAGTTGGATGCATTCACTGGTATTTATCATTGAGAAATGCTGATTGGCCAACAAGCTGCTAAAACAAACAAAAAATACATCTATCGTGTTTGTTAACAAATTTAGTGTTCAGATAGCAGCTTGTTTTTATATTGCTTTGTTGCATTTAACTGCCGAAAAGGCAGTTATCGAGGTCATATCCTTAGTAATTTAATTCAAGAGGTCAACGTGCGGGAGAAGTGGGAGTTCAATATGAGTTTGCCACTAGTAATTACGAGTTGGAGGGGCGTTCGAGTTGTTTTCTCCCAGTCGTATGTGGTAAATTCATACTTCTCACTTGGTTACGAATGCAGCATATGCTTAGGCTACTGACGGAACTCAAAAGCAGCAACCTCGCTAATCAGTCTGAGAACAAGTCCCATTTTTTTCATATTACACTGATGTTAATTTGAAAGGTTTCAATAAACATTTTTTTTTAAAGCGGTGAACTTAAAACACGTAGGCCCTGTCGAGTTTATTTGTTGTAGGAATTGTAGGAATTGAAATAATATCTCTGGGCGGTGAGTTGTTTGTCATTTCTGAACGAAAGGGCGTTTGAGTTTATTTCAGCCGGGAAGAAATTATTTGAGGCATTTCCACAGCCTACTAAAATTGACAGGAAAGTATTACACCACCCAATGTTCTGTTTAATTTCTTGCTATTGTTTGTGTTCTGAAATCCGTAGTTTTTGATGACTTCATTTTGTGACGTCGGCCCTCCAATCTGCCCACACTAGTTGCTGCTCTACTCAATCGTAAACCGTGGAGTTGAGTTGGCTAATGCCACGTTCACAGGCTAGTCGGAACTAGGAGATTAGTTGATTAGTTGAATGTGGCAGGTGTATAACTACAACCAGTTAGCAAGTCGGACATTTCTGAGTTTCCTAGTTCGACAAACACGTGAACGCGGCATTAGTCATGGCTAAGGGCTAACGCCCTGTACAAATCGTGACGTATGTACACAATTTATTTAACTAGGCAAGTCAGTTAAGAACAAATTGATATTTAAAATGAGCTACACTGACCAAATCAGGACGACGCTGGGCCTATTGGGCGCTGGCCTATGGGACTCCCAATCACGGTCGGTTGTGATACAGCCTGGATTCGAACCAGGGGGGTCTGTAAGTTCTAGCTCAGAGGCCAGAGTTCCCGATTTGGAATTCTGAGTTTGATGACCATTCAAAATGAATTTTCCCAGTTTTCCCAGAATTGTCCCAATCCCCCCCCCCCAGAGTTCCCAGTTCTCTTGAACGCACTGTAGTCGGAAGTCGGAGGTTTCCCATTTAAGTGTTCTGAGTTCCCAGTTGTTTTAAATGTGGCATCTTGCCCAGCTACTGAACAGACAAGTGTAGTGTTTGTAACACAAGATGGAGGAGAGCCTGTTTCTCGTGAGAGATTGCATTTATTTTAGGAGATTGGAAAATATGACCTCTTCAATTAAGACATGATAAATATATTATTTCAGGTGATAAAACATTATGGTAAGTTCATTTCTCTAAATTTATAGCAAGTCAAGCCACCTAGCTAAAAGCTAGGCTAGGTTGAAGATACTGTAGCTAGCGTCCTCCACCTAATATATATCAAACAAGGTCATTACCGTCATAATATTCTTAAATGGGAGTCAGTCATATAATTGGCTTAGCAGCCAATGTGTATTATTTAACATTGCTATTAAAATAGTACTTACTCACTTATAGGAATGGGTAATTGTTTACAAGTTGCTAGCTATCCCATAAAGCCACCACCGAAAACCTAATTTTCTGTGGTTGGTAACTTCCCGGTCTTTGACGGACTCTGGTTGGACTGAAGACGACGCAAAGTTTTAAAAATATATATATAATTAGGCATGTAGAGTCCGTCTCGCAACGGAGCCTTCAACCGCAAGGGGGCGTTGCGATACAACTCCGTTGTGGACGTCCCCATTGAAATGCATGACATCTGGTGCAATTTAAGAACGCTTACGAGTAATGTGAACAAGGTTTAAGGCTGGGACTGTTCTGGGATTTGGAAAGGAATGTAGGCTGTATGCCCTCTTCCTGAAGAGTAGAGCTGTAATAGAAGGCTTGCAGAGCTGACCTGTTGGTCCTGTTTGGGCTGCTTTGCCTGAGTTGAGTGAAAGTGACAACTGCAGTAGCAGAGATGTGGCATGGCTGACTGTTTTTAACTATGCGTGTGGGACCGTGTTGCATCTAGATTATGGAGGGTGTTGCCGGTTTATAATTAAGGCATATTTTGGCGCATGTTAGCTGCCTGTCAGTTAAACTGCAAAAGGGATACCGAAACTAAAGGTGGTGGTTAAGTTTATGTAATAATTCTGAGTGGTTAAGGTTTGGGATAGGGTAAAAAAAAAAAAAAAAAAGTGGGCCTAGCACTGGGATTGGACCCGCTGCGCTAGCTCATCGCAAGCCTACTAGATGATAAAAGGTGCTTGTTGCCCCTAGTGGAAGCTAGGAAATTGCCATCGAAATAAAATGATACCCCATGCCATAATTTCAACATTTTAAAATATGTCTAAATACTCCTTAATCAAGTTTAGCCTGGGTCTCCTATTTTGAAATATCAGCCTGCTGCATCTCCACATGTGGGATGGCCAATGGCATACCTTTTAGGGTCGCCATGTCCTGGACATCTACCAACCAGCACACTTTCTATTAGAGGTCGACTGATTAATCGGAATGGCCGATTTAATTAGGGCCGATTTTCAAGTTTTCATAACAATCGGTAATCAGGATTTTTGGACACCGGTCACGGCCGATTACATTGCACTCCACGAGGACACTGCATGGCAGGCTGACTACCTGTTATGCGAGTGCAGCAAGGAGCCACGGTAAGGTGCTAGCTAGCATTAAACATATCTTATAAAAAATAATAAATCTTAACATAATCACTAGTTAACTACACATGGTTGATGTTACTAGTTTATCTAGCTTGTCCTGCGTTGCATATAATCGATGTGGTGCCTGTTAATTTATCATTGAATCATAGCCTACTTCGCCAAACGGTTATTTAACAAGCGCATTTGTGAAAAAAAGCACTGTCGTTGCACCAATGTGTACCTAACCATAAACATCAACACCTTTCTTAAAATCAATACACAAGTATATATTTTTAAACCTGCATATTTAGTTAATATTGCCTGGTAACATGAATTTCTTTTAACTAGGGAAACTGTGTCACTTCTCTTGCGTTCTGTGCAACAGAGTCAGGTTATATGCAGCAGTTTGGGCCACCTGGCTCGTTGCGAACTGTGTTAAGACCAACTTCGCCAAACGGGGGATGACTTAACAAAAGCGCATTTGCGAAAAAAGCACAATCGTTGCACGAATGTACCTAACCATAAACATCAATGCCTTTCTTAAAATCAATACACAGAGGTGTATATTTTTTTAAACCTGCATGTTTAGTTAAAATAAATCCGGGTTAGCAGGCAATATTAAACTAGGGAAGTTGTCACTTCTCTTGCGTTCATTGCACGCAGAGTCAGGGTATATGCAACAGTTTGGGCCGCCTGGCTCGTTGCGAACTAATTTGCCAGAATTTTACGTAATTATGACATAACATTGAAGGTTGTGCAATGTAACAGGAATATTTATACTTATGGATGCCACCCGTTAGATAAAATACGGAACGGTTCCGTATTTCACTGAAAGAATAAACATTTTGTTTTCGAAATGGTAGTTTCCGGATTTGACCATATTAATGACATAAGGCTCGTATTTCTGTGTGTTATGTTATAATTAAGTCTAGAATTTGATAGAGCAGTTTGACAGCGGTGGTAGGCAGCAGCAGGCTTGTAAGCATTCATGCTCTTCCCTGTGCTTCAAGCATTGAGCTGTTTATGACTTCAAGCATATCAACTCCCGAGATTAGGCTGGTGTAACCAATGTGAAATGGCTAGCTAGTTAGTGTTTCAATCGGTGACGTAACTCGCTCTGAGACCTTGAAGTATTTGTTCCCCGCCGTGGCTTTTGTGGAGCGATGGGTAACGATGCTTCGAGGGTGGCTGTTGTCGATGTGTTCCTGGTTCGAGCCCAGGTAGGGGCGAGGAGCGGGATGGAAGCTATACTGTTACATTGGCAATACTAAAGTGCCTATAAGAACATCCAATAGTCAAAGGTATATGAAATACAAATGGTATAGAGAGAAATAGTTAAAAACTACAACGTAAAACGTCTTACCTGGGAATATTGAAGAGTCATGTTAAAAGAAACCACCAGCTTTCATATGTTCTGAGCAAGGATCTTAAACGTTAGCTTTTTTACATGGCACATATTACATTTTTACTTCTTCAACACTTTGTTTTTGCATTATTTAAACCAAATTGAAGACGTTTCATAATTTTTTTGAGGCTAAATTGATTTATTGATATATTAAGTTAAAATAAGTGTTCATTCAGTATTGTTGTAATTGTCATTATTACAAATACATTTTTAAAAATCGGCCGATTTAATCAGTATCAGCTTTTTTTGGTCCTCCGATAATCGGTATCGGCGTTGAAAAATCATAATCGGTCGACCTCTACTTTTATCTTGTCAGTCTCACTATCCCTGAGCCTAATGCTAAAGCATTTAATGGTAAATCAGTGTCTGTCTTCTGTACTATTTCCACCAACTTCATGTCTTTGGATTGATAACAAAATGGCCATATACCGACCAATCCACTTTGTTTTCTCCTCATTTGAACAGGGCAGAGAATGTATTGCTCTTAAAAGGATCAAATCTGTCCGCCATTGCTCTTATAAACATTCATTCTTGAATGGAAAGGAAATTACAAGGATAGGAATTTGCTTTTACACGAGTTTGTAATCCCAGAAGTGGGTGTTCGATTCTTACATCAACGGTTCCCCGTAAGCGAAATAGGCTTACACGGTATTGAAATGGAGGTGAAAGAACCAGTATGTGTATAAAATGTACGCCCCAAAAATATGGGTGACATTGTGAAAGACCCATTCACCGACTGAGAATGAAACAATGTATCATTTCCAGTCCACATATTATGCTAATTTCACACAGTGCCAGGATTCCTCTCTAACCATGAGGACTACCATTACACTGAGAATTAACTTAGGTGAAACTAAATAGCCATGTCTATGGCAGCCCTGGGAACTATATGGCCAGACAAGAGGTACTTTAACTATGCTTGATTGAAGATGGAAAACAATGTGTGTTATGAACCAATGAGCCTAGGTCTAAATCCTAAAATCATTAGGCCTAATAAGCTTTTTGCAAATACATCTCAAGTTACAGTAACGCTTAGGCCTATAGCAGTCTCTCGTTACTTATAAGTCGCTCTGGATAAGAGCGTCTGCTAAATGAGTAAAATGTAACATGGTGATTATCCTCTTGAGAGAGAACAAAGTCTATTGCCATACAAACTCTAGTGATAGATGTGACTGGTCCTAGTTACACTGATAACCAGTGGTGTTGGCATGTGACATGTGATGGGTAGTTATGGTGGAGCCAACCTGAGTCATTGTGTGATCTCTCTCTCTCTGGTTCAAACAGCAGCCACAGTTACTGCCAACCTGTGAACTTTAGCCCATTTCTCAGATATGCTCTGTAAAAGTGACCCAAGGGTTGGACTTTAACATTGAGAAGGCAACAATGGTAGATCTGGTTTTACTTGCCCAGTATTTGCAAGTGAAGAAATAACGCAGGCCACTGTACAAATATTTACAAAATAACAAACGGCTTTGATCAAAGACAAACTGAATGAATCAAAATAAGTAGAGCTCTATCAAAGAGAACCCGGGCTTCAAGTATGCCTGTTAACCCAGCAGCATGCCCACCTGTTACCGGCCTATTCAACAAACGGCAGGGGTTAATATAGCCCTTCCCATAATGTAACAGCCAATGAGAAACAGCCATATTAGATCATGTTCAATTAACAATGCATGAATTTCAAGCTACAGATGATGAACATGCATTAATCACTACAAGCACACATCAATGAAGGTGCTGCACATGCTTTTAAGCATAAATGCCGCCAGGGATATAAATATGTATGCCAACCCGGGATAAGCTACTACCTACCGCATTACCTGTACCATTCATTAACTGCGCTCTGGAACGTGTCTGCCGGTGAAACTTCCAGCCAGAAAACCCTACAATAAACGAGGAATGCATGGTAACCGTAGACATTTCTGATGATCTACCTTCACGTTGAATTGTTACACATTATCCCAATGTACTACAGTAGTGATGTTTGATCATCAATGGCATGAATAGAAAGACGGGCTATATTGACTGGAAACGCACGACAAACTTTTGTCGCCAAACCGTCTGCTTCCAAACTCTTAATACGTGTTTTTTTTTCTCTCTTTTACGTCAACTATCAGCATATCGGGACTACAGCAATACAAATAATAAATGTGCTTCTCATCATGAACCAGTTGTCATCTCTGGTCATTTATAATGGGCTTAGTTGACCGAGGACATGGGACAATCGTCTCAAGCTGAGGTTAAATAAATTTGTTTTGCCGTCACCTCAACTTTAATGCTTGTCCCACCCACACAAAAACCATTGCATGAGTGTACCTCATGTGGTCTAGGCTGTCTTAAAAAAAAAAATATATATATATATATATATATATATATATATATTTTTATTTATTTATATATATATATTTTTATTTATTTAACCAGGTAGGCCAATTTGAGAACAAGTTCTCATTTACAACTGCGACCTGGCCAAGATAAAGCAAAGCAGTGCGACAAAAACACGTGGGATAAACAAACGTACAGTCAATAAAACAATAAATAGGCCATAGTGGCGAAGTAATTACAATTTAGCAATTGACACTGGAGTGATAGATGTGCAGATGAGGATGTGCAAGTAGAAATGCTGGTGTGCAAAAGAGCAGAAAAAAAAAACATATGGGGATGAGGTAAGTAGTTGGTTAGGTGGGCTATTTACAGATGGGCTGTGTACAGCTGCAGCGATCGGTAAGCTGCTTGAAGTTAGTGAGGGAGATAAGTCTCCAACTTCAGTGATTTTTGCAATTCGTTCCAGTCATTTGCAGCAGAGAACTGGAAGGAAAGGCAGCCAAAGGAAGTGTTTGCTTTGGGGATGACCAGTGAAATATACCTGCTGGAGCAGGGTGTTGCTATGGTGACCGGTGAGCTAAGGCCGAGCTTTGCCTAGCAAAGAATTATAGACTATCTGGAGCCAGTGGGTTTGGCGACGAATATGTAGCGAGGACCAGCCAACGAGAGCATACAGGTCGCAATGGTGGGTAGTATATGGGGCTTTGGTGACAAAGCGGATGGCACTGTGATAGACTGCATCCAATTTGCTGAGTAGAGTGTTGGAGGCTATTTTGTAAATGACATCGCAGGAAGTCAAGGATCGGCAGGACAGTCCGTTTTACGAGGGTATGTTTGGCAGCATGAGCGAAGGAGGCTTTTTTTGCGAAATAGGAAGCCAATTCTAGATTTAATTTTGGATTGGAGATGCTTAATATGAGTCTGGAAGGAGAGTTTACAGTCTTGCTGGCAGTGGAGAATGGATTGTGTACATTTTGGTACAAACCCTTTCAAATTCAAAATGTCAATACTGACTGATGTAGTCAAACAAGTTAATCTTTCCAGTAACATTTTAATTTCTATGACTTCCAGACAGGATACAAACCAAGTTTTTCTTGTACTGTGAGGGTTTTATTTGTGTTTAGTAAGACTACTAAAGTTCCTGAACTTGCTGGTGAGATTTCCTAATCAGGAAATGACCTTTTGATCATGTCAGCTGACTTAAAATGCTGCACTTGTAGGCTACAATAAAAAACCTCTCACACTGTAGCTTGTTGAGAGAGATTATGGTCTGTGTTGTTTTCACTTATATACCACTCCTGAAGTCTCTGTTTGGTCATCACATTACAAAAGGTGGATATATTTTCCTTTAAGAAGCTTTCCCCGGGTGTGTGTGAACCCATACTCCCTGTCTCCTGATGTGTTGTGTGGTTTATTGTTCCGACAATAGACCGAGAAGCTGCCCCACCCGACCGTGCCTGGGTCACTTTTCTCTGTACTCACTGCTCTGGTTGCAAAACTTCCACTGGCTGACTGGTTTAGGCCTCTGGAATCTTTGGGAAAGTGAAATGTCAACTCGAAGTGGGAGGGTTGTTCTACTAGTATTGGATTCACTCTCGCACACAGTTGCGTCATTCTCCTCCTGTAATATATACTGTATGTGTCACACTAGACTAGTGCTCCCGGAACAGGTCTATAGGCCTTGATATCCTGGTGGATGTTGGTTTATGCGTGGTTTAGTTTCACCTTAACTTAAATATGTCCCTGCTTCCTTCTCTGGTCATGCATGATGTGTATTACCAAATATTAGGCTAGATGTAGGCAGTAGCGGGGGTAAAATCACTGGGGAAGCCAGACCAGGGGGGGAAAAGGCCATATTACAAGGCCATATTACAACCTATGTGTGGTGATAATTGTGTTGTTTACTCTATAACCTGTTAGTTCATATGCCTTGCCACTGTGATACATAGGCCTAAGGCCAAAACAATAGTAAGACAGGGGCAGAATAAATTCAACCACACCTTTTTTTGTTTCGGCACAAAACCAGAGAGAAACCTCTGTTCGGTGAAGTTCACAAAGCATGTTGCATGTAACAAACAGTTAGTTACGTGACCTACAGCATGGTCAAGCTAGTTAATGTTCCCAACATGTTTGTACTACTAAACTATTGATTTAGAACCACAGAGTTACCGCAAGTAGCAAAGAACAGGAGCTTCCTCCACTATTCCAACACCATTTCAACATCATCAAATCACCTCTGCTTAGTCTAATACAGTGACTATAATACTAAAATATACCAAAAACTATTTAGTCCAATCAACGTAAGCTAAATATGATGTGGCTGTCCATGCTTCTGGTGTGTTTGTGTGTGTGCGTGCACATTTGTGCATCTAGAAAAACATGTTGACTCACCCTACTAGAGAAACGCCAATGCCATCATCTTTCATGTTGCCGAAACGGTCTATGACTGTCATACCATACACACTTTTATTTTTTGTTGTACTACGCTACCTGGCTAAAAAGCTTGTTTGCTAGCCCAACTTCATTTTTGGTGGGCAACATTTGCTAGGTAACATTAGCCTTCTACATATTTAACCTCCATTCTTTCAAGCCTGGGGCCCAATGTATAAATATATGGTTTGATCAGAATCCACCTTATAGTCATTGGCCAGTACGGATAATTGAGTAAAACCACAAGTCCAAATCCCTATCTCCATCCAATTAGGAAATTGACAATTTTAGCTAGCTATCCACCGGACAACAACAACGAGATGCAACAATTCAAGTTGTTTCTGTCAATTACTTATTGCTCTTGATGAAATGTGATTGGTGCGAAGCCAAGTCAAAGGAAGCCAGTTTGGATAAAAAAAAATTGGGTGCCACAGGACCATTCACAGTCGAGCTCACTCAATTTATCTCAGTGCTGATTGGCTATTATTTAATACTTTTTTTTATCAAGGTAGGCCAAATGTTTGCAAGCTTCCCTTGTATTCAATGCTACAGGCGGCAACAATATCATACTCTTTTTGACCAGACATTATCAGATAGCCAGATGGCTATATCAGATGGCCTATACATACAGTAGGGTGCTGTTTCGCTTTTTCTGGTGAGATGCATTCAGCCTCTTGCAAATTGAAGGAAGGAAAAAAAATAATATCATTTTTTAAATATTTCTTCAATTTTCTAGAGGCTGAATATATCTCACCAGAAAAAGTCTGAGTGAAACAGTCAAATGTTTGGACACCTACTCATTCAAGGGTTTTCCTTTTATTTTTACTATTTTCTACATTGTAGAATAATAGTGAAGATGTCAAAACTATGAAGTAACACATATGGAATCATGTAGTAACCAAATAAGTGTTAAATAACTCAAAATATATTTTATATTTGAGATTCTTCAAAGTAGTCACTCTTTGCCTTGACAGCTTTCCACACTCTTGGATTCTCTCAACCAGCGTGATGAGGTAGTCACCTGGAATGCATTTCAATTTACAGGTGTCCTTAAGTTATTTTGTGGCATTTCTTTCCTCATTGCGTTTGAGCCAATCAGTTGTGTTGTGACAAGGTAGGGGTGGCATGCAGAAGATAGCCCTATTTGGTAAAAGACCAAGTCTAGATTATGGCAAGAACTACTCAAATAAGCAAAGAGAAACGACAGTCCACCATTACTTTAAGACATGAAGGTCAGTCAATTCTGAAAATTTCAAGAACTTTGAAAGTTGCTTCAAGTGCAGTCGCAAAAAGCGTCAAGTGCTATGATAACTGGCTCTCGTGAGGACCTCCAAAGGAATGGAAGACCCAGAGTTACCTCTGCTTTAGAGGATACGTTCATTAGTTACCAGCCTTGGAAATTGCAACCCAAATAAATGCTTCAGAGTTAAAGTAACAGACACATCTCAACATCAACTTTTCAGGGGAGACTGCGTGAATCAGGCTTTTGTGGTCTAATTGCTGTAAAGAAACCACTACTAAAGGACACCAATAATAAGAGACTTGTTTTCCACCATAATTTGCAAATAAATTCAGTAAAAATCCTACAATGTGATTTTCTGGATTTTTCTTTCTCATTTCTCATGTCTGTCATAGTTGAAGTGTACCTCTGATGAAAATTACAGGCCTCTCTCATATTTTTAAGTGGGAGAACTTGCACAATTGGTGGCTAACTAAATACTTTTTTGCCCCACTGTATATAACTCAACAATTTCTACAATTTTACTCAGATACAGTTCATATGAGGAAATCATTCAATTGAAATGAAATTCATTAGGCCCTAATCTACTGGGAAGCCAGGCCCAGCCAATCCGAATGAGTTTTTCCCCCACAAAATGGATTTATTGCAAACAGAAAGACTCCTCAGTTTCATCAACTGTCAGGGTGGCTGGTCTCAGATGATCCTGCAGGTGAAGAAGCCAGATGTGGAGGTTCTGGGCTGGCGTGGTTATACGTGGTCTGCGGTTGTGAGGCCGGTTGGACATACGGCCAAATTCTCTAAAACAACGTTGGTGATGGCTTATTGTAGAGAAATGAACATTACATTCTCTGGCAGCACCTCTGTTGGACATTCCTGCTGTCATCATACCAATTGCACACTCCCTCAACTTGAGACATCTGTGACATTGTGTTGTGTGACAACTGCACATTTTAGTGGCCTTTTATTGTCCCAGCACAAGGTGCTGCTTAATCAGTTTCTTGATATGCCACACCTCAGTCAGGTGCATTGATTATCTTGGAGGAGAAGGAGAAATGCTCACTAACGGGAATGTAAAAACATTTGTTCAAAACATTTGAGAGAAATGTGCTTTTTGTGCATATGGAACACTTCTGGGGTCTTATTTTCAGCTCATTAAACATGGTGCCGACATGTTGCGTTTTAGGTTAGTCTGTAGTTAATAGTGACCCGTCATGTGACTCATTCTCTGGATGTCTAGTGCAGTGATTTCAGGGAGGAACTGTAACTTCCTCAACTGAGAGACTATTTTGGCATACTTCACTCCATTTTGCCTCAGGAGAGGAGGATCAAGCTCATTTCTTTTTTTAGCAAATGAGTTTGTGGGTCATTACCCCTAGTGGAAAGTGGGATGAGTACGACAGGATTGATGGCTTATCCCCCTGTCACATTCTGCAGATGCCTCTGCTGTATTAAATTGGTGGCTGTCGCAATAACTTGTTGGGTAATTGTCTGAATTTGATGACGGAATAGAAAAGGGAGAGTAAAGTGGCTAGTCTTTGTTCTACCGTGTTACTGATCCAGTGCGTTGTGTTTAACACTAATTGTCAGCAACATCATACGCCTGCCATTTAAAAAGGTGTGGTGTGTGTGTGTGTGTTTATAATGGATGTTGTCTACATAGAAATATAAGAATTATAACCTTTTTCAATACAAGATGTTATTAATGGCTGTTAGTGATTCCTGGACACTAAGGGCCCATGCATGCAGTCACTGTCTTATCATTAGTGGTGTGCAAAGAGGAGGGTTTTGTGTGTGTGTTTAGTCTTTGGCAGCACTCTCCTCTGCTTGACTCCATGGAGGCCTGTACAAATAGGGCAGCAGCCAAGGGCCCCTCCCCAGCCCCCCTCCCCACCACAGTAGCCCAGCACAGGAAGTGGATTGTTTTGTTTCACAGGGTGAGCTTCAGGACCCTGGCTTGGTGCTCTTGCCTCCTCTCCCACTTGCTCGGCCTCAGTCTCAGGCCCATCCAGCGTTTTGGTCCTTCTCCTGTCCAGCCCGGTTTAGTATCTGCCTTGGGACTTAATCTGTGGTTCACAGAGCTGTCAGTGTGGGGTGGGAAACCTCTGTACCTTAATACAAGTCAGTCATTAGATTAAATCTATTTTATGCTCCCCCCCCCCCCATTATCTAGACATATTTCTTGCTTGTCTGAATCTTGTCTCTACTCAGCGGCATCTGGTGTCGTGTGAATTAGACATGGTTTCCTGACAGCCAAGCAGGAGAGAACACGGGAGGAGAATAGAATTGTTTTGCTAGAAGGCAGCAATATGATGTATGTCCAATACTTTCTCTGCTTTCGGTAAAGGGGCTTTGTCAGCCAAGCCGTCGGGGTAGAAGCAGAGGAGGCAGCCAAATGACTATGCATAGCTGCTCTGCTTTCCACTCAGGCAGCTACAGAAGCCTCGTTTATCAAGGACGTTTATCCCACACAGCACTGGGATCTGGTCAGCGGCAGGGTATCACTCTCTCTCTCTTTGTCTGAGTTATTCAGGAAAATCACATTATAAATAAAAATACCACACATTTTCAAAAGTTACTCTACACCCTACTGATGAAATGTAGGTAACCAGGCAATTTAAGAGGGACAGAGAAGAAACAATATTGTTTGTAATAGTTTAAGGAAACAGCTGGAGTAGCACTTCCAGTTTCCCGGATGCCTTTCCGGGAAACTGGAAGTGCTACTCCAGCTGCCTGCCTTTCCACTGACCGACCATAGTAGGAAGCAAGAAGGGTGGAGTCAGAGAATGGGCTGATGGAACACAGCATTCCTCCCTGTCCCAGCTTGCCTCATCTCTCGCTCTCCCCCCTCCCCCCCACCTGGAGATCAAACAGCCTCCTTCTAGACATGGGATGTCATGGTGTCAGTTGTCCAAATGTTTGTAAAAAATAAATAAACTAACTTTGTTTCGGGGGTAGAACAGAACTAAGCCTAGCTACATCTTGCTTCCTTATCACACTCTTATTCCCTCACGGGTTTCCCGGCTCTATTCTCTCGCTGAGTATATTCCGACTTTTTACAACCCAACGGTTATTAGGGTTGTCAAAGTTTTTTTTTTTTGAAAATCCAGTGACGTGACTGTAAAGTGTTCCCTGTTTTTCTCCACAGTAATGGCAGCCATTAGGAAGAAGCTAGTGATCGTGGGGGATGGAGCCTGTGGAAAGACTTGTCTTCTCATCGTCTTCAGTAAAGACCAGTTCCCCGAGGTCTACGTGCCCACAGTGTTCGAGAACTACATCGCTGACATCGAGGTTGATGGCAAACAGGTGTGTAGACTACCATCCAGGAAATACATTTGAAAAAATACAGAAATGATCCATACTTAAGTGTAAAGTCTTCATACGCATGAACCAAACAGCCAACCCACACAGTAAACCTATATCATAAGGCTTTGGTTAACAAACGGTCTTGTTATGGAGTGACGCGGGGCTCTTGGTCATGGGGCGTAGCCTAGCTGTGTTCTGGAGGCCAGGGCCCCTCCACAGCAGATGGGATGTAATGTCAATGGGCTTTGTTCTCCTGTACTGACCAGCACAGGATCACAGCCTGGCAAAACAGGAAATGACTGTACTCCTGGGCTTCCTGCACCGACTGGGAACATGGATGTCCACTGGCAATCCCCCACCCCCTGAAGATAGCCCCTCAGCCCGATAAACGGCTCTCATTTCCTGCTCTGGGGGAGCAACAGGCAGATGGGGGAGGGGTTGATGTACTGTTGTCTTCTGTACAGGAAATACACAGTCAGGGATCCAAGTGTGCTTGTTGTGCATGATGGATCATGCCACCTCCCAGCCCCCCATTCAGCTTAGCTCTCCCAGGGGACTGCGCCCCCAGAATTACCCCACTTTAATTTGGTGTGGATAAGATCAGTGTTCTCAGTATATAGTCGCCACAGTCCACATTTTAAATCTTATTTTCCTTCAGGGAGAATGGTAATCTCTTTCTCTCACCTCCAGTGGGCGGGGCCGGGCCCAGTTCTAAATATAGCCCTTTTTTTGTCTTCCCTTTTCTTCCCAAAACCTTGTGCTGTGCAGTCAGTCAGTGTGTCCAGAGGGGATATGGCTCCTAACCCCATTGCTCATGCCAGGAGTATGTAGCCTCCCTCTCCCACCCGCCCTACAAACCTCTGCCATAGCTGCTATTTTGGGATGGTTGAATAATGTGTGTGTACTGTAGTCATACATTGATCTACTTTCAAAGTTATGTTACTATCCTTTTAAATAGATGTATGAAGGACAGGCTCCTCCTCTCAAAGACATTGGACTTTTTCCCCCTTTTTTCTCTCTCCAAATAGTGCTTAAATCATGTATACAGTCAAAGAGCAAGTTGTGGCAGAATATTATGATTCAGTTGTAGAATCCAGCAGACTAATGTAGTTGCTCTGGTCTACTCCCCTGAGGAACAGAAGGTATCTGGTTTGATTCTCCTTAATCACCTGATTTCCCTAATGGAATTAATCAGTGGTGTGATGGGATAAAGCCGCCATGCCTCCTCTCTGCATCCCTGTGAAAACCTGCCCATGGAATGAGACAAACGGCCAGTCGTTAGCTGCTGCACTGCTTTCTCTCTCTCCCCAAGGCCAGAGCTATGACGAAACCACTTCTAATAGTATTGTTCATCATCATGGTTATCACTGCTAGTTTCACGGCCGCCAAAGACGTTGAACTGCTACGACTTCACGCCTAGAGTGTGTCAAACATGCAAATCTTACTCCAAATTCCTGCTGCATCACTTGAGAGATTTCTCAGAGGTGCAGGATTGCTGCATCCCAAATGACACTATTCCCACTTTTGGCCAGGACCCAATGTGAACTATATAGGGAACAGGGTGCCATTTGGGAAGCAGCTTTTCTGTGAGGAACAGTGAAACTGAAACACTGCTCGGACTCATATTAGTCATCATTAGGTGTTTCTAAGGCATGACTGTTTCCAGTTGGAATGCTTTGTTTTGCTTGATTGTTTTGATGGCGTTTTACATTGGCCTATGAGAACATGGTGAAAACAACATTACAGCTCCGGGAATCTTGTGCCAGCACTTTGCTCCACTGCTTTTGGCCCGACACTGCCCAGCCCAGTCATGGTGCTCCTGACTTTGGTAACTAAAAACGGTATCACCATTATTTAGTGACCAAGGATGGTTAAGTGTGTTTTTATTTAGCTTTGTGTTTCTTTTTGCTCATCTGCACATGCATCTCTCCCAGCATATATTGCTCCACATCATATAAAAAAATAGGACTCTCAGGTTCTGAGAGAAATTTGCTTCAGAAAGATTTAGCCTTTTTTGTTTTTTTTAAAGAGCAGCCATTTTGACTATCTGCGAAGTCCTGACTTCTCTTCTTCTGTGGCGTGTTTTAGGTGGAGCTGGCGCTGTGGGATACAGCCGGCCAGGAGGACTACGACAGGTTGAGGCCTCTCTCCTACCCCGACACAGATGTCATCCTCATGTGCTTCTCTATCGACAGCCCCGACAGTTTAGGTAAATTACCAGAAGAAAAGCTTATTTCTAGTCCGGGGACACTCAATTGCTGATTTCTCTGATGTTTTGATTTCCAACAGCCAACTGCACTTGTCTAACAGCTGGCTATGTCGTTTTAATGTGTTTTGAAACTAGCACAGTATCTAGCATGCTAAATGTGTTTGCTCAACTGGAAGTGACTGTGACCGTGTGTTTATCAGTTTTATACAGTGGATTTGGAAAGTACCCCTTCACCTTTTCCACATTTTGTTATGTTATAGCCTTATTCTAAAATGGATTAAATCGTTTTTTTCCCCCTCATCAATCTTCACACAATACCCCATAATGACAAAGCAAAACCTGGGATTTTTTTATTTTTACATTTGGATAAGTATTCAGACCCTTTACTCAGTACTTTGTTGAAGAACCTTTGGCAGTGATAACAGCCTCTAGTCTTCTTGGGTATGACACTACAAGCTTGGCACACCTGTATTTGGAGAGTTTCTCCCATTCTCTGCAGATTCTCTCAAGATCTGTCAGGTTGGATGGGGAGCGTCGCTGCACAGATGTTTTCAGGTCTCTCCAGAGATGTTCGATCGGGTTCAAGTCCGGACTCTGGATGGGCCACTCAAGGACATTCCGAGACTTGTCCCGAAGCCACTCCTGTGTTGTCTTGGCTGTGTGCTTAGGGTCGTTGTCCTGTTGGAAGGAGACCCTTCGCCCCAGTCTGAGGTCCTCAGCGCTCTGGAGCAGGTTTCCATCAAGGATCTCTCTGTACTTCGCTCCGTTCGTCTTTCCCTCAATCTTGACTAGTCTCCCAGTCCCTGCTGCTGAAAAACATCCCCACAGCATGATGCTGCCACCACCATGCTTCACCACAGGGATGGTATTGTCTAGGTGATGAGCAGTGCCTGGTTTCCTCCAGATTGACTCTTGGTTTTATCAAATCAGAGAATCTTGTTTCTCATGGTCTGAGTCTTTTGGGTGGCTTTTGGCAAACTTCAAACGGGCTGTCGTGCCTTTTACTGAGGAGTGGCTTCTTTCAGGCCACTCTACCATAAAGGCCTGATTGGTGGAGTGCTGCAGAGATGGTTGTCCTTCTGGAAGGTTCTACCATCTCCACAGAGGAACTCTAGAGCTCTGTCAGAGTGACCATTAGGTTCTTGGTCACCTCCCTGACCAATGCCCTTCTCACCCGATTGCTCAGTTTGGCCGGGCGTACAGCTCTAGGAAGAGTCTTGGTGGTTCCAGACTACTTCCTTTTAAGAATGATGGAGGCCACTGTGTTCTTGAGGACCTTAAATGTTGCAAACATTTTTTGGTACCCTTCCCCAGATCTGTGCCTCGACACAATCCTGTCTCGGAGCTCTTCGGACAATTCCTTTAACCTCGTGGCTTGGTTTTTGCTCTGACATCCATTGTCAACTGTGGGACCTTTCTATATAGACAGGTGTGTGTGTTTCCAAATCCTGTCCAATCAATTAAATTTACCACAGGTGGACTCCAAGTTGTAGAAACATCTCAAGGATGATCAATGGAAACAGGATGCTCAATTTCACATCTCATAGCAAAGGGTCTGAGTACTTATGTAAATAAGGTATTTCTGCTTTTTTATTTTTAATAAATGTACAAACATTTCTAAACTTGTTTTTGCTTTGTCAGTATGGGGTATTGTGTGTAGATTTGAGGAAAACAATTAATTTATTCCATTTTAGAATAAGGCTGTAACAACAAAATGTGGAAAAAGTGAAGGTCTGAATACTTTCAGAATGCACTGTATAGGGTGTCATGTGGGATAAATGATCTGCATGGACTTAATATGAACTCTGTGTAAGAACATGTCTGCTGAGCTCTTTCTCCAGTCAGTGTCCCATAAGCAGTGGTGATTTTAGCATGTAAATCTTAGTGGGACTATAAAATGTATGCATGCCAGCAAAGCCACGACACAACACAAAACTCTACTAAACTTACACTATAACAGTGACAAACGGTGCCCACAAACTGTTACCACCGCTACACCTGGCTATCAGCAGAGCCTCGTCGGGCAGCGAAACAGTTAATTCAGCCTCATTTAATGCCTTTTAAAAAATGCATATAAGCAGACAATGAAAGCTCTTACAATATTCAATGATTACTTTTCTCTAAAACAGGCTCTAGGCTACATGCACACCACCAAGTCAGAACAGTTGGTGAAATTAAGAGGGGGAAAAGGGACCAAATGATTAGCGTGAGGCACATGGACAACTAACAGCTTACTACACAACATACACTTAGTATTACTTTTATAACTACAGTATACATATCTCCCTGGAAAATTACATCATTTATGCAGCAGCATACAATACATATTTGGACTCAACTTGTGCTGTGCTCACTTCCTTCCAAACCACTCATTGTTGAATTTGCTATTTCCATCTTGCTGTGTAATGGCCGATGAGCACCGATACGTTATTTATTATTTCTCTTCATATGAAAAGGATTTGCCTATTGATTTGATTCATGATGACTGCTAGCTAGGATTTTGAAAGTATGACTTTGACATGATAAGTCCAATCAAAGCTACTGTACATATGTGATTTGATGTAATTGTATCTGTGGCCAATGACCTTGAGCCTTCTTGGATGGGCACTTCTAATGTAACTATGTCAGCACAGAAAGGGCTAGAATTTGAGGTCTCCCCTTGGACTCCGCCATGACGTAGTGTCCCAATGAGTGACAGAAAACCGAGCCAATCACGGCGCAACGCTCCGTATTTTCTGCTAGCTTGCCCCACCACAGAAAGCACCGAGTTAGGCTGAAACACCTGCATTTCGGAGCTGCCTTACTCAAGAAAACAAAAAAGAGACCATGTTTGTGTGCGGCTTTATTAACTCAATGATATAAACTCAGCAAAAAAAGAAACCTCCTCTCACTTTTAACTGCGTTTATTTTCAGCAAACTTAACATGTGTAAATATTTGTATGAACATAACAAGATTCAAAAACTGCGACAAACTGAACAAGTTCCACTGACATGTGACTAACAGAAATTGAGTAATGTGTCCCTGAACAAAGGGGGGGTCAAAATCAAAAGTAACAGTCAGTATCTGGTGTGGCCACCAGCTGCATTAAGTACTGCAGTGCATCTCCTCCTCATGGACTGCACCAGATTTGCCAGTTCTTGCTGTGAGATGTTACTGCGCTCTTCCAAGGCACCTGCAAGTTCCCGGACATTTCTGGGGGGAATGGCCCTAGCCCTCACCCTCCGATCCAACAGGTCCCAGACGTGCTCAATGGGATTGAGATCCGGGCTCTTCGCTGGCCATGGCAGAACACTGACATTCCTGTCTTGCAGGAAATCACGCACAGTATAAGCAGTATGGCTGGTGGCATTGTCATTCTGGAGGGTCATGTAAGGATGAGCCTGCAGGAAGGGTACTACATGAGGGAGGAGGATGTCTTCTCTAACGCACAGCGTTATTGCCTACAATGACAACATGCTCAGTCCGATGATGCTGTGACACACCGCTCCAGACCATGACGGACCCTCCACCTCCAAATCGATCCCGCTCCAGAGTACATGCCTCGGTGTAACGCTCATTCCTTCGACGATAAACGTGAATCCGACCATCACCCTTGGTGAGACACAACCGCGACTCGTCAGTGAAGAGCACTTTTTGCCAGTCCTGTCTGGTCCAGCGACGGTGGGTTTGTGCCCATAGGTGACGTTGTTGCCGGTGATGCCTGGTGAGGACCTACCTTACAACAGGCCTACAAAGCCCTCAGTCCAGCCTCTCAGCCTACTGCGGACAGTCTGAGCACTGATGGAGGGATTGTGCGTTCCTGGTGTAACTCAGGCAGTTGTTGCCATCCTGTACCTGTCCCGCAGGTGTGATGTTCGGATGTACTGATCCTGTGCCGTTACACGTGGTCTGCCACTGCGTGGACAATCAGCTGTCTGTCCTGTCTCCCTGTAGCTCTGTCTTAGGCGTCTCACAGTACGGACATTGCAATTTATTGCCTTGGCCACATCTGCAGTCCTCATGCCTCCTTGCAGCATGCCTAAGGCACGTTCACGCAGATGAGCAGGGACCCCGGGCATCTTTCTTTTGGTGTTTTTCCAGTCCGTACAAAGGCCTCTTTTGTGCCCTAAGTTTTCATAACTGTGACCTTAATTGCCTACCGCCTGGAAGCTGTTAATGTCTTAACTACCGTTCCACAGGTGCATGTTTATGGTTCGTTGAACAAGCATGGGAAACGGCGTTTAAACCCTTTACATTGAAGATCTGTGAAGTTATTTGGATTTTTAAGAATTATCTTTGAAAGACAGGGTCCTGAAAAAGGAAGTTTCTTTTTTTGCTGAGTTTATATATTTACATTGTTTGCAAACTGATGTTACACATATTAATGCCAAATTAACCTGCAAAACGGGCAAGCCCCCAAATGTTACATTTTTTTTTTGCTAAAGATGCGGGTGGGGCTCTACTTATCTACTTGCTCCTTCTTCCTCTGGTAGAAAACATCCCAGAGAAGTGGACCCCTGAGGTGAAGCACTTCTGCCCCAACGTTCCAATCATCCTGGTGGGCAACAAGAAGGACCTGAGGAATGACGAACACACACGGAGGGAGCTGGCCAAGATGAAGCAGGTACCGTACCATAGTTCCATACTGAGTGTACTGCACAAAACCCTCAAACAGACCCCTAGGTACTGCTATACATCTGAAAGGGTTGGATAAAGTAGTCTGTCTAACCGTACACATCTAAAACGTGTTGGATAGATATATGTGGCTGGTGTCCTCAACTAGGCCTCTGGAAGGGAGAACATTTAAGATGACAATTTGTCAAAGGATATTAGCGGTCCCCTTTGAATTGAGTCATTGTTTCAGGATACGTGAGGCTTGATAACCAGCCAAACTAAGATGGTGGTTGAGTGACCAATGTCATCACTGACTAGACTGTGGAAAACTTTTCAGGGAAAGGCTGTTTGAGTCACTGGCATCCCTTGCGTTCTTAGAAAAACATGTAGTTCGACAGGTCTGAAATGGCTGGGCCTGATGTTGCTGTGCCTGTCATGGCATGGGGGAGGAGCAACTGCTCCTAGAAGTCACTGATTAGCTTGTTTGTTTAGTCTGAAGTCTTTTCCTCTTCTCAATGCGGGTTCTAATGGACGGCAGACAGTACGTTGCATGACGGCATGCTCTCTGTCTGTGTGTGTCTCTGTGTAGGCCTACTGTCTGTGTGGTACTAGTCTCCAGGTCCAGTTGCTGATGATAATGGGGGGGGGGTTACAAAGCCCTCTGACTCTGTCATCCGTTTCTTTCTCTCACCGAGAGCAGGAACTGTAACAAAGAGGGTGTGAGAAAGGATTACGATCCCCACAAGTCATCACTTTTAAGTGTTTTAGCGTGATGTTAAAAGTAACATTGGTGGTGGCTATGTTGTACCCAGGCAGTAGAGTCATGCTATTTCCCAGGATTGATGTGTTCTGTGGTCAAGCATAAATATAGAGCAGGGGGGGGGGGGGGGGGGCTGATACAACCTACACACAGTAGGCTACATGTACTAGGATAAATACATTTTACATTGTTTTTATAGTCTTGATGGTATTATAGTCAAGTGTCCCATGAATGTTGTTGTTAAATTCACACTGCTTAGGCTGTGTGTGTGTGTACGTACATTCATGGCCACACCAGTTTTAACACCCTGTCTGTTTACCCTGTAGGAGCCAGTGAAGCCAGAGGAGGGCCGGGACATGGCTAACCGTATCAGTGCCTTTGGCTACCTGGAGTGTTCAGCCAAGACAAAGGATGGCGTGAGGGAGGTTTTTGAGATGGCCACCAGGGCGGCACTGCAGGTGCGCAAGCGCAAGAAGAGGGGTGCCTGCCTGCTGTTGTGAGGAAGAGGAAGAAGACCTCAGTCGTCAACTGACAAAACAACAACATATATATATATATATACGCAGGACTGACCTTTTACCAAATGGCATCTTTGTACTGTATCTCATTTCACGCTAAAGAGGTTGGCGGCCGAAAGTGCTGAACGTAAAATAACAAGGAAAAGGACTGGTCTGTAACACAGGTTATAAATTAGTGTTTAAACTTCTCAGCATTGTTTTTGTTTGTTATGCTTATTCCATGCAATGGGCACACTGTCTTTCGTCTAGTTTTTTTTCCCACAAGTGTTTCTTTTCCCTGTCGCTTTTGAGAAGATAATAAATGCACATGTATTTGTATGCAACATATTTGGCTGTCCTTCCCTGGGCCTGTAGCGTCGGTCCCCTGAGCTTGTGTTGTCAACATGCACACTGTTGGAATCAGGACTCACCCAAACTCTTGCTCATTTGTAACCCGTCCTGTCCGCTAGCATAGTTTCTATGGTAAGAGGGTCTACTTTCCGGGGGAGAGGTTTTGCTCTTTAGAACCAGTGCCTTTTTTGTTTTTAGTTATTTTTCAAGTCATTGCATACCACCAAGTAATGCTCCTCCTGACCTGTTGGGCAACACTATCAGGGGAGCGGAGGGCCTCCCCACGTTAATTATACACAGTATGTATTGTAATGCAATCCGAGCTTTGCTGCATGAACCTAGGCTTTGAGGGCAGTCGACAACTAGCCGCAAGAAACGACTTCAGAGTTAATTTTACTTAGGAGAAAGCATCGGCTAGTCCGTATAGCATAACATTGTCTGAAATCAGTCCCCCACACCCACACACTTGGTAAAGGACTGGTAGACAGAGCACCTCATGGCACTGTAACATGACCCTACAGATATGTGTGCAGAGAAGTCCATCCGCCCCCTCAAATAAGGTCTGGATTGAACAGCCGTTCCTCACAGTCGTTCTGTACAGAGAAGCTTGAATATCCCCACATAAACAGACGCTAACATGACTTTAAAGTACCACCACACCAGGATGTGACAAGTTAAAACAGGTGTTGCATGATGATTAGGGGAGCATGGTCTACAGTAGCTACAGTAGGTTTGTATGAGTTGACACAATCCTCTTTTTAGAATGAGAATGACAATGTATTTGTCACAAGGCTGGAGCTACTGGGGGTATGAGGCATATGGTATGGGGGGACTGACTGACTGGTGGATTCTGCCTCGAGATCCTGTCAAGGTTGACTGGCCTGGAGATTTCCAGTCTGACTGCATTCTAAAGCAGCATTCTGAGGAGCCACATGAGTGTTTTTCAGTGCCTTCTCTTTCCTGGTAACCTGTGTGACTTTAGCGTTCCCCTCCCCGAGAGCTGAGCAGAGAGCCTGGACCGGTTGCTCAATGCCAACATGCCACAGCCAGTCAACTTTGACACCTCTGTCATGTTGCACAAAGCTCAACACTCCCAGCACTCACTCACTCGGCCATAAAGAATGTCAGGGGGAAATGATGCTTGACAAATTAAGAATTTCACTGAATATTTTTCCAAGGTACACTTTGCCACAGCGTTCCCCTAAACATACCTGGTTGAAACCCCCAGTTAGAATTCGATCATCCATAGATAAGATCTCTTCAGCTCGGTGGTTGATTGTATTTCATTTGAGGAAGGAAATTCCCAGTGTACTATGCCTGATTTTTCAGGAACTGGTTTGGTGCTATTTGACAAGAAGGCAAGACCTGAAAACATTTTTTTTTTTTTTTTTTAGATACTTCTGTTGGCTGCCAAGAAAGTCCCCACACAATTCTCTCTCCCTACCTGTCGCACAGCTAAAATGACGTGCTCTGCACTGTGTTATGTTAACAGTAACGTTTGTAGGGTGTGCTACTGAGTTGGAAATTACTTTAACATTCGGACATGATTTCATGTCTTCTGTCATTTTTTTTTTTATATTACACTGCTGAGAACAATAAAATGCATCGGGGTTGCTGAAGTCACTGGTCAACCTAGGCTGTGGTTTTTCTTACCGTTTGTCATTTGACTTGATTTACTTAATGGAACACCACTGGAGCTATAGCATGCCTGAGACTAGCGTTGGAATATACTGTATCCTGGCTCCTTTCGGTCTTTAGCTTTTTAAACCACCTATTTCCATTCAACTTTTGACTTGTGTCCACCATGGCTCCAACATTACACAACAACTCCAATATGCATGATCTCTCTTTCCTGTATTGCTTGGACTAGGTTAGACATTTCACTTGCATGGAAGTGGAAATGACTACTTAAATTTACTCTTTTGTATCCTATGATGTTGACCATTTGTCTAACGGGAGCCCGATGAGCCTTTCTCTACTGATTCTTCACAGCGTTCCTATTTCTCCTGGTTTGTGTCTGTCGTTTTTCTGCCTGTGTCCATTAAACCGGTCAGTCCAACCAAACAGGGCTCAACTTTCCAAATGTCCATCAGCAATGTCACATGATGGGTTTAAAGGGTTGCATGTGACCTGGTGTGTGATGCTAGCGATAACAGGTATTCCACAATGCCAACGGAAAAATATTAGCTGGTTCGATTGACAGAGCCCTCTGCTGGCCAAGTCATCCATGTTAACAGAGCTTCTACTGTGGTAGGAAAATGACTTCACGTTCAAGCAGACAGAAACCGGGCGGTGTTATAAGCGGTGTCCCAGTATCACCCAATATTGTGACTGTTCAGGAGTGAAGCTCAGAGGAAATATGAGCTTGTCCCTTCAGGAGTATGTTCGACTACACAAAATGGAACTTATGACGTTTGCCATTTTGTTACTATATTACCTTTTTGTATGGGTGTATGTTTAAACAGTGTTTCCATGTCTCCAACCCATGAAAAGGACAGCAACTTTTAAGATTTCAGACATTTACGCCAACCTAAATGCCAAGGAATTCTGGGACATCTAAATAAAGGCATTTGCAAGACTATATGTCCAGCATAATAGCATAATGTTAAAACCAACCCCCACCCCAAAGCAGAAGGCAAACTACATATCAAGATAAGCATGTAGACTGCTGTTTTGTGTACGCTGCTACTAAACCTAGATCACACTACTACTAAACCTAATCTTGTCTTTTATGTCGGTGTCTGCATGAGTGAAACTATGGTCTCTATAGCAGTTGCTCCACTATGGGAACAGCTTCGATCTGCTCAGTGTCTAACTCCTCTTTCTGGAAGTATCTAAAATAACAATCCAGATTTGTATAAGAAAGCTCATTGTAATAATGCTTAAACGGAAAGTGATGTAGTGAATGTTTGATTAAAGTGAACACGAACAATGTTAATAAACTATTTTTGAGACGAGATTATACACTGCCTCCCTATTCCAGTTGTTCCATTTTACACACAGACAATGAAAGCTATGTGCGAATCCAAAATCATTTATCGCTTGTTTTCCAGTTTAGCAGCCCCTGCTTCAGTTAGGGATGTAGTAGTGAGACATGAACTTACAGTACATGGTTACAGATTCCTGAGCGACTGAAACATGAATGTTAGACCAGGTGACACTGATCCAATAGTGATCATACTACTGTATCTAAAATGTAGTGGTTCAATTGTCGGCATACTGAAAATACAATGGAGGTATAAAAATACATTACCACAAGCAGAAAATATATGTATTTTGAATATTAAATGCACTCCCATCATATGCTCTGAGGAGATACTGCCTTTAAAGTAGTAGGAATGTGTTTGGTTCCATTGGGACATTTCCTATTACAAAACAGTGAACTTGTCAGGCTGAAGATTTCATCCAGTTTCTGCTGAGCAAGGATTTCAATCATCGAGACATAACTTTCCAAACCTTTCCAAAATATAGCTGTTGATATCAAGTTCACAAAAGGCAGCAAAAATATGTCTGGAATGTCAGTTTGAGACGTACAGTACCTCCGGTATAATTTTGTAGCTCCCAAGGGCTGTTGCGGTGACCATATTACCGCCACTGGCAGTCATGAGTCATGACCGCAGTAGAATTTCATGTGACCGTTGAGTCACAGTAATCTCCTTTTATGCACTCTGGACATGCATTAGTAGTACCCAACTCGCTCACAACCATCAGGTCACTAATGGCCTGGTACTCAGGGCTCTATTGTCCCTCTAACCACTCTGACATCAATGCAAATGTGTTCAAAAATCACATCAAAACAGTATTATATATTAACCTATCGTTTAGCAAGAAGCTGCATCATCCTCACAGTGGTTGATGTGAAGTAGCCTACCAGCATGATTGAAAAACGAACTAGTGGGAAAGCGGCCTCCATTTGCTATTCGAGTGCATACTGATAACATGTATTTTTTCCCCTGCCCCTGTTCCTCCCCATTTGTTAAATGGCCATTCTAAATCAAAACAAATGCTACATATTAGTAAAGACAACATTAAATTGTGAATATTGAAAATATAATCACTTGATGAGAGGCAAGGAATAGAGAGCAAGTTTTTTGTGTGACTTTTTCAAATCATCAATAGTCACATCATGATATGTTTTGATTCCTAAGACATTCTAAGGTTTGTATCATTTACAATTAAAGTTGCCAAATAACTCTAAATCTAGCACACAGTGCATTCGGAAAGTATTGAGACCCCTTGACTTTTTCCACATTTGTTAAGTTATAGCCTTAATCTAAAATTGATTAAATTAATATTTTTCCTAAACAATGTACACACAATACCCCATAATGATAATGCAAAAACAGGTTTTTAGAAATTTTAGCAAATGTATAAAAAAAAGAGAAGCAGAAACAACATATTTACAGTGGGATAAAAAAGTATTTAGTCAGCCACCAAGTGTGCAAGTTCTCCCACTTAAAAAGATGAGAGGCCTGTAATTTTCATCATAGGTACACTTCAACTACGAATGACAAAATGAGAAAAAAAAATCCAGAAAATCACATTGTAGGATTTTTTATGAATTTATTTGCAAATTATGGTGGAAAATAAGTATTTGGTCGATAACAAAAGTTTATCTCAATACTTTGTTATATACCCTTTGTTGGCAATGACAGAGGTCAAACGTTTTCTGTAAGTCTTCACAAGGTTTTCACACACTGTTGCTGGTATTTTGGCCCATTCCTCCATGCAGATCTCCCCTCGAGCAGTGATGTTGGGGCTGTTGCTGGGCAACACGGACTTTCAACTCCCTCCAAAGATTTTCTATGGGGTTGAGATCTGGAGACTGGCTAGGCCACTCCAGGACCTTGAAATGCTTCTTACGAAGCCACTCCTTCGTTGCCCGGGAGGTGTGTTTGGGATCATTGTCATGCTGAAAGACCCAGCCACGTTTCATCTTCAATGCCCTTGCTGATGGAAGGAGGTTTCCACTCAAAATCTCACGATACATGGCCCCATTCATTCTGTCCTTTACACGGATCAGTCGTCCTGGTCCCTTTGCAGAAAAACAGCCCCAAAGCATGATGTTTCCACCCCCATGCTTCACAGTAGGTATGGTGTTCTTTGGATGCAACTCGGCATTCTTTGTCCTCCAAACACGACGAGTTGAGTTTTTACCAAAAAGTTACATTTTGGTTTCATCTGACCATATGACATTCTCCCAATCTTCTTCTGGATCATCCAAATGCTCTCTAGCAAACTTCAGATGGGCCTGGACATGTACTGGCTTAAGCAGGGGAACACGTCTGGCACTGCAGGATTTGAGTCCCTGGCGGCGTAGTGTGTTACTGATGGTAGGCTTTGTTACTTTGGTCCCAGCTCTCTGCAGGTCATTCACTAGGTCCCCCCATGTGGTTCTGAGATTTTTGCTCACGTTCTTGTGATCCTTTTGACCCCACGGGGTGAGATCTTGCATGGAGCCCCAGATCGAGGGAGATTATCAGTGGTCTTGTATGTCTTCCATTTCCTAATAATTGCTCCCACAGTTGATTTCTTCAAACCAAGCTGCTTACCTATTGCAGATTCAGTCTTCCCAGCCTGGTGCAGGTCTACAATGTTGTTTCTGGTGTCCTTTGACAGCTCTTTGGTCTTGGCCATAGTGGAGTTTGGAGTGCGACTGTTTGAGGTTGTGGACAGGTGTCTTTTATACTGATAACAAGTTCAAACAGGTGCCATTAATACAGGTAACGAGTGGAGGACAGAGGAGCCTCTTAAAGAAGGTCTGTGAGAGCCCGAAATCTTGCTTGTTTGTAGGTGACCAAATACTTATTTCCCACCATAATTTGCAAATAAATTCATTAAAAATCCTACAATATGATTTTTCTGGATTTTTTCCCCCCTCATTTTGTCTGTCATAGTTGAAGTGTACCTATGATGAAAATTACAGGCCTCTCTCATCTTTTTAAGTGGGAGAACTTGCACAATTGGTGGCAGACTAAATACTTATTGCCCCACTGTACATAAGTATTTAGACCCTTTGCTATGAGACTCGAAACTGAGCTCAGGTGCATCCTGTTTCCATTGATCATCCTTAAGATGTTTCTACAACTAGAGCTCCGAGACAGGATTGTGGCACAGATCTGGGGAAAGGTACCAAAAAATGTCTGCAGCATTGACGGTCCCCAAGAACACAGTGGCCTCCATCATTCTTAAATGGAAGAAGTTTGGAACCACCAAGACACTTCCTAGAGCTGGCCGTATATTAAAATAGATTTATTTACTTTTTTTTTTTTAAATGTAGATGTTCCAAAGGCGTGCATCAGCGGCTTGTATGAGTGGAGGCCTGGAGATGCTAAACATGTTTATGTTGATTAACTGTCAATTACCATGAGACCGGCTGACAAAATGTCATGACCGCCACAGCCCTAGCTCCTGCACAGCTTTGCTGGTGTCCAGAAGGCTACTGCTCAGTCCTCCACTCTGGATGGACATACTGCTAGAGGTCACTCTCCTTTGCCAGACCTGTGGAACACTCCACCGTGATTTTAAGGGAAGCCAGTCGTGTTACTACATCTTCTTCTCCTTCAGCGTCAGTGAAGTCGAAGCCAGTGTACCCCTCCTCCTCCACACAATAGCTGATAAACCTGAACACACAGACAGTGTTGAGTGAGCAAAAAAAATCTAACAAAATCATCCAAACCCACTTACAGTCATGTGTACATACATTTTACGTATGGGTGGCCTCAGAAATCGAACCCACAATCCTGGCATTGAAAGCACTGTGCTCTACCAACTAAGCCATACATATAGCAACTATAACGAGGAGTTGTCCTGGGTTCTTTATTCTACTTAAGAAAAGAGAAGAGAGCACCAATATGTGTATGTGGCGGTAGAGGGTTCCAAAAGGGTTCTGCAGCTGTCCCCATGGGAGAACCCTTTTTGGTGCAAAGTAGATCCCTTTTTCCAGTGCTAGCCTCCCTTCACTGGCTTCCTGTTAAGGCAAGGGCTGATTTCAAGGTTTTACTGTTAACCTACAAAGCGTAACATGGGCTTGCTCCTACCTATCTTTCCGAGTTGGTCCTGCCGTACATACCTACACGTACGCTACGGTCACAAGACGCAGGCCTCCTAATTGTCCCTAGAATTTCTAAGCAAACAGCTGGAGGCAGGGCTTTCTCCTATAGATTTCCTTTTTATAGAATGGTCTGCTTACCCATGTGAGAAACGCAGACTCGGTCTCAAACTTTAAGTCTTTACTGAAGACTTCTCTCTTCAGTGGGTCATATGATTGAGTGTAGTCTGGCCCAGGAGTGTGAAGGTGAACGGAAAGGCTCTGGAGCAACGAACCGCCCTTGCTGTCTCTTGCCTGGCCGGTTCCCCTCTCTCCACTGGGATTCTCTGCCTCTAACCCTATTACAGGGGCTGAGTCACTGGCTTACTGGTGCTCTTTCATGCCGTCCCTAGGAGGGGTGCATCACTTGAGTGGGTTGAGTCACTGACGTGATCTTCCTGTCTGGGTTGGCGCCCCCCCTTGGGTTGTGCCGTGGCGGAGATCTTTGTGGGCTATACTCGGCCTTGTCTCAGGATGGTAAGTTGGTGGTTGAAGATATCCCTCTAGTGGTGTGGGGGCTGTGCCTTGGAAAATTGGGTGGGGTTATATCCTTCCTGTTTGGCCCTGTCCGGGGGTATCATCGGATGGGGCCACAGTGTCTCCTGACCCCTCCTGTCTCAACCTCCAGTATTTATGCTGCCGTAGTTTATGTGTCGGGGGCCTAGGGTCAGTTTGTTATATCTGGAGTACTTCTCCTGTCTTATCTGGTGTCCTGTGTGAATTTAAGTATGCTCTCTCTAATTCTCTCTCTCTTTCTTTCTCTCTCTCTTGGAGGACCTGAGCCCTAGGACCATGCCTCAGGACGACCTGACATGATGACTCCTTGCTGTCCCCAGTCCACTTGGCCGTGCTGCTGTTCCAGTTTCAACTGTTCTCCCTGCGGCTATGAAACCCTGACCTGTTCACCGGACGTGCTACCTGTCCCAGACCTGCTGTTTTCAACTCTCTAGAGACCGCAGGAGCGGTAGGGATACTCTTAATGATCGGTTATGAAAAGCCAACTGACATTTACTCCTGAGGTGCTGACTTGCACCCTCGACAACTACTGTGATTATTATTATTTGACCATGCTGGTCATTTATGAACTTTGAACATGTTCTGTTATAATATCCACCTGGCACAGCCAGAAGAGGACTGGCCACCCCACATAGCCTGGTTCCTCTCTAGGTTTCTTCCTAGGTTTTGGCCTTTCTAGCGAGTTTTTCCTAGCCACCGTGCTTCTACACCTGCATTTCTTGCTGTTTGGGGTTTTAGGCTGGGTGTCTGTACAGCACTTTGAGATATCAGCTGATGTACGAAGGGCTATATCAATAAATTTGATTTGATTTTTGGTGTAAGCAGAACTATTTTGGGTTCCATGTAGTTCTACCTGGAACCAAAAGGAGCTCTAAAAAGGGTTCTCCTATGGAGACAGCGGAATAACCCTTTTTGGTTCTAGATAGCACCTTTTTTTCCTAAGAGTGTAGTGGGAAAGAAATGAGAGAGGGTGGCCCTTGTGTCTGGTGACTTGCTGACGCCAGCACAGCGTGATGATTCGATCACAATTTATGGCATTATCCGGATTTCGATGGCCGTATGTTTGCATATCACAGGAGTGAAACACCTTCGTCATTGGCCTTTTCCGGGGCCCTGGGGACTACTGACGGAGGTGTGAAGACTGATGAAAGTTGACAAAATGAATGTTACTGTGAATTCATTTGTCATGTTTCAATTGTTTCAAGAGTTCATAAAGAGCTGTGAATGTTGATATTCCTTATTGTACTGTACATGTTATGGATGAATTTCCCCCCCAGAGTTGCTGTGTTAAAGTATTGGCCAGGAGCCGGTCAGTTCAAAGTGGGAGCAGCCCAGATTGTGCGCTCCTATTATTGTGTTGATTAGACTAGAGAATGTGTGTGAATTGTTATGCTTTTGTTTAATAGTTTTGGCAAAGCAGAGTGATGGAAATGAAACAATGGGTGTTATTGAAGTGGAGTTCTGTCCTGGTTAGGACAAAAAAAAGAGTTGCTTCGTTCAGGGAGTCATTGTAAAACAATGTCATACTTTGTATGCCATAGTGGTGTATTTGTTATGCTTAATAATGGTGTATCTTTTTCAAATGTAAGACTTCTTGTGTGTGCTCTTTGATAATTGTATTCTTATTGCATAACTGTAATTGTTACGAATTCCTTGCTGGTGACCGTCATCAGCACCTCGCAACCCTGAGCTGCACACTCCATTCCCCATCCCCCACGACCGGAGCCTGAGAGTCTAGGGTGTACCATAAACCGCTCTTAAACTCTCCCTGGCCCTGATAGGTTTCAAGGGAGGTTACTCGGGGGCCGGACATCCGCCAATCCTTATGACTATACAGGACACACAATATGTACGGTAGTCCTCATATTTCAGAGTAATATTTTCCTTAATTATTCTTTGATGTAATGGTCTAATGGTACATGTTATTTACACTACACATAGCCTATGCTTGGGTTCTAACTTTACATCTCTGCGCTAAGCTTGACTCAATGCTGGAACTTTGATTGCTAGAATTAGCTCATAGTATCTGGACATTGTTAATTGTATAACAGTTATCTTAAACACGTGTAATTATAGTTAATGGGACAGGTGATACAAGACTAGCTGTCTTGCTGGACTTGCCAGAGATGCTTAAGGCCTATTGCATTTATTCACGTTATTATGGAGTCAAATTGAATTATTATATTCCAATCATATTCCTCCTACACTAATTGTCATCCTCAGTAGTCAGAGTGGATTCATTCCATTCTACAGAGGATAGATAACATTCTCCTCACGTTAACTTTCCTCGGCCCTTGGGAGAACAAAGGTCTTACCGCTCCCAAGTTGGGTCCTTGTTGAGGATAACAGGGTTTCCCACCACTATCAGCAGGGCCTTGGCTCTGGTCATGGCCACATTGAACCTCTGTAGAGAAGAGAGGACATGGTGGGGTCAGCTGACAGTTGCACAGAAAGATGGGACATACAGTACCACTCAAAAGTTTGGACACACCTACTCATTCCAGGGTTTTTCTTTATTTTTACTATTTTCTGCATTGTAGAATAATAGTGAAAACATCAAAACTACAAAATAACACATATGGAATCATGTAGTAACCATCAAAATATATTTTACATGTGAGATTCCATATGTGAGATTTTATGTCAGCCAATCAGTTGTGTTGTGACAATGTAGGGGTGGTATACAGAAGATAGCCCTATTTGATAAAAAACCAAGTCCATATTATGGCAAGACCAGCTCAAATAAGCAAAGAAAAACGACAGTCCATCGTTACTTTAAGACACGAAGGTCAGTAAATACAGAACATTTCAAGAACTTTGAAAGAGCAGTCGCATAAACCATCAAGTGCTATGATGAAACTGGCTCTCATGAAGGCCGCCACAGGAAAGGAAGACCCAGAGTTACCTCTGCTGTAGAGCATAAGTTCATTAATTACCAGCCTCAGAAATTGCAGCCAAAATAAATGCTTCAGAGTTCAAGTAGCAGACACATCTCAACATCAACTGTTCAGAGGAGACTGTGTGAATCAGGCCTTCATGGTCAAATTGCTGCAAAGAAACCACTACAAAAGGACACCAATAAGAAGAGACTTGCTTGAGCCAAGAAACACGAGCAATGGACATTAGACCGGTGGAAATCTGTCCTTGTAACAATTTTCTTCTTCTTCCGATGAGGAATATGAAGGATCGGACCAAAATGCAGCGTAGTAAGTGTCCATGTTAAATCATTAACTGAACACAGGAAAAAGACAAAAACAACAAAGTGAATGACAACAAAAAGCGAAACAGTCCTGAATGGTGAAACAAACACAAAAACAGGAAACAACTACCCACAAACACAGGTGGGAACAGGCTACCTAAGTATGGTTCTCAATCAGAGACAACTACCCACAAACACAGGTGGGAACAGGCTACCTAAGTATGATTCTCAATCAGAGACAACGATTGACAGCTGCCTCTGATTGGGAACCATACTAGGCCAAACACAGAAATACAACACATAGAACAAAACATAGAATATAGAACATAGAATGCCCACCCCAGCTCACGCCCTGACCAAACCAAAAAAAATACATAAAAAAGGAACTACGGTCAGAACGTGACAATCCTTTGGTCTGATGAGTCCAAATTTTAGATTTTTGGTTCCAACTGCCGTGCCTTTGTGAGATGCAGAGTAGAAGAACGGATGATCTCTGCATGTGTAGTTCCCACCGTGAAGCATGGAGGTGGTGGTGTGATGGTGCTTTGTGGGTGACACTGTCAGTGATTTATTTAGAATTCAAGGCACACTTAACCAGCATGGCTACCACAGCATTCTGCAGTGACACGCCATCCCATCTGGTTTGAGCTTAGTGGGACTATCATTTGTTTCTCAACAGGACAATGACTCAACACACCTCCAGGCTGGGTAAGGGCTTTTTGACCAAGGAGGAGAGTGATGGAGTGCTGCATCAGATGACCTGGCCTCCACAATCACCCGACCTCAACTCAATTGAGATGGTTTGGGATGAGTTGAACTGCAGATTGAAGGAAAAGCAGCCAAAATGTGCTCAGCATGTGTGGGAACTCCTTCAAGACTGTTGGAAAAGCATTCCAGGTGAAGATGGTTGAAAGAATGCAAAGAGTGTACAAAGCTGTCATCAAGGCAAAGGTGGCTACTTGAAGAATCTAAAATATATTTTGATTTGTTTAACACCTTTTTGGTTACTACATGATTCCATATGTGTTATTTCATAGTTTTGATGTTTTCACTATTATTCTACAATGTAGAAAATAGTAAAAATAAAGAAAAAAACGTGACTGGTACTGTACTTAAAGTGGAATGGAAACACCTTAGGAAGTAAATCTAAGCAAAGATGTATTCAATCCACTAATACTAAACATGTTCATTTAACATAAAAATCTCTCTATATTTAGTATTTTTATCGACGACAAGGTTTATTTCAGCAAAAAAATGGACAGTGCCATTTTAAATTGCCATAGTAACAACTGACGCTAGCGCTTCACTGGCAGGAATCAGTAAACTGTCTGTGGTATTGAGTTTTCCCGCTGAGCCCTCTAGTTGAGGTGTTTCAGGCGGAATGTCTGTGTTATTAGTGCTACGAGAACGAACTCTCTGATCTGGGGCAACGATCGGCTCAAAAATGAACGGCTTCAGGTTTATTGGCTCCCTAAGTAACGTTATTTCATCCTCTACCATGAACTCATTCTCAGACTCGGAGCTACTCTCTATAAATTCAGCCATTTTAGGGAGTTCCAAAATGTCCTCTCCTGCCAGTGATGTAAAAATGGCGATTTACAGTTGCAGTTAGCTGGCGTTCTAAATCCTAGTGTTTCACTGCAGGACATGGTGAAAAGCTAATACTTTCTCTTGGGTCTAGTACACAGAAAATTTGCCAGTGTTAAATCAACACTGAGAGCGTTAAATTTAACACTGGTCCAGTGTCTATATGGGTCCACACTTTTCAGTGTTAAATTAACATATTGCTAAGTGTAAAGCATTATTTGCATATTTCCTAGAGTGCCTTGCCTTTCGAGTGAATTGTAGAATTACCACCCATGACTGTATTTGTTGCATTCACCCATTTTCATTCCTGTTGCATTCACAAAGATCCTAAGAAAATATGTTATCATTAAAATTGAATTCTTTAAGACAATTTCATAAGGCCTTATGTTGAGGGCCTAGTTTTTACCCTGATACAGTGGCCTGAAATTCATGGTTTACAAGCCACATCATGCCTGCAAGTCACATTATGCTGGCTTGCAAAGTAATGTGTAATTCCTATTGGAATCCAGCCAGAGTGGGGATATCCAACATTTAGAATATTTATTCACCCGCAACCTGCATTCAGAATGACTGCCAGAGTTGGGAAGAGTAAGAAATGAGACTACCGAAAGCATCTAAACTGGAATGACCTTTTCAGTAAAGGGTGTAATTAGTCCAACTAACCTTTTGGATTAGTTGAGAAGAATGTATGTTATTTATATTTGAGTAGCATAAGATTAATTAATCTGTCAATATACATGCAAAAACATAAATATTGAAACAAAATGTTGTAAAAATCAACCTGCAATAGAGCATGCTGGGAAATATGATAATGATGCACTATTACCCTATTATTTATGCATACACACAACGTACACATGCGGGCAGAAAACGTACACATGTGGGCACACACAGACATCATATAGAGTAAGAGTGAGTAAAAGGTAAGTCCTGGGAACCTTCTCGTTAGTGAGGAAGCCTAGGTTAAAGTCTTGGTCCATCTTAACGTAGTTGATGCTACTGCGGACGGTAGAGACCATGATGATCTTTCTCTCCTGTCCCTGGAACTCCTCCACTGAACCCACCTGAAACAACAACATGCTTCATCAACACTTAAAGCTTCAATATGTAACTTTTTGGTTGACCTGACCAAATTCACATAGAAATGTAAGTTATAGATATGTCCTTCTCATTGAAAGAAAGTCAAAGAAGCTGTAGATCTGTTCTATGTGCACTATTTCTTTGCTTCCCGTTCTTAAGTTTAGTTTTAGCTTCAAACTGCTGAAAATACAATATTTTTGGTTATTGAAAATATATTTCACAGCGGATTAGATGGTACAATGTGTTTTGTCACAAACTGAAATTAGGTGAACAATTTTAATTTTAGCAACCAGGAGCAATAAACAAAGGCCTCAGGTTGTAATACTGATGTATAAGACAGGACTCACCTTGAGCTGCTTGATGTCCTTCCATTGACTCAACTCTTTGACAAAATTCAGAGCTTTTTGGATTTTCTCAACCTGTTAAAAACAGCAGAGTAACTTAGGTAAAACTCCTGCACATCAGGTATAGTTAATGATGGGTGCTTTAACTCCATGGATGACGTCTCACCTGTTTCCTATAGGGAGCGATGATGCCAATGTCTTTAGGGGATAGTTTGGGCAGGCCCTTCTTGCCCTGGGTCTTCATCAACTTGGTGAGGTAGTCCACCAGGACCTCAATCTCTGACACGTTGAAGAAGGACGGACTGTTGCCTTCTCTCTCATCCTTTCCCAACACTCCATGGAATATCACTGGGAACCCCTACACAGAAAGACCACAGGAATGCAAACAAATACTGGAGACATTTCCACCACCCACACAATCACAACTTAACCCATGATTAAGAGTCAGCTTTCTGCAACATGGCCACTCATATTTATATTCATTAAGAAATCAGGAGAAACAGCAGTCCACATAGACCTGTTACTGCATGTTTGAGAAAGAGGGAGATGCTTTTTTAAATATGCTGCTACTAATGTTAATGGGGATTCAGGAATAGCTCTGTGGTCAAAGGAGAGCAGCCCTGCTACAGACAGACAGACAGGCACGCACTGACATTATAATTACTGAGCTGCCTGAGGAGAAGAGACCCTGGAGAGATGTAACAACACTAACTCACACACCTAACACACCTCAAATCAGAATAATGTTCAGTAGGCACTAAATGGAAGAAAACGTTTGAATCAGAGATGGTGCTAGCAGAACCTGTACAAAAACAACACTGTCACACCTCCTTGGGCAGATGCTCCCAGTTGCAGTAGTTTTCACGATCCCACTGGTCTGCAAACACTTGCAGCTCCTTCTCATAGAAGAGCTCATTGGGAATCTTCAGAATAGCAGGGTGGGACCTGGGGAGGAAGAGAAGAAAAGAAAGGAAGAGGGGAAAGGAAATAGTTAAAGTAGATGAGCTCAGAACTATCTAATCAAACGATGTTACAAAAGAGCAACACTGGAAAGAACAGGATGGAAGAAATCCCAGAGCTGTTACCTGTAGTTGCGAAGGAGCTTGGTCACAAAGCGACTATCAAAGTGTCCAAAATCTCCATCCTTCTGATACAGTGGGTTGTCTTTCATCAGTCTCTCTAGCAAAGAAATCCCTGGGATACACAAAAGTTGATCTTATGGTCATGGGAGAAAGAAGAATTAATTTCTTCCCAGTACGGGACGTTCGATATGCGCACAAGCTTGTGTGTGTGCCCCCCAAAAATTCTGGGCCTAATCATAGAATGACATATAGAACCCAAATTAATTCAATAGGATTTCTGTTGGCATAGTCGTAAAGATCTGTCATTTAACTTATAAAATGGATTACTTTTCACTGTGGCATAAACACAACCAGTCATAATGGTTTAATCTGATTGTCAAACAATCACTTCAAAGGGCTCATTTACTAGGCTACCCATGCACGTTCATCCACTAGCAACATATTTACAGCCTCCAAACAGTGGTGAATGGAAAGAGACATCTGTTACACAGAAAAGTGTAATGACATTTGGCGAATGTCATTAGGGCAGAAATGATGCGTACACTGCTGTCCGCGCGCGTCTCGGTATCGGCCACTCATCTCTGCCTTGACAGGATGTCAGTGTTCTCGTCGAACGACATCACATTTTGGAGCGTAGGTTCTCTCACCCGTTTTCAAGTTCCTTTTTCATGCAGTAATGATAAAAAGTGGCGTAATAGCCTAGTTTTCTTTTGTTTTAATTATTGTGATAGGCTCATGTTTTACCAGTATGGCGTACCCCCACTATTTATTTTGCTGGGACGCCGCACCAGACCGCACCGCCTTACTTTCCCCCCGCTTATAGTACATGGAGCTTGCTGATATTCCAGCTATGAGACATGACAGAAATGGGGATTGTTTATTGACAATAGTTATTGGGTATGATTCATTGATTGCGTATTAGAGCCTACCCATTCCATACTGCAGGGCCAGGGGGGATCGTAAGATGGGTCCTAGCTGCTGAGGGTCTCCAGCCAATACCAGCTGGCCCTCCTCTGGATGGAGCAGGCCTGTGGATACAAGAGACAGCCATTGGCTACTGGATAGTAGCAAGACAATATGGTCATGTTCACTAGGGCCAAAACTGGATGAAGCATTTTGAAATATAGTGAAATAGAGGAGGTGCAAGAGGAGTTCATCCAATACGATGACAGATTTTCGTTATCTGTTACAGAACGTTTTGCTGAGTTGTTCCCTACTGACCACAAGCCAGGCCTATGGTGTACAATCTAATATAGGGCTCACACATTGAGCAGTACCCCCCCCCCCCCCCCCCTGGTATTATCTATCTCACCTGCGATCCCAATGATACTCTCTGGCTCCACTGCTTGACCCGACTCATCTATGAACACATGGGTGAAGTGACCGACTGGGATGCCGCCGGACACAAGCCTAGGAAAGGAACACCAACACACAGTGGTTAAACAGAGACCTCCTAAGGAATAAGGATATATTTTGTGTAAAACTGTAATAACCTGTAAGTACAATGTAACAACTTTAGTAATTACACACTGCAAATCGGTTCTTACAGCAGTATAAAACCATTCAGCCTTTCTACTGTAAAAATGAGCCGTACCGTCCTGCTGTCACCAGTGTGGTGATGATGACCTTGTAGCCCATCAAAACCTCCTTTGTGGGAAACACAAAGCTGTCCTGGCTCGCGTCCCAGTTACAATGTTTCTGGAACGCCGAAGAACGAGGACAGGGAGAGTCATTGGAAAGGACACAGCGAAATGTCAGTGAGTTTAAAAATCTGTTGAAACTTGTATTCTCAATGTCTTTTATTTGTTTAACCTTTTTTCGCCATGCAAGTGGCCTACAACCTCATGTAATATGTGTGAACCTCACCAGGAGGTTTTGGGGCACAGTGCTGAGGGGTCTGCTGCTGGCGTAGAGACGGTAGACACAGTGAGGGTCCATGTGACCCAGCAGCCTCTCACACAACAGGTCTGATGCACTGTTAGATGGGGCACATGCCAGGATGTGGCACAGAGGATCCACTATGTTCAGCTGAAAACACAGGCATAACGTTTAACACTAGAACTGCCAAGATGGTCAATCTGACCGTTTTCAAACTTTGTAATTTCAATAAAAACTTGAACCCACTTGTCCCAGACTTTTCCTAAATACAATGGGGAGAAGAAGTATTTGATACACTGACGATTTTGCAGGATTTCCTACTTACAAAGCATGTAGAGGTCTGTAATTTTTTATCATAGGTACACTTCAACTGTGAGAGACAAAAATCCATAAAATCACATTGTATGATTTTTAAGTAATTGGCAGTGTATCAAATACTTCTTGTCCCCACTGTAGGTCCTGGATGGCAGAAACCTTGGCTCCAGTGATGTACTGGGCCGTACACACTACGATCGGATGCCGAGCAGTTGCCATACCAGGCGGTTATGCAACCGGTCAGGATGCCCTCGATGGTGCAGCTGTAGAACGTTTTGAGGATCTGAGGAACCATGCCAAGGGGGAAAAGGCATTGTCGGGCCCTCTTCACAACTTTCTTGGTGTTTTTGGACCATGATAGTTTGTTGGTGATGTGGACACCAAGGAACTTGAAACTTTCGACTCGCTGCACTCCAGCCACGTCGATGTGAATGGGGGCGTGTTCGGCCCAGCTTTTCCTGTAATCCATGATCATCTCCTTTGTCTTGCTCACGTTGAAGGAGAGGTTGTTGTCCTGGCACCACACTGCCAGGTGTCTGACCTCCTCCCTATAGGCTGTCTCACCGTTTTCTGTGATCAGGTCTACCACCGTTGTGTCATCAGCAAACTTAATGATGGTGTTGGAGTTGTGCTTGGCCACACAGTTGTGGGTGAACAGGGAGTACAGGAGGGACTAAGCACGCACCCCTGAGGGTGTTGAGGATGAGCGTGGCCGATGTGTTGTTGCCTACCCTTACCACCTGGGGGCGGCCGTCAGGAAGTCCAGGATCTAGTTGCAGAGGGAGGTGTTCAGTCCCAGGGTCCTTAGCTTAGTCATGAGCTAAGGGGCATTATGGGCATTATGGTGGGCATTATGGTGTTGAATGCTGAGCTGTAGTCAATGAACAGCATTCTCACATAGGTGTTCCTTTTGTCCAGGTGGGAAAGGGCAGTGTGAAGTGTGATTGAGATTGCGTCATGTGTGGGGCGGTATGCGAATTGGAGTGGGTCTAGGGTTTCCGTGATGATGGTGTTGATGTGAGCCATGACCAGCCTTTCAAAGCACTCCGTGGCTACCGACGTGAGTGATACAGGGCGGTAGTCATTTAGGCAGGTTACCTTCGCTTTCTTGGGCACAGGGACTATGGTGGTCTGCTTGAAACATGTAGGTATTACAGACATGGTCAGGGAGACGTTGAAAACGACAGTGAAGACACTTGCCAGTTGGCTCGCGCATGCTCTGAGTACACGTCCTTCTGGCTCCGCATCCTTGTGAATGTTGACCTGTTTAAAGGTCTTGCTCCCAAGTGGCGCTGTGGTCTAAGGCACTGCATCTCAGTGCCCTGAGGAGTCTCTACAGACACCCTGGTTTGATTCCAGGCTGTATCACAACCGGCCATGATTACGAGTCCCATAGGTCGGCGCACAATTGGCCCAGCATCGTCCGGGTTTGGCCGGAGTAGGCCGTCATTGTAAATAGAATCTGTTCTTAACTGACTTGCCTAGATAAATAAAGGTTAAAAAAAACAGGCTACAGAGAGCATGATCACACAGTCGTCCAGAACAGCTTATGCGCTCATGCATGCTTCAATGTTGCTTGCCTCGATGCGAGTATAAAAGGCATTTAGCCCTTCTGGTAGGCTTGCGTCACTGGGCAGCACACAGCTGGCTTTCCCTTTGTAGTCCGTAATAGTTTTCAAGCCCTGCTACATCCGACAAGTGTCAGAGCCGGTGTAGTAGGACTCAATCTTACTCCTGTATAGACGCTTTGCCTGTTTGATGGTTCGTCTGAGGGCATAGCAGGATTTCTTGTAAGTGTACGGATTAGTCCTACTCCTTGAAAGTGGCAGCTCTAGCCTTTAGCTTGGAGCAGATTTTGCCTGTAATAAATGGCTTCTGTTAGGGATATTTACGTATGGTCACTGTGGGGACGACGTCGTCGTCGATGCACTTATTGATGAAGCCGGTGACTGAGGTGGTATACTCCTCAATGCCATTGATCATCCAGGAACATGTTCCAGTCTGTGCTAGCAAAACAGTCCTTTAGCGTAGCATCCGTGTCATCTGACCACCCCCACCCCTCATCTTATCGGACGTAGCCGTTCTGTCCTGCCGATGCACGGAAATCCCAGCCAACTGTATATTATCCGTGTCGTCGTTTAGCCACGACTCGGTGAAACAAAAGATTTTTTAATCAGTTTTTAATGTCCCGTTGGTAGGATAGTCTCGAACGGAACTCATCCAGTTTATTCTCCAGTGATTGCACGTTGGGCAATATAACAGATGGTAGAGGCAGGTTCCACACTCATCGACAAATTCTCACAAGGCCCCCTGATCTGCAATCTCTGTATTTCCTTATTTTCTTCATGTGAATGATGGGGATTTGGGCCTTGTCCGGTAGCAACATTATATCCTTTGATCAGACTCATTAAAGAAAAAATCTTTGTCCAGTTCGAGGTGAGTGTTCATTGTTCTGATATCCAGAAGCTTTGTTCGGTCATAAGAGACGGTAGAATCAACATTATGTACAAAATAAGTTACAAACAATGCGAGAAAAAAAACACAAAATAGCACAATTGGTTAGGAGGCCGTAAAACGTCAGCCTTCCCCTCCAGCGCCAATCTTTAAAAATCTACATGTAGCAGACATGACATGCTTATAATTCCCTGCCCTTCCGCACAGTCAACACTGAGTATACCAAACATTAGGAACACCTTCCTAATATTGAGTTGCACTCCCCCCTTTTGCCCTCAGAACAGCCTCAATTTGTCGGGGCATGGACTCTACAAGGTGTTCGAAAGCATTCCATCTGATCCAGTTTGACTCCAATGTTTCCCACAGTTGTGTCAAATTGTCTGGATGTCCTTTGGATGGTGGACCATTCTTGATACACACGGGAAACTGTTGAGTGTGAAAAACCAAGCAGCGTTGCAGTTCTTGACACAAACCGATGCGCCTGGCACCTACTACTATACCCTGTTCAAAGGCACTTACATGTTTTGTCTTACCCATTCACCCTCAATAAGGGATCATAGCTTTCACCTGGATTCACTTGGTCAGTCTACATCATGGAAAGAGCAGGTGTTCTTAATGTTTTGTATATTCAGTGTATATTTTACAGTAAGAATAAAACGGAATATAACAAGAATAAAACATAAATATGTTTTCCAAATGGCTATCGCTGATTGTCGCCAGTACTCACATGAAGAACACGTGGAGTCACGATAATTCTAGGAAATAGTTATGTTTTGAAAAAGAGCCCATCCACACAATTTTGAGAGCTTATTGGCAAAACCAGGTTAATTAGAAACCTTACAATCTGCTCTTTCCAATAGGGTATAGCAAATCAAAACCTCTGGCCTACATGGACCTTTGTAGGATGATTTGACCCATCAGACTATTGTCAATTTAATTTTCTCTTTAGGCTACATCTATTATTATCCTGTACGTACAAACATTTTTCAATATAGTTTAGGTGTAGTTTGGATGGACCATTAGCTGGGCAGGCAACTCTTGTCTTACAGTCAGAAAATACACTATTGTCTTATTTGAGTATTTACAGTCTATGCGCTTCTGGATCGATAAATACATTTTCAGACTTATTACAATTTACATTTAGTGTCCTGAGGTTTCTTATGACATATTTTAACATAGTAAATGCATTCGTTTTGCAATTGATCATTTATTGTGGAATATTTACACAATTGAAAGATCAACAGTCAGAATGAATTCCAGCACTCCCGAGTTTAAGACAGGTTTGTGGGGGGGGGCCAGGCATACTGTTTCTATTGATTTTATGTAGTGCTATGTTATGCTATTTACATGTAATGTTACATATGGTATATAGAATATGAGCGCTCCACTGCCCCATCAAAGCGAGCGAAGACGAAATGGTACATCAAATATTAAGACACATCATAGAAAATGTATACGATATGTTATACTTCATTTCTGTGTGACGGAGGGAGTTTATACCTGGTTCATGGCTTCAACTAGAGTGATAGTCTTGCCGGTCCCTGGAGGGCCAAACACCAGGTAAGGAGCAGGCTTGGAGGCCCCAGATACGATGCGCTGGATGGCTGCATGTTGTTCCGGGTTGTTCTCCAGCTGACGATTAAACATGCTGGAGAAATGTGGAGGAAACATTGGACCATTGTTACTACAATGTCATATCATATATGTGTGAACCTGTCATCTCCAATCAAAAACATGTTTAAAAAGACAATGCTGGAGACAGAAGGAGATAACAATCACTTAGATCACATGCCAGGCTTATCTGCTGTCATCAACTGTTTCCACTCAAACTGTTCCATCCGGAATAGGAAAATATGTTCTTGTATGTCAAGTACACACTGAACCGAAGAAATGGAGCCACTAAACTACGAGAAGGTATGTGATGTAGAAACTAGATATGGGCCCCGACTTGACACAGCCAGAGCTGCCAGTTGGATCCTTTATTTGAATAAAACTCCTTGGGGAAATGTCTTGCTATCTTGTGATAAGCGTGGGACTTTTTAGGCTAACAAAAGGCAGACCGTCTAGATTTCAAACTCATTAATGAGGTCTAGTCACTGACATGAAACCAAGAGGCCCGGTGGGAACAAAATTAGAAATATGAGAGGAGCAATTCACAATCTACGTTTTGAAATGTCATTGCGACACTCCTTCTTACAAAATTGTATTATATAAATGGGAATCACACCAACGCTTCTGTCCGTAACCTTCCTCTGAGAGATATTCATTCCTACACACCGACAGTTTGCTTTTTGGTATGAAATGTCATTGTAACACTTTAGATGACGTTGCTCTCGTACTTGTGTAGCGACACTATAATTACCGCAGATACATCATCGTAATTGGCTTGTGATTCCATGCTAATGGAGTTGAACGGTTCTTGCTATTACATGAGTGTTACAAGAAACAGTCTCTATTCCCGTTGTATAATGACACAACCATCTACCCACAACAACAGAGCAAAGCCAGTGTGAGTGCTTTGCTATTGGCTGGAAGGGGGGGATCCAGACCTGAGTTTGGGCATGGGGGTAGTCCGGACTCCAGAGCCCGATGGGAAGAGCACCTCGTCCATCCGGTGCTTCTCTGCCAGGTCCACCGCCCGGTGCTGAAGCTTCAGGGGGAAACGGTTGATGGTGAACTCCACGTCAAACCTCGTGTTACTGATGAAGCTCTGCACTAGCCTGAGAGGCAGGGAGAGAGTTGGAAAGTATCCTACAGATGGCCATTGCATTGTAACATTATGCGGGGTCTCTCTCTCTTACCTCTTTGAAAAGCCCAGCTTGACTCTTTCTAGCTCCACTCTGTGAACGTAGCCTGTATACACTGTGATGGGTTGGACCTTGTCCTCAGACTTGGCCACCTTCAGGCAGTCTCCCCTTAGGACAGACGGCCTATTCTCTGCCACACCCGGGACCTGGTGAATATCATGGAGAAAGACACTCAGCATACTTATGGTTAGAGTGATATTTAGAGTCAGTGATCGTACCCATTAATTTGGGGTTGAGTTATATCACTGGATCTAAACAAAACAGAGCACGAGATGGGAACTCATTACACAACTTTGAGGTAAAAAAATTAAATTAAATAAAAAGACTGTCAATTTAGTTTTGGAATGAACTATCACTTTAGGTCATCATTGTCCTCTCTGATCATTGTCCTCTCTCTCTCTCTCTACACCTGCATTGCTTGCTGTTTGGGGTTTTAGGCTGGGTTTCTGTATAGCACTTTGTGACATCAGCTGATGTAAAAAGGGCTTTATAAATAAATATGATTGATTGACGACTGCAGACATACAGTACATTATGGCCTTTTGCCTTTTCTTACTTGTAGAACCAGGAGTCTTCTATTGTCCCTGTCCTGAGTCATGGTTTGGTTATGGAGGTCGTATTTCTTGATGTCCACCTCCATCTGGATCTCCTCCAGGTGCAGCAGGAGGTGGAAGCGATGGTGGTAGTTCCTCATCTTCAGGGGGCATTTAAGGAGGTTTCTGGGAAGAACATAGAGACAAGACAGAATTGTCAATGAGAATGACCTTCAAGTACAGAAGCTATCAGTCTGGGGAGGATGGGGTCTAGGCAGTTATTGATCCCAGCAGGCAGGCAGGCAGCACACTGACCTCACTGATGAGAGCTTCTGTCTGGCTGTAGGTGAGAGGTACTCAGAGTCCTCCAGTCTCTGTTTAGCCAGGTCCTTCAGATAAAAGGGATACTTATAGTCTCTGAGTTTCACTAGCATTTTCAGAGGCTGGACAACAGATCTGCCGTGACAAATGAGAACGATTAAATGTAACGTTTGACTATAAGGAATATTATGATCAAGCCACATAAACAATGTGAAAAGAAAGCTCATTAGAATTAGAACAAAGTATGTACAGTATACGACTATTGATGAAAATGGGTAAACAAATGGGTAAACATCACTTTGTCTTACTGTACCTTTCAGGGGGCTCTCCCTCAACTATCACCGTGTCCACAGGCTTGTATGGCGCCACTTGATTGAAGGGAGCGAAAGGCTTGAAGGGAGCGAAAGGCCCCAGCTCCACAGCTAAGTGAGTCCTGGCTGATGCCTCCATCTCCCTCACTATGCAGAAGGGCTTAGAGGAGCCTGGAGGGTCTGACTCTGTGCAAAACTCAAAGTACATGGTGGCAGGGAAATGGCCATAATGATGCAGCCAATAGTGAACCTCAACATCATAGCTTTCCCCTGTGAAAAACAACAGAACACATACCCAGGCAGGGTTTAATAGAGAGGGTGTGAGGGCAAACTCACTGGAAGTCATTTATTTCAAGGTGTTCTTTTGTTTGCAAAACCTAATGTATTCAGACAATTATGACAGTGCACTGAGACATATGGTGCTCGTCTCTTTCTCACCTGGACATAGGAAGAGCGGACAGGCCCGAGTCACTCTCCTCTCGTCCATCAGTGTAAAACAGCGGATCCTGTGCAGAGCTGTGTAATAGGTGAAATACACAAAGCTCGCTCTGTTGTTAGAAATGTAGAACTTGACTACAAACATTTCCTGCAGGCGCTCCACGCTGAACGTGACCTTACCATTGGTCATCTCAGGATCTGAAGTGATCTCAATGCCGCCCTTGTCAGAGGTCAACTCTGCCCTGAGAGAGAGAGAGAGAGAGAGAGAGAGAGAGAGAGAGAGAGAGAGAGAGAGAGAGAGACAGAGGAGGACATACCAGTCAAACCACAGAAGATCATCATCTACACTATCACCATTCAATCTAGATAGGACATGGACCAACTGCTGCAACTAATCTAATGGCTATCTTGTTGTCACATCTGACTGGTCACCAACCAGTCTTATACTGTAGGAGCTCACACAATATCTCACCTGTTCACCTTTAGGCTTTGGAGGATTTCTTTAGCAAGCCTCTTCTTGGGTGTCAACACAGTGTCGACATGGGTAGCGGAAGAGGATGGGAGGAGAGGAGAGAAAGGCTCTGGGGCTCCTCCATTTTGCTGAGGTGTGATATTGTCCTGTTGTTGACGTACTGAAGGTCTCCTCCACTGGTCACAGTAGTACACTCGGACCTGTCGTACCAGAGACCAGAAAGAAGATATTGTCTAGAGCAGTGGTTCCCAAACCTTTAATAGTCCCGTACCCCTTCAAACATTCAACCTCCAGCTGCGTACCCCCTCTAGCACCAGGGTCAGCGCACTCTCAAAAAAATTTTTTTTTGCCATCATTGTAAGCCTGCCACACACACACTATATGATACCTGTATTAAACATAAGAACGAGTGTGAGTTTTTGTCACAACCGGGCTCGTGGGAAGTGACAAAGAGCTCTTATAGGACCAGGGAACAAATAATAATATAATAATAATCAAGAATTTTGCTCTTTATTTAACTATCTTACATATAAAACCTTATTTGTTCATTGAACATTGTGAATAACTCACTACAGGTTAATGAGAAGGGTGTGCTTGAAAGGATGCACATACCTCTGCAATGTTGGGTTGTATTGGAGAGTCTGTCTTAAATCATTGTCACGTTCCTGACCTGTTTTCCTTTTTTCTTGTATTTATTTAGTTGGTCATGGCGTGAGTTGGGTGGGTTGGTCTATGTGTGTTTTTCTATGTTGGGGTTTTTGTGTTCGGCCTGGTATGATTCTCAGTCAGAGGCAGCTGTAGATCGTTTGTCTCTGATTGAGAATCATACTAAGGCAGCCGGGGTTTCACGTGTGTTTTGTGGGTGGTTGTATCGCGTGTCTGCATTCGTGCCACACGGGACTGTTTGTCGATTGTTTCATGGTGTTCTTTTGTTTCGTGTTCAGTTTCGATATAATAAATAATCATGGACACTAATCACTCTGCTTATTGGTCCGACCCGTCTCGCCTCTCCTCGTCCGAGGAGGAGGAAGAGCTAGAGATTCGTTACAGAACCACCCACCAATCTAGGATCAAGCGGAGTGCAAACGGGCAGCGACATCAGTGGGAAAAAACCCAGGACTCCTGGACTTGGGAGGAGATCCTGGACGGCAAAGGACCCTGGGCTCAGCCAGGGGAATATCGCCGTCCCAAGGCGGAGCTGGAAGCAGCGAAGGCAGAGAGGCGCTGGTATGAGGAGGCAGCGCGGCGACGCGGTTGGGAGCCCGAGAGTCAGACCCAAACATTTCTTGGGGGAGAGCACACGAGGAGTGTGGCAAAGCCGAGTAGGATACCTGAGCCAACTCCCCGTGCTTACCGTGGAGTGAAAGGGCGTCGTACTGGTCAGACACCGTGTTATGCGGTAAAGCGCACGGTGTCCCCAGTACGCGTGCTTAGCCCAGTGCGGGCTATTCCACCTCGCCGCACTGGTGGGGCTAAGTTGGGCATCGAGCCGGATGTCATGAAGCCGGCCCAACGCATCTGGCCTCCAGTGCGGCTCCTCGGGCCGGCATACATGGCACCAGCCTTACGAATGGTGTCCCCGGTTCGCCAGCATAGCCTAGGGGTTCGCCAGCATAGGGCTATTCCACCTCGCCGCACTGGCAGGGCTACGGGCACCATTCAACCTGGTAAGGTTGGGCAGGCTCGGTGCTCAAGAGCATGTGTCCTCCTTCACGGTCCGGTATACCCGGTGCCACCTCCAAGTACCAGTCCACCGGTGGTAGCCCCCCGCACCAGGCTGTCTCTCCGGGTTCTCTCTCCAGCTGCTCCCACCTGTCCAGCGCTGTCAGAGCTTTCCTCCTCTCCAGCGCAGCCAGTGCCTACCCCACGCACCAGGTCTACAGTGCGTCTCAGCCGGCCAGAGTCTGCCGTCTGCCCAGCGGCGCCTGAACTGCCTGCCTGCTCAGCGCTGTTTGAGCTGCCTGCCTTCCCAGCGCTGTCCGTCTGTTATGAGCCGTCCAGCCAGGACCAGCCAGAGCCAGCCAGCCAGGATCCACCAGAGCCAGCCAGCCAGGATCCGCCAGAGCCAGGATCCGCCCCTCAGTCCGGTGCTGCCCCTCAGTCCGGTGCTGCCCCTCAGTCCGGTGCTGCCCCTCAGTCCGGTGCTGCCTTTTGGTAGAGTGGGTTTGACATGGAGGGTGGCCATTGGGAGGAGACCACGGAGGCGGGGTTTGACTGTGGTGGGTTGGGGACCACGACCAGCGCCGGAGCCGCCACCGTGGACAGACGTCCACCCAGACCCTCCCCTAGAGTTTATGCGGGTGCGCCCGGAGTTCGCACCTTAAGGGGGGGGGGGGTTATGTCACGTTCCTGACCTGTTTTCCTTTTTTCTTGTATTTATTTAGTTGGTCATGGCGTGAGTTGGGTGGGTTGGTCTATGTGTGTTTTTCTATGTTGGGGTTTTTGTGTTCGGCCTGGTATGATTCTCAGTCAGAGGCAGCTGTAGATCGTTTGTCTCTGATTGAGAATCATACTAAGGCAGCCGGGGTTTCACGTGTGTTTTGTGGGTGGTTGTATCGCGTGTCTGCATTCGTGCCACACGGGACTGTTTGTCGATTGTTTCATGGTGTTCTTTTGTTTCGTGTTCAGTTTCGTTATAATAAATAATCATGGACACTAATCACTCTGCTTATTGGTCCGACCCGTCTCGCCTCTCCTCCTCCGAGGAGGAGGAAGAGCTAGAGATTCGTCACAATTATTTTCCACAGTCTGTGCCTGTATTCAGTTTTCATGCTAGTGAGGGCTGAGAATCCACTCTCACATACTGTAGGTATGTGGTTGCAAAGGGCATCAGTGTCTTAACAGCGCGATGTGCCAAGGCAGGATACTCTGAGCGCAGCCCAATCAAGAAATCTGGCAGTGGCATCTGATTAAATTCAATTTTCACAGAACCACTTGTTGCAATTTCGATGAGGCTCTCTTGTTCAGATATCAGTAAGGCAGGGCACGAAAGGGATAACGAATCCAGTTTGTGTCATCCGTTTCGGGAAAGTACCTGTGTAATTGTGCACCCAACTCACTCAGGTGCTTTGCTAAATCACATCTGACATTGTCCTTAAGCTTGAGTTCATTTGCACACAAAAAATCATACAATGATGGAAAGACCTGTGTGTTGTCCTTGTTAATGCAGACAGAGAAGAGCTCCAACTTCTTAATCATAGCCTCAATTTTGTCCCGCACATTGAATATAGTTGCGGAGAGTACCTGTAATCCTTGATTCAGATCATTCAAGCGAGAAAAAACATCACCCAGATAGGCCAGATGTGAGAAACTCATCATCATGCAAGCGGTCAGACAAGTGAAAATGATGGTCAGTAAAGAAAACTTTAAACTCGTCTCTCAATTTAAAAAAAACAAAAAAAAAACGTGTCAATACTTTGTCCCTTGATAACCAGCGCAATTCTGTATGTTGTAAAAGAGTTACAGAGTCTCTGTCCATATCATTGCATAGTTCAGAAAATACACAAGAGTTCAGGGGCCTTGCTTTAACAAAGTTGACCATTTTCACTGTAGTGTTCAAAACGTATTTCAAGCTGTCCGGCATTACCTTGGCAGCAAGAGCCTCTCTGTGGATGCTACAGTGTACCCAAGTAGCGTCGGGACCAACTGCTTGCACGCGCATTACCTCTCCACTATGTCTCCCTGTCATGGCTTTTGCACCATCAGTACAGATACCAACACATCTTGACCACCAAAGTCCACTTGATGTCACAAAGCTGTCCAGTACTTTAAACATATCCTCTCCTGTTGTACTGGTTTCCAGTAGTTTGCAGAAGAGCATCTCTTCCTTAATTGACCCCCCATAAACGTAACGGACATATACCAGGAGCTGTGCCAGGCCCGCCACGTCTGTTGACTCATCCAGCTGTAAGGCATAGAATTCACTGGCTTGTATGCGAAGCAGTAATTGTTTCAAAACATCTCCTGCCATGTCGCTGATGCGTCGTGAAACAGTGTTGTTTGATGAAGGCATTGTCTGTATATTTTTTTGCCCTTTTCCCCCAGCATTGTCCCAGCCATATCCACGGCAGCCGGAAGAATTAAGTCCTCTACAATAGTATGGGGCTTGTCTGTCCTAGCCACTCAGTAGCTCAACATATAAATGCTTCTAGCCCCTTCTAATTAATGGTATCTGTTGTTTTTATACACGTCTTACTACTCGGAGGTTGTTTTAATTCTCGCTCAAAAAACTCCCATGGCTTATTTTTTAAATTGGCATGCTTTGTTTCTAAAAGTCTTCGCACGAGTGATGGTTTTATTGAGTTGTGCGATAGTACTTTTGCACTGTGGCTGAGGAAAGGCACTACTCCCAATATAAGTGAACCCCATATCAATGTAGTTCTCATCATATTTGCGCCTCTTCGATGGTCCAACGTCCCTGTCTGTTGTTCTGTGCTTTCCAGGGTCAGGGGGCAGTAACTCATCGGCTGCATCAGATTCTCAACTGTCAGTGTCTATGCTAGCTGGGCTAACAACTGTAGAATTACTGATGCTAGCATTGGAATTGCTCGTGGAAGCAGAACAACTTGTGTCATCGACAGCTGCAGGTGTAGTACTGCTGGGATGTGTCTCTATGGATGCGGGCCTTACTTTTTGAACCATTTATCAATTTTCGCGCAAACGGAATGAGCAGCAGCTACGTTTGGCTACATACGGACCGTTAGTGGAATTCCCGCGAGAGAGTAACGGTTAATGTGATTGGATGTTAATTATTTGACTAGGCTACCTGTATTTGACATTGTGTTGTTATTTCACTGAACACTAGATGGTTTAATTTTATTTTTGCCAGTTAAACGAGGCTACTCAGGCGAGAGAAAAAAAACTCACCCAAATGTATAGCCCTGTTGGAAAATATAAATGGACTGTTTGAAAATGTGACGATTTTTTAAAATGTGAATCACATTTTTATTTGGCGTACCCCAGTTTGGGAATACCTGGTCTAGGGCATATCCACAAGAGTGTAAAGGGGATATTGAGCTCAATGTATTACCTGACAAGCACATAGCCCATATGCTGATCAATCATCTGTTTCACTTGTCTTCCCTTTGGCCAAACATTGAGTGGTGCCTTAGTTTGAGGCTGAGCCTCACATCAAGAACATAATAACTACAGTAGAATATAGCTGATCAGGATTGTAAAGTGCAATAAGGTATTATTACCTGGGGTTTGACATTAAAGTATAATTTCCCCTGTCGTATGCGGACTTTGTTGAATTTCAGCAGGGCATATAGAACGTTGGAAAATTGGGGGTCTTTCGATCCTTCCCTGAAAAACAAAACCATGTAGTCATATCAGCTGTCTGACTGAAGCATACCTTGTACTATTAGGCCGTCTATGACAGGTCAGGTGTCACAGTTAGTCAGCCTTTGAAAACCAATCCTTTTCATTACCTGCATTTGAATTCTAAGTTGTAAATGTCACGAAGTTCTTTTCTATCCGACATAGTCGATTTCCTCTCTCCGAGGAATTCTATGAAGTCCAATCCGGATTCGAGCGAGTCCATGAGCGACGGCATGTTGCGTCGTAACAACGATTGATAGTGTTTTGATTAATGATTGTATTGCAGACAGTGGAAACAAATTAAAAGGTATTGGCTATGGTCAAAATGGCAACCCCCTATTCGCTTTTCGGCGCCGTGTGTTCACGTGTGCATTCGGTAAATACTGTTCCAGCATTTCAGGGACATATCTGCAAAGTGCTTACTGAGCGCAGGAACGAAAAGTAGTTTGAAACCAAACTTTCACAGAATATGTGTAAATTATGTAGTGTTCATATTAAATCACATAGTACCTTTAATATTTGATACATGTTAGATTAATATACTCATGATAAAGAGAAGTCTTTACGTTAACATGAATTAACGGTAGTCCCTCCCAGGGCAATTTGTTACATAATCCCTACAATTGAAACCATCACAATGAAACTGTGAAATTGTGTACGAGATGCAAACAATCCGGCATGGGTCGCACATCACTTATTTCTTATCTAAAACATGGATTTCTAGCTTCTGAGTTTAGTATTCCAAGAAAAGTGATTGTGTTGTTTGTCAACCCTTCCCTGTTCATTGTGGTATGATTGTGTTTTGTGTATTTCAAATTGTTTAAATCCATACAAAATATATTTAAAAAAATTACATAATCTAACTGGGCCATACAGTTTTCACCAAAACAGGACGTCAATATAAGATTATCATGCGAGTATTATGAAGGCAAGGTTATATACAGCGCACTCGGAAAGTATTCAGACCCCTACCCTAATTCCACTAAACAAAATAAAAAAACTTTTGCCTTATTCTAAAATTGATAAAAGTAACATTTTTCCAATCAAGCTACACACAATACCCTTATTCTAAAACTGATTTAAAAAAAGTCCAATCAAGCTACACACAATACCCTTATTCTAAAACTGATTTTAAAAAAGTCCAATCAAGCTACACACAATACCCAATAATGACAAAGCGAAAACAGGTTAAGAATTTTTGCAAGTGTATGTTGTTTTTTTTACAGAATTACCCTATTTACATAACTATTCAGACCCTTTGTTATGATAATCAAAATTGAGCTCAGGTGAATCCTGTTTCCATTGATCATCCTTGAGATATTTCTATAACTTGGAGTCCACCTGTGGTAAATACAAGCGATTGGACATGATTTGGAAAGGCGCACACCTGTTTATATAAGGTTCCACAGTTGACAATGCATATCAGAGCAAAGTACCAAGCCATGAGGTTGAAGAAATCGTCCGTAGAGCTCCGAGACGGGATTGAGTCAAGGCACAGATCTGGGGAAGGGTACCAAAACATTTCTGCAGCATTGAAGGTCCCCAAGAGCAGTGGCCTCCATCATTCTTAAATGGAAGAAGTTTGGAACCACCAACGACCATGACTCTTCCTAGAGCTGGCCGCCCAGACAAACTGAGCATCCGGGGCAGAAGGGCCTTGGTCAGGGAGATGACCAAGAACCCGATGGTCACTCTGACAGCGCTCCAGGGTTACTCTGTGGAGATGGAAGAACCTTCCAGAAGGACAACCATCTCTGCAGCACTCCACCAATCAGGCCTTTATGGTAGAGTGGCCAGACAGAAGCCACTCCTCTGTAAAAGGAACTTGACAGCCGTCTGGTGTTGGCCAAAATGCACCTAAAGGACTCTCAGACCATGGAAAACAAGATTCTCTGGTCTGATGAAACCAAGATTGAACTATTTGGCCTGAATGTCAAGCATCACATCTGGAGGAAACCTGGCACCATCCCTACAGTGAAGCATGGTGGCAGCATCATGCTGTGGGGATGTTTTTCAGTGGCAGGGACTGGGAGACTAGTCAGGATTCGAGGGAAAGATGAATGGAGCAAAGTACAGAGGTCCTTTAAAACCTGCCCCAGAGCGCTCAGGACCTCAGACTGGGCGAAGGTTAAGCCCTAAGCACACAGCCAAGACAATGCAGGAGTGGCTTTGGGACAAGCCTCTGAATGTTTTTGAGTTGCCCAGCCAGAGCCCGGACTTGAACCTGATCAAACAACTCTGGAGAGACCTGAAAATAGGTGTGCAGCAACACTCCCCATCCAACCTGACAGAGCTTGAGAAGATCTGCAAAGAAGAAACGGGAGAAACTCCCCAGATACAAGTGTGGCAGCTTGTAGCTTCATACCCAAGAAGAATCAAGGCTGTAACCACTACAAAAGGTGCGTCAACAGTCAACAGAGCAAAGGGTCTGAATACTTATCTTTTGATATACATTTGCAAAAGTTATTAAAAAACCTGTTTTTGCTTTGTCATTATGGGGTACTGTGTGTTGAGGGGGGAAAATGAAATGTTATCCATTTTAGAATAAGGCTGTAATGTAAAATGTGGAGAAAGTCAAGAGGTCTGAATACTTTCTGAATGCACTGTATAGAATAGTTTAGAGACACAAGAACTGAAAGCAGAGGACAATATGGCAAAAATAGTATATTGTCCAAAATGCTTTTACACATTGGACACAAATGTACCAGTACAGACAATGAATCTGTATCATATTTCATATGTAAACAGTCAAGAGGTACTTCATTATAAAGTGATATACAATAATGTGTCTTTATTCAAATTGTCCCTTTACTGTATTTTCAGTGTTTTTCAGCATTTACACATTTGGCACCAATTCTGATTTGAATTTCCCCCAATCAGAAGATTTCTACACACTGGTATGGGAAACACTATGGTTAACAGTTATTGATCACAATAGTTACAGCATTGCATTTGGTGCAACTTCTTCATTCCTTTTGTTAATTATACGTTTGACATTTTGGATAAAAAAATAGAGTAAAAAGCTAAAAAGGAGGTAAAAAGGTAATATAGGTATTATATATTAACGTAGCCTAATTACTGATAGAGGATACTGATGGTACTGTACTGGTTTAGGCTTGATTAAACCACTTAGAGCCGAGCACGTAGGCCTGCCTCGTTTGTGAAATGAAGATTCATTCAGTGTGATGAATTATAATTTTTTCAAACAGTTCAAAGTACATATCTTTACCACGGGAAAGATTGTACGGAACAGAACTGTTACTTGGGTCTTTTCTTTGGGGTGGGGGGGTGCACTATATTTTTTTCATATTAAAAGGAGTATACACCTCACTCAGAGGAGACCTTGGGTTACAGAAAGATTTGCCAATACCTATACAAAACTATATAGGTCCGAATGCAATCCAACGCAGATTAAAAGCCTATCGCTGTGTGCATGCTGTTAAAGGCAATATCCCCAGACATTAAAACAGAGATCAAATAAGCCGTAAACGAAGCAGACGGCAGCTCAATCACAAATCCCCTTTAACCAAATATCAACCACAAAACACAGGTTGTTTATCTGCATTTGTTTGAATCCCAGCGCTTGTAGGGTTACAAACAGTGCTTAAACAGATTGCTACCTGTGGCACCCAGACAACCAACTGAGGGGTATGACTACAATTTGAAGCGTGAGTGTGTGCATGTGTGTGGGCAGGAGGGGATGACCCAATGACCCAAACTTTCAGTGTCAGTAAAGGCATTTTTTTTTTTTTTTTGTTGTTGTTGTTGCAAATGAGCCAGAGCTGAACAACCCATCAAAATGTCCTCTTAAAATGAAGGCATCACCTTGTAACGTGGCGAAGTACACTAACTCCTGACATCAAATCGTGGCATTCTTAAACGCAGACAAAATAGACACATTAGACCACAAATTTCATGAGACCACCCTCTCCTTTTCTGATTTCACCCATTCAAGCGATTTGTCTTTGCAGTAACAGACAGACCGACAGACAAACAGTCCTCTAGGCATTCTGCATCTCCTTGCCAATCTTGTAGCTGAGGATCTTGTTCCAGTCAATCTTGGTGCGGGTGACAGGAAGCTGTCGGCGTAAGGCTTTGAACGTGGTGTCAGACATGGTCTGGTAATTCTCACTGATGGCCGTCTGGAAATGAGAGAAATGTTTAGACTCTCGCCCCCCCCCCCCCCCAATATATATATATATATTTCTTCAATTTATCAAAATATTACTGGGAGGAAACATAAGTTGCATACCTGGTATTCATTTTCTGCATCCTCAATGATTTTCACAAACTCCTTTGCAGTCTGAGTCTCATTCTGTCAAAACAAGAGAATCAAAAACAAGTGTCACACCTCTGATGTAAGATAAGAGTTGTCATGCCAAAGGACTAATAAAAACATCAGAATTCCTGCCTTTGACAATTGCCTGTAAACTTGACAGATATTGAAGACCATCACTCTATCATAAAGGACTTCTTTTTTTTTCTTCTTCATCCTACTTCCGCTCATGCGCCAATGAACAGTTAGTGTGCACCCTTCTACTTCCTTTTAACACTTATGTGCAGGTTAGAGGAAATAGGCCACAAAACCACAGAGTATCATAAGTGTCTCCTCTACTAGGGTTGACTGACACTTCAAGAGTTCTATCATTACCAGTGTCCTTTGCAAAAGAAGCATGCCTTTAGTGCTACTGATTGTGGGCACATTCTACTGAAAGGGAAACTCACATTCACTGTGAGGGATTCCTGGACATCCTTGTGGCTGACCAGCTGCACATTTCCATCCTCATAGTAATGTACCTATAACCACAAGATAGGGGTGAGAAGCAATATACAATATGACATGAGAACAAGATACATTTTCAGTAGATCAATTTGACTTTCAGGGGCCTGTGCCCAACCCACTGTCTTTGAACAGGCTTTTACACAGCCGGACAAAATGGAGGACACTTTGCGACAGACACTAGCCTACCTGTATTTTGAGGACTCCAACGACTTGAGCTGTAGATTGGGATATACTGAACTTCCATTCAGACCTGCAACGGCCATTCCTGAAAACACAAATCAATATGAGTCCTGACTCCTTACCCAGTCATCGAAGTAGATATTATGTTGTAAACAAAATGTAATTTAAATTAAGACTTCTTAAAGTGTACTTGCATTGTACACTGTCATTTACCAGAAGTTCTTTGGTTGAAATTGGTGACCTTCAATGCAAGCAATTATGGTTTGCTGGCCGTCTATAGTTTTCCCATAAACCTGTGATGAATAAAACAAAGTTCTGTCAATGTTTACCATTCTCATCTTTATCAACTACACTTGTACAGTCCGAAATAATTAATGTTTCCAGCATGAACAGCTCTTTAAAGATAATAATATTATGTCAAATCCAGGCTGTATCACAACCGGCCGTGATTGGGAGTCCCATAGGGCGGCGCACAATAGGCCCAGCATCGTCCTGGTTCGGCCGGTGTAGGCGTCATTGTAAATAAGAACGTTCTTAACTGACTTGCCTAGTTAAATAAAAAGGTTAAATTAAAAAAATAATCCTATCCTGCAGGTGAAAGGGAGGACGTACAGTGCAGACGCCGCTGGGGTAGTGCTCCTTGACGTAGGCCCTCAGGGCACTGTCACACGCATCTCTCCAGGGTCTGAGAGACGCCTCTCCCTCGTGGGGCTGGGTGTCACTGGCCTCCTTCCTCAGGTGGTCAAACTTGAATGACTGCTTGTTGTGGGGGTCAAAGAAACGGCCGTTGCCCAAGTCTCCATGCTCTGTGATCAGTACCTGGAGAGGGACGGAGCACAGGGACACAGATAGAGGGCATCAGTTCCTTACAGTTAATGTGATATTTACACATACGTACACAGTACCAGTCAAAAGTTTGGACACACCTACTCGTTCCAGGGTTTTCCTTATTTTTACTATTTTCACATTGTAGAATAATAGCAAAGACATCAAACATACATGCAAACAAACAAGAGTGTGCAAAGCTGTCATCCAGGCAAAGGGTGGCTACTTTTGACTGGTACTGTATGTATGCATGCATGTATGTATGTCACAGTATGAGACCAACCAGTTTCAAAACAGCTGGGTAAGAGTCACAGTTCAGGTGACTGAGCATCTTACCTGATCATCATACCCTTCAAGTTTGGCAAGGGTGAACTGATCCATGTTGTACTGGGCAAAGGCACTGTTGAAATACAGCAGGTTAAAAGGTTATATTTGCACAACAATGCATGAACAGAATATAGATAAATAAAGAAAACTCTACTCACTGCGCTGTACCCTCCCTGAGAAGATTGTCATTGTTGAGCAGTATCCGCACATCTTAAATCAAGAGATGGCATTATCAAGAGACTACCAACAGCAATGCATTAACAGACTGTATAAAAAAAAACAAGTGTCTGGGTAGTAAATAAACAGTACAATGATCATACTATTTCTAAGTATACCCACCGTTGAAGACTTCATTGAATTCTCCAGGTGGAGCATGGACGACGAAATTAGCCGCAATGCGGACCTGAGGGAAAGACAATACAATGTGATAAACAGGCCATTATCCACTTTTTTTTGCCATACAACTTTTAAGGCTGACTGTCAGTAGAAAAAAATGTTGGTACTATATGATATTTGCATATGAATATTTCTACCACTGATACTACACCCAGAGACAGTGCAATGACATTTTACCCTGGTCACTAGAGTGAAGCAGAGAGCAGTGACTGGCTTGGCTGCCTGATGAGCCTACCTCTGCTCTGTCCAAGCCACTCCTTAGATGGAAGGAGCTTTTCTTAGCAGCTGTAATGCATATGTAAGCATGTGGGGTGTCAGAGGCACTGACAGTTAAACAGGGAGGAAGCTAGGACATTTTAACAAGGGCCCCCCCTGAAAAAATCTAGAGTGCACTGAAATCCGTTGATGGAACGACAGTATTGTAGGCCTATGTACAGTACCAGTCAAAAGTCGACACACCTACTCAGTCCAGGGTTTTTCTTTATATTTTCTACAATGTAGAAGAATAGTGAATACATCAAATCTATGAAATAACACCTACAGAATCATGTAGTAACCAAAAAGTGTTATTTTATGTTTGAGATTCTTCATAGTAGCCACACTACTAATCTCAAATGTAATATATGGATTTGGTTAAGGCTTTTTTGGTTAATACATTATTCCATATGTGTTATTTAAAACCCTTGAATGAGTAGGTGTGTCCAAACTTTTGACTGGTACTGTGTTTATGTCCAGATGCAGACCCAAAGGTTGTGTTCGTTATATAGCGTAATTCAATACAAGTAAAGTACTCACTGTATAGTTCTATTTTTGCAACTCTTCACTGGTCATGTCAGAAATTGAAACAAACAAGTTCTGCTGTGTGTATGCTGCTGCACAGTTAGGCCTAAAGTGACTTCAGAAAGTATTCACACCCCTTGACTTTTCCACATTTTGCTGTGTTAGTTTGAAATTAAAATTGTTTAAATACATTTTTGGGGTCACTGGCCTACACACAATACCCCATAACGTCAAAGTTGAATTGTGTTTGACATTTTTACAAATGATTTGAAAATGAAAAGCTGAAACGTCGTGTCAATATTTAAGTACTCAACCCCTTTGTTATGGCCTCAATTTCATGAGTAAACATTCACTTAACAAATCACAAATTTCATGGACTAACTCCGTGTGCAGTAGTGTTAACGTGATTTGAATGACTAACTTTCCTCTCTACCCCACACATACAATTATCCCTCAGGGAATTTCAGATTCAACCACAAAGACCAGGGAGGTTTTCCTATGCCTCACAAAGGGCACCTATTGGTAGATGCGTAAATAAAATGTTTAGAAAAAATAGAAGCAGACTGAATATCCCAATGAGCATGGTGAAATTATGAATTACACTTTGGATGGTGTATCAATAAACCCAGTCACTACAAAGATGCAGGCATCCTTCCTAACTCAGCTGCCAGAGGGGAAGGAAACCGCTCAGAGATTTCACCAGGAGGACAACGGTGACTTTAAAAAAAGCTAGAGTTTAATGGCTGTGATAGGAGAAAACAGAGGATGGATCAACAACATTGTAATTACTCCACAATACGAAGCTAAATGACAGAATGAAAAGGAAGCATCTATAGAATAAAAATAAAACTTGCATCCTGTTTGCAACAAGGCAAAGTAGAACTGTCAAAAATGTGGCAATTAAAATGAAATGTATGTCCTGAATACAAAGCGTTATGTTTGGGGCAAATCGTACACACCACATCACTGAGTACCACTTCATATTTTTAAGCATAGTAGTGGCTGCATCATGTTATGGGTATGCTTGTCATTGCCAAGGAATAGGGAGGTTTTTTTAGGATAAAAAGAAATGGAATAGAGCTAAGCACAGGCTAAATACTAAAAGGAAAACCTGGTTCAAATAGGCTTTACAACAGACACTGGGAGCCAAATTCACCTTTCAGCAGGACAATAACCTAAAACACAAAGCCAAAGTTACCAAGATGGCATTGAATGTTCCTGAGTGGTCTAGTTACTGTTTTGACTTAAAAAAATTGTCTTGAAAACCTATGGCAAGACTTGACAATATCTGTCCACCAATGATCAACAACCAACTTGACAGTGATTGAAGACATTTTTAAAACCTGTTGGGGATGGGGGCGCTGTTTAGACTATTTATGCTAATGTGGCTAATTTTTTAAACGGCTTCCCACAAAATCCTTGATCGTACAATATGCATATTATTATTATTATTGGATAGAAAACAGTCTATAGTTTCTATAGGAGTTGAAATTTTGTCTCTAAGTGGAACAGAGCCCATTCTACAGCAATTTCCCTGACATGGAGTCAGATTTGAGAAATGTTGGCCACTTTTCTGAAGTCAGTTAAAAGGGCACTGTCGTTGCTATGACTATACGGACACTTCTTACGTCTTCCCCTGGATGCCTTTACGTGATGACGATTCCAACGGGGTCGATTGCTCGTTCACAGGCCCTACAAATAAAAAAAACCTTTAGCTAGCAAGTCTTTTCTTGCTGCGTAACGCGCGTGGAAGACACCGACCCTCTCCTGTTCCAAGCGTTAGTTTAGCCTGTTATATTTCTCCGGTCATCTTTTCACTTGTTATAGGAGTTACAAACATCATAAAGTAGTTAATTTAAAGCGTTTTATAGCAATTTATATCCGTTTAGTGCGATTTTGGGACATTTATTTTTGCAACGATGTGAAAAGTTGGGCACGCTTTTCAGTTCATCCCGAACGTAGTTGACATTTCCACATGGCAAGAGGACAGCTTTCCACCAAAAGACGATTTCTCCCAAGAAAGGATCCTTTGCCCAAGATACTGATGGAAGAACAGCTCAAGGTAGGACATTTTTATTATGATAAATCGTGTTTCTGTCGAAACATTTTAGTGGCTTAGGACGCCATGTTTTTTGACGTAGCTTCGCTTGGCGCAAACTGTATTGAAAAGTAAGGATAAATTAAAAAATGTAATAACGCAATTGTATTAAGAATTAAATTGTCTATCAATCCCTGTCCACCCTATATTTTTTAGTCACGTTTATGAGTATTTATGTATAAGAGTAGATCACTGTCTAAGTGGCGCAAGGACAAATTCTGACCAGCTGAGTTACATTTCACATTGTCTAACCATGATTTTGGTGGCTAAATATAAACATTTTCGATCAAACTGTATATGCATGTTGTAATGTGATGTTACAGGAGTGTCATCGGAAGAATTCTGAGAAGGTTAGTGAAAAAATTAATATCTTTTGGCGATGTTGACTTTTATCGCTCACTTTGGCTAGAATCAATGCTGGGCTGCTAATTGCTATGTGCTAAGCTAATATAACGATTTATTGTGTTTTCGCTGTAAGACACTTAGAAAATCTGAAATATTGTCTGTATTCACAGGATCTGTGTCTTTCGATTCGTGTATGCTGTGTATTTTTACGAAATGTTTGATGATTAGTAGTTAGGTAAACACGTTGCTCATTGTAATTATTCTAGTCCATTTGTGATGGTGGGTGCAATTGTAAACTAGGCCATCTACCTGAAATATGCACTTTTTTCTAACAAAACCTATCCCATACCATAAATATGTTATCAGACTGTCATCTAATGAGTTTTTTTGTTGGTTAGGGGCTATAAATATCTTAGTTTAGCCGAATTGGTGATGGCTACTGGTGTTGGTGGACAAATAAAAGATGGTGGATTATGCTAATGTATTTTTAGGTAATAGATGTACATCTTTACATATTGTGTCTTCCCTGTAAAACATTTTAAAAATCGGAAATGTTGACTGGATTCACAAGATCTGTGTCTTTCATTAGCTGTATTGGACTTTAATGTGTGAAAGTTAAATATTTTAAAAATATATTTTTTTTGAATTTCGCGGCACTGGTTTTTCAGTGGGGGGGGGGGGGGGGTGTGCCGCTAGCGCCACGCTGATCCTAGACAGGTAGAATAATGTGCAAATATTGTACAATCCAGATGTGTAAAGCTCTTATTGAATTTACCAGAAAGACTCACAGCTGTAATCTCTGTCAAAGGTGATTGTAACATGCATTTGCTCAGGGGTGTGAATACTTACGTAAATGAGATATCTGTATTTCATTTTCAATACATTTGCATGTTTTCACTTTGTCAATATGGGGTCTTGTGTCTAGATTGGTGAGATTTTTTTTGTTGTTGTTACAACCTGAATAAAACAAAATATGGAATAAGTCAAGGGTGTGAATACTTCTGAAAGCACTGTAGATGCTCCCAAAGACTGTTAGGCACCTTCCCACACAGAGCAGTATTTGCGAAATACATATACTCATTCTACTGGTCTGTACATGTATCTGACCGTATCCCTGCTGTGGGCCTGCCATTGAAGTGATAGGAATGCTACACCCCAGTAGGGACTAGGCAGCTTCAAGCATGTATCTGCATGCAGCTGACAGCAAGAACAGGCGGTTTACAAGCTTTCATATGAAGGTTGTTTAGTTTTTGGTGATTCAATCGCAATTGGTTGAACTGGCCACAATCACCATGATAATGTATTACCTTCAGAAGAAGTCTTGTGAATATCGTTGTACAGTATGTTTGCGTGGACTTTCCATGAGATCAATGATTCCTATACCAAGTAAGAGGTCAAAAGTTCCTTGTGTTGTAATTAGGGCTGTCAGAGTTCTTGTAATTCAATTTTTTTGCGATTAATTGCATTATCTGAAAGTGTTCAAGAGCGACTGCCTTTAAAAGCAACAAATCCCTTTGAAAATGTCCTATGTGGCATCAATATGAGTCAGAAACCATTATTGTAGTATACAAAATGACTACAAAGTGAATAGGATCATTTTGGTCATAAAGTTAGTCTCGTCAAAAACTGAGTTTGGAACATACAGTGCTGTGAAAAAGTACACTGCTCAAAAAAATAAAGGGAACACTTAAACAACACAATGTAACTCCAAGTCAATCACAACTTCTGTGAAATCAAACTGTCCACTTATGAAGCAACACTGATTGACAATAAATTGCACATGCTGTTGTGCAAATGGAATAGACAAAAGGTGGAAATTATAGGCAATTAGTAAGACACCCCCAAAAAAGGAATGGTTCTGCAGGTGGTGACCACACACCACTTCTCAGTTCCTATGCTTCCTGGCTGATGTTTTGGTCACTTTTGAATGCTGGCGGTGCTTTCACTCTAGTGGTAGCATGAGACGGAGTCTACAACCCACACAAGTGGCTCAGGTAGTGCAGTTCATCCAGGATGGCACATCAATGCGAGCTGTGGCAAAAAGGTTTGCTGTGTCTGTCAGCGTAGTGTCCAGAGCATGGAGGCGCTACCAGGAGACAGGCCAGTACATCAGGAGACGTGGAGGAGGCCGTAGGAGGGCAACAACCCAGCAGCAGGACCGCTACCTCCGCCTTTGTGCAAGGAGGTGCACTGCCAGAGCCCTGCAAAATGACCTCCAGCAGGCCACAAATGTGCCTTCCTAAGTGGACAGTTTGATTTCACAGAAGTGTGATTGACTTGGAGTTACATTTTGTTGTTTAAGTGTTCCCTTTATTTTTTTGAGCAGTATATTTGCCCCCTTTCAAATTCTCAACTTTTGCATATTTTTGATACTGAATGTTATCAGATCAACCAAAACCTAATATTAGATTAAGGGAACCTGAGTGAAAAAGTAACAATTAAATACTTATTTCATAAACAAAGTTATGCAACACCCAATTCCCCTGTGTGAAAAAGTAATTTCCCCCTTAAACTCAACTGGTTGTGCCACCAGCTGTCTTTGGATCATGCAGCAAGACAATGATCCAAAACACACAATCAAATCTACATGAAAATGGCTAAAAAGCAAGAAATTTGAAGTTTTGAAATGACCTAGTCAAAGTCCAGACCTAATCCCAATCGAGATGTGGCAGGACTTGAAATGAGCTGTTCATGCTTGAAAACCTACAAATGTCACTGAGTTAAAGCAGTTCCGCATTCAAGAGTAGGTCAAAATTCCTCCACAGTGATGTGAGAGACTGATCAACAACTACAGGAAGCATTTGGTTGCAGTCATTGCAGCTAAAAGGTGGCACAACCCATTATTGAGTGCAAGGGGACAATTACTTTTTCCACACACAAGAATTGTGTTGCATAACTTTGTTGATTAAATAAATAAGGATAAATTATTTTTGTTATTTGTTCACTCAAGTTCCCTTTATCTAATATTAGTGTTTGGTTGAAGATCTGATAACATACAGTAGCAAAAATAGAGAAAATCAGAATGTGGGCAAATACTTTCACGACACTGTATGTGCGTCACAAGGAGAAAATGAAGGTTGGGTTTTGATTTGACGATATCCATTTGCCTTCTAACATGGGGTTAACAGCTGTGGTGATTGCTCTCTATCCAATAGCATAGGCAGTGAGAGACCTGCCCAGCAGCACAAATTTGTTTACCTAATACAAAACCTTTCCCTTTGTTTACTTGAGAAATACTGCAAACACCTTAGTTAGATGTCAAATAAAACATCCTCTACAAAAAAAAGTCTAATTAATTACTGATTTTTTGAGTTCTTAGATTATTCTGTGGATTATGAGGAAGTGAAATAGGCTTCCACCAAATACGGAAGCTGTCAGAAAACACACCAAGACTGAAATCAAATTTTTCTAATGAGCAACAGAAAAACACCTGCCAGCCGGGGTGTTTAGTCACCCTTTTAAAATACACTGAAAACATCCCAAATACTGCCTCAAAGACCAGCAGATGGCGATTTTTTCATCTTAATCTACGCAGCCGGATACACTCGTATCCCCTGTGAAATGATTCAGACACAAAACAATCTCCATTTAGGCTGCAAGGTGTCGATTTCCTCCTCATTTTTCACCACCATGCTACAATGTAAGTCCCAGATGTTTCGTATCGCATTCAGCCAATCAGGTTGCAGCAGTCTTTTTTCAATCCTGGTCTGATTGGCTGAACGCGATACGCAACATCCGGGAGTAGCATTAGTCACTGTAGCATGGTGGTGGAAAATGGTATTTCATAAAGAACGTATGCATATTTCAACAACAACAAAAAATCTGCTTTCTTGCCTTTAATCCAGTTGAGGAAATTGTTGCATTTTCAGCCTGAATGGATAATGTTTTATGCACAAACCAGTCCACAGGGGATGAGTGTATAGCTGGCTGCATAGATTCCCTTTGGACGGTAAAATGAAATTACCCAATATCGCCATCTGTCGGCCTTTGGGCAACCCAAATACAATCTAAGGTAAACAGCTAAAAACAACAATGCAATGGCCACTGAACAAAAATATAAATGCAACATGTAAAGTGTTGGTCCGATTTTTCATGAGCTTAAATACATTTTTCCATACAAACAAAAAGCTTATTTCTCTCAAACTGTGCCAAATGTATTTACATCCCTGTTAGTGAGCATTTCTCCTTCGCCAAGATAGTCCATCCACCTAACAGGTGTGGCATATCAAGAAGCTGATTGAACAGCATGATCATTACACAGGTGCACCTTGTGCTCAGGACAATAAAAGGCCACTAAAATGTACAGTTGTCACAACACAATGACACAGATGTCTCATTGAGGGATTGTTCAATTGGTATGCTGACTGCAGGAATGTCCACCAGAGCTGTTGACAGAGAATTGAATGTTCATTTCTCTACCATAAACCGCCTCCAAAGTCATTTTAGAGAACTTGACAGTATGTCCAACCGGCCTCACCACCACATGTATAGCGTTTTGTGGGTGAGTGGTTTGCTGATGTCAATGCCATGGTGGCGATGGGGTTATGGTATGGGCCGGCAGCTTAAGCTACAGACAATGAACACAATTGAATTTTATCGATGGAAAATTGAATGCAGAGATACCGTGACGAGATCCTGAGGCCCATTGTCGTGCCATTCATCCGCCGCCATCACCTCATGCTTTAGCATGTTAATGCATGGCCCCATGTCGCTAGGATCTGTACACAATTCCTGGAAGCTGAAAATGTTACAGTTCTTCCATGACCTGCATAATCACTAGACATGTCACCCATTGAACATGTTCGGTAGGCTCTGAATTGACGTGTACAACAACGTGCTCCACTTCCCGCAACCACTAAAGAGGAGTGGGACAACATTCCACAGGCCACAATCAGCAGCCTGATCAACTCTATGCGAAGGAGATGTGTCACACTGCATGAGGAAAATGGTGGTCACACAAGATACTGACTGGTTGTGATCCACGCCCCCACGTTTTTTTTTGTGACCAACAGATGCATATCTGTATTCTCAGTCACGTGAAATCCATAGATTAGCACCTAATCTATTTATTTAAAATGATTTCCTTATATGAACTGTAACTCAGTAAAATCTTCGAAATTGTTTCATGTTGAGTTTATATTTTTGTTAAGTAAAAAAAAAAACAAGTGTGCTGTTTTTCAATTTACATAATTGTGCTAACCGTTACTTTAGACAAAACCAAGAAGTCATTATGGTAATGTGAAAAAAAAAAAAAAATCTGATTTAATTACATCTTAATTTGAACTAATTCTGAATTTGACATTAATCAAGACTTGTATTTAATGTTTGACAGCCCTGGTTGTTATAGTCAATCGTCTAGGTGCAATGTAATACCCCCAAGACAGACAATGTGATAATGAATAGAATTATGGCTATGTTATTCGGAGTTGTGTCTAGCACAGTGGGTATATGTGTCTAAGTCTTAAGACCTTAAGACACCTTAGCTAACGTTTACAAACATTTTGGCCAGCTACAGACTCGTGTTTACGCAAACTGCTTCTTGCGTTCGGTATCATTTACATGATGCGTATGCAGAATAGTTGGTTCAATTAACTCCGTCAGTTTATTCCCTAGCAGACAGGATAGTTAGCTCAAATATGTTTTTAACTAGGTACCATTAACGTTAGTCTGCCAGCAAGCTAACTTTAGCTAGGTACTAGTTTAGCTAACGTTAGTTTTGCAGCCAAAATCATTTAGGAAGGACACAACAACCTAGCTAATTTACTAAACATCGTAAAACAGTGAACAAAGTTTATCAAAATACTGACTAGTTATGTAGCTACCTTCTCTTCCCCAGTGAGCTGTTCTTCGAAATCTGCCATCTTGGCTGATCTGCGACAGTGAGGAAGCAGATCTCCACAGTGTCACAATAGACAAAAACAATGAGCCAGATATTTCACCGGATGTATAAATGTCAAACATCCGGTTGGCGTTCCACTCACTACCAAATACGGTGATGAGAGGAAGCCCAGTGGCCGGCAGTAGGAGAAGATGGAGCGAGATGGATTTTGTCCGACATTCTGAACATTTTCTCAGTTTTCTGTTTCCAAAACTATAATCTGTAACAAACAGAGTGGACTGCGTTTTGTAGACTTTAGGCTTTACCAAAGTTTTAAAAAAGCGTTGTTTCGATGGAGTGCGAGGGCGAATTGTGTTATTGCATACGCGCACATCGCATAGTATGCGTTCCCTAACGGAATATGCAAATTAATGCTAGAACGCGCCAATAGGAGCTCACTATCTCGTGCTTGGCTCTGCCCATCTCCTTGCTTGTTCTGGCCAGTATGATTAATTCGCTCCCATTGGAAACGACAGGCTCTGATCTTTCTTGGGTTACTTATAACAAATCTTTGGTGCCACTGGCACATGATTCCTCTGTTTACAGCACAGCCATCCGGTAAAAACATGGAGGACGCCACCAGCAGTAATCCTCAATCTATTGGATTTACAGAGAAATTAAAATCGTGGTTGTCCTGGTCATGGACATACATATGTGCAGTTTGGTTTGCCATGGTTTTAACGATGATCTATGTTCTGCGAAGCCCCTTGAAACTGCAGGACACTCTTACCTCAGGTGAGTTAGCTAGCTAAAGTAACATTAGCTGTAATGCAGAGCCATCAAAGAATGGGCAAGCTGGCTAGTTAGCAAATGTAGCCAGCCTGCTAGCTAACAAATATATATCGAGAGACAGTGGATGAAGTGAAAGTTTGACAGTTCCATAGCCAGCATCTCAGGTTGGTTTATTTATCAAATATTAGCTAGCTATTAGACACCTAACTAACGTTAGCTGTTATGCTTATGCATAACAACTAATCTGTTTGCTAGATCGCTAGTTTACATCATTCAAACTAGGAATGCATAGTGATTGCTAGAATTGCATGAGTTTCTTAGTCAGTGTGGCTGTTCGCTAGAGACATAGCTAACTAGCTATATCTATCTTCATCTATGGGCATGGTACTTCAACATCGCTAGCTAGGTACACTGACCCAGCACAGGCTCTGTCTGTAGTGGGCTCTGCATTATCAGCCTCTAATTTACGTTCAGTGTTAAATCTGAATCCCGGTCTTATTATTCAGTCAGGCTTGTGCAGTGTCATTAATGTGTGTGTTATGCATTTGATCTAACATAGCGTTACCTGTTGTTTCAGCATCTGCGTTCTTGAATACACTGACCCCTAAATTCTATGTGGCACTCACTGGAACATCCTCTCTCATCTCTGGCCTAATCTTGGTGAGTTGTGAAGATCACAGGGTTATTCACTGCATGGGGTTGGTGAATATAGTTAGCCCTGATTGTAGATTGGACACTCCACATTTGCAAATGTGCATTTCAAATACCAACACCAAAGGTAACCTAAATGTGTTAGCTAGTGCACAATGATACGATTAAAATAAATGGCAATCAATTGAATTGTCAAGAAGATTTGTACACTGGTACATTGCTCTCTGTATGACTGTCCCAATCCCCTGCTTGCAGATATTTGAGTGGTGGTACTTCCGTAAGTATGGGACCTCGTTCATTGAGCAGGTGTCTGTTAGCCATCTGCGGCCTCTCCTAGGTGGGGTGGAGAGCAGCACGACCACTGGCCTGTTCTCCTCAGTCAACGGAGAGGCTGAGCCTAGACCCAGTGTCTCAGGTAAACATTTCACCAATAGTATGGTTCCCCACACAGACCAAAGACCTGGGTCAAATGAATTAGTGCACAGCACACTGTAGCAAACCGCAACAAAACATTTTGCAATGGACAACAAAAATGAGCATTTCTGATTGGACAAGTTCAGGTACTCTCTCACTGTTTCAGTCCATTTTTCTTCCATTTGGTGGCCAGTGAATGTGACTCAGGTTTTCAAGGCCATCACTGTAATGATACTTGTCTTTTGCAGAGTGTAAAGTTTGGAGGAATCCTTTAAATCTATTCAGAGGAGCAGAATACAGCAGGTACATACATTCCCACCACAGGATGTCACTCATCCTGAGTTTTAGCTACACTGGCCTTCTATCTAAAGGTAAATTGCTATTTGTAAATAATTTGCCCCTGACACTCTTTATTTTGTACCCCTCTAAAGGTACACATGGGTGACTGGAAAAGAGCCTTTGACCTACTACGATATGAACCTGTCTGCTCAAGACCACCAGACCTTCTTCACTGGCGACACTCAGCAACTCAAGCCTGAAGATACTGGTTTGAATCTAAGCTTTTCAACCGGTATATTATGATAGAGTGAAAGCCAAAGTTTACATTTCTGGGAAGGAATAGAATCCTTCATTCTTTGTAAAAGACTGCTTTGGGTCTTATTGGCCTGTGGACAGTCTTCTGGATCCATGTCTAGGTAATACGTTCAGTATTTTGTTATATTTTTCTGTTCTCTTACAGTTATGCAGAAGGCCTGGAGGGAGAGAAATCCCCAAGCCCGGATCAGAGCAGCTTACCAGGCCATAGAGATGAACCACGAGTGAGTTCTACCACCATGACAGTTTCGGTTGCGGTTCGAAGACATTGCACGCTCATTTCGGGAAATCCAAAATGAATAGTCTTATTCAGCCAAACAAACTATGTGTATTCTATGAAGTAGAAAGCATAGCAAGTGTCTTCCTTGTGGTTTTTAGATGTGCTGCTGCCTATGTACTCCTGGCTGAGGAGGAAGCCACCACCATCACAGAGGCAGAGCGGCTGTTCAAACAAGCCCTGCGGAGCGGTAAGAGAGAACAGAGAGCACAGGACCAAATCACAAGCCTCAGACCTTTTGACCTTTTGAAGTCATTAGTCAGGAATGGAACTTTTGTAATTAAATGCAATACATTTCCTCTCTTGCATAGCTGGCAAAGACATCAACTTGCTGGTGTATATCAAACGCAGACTGGCCATGTGTGCACGCAAGCTGGGACGCATCAAGGAGGCAGTGAAAATGATGAGAGATGTGAGTGTTGCCATTTTCTTAACCAGGGGTGTTAAAATCAGGGCCTTGAGTTCTGCATTATGGCTGTTTATGCAGGTAACCTAGCAGTTACAGCATTGAGCCAGTAACCGAAATGTAGCTGGTTCAAATACTCAAGCCGACAAGGTGAAAAATCTGTCTGTGCCCTGGAGCAACCCTGTAAAAACAACACATTTCACTGTACCTATCCGGTGTATGTAAGATACATTTGTATTGATTGATGCCATTGATTGGCTAGAGGGAGCGTTCTCTTACCTGGGATGCATTCAGTTCGCTTCAACATTTACTACATTGTGTGACGGTTTGCATGCATTCTTAAAGAGCCTTTGTGGTATGTTTGCTCCCGTTTGGTGGGTGTGGCGAGGTGTGGCCGGATCAATATGGATGTGACCATCTGAAATCCCAAAACTCGTGCAGCACCCCATTCATAATCGCCCTCTGGGCCACCATAATCACAAAGCTTTTCAACTGGTCTTTCAGTACAGTACAGTACCATTTCCGTTGAATTCAACATTTTACACCGTTTTGTCATAATGAACGCAGCCCTGGTATCCCAGGTCTGAATTAGTCGCTGTTTAGAGGATAGAACAAACAGAAGTAATGTGGACCTGAAGGCCCTGATGTTTAACTTCCTCTCTTTAGCCCTCTTCTATGCACCTTTTTAATACTGGTTAGTCCTGACATTTTATGATTCCTTCTCTCACTTACTGTTCCTTACTTTTCCCCAGTTAATGAAAGAATTCCCACTGTTGGGAATGTTGAATATACATGAAAATCTCCTAGAGGCATTACTGGAGCTGCAGGCTTACGCTGACGTACAAGCAGTCCTTGCCAAATATGACGGTAAGCTATATGGCATGTAGCAGATGCTTTTATCCAAGGCGACAGTAATGAGTGTGTACATTTTCATATTAGTGGGCCCAGCGTTAATCAAACCCATAATCCTGGCGTTGAAAGCCCCATGCTACCAACTGATTCACGTTGGACCACATGTGAAAAACAGGGTTCAAGCTAACAAACTACAATAACTTTGAACCAATCCTCTGTGTTCACGATTTCCAGACTCCTAGTTTGAGCTTAAAGTGAAATAACCGTCATGTGTTCTCGTTGTAGACATCAGCTTGCCAAAGTCAGCTACTATATGCTACACGTCTGCACTGCTGAAAGCACGGGCTGTATCGGAGAAGTAAGTGTCCCCTTGGGGGAAATTTTGATTTTAAAGATCCGTTTGTAACCATTATTGTACCATTTTTATAAGACATACAAAAACAGTATATTGCATGATCTATACTTGACAAAGATGCATCTGTTTTTATAGGTCAGACAAGTAGCACAGGGGAATTCTGTCTACTAACAATCAATACTTTTTTTGTGGGACGTCCAACTCTTTTTGTGACTGGAGTACAGGAGACCCCCCCCCCCCCCCACACTTGAAGCTGTCTTCCTGACTTCTGTCTTAACACAGGTGTGTCTTTCTCTCTGTCTCTCTCTCTCTCTCTCCATCCGTCCCAGGTTTTCTCCTGAGGCAGCGTCCCGGCGGGGCCTGAGCACTGCGGAGATGAACGCTGTGGAGGCTATACACAGAGCTGTGGAGTTCAACCCACATGTGCCAAAGGTCAGTCGAGACCTTCAGCCACAGATCTAGGATAAGCTTACGCTATCCAAATCCTAACCTTAATCATTAATTGCAAGAAAGGTACATATCTAGAATCAGCTTAGCGTACCCTATCCAAGTCCTAACCTGAACAATTAGTGGGGGAAATGACAACTGATATGACTTTCTATGTTTTTTCCATTAGCTTTATTTGAGCAAATTCTGTCATATTTTACAAACACAGGTGATGGCTATTTAGTTATTTTGCTGTACTCCATTCTCTTCTGGGGTGATGGCAGCAGAGAGCATCAACATCTCTATCAGAAGTGTGCTGACTTTAGTACTTGTAATGACATAGGATAGCCAGCAGGTGTCAGTATTGTACTGCATCGTAAATGTAGCTGCTGTCGTTAGGACTGGACCTGTGAGCCACTTCTACTCACTCTCTGTAGCACAGTAGAACATGGTGCCCTGCACTTAGTGGATTTTTCCAAAGGTGAAACTATTAACCTAATTATTATTCCATTAGCTATCTATCAGTTGACTATGAGTTCCTGGTGAGATCTGGATCGTGTTCAGTAGGGCATACTGTAGAAAAATCTTTTGCAACAGAAAATACAAATCTGTATTTTTACTGCACAAGATCAGGTTTTACATCCCCCGTTTCAAAATATTTTCTACCTACTGAAAAAGAACTTGAGGTGTAACCTCGTTGATCATGGACATGACTGGGCTGGGCTCTGGTCTGGGTTACAACAAGGGGCCCTGATGTGTCCCCTGCAGTAGACAGACAGAAACAATTCCTGCACATCTCTTCCCACAGGGATTAGGCTTGGATGTCCTATAGTAAAACACACAATCCCCCCCCCCACACACACACACACACTCTCTCTCTCACACACATTCACATACACACACACGTACACAGAGGTCGCAGTCTCCCTACAGCAAATGTTTGTGTGTGTGTGTGTGTGTGTTGCGATGTGTGGCAGTCACAGGCAGCGAGGGGGAAACTCAGTGCTTTGATCCAGGCTTTGATGTGAGGGCCCTCATCCTGAGTGTCTCCATGTCCCCCACCCCGCCCCAGGGGCATTGCTGCCCCCCTCTCTGCTCCCTTCTCAGCCCCCCTCTCAGCAACCCTTTGCCCCCTCTCATTCCCCTGCCACGGCGCTGACAAACAGGGCGGGTCAGACTATAAAGTAGTGATCTCAGAGATATTGCACATCTACAGCACCTCTGCTTTCAACTGGTGATACCCTAGACCCTTCAAACTAAACTCTGGACCTTGAAGCCAGTTCCACTGCATTTTGTCATAGTTCCCTTCAAAACAGGGACTGATTTAGACCTGGGACACTAGGTGTGTGCAATGAATTATCAGGTAGAACCAAAAACCAGCAAGCTCCGGACCTCGTAGGGTAGAGTTGAATAGCCCTGCCCTAGACCGTTGAGCTAATAGACTAATATGTTCTCTCCGTCTGTCAATCTCTGTCCCATTGAAGAAGATCTCACGTCTCATAGTAGACAGACAGACAGGAGACACTCCAAACCTTTTAGAATTGTTTAAATCCATCCGATATCGACTGAATTATAGCACATAAAACATTTTACTGGCACTGACACATAATGAATGGAGTTCAGGGGTTTTGGTGGGAATTCAGGTATAACATGTATTGTCATATGTCACTTATTTTCTTAGAATGCACATATATATATATATATATATATATCACACAGTGCCTTCAGAAAGTACTCACACCCCTTGACTTTTTCTAGATTTTGTTGTGATTCAATTTAGATTTCGTGTCACTGGCCTACACCATAATGTCAAAGTGGAATGATGTTTTTAGACATTTTTACAAATTAATAAAAAATGAAAAGCTGAAATGTCTTGAGTCAATTCAACACCTTTTGTTGTGGCAAGCCTAAATCAGTTCAGGAATAAAAATGTGCTTAACAAGCATAATAAGTTGCATGGATAGTGTTTTTAACATATCATTTTTGAATGATTACCTCATCTCTGTACCCCACACACATACAATTATCTGTAAGGTCCCTCAGTCAAGCAGTGAATTTCAAACACATAGACAAGGGAGGTTTTCACAAAGAAGGGCACCTAATGGTAGTTAGATGGGCTAGATGGGTAAGGGGGGAAAAAAGAAGCAGGCATTGAATATCCCTTTGAGAATGGTGAAGTTATTAATTACACTTTGGATGGTGTATCAATACACCCAGTCCCTACAAACATACTGGTGTCCTTCCTTACTCAGTTGCCAGAGAGGAAAGAAATCGCTCATGGCCAGTTGTGATTTTAAACAGTTAGAGTTTTTAATGGTAGTGAAAAAACAGAGTATATATCAACAACATTGTAGTTACTCAACAATACTAACATAAATGCCTGAGTGAAAAGAAGCCTGTACATATAAAATATATTCCAAAACATGCATCCTGTTTGCAATAAGGCACTAAAATAAAATTGTAAAAAATGTGGCAAAGAAATTAACTTTGTTCTGAATACAAACCATTATGTTTATGGAAAATCCAACACACCACATCACTGAGTACCACTTTTCATATTTTTAAGCATGGTGGTGGCTGCATCATGTTATGGGTATGCTTGTCACCGGCAAAGAGTGGAATAGGGAGTTTTTCAGGATTAAAATAAACAGAATAGAGCTAAGCTCAGGCAAAATCCTAGAGGAAAACCTGGTTGTCTGCTTTCTACCAGAGAAGTCAACATTCAGCAGGACAATAACATAAAACACAAGGCCAAATATACACTGGAGTTGCGCTACCAAGACGACATTGAATGTTCCTGATTGGCCTAGTTACAGTTTGGACTTAAATCTGCTTGTAAATCTATGGCAAAGGTGAATCTAACGTATATTGGCTCAATGCTGTGAATACCGATATACATATCTGTATTTCATTTTCAATATAATTGCTAACGTTTCTAAAAACATGTTTTCACTTTGTCATGCGGTATTGTGTGTACATGGATGAGAATTGTTTTTATTTCATCCATTTTGAGTTCAGGCTGTAACACAACAAAATGTGGAATAAGTCATGGGGTATGAATACTTTCTGATGATACTGTACATTTTCTAATGGTATCAGGTATTTTTTTCTTTGGTAAAATAAATCAAATGAGATGCCTCATTTGCATTACTACAATTGGTGTATTTTCATACATGAATACATTAGCATAACGGGATGCAAAAACATGCCCTGTTTACGCCTCCCTGCACTCACCTGTGCTGTCTGGACTGCCTTAATTACGGTTGTTGTCTCTTTCTGTTGCGTAATTCAACAAGTGTGTCAATAGCAGGATATCCTAGATTAGAAATCACCACACTTGGCTCTAGATTACACCTATCTAAACATACTGTACATTGTTTGCGAGAGCAGACATAATATCACTATAATCCAAGTGTTCACTTTTGGTACTTGTTTCATTTTAGCGCATCTAATTTGTAAACATCGGTATTAAATTATTACTTTTTTAAATTCCACCAAAAAAATCAGCACCCATCAAAATAAAGTTATCTTTCTTCTCTTTCTTGTGATGTAAGTATCGAAACGATGCGTTGAATCCCAGATGAAGCTTTAGCGTTATTATAGACGCAACGGAAAGACAACGTATTCCATTGAGTCCATTTCAGCCATTACCAGGGTGTGTTTGACAGGCCATTACAAACATTTCTGCAGTCGTACCTTTTAATGGGAAAAAACAACAGGCACTAGCAAGAGTATGAAACGTTCGCAGGAGTCAAATGAAAGCAATCAATCCAGCGAGATTGAAGTGACAAGTGGATTTTGCACCCCTCAAACACAGGAAATAGATGGATGGAAAAGGCCTATCCTCAGGTGGGTGGCATGCGCCTTGCTACACGCAGACAGACATGACGACTGACTTAACGTGGCGACTTTTAAAGAGTTGTGTCTGTCGGATTGTCCTCAGGAGCGCGGGAGTGAAGCATGTTCTGTCGGCCTCACCGGGTCAAGTCAATTCATTGAGTCCACTAGAGGTTGGGTGCTTTGGTCTTCTTATAGTCAAAGCGTTTGAGATTATGCAGCGGGATTATTTCCTGGTCTAAATGATTTGTGTCAGACTTGTCTTTATTTATTTATTTATTTATCAAGGTGAGTCCCATTGAGATCTTATGAAGATACGGTGTGTATCTCTTTCACAAGGGACCCCTGTCCTTGTCTGTCTAAATGGTCAGTGAGTGCACCTGTAGCCGTAGAGCCCGAGGCATGCCTGGCGTGGGCTGTTTTCTGCCCAGCAGCCAGTGTTCACACACAGATACCAGTTGTTCACTGGACTGGAGCGAGCTGCTCTGGCTCTGTTGTGGGTGGGCTTCCATTCCCAGCAGCTTCCCCGCATTCCCCTGCTTCAATCAACGAGCGAGACCCCCCGATTCCTCCCACCAGCCTCGGCAACGTGACCCCTCAGTCAGTCAGTCCACCAGCCAGCCCCCACCAGGCAGCCTTGGAAGAGTGGTGTAATGAAGGCAAGATTTATGGGCATTCTGGGAGGTCAGGCGTGGGGAGTGTTAGGGCCAGCATCGCAGCAGGCCTGAGGGGATTATATATGGACATCACGCTACATCACATGAGCAGACTGCACTAAATGCTCCACACACCCAGCTGTTTCAGTGCTCAACCTCTTAACCGCTCTGCTCGTTACCCCTCTCCTCGCCACTTTTTTCTTGTCTGTCCCAATCAGTCTCGCTCTCTCTTCTCTCTCTCCCTCTCTCTCTCCAAGGAACAGTAGGAAGGTTGAGGAACCGGACAGAGGGAAGCCTGTATGGCTGGTCAAGTGTTAAGGACACCTGAATGTGTTTTATATTTAGCACACTCCTGCGGTTAACACTTCCTCGCGCATTTGGAGTGTGCTGCTTTGTGCCCAGTAGCCTATGTTGTGGCGATGGCCTCCTCAGCCTTATTCAGAATTCAGGTGGATGGAGGCTTGACTTAGGTGGTAGTAGTAGGTGTGATCCAACACTTCACTGGAGGAGATGGACGGTAGTAAGAAGTGCCTTAGCACAGCTCTAGGGTCAGCTCACCTTCACCAGATCCTAACCTTAATCATTGGAAGGAGCAATACAAAACTGACCTTTTAGATCACTTTCTCGGGTCAATATCATCCTCCTATTCCAGCATCCGTCCAGTTCAGTCCACCGCTACCTTCGGGTGACCTAACATGACAGACGGCCTCAGAGGTCACCTATCCTTCAACAGCACCGTGAGCCAATGAGACGACGGCTAGATGTCGTCGACTTGTTCCATTGTGCTAAATGCCAAAGATTAAAATCTGAGGGAGGCTTATGAGTTATGCTCCGGCTTATGAGTGTTCCAAGATAAAAGAGGAACGTCGATGAAACTTAATCCCTTGATCAAAGAGGCGACTGGTGAAGGGGGGGGGGGGGGGGGGGGGGGGGGTACGGAGGAGGGAGGCAGCGCAGAGGGCCGAGGTGTTACCCACCCTTATGCCAGGGCATGCCAGGAAGGACAGCTGCCCGTCAAATGCTTTGGTAACCATCACCTCTACCCTTATTAAACACACTGGTATACCTGGTTAAAAGTGCTGCTCCTAACAGAATTAAGTATGCTCAGCATCTATATAGCAGGCCTCTCCAACCCTGTTCCTGGAGAGCTACCGTGTAGGTTTTCACTCCAACCCTAATCTAGCACACCTGATTTTAATAATTAGCTGGTTGAAAAGCTGAATCAGGTTAGTGACAACTGGGGTTGGAGCGTAAACCTACAGGAGGGTAGCTCTCCAGGAACAGGGTGGGAGAGCCCTGATCTATACAGTAAGCCCTAAGTGCTGACTGGCATAAAAGTCTCAAATTTGGCGAGGACATGAAAGTCGCACACGCCATTGAACGACTGCAGCTCAAATAAATCACTGCAACGAGGAGTGGAGTGCGCTGAAAACGTCTTTAAAATGTGCTCGACACTCGTTCTCAAAAACGTGAAACTCAGACGGTTATCCAAGCATAACCAATCAGCATCATATTCATGCAGACACACTGTAGCCAGCCAGCTAACACACCAGCTAACTGTCCCTGAGGGAAGAGGAGAGCAGTGCAGAGGGCTGGTCTGCCCCTCGGGCCCTGGGTGCAGCCTCCTGGGCAAGCAGGGCGGCTCTGGGCTGCTTTGCACTGGGCTGGCTGGCTGGCTGAGCCTGTGACCATGGGGGGGGATTAAACAGGATTAGCTTTAGGGTAACCTTCCCAAAGTGTCAGTCTAAGACCCGTAGTCCTGTGAAGCAGGCTGCCTGGGAATCCAGAAGGCCCAACCCCAACGGTCCCTGCTGGCCCCACAGCCCAGGGGACCAGTTCAGAGGGGATTAACGCCACTGCCACGCCGCCACACACACACACACACAGTCCAGACACGGGAGGAAAGTCGGCAGCACCACACAGCATAGTACTGCCTCGGTGGGAGGAAGGGGAGTTTACACTCTGAATCTAACAGTAACAGAGCAGAGAGAGGCTTTAGATTTTCCCCACTTGAACAATTGCAAAACAAGGGCTCTCAACAAATACCTCACGAGGAAAAGTATATTTCAGTCTATCGGTCAGATAGCCTTAGCCTAGGGAATTATTGCTCAACAGGATATGGATGAGGTGCTGACTAATTCCCATTCAAATAAATGAACTACACTGCCCTTGTCTTCCTTGCACTCACATTCACACTTCTCTCTTCTGAACAGCACAAATGTTGCAGATAGCGACTGTTATTGCGAAATGCGGTTGTTTACCTAGCGCTGGTTGTAAGCCACCCTGGATAAGAGCGTCTGCTGTTTAACTATGTCACCGCCTTTGCCTGTAATGTACTGTAACGGCGTTATCTCCTGTCTGCCTCTCTGTCTGTAGTATTTATTAGAGATGAAGAGTCTGATCCTGCCTCCAGAACACATCCTGAAGAGGGGGGACAGCGAGGCGGTGGCCTATGCCTTCTTTCACCTGCAGCACTGGAAGAGGGCCGAGGGAGCCTTAAACCTGCTGCACTGCACCTGGGAAGGCAGTACGTACTGGGACATTGATTGATTGTTTGATTAATTAGTAGGTTGATTAATTCATTAATTGCATTTCTGGCAGTACTCGCATAAAAAAAGAATTGACATTTAAAATCTATGCATGTACATCTTTTGAATCTATTCTCATGCTTGATGTGTTTTTCTGCGTTTCTCTCCTGCCCTTGAAGCTTTTCGGATAATTCCCTACCCTCTAGAGAAGGGTCACCTGTTTTACCCCTACCCTGGGTGCACAGAAACAGCAGATCGGGAACTGCTGCCCTGTAAGTAGTAGGACAAGTCATTACTATACAGTATACTCAATGCAATGGTCAATTCTCTCTACTGCATTGTCGGAACTAGAAGCACAAGCATTTCGCTACACTCGCATTAACATCTGCTAACCATGTGTATGTGACAAATAAAATTTGATTTGATATGAATTCTGATGATAATATGTGCCTTTCTCTCTTCTCCTCTCTCTGCCCCCCCCCCCCCCCCCCCCCCCTCTCATTCTCTTCTGCAGCCTTCCACGAGGTGTCTGTGTACCCAAAGAAAGAGCTTCCCTTCTTCATCCTCTTCACAGCGGGCCTTTGTTCGTTCACCGCCATGCTGGCCATGCTCACACACCAGTTTCCTGAGCTCATGGGCGTCTTTGCCAAAGCAGTAAGTCGTGCAATTGTCTTCCACTGATCGTTTTGGTTGTTGGGGGGTAATATTTACTATGGACCGCTTCACATGGCTTTTCATGTTACATTCACTGAATGAATACTTGATGGTCATTTGGGCTAGCAAAAAACAAGGTTGTCAATATAGAAATGGAATCTGGATGTGGTATTTCTCTGCTTTGTGATCAACTTTCTCAGGAGTTGCAGAGGTGTGGCATTGACATATCCTAGTATAGAAAATACCATGAAACTAGAGTGATTTGCTGATATCGAACTGGATCGGTTTTCAATTTAGAAGCGTTTTAACGGGAACGATTAAATGATTAAGACATGTTGTATGCGTGTTATTATTCTCATGTACTCTGACCCAGTTGACCTCTTGTGTAGTCGCTGCCTCTCATCTCTGTCGACGACGAGGCTCATGGGATGCCTGGGTCTGATTTGTAAGAGGCTCCTGTGTCTTTCACTGCACGGCGCTAGAGCAATACAGCCAGAATCTCTTAGGATTTAATATTGTATTATTTAATAGAGTTGTTTTTATCCTCAAGGTGTGAGACTGAAATATAGCTTAACCATATCCTGTTGTCTAAGTAGATTCCTAGAGTACTGTATGACTTGGTGCAAAAGCAGCATCTCCAACTAAGCCCTGTCCCAGCCAGGTAGTTAGTAGTTCACTCATGTATTGGATAGCAGGACTTGAAGATCATCCACAGAGCAACAGCTAAGAGGGCCACTCTAGTGATTAGTTCAGACTAGATAAGTGACGTGGGCATTTCTCAACCAGAGCAGGCTAGTCTTGCGTTGTCACACTTCCCCAGTTCCAAGTCTCTTGAGAATGCCGGAAATGTAGGTTGAGAACAAGCGAACAACACCTTCGCTCAGCAGCACTGTACTTGGCTACTATAGGAGACCTGAAGAGGAAGCTTGCTTTGATGATGCTGGTTTTCCACAGAGCCGCACCCTGTCAGGAGGGTCTCCAGGGAATGTGGAGGTTAAGGTTTAGGATGATAGAGTGTGCCTGTCACTACCAGAACAGGTTAACACCTCCACTCAGTCCTTCTCAAAGGGCTGTTTTCCAGCCCGGGCTCAGTTGCCTAATGCACCGTGCCTGTTAAACATCAAAAGTAAAGAACTGCAGTCCAATTTCCCCCATAGCCCATTTCACAGAGCCCCTTTTCCCGCACATTATGGGAATATATGGGGGCCGAAAGGGCGTAAGCCAGCAGCTGATAACACAATTCGACATAGGCTTACAGAATGCGCATTAGTTCCAGGGTTTAAGCATTGGGTTTGATGTATGTGATTTAGTCCCTTGTTTATTTATAAGACAGTGTGGCAGACTGTCAGTGTTTCTGTTTTTAGCTTGTTTGGCTAGGCCCTCTCTCACGCTAATCCTCTGTTTACGGTGGCCCTGTTTATTAGCTCTCACTTTACACAGCAGAGCAGGGCCATTAGCCTGGGCAAAAACAAGTCCGCAGAGTACGCATCGCACTCACACTTTTGTTATGAGAAAGACTGCCTCTAGATAACACTTTTACAGCGCAGTGGAGAGCCTGGTTTGTGTAAGGGACAGATAGAGGCACTACATGAAAGCCTCGGAGGCTGGAGGGAGGGGAACTGCCCAGGCCCACACCGTTCTCTGAGGAAAAACAGAGATTTCTGCTGAAGAGGATAAAAATCCCCGGCCTGAAACAGGACAGTGGGGTGAACCCAACCCCCCCCCCACGCTTCCTCTTATCTACTCCTAGCCCCACTACATGGCAGCCATGTCTGTCCTCAACCAGCTTTTATTAGGTTACCTATTCTGTGGCTCATTGGTGGCAGTTGGTCAGTAGAGCTAGGCCTAACCTAATTCAAAGTGTGCTTTGTAACTCACTCCATCTTATGGAGGATGGATGTTGTTTTCAAAGTCTTCAGAAGAAGGTGACCGAGTGGTATGACGAGAGAGTTTATTTTTATATACACTGCATGGCCATAAGGATGTGAACACCTGCTCGTCAAACATCTCATTCCAAAATCATGGGCCTTAATATGGAGTTGGTCAGGGCTCTGTGCAGGCCAGTCATGTTATTCCACAGGGATCTCAACAAACCATTTCTGTATGGACCTCCCTTTATGCACCGGGGCATTGTCACGCTGAAACAGGAAAGGGCCTTCCCCAAACTGTTGCCACAAAGTTGGAATGTCATTGTATGCTGTAGCATTAAGGGGCCTAGTCTGAACCATGAAAAACAGCCCCAGACCATTATTCCTCCTCCACCAAACTTTACAGTTGGCACTATGCATTGGGGCAGGTAGCGTTCTCCTGGCATCCGCCAAACCCAGATTTGTCCGTCGGACTGCAAGATGGTGAAGTGTGATTCATCACTCCAGAGAACGCGTATCCACTGCTCCAGAGTCCAATGGCGACGAACTTTACACCACTCCAGCCAACGCTTGGCATTGCACGTGGTGATCTTAGGCTTGTGTGCGGCTGCTCGGCCACGGAAACCCATTTCATGAAGTTCCTGACAACAGTTCTTGTGCTGAAGTTGGTTCCAGAGACCGTTTGGAACTCGGTAGTGAGTGTTGCAACCGAGGACAGGCGATTTCTACGCGCTACACGCTTCAGCACTCGACGCTCCCGTTCTGTGAGCTTGTGTGGTCTACCACTTTGCGGCTGAACCGTTGTTGCTCCTATACATTTCCACTTCACAATAACAGCACTAACAGGACAGAAATGTGACGAATTGATTTGTTGGAAAGGTGGCATCCTATGACGGTACCACGTTGAACGTCACTAAGCACTTCAGTAAGGCCATTCTACTGCCAATGTTTGTCTATGGAGATTACATGGCTGTGTGCTCAATTGTATACACCTGTCAGCAACTGGTGTGGCTGAAACAGCCAGATCCACTAATTTGAAGGCGTATCCACATACTCTTGTATATATAGTGTATCTTATTTGACTGGGTGTTTTTAAACACTGACACATCTGACTCATGGTCACTGCACACTGTTTGGTCTGGGTGGACGTGTCTGGAGACTTGTGATTATTGAAATGTTTACCTCAAGGCTTGTTTTTCTAAACACAAGCAAATAGTTGGACAAAATACCTTTCAACAAAATAATGTGTGAAGACCACACTCAATAACCTTCCACTTTTGCAGACGTGAATTTGGAAAAACCTCGATCAATTGGGCTAATATCTTAACGTGAAGTATGTTTTCAAAATATTTTTCCAGTCCTGTTGTTGTACTAGGCATGAGGACTAGCCTATGTCTATCACGTTGGGCAGTGGCATTGCCGTCGGTTTGAGGCTAAATGCATTGGGGGAGAGAGACCCATGGCATTGCATGCTTAAGCTTTGGCTGTGGTTCCAGATACTAGAGCAATGCTGTGGCCTTGCTTCCCCTATCCTGTCACAGCCATCTGTTCACCTCGCAAACGTATTGCTTCATAAACACATGAAAGTGTTGTTTATGGTGGATTTAACTATTGGGGTTGAAACATTTTTCAGATATGCGATCGTGGGCCAAGTTCAATTGGTTAAGCTGGAGATAGAGGCCTCGACAAGGGTTATGGGTCTCCTCTCTCCTTGCTTATTTGTTTTGGGAGAGCGTTTTATAGAATTAGACCTCGGATCCCTAGGGTGTAGTAGTGATGCAAGCTCTGGTATTCAACCCTAGATGAAGGGTACATTCTAACATGCCCCGTCAATACAACTCGCCAGGCCAGTGCTTGTCATCTCAATTTGATTTCACCATACTCTCTCTTTTTTTCCACAGCAGTCTGTGTAGTTTGTTGAATAGCAGTTGTCAAAATTCAAAATAAAGTGTGTTCATTTCCGTTCATCAGTTATATCGTGTTGGGGTAGCCACCCCCAGTAGGTCAATGCCACGTCATAGCACTGTAAGAAATATAGTTATAGCACATGTGCAATTGTGTTATTGTTGTGCCTGAGCTTGTAAAGATATACATGTACAAAGATAGAGGTGTGTGGTATGAATTGGGATGGTGTAGGCCCCTCAAACTGAACTCTAGACCTCAAAGCCAGTTCCACTGCATTTTTTTTGCATTATCCCCCTCTAATCAGGGACTGGTTTTAGACCTGGGACACCAGGTGTGTGCAATTAATGATCAGGTAGTACAGAAAACCAGCCGTCTCCGGACGTCATAGGGTTGGAGTTGAGTACCCACTGTGTAGGCTATTGAAAGCAGTGTATTGAAATATCTTTGTTTCGTTCCTCAGTTCTTCAGCACTCTATTCGCACCCCTGGGTTTCTTCGCTGACAAGATGGAGAGCTTCATGCCGTCCAGTTTTTGGCATCAGCTGACTCGAATCTGACCCCATCACACACACGCACGCACGCACCACATACACAAACACACTCCTCAGACACCAACACTCCAAAACTATAGACAGAAATGTTTGCTCTCCTGTCTTCAGCATTTACACACACTTTGGTAATGATTCTGTTGGCCAAGTCTTGTATCATGAGACAGATATTTTTTAAAGTAAACGTTTACCAGATATTCACACAGTCATTTATTTATTATTGTTATTATTATTATTATATGAACTTGAAGTTACGTTGAGTAACACAGAATGGTAAATTGAGAGTATTTCAACCCACAGTTTACTCCCAAGTCTGACCTCGAAATTGGGCCATTCTCTCATAGATGAAGTGCCGAAACAATAAATGAATGATTCTAAATGAGCACACGATTCTTTTTCTTTTGAAGTGCAGTGATGGTTCACGTTTCATCATTCTGAAAGCTTAACACTACAGTTCCTACTCTGTTCTATTTGCTGTCGATAATATCTGGCCAAATGTATTGCCTGTGTTAGCTGGTGCAACCGGAGCGAGATAGAGGTAAAGGCCTGTTTTCCAGGATCACAGTTATGCACAGACAAATTTCTGTTCACTAGAACAAAGTATGTGTGTCAAAGGAGTACATGCCAGTTCAGATAGGTACAAAAAAAATGTGCATAACCTTTATGGTACATTGTCTTCCTATGGGGTGGAGTTTGTGAGACCGTCTAAAAATAAATCCTTGATTTACTGCCTCACCCTGTCTGTAGTGTATACAACGCCTGCAACGTTTTGCCAGTTGTTGCTACGGCATGCCACCTCAGTATTATATCACTCTAGCCCCTCAGACGTAGCATGAAAATGTAAATGGGATATTGACTGGTCATGGCATCACTCACAGCCAATTACATAATGGAAAGCTGCATTTCTAGTTTCTCCTCTATGAGTTGGAGGCAACTCGTATTGCTCAGGTGTTATGGGCAGTGTTTAACTTGGGCAGGAGCTCGCCGGAGTTGGGCACCGGCATGTTCTACTGCTTGAGCTCCTGTTCCTCTTGTAAAATATTAGCTCAAAAGTATTGTGGAGCTCCTGCACCAAAATATAAACAGTACCGGCACCCAACATGAGTACCGGCACCTATTTCAATCCAAGTCAAGCACTGGTTATGGGGCAATAGCAATCACAACAGGACACTATTTGTTTGAAGTACTGTATGATCTCACTTTATCCTCATCAGCAAATACTCTGAACCATGATCTAAGACTAGTCAATAGCCAATATTTTGTGGCAGGACTTGAATAGCATGAAGTGCCTCACTGGCTCAACAGACAGATTGGAAATAATCGGCTTGATGAAATTGAAAGACGTTGCCCACGATACTGCCAGATATTTATTTATTGTGTTGATGAACCAACGTTGCGGGCATACAGTGCCTTATTCACCGTAGAAGACCAGTGGTTTCAGAACATGCTCATTCATTTGCTAATTCCTTCAACTGTATTATATGTTTGAGTATACATGAACCCAATTATGAGTCAAGACAGCAGTGAGAGCTGACCGTTTATTGGTTGCTGGTGGTGCATTGGCATCACGGTCAATTATCACACATTGCTTGAACAGCACTAATAATTGGTTTGCTTACATTCAACTTGTGTCAAAGCCATCAGCCTTCCTGTCTGGCTATACTGTGCACTATCTGGGTGTACTTACTGTCCACTATTTTAATTCCATACTCTTGGGTGATATTTGAGTAACATGATGAAATGCTGAAGACAGAAGTAATCATATTTGACCTAACTACCACATGAGTTGGATAGCTCACAACAAATTGGTTATTGAATGTAATTTGAATGTGTTTGTGTTTGAATTTTTGTTGTACATTGTGAACAAATAAATCAATAATTAATAAAAACGATTCAAGATGGAATTTGTTTTTATGATTATGTCTTGGGAATTTGGTCCTAGGAGGCTCAATGGTTTACCTAGACAGAGAACATACATGTTAAACAAGTCCAGACTACCTGGGTCTTTCTATAACGGGGCCAATGTGTGGCATCAAGGTCCCATTTTCTGAAAGGTTTGATATACATTTAAATGTGATATTCTTGCAGCTTCTCTTGTGTAGTTACAGGAGTACGAGTCTAGATAGACACAATGAGATCGTGACTCCTAGCAGCAACAAAGCATCTACATGTCGTGCAAAATGTCATATGAAACATGGACACTGCATGTTTCTTTGTCATGTCTACTAGCTAGGTCTGTTTGTGCTTTAGACAACTTTTATAGCCAACCTTCCAGGAGAATGAAAAGGATAAACAGCTTTTCTATAGTTTTTAATAGTTGATGTATTATATTATTGAATTAAATTATTATAATGGGTTCTGTCAACATAATCATTGGCAATAATAATAATAACCAATGATAAAATCATTATCACTAAACTCTTCAAGCTGAGTGTGTGTGTTTAAAACTAGACATCGCATTCTTAGACATCACCCTAGACCCACTCCAATAAGCATACCACCCCAACAGATCTACAGATGGCGCAATCTCAATTACACTCCACACTGCCCTTTCCTACCTGGATAAAAGGAATACCAACACCACCATTCAAAAGTTTGGGGTCACTTAGAAATGTCCTTGTTTTTTGTCCCTTTAAAATACAGTGTAGACAATGTTGTAAATGACTATTGTAGCTGGAAACGGATGATTTTGAATGGAATATCTACATAGGCATACAGAGGCCCATTATCAACAACCATCACTCCTGTGTTCCAATGGCACGTTGTGTTAGCTAATCCAAGTTTATCCGAGAAGGCCAACATCCCGGAGTCGCCTCTTCACTATTGACGTTGAGACTGGTGTTTTGCGGGTACTATTTAATGATGCTGCCAGTTTAGAACTTGTGAGGCATCTCTTTCTCAAACTCGACACTCTAATGTACTTGTCCTCTTGCTCAGTTGTGCACCGGGGCCACCCACTCCTCTTTCTCTTCTGGTTAGAGCCAGTTTGTGCTGTTCTGTGAAGGGAGCAGTACACAGCGTTGTACGAGATCTTCAGTTTCTTGGCAATTTCTCGCATGGAATAGCCTTCATTTTACAGAATAAGAATAGACTGACAAGTTTCAGAAGAAAGGTCTTTGTTTCTGGCCATTTTGAGCCTGTAATCGAACACACAAATGCTGACGCTCCAGATACTCAACTAGTATAAAGAAGGCCAGTTTAATTGCTTCTTTAATCAGAACAACAGTTTTCAGCTGTGCTAACATAATTGCAAAAGGAATTTCTAATGATCAATTAGCCTTTTAAAAATGATAAACTTGGATTAGCTAACACAATGTGTTATTGGAACACAGGTTGCTGATAATGTGCCTCTGTACGCCTATGTAAAGTAGTTACTCCATAAAAAATCTGCCGTTTCCAGCTACAATAGTCCTTTACAACATTAACAATGTCTACACTGTATTTCTGATCAATTTGATGTTATTTTAATGGACAAAAAAATTGCTTTTCTTTCAAAAACAAGGACATTTCTAAGTGACCCCAAACTTTTGAACGGTAGTGTATGTGAGAATGCTGTTCATTGACTACAGCTCAGCGTTCAGCACCATAGTGCCTTCCAAGCTCATCACTAAGCTAATGTCCCTGGGACTGAACACCTACCTCTGCAACTGGATCCTGGACTTCCTGACTGAACGCCCCAGGTGGTGAGCGTAGGCAACACATCTGCCACGCTGATCCTCAACATGGGGACCCCTCAGGGGTGCATGCTTAGTCCCACTGTACGCTCTATTTACCCACTGCATGGCCAAACATGACTCCAACACCATCATTAAGTTTGCTGACAACACAGCGGTGGTAGACCAGATCACAGAAAACGATGAGACAGCCTATAGGGAGGAGGTCAGAGAACTGGGACTGTGGTGCCAGGACAACAACCTCTCCCTCAACGTGAGCAAGACAAAGGAGATGATCGTGGACTACAGGAAAAGGAGGGCTGAGCAAGCCCCCATTTACATCGACGGGGCTGTAGTGGATCAGGTCGAGAGCTTCAAGTTCCTTGGTGTCCACATCACCAACAAACTATCATGGTCCAAACACACCAAGAATGTTGTGAAGAGGGCACGACAATGCCTTTTCCGCCTCAGGAGACTGAAAAGACTTGGCATGGGTCCCCAGATCCTCAAAAAGTTATACAGCTGCACCATCGAGCGCATCCTGACCGGTTGCATCGCTGCCTGGTATGGCAGCTACTTGGCATCCGACCGTAAGGTGCTACAGAGGGTAGTGCGTACGGCCCAGTACATCACTGGGGCCAAGCTTCCTGCCATCCAGGACCTATATACTGTACTAGGCAGTGTCAGAGGAAGGCCCAAAAATGTGTCAAAAACTCCAGTCACCCAAGTCATAGACTGTTCTCTCTGCTACTGCATGGCAAGTGGTACCGGAGCGCCAAGTCTAGGTCCAAAAGGCTCCTTAACAGCTTCTACCCCCAAGCCATAAGACTGCTGAACAATTATTTTGCTGAACTATTTGCATTGACCCACCCCCCTTTGTTTTACACTGCTGCAACTCGCTGTTTATTATCTATTCATAGTCACTTTACCCCTACCTACATGTACATATTATCTCGAATAATCTGTACCCCCACAAATTGACTCGGTTGGTACCCCCTGTATATAACCTCATTATTGTTATTTTATTGTTACTTTTTTAATTTGTAACTTTAGTTTATTTAGTAATATTTTCTTAAAACTGCATTGTTAGGTTAAGGGCTTGTAAGTAAGCATTTCACGGTATTCTCTGCATGTGTCAAATAACATTTGATTTGATTCTTGCTTCCTCTGTCCTTGTTTCCTCCGCTCCTTGCCTCTCCTTGAAAGTGCATTGGTGCCCGAGGGGAGGAACCTTTCCTCCTCTCCTCCAATGTGTTTTGAGAAGGAGGTGAGGAATGGAGTATGCAAGGGAAGAATCTCAATTGCATTTCCTTCATTCTTCACATCCGCTCTCTTCGCCGCCTCCTCAAAACCCATTGGATAAGAAGGTGAGAGGGGAGGGAACGCTGACATTCTCATCCAATGGGTTTTGAGAAGGATACGAGGAGAGAGCACGCAACGAATCAAGAAAATGCAATTGATTTTTTCTCCCAAGGACGGGTGAAGCAAGTACTTGACAGCTATTAACATTTTTTGACAGTGCCAGACTGACTGATTTACTGAGCTACCATAATACCCATGGCCTTTCCAGAAACAACCCCTAGTCTCTACTGCCAAGAGTATAGGCACTTGTGGAGATCTTAGAGGGATTGATGGGTGGTGACATGGTGAGAGCTCCACCTTGCTCTCTGATAGGCTTGGTTGAATTGTGGCGGTATTGCTTACACCTGTCCAATTCTCTCAGATCTCCACAAGTGTCTAGGGGTAGGAGCTACAGTAGGGGTGTCACGGATAGCTAGGAGTGGTGGGTGTGGAGTCAGGCGCAGAGAGCAATGCTTCCAATGCATACGTTTATTAAGCTGGATCTAGCCAACAAAACAGGCAAAAATACCAATAAACAGGTCTGTCCCCAAAACCAGAGAAAATAACAGACAGCAAACAATCTCACCACTGACAGTGAGAATAAGCCCGCACAAAAGCAGGCGGGCCCTGGAAGTTTAAATAGGCCAATAATTAACAACAAATAAGTAACAGGTGAAAGCAATCAAGACAAAACTAACATAAAAGAAAAAGGAATCGGTGCCAGCTAGTAGACTGGTGACGACGACCGCCGCCGGAACAAGGTGGAAGTCGTGACAAGGGGCTGCTTCTGGACAGGACCGCAAACCTCTTCAGGTGTGTGGTTGACCGACAGCACGACACTTGAGGCGTTGGTTGGATGTTTAATTCCATTGCTATACACACAGAGATTTGCACAGGTGTAAGCTGGACACATCCACGGCACCCTATCAGGCTTATCAGACAGGTCTGGGTAGGTGAAGACCTGCTGTAAACAGTCAAAGGATATATTTACATGTCTACTATTCATACCCTTGCTTCATTCCAGCTAATTAGATGTGAAACCGCTGACTAACTATAGCTGGGGCATACACCTGTGCAAGTATGTATACGTACATGTACATACTACCTCAATCAGCCTGACTAACCGGTGCCTGTATATAGCCTCGCTACTGTATATCGCCTCGCTACTGTTATTTTTCACTGTCTTTTTTACTGTTGTTTTTATTTCTTAACTTATCTATTGTTCACCTAATAGCTTTTTTTTTTACTTAGAAATTACACTGTTGGTTAGAGCCTGTAAGGAAGCATTTCACTGTAAAAAAGTTCAGTAGGAAAAAAGTCAGTTCTGAGTTTGAAGCCTCAGTCACTGTCAGAGCCAGAGCCGTGGTATGAGGCCTCGTTGGCAGAGCCCCCTGGTTCTGATCCGTTGTCGGAGCGGCGTCAGTGCAGCGTATACCTGTTGTATTCGGCGCACATGACAAATAAACTTTGATTTGATATGATTTGTTCTCTAGTCTATCAATAGATACTGTTGTTTTGGCGGTATTGCATTATTTAATAAGATTACCAATGGTTAGCTAGGTAGCTAGGATATATCAGTGAGCTAACCATTTGCATGAACAAGAGTTCATTAATAAGTCAATACACACTAAATACTATGCATAAATTGAGAAGTTTCACCTTATCTTGGCACTGTGGAATATTATGGGCAGCTATGTATTAATCAATGAATGACTTGGATTCATAGGATGGAGTTAGAATGGTGACCTCCTGCTTTGAAAGGACAGGAAGAGTTGGCTGTGCACTTGGCCAGGCATTCCTCATTTAACCCCAGCCACATTTGAACATTGAAATATAAAGTTGTGTTTTGGTTTTAGATGCAAAAACGGAAAAAAACAAGCCATTTTTTTTCTATTAAAAAACTCATAAATAAGCCGTTATCATGTTCCCGATTGCTCTGTCCACCAAGTAGGCTAATTATCTTGACCACTGCAACAACATAGTCACCAAAATGTTCTGTCAATCCTCGAGATCAACATTAATTCCCGCACTTTGGCCACTTTGGCTGTTGTTAAATTGCACGCAGTATCACACAAGCTCTTTATCACAGAAAAATCCTTTCCCGAATCAGCTGATGTTGTGCAATAATGTCTCCATGGAACTAAACAGCTAGACATCAAACTTGTATCAAACAACTATTACGCATAATTATTGAAGAACCCCATTTAATGACAGTATCAATATTAAAGTTACTCTTTCTGTTTGAAGCATTGGACTTTGCGTTATTTTGGATATATGTGCCAATGAAAGCTGTTTTCACACGGTAACACAAATGTTAGGAGGTTACAGTACACTTCCGAGATCTCCATACTAAAAAAAAAGAGCCTGACAGCAATATTCAGGAATTTCACAGGGCCAAAGTCAATGTGTAATTCAATTGTTAAATGCTTAGTATATGATATAACAATAAACAATGGTATCATAAATCTAAGGAAAGAAAGGTAGTGTTTTATATCACATGATTTTTGCCAAATCTGTGAAGACTCCAAGCATGAACTGGAAACACTTATCTCCCTCACTAGCTTTAAGCACCAGCTGTCAGAGCAGCTCACAGATTACTGCACCTGTACATAGCCCATCTATAATTTAGCCCACACAACTACCTCTCCCCCTACTGTATTTATTTATTTATTTTGCTCCTTTGCACCCCATTATTTCTATCTCTACTTTGCACATTCTTCCACTGCAAATCTACAATTCCAGTGTTTTACTTGCTATATTGTATTTACTTCGCCACCATGGCCTTTTTTTGCCTTTACCTCCCTTATCTCACCTCATTTGCTCACATTGTATATAGACTTATTTTTCTACTGTATTATTGACCGTATGTTTGTTTTACTCCATGTGTAACTCTGTGTTGTTGTATGTGTCGAACTGCTTTGCTTTATCTTGGCCAGGTCGCAATTGTAAATGAGAACTTGTTCTCAACTTGCCTACCTGGTTAAATAAAGGTGAAAAAATAAATAAAAAAATGAGAAAGGGATTAAACAACAAAGTTTTGATCCAACTCATTAATTATATTGAATGCATCAACAGTACCAGTCAAACGTTTAGACACACCTACTTATTCAAGTGTTTTTCTTTATTTTTACTATTTTCTACATTGTAGAATAATAGTGATGCTATCAAAACTATGAAATAACACATATGGAATCATGTAGTAACCAAAAAAGTGTTCAACAAATCAAAATAGATTTTAGATTCTTCAAAGTAGCCACCCTTGGTGACAGCTTTGCACACTCTTGGCATTCTCTCAACCAGCTTCACCTGGAACAGTTTTGAAGGAGTTCCCACATATGCTGAGCACTTGTTGGCTGCGTTTCCTTCACTCTGCTGTCCAACTCATCCCAAACCATCTCAATTGGGTTGAGGTCGGGTGATTGTGAAGGCCAGGTCATCTGATGCAGCACTCCATCACTCTCCTCCTTGGTTAAATAGTCCTTACACAGCCTGGAGGTTTGTTGGGTCATTGGCCTGTTGAAAAACATGATAGTCCCACTAAGCGCAAACCAGATGGGATGGCGTATCACTGCAGAATGCTCTGGTAGCCATTCTGGTTAAGTGTGCCTTGAATTCTAAATAAATCACTGACAGTGTCACCAGCAAAGCACTATCACACCTCCTCCTCCATGCTTCACGCTGGGAACCACACCTACTCTACGTGAACGGATGACAGATTTACACCGGTCTAATGTCCATTGCTCTGAACAGATGATGTTGAGATGTGTCTGTTACTTGAACTGGGCTGCAATTTCTGAGGCTGGTAACTCTAATGAACTTATCCTCTGCAGCAGAGGTAACTCTGGGTCTTCCTTTCCTGTGGCGGTCCTCATGAGAGCTAGTTTCATCATAGCGCTTGATGTTTTCTGCGACTGCACTTGAAGAAACTTTCAAAGTACTTGAAGTTTTCCGGATTGACTGACCATGTCTTAAAGTAATGATGGACTGTTGTTTCTCTTTACTTATTTGAGCTGTTCTTGCCATAATATGGACGTGGTATTTTACCAAATCTTCTGTATACCACCCCTACCTTGTCACAACACAATGGGTTAGCTCAAACGCATTAAGGAAAGAAATGCCACAAATTAACTTTTAACAAGGCACACCTGTTAATTGAAATGCATTCCAGGTGGTTACCTCATGAAGCTGGTTGAGAGAATGCCAAGAGTGTGCAAAGCTGTCATCAAGGCAAAGGGTGGCTACTTTGAAGAATCTTAAATATAAAATATATTTTGATTTGTTTCACACCATTTTGGCTACTACATGATTCCATATGTGTTATTTCATAGTTTTGATGTGTTCACTATTATTCTACAATGAAGAAAATAGTAAAAATAAAGAAAAACCCTTGAATGAGTAGATGTGTCCAAACTTTTGACTGATACTGTATGTTCCCCTTTTATATCATAATGTATTCACATGAGAAAAAAAATCTAATAATTATTAATGCCTTTGTAATAGCTCCAGAAATGCTCACTGGTACGTACCCTAGTTTATAGAGAGACCCACCTATATTATATGCCCTAACTCTTTCGCTGTTTTTGGTTGTTGGATGCGAACCAGCTTTGACATTATGGCCCACTCAATGTTCCCTTTCCCCAACACTGTGAAAGAGAGAGTCCATTTCCTAACACTAGACTAGGGGTTGTTCAACTGTTATATTTACATTTATACGTGCAATTTGAGGCTGAGGAAGTTGGCCACTTATTGAAGTTGTATTAGCTCCAGGGGTTTGTGAAAGTTACTAATGACGATGTTTGTGTTTGAACCAACAAACTGCTGGTGAACGTTCCTCAGACTCAGGGGCAATGACAACAACAGCAGGGACAAAACACTCTCATCGGTCCCACTATGAAGATACACTAACAGCCACTTTGTCTTTGTCAGGAGAGATACACAGAGACTTATAGAGAGTGATTCCCATAACTCATTGGGCTGGAGCATGGTGCTTGGGTTAGGGTTAGTGCTTGCAACACAAAAGTGGTGGGGTTTGAAACAACCCTTATCCCCTAGGTACTTGTGTAGTTCTGAAAGGATTGGATAAGCATTACGGGCAAAATCCAACTTCACACTACATACCCCCAGATGGCAGTAGCTACAGTATACTCTCAAAGCTACACTGAGAGAATTTCCTTTTTAGAGCAGGGGTTGGAACAGATTAAGGAGAAGTTTATCTATATTTCCATGTTTTACACATGTATTTTCATCAACATTTATAATGAGTATTTCTGTAAATTCATGTGGCTCTCTGCAAATTCACTGCATGTTTTGGAACTACTGAACGTAACACGCCAATGTAAAATGAGATTTCTGGATATAAATATGAACTTTACCGAACAAAAGATACATGTATTGTGTAACATGAAGTCATATGAGTGTCATCTGATGAAGATCATCAAAGGTTAGTGATTCATTTTATCTCTATTTGTGCTTTTTGTGACTCCTCTCTTTGGTGGGAAAATGGCTGGGGTTTTCTGTGACTTGGTGGTGACCTAACATAATCATTTGTGGAGCTTTCGCTGTAAAGCATTTTTTAAATCAGACACTGTGGCTGGATTAACGAGAATTTTATCTTTAAAATGGTGCCTAATACTTGTATGTTTGAGAAATTTGATTTATGATATTTCTGTTAATTTGTATTTGGCGCCCTGCAATTTCATTGGCTGTTGGCGAGCGGAACCCCAGTCCTAGACAGGTTAAGAGGTTTCAAATGGAACAGAAAGGAACGATATAAACCATTACATTTTTGGGGTTCAAACCTGTTCAGAACTTTAATAATCTGTTAATAAAGTTCTGAATCTTAAATATATATATTTTTTACATTTAGCTCAACATTAAATTGCTTCACCAATCAATATGGATAAAGTAGCTTGCTATGGAGCGGGCAAGCTATTTACATGCATTAGACAAATGAGTGTAAGGCGCAAGGTGCGACTGAAATTTTGTGAGTGGGGCAGAGAGCAATAGAGGGTGGAGGAGGCTTGGCTTGAAGCACTGGGCATCTTGTTGTTATGACATTCGTTATCTGAATCAGGCCCACAGAATTATACCTACAGAGGAGCGGCTTCTGTGAAGGAACTTTGAATGTCTTTGAACTTCAGAGAGTTGGCTTAACGTTGGACCAACTAGCTAGCTAACAAGCTTGTGTGTGCAAAGCGACACCAGAATTAAAATAAAAACACGTCTTACCTTTTTGAAGTTAATAAATCCAATGTGAAACATGCTGCCTATAGTATCCTTAACTAGCATTGAAACGGTTAATCCATTTTTCTATAATTACAAATCTCTCTCCCTAATTTCTGAATCACGCTTGTAACGTCAGTAGGCTGCTAGACTTTGCTTCGGAGGGGGAAAGGGCAGGTAGCCTACACACACACTGGATAAGATTTTCAGCTGGCTGGCAGGCAGACGCAGGAATACGTTTCAGAGTGAGGGCTTTGCATAGGCACTTGGTTGCGTTTTTTGTGGGACTGGAAAAAAATGCCTAGAATATAAAATAACATTAACCAGTTTCTGTTCTTTTAAAATAAAGGTTCTGTTCCGGAACAGTATAGATCACTTTCGTTCTCATTTCTGATTCTGTTCATCGGGAAAATTGTTATTTTTCTGTTCTGTTCCCTGAACCGGTTTCAACCCCTGGTTTGGAGTTGATTCTCTCGGGTTGGCCCTCATTCTTCTGGTTGGGACCCCTGATAACATATATAGAAATGATCGTTTGGTGTGTTCCTGCACTTGAAGACTGAATAGAGTGATGTGGGACACAAGTCCCTTTGATACATCCTTTTGATGTATTGTATATACTTGGTGTCACCTCAACTAAACCAAACAACACTGGAGCTGGCTGGCCTAGATGGTCAACGCTGGTGGTCAGAGGTCAGAAGCTGGAGAGGAGAGGGTAAGCTGTCTACCTCGGGGGAGACAAACTAGGGCATATAGGCATAGCCACAAGCCTGGTCCCTGGTCTAAGTGCTTTAGCCAATTCCTCTGAATATGTAGGCAATACAACAATAGTGAGATGTGTTGGTGTAATATGGATCTGGGGCCAGGCTAATAAGTCTCTGAATGGCTCGGAGAATAATACCTTATTACACTACTGAGCCAAGCTTAGATGCACTGCGTCCCCGGCCTGGTTTCACATTCACCACAGTTGCTGGAACCATACTAGAAAAGACCAAAAAATCTGAGCCAGCATGATACGGTTTGTGTGAACATGAGTGTGAAAATGGTTGGCCTATAACTGAGCAGACACTATCTTCGTATCCATCTTCGGTTCATCCACTCTACAGCAACAGACAGGCAGAACCTCCGCCTCCTGCATCTGACAAAAACCCGGCGAGGGACGCATTCTTGACAGTTGACTCACTAGATAAGGGTTTTTATGTGTTAATCCTCTGCCGCCAGCCCGGTAATCTCACCCGGACAGGGAGTGTGTTAATAGACCATGAACCTAGCCTGGGAGCCTTGCCATGCACGCCCCGGAAGGTCACGTATATAATACACTAAACTCCCCTATAAATCTCCCCCAGGGACCTCTCACTGGCACGGACCCTGAGCTCGCTGCTATGCAGCGCTGCGGTTGGATCGGACAGACAGGTAAGTAATAAGCACACGGCCCAACTAAAGACAGACCCACCACCCAACTCTAAAGCAGCCTCCTAGGCCGCACACAACCGGGATATGTGGTGATTATGGGATTACATCAGTGTGGTATGATTCATATGGTGTTGAATTTATGAAATAAATAAGATTAGGGATGAGCTAACGTAACCATTAAGCAGTTCATCGTAGATTACATGCGTTAGGGTGGGCTACGTATTTGGGTTATGTGTGATATGTGGGCCTGTGTTGTCATGAAGCTTTAATTTAGGATGCGAAAGAAAAGGACTTGACTCTTTCAGCAGCTAGTGCTGATGTCACTTGGCTGAAGCGGCTGTTCTGTAGAGCACAGTGAAGACCAGTGTGTGCACCTACAAATCTTGATTACAGTTGATGGGTCTCTGCTCAGGGCCAAACTAAACTAATGAAACTGGCAGGCTGTTTTCTCAAAGACATAGGTAACTTTCAACACGTTTCCGCATGCAGTCCCGGGAGCCATTTGACAACTTTTAAAAGTAAATATACATATTTTCCTCTATTACTCAACAAAACAGATTTGGCAAGGAGTGCAGGGTGAACTGCAGGATTTGTTAAAAAGGACAGATAAGGCCGTAGGCCCCCATGAACTTTTTGTAATAAATAAAGGGTAATTATAGCCTAATCATTCATCATACTGATAAAACTGTTTTTTAATGCAATCAACTTTGGTAGATGATTTAAGAAGTTAATACTCTATGATCATGGGCATAGGAGCAAGGGGGACAGGGGGGGACATGTCTCCCCAAATGTACGAAGTGGGTAAAAAAAATATTTTTAAAGGCCTCCACTGCTGGAAAGTGAGTCACTTCCCCTGCCCCCACTGACTGCTTTGTTCTCACTTTCCAACCTGGTCTCACAGCATTTCGTATTATTCTGTAAGTAAATCAAAACACCCATTTCGTATGATATGTTACAAATTACAATTTGTATTATATGTACAAATTTGCAAAACATACAATATGTTATGATTATAAATTCTTCCTAAGTGGCTAAGTTGCTAACATTAGCTAGGCTAGGGATTAGGGTTAGGGGTTAAGGCAAGGGCTATGTTTAAGGATGCACGATATATCGGATGTCTAGTTTAACGCCGATGTGCAAAACCGACGTCAAAGCTGACGTGCATACCTACAGTTTAAGTCAGAAGTTTACATACATCTTAGCCAAATACATTTAAACTCAGTTTTTCACAATTCCTGACATTTAATCCTAGTAAAAATTCCCTATCTTAGGTCAGTTAGGATCACCACTTCATTTTAAGAATGTGAAATATCAATAATAGTAGAGAGAATGATTTATATCAGCTTTTATTTCTTTCATCACATTCCTAGTGAATCAGAAGTTTACATACACTCAATTAGTATTTGGTAGCATTGCCTTTAAATTGTTTAACTGGAGTCTTATATCTCCCTCTCTAACTTTAAGCATCAGCTGTCAGAGCAGCTTACCGATCACTGTACCTGTACACAGCTTATCTGTAAATAGCACACCCGACTACCTCGTCCCCATATTATTACTTACCCTCTTGCACTTTTGCACCCCAGTATCTCTACTTGCAGATCATCATCTGCACATCTATCACTCCAGTGTTAATGCTGAAGTGTAATTATTTTCGCCTGTAGGGCCTATTTATTGCCTTACCTCACTACTCTTCTTCATTTGCACAAACTGTACATAGATCTTTCTATTTTTCTTTTCTTTTGTGTTATTGACTGTACGTTTGTTTATGTATAACTCTGTGTTGTTGTTTTTGTCGCACTGGTATGGTTTATCTTGGCCAGGTCACAGTTGTAAATGAGAACTTGTTCTCAACTGGCCTACCTGGTTAAATAAAGGTTATTTAAAAAATATATATATATATATTAATAATAAAAAAAACTTGAGTCAAACGTTTCGGGTAGCCTTCCACAAGCTTCCCACAATAAGTTGGGTGAATTTTGGCCCATTCCTCCTGACAGAGCTGGTGTAACTGAGTCAGGTTTGTTGGCCTCCTTGCTCGCACACGCTTTTTCAGTTCTGCCCACAAATGTTCTATAGGATTGAGGTCAGGGCTTTCTGATGGCCACTCCAATACCTTGACTTTGTTGTCCTTAAGCCATTTTTCCACAACTTTGGAAGTATGCTTGGGGTCATTGTCCATTTGGAAGACCCATTTGCGACCAAGCTTTAACTTCCTGACTGATGTCTTGAGATGTTGCTTCAATATATCCACATCATTTTCCTCCCTCAGGATGCCATCTATTTTGTGAAGTGCACCAGTCCCTCCTGCAGCAAAACACCCCCACAACATGATGCTGCCACCCCCGTGCTTCACGGCAGGGATGGTGTTCTTCGGCTTGCAAGCATCCTTTTTTCCCCTCCAAACATAACGATGGTCATTATGGCCAAACAGTTCTATTTTATTTTTTTTCATCAGACCAGAGGACATTTCTCCAAAAAGTACGATCTTTGTCCCCATGTGCAGTTGCAAACCGTAGTCTGGCTTTTTTATGGTGGTTTTGGAGCAGTGGCTTCTTCCTTGCTGAGCGGCCTTTCAGGTTATGTCGATATAGGACTCATTTTACTGTGGATATAGATACTTTTGTACCCGTTTCCTCCAGCATCTTCACAGGGTCCTTTGCTGTTGTTCTGGGATTGATTTGCACTTTTCGCACCAAAGTACGTTCATCTCTAGGAGACAGAACGCGTCTCCTTCCTGAGCGGTATGATGGCTGTGTGGTCCCATGGTGTTTATACTTGCGTACTATTGTTTGTACAGATGAACGTGGTACCTTCAGGTATTTGAAAATTGCTCCCAAGGATGAACCAGACGTGTGGAGGTCTACAAAAAAAAAATCTGAGGCCTTGAAATACATCCACAGGTACACCTCCAATTGACTCAAATTATGTCAATTAGCCTATCAGAAGCTTCTAAAGCCATGACATCATTTTCTGGATTTTTCCAAGCTGTTTAAAGGCACAGTCAACTTAGTGTATGTAAACTTCTGACCCACTGGAATTGTGATACAGTGAAATAATCTGTCTGTAAACAATTGTTGGAAAAATTAATTGTTTCATGCACCGACTTGCCAAAACTATAGTTTGTTAACAAGAAATTTGTGGAGTGGTTGAAAACGAGTTTTATTGACTCCAACCTAAGTTTATGTAAACTTCCTACTGTATATAACGTAGGTACATGATGTAATGACGCCACTTAAAATTTTGAGCTACATGTGCAACAGAGCATTCCTAACCTAGCCCACAATGTCTGCTGTGTGGATCGAGCAATCAACAAGTCGAGCAGTCATTTGAATGAGTAAGAACATTTCAGCGAGACCACTCAAAGGGCGAAATCCATTAATGCCAAGATAATGGAATTCATTGCCCATGACAATTAACCATTCTCTGTCGTGGATGATGTTGGCTTTCACCGACTGGTCGCGCACCAGTACACACTACCAAGTGTGCAATTTTTCAGATGTTGCTCCACCCGGAGTTACACAGTAATAGAGTCACTGCTATTAGCTTCACAACATACATACTATGGAACACTGTTTGGGTGTTTGTGTGTCAAAAAAGACTGTCAAAGCTGTGCAAAAAAGTCTGCAAACAAGCAAACACCGGCCACGAACGATGTGTTTACAATACCGCGTTGGTAATAAAGCATAATTTGTTCGGCCGCAACTTCTGGGGTAGCTAGCTTTAGCTTGGTACGTAGCTAGCACCAATACAACCAGCCTGAAAACAATGGCCAGTAGAAACTACAGTCATTTACATTATTTTTAGGAATCCTTGTGAGTAAGTATTAGCTAGGTTTCCACTTGATGTTCGCCTATGGAAATTGAAGTTCAGTTCATGAAAATAATAGCTAGCCAGTTACTTAACCCTGTTGCCCAAAGCTGACATTATAAGCAGCCAGCTAGCTTCATCTGGCTAGTGATGCTCGACCAGACCTGTTTTTTTGTTGTGAAGCTAGCCACAATAAGGATTAGGCAGAATAGTGGAATTTGCGGTTTACCTTCAAAAAGTATGTAATTGACAGTGATGTAAATTAATACAAATAGTAGAATTATGCCATACTTTCTTTTTGAAGGCTAACCGCAAAGTCCACTATTGTAGCTAATCCTTATTGTGGCTAGCTTCACATAGATGGGTCCGACCACCATTAATCAAATAAGAACTGTCTTATAAATTAGGGTTATTTTAGATAATGACACCTAGCTATATAGTTAGCTAGCGAACTATAGCTAATGAAACAGATTATGCCCTTTTGCTATGTTTCTGGGGAAGAACATTGTTTACATCCATGAGCTAGCTAGATATTTTATGACCAGCACTGTAGATGCGCGAGACAACTTAACCAGCATCATAGCATGCGTATCGATGAATCGTTGTGACAACTTTACCAGCATCATAGCATACGTATCGATGAATCGTTGTGACAACTTTACCAGCATCATAGCATACGTATCGATGAATCGTTGTGACAACTTTACCAGCATCATAGCATGCGTATTGATGAATCGTTGTGACAACTTTACCAGCATCATAGCATGCGTATTGATGAATCGTTGTGACAACTTTACCAGCATCATAGCATGCGTATTGATGAATCGTTGTGACAAATGAAATACGAGTGATAGTGTAATCAATGTGTAATAACTACTTAAAAAATGTATGAACGTGTTAAATTGTTATGTGACGTGCAGTCATATTTCGGTCCTGGTTGGTCAACAAGCTTATTTGGCACGTCAAATAGTGTTATTTGACACGTCAAACAGTGTTAAATAGTATATTTTTTGACACGCAAAGACCCAAACGGCGTTCCATAACAATCCTGGTTGAGAATGAAACGACTGAACAAATGAACAACGAAACAGCACAGCAAGTAAGTGAAAGAAATAGGTTTTGAGTATGTTTTACTGGTAATGAGGATATATGTAAATGCCAACAAAATAACCTTTTGGTCAGTGGTGTGTGTGTGTGTGTGTGTGTGTATATAACCTTTATTTAACCAGGCAAGTCAGTTTAGAACAAATTCTTATTTACAATGACAGCCTACACTGGCCAAACCCAGACGACGCTGGGCCAATTGTGTGCTGCCCTATGCGACTCCCAATCACGGCCAGATGTGATACAGCCTGGAATCAAACCAGGGACTGTAGTGACGCCTCTTGCACTGAGATGCAGTGCCTTAGACCGCTGCGTCCATGTGTGTGTGTTAACTATTTAACTGTACTAGAATGCTTGAAAGTCTGCTAAAATTGTAAATATCGGTTATCGGTATCTGAGTTTTTTTGGCAAGGAAAATATCCGATATCGGTATTGGCCAAAAATGTCATATTGGTACATCAATAGTTAGGTTAAAGGGTTAGGGGTAGGGTTAGATAAAATAGTTAACGTTTGGGTTAGGGGAAAGGTTAGCTAACATGCTAAGTAGTTTCAATATAGATAAAATGCTTAAGTTGCCAATAAAGAGATTCCAACTCGTAACCTTTGGGTTGCTAGACATTTGCAATATATACCTACCCATCCATCCCAACCAACCACCCTACTTTCATTTTTGCCTTAAGTAACCATCTGTCTTATGTAACCATACCAAAGGTAACATATCATACTAAATGTAGTATTTCAGATTTTCTAACATAATAATACGAAATGCTCTGAGTCCAGGTTGCACTCTTGGTTGTTACAAGCAGTGTGGCAGGGTGAGAGTGAGATAAAAGCATGTTGCACCAACATCATCACTAACCGCACCAGGGAAAGTCATTGTTGTTGGCAACAACAAAGTAAGTTGAACTAAAAAGTGTATGAATGTGAATAAACTTTGATACGTTAGAATGAACGTGAGCAACTATAAACTTTCTCCTGGCTTGTAGCTAGTTAGCTTTACAACTACCATTTATTCATGTTTAGTTGTGTCAGGTTTTATCTAACTAGCTAATGCTGTCTGTTTGAAAAACTAATAGTGAATGTTTTGAAGCAAAGAATACTTGCTAGCTACAGAATTACTTGCTCAATCACTGTCTTAGTCTTCAGCATAGGGTCAGCAAGGTAGCAATGGATATGCCACCAGTCAAAAAAAGAGAAACCACCCATGGCAAACCAGATGGCAAATTTGAGTGCCTACAGCTTAGATGTCTTTAACTTCATCACAGTGATTATGGGTCATGAAGGTGTGTTCCATGTGTTACGACTTTGTTTGGTGCCATCATGATCATGGCAGGAGAGTGACAGCCATGAACAGACAGACATGCAGCGAGGCCACAAAACAACAGGTAAGATAGTGAGAAGTGCCTCTCCGAGCCCATAGAGTTCACAGACTGATGCTCTGTCATAGTGTGAAACAATCTGAATTATATGATTTATCTCTGATGAAATGATAGCATCTTATGTCTAGAGGGTGTACTGCATGTGTTAACTAAATGCAGGAGAGAGGCAGCCGTGATGATATTTCAATTTTGATATTTGTGGAGATTGATTCATTTCAGTTTGACCTTTCATGCGTAATCTTTATTATTATTAAAATGAACAGAAAAATAAACACTATAACGATTTTTGTCACGACTGCTCCCGCTCTTCCTCCCCAGCATTACGCACTCAAGCCACCATCAGTACGCACACCTGCCTTCCCCCGTCACGTTCATCAGCGATCATTGGACTCATGTGGACTCAATTACTTGTGTCATTACCTTCCCTATATCTGTATGTTCCCAAGCTCTGTTCCCTGCTTCGGGATTGATTGTCATATGTCCGTGTTACCCGTGTTCTGACGCTGTTCCTGTCTTGTTCTATGTCTGTTCCCTATTAAATGTTTGACTCCCTGTACCTGCTTCTCTCCAGTGTCACTCCTTACAGATTTTACTGAGTTACAGTTCATATAAGGAAATCAGGTCATTTAAATACATTAATTAGGCCCTCATCTATGGATATCACATGACTGGGCAGGGACGCAGCCCAACCAATCAGAAGGAGTTTTTCCCCACAAAAGGGCTTTATTACAGACAGAAATATGCCTCCGTTTCATCAGCTGTTCGGGTGGCTGGTCTCACACGATCCTGCAGGTGAAGAAGCCGGATGTGGTCCTGGGCTGGCGTGGTTACACATGGTCTGCGGTTGTAAAGCCGGTTGGATGTACTGCCAAATTCTCTAAAACAATGTTGGAGACGGCTTATGGTATAGAATTGAACATTCAATTCTCTGGCAGTAACTCTGGTGGGCACAGGCCAATTGCACTCTCCCTCAAAACTTCAGACATGCGGCATTGTGTTGTGTGACAAAATTGCACATTTTAGAGTGGCCTTTTATTGTCCCCTGCACAAGATGCACCTGTAAAATGATCATGCTGTTTAATCAGCTTCTTGATATGCCACACCTGTCAGGTGGATGGATTATCTTGGCAATGGAGAAATACTTACTAACAGGGATGTAAACAAATTTGTGCACAAAATATGAGAGAAATAAGCTTTTTGTGCACATGGTAAATATTGAGGATCTTTTATTTCAGCTCATGAAACATGGGACCAACACTTTACATGTTGCATTTATATTTTTGTTCAGTGTAAAACAGTTTTTAACTGTGTATGTTGCTGGTTATTATTTAAGCAATAAGGCACGAGAGCGTGTGGTATATAACCAGCTAAGGGCTGTTCTTAGGCACGACGCAACCCCTGAGGTGCCTTATTGCTATTATAAACTGGTTACCAACGTAATTAGAGCAGTAAAAATAAATGCGGTCTGATATACCACAGTTGTCAGCCAATCAGCATTCAGGGTTTGAACCACCCAGTTTATAACACAGTATAATAACTGTATTATAAGTGGAAAATATTATGTTATGTTTCCAACCATACAATATGTAGAGCAGCAGTAGTAACAACCTGACACAGGGGAAGTGAGAAAATAATAGGAAATTAATCATACAGTAGCAGCGAATGAGTACAAAATGGTTGTTTAATTGAATATATCCACATGAACAGACTGGTATTCAGTACAGTATGAATGGCAATGGCCCTAAGACTGATTGGACTGTACCAGAGTATGTGCCCCTCTTCAAGGGCCCCCTTAGCCTTGTAAATTTGCCCGTTTGTAAGAGAAGATTTGTCTCTAACCTTTTCTCAAAAGTCACTAGAAATTAGCATTTACAACCTGTTTCTCAGGTTGTCAGAGTCACTCCTACGCCCCTGTCTATGACAGACTCATTTATTTTTTATTGAAGGGCAACAAAATGACATTGTGTCACTTAGTGCCAAACATTTAGGTCTTCCATCCTCAACCCCCCCCCCCCCCCCCGAGACAATTTTAGAGTGATCATGCTGTCACTAAATAGATGCCCATTAGATATCACAATGATGGGAGGAGAATGTAGACGGTGACACGCTGGTTATTTCAGAAGACTGATGTAAGCAAAGCAAGCGCTTCCCGTTCCCTGTTCACTGTATACTACATTAGATTTGGCAGGACATTTCCACAAGGACACAGTTGCGCTGCCCTTTAAAAAGATTTAGAGACCAATAAAAGCTTTTTTTCGAACGTGATTAATGTGACTAATCATTTTACAATAATGCTCTGTGTAAAGAAAACAGTCTGCATAATATCCCCTGGTTGACACAGACTATGAAATAGATAAATAATTCCCATGTTTGGCTCGGGAAAGAGTAATGCTGTAATTAGAGGACCTACACCACGGATTCGTTGAGTGTCGAGCCTAGCGCTGACATTAGAGGGGGGGGGGGGGGGGATTGAACCTATCATAACTTAATGATTTACTCAAGAACAGCAAGTAGTAGATTCAGCGATATCACCTTGTGTGTCAGTGACAATGACAGTGTCACATGGTCAGCGATATGAGGATGGATGAGATCTGATGTGAATGACAGAAGGATCAACAAGGTTTAATATAGAACAAGTGTGGTATTTTAGGGTCCTCCCAAGGTGACAATAACACTCCAACTAACACCACAGCACAACTTGGCCCGCGACTCCCCACCGTTCTGAGAACATTGCATTAAAATCATATCAATGGCAATTTGCATTTGAAAATGTCGATCTTTTTAACATAAACTGAAATCTCATTCATCTTACAAACGTCTTTAACAAGTAGTTGTGATCGTCACGTGGACCTCACTGCTTTCGGTCAATCGTTGTACCATTTGTTCGGTCTCGATTGGTCATATCCCGCAGGCCCTATAGGCCTATGTGCATTTGTGAATGTTGATTTGAAAGATCAATTCTGGTTCTCAGCTCCTCTACGTCATGCAACATCTTGGCCTGGGTTTCACAAAGTACTTCATTTTTCATAGATCAGTCAGAGCCCCATGTAGCCTAAAAAACAACCCTGAGAGTGAAATGACTATAGTGTTGCGTACGGATGCATAATGAAAGTGCCCCATAGTGAGAATGCTAACTTGGGAGATATAGCAGCTAGCAGCTTCAGTAACCAGTGATAAATAATGAGCAAGAGATGACAGCTACCGTCCATCATACCGTATTCATTTAGGAACACGTACAATAATAGGTTGATAGGGTAACTGTCACACTAAAGGGAGAGAAGACATACTATCCATCTCGGTCGACGACAATGTTTGTTTCACTTAACTCATATAACAGAAACATTTGCTTAAATGAATTTCTTTGCTCAATATTGGGCTATATTAGTGTCCATAGTGCAGCTCTCTGGCCCGTGGTAACAGTTGGATGTTAGAGTTGAATTAACTTTCTGTTGTACATCCATTCTGATGCATTTGACCAGTCGGGTGAGGCATGATGTCCTTTTTTTCTGAAAGTTCACGCTCCTAACTACTGAATACAAGTCAGTCTTTCCATGTCCAGTGTCTCAAGCAGAGTACAATTTCAGTTCTTTATCACTTTTCATTGTAACACCAATGAAACACTGAGCAAAGTGGTCACCGGTTTAGAAAGAGAACATAGTCTTAAACCAAGCAAAAACCAACAACACATACACCACGCAACAATCCTAACTCCATCTCTGGTGTGCTCACAGTATAATGTCCTGTGTTGCATGTCCACAACAGATCATGTGTAAATTATTTTCTGTAGAAAAAACTGTCCTCACCACCTTGGAAGCAGCACACAATAGTATTTCCCCAGATCAACAAGATCAAACAAAAACATAAATAGGAACTATCCCCTCTCCTGGCCCAACCACTCTCTTAGACTGCCTTCCTATAGAACAGAACCATACAGTACTGCACCATCCAATCCAAATTGGGATACGGCCCCTTGGCAAAAAGTTATTTCGGATGTCACTTTAGAAGGGGTTGTCAAATGAGAACCATGCCAGAGGTCAGAAATGAGTCGGGAGTAGGGACTACATATCCCACAATGCAGTTGGCCACTGCTAGATCCTTTGAAAGGCTGGGCCTCAGGGTCAGGTTAGGTCCAACCAATCGGGTCTCTTGTGTGGCTTGCAGGTGTGAACGTCCACCATGTCTTCGCAGTCCTTGCACTCCACGGCGCAACACCACTTGAACTTGCACTCGCACTTGGTGACTCGTTTGACGCGCATTGTGTCGTAGCCCCGTCCGCAACACATGACCTCGCAGCCGTCCGTGCCTCTGGATGACTTGTTGCAGACTCTCCCTGCCGTGCCCAGGGAGCCTGTGGAGAGAGCACAAGACAGACCAGACGGCCCTTGAGTGAAGGGGTGTGAGAATAGGTGTGAGCGGAGGTATTCCCCTTGAGCATTTGGGAGTGGAGCTTAATAGTGACCACAGAAGGATTTCAACAATGACCCTGTTGTATCCTTAGGGTGTGAATTCCTATACAATAGATTATTGCTTCACCTTGTAATAGGCTAGGGGCGTAGCGTAGCTCCTCTTCTTAACAGCAATTTACTAGGTGTCAACCTATAACTATAGGCCTAACAGAGATGAGGATAATGCCAGTAACACACAATACATCCAAAGTATCACGACCAGAGCCTGTTAGCTGTTCTAGAGCTCTATGGACGCTCTGCTGAAGTGATGGGACATGAGGGGCGTGAGAGACAGAGATTACCAAGGCAGAGAAAACACAGTTGGAATTAGAGAGAAGTTAAAGGTCAAATAATTGAACTCTAAGCTATGCAGGTATGCAGGCCTTCGGCAGATGAGTCTGGGATTCTCATAGCTGTATTTGATGCGTAGGCTTCTGTATTGTCTAGCGTCTGGGTAATACTTTTTACTTAGAGCAACAAGGTTTCCGATGACAATATTTTCCCCAAGTTTGGTGATAAGTACTTAAATAACGTCCCATACATTTTAATAATGACTAAATGGGATATTATGTTGAATCATATACTGAAATGTAATTTCTCTTCAAATTAATTTCCACTTAGACATTGCTAAATCTTCTGGGTTTTTCTCTGCCAGGTCATATGGTGAGGAAAAACTCCTGGCCCTACCTAACATATATAACTGCATGAGTTGACCCACCTGCTGCTCTGTCCATGAGGCAGTAGTCAGGGGAGTTTTCTACATACACCAGCTCATTCTTGGTGGTTCCCTTGAAGTCCTTGTCAGCCACCATGAACCCTGTGCCATCCTGGTTCATGGTCACCTCGATGGCCGTGTTGTACTTCTTTCGGAGGTAGTCCCCGGTCCTCCGGAAGTCCGACATGGCCAACCAGCAGGTTCTGAGGGCGCAGGAGCCGCTGACACCATGACACTTGCACTCCAGTTTCATAAAGCGCTTCACTGCCTGAAATCAAGAAGGTTGGACAATTTTGTTAGAGGTTGAGACAAAGCCTCACCTGTGGCCAACCTAGTACACTCACTATTCATGTCTAGAGTATTTATAAAAATTCAGTTCAACAGTGGATTAAATTGTACTAGCAATGTTTGTTCTACTGTAGTAACAATGTTGTTACACTGTAGTTAAAGCATATGCTAGTGCTAGTTTAAAGGGACTGCCTGTATCAAAAAAGCAAAACGGCACCTTAACCCCGAAGCCATTGCTCACCATTCGCCCACAGCGGTTGTTGTGTAGATTCATCATCGCCCGAGCGTCTTTCACCATCCTCTCCCTGGCATCGACAAAGGCCTTGGCGAACTTGATGCCATAGTTGATGTTGTCGCTGCAGCCGCCCCAGTCAAAGTCGCCCCTGTCGTCTCTAGCTCGGCCTCGCTTGTGGGCGTCGCAGCTGCAGATCTTGAGCTCCCCCTGGCTGCAGGCCCTGGTAATTGCATAGACCACACCCGCCGAGGAGATGGCGTACACAAACGCTGCCTCCCGGCTACCTGGGGTGATATGATGGTAAGAGATTATGTGTAAGAAGATGTCATTGGGCGATTCCACGCCAGCTGGAGCTAAGTTCTCACATAGGAACTTCACTGGGAGGAAGGGTGTTTAACATCCTTTTTACCTTTTGTATAAAAATTTGGGGGAGAAAATAATGATGAAAATTGCCATTTTAGACCCTTTTTAAACCTATACATGCCTCCTTAAGACCCTATGCTCTGTGAATCACACATGATACAGACAACATCTTGGAGTCATTATCCTCCTTATAGTGTTCTCTCAAATATGGAGGATGTGTAGATTCTGAAATACACATTTTCACATTCATTTATTCAACATTAAAAATATGAATATTATTATCTCAAAACTACCCTTTTTGATTTTGCTTATTTTTAGACATATTTTTTTTGTGACAATATACTCTTCAAACACGTGACCCCAGGTTGGTTTTATATATAAACTAAGTCAGTCTCATACAGACGGTTACACTATACCAGCAAAGTTTGTTTCGTTGTAGTAACCATGTCGTTACACAGCATTTGATTCAAATATTGCTTGTGTGTGCTGTGTCCCATGCTATCTGAATTTAAACAGTGTCTACGCTCCTTGAAACTTGGAACGCAGACACTGTTAACATTTATATAGAATGTAATATAGAGCACAAACAAATTTGAATCAAATAGGTTTGGTTGTCTCTGTACAATGTTCGTGTACAATCATGTATGTATAACAAATACTATATTTTTTGTTTCAAACTGAAATGATTCTGCTCGGCTCCCCGTTCAAGTTGAGTTCACATTTTAGCCGTGAGTTTTTGTGTAAAGAGTTGATGTTTTGCCATGTACAGCAGGCCTATTGTAAGGTTCTGCTTTCTTTTCTTTGTCAACCCTTCTGCTTTTTTTGTGTGTTCTTGAACGTAGCCCTGTTTCTTTGTGTTCTGGAACGTAGCCCTGTTTCTTTGTGTTCTGGAACGTAGCCATGTCTTTCATTTTTGTTCATTGATTTCACCTGTGTTCGTTTCTCACCTGGTTTCATCAGCTCCCAATTTAGTTCAGTTCTTTCTGTTTGTATGGTTGTGAGGTATTGTTTGGTTTTGACTGCCTACCTGTGTTTGACCTTCTCCTGCGACCACGATTCCTGCCGTCTGCGATGGCTTAATAAACATCTGCCACGCCCTGCGCATGAATCTACACCTTTTTCTCCCTGAGTATTCATTACAGAATAGCTCACCAAAAAAACGGAATGGATTCAGCGGAGCTAGAGCGGCGCCTAACCCAGCAAGAGGAGCGTATGGAGGAAATCTGCCGTCTTCTCTGCTTGCCTATCCCTACTATCGTAACCCATAGCCCTCCTTCATTCATACCCATGCCTGGAAAATATGACGGTTCACCTGTGAAATGTCATGGATTTCTCAATGCAACAGATACATTGAGTACAACCCCACTAACTTCGCCACCAACGAGCAGGGTGGACTTTGTTGTGTCTCTACTCACAGGCAAAGCCCTGGATTGGGCCACCACCATATGGACTGCCAACAGCACAGAACTCGGATTCAAGCCCCATTTCCACACTCTCTTCAAAGAGGTATTCGATCACTCTCCCTCCGGTCGTCCTATAGGAGACCTCCTTATAGAACTTCAACAAGAACGCAATTCAGCTGCCGAGTATGCCCTCGAGTTCCGCACCATGGCTGCAGGGAGTGGATGGAATGAGGCTGCTTTTTCTTACCGTCTACTGAAGAGGGCTCAACAGGGAACTTCAGGCGGAGCTGGCCTGTGGAGGTGAACTTCAGGATTTTAATCAATACATTCGTATGTCCATCTCCATCGACCACCTCATTGCCGACCGCTGAAGAACTCTGCCACCCAGGAACTTGAAACCTTCTCTTTCCATGATCCCGTCTGAGTCTTCCAGAGCCCATGCAGTTGGGCCATGCTCCTCTCCCGTGTATCAAATGTCAAAAGTGGATCCAAGAAGGGCTCTGCCTATACTGTGAAGGGAAAGATCATCTACTCAGCCATTGCCCTGTTCGCCCCCCACGGAGAGATGAGAAGGGTCCCCTTGCTGCCATGCAGGTAGGTGTGTCCTTATTTCTAAATATCTCCTAGAAGCAATTCTCCATCCCAGTATTAATAACCGTGAAGGGGGTTACCAAGTACGTAGAAGGCTTGATAGAGTCGGGAGCAGCAGGTCATTTTATCAATCACCAGCTAGTAGAAGAGCTTGACATTGATCTAACACCTGTCAACCCTCCCTTAAGGATTAACACCCTTGACGGGCAGCCATTGGGCACGGACTTCATCACGCACTTGACACAGAGCGTCACGGCCAGATTGGAGTCTTCCACACCGAAACCATTCATCTCATGGGACTCTCATCCCCCAAACAGCCACTCATCCTCAGACACCCCTGGCTTTGTCATCACGACCCTGCCATCTCATGACAACAAGGTGAACTATTGTCCTGGTCTTCTACCTGCTTCTCCAGTTGTCTCAGCCTACCCTGCAGAGCCACCACCATTGAGGACTCTGCCTCTGCAGTGCCACCCACCATACAATCTGAATACACCCAGTACAGCAATGTCTTCAGCAAAATCAAGGCCTCCACTCTGTCACCACATCGCCCAGGAGACTGTGCTATTGACTTACTCCCTGGAGTGTCCTCACCGAGGGGTCGTGTTTACCCCCCCATCTATCCCCGGAAAATGAGGCAATGGAGAACTACATTGATGAATCACTCAAATTGTTTAATTTGTCCTTCTTCTTCCCCCAGCTGCGTCCAGCTTCTTCTTCATTGGAAAAAAAGACAGTGGTCTCCGTCCATGTATTGATTATCGTTCAATGAATGACGTCACGGTCAAGAACCATTTCCCTCTTCCTCTGATCCCAGCGACCCTTGAACAAGTGGGCCGCGACAACATCTATACTAAACTCGACCTGCGAAGTGCATATAACCTTGTCCGTATACGTGAAGATGACGAATGGAAGACGGCCTTTATCACCACTCAAGGGCACTACAAATACCTGGTCATGCCATACGGCCTTACGAACGCCCCCGCCGTATTCCAATCCTTTATGAACAAGGTTTTCCAGGATATGATCAACTTTCCAACTTTCAACTTTCCAGGATATGATCAAGCTTCCTCATCGTCTACATTGATGACATCCTGATTTACTCCTACTCCCTGAAGGAACACATACAGCATGTGCAAAAGGTGCTTCAACGGCTCCTTGACCATAACCTTTATGTGAAGACTGAAAAGAGCACCATGTAACCTCGGTAAACTTCCTCATCTTCGTACTGACACCTGGGGGGGTCAGCATGGAGGAGAACAAAGTCACCGCAGGCAGTAACTGGCCCAAACCCACCACCGTTAAGGAACTCCAATGTTTCATTGGGTTTTCCAACTTCTATCGCCAGTTCATTCGGAACTTCAGTTCTACTGCCACTCCCCTCACTGCCCTTACCAGCCAAAAGACCAAGACCCTTCAATGGACTGATACCGCTCTGACTGCGTTCAACAACTTGAAACGCCTCTTCACCTCAGCTCCTGTCCTTCGCCAACCTGATTCGACCCTTCTTTTCACCCAGGAGGTGGATGCCTCCGAAGTAGGAGTAGGAGCCATACTCTCTCAGTGGGTGGTGTCATGACGTTGGGTTGGGGGTAGTCAAAGACACGACAGTGGGAACACCTCCCAAATCACATCCCTGTACCTTCTTCTCCAGGAAGTTATCCCCTGCTGAGAGGAATTACGATGTGGGGAACATAACTCCTCGCCATCAAGCTGGCCCTCGAGGAGTGGCGCCACTGGTTGGTTGGCGTACAACCTCTGTTTATCATCCTAACATATCATCGTAATCTGGAATATATCAGAGGGGCCAAGAGGTTAAACACCAGACAAGCCTGCTGGGCTCTCTTCACACGCTTCCATTTTCATGTTACTTACATCCCTGGAAAGAAAAACGTAAAAGCTGATGCTCTCCCGCCAGTTTGACCTTCCGACCAGTAACTCAGACCCTACACCCATTCTTCCTTCCTCTTGCATTATAGGACCGGTACAGTGGGAGGTTCACTCAGCCATACAAGAAGCCCGAACCTCAGACCCAGCTCCTCCTGAGGCACCTGCTGGGAAGAGTTACATACCAGCAGCTGTTAGACCCCAACTGATGCAATGGTGTCACACGTCCTTGGGGTCAGGACATCCGGGCATTACACAAACCACCGAACTTCTAGCCCGGAAGTTCTGGTGGTCCTCACTGGCATTCGATGTAAGGGATTACGTGGGTTTTCCAGAGGACATCGTCTCTGACCGTGGACCCCAGTTTGTCTCGCGGGTGTGTCGAGCATTCTGTGACCGACTGGGAGTTGCCCTCAGCCTCTCCTCCGGGTACCACCCCCAGACGGACGGGCAGACAGAACACCTGAACCAAGAAATATGGAAGTACCTCCGCCAAAAATGTTCTGGCTCTCCACACGACTGGAGTCGGTATGTAGCCTGGGCCGAATATGCTCAGAACTCACTCATGCACTCATCCCTCCGCCTTACTCTGTTTCAGTGTGTCCTTGGTTACCAACCCCCCATGTTTCCCTGGGGGGGGGGGGGGGGGGGGACTAAGGTTCTGCTTTTCTTTTCTTAGTCAATCTTGTGTTTTTTTTTCTTTGTTCTGGAACGTAGCCCTGTCTTTCATTTTTGTTAATTAATTTCACCTGTGTTTGTCTCATCAGCTCCATATTTAGTTCAGTTCTTTATGGTTGTTAGGTATTGTTAGTTTTTGACTGCCTACTTGTGTTTGACTATTGCCTTCCTGTGACCACGATTCCTGCCTTCTGTGAAGGCTTAATAAACATCTGTCACTCTTTAATTTGCACAGATGGCAGCTTTCTCAGTCACTAGGTATGTTTTCATTTGAGAGGAGAGCAGATTCAGGGTTATTTGGTCTGCTTTTCCCACCCACCTCTAGTTTTCATTCCTCCTCACGCAATGAACCAGAACACAGGCAATATGTCAGGGAGTACGGCTTTGTCTGCCTGCCAGAAACATCTACCCAAATATTTACATCTCCTATTACTGTTTAGACATCACCCTTGTGGATCACTCTATCTGCTACTAGTTTTCGGAGAATATCCACTTTCTCCAACCCTCCTCATTCCTGGAGAAGGTGAAACTAGATACATTTACTGGCACACATTCTCTCTGGGTATTGTACAACCGGAAATGACAACTAGTATGTTCTCCTGTTACCTTATTGGGGAGGGGCAAACAAAGGAGACATATATGGAAGTGAACTATTGTATTATGTGTTGAGCTGAGATATACATAGCTATACCCTTAAGGCTTGAATATCTGTAAGTCTAAAAGGCAAGGAAGCAGTCCCTCAGAATGTTCTGCTATTGCCTACAACCACCAATTTGAAAACTTGTACGTGTTGAATCAGATTAATGTAGCGAATCTTACATCCAAGATGCAAGTGATTGAATACTGAACACACACAGAGAGATAAACACACTGAAACAGACTTACTGTGCAGCATGACCCTACCAAAGACAGTGTGGTCTCGGTCCAGCGTGCTGCAGTTCCAGCGATGGTGACGAAACTGGTGCTGGCACTCGCGGATCCACTCCTTGGCACCCTCCCCAATAGACTGCATGAGATCCGGGTGGCGCTGGCACAGCTGGCGCTGCTTGTTCACCAGGCCTGGAATGTTGTCACAGATCACCCGTGCACCCAGGGCTCCAATGTACCTGCAGATCAGATAGACAGGTGCATTGTCAGTAGGCCAGTAAAGCTGCCAAGGACTATTGTTGTGCAAAAACAGATGTCCATTAAAAAAAACGTGTTAAAGAACAAGATACACTACATGATCAATTGTATGTGGAAACCTGGTAGTCGAACATCTCATTCCAAAATCATGGGCATTAATATGGAGTTGGTCCCCCCCTTTGCTGCTATAACAGCCTTCACTCTTCTGGGAAGGCTTACCTCTAGATGTTGGAACATTGCTGCGGGGACTTCCGTCCATTCAGCCACAAGAGCATTAGTGAGGTCGGGCACTGATGTTGGGCGATTAGGCCTGGCTCGCAGTCGGCATTCCAATTCATTGCAAAGGTGTTCGATGGGGTTGAGGTCAGGGCTCTGTGCAGGCCGGTCAAGTACTTCCACACCGATCTTGATAAACCATTTCGGTATTTACCTTGCTTTGTGCATGGGTGCATTGTCATGCTTAAACAGGAAAGTGCCTTCCTGAAACTGTTGCCACAAAGTTGGAAGCACAGAATTGTCTAGAATGTCATTGTATGCTGTAGCGTTAAGATTTCCTTTCACTGGAACTAAGGGGCCTAGCCCTGAACCAAGAAAAGAAGCCCCAGACCATTATTCCTCCTCCACCAAACTTTACAGTTTGCACTATGCATTGGGGAAGGTAGCGTTCTCCTGGCATCCGCCAAACCCAGATTTGTCCGTCAAACTGCAAGATGGTGAAGCGTGATTCATCACTCCAGCGAACATGTTTCCACTGCTCCAGAGTCCAATGGCAGCAAGCTTTACACCACTCCAGTGGACGCTTGGCATGGGTGCTCGGCCATGGAAACCCATTTCACGAAGCTCCAGACTAACAGTTCTTGTGCTGACATTGATTCCAGAGGCAGTTTGGAACTCGGTAGTGAGTGCTACGCGCTTCAGCACTTGGTGGTCCAGTTCTGTGAGCTTATGTGGCCTATCACTTGTGGCTGAGCCGTTGTTGCTCCTAGACGTTTCCACTTCACAATAACAACACTTACAATTGACCGGGACAGCTCTAGCAGGGCATACATTTTACAAACTGACTTGTTGGAGAGGTGGCATCCTATGACGGTTCCACTTTAAAAGTCACTGAGCACTTCAGAAAGGCCATTCTACTGTCAATGTTTGTCTATGGAGATTGCATGGCTGTACGCTCAATTTTATATACCTGTCAGCAACTGGTGTGGCTGAAATAGCCGAATCCACTCATTCCAAGGGGTATCCACATACTTTTGTATAAACACTACCGTTCAAAAATTTGGGGTCAGTTACAAATGTCCTTGTTTTGAAAGAAAAGCAAAAGAAATTGTCCATTAAAATAACATCAAATTGCTCAGAAATACAGTGTAGACAATTGTTAATGACTATTGTAGCTGGAGACGGCAGATTTTTTCATGGAATATCTACATAGGCGTACAGATTTTAAAGTTAGGTCGAGTAAGATGTGTGACAAGTTATATTCTTCAAGAATCAATGGGTATTCATCATGAATTTAATTGCCGATTGAACAGCGGGAATTCTTACAAAGTGTGCATTTAACAACTCTGTCCCGCTTCGTTGTCAATCCCACGCGGTTATAGATGCCATAAATGGTACATCAGAGGACAGTGTTATGAAATGTGAGACCTTCAGGTGCTCTTTCACAGATAGGAAAGAATCCACACGGTTAACTAGGAGAGACCCCTGAGACTACAACAGGAACACCAAGTGCAGTGTGACATTGTCTCCTGTAAGCTGGCACGCTCCTCTAACTCTCCCTCTCCTTGCGACGACCGGACATCATTACTGCCAGGCTTAATCACAGCTACATTATCTGTCGTGCCACCGATACAGAAACAGAAAAGTGTTTCCACTCCTGTTATGGCTGTCCCTTTTCCCCCCCAAAAAAATCTGCCTTCCTTCCCTGCTGCCTGAGTCTGAGCAATAAAGCAGAGCGGAGGCACACAGTGTTTACTCTCTCCATAGAAAGAGTAGAGAGCTGAGCCAAAAGACCCTGACTGTCTCTGCGCCTCATACTTAGTTTGGAGAGAGGACAAGCAATCCAGCGCACCAGAAAACACACTACTTCTTATCTGAATAATCACAATCATGATGGAAATAACCCCCGGACTATATAAATCATGATTAGATAAATATGTAGATCCTTGGAGAGATCGACCATGTCTCCCCGCTCCGCCTCACTTCACTGTTTAATTGCACGGCCTTCTTTTTATAATAATATTCTGTGAGACAGAGAAGCTTTTTCAACAATACCACAGGGATATTTTTATGAAAATATAAATTTCTAAAATGTCTCACTGATGTCTACATAACTTTTATTTTTATTTTTTATATTTTTTTAAAAAATGTGTGTATGTGGTATTATCGTGGTTTGGATGATCAACTATATCAACTATTTATTTTTTATTTTGCCACTAGCTGAAAGCTGGTTTACCATGTTCTGTGCAGTAAGATTGGAGTATTGTGGCATAAGAGCAGTGAGGTGGTAGGCACTTCCTTCATACACCCTTGGTTCTTACCCTCAAGAGAAATCATCAAGGAACACTTTTTCATGCACCGCTGCCTGCACCTGCCACTTCTAATATGCAAGATTGATAGCGGAAAGTCCCCGAGTCCATTAATCTTCATGAACACCAGACAGTGTGCTGCTGTTGGTTGATTTCACTTTATAGACTATTGATGTTATAAAACTCCTATCCAGACACATTCCTCCCTGTGGCTGTTGGAATTGGAGCCTGGTACACAAGTACCAGCAGCGTATAGGTTTGACTCTAAGGTGGGATGGAGGTATTGACTACAAAGGTTTTATTGTGTTAAACTATTCAAATCTTGAATTTGTTTGCCACATAACTGATATATAACTGTCAGTTATTTCCCAATCTCCTGCATTCCTAGGATAATTCAAATATCTCTTCTTTTTTTTAAACTAGGCGAGTCAGTTAAGAACAAATTCTTATCTACCGGAGAACAGTGGGTTAACTGCCTTGTTCAGGGGCAGAATGACAGATTTTTACCTTGTCAGCTCGGGGATTTGATCCAGCAACCTTTCAGTTACTGGCCCAACACTCTAACCACTAGGCTACCTGCCACCCCAATACATAATTAGCATTCTCAGGCTTGGGATAAATATAGACAAGGTTTAAGTGTAAAGCAAATGTAGCTACCTGGAATATGCTCTTACAAATTCATTGACACCCAAACATGCTTTATATTTGATTTTGTTCACAACGTTTTGCATATTTAAGGATGAGCTTATAATTTGTGCTTTATTTATTAAATTCATATAATTCAGTAAGGTTCTAATTCATTAATAAGGCCCGAAGGGGTGTGGTATATGGTCATTATACCACGACTAAGGGCTGCTCTTATGCAATATGCAATGTGGAGTGCCTGGATACAGTCCTTAGCCGTGGTATATTGGCCATACACCACAAACCCCCAAGGTGCCTTATTGCTATTATAAACTGGTTACCAACATAATTAGGAGAGTAAAAATAAACATTTTGTCACACCCGTGGAATATGGTCTGATATATCAGGTCTTTCAGCCAATCAGCATTCAGGGCTCAAACCACCCAGTTTATAATTGTATATTTAATCCATCCGTTATAGCATATATGCATTAGGCCATATGATTTCTCCTAAGTTATATTTTGGACTCCTAAATAGCCAACATAAATAGGCCTAACTTTTGTAAGGTCTTGGAACGTCTTATAATTAGCTAATTAAGACAACTGGTCATCCAAAACTACTGGAAACATATCTAATCTTGGATGTCAATTACTTAAATTATAGATGTAATCTTGGATAGAAATGATAGGATTATTTCTGCAGCATCAAGTGCATATGAAAGACACCACTCACCACCAAGAAGAATCTGCTCTAGGTGTGAAGATGAGAAGCAGCAGAATAAAGGTGAAGTATATCCTTGAGGGGTGTCGGGATAGTATCCCATTTCGAGACCCCGTCCTGTTCCTGGAATATCCTCGGGTTTTGAAGAAACAAAACATTTCTAATTTCATGTACAGACGGCATACAACATATAATAAAGGATAAAAGTCCTTGGCGATGGTTTGCTGATCATCATTGGGGGAAACCTGTCTATCTAAAGAAGTTGAAACATTCTATCCATCCAGTTTCAAAAGGCTAATTTGATGTATTGTCAGTTCATTGACGCCTTGAAAATACGTTTTCTAAGTGTTTATCTCCTATTTATCGAGTCAGTGCTTATCAAAAGTCGGTCTAGGAAAGTAAATCGAATGAAGACACGTCTTCTGAGAATCTGTCCCAAATGTCCAAACAGATGTTCTGTTGCCAACGGTAACGTGTTCCTCTGCTGTTGCGTGTTCTGTTGTAGCCTAGGCTATTTGTTAGACATTCGACGTGAATAGCAGGTGAAGCTGAAAAAATTGCCAACCCAAACACAGGTATACCAGACGCTGAGAACTGATGACACTGAACCCATTTATTGTCCCTGGAAGATGAAGTCAGTCACTCATCTGTCCGAGGATGAGAAAGATAGCTACTCCGCGTTCCTCTTCTCAGTCGGGACTGAAGATGCGCCGCAGGAAAAAAACACTGCACCAGCATGTCAGCTGTCCATGCCCCCCCCCCCCCCCCCCCCTCCTGTTGTTAGACAATTACAAACACTGGTATGTGCACGGTGAGGTGAGGGACTTCGGTATATTTAGATATCGGCATGTAAAAGTTATCTAGCCTACATAGCCGTTTAAATATTGGTGATCCCCATATTGGAAAGATTTTGACACCCTCATTGACTGATGACACACCGTTTCGATGCGCACTATGAGGAAAATTACCCAAATAGGTTTTTCATCTCAATTACTTTTTTTATTTTTTATTACCGAGTCATATGGAACTAAAATAATTAAGGAATCGAACTATTTTTTTATGCGAATAGGCAAGAATTTCCCCTATTGTCCCTTTACACGCACTATAATAGTTGAGTAATAATAAAAGAGCATGTATGATGTGGCTACAACCAAATGAAAACTGCAGAAATTAGTTCAGGAAATGATGGATGACAGTGATGACGTTCTAGTTTCATGTTGCTTGGTGTTGGTGTCCTTTTCATCCAATTGCCCTTCCTTTCCTTTGTCCACCATTTCCCTCATGAAACACAGCCTAATACATCAATGTGTATTATCTAAATACATGTCAACTTAAGAAACAGCCCAAAGGTTTTATATATTTCACTGCTTACATGCAAATGATGGTGTTGTGTTAAGCCCATAAAAAAAACCCATTTGCTATGAGGACCACACAGCTGGGACCACACAATCTGTCGTTTATTTTAGGAGATAACTTTGCACATTGGCACACTGCTTAGGCCCATCAAATGTATCTGTGAAATGACCAATTAAACAGAAATGAGAGAACAAACAGAGCATTAGTGACACTGTATTGTACAACAGTGAGTGCACACGCAAGAGCAAATACATGAAGAAAAGGGTGTCTGTGAGCTTTCCAATGAGGTGGATAACGTCCATAAATCACATCTACTGATGTTCTTGAGATGACGTCAACTCTCCTTATCTAGATGTTATGTTTCGAACATAGCATTGTAAGCTATGATGTGGGAGTAAAACAGGTATGTCTGGGCTTTCATTGTGTCAGCCCAGCAAGCGCTGGAGAAAGTTTTGCTTGGGGCACCTTCAACTATGAGAGGTCAAGCGTTCATGCTTTGACACATCATTAACCAGGAACTTGGTATCTCCATAGTGATAGACTCAAAGACCTCATAATCTGTCCCAGAGGTTGGTTGGCTGTTTCAGCACAAGCTTGGCCTGGCCTGCCATTGGGTCTCAGCTGGATGCCTTTGAGAACAAATGGTTGCCACTATCTGGCCACACTGCAAAGGAGGGAAGTACAAGGTCTTTCAAATATATGATTTTAAACTCTCTATCTCTTACCCTAAACCTTAAATGAACCTCACCTATAACCGGTATACTTTAGAAAAAACATTATGGAAGAGCATATCAATTGTGATGCTGTAGTAAATGTTTTCCTTTGAAGCATGGCAATCTTGAATCCCCTTGACAATGGACCTTGGTCAAAACGTTCATGTAGAGGCGTCTATATTTGAAGAGCTATTATTGTTTGACGGTAGGAGATCCTATAGGTTAGGGGGAAGAACAAGAGAAGTTGACCTTAAGGCCAGGTAAAGTTATGTCCTGGGTCTGCATATAGAAGAAGAGCAGAAGCTGTGTTGCCGCTGGCCTGCCTGCTCCACTTTGAGAGGTCTGGTCATGCATAACTCACCCTGACCTTGAGGTCAGATCCATCCACTTCTCCTGACTTATGGCCACTTACCTGTCAAACAAACACCCAGTGGGCGACTTAATACTCAACATCGCAGTTCAAGTTCACAGTATCTTTTTATTCAATGGCAGTGTATTGGTATCCTGCCCTCATTACAGACAAGACTCTGGGCAGATAGTGTGCAGCAGCTCATCTCAGCTCATCTGGTTAATGTGGAAACAAAGAGCTATGTTCAAGGACACTCCTGGCCTTGTACTTACCACGGTTCAGTTGTAGTTGCTAGGTGCTGTGTGCCTGGGCTTTGCGCAGCTAGGGAAGAGGCCGCTGGACAATGGGAGCATGTGTGAGTGTGTGGGGTCATATTAATCAGCACAAATCCAGAAGCATTAGTCACACACCTAAGTGAAGGTCAAAAACAATACAGCAGCTGCCTAAAAATACCAGCACACAGACAGTGGAGGTGGAGCTGGTATGTGTGTGTCTCTCCTGGGAGCGAGGGGGCGGGGTGATTCAGAAACCTCATGAAATGATTGTTTGCCTAATTATATGACATGATAGATCTTGGTTGTACTCACAAATCTTTTTATTCTTAAACACAGGGCATATGTGCCTTACTGTACATACAAAGACACACATAGTCTACCCACAGCTACATGCAAAGTCCAAAGTGTGTGTCCTTCCTTCGGTTACATCACAGCCAGACTGAGGCAGCGGTATCCTCATTACATGTGACCCTGTCTTTCTTTACCTCCAGGACAGGCTGTAGATTTTACAGTGACAACTCTATAACAAATTGCTTTACAGGAAGCAGGTGATGGGCCAGAAGGCCCCCACGGGCCCCTTGTCTAGAGCGCTCCAGCTGTGGACCCGGAGGGCTTAGCGCCGTGCCACCATGCCACCCGCCTCCTATTCTGGGCCAGGCTCATGGTCCAGGCTAATTTTGGACAGGGGGATGGGGACAGGGGAAGGGGAGAGACTGTGCCTGTGTCCGCCGGCTACATCAGATGTCTGCCCTGGCCTAGATGACGACATGGTTGAGCCAGCCACCACCGCATGTCACTTCCTTTGGCCTGTTAATATATCTCCTCTTACAGTGCGAACAGTCACTCTGCATATTTTTGGTCTGTGGTTGGAGATCCGCGAAGGGGTTGTAAATTCTCTTTGTAATTCAAGAAAGCTAATGTGTTCACCTTGACCTATCAGGCACCAATTTGGTTCATACCTTGACCGACATATTTACCAGTATAAATGAAGCATGTCCCTACAATCAGAGATGGGGGAGGATTGATAATGCTGTGGGGTTGCTTTTCTGCCTCTGGCACTGGTGGCCTTGAACGTGTGCAAGCGAAATGAAATCAGCAGATTATCAATGTGTTTTGGAGGAGTGCAATATTCAACCCAGTTTCCAAAAATGGGGTCTCCGTGAAGGTTGTGGGTCTTCCAGCAGGACAACAACCCCAAACACATATGAAAAAGCACCCAGGACACACATAAAAAGATGCTGGACTGTTATGGAGTTGTCAGCGAGGAGTCCATATCTGAATCACGTCCATAACCTATGGCGAGATCTGAAAACAGCAATTGGTGAAGGGCACCCCTGAAAAATGTAAGAATTCGAGCGGGCCAAATTGTCAGTAGAAAGGTGCAGCAAGCTCATTGGCTACAAGAAACGTTTGTCTGAAGTTATCTTGGCCAAAGGCTGTGCGAGCAACTACTAGCTCTGGAGTGCCAATAATTGTGTCCATGTCATTTGTCTTTATTTTCTTAATGAAAATAGTAAACTTAAGTTTACAAAAATAAAATTGGTTCTGCAATGTTGAAAATCCAATAAGAAGGTGTGGGCTATTTTTTTTAAATGTCAACTTATTTGAGAAGAAATACGGAATTATTGAAGAAAAGTGCAAGGGTGCCAATATATTTAACCACAACTGTAGCGCTTTTTTAAAACTCAAAGAACCACTTTCTTTTCTAATAAAAAGTGCTGCATTAGCAATGACAGGCTGCCGGGCCGGCGAATAGGGCCTGCTTGAACCCTGCGAGGGCCAAGCCCTAGCCTGTCACAGCAGCTCGGACGTGGCCACTCACAGCTCATCATCCAGGGACTGTGTTTACTGAGAGAGCTTTGCTGGAGGCCAGACATGTCTGTGTTGGCCTCGCAACGCGTCCCTGCTGTCCCACGAAGGAATGTTAATGAGGTGAGTTGAGCAGGGGAGGTGACTCGCTCCGTTCATATGCAGGCAGGCAGGAGAGGAGACGAGCAACCGCCTGTCTGCCGGCAGGCCGGACGGTCAGTCAGCGTGTGCTGATCTGCTCTACACTCCATAATGTACGGTCACTCTGAAATGATCTGGCTTTGGCTTTAGATACCGGGCCAAAGTAAGTAACATGTTGGGTCATGTAGGAGACATGTTAAATATGAGCAACAGGGTGCTGAGCTTAACGGACTGACTTTTGGATCAGACAGCAATTGCATAGATGTACTGTACTGTTACAGTTCGTACCACAGACCGCATGAAACAAGTTGGGGAAAGACAAAATATATTTTTTGAAATGGCCCACTATTTGAATCTCAATTTTATAACATGTAGTGGCTGCCTTTGCGCTTCTCCAGACTGAATCAACACCCAACAGATGTACACACGCCACAAGAATACCACATGCATGTTTTGGGTTACAGCAACAGCACCACTGGTAATGAGGTGCAGAGTAACGCACATGATTTCACATGCCATTTGTGCAACAATTTCCTAACTCCACATTCCTAATCGGCCACTACTTGCTGTGCTGTGCTGAAGTGACTGGGTAGGAGTTGAGGTCTCCTCTCCCCTCTCCAAGCCCCAGCGGCCCACGTATCCCAGGCCGCACGCACACACACAGCAGGTCATGACCAACGCATAGAGAATGGAATTTGGATCAGCTCCTCAGTGGTTCAAGTGTGACCTTGAATACCACAACATTAAACCCGACTTCCTCATATGCATGTTACTGTATCGTGTTATTATATAGAACTAATGCAGGAACGTAAGTTGAATGAAAAGCACCACTCTTTCAAAGGGGAAATATGTAGCTAATTATTTTTATTAAAGCATGTATCAAAGTGGAAGAGTTATGTGTTTGCTCCTATTGATTCACACGTAGCAGGAGTACCTTATTCATGGGAAAGTCAGAAGTGTGCGGTGTGGTAATTGCAACTTTACCACTTCATCCAGAGCTGATAAGTCCTCCAATCTTTTTCTGCTTGCTGCGATTAGAGCGAGTTCCATTCGTTGTGTATGTAGTAGGTGTGTGTGTACACAGTGATTTACAGTGTTACCTGCTGGCCGGGGGGCTCTACAGCAGACATGAGAGACGGTGATAGTACCTTCGACGGCTAGGTAATGAGACAGTGACACCTGGTGGATAGAACCACAAGCAGTGGGATTCAAAACATAAACCAGAAGAAAGCAATATACAAACAGTAAAAACAGAAAAGCATGGTTGATTTTTTTTCATGTGTATTTAAAACTACCGGGTCAGAGTAATTGATCAATAGATATACATGTATGAATAGATGCAGTGAGGTTGAGGGAGTGTTCTCCTTTTATAGCCATCATGGATAATGCTGTAACAAATGATATGATGAGCAAGGTATATGCATGGAAGTCTAAAAGGTTTTGCAATGCAACACAGTGCATACTAATCTGTAAAATGTGATTTTGGGAGCACCAAAAAAACAGCATGCAGAGCCTCTTCTCTTTTCACTGTCTTTGGCAGACGACTAATTTCTTCGGACTTTTCTCACATTCAATCAAATGAACAACAAACGCAAGCAGAAATCATTAAGTGATAATAATAAATATATTAGCATACATTTTTCTAATATATAATACTTTATGATATTTCCCCCCCACAGCTACCCCCCCTTTTTGCCAAAACAGCTATGGGGTAAATAACACAAGCTGTTACAGTAAATTCTCTATAATACAATAACTATAATACTTGATTATCTTACTAAACAATGGGATAATCTCAACTGCATACTCCTTGCGTCCACTCTCCTCGCCTCCTTCTCAAAACCCTTTGGATGAGACAGCCAGAGGTCCCTCCTCTCTGACCTTAATGGGTTTTGAGAAGGAGGCGAGGAGAGAGGATGCGAGGAGTATGGAATTGAGATTCTCCCCGTTCAGCAGTGCTGATTACTAGTCCTGATAGCCAAGTGATATACTAAGGCAATATTTAATGCACCGTATAAAAACCAAATTAAATATTTATATGTGCAGTATAGTAGCTACAGTTGAAGTTGGAAGTTTACATACACCTTAGTCAAATACATTTAAACTCAGTTTTTTCACAATTTTTGACATTTAATCCGAGTCAAAATTACCCTGTCTTAGGTCAGGTAGGATAACCACTTTATTTTAAGAATGTGAAATGTCAGAATAATAATAGAGAATGATTTATTGCAGCTTTTACTTCTTTCATCACATTCAAAATGGGTCAGAAGTTTACATACACTCAATTAGTATTTGGTAGCGCTGCCTTTAAATTGGTTAACTTGGGTCAAACGTTTCGAGTACCCTTCCACAAACTTCCCACAATAAGTTGGGTGAATTTTGGCCCATTCCTCCTGACAGAGATGGTGTAACTGAGTCAGGTTTTTAGGCCTCCTTGCTCGCACACGCTTTTTCAGTTCTGCCCACAAATGTTATGGGATTGAGGTCAGGGCTTTGTGATGGCCACTCCAATACCTTGACTTTGTTGTCCTTAAGCCATTTTTGCCACAACTTTGGAAGTATGCTTGAGGTCATTGTCCATTTGGAAGACCCATTTGCGACCAAGCTTTAACTTTCTGACTGATGTCTTGAGATGTTGCTTCAAAATATCCACATCATTTTCCTCCCTCATGATGCCATCTATTTTGTGAAGTGCACCAGTCCCTCCTGCAGCAAAGCACCCCCACAACATGATGCTGCCACTCTCGTGCTTCACGGTTGGGATGGTGTTCTTCGGCTTGCAAGCCTCCCCCTTTTTCCTCCAAATATAACAATGGTCATTATGGACAGACAGTTCTATTTTTGTTTCATCACACCAGAGGACATTTCTCCAAAGAGTACGATCTTTGTCCCCATGTGCAGTTGCAAACCGTAGTCTGACTTTTTATGGTGGTTTTGGAGCAGTGGCTTCTTCATTGCTGAGTGTCCTTTCAGGTTATGTCGATATAGGACTCGTTTTACTGTGGATATAGATACTTTTGTACCTGTTTCCTCCAGCATCTTCACAAGGTCCTTTGCTGTTGTTCTGGGATTGATTTGCACTTTTCACACCAAAGTACGTTAATCTCTAGGAGACAGAACGCGTCTCCTTCCTGAACGGTATGACGGCTGCGTGGTCCCATGGTGTTTATACTTGCATACTATTTTTTGTACAGATGGTGGTACCTTCAAGCATTTGGAAATTGCTCCCAAGGATGAACCAGACTTGTGGAGGTCTACAATTGTTTTTCTGAGGTCCTGGCTGATTTCTTTTGACATCCCATGATGTCAAGCAAAAAGGGCACTGAGTTTGAAGGTAAGCCTTGAAATACATCCACATTGATTCAAATTATGTCAATTAGCCTTTCAGAAGCTTCTAAAGCCATGACATTTTCTGGAATTTTCCAAGCTGTTTCAAGGCACAGTCAACTTAGTTTATGTAAACTTCTGACCCACTGGAATTGTGATGCAGTGAATTATAAGTGAAATAATCTGTCTGTAAACAATTGTTGGAAAAATGACTTGTCATGCACAAAGTGGATGTCCTAACCAACTTTCCAAAACTATAGTTTGTTAACAAGAAATTTGTGGAGTGGTTGAAAAACGAGTTTTAATGACTCCAACCTAAGTGTATGTAAACTTCCGACTTCAACTGTCTATGACAAACCAATATGCGGGTGTAAAATCGATATAATGTGCTCATATGACGTGTAAAAATATACATTCTAAATGTTTGACCAGACGATTGGTATGAGAGCAAATATAATATATTTTCATAGTAGTTACACTACACATAATACATAATAGTATTAATAATACTGCATATACACAGAATACTGCACATACACAGAATACTGCATATACACAGAATACTGCCAACTTATTAAGCCTTGAAGATATGGAATTTTATAATCATGTGCCATTTTAGGAAATACAACATTATAATAATGTGTTTGTAAGCAGCCTAGTTTCAGTATTAAACTCTGCAGTTTAAGATAAGCTCTCTTATTTTGTTCAGTATTAGGCTAAATCCCAATCTTGATTTAGAGATATGCTCATTTCCTAACTCAAATTCAAAAGCTGCATTATAAGTAGAGACATTTGATTGTCCCATGACATAACATGCTTTTCTTAGCAACATTTTGAAAAGTACCCAGCAACTAACATGCATGTTGGCCCATTACTCTTAATTACGGCTTATTCTTCTTATTTTATATTATCAACAAACCCAAAATGTATAAATACATCTATAGTGCTACAAGAAGAATGAAGCAGAATGCATGTCAAAAATCAAATAAATACAGTTAACTTGACAGTGTTTTGGAGCGTGCCTCAGCATACAAACGTGTGAGCGGTATAAAAGAACACAGCGATAGTAGCACTCAGTAGGAGGCTAACTGATGGAGGAAACCACCATGTCCAGCTCTTTAACATTCTCCTGGCTGCTGGTGAGACCACAGCTTCCTGACAGCTCAGGAAAGTGGCTGGCTCTGGTACCAGGGATGGATGGCGCTGGAGACTGGGCCAGGCCAGGCTTCTTAGAGGGGATGGGGGGAGGGTTGCCCCTGTCTGCTCGGGGGATGGTTGGGGAGCAGACCCCCAGAGGCAGAGCAGCACCAGAGGCCCTGGGGATGACAGGGGAGGAGGGGGTCAGGGCCAGGTTACGGTAGTCAGTGCCGAAGGGAGAGCTGTTAGGTGGCGGAGGTTTGGCCCCCTGCTGGACTGTGAAGCGGGACAGGACGTGGGTGACGGTGCTGCGGGCCAGCTGCTTGGCCGGGCTGGGGACAGGGACGGGGATGCACTCAGGGGACGGGGACAGGTCTCTAGGGGAGTGGGGCAGGCTGCCACCTCCTCTTCCATCCTGCTGCTGCTGCTCTGGATCAGTGTGGCCCTGGAACTTGTGGCGAGCAGCATGGAAGCGCTGGTTGATGCCTGCCTGGTAGGAGGACTGGTAGCTGGGACTGGTGGCCATGTCCAGCCGTTTAGCCAGCTGAGGAGAGGAGCACGGGGAGGAGGTGAGGGAGGAGGACCCCGTGCTGCAGGGGGATAGGCTCTGGTTCAGGAGGGCAGGGGACAGCAGGACAGGGCTGCTGTTCTCACTCCGGTTGTCTAGGCCCAGTCTGTCTGGAAGGGCGTCCTCCCTGAGGCAGTCGTGCCCGTTGACCTTAGGCTCTTCACCCCCCTCTGCCTGGCTGGAGTGTGGTGGTGGTCGTAGTAGTGGTGACCCTCCACTGGTGTCCACAGGAGAGTCTCTCCTCTCATCCTTCTCCTCAGCTCCCCTCTCTCCCTGAAGCTCTCTCCTCAGCGCCTCCACCTGCTCCTGCAGCAGGCAGCACTGGGCCTCCTCCCTCTTGAGCCGAGAGCGGAGCTGCGCCTTCTCCGTGTCAAACTCAGCCAGCCGCTCCTCCACCCTGGCCTCCATCTGCAGGGTCCTCCTCCTCTCCTTCTGCAGCTCAGCCCTCAGGGCCAAGATCTCCCCCTGCTCCTTCTCCAGCCTACGGCTTGCCTCAGCCAGGCGGTGGTCCACCTCCAGGGCCCGCTGGCTGGCCCACTTGCACTCCTTGGCCAGGGCAGAGGAGAGCTGCTTGTGCTGCACCCGCTCCTCCTCCAGCTGCTCCAGGACCTTCTTCTGTTCCTTCTCCAGACGACGCACCTGGCCCCGCTCAAACTCCAGCTACAGGCACAATAGAGTACAATAGGTTCAATTGTAAAAACTCAATCCTATAGCAGTTATCACTCAGATATTGATGTTTAGTCTACCTGTTGCAAGAGGCGTTCCCTCTCCTTCTCCAGGATGCAAGTGACATCATCGCCCTCGGCGGTGTCCTCTGCATGCCTTCTCCTCTCCTCCTCCAGATCTGCAATGACCTGACACAACCACAGGGGAGAGACAGAGACACAGACATGATAAGATCCTAGGTCAGGATAATCTGCTAACTAAATACAACTTCCCGGGTGGAAAATGATTAGATATGCTTTGGGTGCAAGCTAGTTTAGTTCATCTTTAATCTAATCAAAAGTGGAGGGGTTGGCATCTAAGGCCCAGCGACAACCCCCAGCCCTACCGTCTTGTGCCTGCTCTCGGCTGCAGCTAGCTGGGCCAGCATCTTCTCCTGCATCCTCCTGCATTGGGTGACCACCTGCTTGAGCACAGCCAGGGGGCTAGAGCAGGCTGAAGCCTGGTGGACCCCAGGGCTCTGCCCCCCCAACGCCTCACTGTCCCTCTGCAGAGCCAGGAACGGGTCGCTCAGGTTGTACTTCCCATAGCGCTTCTCCACATATGTGTCTCTGCACTGGGCCTGAGGGAGGAGAGGAGACGAGGGTTGAGAAACACTGGGGTAGAGAACTGTTTGTGTGTCAAAACAGGCTATATTGTGTAGAATAGTTATTGTTATTGTTCAATCTGCTTTTACTAACAGTCACTTAGGTGTCTAGCTGAATAAACAGACTCTGTCCCTGAGATATTTTACAGTTTTGTAAGTATATAAGAAAGTCAAATATCATCGTCAGACAGTCACTAGTACTATGCAGCTACATGTACTATACACAATACATGTACTATGCACAAGTGTAACCTGGTTTCCCAGCATCGTAAAAAAGCCATAATCTGTTTCTTTTTCAGTTTCTGCATGCTGCCCTTTCCCTTCCTTCAGGCCTGCTGCAATAATCTTCCTTCCACTGCCTGCTAAACAGGAAGTCAGCCACAGCGGCAAACATAACATGCCAAGAGAAACATCAACCATATTTTCTATGGGAGTGGGGATTCCCATCCCTACCAGGAAGATTGAGATATGGAGAGAGCAGGGGAGAGAGAAAGAGAGGGTGAGAGGGAAAGAGGTAGAGCAGGCAGAGGAGGAAGAAGTAGCGAGAGAGAGAGGGGACAGAAGAGAGCTTTCAGAAGAGGAAAGAGCGGTAGAGAGAGAGAGGAAGAAGCAACAGATGTTGTCTGTCTTCAGTCAGAGTGTTTGTAGGGTGGCTGCTCCTGCTGGTGTCTGGGCCAGGTCTAACTAGACCTTTACTCTGCCAGTGCAGGGGGGAACAATGGTGACTTCAGCAACTTCCCTCTGAGGTGACTAAGTGGTGGCTATTCAGTAGCCTGATGGTCTGGGGGTAGAAGGTATTGGCCAGACTTTCAGTTTTTGCTATGATGCTCCTATACTGCCCGCGTCTGAGTGATGGAAGCGGGGAAAACAGACCGTGGCTCGGGTGGCCCCTGATGATCTCCTTGGCCTTCCTGCAACCCCTGGTGTTGTAGGTGTCCTGGAAGGCAGGCAGTGTCGGTGCGTTTGGCTGAGCAGTCGGCTAAGCTAGTAGAGTCCGTTGTGTCTCTGCTAGGCAGAAACAAATGCCAATGTCATATATAATATCTATCCATCGGTAAAGATATCGGGATACAGAGGCTGTGAAGTCTCGATCATGCTGTTATTTGATCCGGTCCGTTGGGATATGAGAGAGCAGATCAAAAAGGATGGAAAATAAGGAGAGGCAGGAAAGCACAGGAGTCCTGCAAGACCTGAAACGTTTCTCTGAAACACACAGTGGGCACAGTCTGGTGCATGACAGCTAGTCATTAGCCATTACCCAATACCCCGGTCTTGTATCTGACCTGCATGACCCAGGTTAGAGAGAGAACATTCCTTAGCCTCACACATCATAACACAACCGTCTAGCGCAATGGTCTCCACACCAAGCCTGGTCCCAGATCTGTATGTACTGTAGCTTACTCCTCTCTCACTATGTTACAGCCTGGTCCCAGATCTGTTTGTGCTACAGCCAACTCCTCTGACAATCGTTGTCATCCATCCAGGCCTTGTACGTTTCCAACACACACACACACACACACACACACACACACACACACACACACACACACACACACACACACACACACACACACACACTGCAGCACAAAGGGAGGCTGTTTTGTGTTCCAGTGGTGTTTTCGAGAAGGGGGGAGTGTGAGGAGGAGGAGGACTGACATTAAACACATTCCTGATGTAGTTAATGTTTAACAGCCAGGTCAACCAAAGCTTATGCACTCATTCCTGCGCTAATGTGGCGCTGATAACAGGCACGAAATGGTCCCAATTCTAAAATGTTGTACTTCCTATTTTCCCACACTGGTGTGTGCCAAATATTTGCATCGCTAGACTCCAACTTTCTGCAGCATGCCACAGCATAAGGAGAAGCATGAGCCATGGATGGTTAACAGTGAGAATAGCTTCAGACATTATCATCAAACATTGTATAAACATAACACAGGAATATCTGTCATATTAACCCAACTTGATTTCCCAGCAAACCATGTCATTATAAGAAATGAGTAAAAAATTCAATAAATAGGGAATATAACAAACTTAACCCTAACCCTTAAGACTCATTGGAAAAAGAAGATCACCCTGTGACTGACAGTGACACACATACAGCACCACGTCAACGGCAGCTTGTGGCCGCTCCGTTCAACCACATACTCAATAGTCCTCATGACATACTGGGGTGATTCAGAATGAGTAAGAGACTCTGAGCGCCTTGAGAAATAAGAATTGTTCACACGATCTGTCGCTCCAAACATTGGGGAGTTCATATGCTAGCTGACACACGGTTCTTTGTTTTGTAAACAGGAAATGAAAACATACACCTATTGAAAACCAAAAGTAGGGAAAAGTTGTTACAGTCCTCTAAGCCTTTCTCAAGTTGAGTAACTATGGGATTCATTGTTGTAATGCTGTGCACTTTTCTTTCACCTGAGTGCAAGAAGTGATCCCATATTCCAGTGTATACTGCTTTGAGGTCATCTCAGAACCATAGCTGGCCACAAGAGCCTACTGCTTAGGCAACCATGGAATGAGTTAACAGATCAGGGGGATTTAGTGTCAGTGAAGACACAGTCAGCCACACATCCTGACCGCTCCAGTTAAGGCCTTTGTTTATTTGTTCACTCCAAGTCTCCCTGCTCACGTAGTCATCTTCCACCCGCTCAGCACGGTGCATTAAATTGCCTTGCCTTAGATGGCAGGCGCCCAGGAGATGTGTAGATTGTGGTCTAGACACAACACATGAATGATCGAGGGGACCTTGATTTCTGCAGTTTGTTCACCTGGATACAGTTTGTTGTATTACTCAGGTCACTTTGTGTTGTACTTGGTACTAATCAGCAGTCACGGTGATCAATATAAGCGCAACGTGACTTGTCGAACATGTAACTAGATCATAACACGTTGGGATGAGCCTGCAGCATTTTTGGCAGATTTGAATAATGCTGCTGTTGTTCTGTATTTTGTTGTTGTCTGTAAACCACATTGTGTATATGAATGTGATCTTCCGGAGTCTACCTTAAAAAGGACGAATGGAATATGTGGGTTATCAGAGACAATCCTCAGACTGCAGACAGTCTGACATCCCAGGTGCCTGGACAGTACGAATTGGCATAAATGGCCAGCGCCGAGGCTGTACACTGTGGCTACTAAAGTCAAGCTTTTTCCCTGGTTGGCTCAAGGACATCCCATCAATTAAAGTCAGGTTAAATCATGGGAGGTCAGGTAATGGGTCGTCTGTCTCGTCTCCAGCTGCCCCGTGTGTACAGTACAGTACCACTAGAAATCATGATAAGGGTGGCTATTATGATAATGGCTAACTCTGCTCTCAAACCCCTGTCCCAGTTTGTGGACCACTAACCTGGCTATCTTACATCGGCGACTCCTGTGAAGCATGAGCCGAAGGCGGCAGAGTGGAGAATTAGGAGTCCGACAAGGATGTTGACGGTTCACCTCAGTGAGAGGATTTTATTTACAATATTTACAGGTGCAGTATGACTTGGCCAGTAAAAAAAATAAAAATACAAACTTGAAGACGACATAAACACTTGGATGAATCAAAGATATTCTCAGCGATAAAAAACTGTTCAGGCGTTCAACTACACTACATGGTCAGAAGTATGTGGACACCGGCTCATTCCAAAATCATGGGCATTGATATGGAGTTGGTCCCCCCCTTTGCTGCAGCATCCCCTCTTCTGGGAAGGCTTTCCACTAGATATTGGAACATTGCTGCAGGGCACTGATGTTGGGCGATTAGGCCTGGCTCGCAGTCTGCGTTTCAATTCATCCCAAAGGTCTTTGATGGGGTTGAGGTAAGGGCTCTGTGCATGCCAGTCAAGTTCTTCCACACTGATCTCAACCAAAAAATTCTGTATGGACCTCGCTTTGTGCATGAGGGCATTGTCATGCTGAAACAGGAAAGGGCCTTCCCCAAACTGTTGCCACAAAGTTGGAAGCACAGAATCGTCTAGATTGTCATTGTATGCTGTAGCGCTAAGATTTCCCTTTATTGGTACTAAGGGGCCTAGCCCGAACCATGGAAAACAGGCCAGACCATTATTCCTCCTCCAACAAACTTTACAGATGGCACTATGCATTCAGGCAGGTAGCGTTCTCCTGGCATCCGCCAAACCCAACCGATGCTTGGCATTGCGCATGATCTTAGGCGTGTGTGCGGCTGCTCGGCCATGGAAACCATTTCCTGAAGCTCCTGACGAACAGTTCTCATGCTGAGGTTGCTTCCAGAGGCCGTTTGAAACTCGGTAGTGAGTGTTGCAACCGAGGACAGACGAGTTTTATGCGTTACGCACTTCAGCACTTGGCGGTCCCATTCTGTGAGCTTGTGTGGACCACTTCGCGGCTGAGCCATTGATGCTCCTAGATGTTTCCACTTCACAATAACAGCACTCGCAGTTGAAATTTGACAAACTGACTTGTTGGAAAGGTGGCATCCTATGATGGTGCCACGTTGATCTCTTCAGTATGGGCCATTCTACTGCCAATGTTTGTCTATGGAGAATGCATGGCTGTCAGCAACGGGTGTGGCTGAAATTGCCGGATCCAGGGATGTTCACATACTTTTGGCCACGTCGCGTATAATGCCTATCATTGAACACAGGTATAGCTCCACTCTAGACACCTGTTACCTGCCCAACCTGCTATTTCACCGGCAAAGGCCAATCTGAGCATGTAGGCCTACTCTTTCCAGGAACCGTCCTTCGCTAGAAATGTTACAACATGATAGCTCAAAATACATTTCTACAATAAATGCATAATTTACCACCATAGACATATCATCATCTCATAAACAACCGTTTTACATGAAAACACACCCATTAGCTTGTGTCATGGTGTCCTAGGTGGGTACAATGCAGAGCCCTGAAAATATTTATCAAACATTTTAAGGGGGTTATTTGTTTTTGAAAATACTGTCACTGAATGCATATCTATAATCGGTAACTTCTTGTCAATCCGTCTGGATTTTATAACGCATAGCCTACCACTGTCTACCACAGGCAAATTATACAGTGCCGATTTGGAGAAAAGTTTGGTTCAGACGGTTTCTATACAGATATCCACATATATACCCCTCTCTCCACTGGGATTCTCTGTCTCTAACCCTATTAAAAGGGGCTGAGTCACTGGCTTACTGGTGCTCTTCCATGCCGTCCCTAGGAGGGGTGCGTCACTTGAGTGGGTTGAGTCACTGACGTGATCTTCCTGTCTGGGTTGTGCCGTGGCGGAGATCTTTGTGTGCTATACTCGGCCTTGTCTCAGGATGGTAAGTTGGTGGTTGAAGTTATCCTTCTAGTGGTGTTTACGGCTGTGCTTTGGCAAAGTGGGTGTGGTTATATCCTGCCTGCTTGGCCCTGTCCGGGGGTATCATCGGATGGGGCCACAGAGTCTCCTGACCCCTCCTGTCTCAGCCTCCAGTATTTATGCTGCAGTAGTTTATGTGTCGGGGTGCTATGGTCAGTCTGTTATATCTGGAGTACTTCTCCTGTCCTATCCGGTGTCCTGTGTGAATTTAAGTATGCTCTCACTAAATCTCTCTTTCTCTCTTTCTTTCTCTCTCTCGGAGGACCTGAGCCCAAGGACCATGCCTCAGGACTACCTGGCATGATGACTCCTTGCCGTCCTTGCCGTGACTCATCCACCTGGCCGTGCTGCTGCTCCAGTTTCAACTGTTCTGCCTGCGGCTATGGAACCCTGACCTGTTCACCAGACGTGCTACCTGTCCCAGACCTGCTGTTTTCAACTCTCTAGAGACAGCAGGAGCGGTAGAGATACTCTTAATGATCGGCTATGAAAAGCCAACTGACATTTACTCCTGAGGTGCTGACTTGTTGCACCCTCGACAACTACTGTGATTATTATTATTTGACCATGCTGGTCATTTATGAACATTTGAACATCTTGGCCATGTTCTGTTATAATCTCCACCCGGCACAGCCAGAAGAGGACTGGCCACCCCTCATAGCCTGGTTCCTCTCTAGGTTTCCTCCTAGGTTTTGGCCTTTCTAGGGAGTTTTTCCTAGCCACCGTGCTTCTACACCTGCATTTCTTGCTGTTTGGGGTTTTAGGCTGGGTTTCTGTACAGCACTTTGAGATATCAGCTGATGTACGAAGGCCTATATAAATACATTTGATTTGATATACAATCTGGATGGACGGACAAGGAGTTACGGATTATAGATATGCATTCAGTAACAGGATTTTCGGAAACAACTAACCCCCTAAACATTTTTGCCAAATATTTTCGGGCCCCCGGATTGTAGCACTCTAGGAACCATGCGTGTATGCCTGGCCTCCTATATACAGTAGGGCTAGTCAACAGGGAATGTGCTTCAAACAAACACAAGGTATGTTAAATTTGACAATAACCCATCAATCCTCAATCATTATTCGAATAATGTATTTCACATTGCTAAATTATGTACTTCAATGGGCAGCTTTATACAGGATAGAGATACGGTTCCCGAGTTACATTGTTTGATTAATGGCGTGCACGACAAACAACTTGACTGGGTTGGGGTCAATTCTAACATTAGAAATTAATTTGAATTGGCCACATACCACAGGAAGCCGAATTTGAATTGAATTAAAGGAAGTATAATTTAATTCAATCAAATTCTAATGGCTTATTTATCTCCATGTAAATGTTTATTTTGACATCATGTATGGTTACCAATACCATGTAGCATAAGGTTGAAACATTTGAAAACTTATTCTCCTAATAATAATAAAAAACGATTACAGAGGTCTGGAAATATTATAAGATCATGTTGGGGGTTGTCTATGATAATTCATAATTCCATTAATGTTTTTAAATATCAGAATACATTTCCCAGAATGCATTACATCAAACACTGCAGTATTGAAGGGAACAATCTAACATTTCATGATAAAGAAAATCTGAGTTGTAATCAAACGAATATTTGAAATGGTATGTGTATTCTTTGCATTAACAAGTGTTATATCCTTTTGATAAAGTATTTGTCAAATGAATAAGACTTTCATGTTTCATGTCTTAGTTGAATGAGTTCAATTCTACTTCCTTCAATTAAAATGCTGCTTCCTGTGGGGTGTTGCCAGTTCAAATTCAATTCAAATTCATTGTTTAAATTAAATTAAATCCTGAAATTCCAAATTGACCCCAACCCTGGTAACAACTCCTTAGACATAATTATAAATCATAGTTTTATCTTTATGCTTCAGACCTCATATTATGGGTAATGGTGGCATCATTGAGGGGCCTTTGGGTCCTGGCTGTAAATTACACAAGGGGAAAGACGATGGATAGCTCTTACCCTGAGGGCCTCGATGACCAGGTCGCGAGCCTCCAGCTCTCCCTCCAGGACACTGAAGAGCATCAGCAGCTCTGGCTTGCTCAGGCTCTCCATGTTCATCTGGGCCTCCTGTGGGCAGGGGACAGGAGCTGGATCATTACAAGAGACACAATTCATTCTCTATTCTAATGTTCACTGTAAATACATTGGGCAGGAAGCTGTGTCCTTTACTCATTGTTATAATTATACCAACATAGAAGTTATGTGAATATGTTTTTTGCTTTGTGTATTTATACATGATATTTGGATATGATTGGCCTATACTGTACTTAGTTTAAAGTATCCTTGAGTCCTGTGGTTCATTGTGGACCTATGATTTTTAAGACATTTTTTACAGCGCAAAATGTAGAACAAATCTGGCAAAGACTTGGATATCAGGCAACATTGAATCCAATAGCTCCACTAATAAAACACTAGATGCATTTACCAGGCCCTACTGAGCCTGGACGATCATTAATAAAAGCTAAAAGCTTTTGTAAACCGAGAAAATCCCTGGATTTTCCACTCACTGTCATGGTTCATTTGTCTTTGTGAGGAGCCTGTGAACATCATACATGTGAAGACAAATGCCTCACACACACACAGGCCAACATATGGTGAGCAGATAAAAAAAAAACTGTCCCAATCTGTATCCACATTGTCACAAAGTTGTCGACAAGATATTACGTAACTGACAATGAGCTGTTTGCCCTCATTCGTTCCCCCTAGGTTCATCTCAAGACTCAACAAGTTGTGCTTTGCGATCCTCTCTCCCTCTAACTTTTGGTTGGGCCTCTTGAGAGTTTGTGGTTTTGTTAAAAAGGCAGGGTAGAGAATGTTTAAGATCTGCTGTGGTGTCTTTGTAGGCGCCGTGCACTCTTTACTTAGTGCAGCTGCCCTGGGTCTGTTGACAACACTGTGGTATCCACACCTCAAACATACAACCACACTCTGACCAGCCAACACATGCCGGCCAGGCTTTGGAATCAGTGTAGTTTGTACAGCATCCCACTAAGTGATGGGATCCTTAAAAGAGTAGAAAACTCACGGTGTGCTTCATGGGATATTATTAGTAGGTTGGAAAGAGACTGTCATATGAGACAAAATAATACAGTTTGACAAAATAATCAAGAGGGTGCTCTGTTGAACTCGGATGAACCAACAAAGCCAGGAGGGCTTCCTGACCAGGTGACCTGACCAGAAAAAAAATCATAATAAACCTGTGAGCATTACACTCTATTTGAACGTCCTTGTACCTCCCCCAATCAGCATCCACATATCGGATTATTCATGGCTATTACAGAAAACCTGAGAAAAAAAATGTAAAAACAAGAAACCCTGCACACTGCTTTTGCTATTATCACTGCTCTTTATTAAGCTTTACGTATCGGCCTCAAGGCCTTCGTCAGAGCTCGAAAGCGCTGGTTAGTTCCCCATCCACCCAGTACAGTCTGTTAGCCATGCTGCTCCAACCGCTAAGCATTCAGCAGGCCTTCTCCAATACGAGCTCTGTGGTCGCCCAGTAGAAGTTGCCACATCATGAAGTCATCAGGAGGGGCCGCAGGAGCTCTGAGCGTTGCATAATGAGATGGGAGCTTTTATTAGAGCTGCTACTGTACAGCATCATGGGGGCTAAGCTCTCCCCGCATCTGTCATACAAATAACAAGACACTTAAAACATCTGAACGGATGTCTAGACTATGGGATATGAATCAATTCAATTCATTTTTCTGAGCTCTAGGACAATAGCAAAGGATACAGCAGCAGAAATAGAAGAGAATAATATTAGGAAGCAAAATATTTGCTTCCTCTCATCTAAATCTATTATTCCACTAAAGTTATTCCACTAATACATTATGGTTCTTTCTGGCAGTTTCATCCCAGATCCGAGAACACACTGTAGTGTGTAGCAGATCTATGATCTTTAGATGTGTTTTCCTCCATCTCCAGACCCTCATGGTTTGGTTTGTTGGCTGACCACATGGCTAGCATGCTAATTAAACTTCCCACTTCCTTCAGTCTGCTTTTACAGTCTTGCTAATTTCACAGCCGCTTGTATGACTGAATATACGCTCACTAGCAATGTGTTATTCAAATAGAAAGCATGGGTAATGTTATTAAAAGAGATGGCATGCATGGGAAAATCCAAAATATTCCCACACTCGTTCATTTCCGCTTCCTAAAGAAATGCCTGCGTCTATAATCCTTTTATCCTTGTTTGTTTGAAGCCTAGTCAGCCATGTGCCCCTTATAATGGTACGTTACACAAACATTGCCTCATAACAAACTTCTAACTCAACCTGAGGCTCTCTCTCGCTCTCTCTGTGTGTGTCTCTTTCTCTGTCTATCTCTCCGTCTCGCTCTGTGTATCTCTCGGTCTCTGTCTCTCTCACTCTCTGTGTGTTCAAGCTTATGCAGGTTGCCAGATTTGTAGATTTGTCATGCATTTGTCACTTTTCTTAACTTGAACCCAGCTAGCACATATTGTTCTGAGAACCATATGTTTATTTGTGCTTGGTGAGAGCATGGTTGTCCTATGGTTATTTTGCATACAACCTTCTCACAACTTTATGGATTTTTTTTTTAAAGGAACTTGACAAAAAAACATAACTTTCTTGGTATTTCATTACTTTAACAGAGCGTTTCCTAAAAGTTCAAACATGGTTACATTTCATTTCCATTTTGGAAATGTTCTCTGAACCAACTGGTTTGACATTGGGAATGTTCTCAAATAGTTCAGAGAAGGTTAAGAAACAACGTTCATCTGTGGGAATTTCAGTTCTTCAGCGTAACAATTCCTACAGGTTTCCTCGTGGTTCTATTTGAAGTCATGTTCTCAAGTCCGAGAAAAGTAGCCCTTTACACTTCTACCCATATACGGTTTGAAAATGGCAGATTTGGGCACTAATAAGCTCTCTGGCTCTGCACTTCACAGCACTGTATGGGTTTTGAGCACCGCTCGTAACATGAAGTAACCCCCATCCCTCCTGGTAATTTGACAATTTCAGAAAATGTTTGGTCATCTGAGTGAGTGAAATGCTGTAAATTAAGATGACTTGTATTACGAAAGATGAGACGTTGAAGATTATAATAAATACCGCTTTGATGTCACACAAGCACGCCAAACACCCACGAGTCCAAATGTGCACTTCACATTTCCAAATCATAAACTCATGTCATATTATGTACAGTGTCAACGTTTATGATCACTATGTTTGATGTACAGTTACAAGAGGACAAGGCGTCATACCCTGGGTTGTTCTGAACAGAATGAGCCTATGTTTGTTCATTTGTAAGATAATTCGCCACGGCACATGCACCTGAATGCACTCATGACTTTCTATGTGCACCAAACGTTCTCTGAATTGCCTTGTGAAAGCCTAACACTGTAAGATTGTATTTTAGAACTTAGCTAGCCATGTTGGCAATAGAACAAGCTTTCAAATCAGGCCCACCTGACCCAGATTGCGTTTTAAAATGGACCCTTTTTGGATTGCGTAAACAATAGTAATTGTGTGATGGCAGCGATGCAGGGTTGTGTTGCTCTAGTCTAGTTCCTCAACGGCAAAGGTAAGAGAGCTCCAAAAAAATACTTTATCGTTGAAGACTCTTCTTTGAGTCATAAAAGTGCATTAAAATAGCTTAGGAACTGTGTGCACTTTGGAGAGGTGTGTGGCCACTTGGAGACTCCAGTTAGTCCTCTCACTCAAACCCTTGTAATGTTTTGTCTTATCTTGCATCTATCCAACATTTTCCAGGAATAGATTTATCATGTTACTGAACGTATGCAGAGTACTTTCAGATTTTGTTATCAACAAAGGCTGCGAATAGTACAGTAAATGTAAAATGCACATCAAATCAACAGTGTAATGTTTGGATTCTGTCTTGTGTCAGGTGACCTGTTGTGTACTCACCTTTGGTCTAATCATTTCCCCATTATCTCCAAACTGTTCCCTTTCAATTGCTACCATGGTTATACATATGCTTTTCATTTTCTTCTTTAAGAAACATTTCAGTTTAGCCACAAGTGTAAAGGGTTAAAGGGAAACGTCCCATGATGGTATTGACTGTCCATTACTGCTTATCAGTGGTGAATTTAGGTATGGGCGACATGGGAAGCCGCCCAGGGCGGGCACACACAACATTTTGGAATGGTGACATTTGCGCGATCGGCTTTCTATCGCTCATTTGCACGTCACGTCAATGATATCATGTCACCGTGTGGGACTGTGGGTCAATTAATCTTGTCAGCCTGGGCGCTCTGATTCTAGTTTGTGAGCTAGGCATGCTACTGCTTGGGAAGGCCTCCCACTCAGAAGTACGAGATGGGGCGGGGGCGAGGGTAGGTTGATCACAGGTCTCCCCACTGGAAGCCCGAGGTAGGGGGAGCGCACCTCTAACTTTGTTCAGTACTAATGCAATTAGTAAAATCCTTGTGCTCGTCTCCACCCCCTCCAGGTGTCACCCATCTTCACCAAAATACCTGTGTTTTCTGTCTGTCTGTGCCAGTTTGTCTTGTTTTGTCAAGGCAACTAGCGTGTTACTCTGTGCTCACCCCCCCCCCCCCCCCTCTCTCTGTTTTTTTGCTAGTCCTTGTGTTTTTGACCCTTGCCTGCCTTGACTCTGAACCCGCCTGCCTGACCATACTGCCTGCCCTGACCTCGAGCCTGCCTGACCATACTGACTGCCCTGACCTCGAGCCTGCCTGACCATACTGACTGCCCTGACCTCGAGCCTGCCTGACCATACTGCCTGCCCTGACCTCCAGCCTGCCTGACCATACTGCCTGCCCTGACCTCCAGCCTGCCTGACCATACTGCCTGCCCTGACCTCCAGCCTGCCTGACCATACTGCCTGCCACTCTGTACCTCCTGGACTCTGACCTTGTTATGATCTTGTGCCTCTCCACGACCATTCTCTTGTCTGCCCCTTGGATACTTATAAATATCAGAGACTCAAACCCATCTGCCTCCTGTGTCTGCATCTGGGTCTCGCCCTGTGCCCTTACACTAGCACATTATTGATTTGGTTATCTTTCATTGAGGTGACATCATAAAGGTTTTGTGTGATTGTATTGACTAGGTCCTGAGCTCAGTAATGGGAATTTCCAATGCTGTAGGCTAACCTAAAATACATCTATATTATGCATCTTTTGTGATATGTTGAGTCTTTTGGGGTGTCTTATGCCTAGAATTAGCCAAGGAGGTTGTATGGTTCATTTGGTTTCTATTCTGAAAGTTTGGTAAATTGTGCATAATGACATTTAATTGTGCAACAAATGTATTTAGGGTGTCAGACTCATATACTATTTTAATGCAAATTCAGGGGGACTTCTGAAATATTTTGGAGCACCCTCTGGTACTGGCCAGGATGAGGAGCCATCTACCTCCTCAGCCACACAGGCCTCTTCAGAAATTATCTCGGAGCCCTCAGCCACACAGGTGTCTTCACAAATGTTGTCTGAGCCTGAGGATGAGGATGAAGACCCATTTGCTTCCACTTCTCCCCAGCAGGATTCTTCAGGTGTGTTTATGGGCACACGCACCTGTGTGTGTGTGTGGGTACACACACATGTCTTTGTGTGCATCCCTGCATAACATAAACAAAAAAATCCCTTTTGCAAAGTTTTAAGTTTCAGTTCTGACTGACAGAATTCAGACACAACTAGTTTGCAGAGGACCAAGTGAGGTACCACTTAACTTTTTTTCCCCAATGAATGAGAGTGATGGAAGAAGTTGCCACCACCATTATTTCAGGAAGACCTTGGTGAGTGGTGAAAAAAGCCTTAAAAGTTGGTTGGTGTATTCTGAAAAAAACAACAGCCTCTTCTGCTGTAAACTCTTTTCTAAGAAGAAAATGTAGCAAACTCAGGACTGACAGACTGGAAACATGCACGTTCTTTGCTGACATCACACGACAGCCGTCCAGAACACTAAAACTGCATGAAAAGGGGAAACAATTGATAAGCATGAGATGGCACTTATGGAGGCTGAGAGGATAAGATGGAGAGAGAGGTATTGACACGTCTGACTGCTATTGTGCAGTCTCTGGCAATTAGAAATCTGGCACTAAGGGGACACACAGAAACCCTGTACTCTCCATCAAATGGACATTTCCTCAAAGAGGTTGAACTGATGGCACAATTTGATCCAGTCTTGAAAGAGCACCTTAACCGTGTCCAAAAATGGACCTCAAGTCCCTTTTTGAACTCATTGATTTGTTGAGCAGCAAGGTCATTTCAATAATGGTGAGTGACATCATGCGGGCAAAATTCCTCTCTATCATTCTAGATTGCACCTCAGATGTCAGCCACACTGAACAATTGTCAGTTGTGACTATAGAATTGTGTCACTGAAGGAGGAGCGCCACATAAAGGAACATTTTATGGGGGTTTTGGAGGCAGAGGAGTCCACGGGCCAACATTTGGCATCCCTGATTCTCAAAAGATTAGAGGAGCTAAAAATTACTTTTGAGGACTGCAGAAGACAGTCTTATGATATTGGGGCCAGCATGAGAGGCAAAAACAAAAGTGTCCAAGTCAGACTCCTGGAAATAAATCCAAGAGCTCTATTAGTGCCATGTGGGGCTCACACATTGAACCTGGTTGTGGCTGATGCTGCTAAAAGTTCTGTCGATGCCACAGGTTACTTTGGCATCTTACACAAACTGTACACCTTGTTCTCAGCCTCCACACAGCGATGGGTCATCCTGAAAAAACATGTGGACATCACTTTGAAGATGTGGACTGAGACAAGGTGGGAGAGTAAAGTTAAGGGTGTCGAGCCACTGAGGTATCAGGCGGCAGCGGTGAGAGAGGCACTGATTGAGGTGAGGGATCAAACCAAAGACCCTGTGATAAAGATTGAGGCCCAGTCCTTGTCAGAGGAGGTGGGGTCATACCGCTTCAGCATCTGGTGTGGTATGACATCTTGAGTCAGATCCAACATGTGAGCAAGCTGATGCAGTCTCCCAGTATACATGTGGATGTTGAAGTCTTCTCAGAAAGACAGAGAGAAGACTCAGCAACTACAGGGCAACATGCTTTATGACTGCACAAACGCCAACCAAGGATATTTGCGAGGGTATGAATGTAAAGGCCGTCCTACAACAAAAAAGGCTGAGGTCCACAAAGCGGCACTTTTCATATGAATCATTTGAAGAGCCTTTCAGTGATGCCCTGAAGAAGCTGGAGGTGACATTTTTCAATGTCGTTCTTGATTCTGCAACCTCAGCCCTTCAGAAAAGATTTTCCACATTGGAAAATGTGGGAGAGAAGTTTGGAGTGCTGTCAACCGTCCAAAGTCTCTCAAATGAGGAGCGGACAGAACAGTGTGAGGCCCTTAGTATGACACTGCACTATAAAGAACACTCAGACTTGGATGGCAGAGAGCTTGCACAGGAACTGAAGAACTTGCCTGACTTGCCATCGAAGACCATGACCCTGCTTGATCTGCTGATATTTATATACGAAAGGGAGCTCTCAGAAATGTATGTCAGCGTATGTGCTACTGGTGTTGAAGAGCAGAGAGTTGTGATCAGGCGCACTCTTTATTGGGCAGAAGCACAATAAATGGACGCAACAGCGTCAAACCTCCAGCCAAAATGCAAAAGAGAAATGCGCAAAATACAGTCACAAAAAACAAATGTAATAATCCAACCTCCTATGGGTTACACAAGAATACCCAGGGGGGAAATAACCAGCCTGGCGCATCACACTGAACATGTAACAAAACAACTACACAAGGACATGGGGGGAACAGAGGAATATTTATATACAATGTGATTAGGGAATGTAAACCAGGTGTGCGGGCAACAAGACAAAACAAATGGAACAATGAAATATGGAGCGGCGATGGCTAGAAGGCCCGTGACGTCGACCCCCGAACGCCGCCCGAAACAAGGAGAGGAGCCGACTTCGGTGGAAGTCGTGACAATGTATGAAGGGGGGGTTCGCCCAGGGAGCCATACAAGCTAGAACCGCCACTGCTGCTTATCAGATACTAACCATAATTTATTCAAAAATGCTTACTTTAACAAAATATTTCAGTTGTTGAGTATATTACATTTGTTTTATTTGTTTACTTTATTATTTCATTCCAAGTCATCATCTCATCTCTATAGAGGTGCTCCCTACGCAGCCTGCCAAAATCACTATTTTGTAGTTCTTCAAAGTAAATAAAGCATACTTTTATGACTGCTGAATACCAACTATCAATCACTTTGATCATGTATTTTCAAGTAGAGATACTTTGCGAAGCAACAGCTGCTCTCTCACAATCGCTGCTCTCCCCTCACAATCCGCATTCTTGTTTCTTCCATAGCAGGCATAAAAGAAATACAGACCTGACAAATAAAGATGCGTAATGGATTATAGTCATTGTAGTTAATTACCACATCTTATGCGCTAAATTATGTGGAATATTGGCCTGTTGGAAACTACAACTCCCTACAACATTGCACAGTTCAGGCTTGATCTGATTGATCTTTAGAGAAACTGTGAAATGTGCGCATTAACCTCACATTAAAAAAATATGAAATGGAATTTAAATAATTCAACCAACGTATGTAATTTAAAAAAATATGAAATGGAATTTAAATAATTCAACCAACGTATGTAATTTAGTTGTTTAAAAAAATGAAAAATAACCAAAATGTTGGTTAATCGCTCAGCATGATCGCTTCTGGTGGGGATAGACAAAATCAACATGCGCATAATGGCGCACTCGCGTGGCTGGCGAAGTCAGCATGTAAGAATGATATTTAAAAACATACATTCTGTTCAGAAAAATTTACACACAAAACACAAGAAAACTTTAGTGGTGTTCAGCTTCAACAAAACACTCTCAATCTTGCTAAGTGTTCAGATGTGTTGGCCACGCCCACTAATTATTCCATGCAAAACAATTATTCACATTTATCTCTATCATCAGAGTTATACAGCAACTAAATGCATGCTTTTCATGATCAGTAAACATCCTTTTTTCATGTAATTTCAGATACGTGAGGGTAGCCTCACGATATCTCTCAATATTGGCCACCATCAATTGGATATTTGAGTGATATAAAATAAAACTGAACTATACCTGACAAGTATGGGTGCATTTGCCGTGGTACTGTTAGCTGATAATGTTTACTTTTCAAGCTACCAGTAGAAACGTGGTACATTTGGCTAAACATATAATGAATGGTAAGTAGACCTAATGCACTTTTTCCACCAACCAATGTAGGCCTACCTAGAGAAGCTCGCTAACATGATCCCCTTTTCAACATTGTTTTTAAGAGTGTTTAATTACAATTGCTGCTGACAGACATGATATAGGCTACATTGATTGATAGGCCACGTCGAATTGGCTAGCTAGCTAATAACAGATCACGTCAATATGGCTAGTTAACAAGCGAACCTCCAGGGGATAAACTAGATGACAATATCCAAATATTGTTTGATTTGCTTGCCATCTATAGTGGTAATGACTGTAGTCTGACTGACAAAAGCCTAATCTCTGATGAAGCAAGCTAAACTTTGTTGCTTGCTTAGCTAGCTAAATGCCAAATGGATTGGTACCTTCATGTATCTGAAATTACATGATCATTGATGTTTTAATGATCATTAAAAGCATGCATTTACCTGCTGTATAACTCTGATGATAGAAATGAATGTGCGCAATTGATTTGCATGGACTAATCAGGCTGCAGGTAAATCAGAAATGTGTAGTTCTGACTATGCTCAATTGGTGATGATATTAAAAGCAAATAATTATAAAATGTATTTAACAATCCCTTGAAAAAGGCACGTAGTTGGCAATGGGTTTAGCGGAGCTGGGGGTCTCCTTGCCTTCCCAGCAGTCAAATCAAACGTATTGTGACATTTTATTGAAAACAACCTATTGGCCACACTCTTAAAAAACCTCCCAGGAAAACTTTCAAGGATCCAGAGTAAAACGTTCTCAGAACCTCACTGCAACCTACAAATAAACATTCCCAGAACAGGCAAAATGTTCACTTCTGTTCTCAGAACGTTTAAAAAACATTCCGTTTTACCAGTCAGGAAACTATTGGCTTCTTTCCTACAAACAATTTGAAACCAAAAACATACGTTCCAACAACTTCCAAGGAACAAAATGTGATAGCTGGGGAAGATGTCTCCCCGAGATGGCGCCGGAGAAGAGAGGGACAGACATAATTATGTGTCCCCAAACGATCGTGTTTTTTTGTTTGTTTATTAGCGTTTATGTAACTTATTTTTTTACTTATTTTGTACATAATTCTGCCGCTACCGACTCTTAAGACCGAAAATAACTTCTGGACTGCAATTACTCACCACGGACTGGCAGAATCCTTTTTTTCCTTTAACAAGTCTGACGAGCCCGACGCGAACTATATACTGCTTTCTCGGAAACAGGCCCAGATATCCGTGATTTGTGTGAAGAGGAGGTGGAGAAAAAGGGGCCAAAGTGCGGGCTGACTTCTGAGAATTCGTAGGCAATCGAATAAACCCACACTTCCTTCCATTCTGCTAGCAAACGTGCAATCTTTGGAGAATAAAATAGATGACCTACGCGCAAGATTAAACTACCAACGGGACATTCAAAACTGTAATATCTTATGCTTCATGGAATCATGGCTTCATATTTTTGTAAATAACAGCTGGTGCACAATATCTAAGGAAGTATCAAGCTATTGCTCGCCTGAGGTAGAGTATCTCATGATAAGCTGTAGACCACACTATTTACCTAGAGAGTTTTCATCTGTATTTTTCGTAGCTGTTTACATACCACCACAGTCAGAGGCTGGCACTAAGACAGCCTTGAATGAGCTGTATTCTGCCATAAGCAAACAAGAAAACGCTCACCCAGAGGCAGCGCTCCTAGTAGCCAGGGACTTTAATGCAGGGAAACTTAAATCCGTTTTACCAAATTTCTGTCAGCATGTTAAATGTGCAACCAGCGCAAAAAAAACTCTGGACGTATAATATGTAGCCTACGGCAGGTGACCTTATGATCCAATTTCTCATTATTATTTTTATTTTTTATTGTGTGTCTGTATATATAATTATAATTTGTTTTATTTTTTCTTTCTTTGTTACGCTCATCTGTTATTGTCACTTTGTCCTATTGTTGTCTAATATCTTGTCATGTTTGTCTTGAATGTTGTTAATTGGAAAATACAAAAATAAAATACTTTAAAAAAATAAAATAAAAACTCTGGACCACCTTTACTCCACACACAGAGACGCATACAAAGCTCTCCCTCGCCCTCCATTTGACAAATCTGACCATAATTCTATCCTCCTGATTCCTGCTTACAAGCAAAAATTAAAGCAGGAAGCACCAGTGACTAGATCAATAAAAAAGTGGTCAGAAGAAGCAGATGCTAAACTACAGGACTGTTTTGCTAGCACAGACTGGAATATGTTCCGGGATTTCTCCGATGGCATTGAGGAGTACACCACATCTGCCATTGGCTTCATCAATAAGTGCATCGATGACGTCGTCCCCACAGTGACCGTGCGTACATACCCCAACCAGAAGCCATGGATTACAAGCAACATCCGCACTGAGCTAAAGGCTAGAGCTGCCGCTGTCAAGGAGCGGGACTCTAACCCGCAAGCTTATTAGAAATCCTGCTATGCCCTCCGAGGAACCATGAAACAGGCGTTGCGTCAATACAGGACTAAGATCGAATCGTACTACACCGTCTCTGATGCTCGTCGGATGTGGCAAGGCTTGCAAACAATTACAGACTACAAAAGGAAGCACAGCCGAAAGCTACCCAGTGACACAAGCCTACCAGACGAGCTAAACTACTTCTATGCTCGCTTCGAGGCAAATGGCACTGAAACATGCATGAGAGCATCAGCTGTTCCGGAAGACTTTGTGATCACACTCTCCGCAGTCGATGTGAGTAGGACCTTTAAACAGGTCAACATTCACAAGGCCGCAGGGCCAGACGGATTACCAGGACGTGTACTGCGAGCATGCGCTGACCAACTGGCAAGTGTCTTCACTGACACCAACAGATCCACAGATGATGCAATCTCTATTGCACTCCACACTGCCCTTTCCCACCTGGACAAAAGGAACACCTATGTGAGAATGCTACTCAATTAACTACAGCTCAGCGTTCAACACCATAGTGCCCTCAAAGCTCATCAATAAGCTACGGACCCTGGGACTAAACACCTCCATCTGAAACTGGATCCTGGACTTCCTGACGGGCTGCCCCCAGGTGGTAAGGTTAGGTAACAACACATCTGCCACGCACGACTCCAACACCATCATTAAGTTTGCCTATGACACAACAGTGGTAGGCCTGCTACTCTCTATTGTTATCATCTATGCATAGTCACTTTAATAACTCTATCCACATGTACATAATAATTCAACTAACCGGTGCCCCTGCAAATTGACTCTGTACTGGTACCCCCCTGTATACAGCCTCGCTATTGTTATTTTACTGCTGCTCTTTAATAACTTGTTTCTTTTACTTCTTTTTCATATTTTGATTTTATTTTTAACTAAATTTTTGGTTAGGGGCTCGTAAGTAAGCATTTCAGCATGTGACTAACAAAATTTGATTTGACCAACATACTTCCCAGCTCTGGCTAAGCCAATCAGTACTGTCCATGAGTCATAGCACAAAAGTAGCAGATGCCTTTGGCCTGCTGCACTATGACTGACTGACTGACTAGGTCAGTGTCTGCAGGTCATAGCCCAAAGGCCGGCAGATAGCGATATTGAGTTCATTTTACCTCCCAACGCATTTCATGCAGCCGGCAATATACTCGTATCTAAAACATTCTCCCCTATTCAGGCTGCAAAGGCTTCGATTTCCTCCTTAACTTTAACTTTAAGAAGGTGGAAAAAAACAAGGAAAATATGCATTCTTCCTTATGAAACACAATTTTCCACCACAATGCTAGAGTGGCTAAATACTAATCTCAGATATTGCGTATCGCGTTCAGCCAATCAGATTACAGCTGTCTGTTGTTTACCCCTGGCTGAACGCAAATTATCACCATTAAATAAAGTTAAGGAGGAAATAGAAGCGTTTGCAGCTTGAATTGATCATGTTTTAGATACAAACGGTCCACGAGGGATACGAGTGTATTACCGGCTGCATACAATTCGTTTGTACGGTAAAATGAACTCAATATCGCCACCTGCCAGCCTTTGGGCTAAACAGGTCACAACAGACAACTCTTTGTGTCAAGAGACTGGATCAGATCAAAGTAATAACTTGACATTCCTTTTCAAAGTCAGCAGCATACTGTAGCTACCTAAATGTGTGTTCTCATTCATGTCTGTGTGCAATAATTAGAATTTCAGTATCATGTCAGTGCTATTACAAACAAAAAATCCCTTTTGTAAAGCCATTATAATTCATTGAGGTCCTGGTTCATTTCCATGAAGTCTGATGTAATGTCTGACGTCCCATTAACAGCTTTAGGAAATACTAGCTAACCGTCTCAATGATAAATCAAAACGAGTGGATAAACTACTCATGTAGTCTTGTCTATTTGTTGCAACAATGATACAATGTAAAATGCTATTGTGTGAGGTTATACCTTTCTGACAGAGGTGGAAAATATAACACTAGACAATAAATAGACAATTTATAACGTTTGTCAGTCACATGATATAGTCTTGTTTCACATCACTAAATGACGGACAGACGTTCATTATAAGCATGTCTACCAAATCAGGATATATAAAACAGAGAAACAAGCACAACACATAAATAATATATATTTCTATAGAATTAGCCAATCTCTATCTGGACATTGAAGATCCTACAAAACCCCTCTAAATTTACTTGAGTTAATGAGCGACAATGTTTCATGTATGTTTCACTTCTCTAGATTTTCTTGTATAGGCTACTGCGGATAATCCATAGATTTAAGAATAAACAATTGTATTACGACAGCTGTGTGTGATTCGAGTGTCTGGCTATTCATAATTATATAAAAGTTTATCCTCGACAATTAACATACCTTCATATGTCCTTTCAATGCCTTTGTAAACTCCAACATCAACTTTACCAATTGTTAAAGATTGTCTTGTCTTGCGTCTTCAGTTTCCGATACGGAAGAAATTAGTTCAAATGTGACAAGTCCATCAGCCTATAGGCAAGTCCGAATTCAGAGTTTTGACCTATAAGATTAGTCTACCTCAGACGCAGGAGGCAGTGAAAGGAGGCTGTTGCTTGGGTTAGGATAGATTTCTTTGTTTAGAATTTTTCCCCCAAGTCTTTGCCTCTTTCAAAGATCCGGATTTGTTAATTTCTTATACGTTACGTTATTTTGCCTTATCTCTTACAAACTGTGCTTCACTTGAAATGTTCATGTAAACATTTTGTTCTATGCTCAAGGTGGTTAAGTTTTAAAGGAGACGTTGTCAGGTCGCATTGCCAGCTCATAAGATACGAGGAGCACACGAAAAATATCTTTATGGTATGTTGTGATTTCTATCAGATAGCAAAAAATCTGCCGGGACCATGGAACATTCACGTTTCTAGAGTAGCCACGCTACTGTATCTGTAACATTTACTCACTTCAAATAGGCTACTCTAATAATGATAACGTCATAGCACTTTATTTTTCACTGTTCCAAATTATGCACTTTGGATAGGCTACTTTAATAAATCACAGACATATGGAAATGTAAACAAAGGAAATCATAATCATACATTTTATGAAGTGATCTAATCAATTAAATTAAAGGTGGACGAGTTTATATCTCATGACTACCTGACTTTATAAACCAGTTGATCATTAGGGCTATACCCCCACACATTCCTTTGTTTCCCAGACACATTTAACATAAAAATCCCAGGGATTTTTAGCAGGATTAAAGGGGATTACAGTTCTCTCCTCTAAAATAACCCCATCTGTTATTACTACACACCACAAGGTGGGTAGAGACAAAACAAATATTGTTTGTAAGACACTGAGAAGGGGAAACAGTCTCTCTCCTTGTGCTTTCATGTTAGTATCTTTACTGAACCTAAAATGCCTAGCTGTGGTTCAGACTACAGTCAAAGTCTGCCATCCTGTCTTGTGTCGTGGTTTCTCTCAAATGGTCCATATCCCAGTAGAACAAAGCACAGTCAACATAGCAGTCACCCAAATGCAGGTGTTGACTTGCCCGTGGCTAGAGATGCATTCTTCTCTGTGACTTCAGACAGGAATGTCTCACATCATCCCATGTGTGATGTTTTACTCATCACCACCTGGCTAGTACCCATGCATTCTCTGTTGATTAGAATACCGTTTCCTCAGAAAGCTTTTGAGTAGGGATTAGGAATGCTTCTTAACATTAGGAAAACAATACAGTGGTGTAATATATACACAATAGGGAGTTTATACTGCATAACACAATGAATTGTATTTAAAAAAAAACTTGAATCCTTGATTTGTTTGCCTCATGAACCCCTGTTGCCTTTTGCAAATGCAATACACCCTATTTGCCAGTAGAGAGCAGTGCTAGGTTATTCAAGCCAAGCTTAATGGCCTTAATGCCAATCTCTACACATTTAAGGAACTTGACAAAAATGTTTAACAGAACGTTTCCTAAAAGTTCAAACATGGTTACATTTCATGGAAATGTTGGTATTGTTCTATGAACGTTCTCCAACTGGTTTGACATTGGCAATTTTCAGGTGTTAAACAATGTTCTTCTGTGGGAATTTCAGTACTTCAGCATAACGTTTCCTACAGGTTTCCTCATGGTTGTATTTAAAGTCAATTTCTCAAATTGTTCCCGAGAACGTTAAGAATCAACCTTCTTCTGTGGGAATTTCCGTGCTTCCACAGAACATTCCACACACGTCTGGGAAAGTAGTTCTCAGAATATTCTGGAAATGTTTCAAAACATTTAATCGTACACAACATCAATTAGCCCTAAATTCCATTCTCAGAACATTAAGAGAACTTTCCATAAACACCAAAGGAAAACATTAGTAATGCTCTAAGAATGTTATTTATTTAAAAACATATACACCGAGTGTACAGAACATTAAGAACACATTCCTAATATTGAGTTTCACATGCTTTTGCCCTCAGAACAGCCTCAATTCATCGGGGCATGGACTCTAGAAGGTGTCGAAAGTCTTCCACAGGGATGCTGGCCCATGTTGACTCCAATTCTTCCCAAAGTTGTGTCAAGTTGGCTGGATGTCCTTTGGGTGGTGGACCATTCTTGAAAAATGGGAAACTTGACACAAACCAGTGCGCCTGGCATCTACTATCATACCCCTGTCAAAAGCACTTAAATCTTTTGTCTTGTCCATTCACCCTCTGAATGGCACACATACAGCACATTCGGAAAGTATTCAGACCCCTTCCATTGTTACATTACAGCTTTGTTCTAAAATTGATTAAATTAACCTTTTTCCTCACCAATCTACACACAATATCCCATAATGACAAAGCAAAAACAGGTTTAGACATTTTTGCAAATGTATTAAAAATGTACAGAAATACCTCACTTACATAAGTATTCAGACCCTTTGCTATGAGACCCTAAATTTTGCTCAGGTGCATCCTGTTTCCATTGATCATCTTTGAGATGTTTCTACAACTTGATTGGAGTCCACCTGTGGTAAATTTAATTGATTGGGCATGATTTGGAAAGACACACACCTGTCTATAGGAATTGTCCGCGGAGCTCCGAGACAGGATTGTGTCAAGGCACAGATCTGGGGAAGGGTACCAAAATGTTTCTGTGGCATTGAAGGTCCCTAAGAACACAGTGGACAGTGTCTCCTGACCGCTCCTGTCTCAGCCTCCAGTATTTATGCTGCAGTAGTTTATGTGTCGGGGGGCTAGGGTCAGTTGGTTATACCTGGAGTACTTCTCCTGTCTTATCCAGTGTCCTGTGTGAATTTAAGTATGCTCTCTCTAATTCTCTCGTTCTCTCTTTCTCTCTGAGAACCTGAGCCCTAGGACCATACGTCAGGACTACCGGGCATGCTGACACCTTGCTGTCCCCAGTCCGCCCGGCCTTGCTGCTATTCCAGTTTCAACTGTTTCTGCCTGCGGTTACGAAACCCCTACCTGTCCCAGACCTGCTGTTTTCAACTCTTAATGATCGGCTATGAAAAGCCAACTGAGATTTATTCCTGATTATTATTTGACCATGCTTGTCATTTATGAACATTTTGAAAATCTTGGCTCTCTCTAATTTTCTCCTTCTCTCTTTCTCTCGGAGGACCTGAGCCCTAGGACCATACGTCGGGACTACCGGCCGTGGTGACTCCTTGCTGCCCCCAGTCCGCCTGGCCTTGCTGCTATTCCAGTTTCAACTCTTCTGCCTGCGGTTATGGAACCCCTACCTGTCCCAGACCTGCTGTTTTCAACTCTTAATGATCGGCTATGAAAAGCCAACTGAGATTTATTCCTGATTATTATTTGACCATGCTTGTCATTTATGAACATTTTGAAAATCTTGGCTCTCTCTAATTTTCTCCTTCTCTCTTTCTTTCTCTCGGAGGACCTGGGCCCTAGGACCATGCGTCGGGACTGCCGCCCGTGGTGACTCCTTGCTGTCCCCAGTCCGCCTGGCCTTGCTGCTATTCCAGTTTCAGCTGTTCTGCCTGCGGTTATGGAACCGCCACCTGTCCCAGACCTGTTGTTTTTCAACTCTTAATGATCAGCTATGAAAAGCCAACTGAAAATTATTCATGATTATTATTTGACCATGCTTGTCACTTATGAACATTTTTGAACATCTTGGCATAGTTCTGTTATAATCTCCACCCGGCACAGCCAGAAGAGGACTGGCCACCCCTCATAGCCTGGTTCCTCTCTAGGTTTCTTCCTAGGTTTTGGCCTTTCTAGGGAGTTTTTCCTAGCCACCGTGCTTCTACACCTGCATTCTAGCTGTTTGGGGTTTTAGGCTGGGTTTCTGTACAGCACTTCGAGATATTATCTGATGTACGAAGGGCTATATAAAATAAAATTGATTGAATTGAGTGGACAACATCATTCTTAAATGGAAGAAGTTTGGAACCACCAAGACTTCCTGGAGCTGGCTGCATGGCCAAACTGAGCAATCGGGGGAGATGGGCCTTGGTCAGGGAGGTGACCAATAACCCGATGGTCAAGCTGACAGAGCTCCAGAGTTCCTCTGTAGAGATGGGAGAACCTTCCAGAAGGACAACCATTTCTGCAGCACTCCACCAATCAGGCCTTAATCGTAGAGTGGCCAGATGGAAGCCACTCCTCAGTAAAAGGCACATGACAGCCTGCTTGGAGTTTGCTAAAAGGCTCCTAAAGGACTCTCAGACTATGATAAACAAGACTCTCTGGTCTAATGAAACCAAGATTGAACTCTTTGGCCTGAATGCCAAGCGTCACATCTGGAGGAAACCTGGCACCATCCCTATGGTGAAGCATCATGCTGTGGGTATGTTTTTCAGCGGCAGGGACTGGGAGACTAGTCAGGATTGAGGGAAAGATGAACGGTGAAAAGTACAGAGAGATCCTTTATGGAAACCTGCTCCAGAGTGCTCATGACTTCAGACTGGTTCTCCTTCCAACAGGACAATGACTATAACCACACAGCCAAGAGAACGCAGCAGTGGCTTCGGGAAAAGTCTCTGAATATCCTTCAGTGGCCTCGCCAGAGCCCGGACTGGAACCCGATAAAACATCTCTGGAGAGACCTGAAAATAGCTGTGCAGGGATGCTCCACATCCAACCTGACAGAGCTTGAGAAGATCTGCAGAGAAGAATGGGAGAAACTCCCCAAATGCAGGTGTGTCAAGCTTGTAACATCATACCCAAGAAGACACGGGGCCTGTAATCATTGCCAGAAGTGCTTCAACAATGTACTGAGTAAATGGTCTGAAAACTTATTTCGTGATATTTCATACATTTACAAAAATTTCTAAAAACATGTTTTTGCTTTGTCATTGTGGGGCATTGTGTGTAGACTGATGAGGGGGGGGGAAACGATTTAATACATTTTAGAATAAGGCTGTAATGAAACTAATTGTGGAAAAATTCAAGGGGTCTGAATACTTTCCAAATGCACTGTACACAATCCATGTCTCAATTGTCTCAAGGCTGAAAAATCCTTTGTTATCCTGTTTCCTCCCCTTCGTCTACACTGATTGAAGTGGATTTAACAAGTGACGTCAATAAGGGAACACAGCTTTCACCTGGATTCACCTGGTCAGTCATGTCCAGGTGAATTGCCACAACTTCTAAGGAACCAAATGTGCTAGCTGGGATTGCTTTTTATTTTTGTATTTCTCTTCTTTCATTTGAAATTCTGAAAATTTTCCTCCTCTCTACTTATTGCCACTGACACAATTGCTGAGAGGAGTGTTTTTATGTTCAATAAACATTCTCCTCAAGGTGTGCTGGCTGCCTTCAGTCATGCCCGGAAAGCAAACTTTACATAGAAAATTCACAGTCGATTTCAGTCGTCATATTTGGCTGAAAAATACATTTAGGCTCCAACAATGTTTGAGGATCCTTGGATCCTGTTTGAGGATCCTTGGATCCAAGCGTGGATGGACAAATGTATTTGGGATGCATGAGCAAAATGTAATGGATGTACAATCGGCTAGACTAAACAAATTAGTTAATGGTTCTGATCCTTACAATACCATCATTAAGATACAACCTTAAATCAGAATAAGGAAAAAATACAGATAACAAGAGGCTAACTCGATAAATGCATTCTAATATCACACTATGTCATGTGACTCTAAGTTGAAAACCTGCATTCCACACAGGAATGAGCTCCCTCTATTTTCCACCTCTGCCTTGCCCTACTTCTCAAAAGCCTGCATTCTTTCTACCTCTTAAATTAATATTTCATATACACTTCACACTTGGTGCTCCATGTAATGTGGCAAAACCCAATGACCCCCTCACACACAGCACAGGCAGCGATTATATAGGAGGGGAGGCAAAGGGGGTAAATATAGCATTGCCATCTTGGTGGGATCCGTCACCAATCTAAGACCTAATCTGTGGCTGTTATCAGCATCTGTTGCCTGACACCCAGATCTGTAGGGGTTTTAGTTATTCATCAACACTCTATATATGTCACTCTGGCTTTCTGACTCGCCGTAGAGAGGACACAATGGCATAGGAACATTTTACCCCTCAGCAACTCCTCCTGAGTCACAATTAGACAGCCACACCTTTCAACCACACACACACCTCCATGCTGGAAGAAAGGGATGCTGGGTAATTATAATAAGATATTTAGGTGGGTGCTTACATTTGTCCTATTTCACATGTGTGAATTGGACATTTGTTTTTTTGCATATCCCACTCCCCCTGAGACACCTTCAGAGAGTGGGGTCAGAGCCAGGGATCAAGCATTCTTGACAGTGAGCCTGGAGCAATTAGGGTTAAGTGCCTTGCTCAAGGGCACATCAGATTTTTCACCTAGTCAGCTCAGGAATTTGAACCATCAAACTTTCGGTTACTTGCTACCTGCCGCCCTAATGAATTTGTTTTAGCTGTACAGTCACGTGGCGTGCTAATTGCCTCGCAGGTTGACCTTTGAGAGTGAAAGTGCACTGATGAATATATTTGCATACCTCTTGAGAGCTTATTTGTCACTGTAAACAAAGTATCATTGAAATATACTGTAAAGCATTGTGGAAGTTATTATATGACTGTAATGCCAATATATATATTTTTTTCTATTACAAAATGTCACAAAACAAAGCAACAAAACACAAGTGTCCTCAATACTGTTGTAAAGTACAGTAGTCTGATAAAGAAAAGTTGGTGCTGAAACTACTGTACAATTCCAAAACGCGTATCAAAACCAAATCCATAGCTGGCAAATCCATAGCTGGCATTTCCAACAAAAAGAAACAAACAACAAATAATGAACTAATAAGAAAGCTATGACAAATGGAGCCTTTGATTAGATTTGTAAACACCTTGGGTGATATTTGGGTTGGCATATATGGCCCTGTTCAACCATTTGAAAAAGGTGTTTTCCCTGGCCCACTCAAATAAACCTGCCCTATCAATTGGATGTTGTCTGCTACCTGTAATAATGGCTGGCAAGGAACAAATATGCCGATGTGGAACCAGTAAAATAGAGGGCAGGGAGATTTAAATGAGTTGGATGTGTATTAGATTACTATAGCTTTTTTTTGGCGTATCCAGCTATGCCATGTGCTTTTACCTGAAACCTTTCAAGGCACTAAACGAAGTCAGGGATTTTTGGTCAGCCTCCAGGAATGGAGTAGACTACAGCAGCATGGCTGGTGTGATATAATCAGAGTAGGCTATGTGGATCATAGCTCATGTCTAGGTTTAAGGCAGACAGCCATTAGAGGATGATGGACAAAAGTTACACAGTCAGTGTTGGCAAGATAAAGACCTTTTGGGTGCAATATTTATCATAGCCGAGATAATAACTGTAGTCTAGGGACATTGTGAACCGCTACAGCAACACCTTACAGTGGTAAAGAAAAATGTCACCGTGGCAAGCTGGTGAACAAATGCACATACAAATGGACACAGAGAATCCTGAAATTGAGGTTGCATTCAACCGAATCCACCATAGCGATGTTTGCTCAATGTTTCTGTTTACAAAGTAGTGCCCATTCAAACGCACTTCTTATTCTAAAATCAGAAAGCAGTTACCTGTGAGGGGAATCTATAGGCTAGTATCTAGTAGTGTGTTTTTAGACTACCCAAAACCGTCTGATGATTGTATTTGACCATGGAGAAAAAGAGCTACCGCGTAAATACTGCATTGCGGTTCAGATGAAATGGAAGCCTTGAGGCTCAGGTGTTCCCCAGTAAAAGTCAAAATACCTATTCAGTAATATTTGGGAAAACAATGCGAGAAAGCCATGTCCACACAGACCAACATTGAGAGACAACCAGGCAAGTGGTTCCGCTAAGTACCATAACGCAATATTATGAATGGAAATTTTATCACTGTCACGTTCTGACCTTAGTTCCTTTGTTATGTCTTTATTTTAGTTTGGTCAGGGCGTGAGTTGAGGTGGGCATTCTATGTGTTTTTTTTATGTTTTGTTCTGTTGGTAGATTTCTATGTGTTGGGCCTAGTATGGTTCTCAATCAGAGGCAGGTGTCAGCCGTTGTCTCTGATTGGGAGCCATATTTAGGTAGCCTGTTTTTCATTGTGTTTTGTGGGTGATTATTTTCTGTTCTGTGTTTTGTTTCACCGTACTGGAGTGTTCGTTTGTCGTTTTATTGTTTTTGTTCAGTGTTCATTATTCGTATTAAATCAATATGGACACTTACCACGCTGCGCATTGGTCCTCCTCTTCTTCCAATCACGACAAGCGTTACAATCACATAATGGCTCTGACTCCTTCCAAATTTCTGGCGGCTGCTCCACTTTATCAAGTATTTGGTGATGCACATGTCAGGGAAGGAAAATATTTCATTCCATTTTATTCATACAGCTCAACTTTGCCTGATAAAACCAATCCTGGACACAGAGGGGTTGATATGTACAGTGAGTTAGTGTGATGAAAACACAGGGTTAAGGTAGAAAGTTGGCTGTCAAAAGTATTACAATGTAAACTTACTTTGATTCCGTCTGTCTGCATTTTTCAAGACATGGCATAATGGGGTGTAATGAGATACCCGATGGGTTGGACAATTCGATCTCGCTTTAAATGAAGTGCAGCTTATAAAGGTTTCATAAAGACCTGTTAGTGATAATTACCTGTCACGCCCTAATCTGTTTCGCCTGTCTTTGTGACTTAAATGACTTAAATGTTTGTGCTTGTCTCCGACCCCCTCCAGGTGTTGCCCATCTTCCCCATTATCCCCTGTGTTTTCTGTTTGTCTGTTGCCAGTTCGTCTTGTTTGTCAAGCTAACCAGCGATTGTCCTGTCAGCTCCTGTCTCTTTTCCCAGCCTCTCTTTTTCTGGCCCTCCTGGTTTTTGACCCTTGCCTGTCCTGACCCTGACCCTGAGCCTGCCTGCTATCCTTTACCTTTGCCTCTGTTGCTGTAATAAACATTGTTACTTCGACATGATCTGCATCTGGGTCTTACCTTATCCTGATAATAGCCTAAGTGTTAATACATTTGTGTTTGCATCATTACGCCCTTATGTATGTGTTATGAATGGCCAAAGGTGTCTGACTTTCTAGTAAGTACAGCGTCATATGATACAAGGCATTTGTGTTATAAATATCCAAAGGGGTCTGACTTTAAATTAAGTACAGTGTCATGTGATATAGAGTCTTTATGGATGTGTTATGAATAACCGACGGTGTCTCACTTCAAACTAAGTATAGCAGGATACTACATGAAGTGTCAATAAATAGATTATTAACGTTCTGCTGATTTAATGAAGGTTCTCTCATGATCCACAGGTTACTGTAGGGTGTGAGAGCTATTTAAAGGGGTTGATGGACCTGCAAAGCTTGTGTGTGTGTGTCAGAGCCAAGATGATTTGGAGTAGTCCTAGCTGAGACCACCGCATCAGGTATTCCTCTTCTGGTCAAATGCTGGAGACCAGGGCTTGATTACTACTTGTTACAATGGTGCCAGCATTTTGTGGATGATCTTTCAGCGGTGGAGTGGGTGAATGTGTCAAAGACCTGATGGGCCTAAAAGCGACTTAGTCTTGCGTGAATAGATTTTGACATGGGTTCCGGGAATCGAATCCACTATCCTGGCGTTGCAATGCTCTACCAAGATGCATGACACGGTTAAAAATGCTTTGTGAAGACTCAATTTAATATGATTTATAAAGCCTTTATTAAGCAGTGCTTATGCCACCCTTTATAAAGCACAGGTTTATGTCCTATTTGACATTGGTGGTTATGTCACACAGTTATGCCACATTCATGAACCCTTAAGCATGACATACGGTTATAGATGATTTGTAACTAGAGTTGCGCATTTGGAGGAATATTCAGAGGTGGAAACTTTCCTTGGGATATCATGGAAATATATGGGAATTAACGGGAATATATGGGAATTAATGGAAATATATGCAAATTAATATTAATACCATTTAAATGTAGATGTTTTTTGAATTGGATATATTTACCATATCATATGGAGACAGAAACATAAACCTTTAACCTTATCATAAGTAGACATAATTGCACATTATTAAATCCTTCCAATATAATTTTTATTTTTTAATTGTTACAAATTGAACTTTAATTAAATGAGTTGACTCTTCGCATGGGATGATTTCACTGAACAACAAAAGAAAGGGAATATTGAATGATCCTCAATGATCCATTGCATCTCCCAAAAACGTTTTCAACATATAGTATCTGTAAAATGATATTCTAGAAACTAAGCTTTGGTTGTCTTCCTCTCAGGCTTCCATGTCTTCTCCCTGGACCTCCTCAATGTCCACCTCTTAAATGTCAGACTCTGAGGCCTCATCTTCACTGTCACTTTCCAACCTTGTTGAGGATGGATTGTTCTCAGGCTCAAAAAGCCTCAAACTTGCCAGGATACCCAACCCTTATGTTGGTCAGCCTGTTGCGTGCTCTGGTTTGTGTGTTCCCAAACAAGGACAAGTTGCGCTCTGAGGCGACTGATGTTGGTGGGATTTTGAGGATGATGGAGGCAACAGGGGAAAGAGCCTCAGATCCACAAAGTCCCTTCCACCAGGTGGCTGATGAGATATGTTGGCACGACTACCATGTTGCATCTCTATCCCAAAGCCCTTGCTTGGAAGTGTACTTCTCCAGACTGCCAAGAACCTTGCCCTAATCCAGGCCAAGGTGACGAGACACGGTAGTGATGACACCATAGGCCTTGTTGATCTCTGCACCAGACAGGATGCTCTTGCCAGCATACTTGGGGTCCAACATGTACGCTGCGGGGTGTATGGTTTTCAGGCAGAAGTCTTCACGCTTTTTGATGTATTTCAGAACTGCAGTTTCCTCTGCTTGGAGCAACACTGAAGTGGGCAGGGCAGTATGGATTTCTTCTCTTACATCTGTTAGCAGAGTCTGAACATCAGACAGGATGGCATTGTCCCCCTCAATCCGTGCAATGGATTATGAAACCTATTGCTGCTTACCACTCTCTCCCAAAATACGTCATCCAGGAGGATCCTCTTGACGGGGCTGTCCATATCTGAAGACTGTGATAGCCATTTCTTGGAGAGACTCCTTCCCCTCCAGGAGACTGTCAAACATGATGACAACACCACCCCAAGGCGTGTTGCTGGGCAGCTTCAATGTGGTGCTCTTATTCTTCTCACTTTGCTTGGTGAGGTAGATTGCTGCTATAACTTGATAAACCTTCACATACCTAACCATTTCCTTGGCTCTCTTGTAGTGTATCCATTGTTTTCAGTGCCATGATGTCCGTGTGGAGCAGATTTAATGCATGAGCAGCACAGCCAATGGGTGTGATGTGAGGGTAGGAGCTCCACTTTAGACCAAGCAGCCTCATGTTCGCAGCAGTGTCTGTGTCACGGCCGTTTAAAGAAGAGGACCAAGGTGCAGCGTGTTGAACGTACATTTTCCTTTTATTTATAAAAATGACGCCGAACAAAACAATAAACACTAAACAAACAAACCATGAAGCTAAAGGCTATGTGCCCTAAACAAAGTCAACTTCCCACATAGACAGGTGAAAAAAAGGGATACCTAAGTATGGTTCTCAATCAGAGACAACGATAGACAGCTGCCTCTGATTGAGAACCACACCCTAGCCTAACCAAAATATAGAATAAAAGTGCAAATACGTTCTGTGGTCCAAGGTCAATGCAGAGACTGGTTTGTCTGTTGTCCCTTGTGTCTGTACTCTTGTAGAATACTGATTGAGGGATGGAGATGATGTAGTTAACCTCTCTGGTATCATTGTGACGCTAACGTCCCACCTCGACAAAAGCCAGTGAAATTGCAGGGCGCCAAATTCAAACAGAAATCCCGAAATTAAAATTCCTCAAACATACAAGTATTATACACCATTTTAAAGATAAACGTCTTCTTAATCCAACCACAGTGTCCGATTTCAAAAAGGCTTTACGGCGAAAGCACACCATGCGATTATGTTAGGACAGCGCCTAGCCACAAAACACCATACAGACATTTTCCAGCCAAGGAGGACTCACAAAAGTCAGAAATAGCGATTAAATTAATCACTAACCTTTGATGATCTTCATCTGGTGGCACTCCCAGGACTCCATGTTACACAATAAATGTTTGTTTTGTTCGATAATGTCCCTCTACTTCCAAAAACCTCAGTTTTGATGGTGCGTTTAGTTCAGTAATCCAAAGGCACAAAGCGCGCTCTCAACATCCTGATGAAAAGTCAAAAAAGTATAATAAAGGTTCGTAGAAACATGTCAAACGATGTTTAAAATCAATCCTCAGGTTGTTTTTGTCATAAATAATCAATAATATTTCAACCGGACAAAAGCTTCCTCAATAGAAAAAGAGAAACAAGAAAGGCGCGCTCCCGATCACGCGCTGGGCTCATGTCTGGAAATTTCCACTGTCCACTCATTGAAAGTGCTGTATCTCCCTAATTTTTCAGAGAAAAAGCCTGAAACCATGCCTAAAGACTGGCCATATGTAGAAGAAGCCATAGAGATCGTGAACTGGGTCCTAAGTCTTTGTATGGTGGATAGGCTTTCAATGGAAAAACAGCCTTTCAAAATAATAGTACTTCCTGGATGGATTTTCCTCAGGTTTTCGCCTGCCATATCAGTTTTGTTATACTCAGACATTATTTTTAAAAATTTGGAAACTGTAGAGTGTTTTCTATCCAAATGTATATGCATATCCTATCTTCTGGGCCTGAGTAGCAGGCAGATTCATTTGGGCACGCTTTTCATCCAAAATTCCGAATGCTGCCCCTACCCTAGTGAAGTTAATTATTCCTTGCCCACGAACATTCGACCACCCATCAGAGATGATTGCAATACAGTCTGCTTTCTGTATCATTTGCTTGACCTTCACTTGAACTCTGAATCCAGCAAATTAGTAGATAAAGCATGTCTGGTTGGGGGGTGTATGCTGGGCAAAGAACATTCAGAAATATTTTCCAATACACATTGCCTGTGAGCATCAGAGGTGAACCAGTTGCATACACAGATCGAGCAAGACATTCATCATCATTTCTCTGACTACGTTCCTCAATTGAGTAAAAAAAACAACTTCTGATTCCAGGAGGACCATGAGCTGTTGCTATCGATAAGGTGTCTGATTCATAATTTTCACCTCGACTAGAAGTAGAGGGACTTTTGTCAGTGGTTGCTTGTTATGAGCGCTGAGGGAACTTTATGCACTTGGCCAGATGATTCTGCATCTTTGTTGCATTCTTCACATATATGGCACAGTATTTGCAAATGTACACAGCTTTTCCATCTACATTAGCTGCAGTGAAAGGTCTCCTCACATCAGATAGCATCCGTGGCATTTTCCTGTAAAGATTACAACAATTTTTGTTAAAAAATAATAATTACAATTCACTGTTCAGATAAATAGTTAAGCAGTTAGCCTAAACAACTCCTTTGTAAGATATTTGTTTTAAAATGAAACGTGAATTAACACTCCTCAGTTAGCAGGGTCAAGCAAGCTAAAACCAACATGGTAGCAAAAACTAACTATCAGAAATTGTTAACAAGTTAAAAATTAAGTAAACACACTTTGCTGTAGGCTACCATTTAATAGTTAACAAAAAATCATGTATGTCATATAAAATATATTCACCCCACCCAGTACTGTAATCAAACCTTACGAGAAAGCATGCAGTCCTTGGCTCAGACAGTGTAGTAGTATGGGTTCAATAACATCTCGTTAGTGTGCAAGATCGTGAGAATCAGATGTACTGTACATGTGATGGAAGAGTGCACTGCACATGTTCATGAAGATCGAATCGTACGACACCGGCTCCGACGCTCGTCAGATGTGGCAGGGCTTGTGTTACGCACGCCTCTGTGAAGAGGGAACACAACACCCTGCTACAACTCAACTCTGTGAAGCGAAAGAGGTATGGACTGTAGGTGCGAGTAAGGATGACAAAAAGGCAGAATTGACCGCTTACTAGGATTTATTTCCTTACACGGTAATATGGGGAAAAGGGGCTGGACGGAACCAAAGCAAAGAAAGTAAATATCAAAGCTCCCCCTCTCCTATCTAACCTGCCTACCCACTACTTACCTATCTTAGCACCACCTGGTGCCTTAACCAAAATACAAGGGGGTGGTCCGCCCAGGTCTTACCTAGTGTGCCTCGACATTGAATATACTACGGGTATATGTATGCCCGCGGGCCTCTTGCCTAAGCACTCCCAAAGTGCCTTCCTCTTCCCCCCTGGGAACAAATGAAACAGAATAACAAACAATCCACTTCACAACAAAACTGAGAAAACTAACTCAGGTCACTAAAGAAGCTCTGACAAAGCAACAAACACAGAACATAGCAAAGCTGCTACCAACAACAACTAACATAGTACATACTCACGACCAACATTATATCACAATATAATTCTCCAGCAAGGATCTCAGCCTACCTATGATCTCTCTCTCTCTCTCTCTTCAACAGAACAGAACACTGGCTTTATTATCTTCAGACGGAATGGGTAATTAGAAACAGCTGCTTCTTGACGAGGGGGCGGGGTCAGCTCCAATCATCAATTGGGGCCGACCAATCCGCTGCTTGGGGAGTTCAGGAATTTCTCCTGAAACACACACACTCAAATACAAAAGCTACAACACAGAAACTGGGGAACGTAACAGCTTGCAAACTATTACAGACTACAAAGGGAAGCATAGCCGAGAGCTGACCAGTGACACGAGCCTACCAGACGAGCTAAATAACTTCTATGTTCGCTTCGAGGCAAGTAATACTGAAATATGCATGAGAGCATCAGCTGTTCCGGATGACTGTGTGATCACGCTCTCTGCAGCCAATGTGAGTAAGACCTTTATACAATTTAACATTCACAAGGCCGCTGGGCCAGACGGATTACCAGGACGTGTACTCCGAGCATGCGCTGACCAACTGGCAAGTGTCTTCACTGACATTTTCACCATAGTCTCTGTGCCCAAGAACACTAAGGTAACCTGCATAAATGACTACCAACCAGTAGCACTTATGTCTGTAGCCATGAAATGCTTTGAAAGGCTGGTCATGGCTCACATCAACACCATTATCCCAGAAACCCTAGACCAGTCTTTTTTGCATACCGCACCAACAGATCCACAGATGATGCAATCTCCATTGCACTCCACACTGCCCTTTCCCACCTGGACAAAAGGAACACCTATGTTAGAATGCTATTCATTGACTACAGCTCAGCGTTCAACACCATAGTGCTCTCAAAGCTCATCACTAAGCTAAGGACCCTGGGACTAAACACCTCCCTCTGCAACTGCATCCTAGACTTCCTGACGGCTTCCCCCAGGTGGTAAGAGTAGGTAACAACACATCTGCCATGCTGATCCTCAACACGGGGGCCCCTCAGGGGTGTGTGCCTAGTCTCCTCCAGTACTCCCTGTTCACTCATGACTGCACGGCCAGGCACAACTCCAACACCATCATTAAGACACAACAGTGGTAGGCCTGATCACCGACAACGATGAGACAGCCTATAGGGAGGAGGTCAGAGACCTGACCGCGTGGTGCAAGGACAGCAATCTCTCCCTCAACGTGATCAAGACAAAGGAGATGAGTGTGGACTACAGGAAAAGGAGGACCAAGCATGCCCACATGCTAATCGACAGGGCTGTAGTGGAGCAGGTTGAGAGCTTCAAGTTCCTTGGCGTCCACATCACCAACAAACTAACATGGTCCAAGCACAACAAGACAGTCGTGAAGAGGGCACGAAAAAACCTATTCCCCCTCAGGAGACTGAAAAGATTTGGCATGGGTCCTCAGATCCTCAAAAGGTTGTACAGCTGCACCATCGAGAGCATCCTGGTATGGCAACTGCTCGGCCTTCGACCACAAGTCACGACAAAGGGTAGTGCGTACGGCCCAGTACATCACCGGGGCCAAGCCTCCTGCCATCCAGGACCTCTATACCAGGCGGTGTCAGAGGAAGGCCCTAAAAATTGTCAAAGACTCCAGCCACCCTAGTCATAGACTGTTCTCTCTGCTACCGCAGGGCAAGCGGTACCGGAGCGCCAAGTCTAGGTCCAAGAGGCTTCTAAACAACTTCTACCCCCAAGCCATGAGACTCCTTAACAGCTAATCAAATGGCTACCCAGACTATTTGCACCCACCCTACTCTGCTGCTACACTCTGTTATCATCTATGCATAGCCACTTTAATAACCATAACTGCATGTACATAATTACCTCAACTACCTCGACACCGGTGTCCCCGCACATTGACTCTGAACCGGTATTCCTGTATATAGCCCTGCTGTTGTTATTTACTTCTGCTCTTTAATTATTTGTTTTTCTTATCTCTTACTTTTTGGGGGGGTATTTTCTTAAAACTGCATTGTTGGTTAAGGGCTTGTAAGTAAGCATTTCACTGTAAGGTCTGTTGTATTCGGCACATGTGACAAATACAATTTGATTTGATGTGGTGGAAGAATGCACTGTGCATGCAGAGGTTTGCAATTCCATTGAATTGGGGATAGTTTAACCAAAATATGCCACAAGAACTCGAATTGCTTTAAGTGTATCCCACAAAAAAAGGTTCACTGTTATAAGCAATTTTTTTTAAATGAATTTAAGCAAAATTCCCCAAATTCCCGGGCTTAACTTCCCATGGAAAATTTCTGAAAAGTTTCCGACCCTTTGCAACCCTTTTTGTAACACATTTATGTAGTGTTTATGAAGGCTTCATAAGCCTTCATAAGCTGCACGTAATTTAAAGCGGGACTGACCATTCTCTTCTCATTACTCAAAAAAAGTACATACAAATTTTGGAAATTAACACAATTTATTATTTAAATATTGAAAGTGTGTGGGCTACGGAAAGAAACAAAATGGTGAGGTTTCAGGCCATGTGGTGGGAAGTGATGCAGGCGCTGGAGATGGGGGTGTGTGTGCTAGTGGGTCTGGGAAGGTGTGATGTAGTTGATGTTTATATGACGTTGTCGTTTTGTATGTGTATGTTTTGTATTGTTTATAAAATGAAATCTTACAATAAAGCAAACACAGGCTCAAGGCTTGACATGCCAGACTCCATACATTGAAATATCAATGTAAACAATATATAACCATCATAACCATCATAACCATAGGCCTATCAGACACATTACTTACTATTACTGGCAGGTTGTAGCCTTACTGTAAGTTATACATCAGATCTTTTACCACATTGTTCCATGTCATTTCAATGAAAATATGTTGAACCGATGTGGAATAGATGTTGAATTGACATCTGTGCCTGGTGGATTATATCAGCACGTGTACATAGATTATAGTAAATACATAAACCTAGTACCACGTTTTTCATTATTTCATCTGTTGTTTCAAGGGTCTGAGAGGACCAATGCTTCAATCAACTAATCAATCAATCACATTTCTTTATAAAACCCTTTTTACATCAGCAGATGTCACAAAGTGCTTACACAGAAACCCAGCCTAAAACCCCAAACAACAAGCAATGCAGATGTAGAAGCACGGTGTCTAGGGAAAAACTCCCTAGAAAGGCAGGAACCTAGGAAGAAACCTGGAGAGGAACCAGGCTCTGAGTGGTGGCCAGTCTTCTTCTGGCTGTGCCAAATGGAGATTATAAGAGTACATGGCCAGATCGTTCTTCAAGATCATTTTTCCTAGTGACTAAAAGCACATTTGGATTCTGTGTCTCGGTAAGTCAGACTATTTTGTCTGAGAAGCCAATTTTATACCTTTATCTTTTAGTGCTATTCAGTCAATAGAATAGGTTTTTTATATTGTTGATTCATTCGTGTCACTAGACCGAGAAGCAGCAGTGTTCTTTGTCATGATGGTAATTGGAGGAGATGTTGGAGACAGTTGTTTAAACTTTCCTCATAAGGGATGAAAAGAGAGGCTGTTTGAGTTAAATGCTGAACGCTTCGTTATTCAGACAGAACATTTCCCAACATTTGCCATTAAACTCTCCCCCTGCATGTCATCTGCAAGATCGATACACAGGGCAGAGGCTGGGGAAACGTTTGTAAGCTGCTGCTGTCGCTGCTGCTTTAATATGGAAGTCAACAAGTCTTTCCAAAATGAATGAGTCTCTTCACACATAATGGGTGACAGTTCACTGAACCAAATGATGACTGCATCGCTTTGGTAATTGAGGCTCTGGCATTCATATATTACATTGACAACAATGGTGGTTAATATAAACAGGGACTGCATCCCTCGTTCTAATACATGCACATACTGTACAGTAGACTAACGTATGTCAAAATGAATGTTCCTATTAATAGTATACGTAGGACAGTATAGACTAACATTACAATTCTGTATCCAAACATTCTGTATCCAAACATACCGCTACTAAATAATAGGGTTGTCACATATAGACAAATACAATTCCCCTTTCTTAATCAGTCCATATATCCAGTAGGTTGTACAGACATATTTAAATTCCTTTTCTCCATGAGTTGATATTGTCTGTAATTTGAAAACCATTCGATTTTCTACCAGAGTACAGAATGTGGATCCAGATAGATATGTAAATGGGAACGAGACAATAGTGCTATCTATTGTAATTATACTATTTCACTACAACTTCAGCTGCAGATGGTCTTTGCTCTTCAAATCAACATGCTTCCGGCTTTTTTCCCCGATCTAATTTCATGCTAAAACATATGGATGCTAGCAGCTCCACATCTCAACAATCATTTCAGTCGTCAGAATGTTCAAGTAAACATTTTGCCAAAGCATGGGGCAATATCTTTTCAAGTAATTCCGTCTATAAATTACATGGACCGCTAATAAGATGAAATGCATTGCCTCAACATTACTGGCCTTGCCGCTCCTCTCACTCCTATAAATCATTCATAAGTACCCCTGGCAGCTTCAGGAATATCATACAGAGATTCCCATCTTATCTCCCTTGCCCAGATTTGGCGAATGTCAACTGCAGTAATCCTAAAGTTGAAAAAATGAAAGAACATGCAGATGTTGCTGAGGTAAAGATAAAATAGGCTTTTATTAATATTACCATATGATAATATACTGTACACATGAGATTGTAGGATCAGATAACTTTACGGCATAAAATGAATGGCCATTTGGTCTATTTACTAAAAGCATGTCACTTTAAGTTGTACATTGTGTCATTGTTTCAGTGTCATTGTCATTGTCATTGTTTCAGTTGTAGCCTACATTTGTTTTTGTTTAGTTTTTACCTGTGGCATCTAATTTTAGTATTTTTAAACTAGCTAGAATTTTTCAAACTAATTTCACTCTAGCTGTCTGTGTCAAGCCTGTTAAAGAGATTACATATTTTATCAACTGTATTGCCTATTTTCACAGAAATGTGATTTGTATCTACAAACTGCTCCTTTACCACAGGGATGCTTCATGTTGGGTTGCTGGCCAGGCTTTAGGCTACTGTATGCTACCTGGCATCTTGTTTTAGCATTACATTTTATCAAACTACTTTCACTTAAGCTGACATGTATGTCTGTGGCTGTGTGAAGCCTGTTCTTTGCAGGTCTGCCGGGTGACCACACTGTATGTAAAGGCTATAGCTTCAGGCTAACGGTAGGCTCTCTCTCCTGTCTCTGATTAAATCAGTGCTCTGTGATTGCCCCCATAACCTTTACCATAATCCCATTAAACACGGTGGCACAAAAACCTGAGTGGCTCCTTTCTTATTTATTACATGTTGAGGTCCATGTATGGTCTGACTGGCTGGCTGGCTGCCGAGGGCCTTGGCCACTGTCTGTCTAGATCTGCACACCATTATTCTCACCTTTTTCACTGGTCGTCATCAATCCTCTCACCTGTGACCAATTCTTCCACGTCTTATCATTTCACACCAGCTCAGATTTAGACATAAAGAACAGTGGGTGAATAGTAACAAATCTATCCATTAACATTGTAGCAATGTGCAATGTGACCACAAAAGTCATGGCATGCTATAATTTCCATTAATGTAACTTAAAGCCGCAATGTGTCACTTTTTGGGCGACTCAGCCAAACGTTATAGATCTGTAATTCTCGTTGAAAGCAAGTCTAAGAAGTTGTAGATCTGTTCTATGAGCGCTATTTCTCTGCTTCCCATTCTTAAGTTTTGTTTTTGCGTCTTTTACTTTCGGTTTTGCACATCAGCTTCAAACAGCTGAAAATACAATATTTTGGGTTAGATGGTACAATCTGTTTAGATGGTACAATAAATCTCTACACTAATTATGCACATAAACTGAAATTAGGCGAACTATTAGAATTTTATCAACCATGAAATGGCATAGCGATTTCTGCATATTGCATCTTTAAGCTTAGTTGCTTAACCCCGGTTCTCTGATACTAGGAGTGAGGTCTCACGCTATGGGGAAAGCCCTTTGTGTCACGAACTTCCGCCGAAGTCTATCCCTCTCCTTGTTCGGGCGGCGTTCGGCGGTTGACGTCACCGGCTTTTCTAGCCACCGCCGATCCACTTTTCTTTTTCCATTTGTTCTGTCTTAGTCTTACACACCTGGCTTCACTCAACCAATTACTTGTTTATTATTTAACCCTCTGTTCCCTATGTTGTGTTTGTTATTGTAATTCGGTCCGTCTTTGTGGGCTCGTGATGTTACTTTGTAAATGTGTCTTTTTGAGTAAAATACGTTGATTACTCATATCTGGTGTCCCTCGCCTGACGCTCTACACCAGCTACACACAGGACCCTTTCAGAATCACTCACCCGAAGAATGGAGTCAGCAGGAGCAGACGCCCTCCCTGTTGCAGTGGAGGAGCGCATTCAGCAGCAGGCGACCATGTTGCAACGTCTGGGCACCGCCATTGATCGCGTGCTGCAGACGATGGATCGTTGGGAGAGAGAAGGAGGTTTCCCAGCACCTCCACCAGCCCCACTACAGCCGGTCCCACTGTCCACCCCTCTTTCACCCGGTCCCAGCGGGATTCGACTCGCGCTCCTGAGGAAGTATGATGGGACGGCTGCCGGATGCCAGGGGTTTCTACTCCAGCTGGAGCTCTACCTGGCGACCGTCCACCCTGCTCCTTCGGGGCGTGAGAGCGTGTCCGCCCTCGTCTCCTGCCTCTCAGGCAAAGCCCTGGAGTAGGCCAACGCCATATGGCGTGAGGGAGACCATTACGCAGAGTTCACCCGACGCTTTCGGGCAGTGTTCGACCATCCGCCTGAGGGTCGAGAGGCGGGTTAACGACTGTTCCACCTGTGGCAGGGGATGAGGAACGCACAGGATTTTGCATTGGACTTCTGGACCCTGGCCTCCAGCGCGGGATGGAACGACAGTGCCCTGATCGATCACTACCGGTGCAGTCTGCATGAGGACATCCGTCGGGAGGTGGCCTGCCGAGACACCACCCTCACATTGGACCAGCTGGTGAACCTGTCCATCCGGCTGGACAACCTGCTGACTGTCCGCGGACGTCAGGATCGGGGCCTGTCAGTTCTAGCACCTCCCAGCTCCATGGGCGTCGGAGCGGACAGGCCCCGCACTTAGGGCGACCGGAGGGGGGGCCATTCCCTGCACCATCTGTGGCCGCAGAGGACTGGTAGATGCAGCACTTCCCAGGAGTCACGTGTATCCTCTGTCATAGGAGGAGACGGTGGCTATGGAAACATATGTCTCCGAATCCCTGAGGCAGGGATACATTCGGCCCTCCACTTCATTCGGCCTCCTCGAGTTTATTTTTTGTGAAGAAGAAGGATGGGGTCTGCGCCCATGTATTGACTATCGAGGTATCAATCAGATCACTGTGAGGTACAGCTACCCGCTGCCTCTCATCGTCAGTGCGATCGAGTTAATACACAGGGCGCGCTTCTTCACAAAATTGGATCTCAGGAGCGCTTACAACCTGGTGCGTATCCGGGAGGGGGACGAGTGGAAGACGGCATTTAGTACCACCTCAGGGCACTATGAGTACCTCGTCATGCCGTACGGGTTGATGAATGCTCCATCAGTCTTCCAGGCCTTTGTTGACGAGATTTTCCGGGACCTGCACGGGCACGGTGTAGTGGTGTATATCGACCACATTCTGATATACTCCGCTACACGCGCCGAGCATGTGTCCCTGGTGCGCAGGGTGTTTGGTTGACTGTTTGAGCATGACCTGTACGTCAAGGCTGAGAAATGTCTGTTCTTCCAACAGTCCGTCTCCTTCCTAGGGTACCACATTTCCATGTCAGGGGTGGAGATGGAGAGTGACCGCATTTCAGCCGTGCATAATTGGCCGACGCCCTCCATGGTAAAGGAAGTGCAGCGGTTTCTAGGGTTGCCAACTACTACCGGAGGTTTTTCCGGGGTTTTGATCAGGTAGCTCAGTCAGCTTGGTCAGGTAGCTCCCATTACCTCACTGCTGAAGGGGGGACCGGTGCGGCTGCAGTGGTCGGCTGAGGCGGACAGGGCTTTTGGTCACTTGAAGGCTCTGTTTACCTCGGCTCCAGTGCTGGCTCATCCAGATCCCTCTTTGGTGTTCATAGTGGAGGTGGACGCATCCGAGGCTGGGATAGGAGCCGTGCTCTCTCAGCGCTTGGGCACGCCACCAAAGCTCCGCCCCTGTGCTTTCTATTCGAAGAAGCTCAGCCCGGCGGAGCGAAACTATGATGTGGGGGACCGGGAGCTGTTGGCTGTTGGCAAGGCTCTGATGGCATGGAGACATTGGCTTGAGGGGGCTAAACACCCTTTTCTCATCTGGACTGACCACCGCAATCTGGAGTACATCCGGGCGACGAGGAGACTGAACCCTGCGTCTGACTCTCTACACCAGCTACACACAGGACCCTTACACTTTGGGGGCTCAAACAACGTATATCGTAGAGAAAGGGAGCGTGGCGAATAGTGGGGAATCTCACTCCTTATAAGGCACCATGGTCCCTCCCTCTAACTTCATTATCAAGTGTAAGCTTTCTTCCTTACGTAAAGCGTGAAGGGAAACACGGCTAGATACCTCACTCCTATTATCAGAGAACTGGGATTGCGCAAGTAATCTTTCAAATACTAGTTTTGATCTCTCACTATGAGGATATAGTCAACTCCCGTAGCGCTCATATACTCTCCGAAGGCAGGTAGTCTAGACAGAATCACCCCTCAGAGGCCCCAACACTGAGGACTGTATACACCAACAACGGTACAGTGACATCCAGTCAGTAAAACCTCATGAAGGTATGGGGTGTAGCTCAACACGCTGCATTAAAGATCTCTTGAACGGAGTTGCCCTTGAACAATACCCATGATATAGCCATCCCTCTGGTGGTGTGGGTAAAACCTTGCTATTATATGCCAGTATAATAGCCTCCACTATCATGTGTTTTTTCCACTGTATTATTGTTAAAGCTTATATGACAAGCAGAGGTGGCATCCATGCAAAAAACATAGCACCTATGAAACTGAGCCTTTGAATGGAATGATCTGTTTTCTGATCGCACCATCGCTCGAACACACACCACTTATTGACACTCTAAATAGTCTTAACAACTCTGAGCAGTAGGCCTGTTGCATTAAGATTCATCCGGAGGAGGATGAAAAATATCTCCGTTTGCTTCGGTCAACAGGTCCCTGCATAACAGCAGCTGCCTGTGCTGGTCATAGAGGAGTGAAATAATCTCTGCCAGCCATAGCTGTCCTGGCCATCAAGGGGTTATATACGAATGAGGGATAAGCCCCACTCTGGATAGAGTGGGAAGGATCAGACTGGGAGGAGAAAATGCATAGAGCTTGACCATTGGCTATGGGTGTGCCAGTACCACCCCTAGTGGTGCGTCGCCGCTTGCTAGTGCAAAGAACAGCGGACAGTGTGTGTCATTGCGCAATGCGAAGAGATGTCCATATTTCTCCCACGCTTGGGCCACCACTTGGGGATCGAGTCTCCAATCCCTGTATTCCCTCTGGACAACAAGTTCGCTCTTGTGATAGCTGTGTCTCTCAATGGCTGCTTCTGCGAGTCGGAGCAGAGCAAATAGTTGTCTCTGTAGTCAGAGATTCTGAGTCCCCTGCACCTCACGTGCCTTAATGCCGCCTCCACACACTTGCTAAAAGTCAGAGGGGCTTGTGCTAGTCTGAAAGGGACAGCTAGACACTTTTAGGCCATGCCCTGATAGGCGAACCTGAAATCTCTTGTGTGCTGGCAGAATGCTTATGTGAAAATAAACATCCTGCAGATCAACGTTAATGAACCAATCGCATTGACGAATGGAGCGAGACAAAACGTTGTGTGTAAGCATCTGGAAATCAATTTTTTTTCAGATAGCCATTAAGGACCTGTAGGTCGAAGATGGGGCATTGCCCCCAACCCCTTCTTGGGAACCAGGAAGTATAGAAAGTAGAAGCCGAGTTGGCTTTCTGCTGCTGGTACTGCTCTGATCGCCCCTTTGCTCAACACAGAGGAGATCTTCTGCTCTAGTATTTGACTGCTCACTACTGAAATCATTGAATATAGGTGGTTTCATTACGAACTAAAGCCTGTATCCCCGTATTGGCGTGGACAGGATCCAGAGATGGACTGTGTATGCATGCCAGTTGTCCACTTTTGTGGCAAGTTACCCACAGTACTGATAACTCTCTTATCAGTGGTGCCTTAGCGCCCTCTGGTGGTGTTATAGGGCATCTGCCTTTGGTTATACTCTTGTTCTGTCACCTTTGTGAAACGCCTGGGTGCAACAAAGGTATATTTATTTGAATAGGCACTGATTGCACACAAAACGGGGGCAATGCTTTGTGGCAACTGTACTTTGTCTTTCGGCCTCAACTAACAAGGGTGCCAAGGGGAGAGCTACAGTATGGAGGACACTCGGGAGGAGAGTGGACTCCTTCCATCTTCCCTGTGCGCAGACACAAACTGATGGGTCGGTGCAAAGGGGATTGGGCTTTTGAAAAGCAGATGCGGCCGGACACTGTTGGAACTGTGCCCTGCTCCCCTCTGCCGCTGGGTACAGACACTTAGTACTGCCTCCCCTTTCCCTCCAGGGGAATCGGCAGAGCTTTGAAATGGCTGTGATGAAAGACAGCTTGCCCCAGGCCCTGCCTCTGCATTGAGACCTTAACTGCGGGTTCACAGTCTGCTGCGATGGCGGGGGCCTGGAGCCCCTGGCATTAGAGTACTGCTCCCTTCCTGCAGTGAAGCTATGCTGGCTCATTGCAGGGGCAGGCAGAAATTGAAAGAATTGCGTTCTGTTCTGCAAAATTCCACCCTCTGCCTATGGACAGGTTCAGCCACAGGACAGGTTCAGCCTCCTTACCACTGCAGGGCTCATGGCGCACCCATAGCCTTGGATAGTGCCCCTGGAGGTGCAGAGGGTGAGGTCCGAGATGACCCAGATCTCTTCCCAGAGAGCTGGGTTGGGCAATCCCGAATCCACGAGATTGCCCATCTCAGCCTGCAGCTCTCCCTGATATGCCTGCAGTAGAGCAGTGACATTCAGTGCTCTGACAGAGCGTGCTGCGGACACATACACCTTATGGAAATAGAAGAAGAGAAAAGTTCCATCCTGCCAGAGAGAGACGCATTGGAGTAGGAGGAGGCACATCGTTCGGGATGCAGGTGGTTAGCCAGAGAGGGTTCCACTGCTGGGTCACAGAACTCCAGGTCCTCCATACCCTGCATATCCTTGGCAGCAAAGTCCTCGACTGCGACCTTGCCGGACAAGGGCTTGTCCCAGTTGCGTTTTGCCTCCGCCAAGCATGCTGGTATCAAGGGGACACACTGTTTCCCATGGTCGTTACAGGATGGAAGTTTCTTCCTATTGAAGCAGTTTCTTTCTGTGTTTTTGTCCTCCGCGGGGCAGGCCACTCAATCTTCAGCTTGGCTGCAGCCTGTTTTTACACATGGAGTAGCCCATATTCTTCCTCCCATTCCTCATCCTCATTGTGGAAAAGGCACAGAATACTGTCCTCCTCTGCTTCGTCCTTCCCCATGTCTCCCTCCAATGCTAGTTCGACAAACAGCAAATTCGGGCAGAAACCATACATAACCTCAGCCCAACTGGTCTCAGTTGGGGGTTGTTGGGTTGCCTCTTCGCCCAAATGCTAAGAGGAAGATAAGCCTTGTGGGTGGGTTGTCTGGCGCACCCTACGCTTGTGACTTGGCTTCAGAAACTCTTTGCAGTGCTTGAAGGACTTGGAGTTAGCAAGTGCTGCCTGGGCATGCTCCAGTCCCAAGCATTCAACACAAATGGAATGGGAGTCCCTCCCTGACATCTAGGACCCACACGGCACATGTGTGGATGAATAGAGGGTCTGCTGGGTTCACCCTGTGAAGGGGTAGTAGTAGTAGCCATAGCTCCGGCTAGTAAAAATCTGGGCTATGCATGTGCTGGCCAACACTTAGCTATGTAGCTAGCTAGTCCTGGTCTTAGCTAGCTAGGTTTCACCTCATGGGCTAATAGCCTAGCTATTTATAGCACACTGCTAGCTGAAGAGAAAACATTTTCTTCGTGAGCTAGGTAGGTTAGCTTTGTATTTGTATTTATTATGGATCTCCATTAGCTGCTACCAAGACAATAGCTAATCTTCTTGGGGTCAATTTAAATTAAGGCAGTCATATACATTACAATACATTTCACAACATACCACATATCTACAACACAAAATTGATGTGTACATGTGTGTATAGTGTGTATATATATAGTGTGTGTGTGTGTATGAATGTGTTTGTGCGTGTGTCTCTCTTACCAGTCCACGCTGTTCCGTACTGCTTGCATGTGGAATAGAGTTCCATGCTTTGTCTTGCAGAGTGGGCTAACCGAATCTCAAAAGTCTATTTTCTGTCATCCACCTTGTTGGAAACAGCAGCATGAAGCAGGTAGCTTTGACCAGAGACTGAGAAGTAAACTTTTCCTTTCGGTAAAAGTACTCAAACCTCTTGACAAGGAGGCTGATATCCTACGCTCAGCGGCGAGTCCTAGCGGGTCAAATTTGAACAGTTAAGCAGGAAATCTGTGGTTTACGTTGTGCTAAGGAGAGTTTAGATAGAGCTTGCGATTCTCCATAAGGAACAAAACTATAATGAAGTTAGAGGGAAGGACCATGGGGCCTTATAAGGAGTGAGGTTCCCCACAAATTGCCACACTCCCTGTCCATCTATGACAAACATTGTGTGATTGGAGCTTCCGTCCACCCCTGAAGGGGGTTCCCCATATTGAGAGTTCGAAACGAGTATTTGAAAGAGAACTACAATTTGTCATCTGTGTTATCTTTGCTTAGGCGTTACCTCGCTTATATCTATGCCCAAGTGTTTGATTGTTTCCAGTGGATAAATTGAACCGGAACTATCCGGAACCGGGCAACTGCACCTTGGTTCAAAGAGAGAGCCAGGCTGATTCAAGCTCTAGCACCTTACAGGTCCAAAGAGGAGTAGGATAAAAAGTAGGATTAAAATACTAACCCTAACCCTATAACCCTACACGTAGAATGGTAATGCATCGTACTTACAGCAGTAGCCCTAACCCTGGCTTCAACACTAACCCTTAGCCTTGTGTTCATCCCTGGCTCAACCCTTGGCCTAACCTCTCCAACCCTCCAACTCGCCAACCCTTGGCCTAACCTCTCCAACCCTCCAACTCTCCAACCCTTGGCCTAACCTTTCCAACCCTCCAACTCTCCAACCCTTGGCCTAACCTCTCCAACCCTCCAACTCTCCAACCCTTGGCCTAACCTCTCCAACCCTCCAACTCTCCAACCCTTGGCCTAACCTCTCCAAATAGGGCTCCCCCGCCTTCAAATTTCCAATTTAACTTTTGATCGTTTCCGTCTTGTCAAGGTGAAGAGTTGTCAACTTCCATAGAGTTGGCCACTTCCATTCCACCGCCACCATATAAGATCAGTAAGGGCGTTTTCATTTCACCAGAGTTTTCACCGAGAAAATATTACTCTATACTGCAGGCTTGTGTCGTCAGAAGTAAATGTTGCGTTTGAGTTATATCGCTAATACTGTGCAACAGGCTAGCACTTAGGTACTTGTCCTCATAAGTGAGTGCCATAATACACTGTGTTTCAACTCATTTCAGGATCTTTGCTGTGAATAGCTAAGTGTTCTGTCAGTGGTGTACAGACTTTCCCCCCTGATATTCTCCATCTCAGGCCATAACTAATCTATATTCTGAGGATGAATTGCTGAGGTATTCCACAGGACAATACATGACAGGATATTCTTCAGCGGGTGTGTTTGTGGAAGCCTGCACACTATATTCTGAGTTGAAACGGCTACAGTATCGATCCAGTGCCTCAAATGGTGAGGCCTTTAAAAGCATCTCTCCCCTTCCACACATCAAGGCTTTCTTTGAAAGGATTAGCAGATGTATTCTTGTCAGAAAACCACTATTATAAGCTCCATAAACAGTCCATTCAGACAGATCAATGCACACAGCATGAGTAGGAGAGATACTTTAACAGTAAGTAAGTGGTATTGAATTGAGGGAGGCAAGACATTCTATTCTGCCCATAGTATTTCATTCCTGAGATGCAAAACAAAATCATTGAAGAGCTGTTTGTGTTGAAGAACACAAACATTCAACACAATCGATCTAAAAGATCTGTCAAGGCTCGACAAAAAGGGGATTTGTAAACTGCATTTAACTTACTAAGCAATCAGCAATGTCCATGGCAGTGATTCCTCCTGTGTTGTCTGAGAAGCAGGCTATGACTGCTCATGAAATGCCCTGTTCACAGTGCAGGTTGACGTTTATTGTAGTGAATCTTGCCCTGAAGGCAGAACTGAGCGATTTCCACTAGATGGGCCAGCTGCAAAGTCAAAATTGGTTAAATAGCTTTTTTGTCTTAATTTAAGGTTATGGTTCAGCATTTGGATTAGCAGTGTGGTTAAGGTAGGGGTTAGGGTTAGGTTTAAAATGAGATTGTATGACATTGTTGCTGTGCCAGCTAGTGACGACTCTATAGACCTGCCTCCAGGGCAAGATTCATGACAATTAATGCCCACCTGCATTTACAGCTGACTTTTTCATTATCCCCATCCAGACATATTGATCCAAACAACCACTTGGTCCATTTAAAGTGGATTGCCTGTTGTTCATTTATTTGTTTCACTACTGCCTTGGATTGTAGCTATTGTGAGGATTTCCATTTTCCTTGCAAATGGATGGATACCAACAATTATCCACAATGGTTAGAATGGCTGAACAGGGGGTCTCCTGAGTGGCGCAGCGGTCTAAGGCACTGCATCGCTGGGATCAATCGCGGGCTGTGTCGCCGCCGGCCGCGACCGGGAGACCCATGAGGCGGCGCACAATTGGCCCAGCGTCGTCCGGGTTAGAAGAGGGTTTGGCCAGGATTTCCTTATCCCATTGCCATCTAGCGACTCCTGTGGCGGGCCAGGCGCATGCACACTGACACGGTTGCCAGTTGGACGGTGTTTCCTCCGACACATTGGTGCGACTGGCTTCCGGGTTAAGCAAGCAGTGTGGCTTGGCAGGGTCGTGTTTCGGAGAAAGCATGGCTCTCGACCTTTGCCTCTCCTGAGTCCGTATGGAAGTTGCAGCGATGGGACAAGACTGTAGCTACCAATTGGGGAGAAAAAGGGGTAAAAATGTGTAAAAATAAACAATCAAATAAAAAAAAGTACGGCTGAACAGCATGCTCGACAGATTACAAGCAGTATTAACTGGAGAAGAGGGATGTTGAATACATCGGGGGAAAAAATCGTAATCAAGAGAGTGCGTATGTAAAGGCAGTCAATGTTGTTCTCCCCCTTTAACGAGGAGGAGCATGGATAGGACCAAGATGCGGATTGAGGGAAATAAGCCATCTTTTAATGAACACACAGCAAACAAGACACTACAAACTACAAAACAACAAACGTGACTAACCTTCAACTGTCCTGTGAGGACACAGGAACAAACACCCACAAAACACCAGTGAAACCCTGGCTGCCTTTGTATGACTCTCAATTAGAGACAAACAATACACACCTGTCTCTAATTGAGAATCATACCAGGCCGAACACAAAACCCCACATAGAAATACAAAACATAGACAAACCCACCCAACTCACGCCCTGACCAACTAAAATGAATACAAAACAAAGGAAAACAGGTCAGGAACGTGACAGAACCCCCCCCTTAAGGTGCGAACTCCGGGCGCACCAGCACAAAGTCTAGGGGAGGGTCTGGGTGGGCGTCTGTCCACGGTGGCGGCTCTGGCGGTGGACGAGGTCCCCACCCCACCATAATCAATCCCCGCTTCTTTATCCCCCTCCCAATGACCACCCTCCCACTAACCCCACCTAAATGAAGGGGCAGCACCGGGATAAGGGGCAGCACCGGGATAAGGGGCAGCACCGGGATAAGGGGCAGCACCGGGACAAGGGGCAACACCGGGACAAGGGGCAACACCGGGATAAGGGGCAGCACCGGGACAAGGAGCAGCACCGGGACAAGGAGCAGCACCGGGACAAGGGGCAGCACCGGGACAAGGGGCAGCACCGGGACAAGGGGCAGCACCGGGACAAGGGGCAGCACCGGGACAAGGGGCAGCACCGGGACAAGGGGCAGCACCGGGACAAGGGGCAGCACCGGGATAAGGGGCGGCAGGTCCTGGCTGAGGGACTCCGGCAGGTCCTGGCTGAGGGACTCCGGCAGGTCCGGGCTGAGTGGCAGCTCTGGACTGTAGGGCAGCTCCGGACTGTAGGGCAGCTCCGGACTGTAGGGCAGCTCCGGACTGTAGGGCAGCTCCTGACTGTAGGGCAGCTCCTGACTGGCGGGCAGCTCCTGACTGGCGGGCGTCTCTGGCAGCTCCTGACTGGCGGGCGTCTCTGGCAGCTCCTGACTGGCGGGCGTCTCTGGCAGCTCCTGACTGGCGGGCGTCTCTGGCAGCTCCTGACTGGCGGGCGTCTCTGGCAGCTCCTGACTGGCGGACGTCTCTGGCAGCTCCTGACTGGCGGGCGTCTCTGGCAGCTCCTGACTGGCGGGCGTCTCTGGCAGCTCCTGACTGGCGGACGGCTCTAGCGGCTCCTGACTGACGGACGGCTCTACTGGCTCGGGACAGACGGGCGGCTCTAATGGCTCGTGGCAGACGGCTGACTCAGATGGCGCTGGGCAGACAGATGGCTCAGACGGCGCTGGGCAGACAGATGGCTCAGACGGCGCTGGGCAGACAGATGGCTCAGACGGCGCTGGGCAGACAGATGGCTCAGACGGCGCTGGGCAGACAGATGGCTCAGACGGCGCTGGGCAGACAGATGGCTCAGACGGCGCTGGGCAGACAGATGGCTCAGACGGAGCTGGGCAGACGGGCCGTTCAGGCACCGCTGGGCAGACGGCAGACTCTGGCCGGCTGAGACGCACTATAGGCCTGGTGCGTGGTACCGGAACTGGAGGTACCGGGCTGAGGGCACGCACCTCAGGGCGAGTGCGGGGAACAGGAACAGGGCACACTGGACTCTCGTGGCGCACTCTAGGCCTGGTGCGTGGTACCGGAACTGGAGGTACCGGGCTGAGGGCACGCACCTCAGGGCGAGTGCGGGGAGAAGGAACAGTGCGTCCAGGGCTCTGGAGACGCACAGGAGGCTTGGTGCGTGGTGCCGGAACTGGAGGCACCGGGCTGGAGACACGCACCATAGGGAGAGTACGTGGAAGAGGAACAGGGCTCTGGAGATGCACTGGAAGCCTGGTGCGTGGTGTAGGCACTGGTGGTACTGAGCTGGGGTGGGAAGGTGGCGCCGGATATACCGGACCGTGAAGGAGGACACGTGCTCTTGAGCACCGAGCCTCCCCAACCTTACCAGGTTGAATGGACCCCGTAGCCCTGCCAGTGCGGCGAGGTGGAATAGCCCGCACTGGGCTATGCAGGCGAACCGGGGACACCACCTGTAAGGCTGGTGCCATGTACGCCGGCCCGAGGAGACGTACTGGAGGCCAGATACGTTGGGCCGGCTTCATGGCATCCGGCTCGATGCCCAACCTAGCCCTCCCAGTGCGGCAAGGTGGAATAGCCCGCACTGGGCTAAGCACGCGTACTGGGGACACCGTGCGCTTCACCGCATAACACGGTGTCTGACCAGTACGACGCCCTCTTACTCCACGGCAAGCCCGGGGAGTTGGCTCAGGTATCCAACCCGGCTTCGCCACACTCCCCTTTAGCCCCCCCCCAAGAAATTTTTGGGTGAGCCTCTCGGGCTTCCGTGCTAGCCGCGTACCCTCATACCTGCGCTCCTGGGCTGTGGCTGCCTTCTTCTCCTCCCGAGAGCGGCGATTCTCTCCCACCTTAGCCCAGGGTCCTTCTCCATTGAAAATTTGCTCCCAACTCCATTCCTCTTCTCTCCATTGCTTTAGTTCTTTCTCTCTCTCCTCAATCCGCTTGGTCCTGTTGTGGTGGGTGTTTCTGTAAAGGCAGTCAATGTTGTTCTCCCCCTTTAACGAGGAGGAGCATGGATAGGACCAAGATGCGGATTGAGGGAAATAAGCCATCTTTTAATGAACACACAGCAAACAAGACACTACAAACTACAAAACAACAAACGTGACTAACCTTCAACTGTCCTGTGAGGACACAGGAACAAACACCCACAAAACACCAGTGAAACCCTGGCTGCCTTTGTATGACTCTCAATTAGAGACAAACAATACACACCTGTCTCTAATTGAGAATCATACCAGGCCGAACACAAAACCCCACATAGAAATACAAAACATAGACAAACCCACCCAACTCACGCCCTGACCAACTAAAATGAATACAAAACAAAGGAAAACAGGTCAGGAACGTGACAGCGTAGACACATTCAGTACCCGTTGTCGAGAAAAAAATGAACATTTGAAAATATACATGCCAAGTGGAGTGGTTCACAACTCTCAAATCAAGATGTTCTTGTTTAAAGTGGTTTGATGAAGTTTGTATCCTTCATCCAAATATGTGAAAGCACTTAGTCATGTTTCATTTAATCTAATTAGATTCAAAATTACATTTCTACAATCCAGAACAAGGCAACGGAACAGATAGAGGTTTATAAATGACCTAGTATAATAATAGCCCAGGAGAATCAGGTGTAATGATATTGCGTCAAATTATACAGTTACGAAGTCCATTATTATTCCATGAAATACCACATATCCTGAGATGGGTACATGTTGTATATGCATACAAGCAGGCAGACCAATGAGAAAAGTGATGTAGTGTACTATATATAGTGAACTATAAGTTTAGGACAATGTTATTATGGAGCTAAAACTAACATGGGCGATAGAAAGAGGTAAGAAAGATCCTCCCCGTTCAGTGTTCATGGAAATACCATCTAAATGTCATCATGATTTTACACCATTTTCTTTCCCGTGGCTACGTACAGCAATTGACCTACAACTGATTGGACACAGTTTGCACAAAGCACTCGTCTCTCTTTTGCAAACTGTTTAGGGTCATAGGCCTTCTACAGCCCAGACAACAAAGTTAAGGGCATTTCAGTTCCCCAACATTTCCTCTTCATTGATAAGAATGTTTCCTAGAACCCTGACTTTTTTTAATCAGGAGATTACAGAGCATGTTGTGGTAATGATGAAAAATTAAACATGTAAAACCCCACTGCACTAACTGTTTTATAAAAAATAACGCGTGAGCTTTTCTATAAATAGACAAGATCTGGTCATTTTGCTGCTTGTTTTGTTGATAACGTGTCGCCAAGCTCGAGACAAGTGGGAAATCTATTTAGGAAAATTTAGACCATTTTCATTGAGTTTTTTCTCCCCTCAGGATACTCTCCTGGCTGTCTTGTGTCTCGAACTCTTTGATGGCTTTGCATAACTGAGGAGTGTTGAGGATAATGACGAGGACCAGTAAAACTAGGTCGCGAGAGGAGACAGAGTTTGGTTGCCTGCTCGTCACAATTCCATCAGCTGTGTGTGTGTGTGTGTGTGTGTGTGTGTGTGTGTGTGTGTGTGTGTGTGTGTGTGTGTGTGTGTGTGTGTGTGTGTGTGTGTGTGTGTGTGTGTGTGTGTGTGTGTGTGTGTGTGTGTGTGTGTGTGTGTGTGTGTGTGTGTGTGTGTGTGCACTCGTGCATGGACGTTCATGCAGACACTGATAAAACACATTTGGACTCCAATAGTGTATGAGGGAAAAGGTACACACAAGTGTAACTAGAAACATATCGGATCGATTTTCATCAACACTATTAGAGAAAAGTTTTTCTCTTTTGAGGCTTTGGGTGCATTGGTCAGGGCAGAATTGTATAACGGTGGATATTCCTTATAGCATGCAATTCATTACCCTAACATGAATCAGCTTGACTCTGTAGACCACCCTTGTGTGCTCATTTGAATTTAAAAAAAAATGGTGATAATATAGCACATTTTCAGGTGACAAGACAATACTAGGGAGGGAGAAACTGTACCTCTTCTTGTCATGTTGTATGACTCCTACCACATGGTATATCTCCTCAGATAAAATTCGCACCATAATGGAAAAAATACATACTGTATTTAGTTAACAGAACGTCACTGCTGCCTCTCCACGGTCATTAACTAGTGTACACTTGTGATGTTTGCAAGCTGCCCTAAAGCCATTATCATCCAGCTGTGATGTGAGGCAGGCAGATAGCAGCGTTTACACAGCTTTGAGCAATAGCAAGAAAGTCATGTTGGAGTTGCAGTTGCCAACATGCCATCTTAACCTATATTTGACGATGACATATGGTAAGGGAGGACATATACAGTACCAGTCAAACGTTTGGACAACATATTCATTCAAGGGTTTTTCTTTATTTTTACTATTTTCTACATTGAGATCATGCCAAGAGCGTGCAAAGCAGTCATCAAGGCAAAGGGTGTCAACTTTGAAGAATCTCAAATATAAAATGTATTTTGATTTGTTTAACACTTTTTTGGTTACTACATAATTCCATATGTGTTATTTCATACTTTTGATGTATTCACTACAATGTAGAAAAAAAATAAAGAAAAACCCTTGAATGAGTAGGTGTGTCAACTTTTGACTGGTACTGTATATAATTATACAAGGAGTGGGTCTAATCCTGAATGCTGATTGGTTAAAACCAACCATGATGACTGTTTATTTTGTTTGCCTGAGATTCTCAGATGTCTAACCTCCTCCTGAGCAGCCTCAACCTTTCCCCTCTCTCTATATGCTTTGTTAATGTCTCACTGACGACCTCACTCCACCCCACTCGTCCTCTTGCTCTTGCGCTCACTTTGTTGGAGGACTTAACTCTGTCCTCCTCAATTCCCTTTCTCTCCTTCAAGGGCCTATTCATTCTTTTGCCCCTGCACTCTACTCAAATCCCTCTTTATCTTGCTGTCCCCTGCTCTCCTTTGATGCAAGTCGCATCCCCCCAAGAATAAGAAGTTGCCTTCGATTTCTCCTGCAGTAACAACATATGTACATGCATAAGTCAAGTTAATGTGGTAGCCTTCTGAGAGTGGGAGAGAGAGAGTCTAAGAGAGATACTTGTGTGAATTACTCAGAGGTGGCACCACAGGATCAAAAGTAGAGTGGCAAAATTCGTTCAAATTTTTTGGGGGGCCTGGAGTTTTTCCTGATCTCATGACATGGTCAAGTATAACTCTGGGACCAAAACGTAGGCAAAGACAAAAGATGAATGAAAGATGAATGATGCGCCTTGCCACAGAGATCCGGCATTTACAAAATTACACTGATTGGCCCAAGGCGGGAGCTATAGTATTCAACTGAAATGTGTTTGTCACACGCAATATCTCAATTTTCTTAAGGGTGGGCACGGCATAATTTGTGTGGGACGACATGTTTACTGTTGCATTGTTATAGATATCATCTCATTTCATCTGTGCTATGACTATAGGGCTGGGGGTTTTCTTGTGAATTGGAAACACTCCTGGCCTAAGGTGGATCAAACATGTTCAATTCACCACAAACCTTGTTAATAAAAAAGACGGACAGGTTTCAATGTAGAAAAATATTTTAATTATTTGTCATAAAGCCTACTGTTTGTTTATCTGATTACAGTGCTCTCTGTAAGTTTTATGTAAGGTAGGGTTATGTTTAACACTACACAGTATACACAGTAGATTTGTAAGGAAGTTCTTTTTATGTGTAAGCCATAAAACCACTAGCCTTATGTTGTTGTCCACCAGAGGTTGGTTTCCTGGTGCAGGTTGATGGTTTTTGTCATGAGTCTTGTCCTGGAGGCAAAACTGAACGATTTCCCATTAGATAGGCCAGCTGCAAAGTCAAAACTGGCAATATTGTACAAAAAAAGTTGAAAATAGTCTAGGGTCTGACGTCCATATCCGCCTGGTGTGAATGGCACTAAACATCCCTACTCTTCCTCACCTGTAGCTAGAACTTGAGAGCCGTGTTGACATAGAATCCCCCCCTGGATTATCATTCAGTCATGTTGGTGAAGTCACGTGAGCCACTGACACAGGTAAACCTCATGGTCTTAGCCATGAATGAGGCCTGTGAGGGTGGATTCTATGTCAACACCAGATGGATATGGACATCAGACTACAGACTCATTTGCACAGCAAAGTCCTCCAGATTACATCTATGGCATCAAGACAAATGGATGATGGCATCCAGTCAAGATAATGAAACATCTACAGTACATTCGGAAACTATTCAGACCCCTTCCCCTTTTCAACGTTTTGCTATGTTACAGCCTTATTCTAAAATTGATTAAATTAATTGTTTTCCTCATCAATCCACACACAATACCCCATATCGACAAAGAAAAAACAGATTTTAAAAAATAGTAGCAAATGTATAACAAAAAATAAAACAGAAATAACTGATTTACATAAGTATTCAAACCTTTTGCTATGAGATTCGAAATGGAGCTCAGGTGCATCCTTTTTCCACTGATCACCCTTGAGATGTTTCTACAACTTGAGTGGAGTCCACCCGTGGTAAATCCTATTAATTGGACATGATTTGGAAATGCACACACCTGTCTATATAAGAAGACAGTGCATGTCAGAGCAAAAACCAAGCAATGAGGTCGAAGGAATTGTCCGTAGAGCTCATGAGACAGGACTGACCTGGGAAAGGGTACCAAAACATTTCTGCAGCATTGAGGGTCCCCAAGAACACAGTGGCCTCCATCATTCTTAAAAGGAAGAAGTTTGGAACCACAAAGACTCTTCCTAGAGCTGGTCGCCTGGCCAAACTGAGCAATCGGGGGAGTAGGACTTTCGTCAGGGAGGTGACCAAGAACCTGATGGTCACTCTGACAGAGCTCTAGAGTTCTTCTGTGGAGATGGGAGAACCTTCCAGAAGGACAACCACCTCTGCAGCACTCCACCAATCAAGCCTTTATGGTAGAGTGGCCAGACCGAAGCCACTTCTCAGTAAAAGGCACATGAAAGCTTGCTTGGAGTTTGCCAAAAGGCACCTAAAGGACCATGAGAAACAAGATGCTCTGGTCTGACGAAACCAAGATTGAACTCTTTGGCCTGAATGCCAAGTGTCATGTCTGGAGGAAACCTGGCACCATCCCTACGGTGAAGAATTTTGCTGTGGGGATGTTTTCAGCGGCAGGGACTGGGAAACTAGTCAGGATGTCACCTCACATTTTTCACTTGACCTGTGTGCACCTACATTGTTCGAGGATCGATGCTGGAGAGAGGAAGCAGGTACAAACAGAACATTTAATAAATAACGGACATGAAACAGGACAGGAACAGCGTCTGGACAGGGGACAAAATAACGACACCAATGCTGACACAGGGATGGAACAGAGGAAACGGACAGATAAAGGGGAGGCAATCAAATAATTATCGAGTTCAGGTGGGTCCAATGAGGTGCAGGTGTGCATAACGAAGGGTACCGGTGTGCGTAATGATAGGCAGTCTGGCACCAGAGAGGGAGAGCGGGAGCAGGCGTGACAGGACCACCCCCCCCTCTAGGGGCGCCACCCGGCGTCCCACCTGAACGAGCCTGACGGGCCGGCCGAGGCATGGGCGCTGGACAAGCCGGCTAGGGTGTAGAAGCCCGACGAAATGGCTGAGGCGTGGGAGACTGACAATCTGGTTGAGGCGTGATAGCCTGATGATCACGCTAAGACGTGGGAGCCTGGTGAACCAGCTGAGGCATGGGAGCCTAATGGCCGTCTGAAGCATTACGTGGGGTGGGAGCATGCCGAGCGCATTGGGGAAAGAAAAACCTCTCGAGCCAGCTAGGGCGTGGAAGCCCGGCGAGCTAGCTGAGGCACCCCTGGTTCCATCGACGATGGCACCCGGACCAGACGTCACCAACAAAACCCAAGGCCTCCCTGATGCTTCCAATTTTGGTTTCAACATTCTGTGAGGATCAACGCTGGAGACAGGAAGAAGGTGCAGGGAGAAAATGTAATAAATAATGGACATGAAAGAGGACAGGAACAGCGTCTGGACAGGGGACAAAATAACAACAGGGACACAGGGATGGAACAGAGGAAACAAACAGATAAAGGGGAGGAAATCAAAAAATTATGGAGTTCAGGTGGGTCCAATGAGGCGCAGGTGCACGTAACGAAGGGGACAGGTGTGTGTAATGATAGGCAGTCTGGCGCCCTTGAGCGCCAGAGAGGGAGAGCGGGAGCAGGCATGACACATTGTAAACTTTCATTCATAGGCTAGGTTACATTTACATTTAAGTCATTTAGCAGACGCTCTTATCCAGAGCGACTTACAAATTGGAAAGTTCATACATATTCATCCTGGTCCCCCCGTGGGGAATGAACCCACAACCCTGGCGTTGCAAGCGCCATGCTCTACCAACTGAGCCACACGGGACCACCTCATGATGGGTATAGGGAAAATTCTAGTATCATGTAGTAGCCTAAACCTATTGTGTTACAGTGAACTGGGTGAATGGCGTATGAATGACAGTCATCCAGTATGGTGTAACAGAAATAAGGCCATGCTGATGAAGATTTTAAAAATGTCCTCCCTCATCTTAAAAGGCACTGTTGAAAGCACAGTGATAGACATTTGGGTGACATCAAAACCAAAAAAACAGACATTGTTTTTCCATTGGAATTTGGTTGTGCTTTTTTTTTTTTACCGTTATTTTACCAGGTAAGTTGACTGAGAACACGTTCTCATTTGCAGCAACGACCTGGGGAATAGTTACAGGGGAGAGGAGGGGGATGAATGAGCCAATTGTAAACTGGGGATTATTAGGTGACCATGATGGTTTGAGGGCCAGATTGGGAATTTAGCCAGGACACCGGGGTTAACACCCCTACTCTTACGATAAGTGCCATGGGATCTTTAATGACCTCAGAGAGTCAGGACACCTGTTTAACGTCCCATCCGAAAGACGGCACCCTATACAGGACAGTGTCCCCAATCACTGCCCTGGGGCATTGGGATATTTTTTAGACCAGAGGAAAGAGTGCCTCCTACTGGCCCTCCAACACCACTTCCAGCAGCATCTGGTCTCCCATCCAGGGACTGACCAGGACCAACCCTGCTTAGCTTCAGAAGCAAGCCAGCAGTGGTATGCAGGGTGGTGTGCTGCTGGCAAGATGGTTGAAAGCGTAGTGATGACATTGGAAATTCAACTAACTTTTGGCTGTCTTTTTGAGTGGGTGAATATAGGTTGTAATCTCATTGATCAACGTCTCAACCAAATATTACCCAATTATCCATGTTGAAATGACGTGGTGTGCCCAGTGGGAAGTGCCAACCTCTGCAAATCTTCTTCTTATTGGATTTAAATCCCTGAGATTTATTAGGATACACACAGTATATCCATCTACTGTGGATGTGTCAACATCACAGATATTTCCAAGGATTGTATGAATTGTTGATTTACTTTTGTAACGTCCTGACCAGAGTTCTTATGTGTTTTGCTTGTTTAGTGTTGATCAGGACGTGAGCTGGGTGGGAATTCTATGTTGTGTGTCTAGTTCGTCTGTTTCTGTGTTCAGCCTAATATGGTTCTCAATCAGAGACAGCTGTCAATCGTTGTCCCTGATTGAGAATCATATATAGGTGGCTTGTTTTGTGTTGGGGATTGTGGGTGGTTGTTTCCTGTCTCTGTGTTTGTGGTCTGCACCAGATAGGACTGTCTCGGTTTTCACGTTTGTTATTTTGTAGTTTGTATCGTGTTCACGTTATTGTCATTCTTTATTAAACATGTTGAACACTAACTGCGCTGCATTTTGGTCCTCTCCTTCATCCCAGGAAGAAAGTCGTTACAGCTTTCACACTTTATTATGTTATTCAGTTCTTCCCCCCCAAAGCCTTTCCTTATTGCACCCATTGACCGTGTGCTAATTGCTTTTAGCAAAATGTAAAAACGCATTTTCTTTCCGAGATCCACACATGTTGCTGCAGTTAGGAGAGTATAATGTTGCCCCTTTTTTTTCTGTCACAGCCATGCTCTCGGTCCTTGATTGACACTCAACATGCATCACTCAGTTTCTCTCCTATACAATCACAATGATAGACAGTGCCCTCTGACTATGCCAGAGAAGAGTCCTTCACTTTGAAATGGTAATAGCTATTATCATTACCCAGTGAAAATCCAAGCCTACTATAAGTGCATGAACTGCATTATAACAGCACCTCAATTATTTTGTTACCCTTGTACAGTGGCTCGGCATAAAGCGTCAATATTTGCCACTGTTTTTTTCTGTTCTGGAAGTATTTTATCCTCTCATAGAAAACCAATTTGAGAGTTCTTGACAAAAGGGCTTCGCTTCTAATGGATGTCACCATATTGAGCTTAAACCGATACAAACAAACAAGTAACTTTTCCGTTGGCCTGTATGCATCTCCTTTTCAAAGTCAAACGGTATTGAGGATTATAGTTAGATACAGTGCTTGTCAAAAAACAAACAAAAAAAGACGACAAAAAGTACACTTAAGGAATCAACGCAACTGTCCAGAATTCAAAGAGTCCATTAATTCTCCCAAGGAATGCAAATCAAATCATGGAACTAGACTTCTCCAAACCTACTGAATAAGTCTTCTGTTTCACTGTCTATAAGCCTCCTTTTACAGTGAGACTATTTTGAGGGTGATGAATGGCAAACATTTCTATGCAACATTTTGAGAGTGGCTGAGGAGAAAAGGTTGTATCTAGAGAAAATTGTAAAGTTTAAATAGGCCTATAAAATATTTCATACAAGCTGCACAAATGCAACACAAAGCCTGACACTTTAATGATGTCCTTATCTTCTGCCCTGGTCTGTTCACAGTGACAGGACCAGATTCAGATGTCAACAATTCATTCGCTGTGTGCCAGCCAACATGCTTTCATAAACTCAGGAGCAGCTGCAAATGCCCAGAAAAGGTAAGCAGGCTTTGATTCATGAAAAAATCAGTTTGATCCCAGTGAATGTGGCTGTAATTTCATTCAACCAAAGGTGCTTGGATGATGTCATATTACAGCTCTATCGCCACAATATTGTCACTGCTACTTAGCCTGAAATCCTGTATTTTGGCTTGTGTGTGTGGAATTTCAAACCACTGAAGATTGATAGCCACATTAATAGCCCCAGGCTATCTAGCTATTCATCTTGTAGTTGACCTGACAGTGCTCAGTCAAAGGAATCTGGCAATGATCAAAGGGCGAGAGCAAATCCAAATAAAATAAAACTTTATTTAATTGGTCGCATACACATATTTTGACGATGTTTTGAAGGTGCAGCAAAGTGATAATGTTTCTAGCTCCAGCAGTGCAGTAATACCAAACAATACAATCAATACACATAAATCCCCCAAATAAATAAATAAATATCAGAACGAGCAATGTCAGAGTCTGGAATATAAATATATATGTATATGATGGTGTGTATAAACAATATGGACAGTATATGATTAGAAAATGTGTATAATATGACCTATACAGTCCCGCTTTCAATGGCGTTCAGCTTATAAAGGCTTCATAAAGCCTTTACAAAACATTTATGACCATATGCCATGCTCTATAAAGAGTTCATAAATGTGGTATAACTGTGTGACATATCCACCAATGTCAAATGTGACATAACCCACTATGTCAAATATGACATAAACCTGTGCTTTATAAAGGATGGCATAAGCACCGCTTAATAAAGGCTTTATAAATCATATTAAATTGAGGATTAAAAAAGCATTTATAACCTTGTCGTACATCTTGGTAGAACATTGCAACCCCAGGATAGTGGGTTAGATTCCCAGGACCATCCATACGTAAAAATGTATGCACACATGACTGTAAGTCGCCTTGGATAAATTGAATACATTATATTACTCTAAACCCTTACTAGGACGGCCCAACCTCTTTCCCAATATTGGACCTGATCTCAACTTTAAAGTGCAGTCATTGGCAGCAAAAAAAATTGCTAGGCCCCTTTAAAATCCGTATTTCTTTTTTGCCGAATTCTGTTATCTTGGTTTTGTTTTTCCAGTTTCAGATTTCCCCCAGGTTTGCTCTGGTTTTCCACCAGTTTTTTAACACTTTTCTTAATAGAAAAACAACAAATTTGGATTTTCTTGGATTTCCTGTGTTCACAACCATGCTTAAACCACATCAGCCACCACTTTTGACGTCTGGGAAAAATCAAATAAACTTAAATACACAGTTGTGGTGCCAATGGACAGCGGAAAAAGTGTGAGTTAGCCTTTATTTATTGTAATTTAAATTAGTTTATAGTAGTTATATACAGTAAGCGTTGAGTTAGATTACATAGCTATCTCAATATTTATTTCAAATCATTTTGGTGACTTCACAGCAATTGCTAGCTAGCTAACAGACCTGCTAACTTTTTTTGTTGTTACTTTTACTTTTAAGGGTGGAACCAACATGCAGTACCTCCAGCAGGCAGAGAGGCATGAAACATTTGTCAGCCTGCTCAGGGACAAGCTACACATATCACAGCCCTGTGTAATGTTTAATGTAACTGCATTGATGACTTTTTTAATCTTAATGTATTTGTATTGTTTTAAAAATGTATAAATAAAATAAAATGTATGGTTAAACTTGTTTATTTGTTTTATCTGTTAGGAATAATTCCTTTAGAGTTAATACATTTGTGTTTTCATCATTAAGGCTTTATGTATGTGTTATGAATGACCAAAGGTGTCTGACTTTATCGTAAGTACAGCGTCATATGTAGTGATTCATTTGTAAATCAGAAGATGCCGGAACAAAAAACTGAGCACAAGAGCGAGGTGACCTTTGAGGTACCGGAAAGCAGGAGAAAAATCACCTTTATAATAAAGCATTGCATGCATATCATCGCATTTGCGTAGTGGCTTAGATCAATATAGTACAGGCGCTTACAGAAGTTGAACACATGGGGAACATTTTGAGAAGCCTAGGGTCCAGAAAAAATGTAGCCTTTTATACACTAAACTCTGAATTTTGTGCACAAATTTGTTTACATCCCTGTTAGTGAGCATTTCTCCTTTGCCAAGATAATCCATCCACCTGACAGGTGTGGCATATCAAAAGAGAATGATAATTACACAGGCGCACCTTGTGCTGGGGACAATAAAAGGCAACTCTAAAATGGGAGTTTTGTAAAACAACACAATGCCACAGATGTCTCAAGTTTGATGGAGCGTGCAATTGGCATGTTAACTGCAGGAATGTCCACCAGAGCTGTTACCAGAGAATTGAATGTTAATTTCTCTACCGTAAGCCGCCTCCAACGTTGTTTTCGAGAATTTGGCAGTAAGTTCAACCGGCCTCAAAACCGCAGACCAGTGTATGGCATTGTGTATGGCATCGTGTGGGTGAGCGGTTTGCTGACGTCAACGTTGTGAACAGAGTTCCCCATGGTGGCGGTGGGGTTGTGGTATGGGCAGGCATAAGCAACGGACAATGAAGACAATTGCATTTTATCGATGGCAATTGTAGCAGGATATGCGTTGTTATTGGGTTACACACAATCCACAGCTGCAATTTTTAAAATACGCTATTTAACCTCTGTGGCTAAATTATAGGCATTCTCATGGTGTAGTAGGCTATTCTGAATTATTTAATTTCTTTCTGAAAAACCAGCAGTAACTATATAACTTTGGCAAATACAATTCAATTTATCAGGGGTGCTGCAGCTCCTCCAGAACCCTTCGCGCAACTATGATTCTGTAAGGAAATAAATGATGTAGTGCAACCCTGGAGAGATGAGAGTTGCAGGCCCATGTCTATCAGAGCAGAGAGAGGGAGAGAGATCATAGAAAGTGAATCTCTGTGTGTTGTGAATGATCGAAGGTGTCTGACTTTATAGTAAGTACAGCATAAAATGATATGTAGTCTTCATGGATGTGTTTGAATGACGGAAGGTGTCTCATTTCCAACTAAGTTTTACAGGACACTACAAAGTGTCAATAAAAACATTCTGCTGATTAATGAAGGTTTTCTCATGATCCACAGGTTACTGTAGGGTGTGAAAGGTATGTTTTTTAAATGTTACCTTTATTTAACTAGGCAAGTCAGTTCAGAACAAATTCTTATTTACAACCTTCGGTTACTAGCCCAACGCTCTAACCACTAGGCTACGTGCCGTATATAGATGGGTTGATGGAACTGCAAAGCATTCGTTTGTGTGTGTGTCAGAGCCGAGATGATTTGGAGTAGTCCTACAGTCCCAGAGACTACCGCATCAGGTGATTCCTCTTCTGTTCCCATGACGAAGATCAGTGCTTGATTACAACCTATTACAATGGTGCCAACATTTTGTGGCTGATCTTTCAGCGGGATAAAAGGGGAATGTGTCAAAGACCTGACAGTTTAGACATTCTATTTCATTCAGATTCCAACTTTGTTCCAAAACATCTTCTCTACCTTGTAGAAATATTTCTTCCCATTACGATATGGTCATCATGAATAATTACACCTAATGTGTAATAACGTTCTGAGCATATGCCTAATCAATGAACGTGAGTGTTTGTTATAATGATTGTTGGGCAAAGATCAAGATTGACAGTGCAAAGCTTCACTTCTAGTCCCAATATACAGTACCAGTCAAACGCTTGGACATACCCACTCATTATATGGTTTTTCTTTATTTTCCCAATTTTCTACATTGTGGAATAATAGTGAAGACATCAAAACTATGAAATAACACATATGGAGTCATGTAGTAACCAACAGCGTTCAACAAATCAAAATATATTTTTGATTTTAGATTCTTCAAAGTAGCACCTTTTTCTCGATGACAACTTTGCACACTCTTGGCATTCTCTCAACCAGTTTCACCTGGAATGCTTTTCCAACAGTCTGGAAGGAGTTCCCACATATGCTGACCACTTGTTGGCTGCTTTTCCTTCACTTTGCGGTCCAACTCTTCTCAAACCATCTCAATTGAGTTGAGATAGTGTGATTGTGGAGGCCAGGTCATCTCTTCTTGGTCAAATAGCCCTTACACAGCCTGGAGGTATGTTTTGGGTCATTGTCCTGTTGAAAAACAAATGATAGTCCCACTAAACGTAAACCAGATGGGATGGCGTATCGATGCAGAATGCTGTGGTAGCCATGCTGGTTAAGTGTGCCTTGAAGTGTGCCTTAAATAAATCACAGACAGTGTCAACAGCAAAGCACTCCCACATCATCACACCTCCTCCTCCATGCTGCACGGTGGGAACCACACATGCGGAGATCATCTGTAATCTACTCTGCATCACACAAAGACACAGCGGTTGGAACCAAGAATCTCAAATTTGGACTCATCAGACCAAAGAACAGATTTCCACCAGTCTAATGTCCATTGCTCATGTTTCTTGGCCCAAGCAAGTCTCTTCTTATTATTGGTGTCCTTGAGTAGTGGTTTCTTTGCAGCAATTTGACCATGAAGGGCTGATTCATGCAGTCTCCTCTGAACAGTTGAGGTTGAGATGTGTCTGTTACATGAACTCTGTGAAGCATTTATTTGGACTGCAATCTGAGGTGCAGTTAACATTAATGAATTTATCCTCTGCAGCAGAGGTAACTCTGGGTCTTCCTTTCCTGATGAAACTGGCTCCTCATGAGAGCCAGTCATTACCTTGTCACAACACAACAGATTGGCTCAAACGCATTAGGAAGGAAAGAAATGCCAGAAATTAAATTTTAACAAGGCACACTTGTTAACTTCTTTGGGAAAGGGGGGCAGTATTGAGTAGCTTGGATGAATACGGTGCCCAGAGTAAACTGCTTGTTACCCAGGCCCAGAAGCTATGATAGTAGATTTGGATAGAAAACACTCTAAAGTTTCCAAAACTGTTAAAATAATGTCTGTGAGTATAACAAAACCTGAGACAAATTCAACCAGGAAGTGGGAAATTTGAGGTTTGTAGTTTCATTTAAGTGATTGCCTATCCAATATGCTGTGTCTATGGGGCCAGATTGCACTTCCCAAGGCTTCCAGCAGATGTCAACAGTCTTTAGAAAGTTGTTTGAGGCTTCTATTGTGGAAGAGGGTCGAATAAGAGCTGTTTCAACAAGTGGACTAGGCTGAGGCCAATGAGTTGTTTACTGCGCGGGTGCGCACCCGCGTTCCTTCTTTTTCCTCTGTAATGAATACGCTATTGTCCGGTTGGAATATTATTGAAGATTTATTATAAAAAGACCCTAAGGATTGATTGTAAACATCGTTTGACATGTTTCTACAAACTGTAATGGAACTCTTTTGACTTTCATCTGGATTTTGCGCTCGCACATTGTGCCTTTGGAATAGTGAACTAAACGCGCAAACAAAACGGAGGTATTTGGACATAAATATGGACGTAATCGAACAAAACAAACATTTCTTGTGGAAGTGGGAGTCCTGGGAGTGCATTCTGACGAAGATCAGCAAAGGTAAGTGAAGATTTATAATGCTATTTCTGACTTTTGTTGACTCCACAATTTGGAGGGTATGACTTGCTTTTGTGGCTGAACGCTGTACTCAGATTATTGAATATTGTGCTTTTGCCGTAAAGCTTTTTTGAAATCTGACACAGCGGTTGCAATAAGAACAAGTTTATCTTTAATTCTATGTAAAACATGTATCTTTCATCAAAGTTTATGATGAGTATTTCTGTTATTTGATGTGGCTCTCTGTAATTTCTCCAGATGTTTTGGAGGCATTTCTGAACATGGCGCCAATGTAAACTGAGGTTTTTGGATATAAATATGAACTTTATCGAACAAAACATAAATGTATTGTGTAACATGAAGTCCTATGAGTGTCATCTGATGAAGATCATCAAAGGTTAGTGATTAATTTTATCTATATTTCTGCTTTTTGTGACTCCACTCTTTGGCTGGAAAAATGGCTGTTTTTCTGTGATTTGGCGGTGACCTAACATAATCGTTTGTGGTGCATTCGCTGTAAAGCCTTTTTGAAATCGGAGACTGTGGTGGGATTAACAACAAGATTACCTTTAAAATGGTATAAGATACTTGTATGTTTGAGGAATTTTAATTATGAGATTTCTACTGTTTTGAATTTGGCGCCCTGCACTTTCACTGGCTGTTGGCAAGGTGGGACGCTAGCGTCCCGAACGATCCCAGAGAGGTTAATTGAAATGCATTCCAGGTGACTTCCTCAAGAAGCTGGTTAAGAGAATGCCAAGAGCGTGCAACGCTGTCATCAAGGCAAAGGATGGCTACTTTGAGGAATCTCAAATATAAAATATATTTTGATTTGTTTAACACTTTTTTGGTTACTACATGATTCCATATGTGTTATTTCATAGTGTTGATGTCTTCACTATTATTCTACAATGTAAAACACTAGAATGGGTCGGTGTGTCCAAACTTTTGATTGGTGCTGTAAATGATACATTCATGCAGAACAATGACATTGAAACACAGTTGCATCAGTAAAAGAAAGAAAAACAAGTCTTCTCATCTTTTGTGGAAAGACAATTTTTTTTGTTTTTTTCCCCTCCTTCTTCAAAATCCTTTTAGCAGGAACATGAAAGGAGTTTCTGTAATGGAATAGTGTCGCATATCAGTATCCCTCCAGCTTCTTGGAGCATGCATATTCTTTAAAATACCTTCCATGCCAGGGTGTTTTCTAAAATACATTTCAGATTAGATAAATTGTTCAAAGATGCAATGCTTTTAAATGCCTTCATCTGAAGAACATTTGCTACATTACAAGGGTGTTCATCGAAAGTGCGTTTCATCATCTAGACTTCTTCTCCTCTCCATCTGTTCCCCATGAAGAGGTCCTTTCAAAGGCCCACATGACACAGTCAGCCGAGGGGGCCTTGAGCCCATGCATCGACTGACTGCATGGGACTGAAGAGGGAGATGTGAGGAAGGACTGGTGTTCCTTCAACTTCTCTATGGTTAGGAGGCTTGTAAGGCGAAAAATAGGGGGTTTCCATAGCAGCACCAGTGTGTTGCCAGTGAGTATGTTAATGTAAGCTCTAGTGTTATTTTAGTGTCTGTTTTAAGTCTGAGGGTTATTTCATTACTTCAAGGTCTCCAGAGCAAATTAGTGCCTTTTTGAATACCTCACATCCATAATGGGAATTGTTGAAAGAATGTCCTTCTGGGGGACCTTTTTGAACGGCAAAGTATGGATATGGATGTACTCAGGGAAAGAAAATTGTTCCCAATTTTTTTTTTGTCCAAGTTTGTGAAGGCTATTAAGCAACAATGAACTTGAGGCAAAGTAAATACTCTGAGTTGTGTAGGCTTCGCTCCCTTACGGAATAGTATGTCTGCACAGTGCAACGAGGGAATTGGATGGCACATGCTGTATGCTCAGTGATATGACACATGATAAGACCCAGCAGCTAGTGGTAGAGTTTAGGAAAAATAAACATGTCTTTAATCCCATTTCTATTAATTGTGAAGAGATTGGCACTGTTGACTCTTGTAAGTACTAAGGTGTACTAGTGGACAACAAACTGAACTGGAAGGAGTATTCTCGGTGTCTACAAAAATAAATCCAGACTGTACTTTTTAAGGAAGTTTAGATCTTTTAATGTATGTGACAAAAGGCTTTGTATGTTCTATAGCAGTGACATGGCGAGTGTAGTGACCTATGCCATTATGTGCTGGAAAGGGAATTAAGCTAAGGAGGACTTAAACTAGCTTAACAAAATCCTTAACAAAGCCAGTGCTACAATTGGCTGCAGCCTAGACATGTTCATAAAAAGGCTGCAAGTAAAAACACACATGATCATGGACAATGACACACACCCACTCCGCAACACTTTAATGCAACATAGGAGCAGCTTCAGTAGCAGGTTCATCCTGCCCAGATGTTCCACAGAGAGGTTTAGACTGTCATTTTTACCCACAGCTATGAGGCTTTTTAATGAGTGTAATTGATTAACTGTCTATTGGAAAATGCTGTTGCCTGTTTTCCCCCAGAGTAGGATGGAACTTGGGATTAATAAAGTAATACTCTAAGCTCTCTACTTTCCCCATGCCAATGTTTACTGCTTCTCTTGGGTAATAAATATGGATATAGTAGTAATAATGAATGTAATCCTCGTGTCGAGGTCTACATTTTTTATGATCTCAATTCCAACTTCATTACTTCTCACTATGATAAAAAAAATAAAAAAAAATAAGACTTAAACATTTTAAAATGTGCCATCCATCATTCGTGACATGCCAGCCCAACAGGGGGTGGATGACTCTAGTTCCTTCTTCATAGTAGGACAGTTCGAAAAATTATAGATTGAATTTTGTTTTGCAGAAATGCCTTGTTGAACATGTGAACTGTATGTGCCTTAATTACAAACGTGTATGTGATCCTTAAATATGAATAAAAATGTTAAATTATTAGCCTAGTTTAGCCAAGGAAAAAGCACTGAGCTGTATAGAAGAAAGACATGATCTTTCCTGGCTAGCCATGATTGGCTGAGATAATGGAGAGGTTGACCAGGCTGATGGTTGATCTTGCATTTACATGTTAATTCTTGAAGAGATTGGTGGGTCTATGGTTTAAGAGGGTGTGAATGATCCTGAATGGGCATAAACAAAGAGCTCTCTAGCACTCAGCGAAATCTTTCAAGGGCATTTTTCGTCTACTTATCTCCTAAGTGGGATAACATTTTCCAGCAGCATACCACCCTGCATACCACTGCTGGCTTGCTTCTGAAGCTAAGCAGGGTTGGTCCTGGTCAGTCCCTGGATGGGAGACCAGATGCTGCTGGAAGTGGTGTTGGAGGGCCAGTAGGAGGCACTCTTTCCTCTGGTCTAAATTTTTTTTTTATCCCAATGCCCCAGGGCAGTGATTGGGGACACTGCCCTGTGTAGGGTGCCGTCTTTCGGATGGGACGTTAAACGGGTGTCCTGACTCTCTGAGGTCATTAAAGATCCCATGGCACTTATCGTAAGAGTAGGGGTGTTAACCCCGGTGTCCTGGTTAAATTCCCAATCTGGCCCTCAAACCATCATGGTCACCTAATAATCCCCAGTTTACAATTGGTGCATTCATCCTGCTCCTCTCCCCTGTAACTATTCCCCAGGTCGTTGCTGCAAATGAGAACGTGTTCTCAGTCAACTTACCTGGTAAAATAAAAATTTTTATCAACTTTTAAAGCAGCATAACCTTCCCACGTGTAACGGATGTGAAATGGCTAGCTAGTTAGCGGTGGTGCGCGCTAATAGCGTAGCCATTTCACATCCGTTACTCACGCTTCCTCCAATCACAGTGTATGGAATACCATTTTGGAGCTCTGAATTAGAATTTTTGTAACCGTCAAAACAAGCATTTCGGATTTTTCAACACAAATCCCAGTTCGGATGGGCCGTTACATTTACATGTTCACATTGTAAGATAATTCACAATGTATTTACTTACTTATTACATGGTAATAAGTGTAAGTTATAGAGGCTAAATATAAAAGCCTTCCACTTTTCATTATAGAGTAAACATTCGATTTGATAAGTGGGTTTAAATGACGAGATGACAATTAATCGTGACATATTACCCTGTAATAAAGATAATGTTCAAAAGCACGCTGCACACCCTTCTCGATCAAAACTATTAAGTGTTCTAGTTATTGCACCCTGTCATGTGATAAGATTTCTCTAGAAGGCAACTTTCCCTCACTGTGCTGCACATAATTGAATGAGGAAATTTCACAGTTTGCCAACTGCCTCAATAAAGGCGTGCATAATCAAGATTTAATTTCTCACATTAACTAATAAAAAGTTAAGAAGAAAGAAAAAACGTGGATAAAGTGTTGACAAATCAGTCCGTTTAGCTGGTTGAGTGGACTGATTCGTCACGGTAAATTTATGAGGGGAGATGGGGAGTGGGAGAGAGCCTATGCGCACAGGAAAGAAATAGAGAGAGAGAGCGCGCGCGAGAGAGAGAGAAAGAGAGAGAGAGATTGCGGAGACTGACTCCTACGTCCATCATCCACTATTCTAGTCTTCACCGACATGAGGTAGGTGTGAATATCATCATGAAGACTGCAAAATGAATCTGTGCTTTCTGTCCAAACCGCAGGTGCCACTAGATGCAGGTGTGGTTTAAAGAAAGACATCCAAGGTTTTGGTGAATTTCATCAACGCATCAACATCCATCCCCATCTCGTGTTCCTCTATACTTGTTTCGTTTATTCGTACAGAGGTCCTTTGTCAATGCGTCCTTCAGAATATGTAGCTTTTCCTCTGAGGAATTATTTTACTGGAGGATCGCGCATTACATTTTTTGGGATCTTTCCTTGTTTGGCGGTAAGTGATATAGAAAGCTTTGATTGAGCACCTGAGTTGTCACTATTTGTTTCTAATGTGCTGGTCTGTTTTTTTCTACAAGTAGCCTGACATGTGGAGTTGATAATGGTTATCGGAATGTTAAACCAGCAAAAATGTTTTACTTATTTATCAAAATACTGAATACTGAATTGTATTCAACTGGCTCTTCATCTGAGCCAGTTTGCAAACAGAAGGAAATGAATCATGCAGCAACAGGAAATGTGAATTAATATGTGGATTATAAGGAATGGATATATTTTTTTGTTAAGGCAAATCAAGTCTGAAATTTCAATGTGGAAATTCCAAACTTTAGAAACCTTTATAAAACTCGAATGCACCACAAGTTTGTATTTCCTGCTCTGCAGAAAAATTCGCAGCAACGAAAGAGTGGTCAAATTAACATCTGTATACACTCCTATCGAAATGTTGTCAAAATGTACCATCTAAATGAGCAATAAAAAAGCAGAAGTATACTGGATTTTCTATATTTTGACAATCGTTCTTCATATTATCCTTAAATCTGATACATAGTTAGCAGTATGGCAGGTATTTAATTCTGACGCTACAGGTCTCGTTCTATTCTGAACAGACCACTTCTATTTGTCATAGCTGTTAACAGAGCTTCCTAACGAGACTTCACATTATCCTCTCTGTCTTAAACATTCTGTTCTGTGACCTCTGGAAATGACAGGGTATTTGACAGCCTGCTTAGAGGTCTTTTAGAGGTGGTGTTCTTGCAGAGGGAACCCTGTTATAATCCTTGCATCCATAGCCCAAGATGTACTCTTAAAGAGCCTAAAGAGTCCTTAAGGTCCAAGGACCTTATGTGTTATTTTCAGAGGGAAACTGCCAAATACTCCATCTAAAGCTGAATCGATTCTCAATTGCAATACGGTTGTAGAAATATAAATCTCTTTACTTTCATATCACATCAAATTAAATGCAAAATATATTTATTAGGTACACCCATCTAGTCCCGGGTCGAACCCCCCCTTTGCCTCCAGAACATCCTGAATTATCTGGGGAATGGAAACGTTACTCAATTGGTATCAAGGGACCTAACGTGTGCCAGGAAAACATTCCCCACACCAGTACACCACCATCAGACCAGGCAATGTTTTTCCACTCCTCAATTGTCCAGTGTTGGTGATCGTGTGCCCACTGGAGCTGCTTCTTCTTGTTTTTAGCTGATAGGAGTAGAATCCAGTGTGGTCGTCTGCTGCAATAGCCCATCTGTGACAAGGACCGACGAGCTGTGCTTTCTCAGATGCCGATCTGCACACTAGTGTTGTATTGCGCAATTTTTTGCCTGTTTGTAGCTTGCCTATTAGCTTGCACGATTCTTGCCATTCTCCTTGGACCTCTCATCAACAAGCTGTTTTCGCTCCACAAAAAGGCCACTGACTGGATGTTTTTTGTTTGTCGCACCATTATCAGTAAACCCTAGTCACTGTCATCCATGAGAAGCCCAGGAGGCCGGCCATTTGTGAGATCCTGGAACCAGCGCGCCTGGCACAGACGATCATACCACGCTCAATGCTGCTTAGGTCACTTGTTTTGCCCATTTTAATGTTCAATCGAACAGTATGGCCAAGTGTCTGTAGGAGCGAACCATTTTCGGGAACGGGGTGGTGACCTAATAAACTGGCCACCGAGTGTACACTTACTGTACACTGTTTTAACCAGCTTCATCACAGTTGCAGATTACAGTATTGCTCAATGACAGCCCATTTCAGTTGTTCGGAGCATGCTAGATAGCTAATTAGCACAGGTGGTCCCTCAGTCTTCCGTCTGTCTTCCATAAACAAAAATTATGCGTGTAGGCCAGTGACAAACAATTTAAATGTAATGCCTTTTAAATTCAGGCTGTAACACAAGGACAAAGTCTGGACAAAGTCTGGACAAAGTCAAGGGGTGTGAATACTTTGAAGGCACTGTACCATGCAATCACCTTATCATGGAAATGTTTTGTTCATGAGTTGTTACTGATTGTGTGTTTTGTCTGTTTCTCTGCTTAAGATGGCAGGTAATTTTAAGGCAAGCCGGAACACAGAGTGAGTCGCCATGGCGGCAGGAGTGGCTGCATGGCTTCCCTTTGCACGGGCAGCAGCTATTGGCTGGATGCCTGTGGCCAACTGCCCCATGCCCACTGCTCCTAGAGACCACAGAAAGAGACATGACGAGCTGATCATCCTGAATGTGAGTGGACGACGCTTCCAGACCTGGAGGACCACACTGGACCGCTACCCAGACACCCTGCTGGGAAGCTCGGAGAAACAGTTTTTTTACGATGAGGAGACAAAGGAGTATTTTTTCGACCGGGATCCAGACTCCTTCCGCAGCATTCTCAACTTCTACCGGACAGGAAAGTTGCACTATCCTCGCTACGAGTGCATCTCGGCCTATGACGAAGAGTTAACTTTCTTCGGCATCATTCCGGAGATCATCGGCGACTGCTGCTACGAAGAGTACAAGGACCGGAAGCGGGAGAACGCGGAGCGTCTCCAAGATGACCAGGATGACAACAAGGACTGCAAGCTGCCCAACATGACATACAGAGAGACAATGTGGAGGGCCTTTGAGAACCCTCACACCTCCACCATGGCCCTGGTGTTCTACTACGTCACCGGCTTCTTCATCGCCATCTCAGTCCTCACCAATGTGATAGAGACGGTACCTTGCGGTGCCACGCCTTCACAGAAGGACATGCCGTGTGGCGAGCGCTATACCATCGCCTTCTTCTGCATGGACACAGCCTGCGTCCTCATCTTCACCGTGGAGTACCTCATGAGACTGTTCGCCGCGCCCAGCCGCTACCAATTTATGCGCAGTGTGATGAGCATCATCGACGTGGTAGCCATCTTTCCCTACTACATCGGCCTGGTGATGACAGACAATGAGGATGTGAGCGGGGCCTTCGTCACGCTCCGAGTGTTCCGTGTGTTCCGCATCTTCAAGTTCTCCCGCCACTCGCAGGGCCTCAGGATCCTGGGGTACACGCTGAAGAGCTGCGCCTCCGAGCTGGGCTTCCTCCTCTTCTCCCTCACCATGGCCATCATTATCTTCGCCACGGTCATGTTCTACGCAGAGAAGGGGTCGTCGTCGACCAAGTTCACCAGCATTCCAGCCTCCTTCTGGTACACCATTGTCACAATGACCACGTTGGGGTAAGTCCTCCCTATTTCTCTCTCTCCCTGTCTCACTTTCATTCTCTTTCTCGCTCACGTTCTCTTCCTCGCTTTTATCTTTCTTCCAATCTCTTTGTTTTTTTTCTTCCTCTCTCTCCCTCTCATTTTCTCAGCAGTTTGGGTTCTCTTTCTCCACTTGTGTGGTTCATTAAAAAAAAACGTGTCTTCTGCAATGGAATGATGCATGCTGTCCCCAAGAGATCTCAAGATGGTTCACAAATGTTATCTTCAAATCAGGAGCTCTCACAAAACCTTACCTGGCATCATCAAATCACAAATACTGAATAATGTTGGGAGTTTTTTTATTCTAAAAAGTTAAGAAGTCAACCATCCAAGGTTGAATTCAAACAACAAATGTCTTCTGAAGAGGCTTTAGTTAGTTATACAACTATAATTCACTTCGACATGATGAATGCACCTTAAAAAGTTGATTAGCAGATTTGATCTGGTGCCAAACTGCTTGCCTGTGTTCTACTGCAAATGTAATACCTTGGTCTATTGTTTGGGTATCCTGGATATGTTTTCTGCTGTGTGGTGGAAAATGGAATATGGATAAATGCCAACAGCTTCTTCACTTCTTCAATAGACTAGTGGGTGTATGTATGATGCTGCTGCCCATTTGAGTAATGGTGGAGAGCCACCACTACATTTACAGTACCTACCTGACCTACAAGTATAAACTCTAATGGCAAAGTGTTTACCTCACTGTAGGCTGGCCGAATGCAGTAGCTCCTGGGAAAGTGTGTGTGTGTGTGTGTGTGTGTGTGTGTGTGTGTGTGTGTGTGTGTGTGTGTGTGTGTGTGTGTGTTTGTGAGCATGCACGTGCCTGTGCACTTGCGTGCATTCGTCCATGTGTGTGCGCTTGCCTGAATGTTTTGCGAGGGTAGCGGGAGATTTGTGTGTTCCTATTATGTCTTTGTCTAGTGGGTGTTTTGTGTCTAATGTCATTTCAAAAATGGCCGTAATCTGGTATGCTCTGGGACACATAATCCCAGAAAACAATGATTGTAATAAGAATTGGGATCCTGAATGCCGGTGAAAGAGTTTTTGTTTTTCTTACTAGATTGATTGGTTTTAATTTGTTATTAAAAAAACTGTACATCTTTTCAATGTTACATGTATAGGTACGTACAGTATGTAGATGTAATACTTTTTACAACTATTTTCCTTCTATTTATACTTTGTTTCTGCCAGCTTCTCTTTGGGCTTTGTCCATCTCCACATTGTGTTCGTCATTGAGAATGACCTCTGACAACCAATGTCTCCCTGGTAGACTGGTGCTGTTATAGCCTGTCTGATTCTTCACTGGCCAGCTAATACAGTGACCTTGACGCTTGTTTCGCCAAGCAGCCAGGAAGTATCTCTCCAGGAAATAGTGCCAGGGGAAATAGCCGTTCAACCCTGTTCCTGCTCTGTTCTCTTCAGTACCCACCAGTTGCTTCATGAGTGATTCCTCAAGAAATAAGGTAAAAAATATACAAAAATTTGTTGGTTTCCCCCTCTAAAAAATATCGATAGAATGGTCCTTTGGAGGAAAGATTGTTGACATATATTTGACATCTGTATCTAAAAGCATAAAAACATATAAAAGAATATTACTTTAATTTGGCATATTTTTTTATATATTGTTGAACCTAATATACTCTACGGGCATACCAATGTTCCAGAGTGGGATCTCTGCTAGTTTTAATGTTATGGCCCATTTAATACTGAAATATTGTAGCCATTCACATCCCTCCTTTTACTTGTATCATTGCTTATCCTGCAAATCACCAGCAGAGGGCAACCATTTTGAATAAATTTTCAAATCAAACCAAATGTCACATGCACCGAATACGATAGGTGTAGACCTTACAGTGAAATGCTTACTTACAAGCCCTTAACCAAAAATGCAGTTTTAAGAAAAATACCTAAAAAATAAAAGTAACAAATAATAATAAATAACTAACGTTTCCGTCCCGGAGCAAGCACCAACTAGCCTGGGACTAGCGCATGCAAGACCCATCACCCGGCTAGGGCTCCTGGGCTACTCCTGAAGCCCACTCCTCGGCTACAATATCCGGTCCCCTTCTACTGCCGGTACGGGGCACGGAACCCCGCCGATCCTTCACGGCTGGAATACCGACATAATCTGCCCGAGGATCCCAACAGACCCCCCAGGCGCGACGTCCCCATTCTGCTAACCGCGGCCTGCTAGCTATCTATAGCATATTGGACTGTTAGCTGATCCACTGGCCAGTTTCTTGGACCACTATACCCATTTTGCAAATTGGACTTGGACCCCTCTGCTACTTGGAACCCTACTAATTCCACGACTGGTCTATCGACGTCAACGCACAACGCACGAGGAGGCAAAAACAGACTTTTCCCCCATCGCAACGTCCGTCGAAGGCCCTTATGCTAGCTTGCTAGACCCGGCCTGCTAGCTTGCTAGCACCGGCCTGCTAACTGTCTGAATCGCCGTGTCCCCAGCCAGCCCAACCACTCACTGGACCCATACTATCACTTGGCTATGCATGCCTCTCCCTAATATCAATATGCCTTGTCCATTACTGTCCTGGTTAGTGATTACTGTCTTATTTCACTGTAGAGCCTATAGCCCTGCTCAATATGCCTTAACCAACCATGTTGTTCCACCTCCCACATATGCGATGACATCACCTGGTTTAAACGTCTCTAGAGACTATATCTCTCTCTTCATTACTCAATGCCTAGGTTTACCTCCAATGTACTCTCTTCCTACCATACCTTTGTCTGTACATATGCAATGAATCTATTCTATCGTGCCCAGAAACCTGCTCCCTTTACTCTCTGTTCCGAACGTGCTAGACCGCCAGTCCTTATAGCCTTTATCCATACCCTTATCCTACTTCTCCTCTGTTCCTCTGGCGATGTAGAGGTTAATCCAGGAACTGAAGTGCCTAGCTCCACTCCTACTCCCCAGGCGCTCTCATTTATTGACTTCAGTAACCGATAAAGTCTTGGTTTCATGCATATTAACATTAGAAGCCTACTCCCTAAGTTTGCTTTATTCACTGCTTTAGCACATTCTGCCAACCTGGATGTCTTAGCCGTGTCGGAATTCTGGCTTAGGAAAAGCCACCAAAACCCCTGAAATTTCCATCCCTAACTATAACATTTTCCGTCAAGATAGAACTGCCAAAGGGGGCGGTGTTGCAATCTACTGCAGAGATAGCCTGCAGAGTTCTATCTTACTATCCAGGTCTGTACCAAAACAATTCGAGCTTCTACTTCTAAAAATTCACCTTTCCAGAAACAAGTCTCTCACCGTTGCCGCTTGCTATAGACCACCCTCTGCCCCCAGCTGTGCCATGGACACCATATGTGAATTGATTTCCCCCCATCTATCTTCTGAGCTCGTGCTGCTAGGTGACCTAAACTGGGACATGCTTAACACCTTGGCCATCCTACAATCTAAGCTTGATGCCCTCAATCTCACACAAATTATTAATGAACCTACCAGGTACAACCCCAAATCCGTAAACACGTGCACCCTCATAGATATCATCCTAACTAACTCGCCCTCCAAATACACCTCTGCTGTTTTCAATCAAGATCTCAGCGATAACTGCCTCATTGCCTGCATCCGTAATGGGTCTGCGGTCAAACGACCACCCCTCATCACTGTCAAACGCTCCTTAAAACACTTCTGCGAACAGGCCTTTCTAAATGACCTGGCCAGGGTATCCTGGAATGACATTGACCTCATCCCGTCAGAGGATGCCTGGTTATTCTTTAAAAGTGCCTTAAATAAGCATGCTCCATTAAAAAAATGTAGAACTAGGAATAGATATAGCCCTTGGTTCACTCCAGACCTGTCTGCCCTTGACCAGCACAAAAACATCCTGTGGCGTTCTGCATTAGCATCGAATAGCCCCCGTGATATGCAACTTTTTAAAGAAGTTCAAATATACACAGGCAGTTAGGAAAGCTAAGGCTACCTTTTTCAAACAGAGATTTGCATCCTGTAGTACAAACTCAAAAAAGTTCTGGGACACTGTAGTGTCCATGGAGAACAAGTGCACCTCCTCCCAGCTGCCCACTGCACTGAGGCTAGGAAACACTGTCACTACCGATAAATATACAATAATTGAGAATTTCAATAAGCATTTTTCTACGGCTGGCCATGCTTTCCACCTGGCTACCCCTACCCTAGTCAACAGCTCTGCGCTCCCCACAGCAACTCGCCCAATCCTCCCCCACTTCTCCTTCACCCAAATCCAGATAGCTGATGTTCTGAAAGAGCTGCAAAATCAGGACCCCTACATATCAGCCGGGCTAGACAATCTGGACCCTCTCTTTCTAAAATGATCTGCCGAAATTGTTGCAACCCCTATTACTAGCCTGTTCAACCTCTTTTGTATCATCTAAGATTACCATAGATTGGAAAGCTGCCGCGGTCATCCCCCTCTTCAAAGGGGGAGACACTCTGGACCCAAACTGCTACAGACCTGTATCTATTCTACCCTGCCTTTCTAAGGTCTTCGAAAGATTACCGACGATTTCGAGTCTCAACCTACCTTGTCCGCTATGAAATCTGGTTTCAGAGCTGGTCATGGGTGCACCTCGGCCATGGTCAACGTCCTATGCGATATCATATCCGCCATCGATAAGAGACGTTACTGTGCAGCCGTATTCATCGACCTGGCTAAGGCGTTTGACTCTGTCAATCACAACATTCTTATTGGCAGACTCAACAGCCTTAGTTTCTCAAATGATTGCCTCGCTTGGTTCAACAACTACTTCTCCGATAGAGTTCAGTGTGTCAAATCGGAGGGCCTGTTGTCCGGACCTCTGGCAGTCTCTATAGGGGTGCCACAGGGTTCAATTCTCGGCCCGAATCTCTTCTCTGTATACATCAATGATGTCACTCTCGCTGCTGGTGATTCTTTGATCCACCTCTACGCAGACGACACCATTCTGTATACCTCTGGCCCTTTGTTGGACACTGTGTTAACTAACCTCCAGATGAGCTTCAATGCCATACAACTAACCTTCCGTGGCCTCCAACTGCACTTAAATGCAAGTAAAACTAAATGCATGCTCTTCAACCAATCGCTGCCCGCACCTGCCCGCCCGTTCAGCATCACTACTCTGGACGGTTCTGACTTAGAATATGTGGACAACTACAAATACCTAGGTGTCTGGTTAGACTGTAAACTCTCCTTCCAGACTCACACTAAACATTTCCAATCCAAAATTAAATCTAGAATCGGCTTCCTATTTCGCAACAAAGCATCCTTCACTCATGCTGCCAAACATACCCTCGTAAAACGAACCATCCTACCGATCCTTGACTTCGGCGATGTAATTTACAAAATAGCCTCCAACACTCTACTCAACAAATTGGTAGCAGTCTATCACAGTGCCATCCGTTTTGTCATCAAAGCCCCATATACTACCCACCACTGCGACCTGTATGATCTCGTTAGCTGGCCCTCGCTTCATACTCGTCGCCAACCCCACTGGCTCCAGGTCATCTACAAGTCTCTGCTAGGTAAAGCCCCGCCTTACTGGTCACCATAGCAGCACCCACCCATAGCACGCGCTCCAGCAGGTATATCTCACTGGTCACCCCCAAAGCCAATTCTTCCTTTGGCGGCTTCTCCTTCCAGTTCTCTGCTGCCAATAACTGGAAAGAACTGCAAAAATCTCTGAAGCTGGAGACTCTTACCTCCCTCACTAGCTTTAAGCACCAGCTGTCAGAGCAGCTCACAGATCACTGCACCTGTAAATAGCTCATCTGTAAACAGCCCATCCAATCTACCTCATCCCCATACTGAATTTACTTATTTATCTTGCTCCTTTGCACCCCAGTATCTCAACTTGCACATTCATCTTCTGCACATCTACCATTCCAGTGTTTAATTGCTATATTGTAATTACTTTGCCACCATGGCCTATTTATTGCCTTGCCTCTCTTATCCTACCTCATATATAGATTCATATGTATATAGATTTTTCTACTGTATTATTGATTGTATGTTTGTTTATTCCATGTGTAACTCTGTGTTGTTGTATGTGTCGAACTGCTTTGCTTTATCTTGGCCAGGTCGCAGTTGCAAATGAGAACTTGTTCTCAACTAGCCTACCTGGTTAAATAAAGGTGAAATAAAAAATTTATTTAAAAAGAGCAGCAGTAAAATAACAATAGTGAGGCTATGTACAAGGGGTACTGGTACAGAGTCAATGTGCGGGGGCACCGGTTAGTCAAGGTATTTGATGTAATATATACATGTAGGTAGAGTTATTAAAGTGACTATGCATAGATAATAAACAGAGAGTAGCAGCAGCGTAAAAGAGAGGGGGGCAATGCAAATAGTCTGGGTAGCCATTTGGCGCTCCAGTACCGCTTGCCGTACGGTAGCAGAGAGAACACTCTATGACTAGCGTGGCTGGAGTCTTTGACAATTTTTAGGGCCTTCCTCTGACACCGCCTGGTATAGAGGTCCTGGATGGCAGGAAGCTTGGCCCCAGTGATGTACTGGGCAGTACGCACTACCCTCTGTAGTACCTTGCGGTCGGAGGCCGAGCAGCTGCCATACCAGGCAGTGATGCAAGTAGTCAGGATGCTCTCTCTGGTGCAGCTGTAGAACCTTTTGAGGATCTGAGGACCCATGGCAAATCTTTACAGTCTTCTGACGGGGAATAGGTTTTGTCTTGCCCTCTTCACGACAGTCTTGGTGTGCTTGGACCATGTTAGTTTGTTGGTGATGTGGACACCAAGGAACTTGAAACTCTCAACCTGTTCCACTACAGCCCCGTCAATGAGAATGTGGGCGTGCTCGATCCTCCTTTTCTTGCAGTCCACAATCATCTCATTTGTCTTGAGCACATTGAGGGAGAGGTTGTTGTCCTGGCATCACACTGTCAGGTCTCTGACCTCCTCCCTATAGGCTCACTCGTTGTTGTTGGTGTGTCACTTTTGTCTTACCAGCTGTTCTATCCTGCCGAAACAGTATGTAACCCGCCAGCTGTATGTTATTCATGTCGTCTTTCAGCCACGACTCGGGGAAACATAAGATATTACAGTTTTTAATGTCCCGTTGGTAGGATATACGTGCTTGTAGTTCGTCCACTTTATTATGCAGCGATTGTACGTTGGCCAATTGTACTGATGGCAAAGGCATATTAGCCATTCGTCGCCGGATCCTTACAAGGCACCCTGATCTCCTTCCGCGATATCTCCATCTTTTTCTCCTAATAATGCCTTGGATGAGAGCCTCGTCGGTTGTCTGGAGTAAATCCCTATTGTTCGACTCAAAGAAAAATGATTTGTCCAGTTCGAGGTGAGTAATCGCTGTTCTGATATCCAGAAGCTCTTTTCGGTCATAAGAGACGGTAACAGCAACATTATGTACAAAATTAGTTACAAACAATGTGAAAAAACAAACAAAATAGCACGGTTGGTTAAGAGCCCATAAAATGGCAGCCATTCCCCTCCGCCGCCATTACTCGTTTGTCTTCCCATTTGCTCTGTTGTTAATGCTTACAATTGGATCATACCTCTAAGTTGCAGCGATCCCACTCTGAATGAACGTGTGGATACCATTTGTATGTCTATGTGTCCAGTGTGAAGGAAGTTTGAGGTAGTTTCGCAAGCCAATGCTAACTAGTGTTAGCGCAATGATTGGAAGTCTATGGGTATCCGCTAGCATACTATTTTTGCCAAAATCCCGGAGTATCCCATTAAGGTTACACTTTTTTGGGGATATATGGTATTTGAGTTGCCTGTCTAACAAATCCATTTGCTCTCCTCCAAATGTTTTTTAAATTAAAGTTAATTGATGCACACAATCTTCTATAATTTACTGTAAGTGATGCTTCCCATTATTACAGAATGGATCACCACGGAAACTCAGTAGTCATTCGACCATCTTGTTCCGACACAGCGTTTCTAAAGCCTGCCACTTTGCTCACCTGCTGAAGGGGCATATGCTCAGGTGATGAGGTCACCCATTTCCCATCTGTCTTTTTATGTAAGAACCATGGGCGCAAACCAAGCAACCATCTACCCCCCAAACACAAGTCACCAGTAAATCTTCCAATTTAGGTGTTCAGATTAAGGCTTTTGTGGAACTAGAGATGGTGTTGTCTTTTTAATTTATTTCCCTTATCTTGGATTTACATGTACAAAGACTTATCTTGGAAATACTTGTTCAAAGAATGTATATGCTGTCATTCTCTGGCAAGCTAAAATCAGGGCCTGTCAGTAGGCTATGCTGGAGGACCACATTGGCACACCATCAGCTGTGATAATACAGTATACTGTATGTGTGGTAAATATTCCTCCCCATCCCCAGTCCATTATCAATACCAGAAAGACCTGTACAGGGCAAGCATGACTCTATTAGTATCTACAGTTTAAGGTTTAAGGTTGAATTTATTTGCACCAAATAAAATAAGTGATAAATAACAACACAGATATAAATAAATAACGGTGTGGTTGGAAGCCCAAGGGCTTATAGAAAAACCACACCACAAAAAAACTACATACAAAACATAAGTAAAAATATCAAAAAGGTTTGTTAAAACAGATAAAACCCACTAATCATAAAAGTACAAATGAATCGATCAGCAAACACAAAGAACTGAAAAACGGTATATATTTTAATTAAATGTGTGTGTGGATGTGAGTGTGTGAGAGTTGAGCTATATGGAGGAGATGACTGAGTTGTCATTGAGGGATGACGAGGTTTTTTGCAATGTGAAGATATGAATTCCAGAGTATGGTACCTCTGTATCTGATTAGAGAATTGACTATGTGAGGTGTGACAGAGGGTAGGCTAGAGGTTATCGCAGTGTCTTGTGTTATATAGATGGATTTCAGAATTAGCCTGGAAGAATCCATTGAAGGGTTTAGGTAAACTGTCTGGGAGGTATGAGCATTTGTAGATGACGCATAATTGGTGTACATTAATGTTGTAAAAAGACAAGATATTGTTTCTTAAACAAAAGGTGCAGATGGAGCTAGGTAATTAGAGGAGGTGGCTAGTCTTGCAAATGTCTTTTGTATGATGAGTAATTTGTGGAGGTAAGAGGAGTGTGTACTGGCCCAGACAGTATTACAGTAAATTAGATATAGGTAAATTAAGCTACAGAATAGAGTTAGGAAGCAAGCCTGATAAACCACACCACATATCTTTCTGATGATACCAACAGATTTCATCACTTTGCTGCAGACAAATTGATTATGATCTTTCCAGTATCATTTTTCAGCAATTAGAACTCAGAGGAATCTAGTGGATACGACTTGTGACTTTAATGATAATTTTTTTTAACAATATTTCTTATTCTTACTAGTGTATACAATAAAGATTTTACATGAAAGATAATTTGTTTATCAGGAACCAATCATACAATTTGTCCATGCCTGGGTTGGCTTCATTAATTAGTCAATCAAAATAATTTTATGATAAAATCAAATTGATGTCATCAGCAAAGAGAATGGGAAGTATGGTAGAAGACACAGCAGCAAGGTCATTGATATAGATTAGGAATAACAAAGGTCCAATTATCGAACCCTGACACCACAGGATATCTTGGCCCTGTTAGATGCACAGACATTTGCATAAACAAATTGTTGTCTATCATAAACATAACTATATAACCAATTATATGTATAATCATGAAAAACAAAATATTAGAAAGTAATATTTTATGATCAACCGTGTCAAACGCTTTGGACAAATCTAAAAAGATGCCAAGAGCATATTCATTGTTGTTAAGGGCTGTAAATATTTGATCCACAAGTTGCAAAAGAGACTTATCTGTGGAGTAGTTTTTACGAAAACCATATTGGTGCTCATATAGAATACAGTGTTGATTTGAAATGTTTCAACATTCTCTTACACCACTTTTTCTAGTATTTTAGAAAAACATGGTACTGTAGTACAGATATTGGCCGATGATTTGTAAAAGATCTTGGATCCACAGATGTATAGAGGGGGATAACTTTGGCAAATTTCAAATCTTTAGAAACAATACCAGTTTGCATAGATTTGGTGAAAATGTATGTTAGAGGCTCAGTGATGGAGGAAGACACTGATTTCACCAGAGGCACCAATCTCATCATGACCTGCTGCTGATATCTTTAAGTTACCAATTACCTCCATCACCTCCATTACATGGGCTCCTGAGTGGCGTAGCGATCTAAGGTCTTATTTCTAACAATAAATTGAGACGGGATAGTTGTAAATCCCTTTTTCTTATTCAACAGTTGATTGATGATTTTGTCTATATTATTTAAGGATTCTGGAATTTCTATTATTAAAATATATTTTGGGGGATCTCCGAAGTAAGTGCGTAAATTTGTTCGTATACTTTTTGTAATTTGCAGAATTCAGGGGAAAGGGATTTGTGAGAAACTTTTTATACGTCTTGTTTTTTTTAACCGAGGGGTTTTTTGAGACCGGTTGCAAACCAAGGTTTCCAGAACCCTTCTGCTGTTCTCTTTCAACTAAGGGAAAGCAATGGTGAAGTACAGAGTGGATCAACATCTTAAAGCGCTCGCAATTACTTTTCTTAAATATTGTACATCTAATGCTACTAATCATTCCCATCTGTTCATTTCCAGCTGCCAAAGAGAAGTGAAAAATTGTGAAGTGGTCAGAAATGTCAGTATAAAGTATAGCTGTATTAGGCACATTATTCAAAGAATTTGTAAAAAATATTATCAATAAGGGTGGCAGATGGTCACTCTTGTGGGCTTATATATGAGGGAATACAGATAGCTGGAGTATAAAGTATTCAAAAAGTCAGATATCAGTGAGTGATTCTCACTTTTAAATACATTTATCTTTCAATCACCCAATAGAAAACATTTTTATCATCATTACTAATCAAATCCAAGGTTCATGCAAGGATATCAACGCAACTACCAATGTCAGAATCGGCTAGCCGATAGATGCATCCAATTACCACTTTCTTACCACAAGAAAATGAATAGGAGTGCATTTCTAAGAAAGGAGATTCAACATCAATGTTATCAGATGTGAGTGTGAGGTCGTCTCTTACAAAGAGTTGAAAATGTTTACGATGAAAAATGGACACTCCTCCAACTCTTGAGGTTCTACAGCGGTGAACAGCATTATAAGGGGACATGTCATAAAGCACGGTTGTCTCTTCAGTCAACCATGTTTCTGAAAGGGCAACAATGGGAAATTCATGACTGAGAGAAGACAGATCATGAACAATGTGGTCATGATTTTTAGGAAGACTGCGGACATTCAAATGAAAGGTCGAAAACAAGCTCGTCTTGGAATGAGATACTCCCGTACGGGTTGTTCAATTGCGTAACGTTATAGTAATCACAAGTGATGGAATTATTTCTAGTAAGTTTCAGGAAATTTGAATCTGGATCAACACAGTCATTACATTTATCGTTCGCTTCATTAATATCTAACGGGTTAAAGATCTTGTTATCAGGGTTGATATCTTCCCAACTGAGAGAGATATGCAGTCGGAATCAACCAGAGAGTGGAACAGAAACATAGAAATGCCTCCAATACAACCACACATTTTTGTTAGTTTTATCAATAGGGGTGCACTTCCTATGGAATGCACATTGAGACAGTTCACATAACACCACTTCAGACTTCAGAGGGTTACGCCATTTAGAGCAATGTGTGTTTTGGGTCATGAGGTTAGGTGAAACAGATGAACAAAGAGAGTAAATATGCGTGTGTGCGTGTGTGTCAAATCAGTGTAGCTGAGTCACTTGTCATATACCTACGAGAGGCGGGGTGAACGACCGGCTGATCATACTTCAGGTATGCGATGTTGCCTTTCTTTTGTCCTTCAATTAGTCGTGGCAGCAGTTTCTTTCTTTTGAGGCGGAATTTTTCTGAGAATTCTTCATTGATGAAGATTTTGGTTCCCTTCAGGCACTTGGCTTTCCTGAGAATCTTCTCATCTTTGAACCTGAGCAGTTTCACCAGTAGTGTGGACCCAGATTAGACCCAGATTTTCTATTAACCTCTAATTCCTCCCAAACCCGGATCCGGGAGCACCCCCATCAGTAAAAAAGCTGACTAGCATAGCCTAGCATAGCGTCACAAGTAAATACTAGCATCTAAATATCATTAAATCACAAGTCCAAGACACCAGATGAAAGATACACATCTTGTGAATCCAGCCATCATTTCTGATTTTTAAAATGTTTTACAGGGAAGACACAATATGTAAATCTATTAGCTAACCACGTTAGCAAAAGACACCACTTTTTTTACTCCACCAGTTTTTTACTCCATCAGTAGCTATCACAAATTCGACCAAATAAAGATATAAATAGCCACTAACCAAGAAACAACTTCATCAGATGACAGTCTGATAACATATTTATTGTATAGCATATGTTTTGTTAGAAAAATGTGCATATTTCAGGTATAAATCATAGTTTACCATTGCAGCCACCATCACAACTCTCACCAAAGCGACTAGAATAACTACAGAGACCATCGAGTATTACCTAATTACTCATCAGAAAACATTTCTTAAAAATACACAGCGTACAGCAAATGAAAGACACAGATCTTGTGAATCCAGACAATATTTCAGATTTTCTAAGTGTTTTACAGCGAAAACACAATATAGCGTTATATTAGCTTACCACAATAGCAAACATCACAACAGCATTGATTCAAGCCAAAAATAGCGATAACGTATAAACCACCAAAATATATAAATTTTTTCACTAACCTTCTCAGAATTCTTCAGATGACAGTCCTATAACATCATATTACACAATGCATATAGAGTTTGTTTGAAAATGTGCATATTTAGCGGCACAAATCGTGGTCATACAATGAGAAAAGTTGCCAAGCTGCCCAGAAAATGCCGGGAGAAATCTTTGGAGAGGCACCTATTCTAATCAATAAGTAATCATAAACTTGACAAAAAAATACAGGTTGGACAGCAAATGAAAGACAAATTAGTTCTTAATGCAATCGCTGTGTTAGATTTTTAAAATTAACGTTACTGCGCAATACAGCGTGCGCTAAAGCGAGACCGCACCATAATTCATGGCGGAATTATTATTTGACATGTGTCAACATAAGTACGAATTAACAGCATAAAGACTGCTTACTATTTGCTGAGCTTCCATCAGAATCTTGGGCAAGGTGTCCTTTCTCCAGAACAATCGTCTTTTGGTTGAAAGATGTCCTCTTGTCCTGTCGAAATAGCCGCTAACGTTAGCTATGTGCCGGTAAGGTGTCCAACTGGTGATAGCGCGTCACAAAGAAATCCCAGAAAATCGCAATAAACTGATATAAACTGCTATAAGCCGGTTTAAATTAACTACCTTATGATGTCTTTAACAACTATAACGAATAAAAACATGACCGGAGATATAGAACTGCTAAAACAAAAGCTTTGCAGGATGCCATGGTGATGTCCCTGCTGCGCCAGGCGCCCCGTTGAAAAGAATGGTACTTCCGTTCCACGGTCTTATATAGGGCCCCAGATGGTGCAATCCACTCCATTCAAATTCTCACCGCTTACTGTTATCTAGAGGAAGGCGTATGCAGTGCATGTAGCCCCATAGCTTGCATGGGGACTTATAAACTGACCCCAGAACAGGGACCTCGATTTCAGAAATCTCACTTCCTGACAGGAAATGTGCTGCAGAATGAGTTCTGTTTCACTCAGAGAAATAATTCAAACGGTTTTAGAAACTAGAGAGTGTTTTCTATCCAATAGTAATAATAATATGCATATTGTACGAGCAAGAATTGAGTACGAGGCAGTTTAATTTGGGAACAAATTTTTACAAAGTCGAAATGGCGCCCCCCTAGTGTCAAGAGGTTTTAAAGGAGAAGTTTTTATTTTTTACAACCAAATCTCTATTTTTAATGTAAATGGCTTGTTATAGGAGGACCCAGACACCTTTTTGGGGATTTCCCTTGTTTTTGAGAAACTTACCCCAAAACAACGAATCACCTTCTCATCCTCGTTGTGCAGTATGTTGGCCAAGAAAATACGTGAACAACGGCTCCAAAAACACCCAAATATGTCCTTTTAGAAACGGCAAAGCTCTCAGTATAGTGTTACAGGTCTTTTGATGTTGTACACATGAAATTGTGTCATTCCGAACTTTATCCGCAGCGTTATATTACGTTGATTTGTGACTTGAGTGATACTTCACCGTCCATTCTACAGGTAGCTCCAAAATAAAGGAGTTGATGAGCGATACCAAGTATATTGAAAGCAGGTGCTTCCACACACAGGTTCCAGACACATGTAGAATCTATGCCAAGGTGCATTGAAGCTGTTCTGGGAACTCATGGTGGCCCAACGCTCTATTAAGACACTTCATGTTGACGTTTCCTTTATTTTGGTATGTAGCAGCAGGCTACACGGAGGATGGAACAGCTGGATAGCGGAAACGGTTCAAGTCGCACAAAAGGGAATATACTGCTGCGGATAAAGTTTGGAATTGCACAATTTCATGTGTACAACATCTAAAGACCTGCAACACGATACTGAGAGCTTTTGCCATTTCTAAAAGGACAATCAGTAATTGGGTGTTTTTGGAGCGTTTGTTCATGTTTTTCAGGACCCCCCCCCCCCCCCACAGGAAGTGAATCCGCTGTTTGGGGTGTTTATCTAAAATAAGTGAAATCACAAAAAAGTGTTCTGGACCCTTCTATAACATCCCATTTACATACAAAATGTAGATGTGGTTGTAAAAAAAGAAAACGTTGCCTTTTAAAGAAGCAATTAGGGTGTGTACTTGTGTGTGTGCGTGCGTGCGTACATGTGTGTTGTGTGATGTGTGTGTGTGTGTGTTGTGTGGTGTGAGTGTGAGAGAGAGAGGGAGATTGCGGAGCCTGACTCCTACGACAGCGATGGAGGGCTCTGTTCTACAGGGTGTGAATGGACCCATACATCACTGAGTAGGAAGGAGCCCAGTCTGGTTAATAATGCATTGTGTTTTATCATAGAATACAGTAGCTGTAAAAAAAAATCAAAAACATACAGCATTTTTGTCACTGATACCCTCTCTGACACCATTATTGGAAGACGTAGTGGGTGATTTACTTTAATGTGTGAATATCATATTTACCAACCAGACTGTATTACGTTTGTCTATAATCTTGGATTGTTAATTTGTAACAAAACTGTGCAATCTCTTCTCTCAGTCTGGCGCTCAATTTTGCTCTGTTCAGTTTCCTAAACTGTGAAGAAGTTAATATGCATACAGTGCATTCTGAACGTATTCAACCTTAAGTCTTCTTGGGTATGATGCACACCTGTATTTGGGGAGTTTCTCCCATTCTTCTCTGCAAATCCTCTCAAGCTCTGTCAGGTTGGATGGGGAACATTGCTGCACAGCTATTTTCAGGTCTCTCCAGAGATGTTCGATTGGGTTCAAGTCCGGGCTCTGGCTGGGCCACTCAAAAACATACAGAGACTTGTCCCGAAGCCTCTCCTGCATTGTCTTGGGTATGTGCTTAAGGTCGTTGTCCTGTTGGAAGGTGAACCTTCGCCCCAGGTCCTGAGCACTCTGGAGCAGGTTTTCAACAAGGATCTCTCTGTACTTTGCTCTGTTCATCTTTCCCTTGATCCTGACTAGTCTCCCTATCCCTGCCGCTGAAAAACATCCCCACAGCATGATGCTGCCACCACCATGCTTCACCGTAGGGATGGTGCCAGGTTTCCTCCAGGCGTGATGCTTGGCAGTCAGGCCAAAGAGTTCAATCTTTGTTTCATCAGACCAGAGAATCTTGTTTCTCATGGTCTGAGAGTCCTTTAGGAGCCTTTTAGCAAACTCCAAGCAGGCTGTGATGTGGCTTTTACTGAGGAGTGGCTTCCATCTGGCCACTCTACCATAAAGGCCTGATTGGTAGAGTGCTGCAGAAATGGTTGTCCTTCTGGAAGGTTCTCCCATCTCCACAGAGGAACTCTGGAGCTCTGTCAGAGTGACCATTGGGTTCTTGGTCACCTCCCTGACCAACGCCCTTCTCCCCCGATTTCTCAGTTTGGCCGGGCAGCCAGCTCTAGGAAGAGACTTGGTAGTTCCAAACTTCTTCCTTTTAAGAATGATGGAGGCCACTGTGTTCTTGGGGACCTTCAATGCTGCAGAAATGTTTTGGAACCCTTCCCCAGATCTGTGCCTTGACACAAACCTCTCTCGGAGCTCTATGGACAATTCCTTCGACCTCATGGCTTGGTTTTTGCTCTGATATGCACTATCAACTGTGGGACCTTATATAAACAGGTGTGTGCTTTTCCAAATCATTTCCAATCAATTGAATTTACCACAGGTGGACTCTAATCAAGTTGGAAACAGGATGCACCTGAGCTCAATTTCGAGTCTCATAGCAAAGGGTCTGAATACTTATGTAAATTTTATTTATTTATTTATTTAACCTTTATTTAACCAGGTAGGCAAATTGAGAACACGTTCTCATTTACAATTGCGACCTGGCCAAGATAAAGCAAAGCAGTTCGACACATACAACAACACATAGTTACACATGGAGTAAAACAAACATATAGTCAATAATACAGTGAGAAAAAAATAAATAAGTCTATATACAATGTGAGCAAGTGAGGTGAGATAAGGGAGGTGAAGGCAAACAGATATATGTATAGATAAATAAAAATATAAAAAGGCCATGGAGGCGAAGTGAGTACAACACAGCAAGTAAAATAAAAACTAAAAAAACACTGGAATGGTTGGTTTGCAGTGGAAGAAAGTGCAAAGTAGAGACAGAAATAATGGGGTGCAAAGGAGCAAAATAAATTAATAAATAAATACAGTAGGTAAAGAGGTAGTTGTTTGGGCTAAATTGTAGATGGGTTATGTACAGGTGCAGTAATCTATGAGCTGCTCTGACAGCTGGTGCTTAAAGCTAGTGAGGGAGATAGGTGTTTCCAGTTTCAGAGATTTTTGTAGTTCGTTCCAGTCATTAGCAGCAGAGAACTGGAAGGAGAGGCGTCCAAAGGAAGAATTGGTTTTGGGGGTGACTAGAGAGATATACCTGCTGGAGCGCGTGCTACAGGTAGGTGCTGCTATGGTGACCAGCGAGCTGAGATAAGGGGGGACTTTACCTAGCAGGGTCTTGTAGATGACCTGGAACCAGTGGGTTTGGCGACGAGTATGAAGCGAGGGCCAGCCAACGAGAGTGTACAGGTCGCAGTGGTGGGTAGTATATGGGGCTTTGGTGACAAAACGGATGGCACTGTGATAGACTGCATCCAATTTATTGAGTAGGGTTTTGGAGGCTATTTTGTAAATGACATCACCGAAGTCGAGGATTGGTAGGATGGTCAGTTTTACAAGGGTATGTTTGGCAGCATGAGTAAAGGATGCTTTGTTGCGGAATAGGAAGCCAATTCTAGATTTGACTTTGGATTGGAGATGTTTGATGTGGGTCTGGAAGGAGAGTTTACAGTCTAACCAGACACCTAGGTATTTGTAGTTGTCCACATATTCTAAGTCAGAGCCGTCCAAAGTAGTGATGTTGGACAGGCGGGCAGGTGCAGGCAGCGATCGGTTGAAGAGCATGCATTTGGTTTTACTTGTATTTAAGAGCAGTTGGAGGCCACGGAAGGAGAGTTGTATGGCATTGAAGCTCGCCTGGAGGGTTGTTAACACAGTGTCAAAAGAAGGGCCAGAAGTATACAGAATAGTGTCGTCTGCGTAGAGGTGGATCAGAGAATCACCAGCAGCAAGAGCGACATCATTGATGTAAACAGAGAAGAGAGTCGGTCCAAGAATTGAACCCTGTGGCACCCCCATAGAGACTGCCAGAGGCCCGGACAACAGACCCTCCGATTTGACACACTGAACTCAATCAGAGAAGTAGTTGGTGAACCAGGCGAGGCAATCATTAGAGAAACCAAGGCTGTCGAGTCTGCCAATGAGGATGTGGTGATTGACAGAGTCAAAAGCCTTGGCCAGGTCAATGAATACGGCTGCACAGTATTGTTTCCTATCGATGGCGGTTACGATATCGTTTATGACCTTGAGCGTGGCTGAGGTGCACCCATGACCAGCTCTGAAACCAGATTGCATAGCGGAGAAGGTGTGGTGTGATTAGAAATGGTCGGTAATCTGTTTGTTGACTTGGCTTTCGAAGACCTTAGAAAGGCAGGGTAGGATAGATATAGGTCTGTAGCAGTTAGGGTCAAGGGTGTCCCCCCCTTTGAAGAGGGGATAACCGCAGCTGCTTTCCAATCTTTGGGGATCTCAGACGACACGAAAGAGAGGTTGAAGAGGCTAGTAATAGGGGTGGCAACAATTTCAGCAGATAGTTTTAGAAAGAAAGGGTCCAGATTATCTAGCCCGGCTGATTTGTAAGGGTCCAGATTTTGCAGCTCATTAAGAACATCAGCTGACTGTATTTGGGAGAAAGAGAAATGGGGAAGGCTTGGGCGAGTAGCAGAGGGGAGGGCAGTGCTGTTGTCCGGGGTAGGGGTAGCCAGGTGGAAAGCATGGCCAGCCGTAGAAAAATGCTTATTGAAATTCTCAATTATAGTGGATTTGTCGGTGGTGACAGTGTTTCCTATCTTCAGAGCGGTTGGAAGCTGGGAGGAGGTGTTCTTATTCTCCATGGACTTTACGGTGTCCCAGAACTTTTTTGAATTTGTGTTGCAGGAAGCAAATTTCAGCTTGAAAAAGCTAGCCTTGGCTGTTCTAACTGCCTGTGTATATTGGTTTCTGGCTTCCCTGAAAAGTTGCATATCACGGGGGCTGTTCGATGCTAATGCAGAACGCCATAGGATGTTTTTCTGTTGGTTAAGGGCAGTCAGGTCAGGAGAGAACCAAGGGCTATATCTGTTCCTGGTTCTAAATTTCTTGAATGGGGCATGCTTATTCAAGATGGTGAGGAAGGCATTTTTAAAAAATGACCAGGCATCCTCTACTGACGGGATGAGATCAATATCCTTCCAGGATACCCCGGCCAGGTCGATTAGGAAGGCCTGCTCGCTGAAGTGTTTCAGGGAGCGTTTGACAGTGATGAGTGGAGGTCGTTTGACCGCTGACCCATTACGGATGCAGGCAATGAGGCAGTGATCGCTGAGATCTTGGTTGAAAACAGCAGAGGTGTATTTGGAGGGCAAGTTTGTTAGGATGATATCTATGAGGGTACCCGTGTTTACGGAATTGGGGTGGTACCTGGTAGGTTCATTGATAATTTGTGTGAGATTGAGGGCATCAAGCTTAGATTGTAGGGTGGCTGGGGTGTTGAGCATGTTCAAATTTAGGTCGCCTAGCAGCACGAGCTCTGAAGATAGATGGGGGGCAATCAGTTCACATATAGTGTCCAGAGCACAGCTGGGGGCAGAGGGTGGTCTATAGCAGGCGGCAACGGTGAGAGACTTGTTTTTAGAGAGGTGGATTTTTAAAAGTAGAAGTTCAAATTGTTTGGGAACAGACCTGGATAGTATAACAGAACTCTGCAGGCAGTCTTTGCAGTAGATTGCAACACCGCCCCCTTTGGCCGTTCTATCTTGTCTGAAAATCTTGTAATTGGGGATAAAAATGTCTGAATTTTTGGTGGTCTTTCTAAGCCAGGATTCAGACACGGCTAAAACATCCGGGTTGGTAGAGTGTGCTAAAGCAGTGAACAAAACAAACTTAGGGAGGAGGCTTCTAATGTTAACATGCATGAAGCCAAGGCTATTACGGTTACAGAAGTCATCAAAAGAGAGCGCCTGGGGAATAGGAGTGGAGCCAGGTACTGCAGGGCCTGGATTCACCTCTACATCACCAGAGGAACAGAGGAGGAGTAGGATAATGGTACGGCTAAAAGCTATGAGAATTGGTCGCCTAGAGCTACTAGAGCAGAGAGTAAAAGGAAGTTTCTGGGGGCGATAAAATAGTTTAAAGGAATAATGTACAGACAAAGGTATGGTAGGATGTGAATACAGTGGAGGTAAACCTAGGTATTGAGTGATGATGAGAGAGATCTTGTCTCTAGAAACATCATTGAAACCAGGTGATGTCATCGCATATGTGGGTGGTGGAACTGAGAGGTTGGATATGGTATAGAGAGCAGGGCTAGAATCTCTACAGTGAAATAAGCCAATAAACACTAACCAGAACAGCAATGGACAAGGCATATTTACATTAAGGAGAGGCATGCTTAATCGAGTGATCAATAAGGGTCCAGTGAGTAGAGGTTGGTTGGGGTCGTGGCGATCCAGACAGCTGGCCGGGTATATGGCTATCGGTAGCAGCATAGGATGGAGGTCTGTTTGTAGATACCTCGTGCGTTTCCGTCGGTAGGTTCCGTGTAGTGGGGTTTTGTTCAGGTAGCAGCCGATAAGACAGCAAACGATTAGCGGGCCTCAGATGAGCGTTCAGGTAACGTCGGGACGGTGGTGCCGGTTGGATAAATCCCTCGGGCAGATAACGTCAGCAGTCAGTCGCGGCAGTCAGTCGTGAAGGCCCGGTGGGGTTCCGTATCTGCGGCAGCAACAAAAGAAACGGGTCCGGATGGTGATGGGACTCCTCAGCTGGCTAGCTCCAGCATGATTTGAGTTTGCTCCGGGGTCGACGTAAGCCAATAGTCACACGGTATGCAGCTAGCTAGCTGCGAAATCAAGGTGCAAGTGTCCAGAGCCTGCGGTTGGAATCCGGGGAAACTGAGAGAAAAAAAGTCCCGGAATGCTCCGGTCCGAGTCGCGTTGCACAAAAGTGCCGGTAGATTATCGAGCTAAAGGAATAGCTGATGACCGCAAAACGTGGGCAGCTGAAACACCAACGCTAGCCAGCAAACCGGCTAATTTCGGGGCAGCTACAGATTAGCTTCTGGCTAGCTATCGGAGTAGCTTCTGGTTAGCTTTCAGGCTAGCTTCTGAATTAGCCCCTAGCTAGCTTCCACGATGGATTTTCAGATTGAGGTAAATAATACTTTTAGTAATTGGTGAAGCGGGTTGCAGGAAAGCTTTTGCAGGAAAGCTTTTGTAGTTGAGTTCTTGGATAACAAAATAAATAAAAGATATGTGAAGAAAAGGTGTAAATATATATATATACAGGACACGACAATACGGAAAAAGACGTCTGAACTGCTAAGCCACCTTGGAGTCACCATGTTTCAGTAATGTATTTCTGTTTTTTACTTTTAATACATTTGCAAAAATGTATAATAACCTGTTTTCACTTTGTCATTATGGGGTATTGTGTGTAGATTGAAACATTTAATTTCATCCATTTTAGAATAAGGCTGTAATGTAACAACATTTTGAAACAGTCAAGGGGTCTGAATACTTTCCGAATGCACTGTATTTAACCTTCCTCAGACTCTCAAACCCCTCCAAGGACAGACTGTCCACCTTCCATCTCAGACCCTCTCTATTCAGGAATATACCTATCCAACTACGTCCATACAACCCTTTTTGGCAACCACTTTTGATCCTGTCTGTTCTCTGTTGGTGACTGCCACCCCTCCTCCGTCCCTGTCAGAGAGGAGACAGCACAGCCTTTTCTGAGTAATGGGATGTACAGGGGGCTAGTGATGGGGGAAGGATGTGAGGGAAGGTAAGGCTGGATTAACACACCTCGGCTACAGAGGATCATGGCTGTTAAATCAACTTCAGGTGGCTGATAAAAGGATCTCAATTGAATCCCAGCAAGAGCTGCTCCCAGCTGCCTGCCGGATAGATAGATTCCCAGGCATTGGCAGCCAGCAGCAGCAGCAGCGGGACTGGGCCCAAAAGATTGATGGGGATGGAGGAAGCCCTTTCTCTTCTCTTCCCCCTCTCTCCCATCCCCAAGTGGTTCCCAGGGGGGAGTGTGGCTTTTTTGGGCCCATCAACAGTGTGATATCTGTTTAAAAATGCAATCTGATGGACCCGCGAGTGGAGTGGGGAGTAATCGTCTTAACCTGAGCACAGATGGCGAGGCACAGGCAGGCCAAGCACAAGAGGTTCACTGGGTTGTGTCATTGACTCCCCAAAACAATAACCCAATAATGAGTGCTATATTAATAATAAGGTGTGCTGTGAACTACACCATGACTCTGGTGTTATAATTAGTCTGATTCTCCCAGTTGTAACGTCCTGAACCTGTGGCAGAGCATCAGAAGTGAGAGGAATGTTGTTATGCATGTAGGTCATGTTCCCATCTGCCTTAATCACTGGCTATATATAATCTGCTTCAGAGAGACGTTTAGCCCTCTCTCCTGTGTTGAGTGTCTTTCTGAGACATTTAAAGCAACAAGGTATCACGTCTCACTTCAGTATTCCACGTTTGTCCAGGGGGAGGATAAATGTAAAATTTTGACAGTTAAGTTTGGGTAAGGATTAAGGTTTGGGATAGGGTTAAACCAGAAAACTATTAAATTAGTGCCTAGCACTGGGACTGAATCTGCAATCCTCGGAGCCGGATCCCACTTGATGGTAGTAGAGCCCAACAGTGGAGGTGTCATAATACCCATAAAACCTAGCGGTCAAACAGGGAAATGGTTCCAATTGTTTTTCCACCCTTCATTTTTCCCATAGGGAATTTTAGAAACACTTAAAGTAAGGGCTGTGTTTCGTGTAGGCTTACCCTGGCGTGGCGTTTTGATAACCATGCAAATCTCTCTTGGACAAGGTGACTATTATCAATATACAGTATGCGGCTCTATTTACTCAGATTTGAAAATGCTAATTAGCATCAAAGTAGACATCATGCAAGAATACAACTCCCTGCCAGCTCCTGCACGTCATCTCTATCTGACGCCTTCGTTAACAGGTATTGTGTTAATTTAAAACTTGCACAAGACAGTTCACAGAATTGTCCATTTAAAGAAATTTTGCCAATTTATTCATGACAAAATATTTAATCCAGAGATTCTTACCTTTGCCTCGATTCGACAGTCTCGTTCAGATCATCATGGTATTTGTAGTTCTTTATGACACAAAAGCTGAAGAACATATGCACATCCAGGTACTTTTTTCAGGTGCTGGAGTTGTAGGCAAACTCATGGAAAACAGACAGGAAAACGCCACACACTGCTGCTCATGCACACAGGTGGTATTTATTTACAACAACGTTTTGACCCTTAGGTCTTCATCAGGCATCCATATCCCAGGTGGGGGTGGAAGGTCCTATATATAGGGGCAGTTCAGTGACATCACTTCCTGAAACAGGAGGTTAAAAAGGTATGAGATAGGTTCACAATATTAACATTCAATGTATCAAAATATATGAGCATACACAAGGAATGTGATTAATATTTACAATAATATACATACACATACAATATTCAATTAGGATTAAAAAAAAAAAAAAAAAGATTTGGACATATTGAAACTATAAAAACGGTTTCAAGTCAAACTCCTCGTTTAGGCAAAGAAGAGACAGTGTGTTGAGCCTGTGTATCCAGAAAGATTCCCTTTGAAGAAGTTTCCTCTCAATGTCCCCTCCTCTGCATGACATCTTGACCATTTCTATTCCTATGTATCTCAGAGAGCTAATAGGATGTCCAGCTTGTACAAAAAAAACAGCAAACGGATTTCTTGTCTCACCTGTCCGTATATTGCTGCGGTGCTCACTGATCCGTGTCTTAAGGTTTCTATGGGTTTTCCCTATGAAAGACAGACCACAAGGACATTTCAACATGTAACTAACATTGGCGGACATGCAGGTAAAATGATGTTAAATCTTTGTCCTGTGTGGGGGTGGGTAAATGAGTTGCATTTATACGTGAAGCTGCATTGAGCACATTGGCCACATTTGCAATTACCCTCCGTAACCTTGTCCAAGAAAGTTTCCCTTTTCTCTGGTGGGTAATCAGATTTAACCACAATGGCTCTCACTTTTGGGGGTCTTTTAAAGATCATACGTGGGGGATATTTAAAAATGGGTTTAAATTGTGGGTCAGTATCAATAATGTACCAGTGCTTCCTGATAATGATCTTATATGCCTTCCCCAATGGTGAGTATCGGGTGAAGCATGATAGGACATGTTCTGCTTTTTCTTCTTTTTCTTTTTCTGGTTGAAGGCTTTCCAACTGTGTTAGTCCTTCAAAACGATCATTGGCATGTTTTACCCAATTGTCTTTCTACCGCCTTTCTTTAAACCTTTGTGTGAGGTCCGTGGTCTGGTTCTAATAAGAAGCATCAGAGCTGCATATTCTTCTGATGTGACTGAATTGACTTCTAGGCAGACTTTTAATGTGGACGTGGATGAAAGCTGTCACCTCTAAGGAGGGTATTCTTGTCCGCAGGTTTCCTAAAGAGATCTGTAGAGAGGGAGGTTTTGTCATTAATAACCATCACGTCAAGAAAACTGATTTGTGATAGGTCATAGTTAATGGTGAAGTGAAGGTGTTCATTCATCGAGTTTAGATAAGCACGGAATTCTAAAAGTTCTTCCTGGGTGCCTGTATAGATCACCAAAATGCCATCCAAATATCTCAGAATTGGGAGAATATTGGAGAGAAAATGGTTATGGTCTGAATTCAGCACCACCTGTTTTTCAAACATTCCTAGCTGAAGGTTAGCATAATGAGGAGCCTTAGTGCTCCCCATCGCTGTCCCTTTGGTCTGGAGGAAAGACTCTCCTCTGAAGAGAAAATAGTTGGAGGTTAGCACCAGTTCAGCCAAGTCCACAATATAACTGGTGCTGGGTAGAGCATTAGGGGGATGCTCATTGAGGTAGAACATGAGGGCCTCTAGGTCACCATGATGGTGGATGTTAGTATATAGACTGGTAACATCAAAAGTACACCGAATATAATTTTCAGGTATATGGTCCACAGATTTCAAAAGATGAATAAAATCAGTCGATTCTCTAGTATACGTGGGGAGGGAGATCACCCAGGGTTTCACAAAATTGTCTACAAAGGTCGAGATATTCTCTGTCAGAGATCCGTTACTACTCACAATGAGCCTGCCTGGTATACGTAGGTGGTGTCATGCGCTTGTGAATTTTGGGTAGAGCGTATATGACAGGTGTGGTTGGGCAGTCAACTTTCATATACTCATATTCTGTCTTTGTAATTTCCCCTTCATTCAAAGATTTAGACAAGTTGTCATGGATCAGAGACTTGAATTGATTAGTAGGGTCCTTTGGGAGTCTTTTGTAAAATGCATCATCACTAAGTTGTCTCAGGGTTTCCTTTTCATAGTCTGCTGCATTTAGTATCACTAATGCACCTCCTTTGTCGGCAGGTTTTATAATCACAATGAAGGGGGGGGGGGGGGATAGTGACTCCTTGTGACGGGTTGGGCGCCTGCAAGCTGAATTCGGTTGTCAGATTGCAATTAGAAATCATGAAATTGGGGAGAAAAGGGAGGTAAAATAAAAAACATTTAAAAAAGCATAAAGAGTGTCATCTTCTACCAGAGACAAGCGGCATGCTGCGTCTGTCTGGCTTCTACGTTGGTCATAGATGTTTTGTTTATACAAATGAGGCGAATTGCCTTCTTGACCATTGATCCCCATGGCACTGAGACACCGAGCTGAGTGGACGTGACAGCCTTTAGCCAGGGGTGGGGAAAGAAAACCAATCATCTCGTGGTTAGTTATGATGAAAGCCAATATGGCTAGGGCGTGAATGGAGAGGAATCAAAGGGAATGAGGGAGTGGAAATAGAAGGTGGAAGGTGTGGATTGGTCAAAAGCAATCTGTGAATGGCTTTATTTCTTTCATGTCTTCGTGAACGGCATACACCAATTGGTAAATAATTCAGTGTATCAATAGCTGGATGAAACACAATGTTTTATAAGCACAAGGCAGAAGTTTCACCTTGATCATTAGGGGGACGGGACAAAGCTAAATGATCCGTGATGGCAACCTGCCTTCAAACGGAATTAATGGTGCGTTTTGCTGCCCTAAAGCCTCGCGGATCAGAATGAGCAAGCCTAGTAGGAAATTAAAAATATCCCCTTTATCTGGCCAAGAATCTTGGAGCCAATTTCCCAACACAGGGCTCTTTAATAGCGACCTTTCTAACGATAGCTGTGGGATTTAATTTAGCTCAGTCGGAGGTTCATTTAGCACCTAAACTCATTTAAAAATAATTATACATACCGACGATAGCTGTGTCTGACTGGAATCTTTAACGACCTGTGGCCTGCTGCTCTCCACTTTCTCCTCAGTCAGGCTTGGCGCTATGGACCTACGACTTGTAAACCTTACCATACACACATACACATGCACACACACCTGCCATCCCCTCTGTCACCACACGGTCAGCCGGTCAAAGACGAGGTCAGCAATTTCTATTAACACGCCAGGACATTTTCATAGTTGGAAGGTCGACAAAGTATTCTACGGTCACAAAATACATCTTGACCATAGTCAGCTGATAGGTAATACAGTTCATATGCATTGATGTACTTCGCAAAGATATAATACCTGTGGTACCAACATGCTACTGTACATGGTAAAAGCACCAGCAGGTTGGCATCCTTAGCTGGATTTTCAGACCTTCAGTGGGAATGAATGGGCAACGTTTCCCATCTCCTCAAAAGTATATCTGCCGTTGTGAATGTAAGACTCCACTCTGTGAGGCACATCAATCTGCAGGTTGCCCTTGGTGAAACCAAAATGTCTGTGTACGCTATCCCTGATGCAGTAAAACATTTTAAACATTGAATAATGAAGGAAGCTTTATGCGACATTTTTGAGTGCCAACCCATTGCACCTCTTTGTTTGATTGAATGTAAGATCAGCTTTGCTCTCACTGTAGATGCTTGTTGGCTTGGTGAGACAGGCAGATGTCATGCCAGAGACTGGGATGAAGGAGGGAGTTAACTGCACTGTAAACAGCCAGATGGGGACCAATTATATCCCCATTCAGTCAGTTCAGAGAGATACATTGAAATCCAATGAACTGATATTCAATTTATCAATTGAAATCACCCATTATTTTTCTGTGTGGACTGTTCAATTCATGAAGAACTTCCTCGAGTTGAAATTGAATTGAGCCCAACCCTGGCTTTTTCCCTTCAAGATGTTGACGTTATAGCATCAAGCACCTTGAATTGCAGGCTTTGCCCAAAATAGACAGACTATTTTCAGTTGGAGCCTTATCTTTCCAAACAGCTGGCAGGGGTCAGCCCAGGTACAGAGAAGGTAGAAACCTGGTAACCTCCCATCTGCTACAGTATGGATAAGCATAAGGACTGCGCTAGTGAGCTAGTCTGAAGGAAGGAACCTTCAGGTTTCATAAAAACATTGTTGTCAGGTAAACTGAAATAAACTAGATGTTTTGTTGTTTATAGTAAGGGTGATTTATCAATGTGAAGTGGTAATGAAAAAGACTGATCGTCCTCATAACTGTTGGGTCTCTTTTCATCTCTCAGGGCCAAATCCTAATTTGAGAAACGCATGCGCAACACACATATTTGTGCACATCTTTGTGCAATTTGTACAAGTCTTGTGAGCATTTTTTTATGTTATGATTTCACTCTCAGATAGATACAATTCCTATTCAACACAGCACACCCGATAAACCAAAATTCAAAATTCATCTTGCCACAGCCAGCACCTTGAAGAGAACAAATATGCACTGCTATGCACTAGGGCTATTTTCATTTTCCCCCTATAGATTTAACTGTATCAGTGTAATGCATTATGTATATTCATAAATCTAACAGCCCAATTTACAAGATTTTTAATACAGTCCCAAAACTCATCCATCCCAAGGGTACATTACATGGATAGGTGATTGTAGTGTGTGCAATTACTTCTTGCTTCTCTGCTCAGCCTTGTTTGTGTGTTTACCTCTGCCCCTGGGGCATATGCCTACCTGATGTTATTATATGCTGCCGTCATGTTTATTCATGGTGAGCTTATGGCTTTTCATTACCATCATAAATGCAGCCAGAGATTCATAAGTCCTCTTCATCGGAGTTGGCGTCAAATATCAATTTATATGCAGAATTTTGCTTATGTAAAATGTATTGGTTTTTTTTCTCTATCATTCAAATAAAGTGATTTTTATGGCCAAATGGAGATGATGTTGTGGCTCGGTCTCATTCGACCATTTATGGTCAAGCGTTAAGATCTGTGAACAGTAATGGCCTTTCTGATTGGATCAGACTAGTGTGCTTGGCCAATCACCTTTATTTGCGTCCACTCGTTGAGCACACATTTGCATTAATAGTAAACAACGACCACAATATCTGCCATCTGTCAGTTGGCACCGGAGATTTTGACTATTAGAATTAGTTGATTAAGTTGTTTTGAATGTGTCTGGTGGTATATTAGTATCCATAGCTATTGCAATTCAAGTGTTTACAAACGTATTGGATAAGTGCTTGCAGCTAAATTTCAGGTCGCTTCCTAACAACAAGTATTTTAGAGGGTGAAAGTAGTCTGAGGCTAGAATTCCATCAAACATGCGCTGAGAGAAACTGAGAAAGCAGAGAAAAGAAATGAAGATCAGTATTTACATCACATAGACAGGTTCCTATCTTCCAGGCCACATGAAGCCTCAATCTGCCATCGCAATATTCTCCACAGTACATTGGAAGTAAATCAGCAGCTGTGTTAATGTATATGCCAATTAAATCGACGTTTCCAGTGTGACACTGTGGCCCTTGTGTCTGTGAGGATCACTGAGGCTCTCTATTTCTCTGAGGCGAGTTATTCCTCCAGAAGATACTGCTTGGTGGCTTTGTTTGTCATGACAAAGTCCTGTGAAGACGCTGTAACAATACCGCTAGCTAGTGCCGCGTGGCTAACGGGTGTCCGGCAGGATCTCTGTGCTGATTAGATCAGTCTCCATACAAAAAGACGAGACGAGAGACGGTCGATTTTTTTTCATCCACGTTGACATTTCTCTATCTAAGTTTGGTACCGTAGCCCACAAAAGACGGGCTCATTACCGGGTATGCTCTTCTATCTTCTTTGTTATGTGGAATATGGAAAAAGATAGTTTGTCTTGCATTAGGAAGCTAAGAAAGTCAGACACATGAAGGTACGTCCAATTTTCTATATGAAATCTTGAAAGCTCCATTTCTTTCACATTTTCCCTCACCCAAGTTAAAGGTATCATTTGACAAAGTTAATTTGCCCGGGGCTCCATTCATTCTCATGACTACTTCAGGGAGCCTGAAGCATGAATTTCTTAGACTTCATCTTCTTTGTAAAAAATCACATCTTAGTGGCATTTGCTGCTGTTTGAAAGGATAAGCATTTTGCTACACTCGCATTAACGTCTGCTAACCATGTGTATGTGACCAATAAAATAACATTTGATTTGATATGTTAATATAAATATGAATTGCTGTTGAGGTCTCACTGTCATCTTACACCGCCTGAAGCGTCGATGCTTTCAGTCTTAACTAGTTGGCTGTTATACTAGATGGCCGCTCATCTGGCAAGCCTGATGGATGAAACCTGGGGCACAGACGGCAACCTGAAATTCGCTGGTTATTATTTTTTGCTTAATCACAATCTACTTACGTAGGTGGGTAAATTCAATAAAAGTTTAAACGGAGATGGTCGACACAAAACAATTATGGCACACTGAGGCCCATCACGTTTCCTTATGGCATTTTAGTTTTTGAAAAACAAATCTAATTTCTATAAAGGCAGCAATGGAAAAGAGACAGACATTGCTTGTCATTTGCCTGTTCCTTATAATAGACTTGCAATTCTGTTTTAGAAAATACTTTCCCCACTCAACCCAATAAGTTACATGACCTTGGTATGGGATCCATGCAGCATGTGGAATGTCCATGAGATTGTCTGAATCCTCAGGTGCCCATTTCCAGCAGTGACAGAGACAAATCTCCCTCTCTCATCTATGTGCTCTCATCAGCTGAGGAGTTTCCCTCAATGTCAAAAGTATTGCCACGGACAACCACCTCAGGAAACAATTTGCATGTACTCATAAGGATGAAACCAATTTGTGTGTTCCAGTATTGAGTCATGGTGTCCAGTCCTGGGCAGAAAATAGTTGTATTTTTCAGTTTATTTGAAAATACACAAATACTTGCGGTAGTCGAATATAGTTTATATAGAGTTTCAACTAATAGGCAACTATTTTCATTGATATTCAAATATAGGCCTCAGAAAAATGATTCATTTTTTAAAGTATTTTGAAACTAAGTAATATTTGAAAGTATTTGAATTTATGCAAGTTATAAAAAAACTATATAAAAACTATATATTTGCTGGCTGCCAAATATTTGATGAAGAACCAAAAACTACAACAGTTAGTTGAATTAGTATAAATATATGATGATCATAAGCACATGGTTTTGAGGGCTTTTAGAAGTGAATCTTAATATAGTCTATAGGCTACAATTAAATGGAGGGGGACATGGAATCTCCTCAACATTAGAGTAGACCCCTTTTGCAGCTTCAAAATAATTAACAAATATATTTTCAGAATGAGTGAGACATAAGGTTATATAGTAACACTTGACATCAAGTTCTTATACATATGTAGCAACGTTGTGATTATTACAATAGCAACATTGGCATGTTGAAAGAGTCAGTATATGAGCATCACAACTTATTTATATTTATCTGTACTAAGTATCATTGGATTTTGGTTTGACTTGATAATGTACACCTGGGGCAATGGACATTTACAGAATGTTCAGATAGAAATGTATTGTGGAGATCAAATATGACTTTCAGATATATTGGAATAGTATAGAGGGTTGTGTGTGCTCTATTCATTCTATTTCTATCTTCAACATGCAGTTCCAGATACAGCCCTGCCAGTAGTTGAAGGGAACCAATCCAATAGTTTCTGAAAAGTAGTCACTTCCTGAGATCTGTATTCAAATATTTGTTTTTAAGTAGTTGCTTTCTCAGATCTCTATTAAAACAGTTTTAAAAAGTAGTTACTTAACTTTTTTGTTCCCAATTTTTAAAAATTACTTTCCACAAAACATAGTTAAATCTATAGTTATCCCAGGTCTGATAGGTATGGCTATACAGTATCACTGGAAACATGCTCATTACACAGATGTCCTAATTCTAAGAAAAAGATCAGCTGTGTATGTGTCTGTTCTGTCTTGGTCATACCCCAGCCGGAGCCCTTCCCCAGCCACTCGTTCCCAAAGGGGAAGGTAAGAGCCAGCAAATACCTGACTGTGTGAACCAAGCACAGGTAGGAATGGGATGAGAAAAAAACGTCAGAGCGTAGTGGACTTGGGGTATACCAGATGGGGTCTGGGCTGGGCTCCGTTAAGCCCCCCTTTTTCCTCGGATCAAGTAAAGGAATAGTGTACTGACCGTCCTATAGCGCGATAGAATGAGTTTTATATTAATAGAGCTATGTTGCCATAAGATTGCCAAAAAAAGATCCAGAGAAACCCAGTGGGTTACGGTGGTCTTCAGAGAGAACCCCCGGAAAATCTGTTTCCTTGTTTATCGTTATGAAAACGGGGCATTGTGTCAGCTCTCTCCCTGCCTCGCTCACTTAAAGTGATAGCACCTCCTGGTGGCAGTACCAAGGAGTTGCCCACGTGAGCCAGTTTTTACTGTTGCTCACGCAATAGACAATTATAGTAGACATGGCCGTAAGGCAAGGGAAAGGGGTAAATGGCAATCTGTCATCCAGCTCCTTACGTCAGAAGAGACCGGAGGGAAAGCTGACATGCTGACTTCCATCCCTGGCTAGAACCTGAGAAGGTGCCGAGGGGAGAGTCCAAGGGGGATGGCACTTGGAGGTAAGAGTGCATATCTTCCATCTTCCCATATGAGAAATGTCATGAAACTGTTCTTCCACATAGGGAATCCTGCGACGAGGAGGGACGGCTTACGTTAAACACGAGAGACAGGGTAGGGCAAGGAAGCCTTAGGCTTTACTCACTATCCTCCCCCTTAAGGAGTTTATGAGGGCGCAACCTTGCTACGGCCACAGCAAATGACTGTTTAGCTCCAGGTTTGCCTTTTATTTGTCTGTTTAGCTCCAGGTTTGCCTCTTTTCAAGAGCTAAGCCTGGGTATTGGCAGTATGCTGTGTCACTGAGAGTTTTTGGCCCCCAAGGCCAGCTTGTTGCCCCCTCCCTACTGTGAGGCTGGGGCAAGTTGCAGTGACTAACGGGCTGCCACGGGGCCTGGGTTTGCCTGGCAGGCAGAAGCCAAACTTGTCGCGTTAGCTAGCCTGTTTCAAGCCGTCTCGTGGACCGGATCACCACATAATGGTGCCGGCTCAATTATTAAGACCTGGAGACGTGGGACCTCTTTCTTCTTTAAGGTTGCTGCCCCTATCATCACCAAGCCTTTCTCTGACCTTTTTAACCTGTCTTTCCTCTTTGGCGAGGTTACCATTGCTTGGAAGGCACCCACGGTGCGACCTTTATTTAAAGGGGGATATCAAGCTGATCCTAACCGTTATAGGCCAATTTATATTTTGCCCTGTTCATCAAAAGTGTTGGAAAAACTGGTCAATAATCAACTGACTGGCTTTCTTGATGTCTATAGTATTCTCTTGGGTATGAAATATGGTTTCCGCTCAGGTTATGGATGTTTCACTGCAACCTTAAAAGTCCTAAATGATGTCACCAATGCCCTTGATTCTAAGCAATGTTGTGCTGATATTTTTATTGACTTGGCCAAAGCTTTTGACACGGTAGACCATTCCATTCTTGTGGGCCGTCTAAGGAGTATTGGTGTCTCTGAGGGATCTTTGGCCTGGTTTGCTAACTACCTCTCTCAAAGAGTGCAGTGTATAAAGCCAGAACATCTGCTGTCATAGCCACTGCCTGTCACCAAGGGAGTACCCCAAGGCTTGATCCTAGGCCCCACGGTCTTCTCAATTTATATCAACAACATAACTCAAGCAGTAGGAAGCTCTCTTATCCATTTACATGCAGATGATACAGTCTTATACTTAGCTGGCCCCTCCCCGGATTTTGTTTTAAACACTCTACAACAAAGCTTTCTTATTGTCCAACAAGCTTTGTCTGCCCTTAACCTTGTTCTGAACACCTCCAAAACAAAGGTCATGTGGTTTGGTAAGAAGAGTTGCCCCTCTCCCCACTGGTGTGATTACTACCTCTGAGGGTTTAGATCTTGACCTCATACAAGTACTTGGGAGTATGGCTAGATGGTACACTGTCCTTCTCAGCACATATCAAAGCTGCAGGCTAAGGTTAAATCTAGACTTGGTTTCCTCTATCATAATTGCTCCTCTTTCATCCCAGCTGCCAAACTAACCCTGATTCAGATGACCATCCTACCCATGCTAGATTACGGAGATGAAATTCATAAATCGGCAGGTAAGGGTGCTCTCGAGTGGCTAGACATGCTTTACCATTCGGCCATCAGATTTGCCACCAATGCTCCTTATAGGACACATCACTGCACTCTATTCTCCTCTGTAAACTGGTCATATCTGTATTCCCGTCGCAAGACCCACTGGTTGATGCTTATTTATAAAACCCTCTTAGGCCTCACTCCCCCCTATCTGAGATACCTAGTGCAGCCCTCATCCTCCACATACAACACCCGTTCTGCCAGTCACATTCTGTTAAAGGTCCCCAAAGCACATTCCTGGGTCGCTCCTTTTTTCAGTTCGCTGCAGCTAGCAACTGGAACGAGCTGCAACAAACACTCAAACTGGACTGTTTTATCTCCATCTCTTCATTCAAAGACTCAATCATGGACACTTACTGACAGTTGTGGCTGCTTCTCTACCTTCTTGCCCTTTGTGCTGTTGTCTGTGCCCAATAATGTTTGTACCAGGTTTTGTGCTGCTACCATGTTGTGCTGCTACCATGTGGTTGTCATGTTGTGTTGCTACCATGCTATGTTTTCATGTGTTGCTGCCATGCTATGTTGTTGTCTTAGGTCTCTCTTTATGTAGTGTTGTGGTCTCTCTTGTCGTGATGTGTGTTTTGTCCCATATTTGTATTTTTTACTTTTAATCCCAGCCCCCATCCCGCAGGTGGCTTTTTGCCTTTTGGTAGGCCGTCACTGTAAATAAGAATTTGTTCTTAACCGACTTGCCTAATTAAATAAAGGTTAAATAAAAAATAAATTAAATTAAGCACAAAGCACTCAACGCTAGGTAAACTAGATACAAGAGCTAAGCTAGCAATATCCAGAATGGTTAGCTAGCTGGGGTTAGCCGTGAGGACTAGCAGCACTCCTTAGACTTAGGACAGGCCGGGTACTCTGTAAAACCTTACAACACTCTTAGGACTGCTGCATGAGCATGTTAGTTTCCCATTGAAGGGTCCATAATACTCCGTTGGGAGGCTTTTGGTGTTAACTAGCTAGTGTTTACCTAGTTGGCTAATAGCTTATCTAGCAAGTACTAGCTGAAGACAACTGTGTGAATAGCGTTGTTTCTTCGGTCTTGAGTCTCTTTTGCCCATAGCACCATGAGGTGTAGCTGGTCAGTTTAGCCAATGAAATGATTGAACGTTAGGTGTACTAAACAAGAGAAGCAAGCTGGCCAGTAGTACCTGGCTTTTCAGCATTGCTGTGAATTTGCTTTCACAGGTGTGAGCCAGCTCATTCGATGCAGGTAATGGCTAGCTGAAGTGAGCACTGCGTATGAACTTTTCTTTTTAGACATTGTTAGTGTCAGGAATTATTATTATTTTCAAATGAGTAACACTTTGGTGTGTTTGATTTGTTTTTTGGGGAAATAGTTTTTATTCTATTTTTGTCTCTGCGGCTCTTGACAGATGAGCAGCTACCTGTTGAGCCGGTGGCCTGTGGATGTTTCTGCTCCTCTCATATCTTGAAATATCTTTCTCTTCCTCAGCGGCATTCAGTCTTCTTATCCTGGAATATCCTTGACATCCTTTTTTATGAGGTTACTTGATAGCTTCAAACCGCTCTATATATAGTTGATCCCATAATGATGAATCAGTTGGACTGACAGAACTAAATTAGATAAAACAGCATTTTCGACAGGACCACAAGCTCACCAGGGGTGTCCATTGAAGGGATGAATATAGACAGATGTCTTTCATTAAAAACCTTCCGCTGCACCACCTTACCCCCTATCAGTTTATAGCACAAGCTACAGTGTCACTGAGGAGACCTAGTTTCACTGCAGAATAACAGACAGGGAAAGATTGACACAAAGACACTTTTTTCCCTAGATAACTCCCTAAGATAAACTGTTTACTGTTCCAATAACTCATGTTGATCCTAAAAGAGCCCGTGTCTGTCGTCCGTGGCGCTGTGTGTTTAGACTGCAGCGTCCCAGCTGGACTGAGGGGTCGTCATGGAGACACAGGGCTGTGCACAGACCTTTTAGGGGGCAGGTGCTAAAAAACAACAAGAAATCATTCATATTATCAAAATTCCTAACAATTTTAGGTAGCACTTTATAATAACTCCAGGTAATAAAACATTTGTAATGGATTAGTAAAAAGTTTATTGATTATTTATGAATCCATTCATTATATAGGTCCTTATAAAACCATTCACTAATCATTAGTTAAGTATTTTTGCCTCATCTAAAGTGTGGGCTGTTTATACTTTCCAAATGTTTTGAGTGACCAGTGTAATTTCTCACAAAACGATGGACGCACCTGATACTCCTTAGGGTCTCAAAATAGCCTAGAACATATCAGTGCTTAAATAATAAGCATACCACACAAAGGAAATATTTTATTCACAAAAGCTGTTGTAAAACAACTGTTGCAAAGACTTGAGGAAGAGTTGTAATGTGAACGTTTTGCTAACGTTGTCAACCTAATCATAAAACAGGGAGATGTAGCCAAACGCAACATCTGGCTAGACCGGACAGTTTTTCTCTAGTGGATTTGAATTCCTTCATTACTACTGATATGTGATTGAGGTAGAAATGTTACATGTATAACCTTTAAATGCTTTCCGTGATTCAGTCTTTTAACCGAAGACTATAACCACATATGGCTTTGTTTGGCGGCACCTTTACTGGGCATTTAAAGGTAGTAACTCTTTAAACTTAATGGGATAGTTTAGCAAAATAATGTATTCAGATATTTACATTTGTTTCCTTAACTCATAAGCAGTCTATGGACTGCTCTTAAGCTCTCGTGGACCGATTCTGGCATTACCTGAAGAATATGTCGCGACAGGATGGAATGTGTATGATCAGCAGTAGTTCTGATGTTTGGGTTTTCGTCACAGATTATTTGGGTTTACCATGATTGGGTGAAAGCGGTGCTTAAAACTTCTACTGCTTTGCGTGTGTAGTGAAATTAGTGGTTTTCTTTTGCAAGGGAGCCAGAACTCCCTTGCAAAAGAACTTAATCACACAGCTGACCAAATTACGATATGCAAGATTTTAGTTCTGGATTAAACGAGATTAGACTACTCTTGGTAGAAAAGTCACTGCCAGTAAACACTTTGTTAGCAATTTCGGACTAAAAATATATTTGTGGGGTTTTGTATCTCAGTCCACTGCATGGCACACTTCCGCATGTGGGGTGAAAGGTGACATAGCGACAGCCGTGTTTGTCAGACCATGAGACGTCCCGAAAATCGGTCTTCTCACAAAATCGTCGGTAGCATCCAAACAGTTGAGACTCTCACGAACACAATGGTGTTCTCCGTGAACTACTTGGTCCTATTTGACCAAGAAGGAGAGTGATGGAGTGCTGCATCAGATGACCTGGCCTCCACAATCACCCGACCTAAACCCAATTGAGATGGTTTTGGATGAGTGAAGGAAAAGCAGCCAACAAGTGCTCAGCATATGTGGGAACTCCTTCAATACTTTTGGAAAAGCATTCCAGGTGAAGCTGGTTGAGAGAAAGCCAAGGATGTGCAAAGCTGTCATCAAGGCAAAGGGTGGCTACTTTGAAGAATCTAAAATATAGTTTGATTTGTTAAACACTTTTTTGGTTACTACATGATTCCATATGTGTTATTTCATGGTTTTGATGTCACCACTATCATTCTACAATGTAGAAAATTGTAAAAATAAAGAAAAACCCTTGAAGAGTAGGTGTGTCCAAACTTTTGACTGGTACTATACATGTCGGTTGTTTCGCTCTAGGATGCCCATAGGCCTAAAAAGACATGGAATGGCCGATTAATTAGGGCCGATTTCAAGTTTTCATAACAATCGGAAATCTGTATTTTTGGACACCGATTTGACCAATTTTTTATTTATTATTATAATTTTTTTTACACCTTTATTTAACTAGGCAAGTCAGTTAAGAACACATTCTTATTTTCAATGACGGCCTAGGAACAGTAAGTTAACTGCCTTGTTCAGGGGCAGAACGACAGATTTTTACCATGTCAGCTCGGGGATTCAATCTTGCAACCTTACGGTTAACTAGTCCAACGCTCTAACCACCTGATTACATTGCACTCCACGAGGAGCCTGCCTGTTACGGCGAATGCAGTAAGAAGCCAAGGTAAGTTGCTAGCTAGCATTGAACTTATCTTATAAAGAACAATCAATCAATCATAATCACTAACACATGGTTGATGAAATTACTAGTTTATCTAGCGTGTCCTGCGTTGCATATAATCGATGCGGTGGCATTCGCGAAAAAGGACTGTCGTTGCTCCAACGTGTACCTAACCATAAACATAAACATGCCTTTCTTAAAATCAATACACAAGTATATATTTTTAAACCTGCATATTTAGTTAATATTGCCTGCTAACATGAATTTCTTTTAACTAGGAAAAATGGTGTCACTTCTCTTGCAACAGAGTCAGGGTATATGCAGCAGTTTGGGCCGCCTAGCTCATTGCAAACTGTGTGAAGACTATTTCTTCCTAACAAAGACAGCCAACTTCACCAAACGGGGGATGATTTAACAAAAGCGCATTTGCGAAAAAAGCACAATCGTTGCACGACTGTACCTAACCATAAACATCAATGCCTTTCTTAAAATCAATACACAGAAGTATATATTTTTAGACCTGCATATTTAGCTAAAAGAAATCCAGGTTAGCAGGAAATATTAACCAGGTGAAATTGTGTCACTTCTCTTGCGCTCATTGCACGCAGAGTCAGGGTATATGCAACAGTTTGGGCCGCCTGGCTCGTTGCGAACTAATTTGCCAGAATTTTACGTAATTATGATATAACATTGAAGGTTGTGCAATGTAACAGGAATATTTAGACTTATGGATGCCACCCGTTAGATTAAATATGGAACGGTTCCACTGTAAGAATAAACGTTTTGTTTTCGAGATGATAGTTTCCGGATTCGACCATATTAATGACCTAAGGCTCGTATCTCTGTGTTATTATGTTATAATTAAGTCTATGATTTGATAGAGCAGTTTGTCTGAGCGATGTTAGGCACCAGCAGGCTCGCAAGCATTCATTCAAACAGCACTTTCGTGCGTTTTGCCAGTAGCTCATCGCTGTGCTTCAAGCATCGCGCTGTTTATGACTTCAAGCCTATCAACTCCCGAGATTAGGCTGGTGTAACCGATGTGAAATGGCTAGCTAGTTAGCGGGGTGCGCGCTAATAGAGTTTCAAACGTCACTCGCTCTGAGACTTGGAGTAGTTGTTCCCCTTGCTCTGCATGGGTAACGCTGCTTCGAGGGTGGCTGTTGTTGAAATGTTCCTGGTTCGAGCCCAGGTAGGAGTGAGGAGAGAGACAGAAGCTATACTGTTACACTGGCAATACTAAAGTGCCTATAAGAACATCCAATAGTCAAAGGTATATGAAATACAAATCGTATAGAGAGAAATAGTCCTATAATTCCTATAATAAATACAACCTAAAACTTCATACCTGGAAATATTGAAGACTCATGTTAAAAGGAACCACCAGCTTTCATATGTTCTCATGTTCTGAGCAAGGAACTTAAACGTTAGCTTTCTTACATGGCACATATTGCACTTTTACTTTCTTCTCCAACACTTTGTTTTTGCATTATTTAAACAAAATTGAACATGTTTCATTATTTATTTGAGGCTAAATTGATTTTATTCATTTATTATATTAAGTTAAAATAAGTGTTCGCAAACTGGACGCTCTGGCCGAAAAGTAGGGTTGATCCATGGCCTAACAACAGCAGACAAGCACCCAATCTAACTGGCTAACGTTGGCTAGCTTGCTAGCTACTTCCAGACACAAATGAGAGAAGAGCTCACTCTGACCATTTTACTCACCCTGGCAGAGCTGGTTAGGCTGTTTTTATGTTATCCTGAGCATTGGGGACTGCAACTGTGCTGCTGGCAACAATTTAATTATGCTTTTTTGCCAATGTTTACTTACACTGGACATATTCAACGGTTGTTGAGTGTTTTGAAATTCGGCAGTTATTCTGTGCACAGTGACATCATAAACATTCTATTGAAATAGTTACTTGCATAGTAGAGTCTTTTGTTTAGACGTAGCTAGCTAGCTAAACAATGATCCATAATCCCAACTCATAACGTTACTACCCTGCATGAATCTGCAGGGTGTCACGTTCCTGACCTATTTATGTTAGTTTTTGTGTGTTAGTTGGTCAGGACGTGAGGTTGGGTGGGCATTCTATGTTATCTGTTTCTATGTTGGTTTTGGTTTGCCTGGTATGGCTCTTGATTAGAGGCAGGTGGTTTGCGTTTGCCTCTAATTAAGAGTCATATTTAGGTAGGGCATTCTCACTGTTTGTTTGTGGGTGATTGTCTTCCGTGTCAGTATGTTTGTTCGTACCACACTGGACTGTAGCGTTTGTTTGTTTCGTTTCGTTTCGATGTCATCTGTTTCCTGTACGTGAGTTTATGTTTAGTTATGTAAGTTTATGTTCAGGTTTCGTTCGACGTCGTTTTCTTGTTTTGTTATTTCGTAAGTGTATTTGTTTTCGTGTTGCCATCATCGTTGTTAAATAAAAGATGGCTTATTTCCCTGAAGCTGCGTTTTGGTCTGAGGATCCTTCTCTCCTCACCTCATCCGAGGATGAGGAGAGCACAAGCCGTTACAGAATCACCCACCACGCTAAGACCAAGCGGCCAGGGAAAAATAAACGGAGTAAGGGACAGAAGAAGGAGCAATGGACATGGGAGGATTTATTGGATGGAAAAGGTGTCTACACATGGGAGGAGATCCTAGCTGGTAGAGATCGCCTCCCATGGGAACAGCTGGAGGCACTGAGGAGAGCGGAGGCTACCGGAGAGAGGAACCGGAGCTATGAGGGAACGCGTCTGGCACGGAAGCCCGAAAAGCCCGTAAGTAATTCCCAAAAATTTCTTGGGGGGGGGCTAGGAGGTAGTGGGCCAAGGGCAGGTAGGAGACCTGCGCCCACTTCCCAGGCTTACCGTGGAGAGCGGGAGTACGGGCAGGCGCCGTGTTACGCAGTAGAGCGCACGGTGTCTCCTGTACGAGTGCATAGCCCAGTGCGGGTTATTCCACCTCCCCGCACTGGTAGGGCTAGATTGAGTATTGAGCCAGGTGTCATGAGGCCGGCTCAACGCGTCTGGTCTCCAGTGCGTCTCCTCGGGCCGGCATACATGGCACCTGCCTTACGCATGGTTTCCCCGGTTCGCCTACATAGGCCGGTGCGGGTTATTCCACCTCCCCGTACTGGTCGGGCAACCGGGAGTATTCAACCAGGTAAGGTTGGGCAAGCTCAATGCTCAAGAGTGCCAGTACGCCTCCACGGTCCGGTATTTCCGGCACCACCTCCCCGCCCCAGCCTAGTACCTACAGTGTATACACTACGCACTAGGCTACCAGTGCGTATCCTGAGCCCTGTTCCTCCTCCACGCACTCTCCCTGTAGTGCGTGTATCTAGCCCGGTGCCTCCAGTTCCGGCACCACGCACTAAGCTACCAGTGCGTCTCCAGAGCCCTGTACAAACTGTATCTTCTCCCCCTACTAATCCTGATGTGCTTGTCCTCAGCCCGGCGTCACCAGTGCCGGTACCACGCATCAGGGATAGAGTAGGCTTTGAGAATACAGTGTGCCCTGTCCCTGCTCCCCGCACTAGTAGGAAGGTGCTTGTCATTAGCACGGTGCCTCCAGTTCCGGCACCACGCACCAGGTCTACAGTGTACCGTATCCGGCCAGAGCCATCCGTCTCCCCAGCGCCATCTGAGCCATCCGTCTCCCCAGCGCCATCTGAGCCATCCGTCTCCCCAGCGCCATCTGAGCCATCCGTCTCCCCAGCGCCATCTGAGCCATCCGTCTCCCCAGTGCCATCTGAGTCATCCGTCTCCCCAGCGCCATCTGAGCCATCCGTCTGCCAGGAGCCTGCAAAGCCGCCCGTCTGCCATGAGCCTGCAAAGCCGCCCGTCTGCCATGAGCCTACAGAGCCGTCAGCCAGACAGGAGCCGCTAGAGCCGTCAGCCAGACAGGAGCCGCTAGAGCCGTCAGCCAGACAGGATCTGCCAGAGCCGCCAACCAGACAGGATCTGCCAGAGCCGCCAACCAGACAGGATCTGCCAGAGCCGCCAACCAGACAGGATCTGCCAGAGCCGCCAACCAGACAGGATCTGCCAGAGCCGCCAGCGAGCCAGGAGCAGCCAGAGCCGTCAGAGCGCCATGAGCAGCCAGAGCCGTCAGAGCGCCATGAGCAGCCAGAGCCGTCAGAGCGCCATGAGCAGCCAGAGCCGTCAGAGCGCCATGAGCGTCGAGAGCCGTCAGCTTGCCATGAGCGTCGAGAGCCGTCAGCCTGCCATGAGCGTCGAGAGCCGTCAGCCTGCCATGAGCGTCGAGAGCCGTCAGCCTGCCATGAGCGTCGAGAGCCGTCAGCCTGCCATGAGCGTCGAGAGTCGTCAGTCAGCCATGAGCTGCCCTTCAGCCTGAAAAGGCTAGATACCCAGAACTGCCCATCAGTCCAGAGCTGTCTCTCTGTCCGGAGCTGCCTTTCAGTCCGGAGTTGCCCCTCTATCCTGATCTCCCTCTCTATCTTTATCTACCTCTATATTCTTATCTATCCCTCTGTCTTGGTTTATCTCTCTGTCCCGGTGTTGTCATTATTAGATATGTTATTAAGAGGATTTTGTGGGGGAAGAAAGAGGGTGGACATTCTTGGAGGGAGGAGGCTAGGATGGATTATGGTGGGGTGGGAACCGCGCCCGGAGCCTGAGCCACCACCGTGGTTAGATGCCCACCCAGACCCTCCCCTAGACTTTGTGCTGGTGCGTCCGGAGTTCGCACCTTGTGGGGGGGGTACTGTCACGTTCCTGACCTATTTATGTTAGTTTTTGTGTGTTAGTTGGTCAGGACGTGAGGTTGGGTGGGCATTCTATGTTATCTGTTTCTATGTTGGTTTTGGTTTGCCTGGTATGGCTCTTGATTAGAGGCAGGTGGTTTGCGTTTGCCTCTAATTAAGAGTCATATTTAGGTAGGGCATTCTCACTGTTTGTTTGTGGGTGATTGTCTTCCGTGTCAGTATGTTTGTTCGTACCACACTGGACTGTAGCGTTTGTTTGTTTCGTTTCGTTTCGATGTCATCTGTTTCCTGTACGTGAGTTTATGTTTAGTTATGTAAGTTTACGTTCAGGTTTCGTTCGACGTCGTTTTCTTGTTTTGTTATTTCGTAAGTGTATTTGTTTTCGTGTTGCCATCATCGTTGTTAAATAAAAGATGGCTTATTTCCCTGAAGCTGCGTTTTGGTCTGAGGATCCTTCTCTCCTCACCTCATCCGAGGATGAGGAGAGCACAAGCCGTTACACAGGGACCTAACCAACCAGGTACAATGTTAGCTAGCTAGCATTAGGCTATAACTAGCAATGCAAATGGCTCTGAGATATGAATAATATTACTACACAGATCATACACATAATGTTAGCTAGATAGTCAGTCAGCTAAAGTTAGCTAGCTAGCTAACAGTACACTTTAGCTTGAAATGAAAATGACTTTCTGACCAAATTTGAATGTGTAATATATGAAAAGGTAGCTAGCTAGACTCTCTTACCCGTGGATGGACACTTCTCCCTCTCTGTCACGGATGCCATGGTTGCCCTTAATTTGAAGATGTAATCCGGAGACAGGTGTTTTACAACAGCCTTCTGTGTGTTCCATTTTCGAATCCATCTGCGTATTTGCAATCAAACGGCAGAATTTTCACCATCTCCTTAGCTATCATACTCTAATGAAGGTTGCTGTCTTTTTCTGGGGCTGAACCAGCTAGGCTCGTAATTTAACAATTTTATTTTTATTGACAGATGGCATACAAATTTGTTTTTAAAGGCACATGAAAGTTCACATGTTCCAGAAGGCATTTCAGACAAAAAAAATTGATTTTGATTTTAAAAAATCAACAACAACAAAAACGGTTTAGATTTTTTTATACCATCACCCAAAAGGGCACTTGGCGAGTGGGAGGGCAGAGGGGCATGTGCTCGGCACAGGCACACTTCTATCTGTGCACGTGCCTCCGGAAACATCAGGCACATTCCTAATTTCGCCATGGCTTTTTTCTCCTGTCAGGAAAGATGCACAATGCAATTTTTCCTTTCACTGTTGTTTATGTCATTGGACTTCACACTTTTCCATATTTTTTTCATGTATTTTCCCAATTTTCCATGTCTTTGTCGTTTCCATGTCGTTTATACATTTCACACATGCTTGTTAATAAATGACTGTGGTTCTAAAGTAAGTGGTCTCTTTAAGCAGTGAGATGATGCCATTGATTCTACCTGAAACCTGGACACCACCTCTCTACAGTATGTATCCATATAGTGAGGTTTATTTCGCCATCTGTTCCCACTGTCTCCAAACACACCTATTTAATGCATGGCTACACAGAGCAAACATATATCCAGGATATAGCCAAATAAGCAGAAAGCCAGACGGGCATTGATGGCTAAACCTGGAACCTCTCAATGGGTGAGTCATCATGTAACATGGCCACTCAATATGTGCTCATTCACTCAACCATTGATGCACCTGGCTTTCAGCGGATCTGCCTACTCCATTTTGTTCTCCATTTACCCATAGATCAATGTCAACCCATCAGCTCTCTCAGGAAGTAAGCCTTGCTGAGTAGCACAGCTAAATGCTAGTGTGAAGACAGGCGACCTTAGCGTCTTCCGACAGTGTGAGAGTATTGATGCCGCTTTGTGAGCAAGAGGCCTGCTTATGGAAAACCAGAAAAATATCGCTAAATCTGACATGCTCTCAACAGTGACTGAAATCATGGATTGGAGCATGCTGTACAAGTTTTGCAGACCCCCCCCCCCCCCCCCACCCCACCCCCCCTGAGAAAGACCTTAGGAGAGTGGGGTCAAGGCCAGGGATCAGCCATTATTGACAGAAACCAATTGCGTGTCCAGAACATTTTGAGTGGGGTGGCCAAGGTAGGGCACAGATCCAGTTTAGGGGGTCCATAACATTTTGAAGCTTGATCAATGCACAGCGTATTTTTTCAATATAATTATGATGGTTAAACACATTAAATGCTTCAGCTTAGGTTTGGTACATTTCCCTGTTAAAATAATCTATCATAAATCATTTCAAAAAGTATTGTTACAGTGTTTGCAGTCAAGGTCAGGATTTTAAATAATAGTTCTAGCATACAGCGGTAAATTCACTTGAAAGTGACACACAGAGGGCGAATTATACCGTGACATTCGGGGGTATACATTTTTTTTTACGAGACCTCCTATGTCTGCACGCTCCTGGGCATGCACAAACATTTGTTATGGTGTTTGTAGTAAAGACGTAAATGAATTGTAAAAATATATCACTTTTTCATGTATCATGAACACAACCAGTCATGATGTTATCATCTGACTGGTTGTGTTCAAACAAATCACTTAAAAAAAGTAGGTTACCTAGGTTACCTGCGCATGTTCGTCTACTCCAAAATAAGTTCAGTATCTGAACAGCGCACTGTGCAGTGTGCACCCTCTATTTGAATGGAAAGGGACATCTACATTACATGACTAAAAGTATGTGGAGACCTGCTCCTCAAGCATCTCATTCCAAAATCATGGCCAGTAATATTCAGCTGGTCCCGCCTTTGCTGCTATAAAAGCCTCCACTCATCTGGGAAGGCTTTCCATTAGATGTTGGAACATTTCTGCGGAGACTTGCTTCCATTCAGCCACAAGAGCATTAATGAGGTCAGGCACTGATGTTGGGCGATTAGGTCTGGCTCGCAGGTGGCATTCCAATTCATCCCAAAGGTGTTTGATGGGGTTGAGGTCAGAGCTCTGTGCAGGACAGTCAAGTTCTTCCACACCGATCTCGACAAACCATTTCTGTATGAACCTTGTGCACGGGGGCATTGTCATGCTGAAACAGGAAATGGCCGCCTTCCTCAAACTGTTGCCAGAAAGTTGGAAGCACAGAATGTCATTGTATGTTGTAGCGTTAAGATTTCCCTTCACTGGAACTAAGGGGCATAGCCAAAACCATGAAAAACAACCCCAGTCCATTATTCCTCCTCCACCAAACTTTACAGTTGGCACTATGCATTGGGGCAGGTAGCGTTCTCCTGGCATTCGCCAAATCCAGATTTTTCCATCGGACTGCCAGATGGTGAAGCGTGATTCATCACTCCAGAGAACACGTCCAGAGTCCAAATGAGTCGAGCTATTCACCACTCCAGCCGATGCTTGGCATTGCGCATGGTAATCTTAGGCATATGTGTGGCTGCTCGGCCATGGAAACCCATTTCATGGACCTCCCAATGAACAGTTATTGTGTTGACGTTGCTTTCAAGGGCAGTTTGGAACTCAGTAGTGAGTGTTGCAACCAAGAACAGATTTCTACATGGTACGCGTTTCAGCACTCACTGGTCCTGTTCTGTGAGCTTGTGTGGCCTACCACTTCGCGGCTGAGCCGTTGTTGCTCCTTGCTGCATTTCACAATAACAGCACTTACAGTTGACCAAGGCAGCACTAGCAGGGTAGAAATTTGGCGACGTGACTTCTTGGAAAGGTGGCATCCTATGACGGTGCCATGTGGAAAGTCACTGAGCTTTTTAGTAAGGCCATTCTACTGCCAATGGTTGTCTATGGAGATTGCTTGGCTGTGTGCTCGATTTTATACATCTGTCAGCAACGGGTGTGGCTTAAATAGCCAAATCCACTAATTTGAAGGGGTGTCCACATCCTTTTGTATATATAGTGTATTACAAACACCAAGTGTAATGACATTCAGCCTACAAAGTGGTGTGTATTCATAGAGGCCAAGGAAAGCCAGGCTTACCTTAATAAAAAAAGAAACAAACTTATAAAATTATTTCTCATTCGTGTCTATCCGTGTTTCATAATTTTACTTCAGTTTGCAAGAGGTTGAATCTATTTCACCAGAGAAAGCATCAGAGCGAGACAAACGGCTCCCCTCTGTCTTAATATCTGTATCCCATTTATCTGATGGTGTCTGGACAGAAATAAAATGAAATGCCATTGATGAGTCTTGCTGTCGGTGTGCGTCTATTCAGAGACAACCTATCACATCTTAACATTTGGGATGGACACACCAATAACGGTGAACCCTGGAATAATTGGGGTTGTGCCTTGCTCAAGGGCAGATCAACATATTTTTCTGGCACACAACTGACGGTAACCCTGGAGTAATTAGGGTTGTGCCTTGCTCAAGGACAGATCAACAGATGTTTCACTAGTCGGCTCTGCGATTCAAACTAGCAACCTTTCGGGTTATTGGCCCAACACTCTAACTGCTAGGCTACCTGCTGCCCCATCCATAGTCACAAACTAGAACAGAGCTAATTAGCCATGTGACCTTTAGGAACGTCTAGACTGTCATACTGACTGGTCTGTGAACTTTTATTGCTAAGCGCCAGTCTGTTTGAACGGTCATAATTAGGGCCAGCAGTTTCCCCTGACCATGTAACATTAAGGCTGTTTAGTATATGGTGGTTACACAGGAGGACGGGCTCATGTAATGGCTGGAGCGGAAATAGCGGAATGTTATTAAATACATCAAACACATGGAGATAGAAAGACACAGTGGTGAGATATTCTGTAGCTAACGGTAAGGTATCAGCCTATTAATTATGACAATATAATGTCCTATTACTTGGCTATTCAAAATCAAATACACTATATTTGTATGCGAACTCTGTAAGCTGCCCTGCACAATCAATGAACCAACATCATCGCCGAAGCCAGTGTTCACCAACTGGTTGATCAAGAACGACTGGTCGATCTTCGAAGGAATTCGTAGTTGATCACCACACTGTTCTGTAGAAAAGCCAACAATAAAGGCTTACGCTCCTATTTTGTTATTATTCATGTTGCGCTATTGGCACTTGATTCAGAAGCACTGCGCACCAGGTAGGTAAAGTGTTCCCATTTTGAACCACTTCATTTGGCTAAAAAGAGAAATTCTGCCAATCCATGTTAAATGTTGATGAGTGTCATGAGGCGCTGGTGCACTTGGCGATGGTGACAGGTCTGCGGGATAATCTGCAGCTTGATGACCTAGAGGCCGGAGAGGGAGTATACGTGACAGGCACGAAGACCAAAACATTCAACGTTGTGAGAGGATACCTCCTCCACTGTTTCACCAACTAAAGGTATTACGGTTACAATTCCACACCAGAGCGTTCACCATATTTGGACTATCACAGAGAAGTGGTAAGTGTGTTGATATAATCTGGTAAGGGGTAATATGTCAGGAATGATGATTGATTAATGACCTGGATGTAAATTTGGCCAGGGCATCAGGGTATCAAAGGTGGGTCAAGACACATCATTAAACCAACTCTTCTGTTCTTAGGACAGAGCACCAATGCATCCCACCCATAAGTGAGAAAATAACTATTGTTCAACTGTGCGACCATTGAAAATAGGATGTCAATGTGCGGGGGTACCGGTTAGCTGAGGTAATATGTACATGTGGATAGAGTTATTAAAGTGACTATGCATAGATGATAACAACAGAGCGTAGCAGCGGTGTAAAAGGGGGGGAGAAATGCAAATTGTCTGGGTAGCCATTTGACTAGGTGTTCAGGAGTCTTCTGGCTTGCGGGTAGAAGCTGTTTAGAAGCCTCTTGGACCTAGACTTGGTGCTACGGTACCGCTTGCCGTGCGGTAGCAGAGAGAACAGTCCATGACTAGGGTGGCTGGAGTCTTTGACATTTTGTAGTGCCTTCCTCTGACACCGCCTGGTATAGAGGTCCTGGATGGCAGGAAGCTTGGCCCCAGTGATGTACTGGGCCGTTCGCACTACCCTCTGTAGTGCCTTGCGGTCGGAGGCTGAGCAGTTGCCATACCAGGCAGTGACGCAACCAGTCAGGATGCTCTCGATGGTGCAGCTGTAGAACCTTTTGCGGATTTGAGGACCCATGCCAAATCTTTTCAGTCTCCTGAGAGGGAATAGGATTTGTCATGCCCTCTTCACGACTGTCTTGGTGTGCTTGGACCATGTTAGTTTGTTGGTGATGTGGACTCCAAGGAACTTGAAGCTCTCAACCTGCTCCACTGTAGCCCCGTCAATGAGAATGGGGGCGTGTTCAGTAATATTTTCCCTGTAGTCCACGAAATCATCTCCTTTGTCTTGATCACATTGAGGGAGAAGTTGTTGTCCTGGCACCACACGGCAAGGTCTCTGACCTCCTCTCTATAGGCTGTCTCGTCGTTGTCAGTGATCAGGCCTACCACTGTTGTGTCATCGGCAAACTTAATGATGGTGTTGGAGTCGTGCCTGGCCGTGCAGTCATGAGTGAACAGGGAGTACAGGAGGGGACTGAGCACGCACCCCTGAGGAGCCCCTGTGTTGAGGATCAGTGTGGCGGATGTGTTGTTACCTACCCTTACCACCTGGGGGCGGCCCGTCAGGAAGTCCAGGATCCAGTTGCAGAGGGAGGTGTGCTGTTCTTGGGGCTAAAACATTGTATTTCAATTTGCATCCGAATGGCAATTTGTTTTCTTTTTTGTGTCTTTCAAAGCACGCATGTCTGGCAACGTGATACTATATCTCTCTGTATGTTTTATTGGAAAAAGGCTTGCATGGCTCAATATGTGACAATGACTAATTTGCGTTTATGATAGGCCATATCAGCTATCCTTTTTTAAAATGATTTGGTCATGAAGGCCCCTCGAGACCGCTCTGCCCCCACTGTGCTAATACCCTAGCTCCGCACCTGCATAACACACTCACACGTACTGACGCCACACACACAAACACATTATCACGCATGTACACATACACCCACCATACGCGCTGCTGCTTTTTTCTCTTATTACTATATATCCTGATCCCTTTTCACCTTACCCCTGCCTACATGTATATATCTACCTCAATTGCTATGTATCCCTTACACATTGGTATGGTATTGGTACTCCATGTATATAGCTTCATTATTGTGTGATTTATTTCTCATGTGTTCTTAATTTTTCTTATTTAACTCTGCATCATTGGGAAAGAGCTTGTAAGTAAGCTTTTCTCCTCTTGTTTCCGGCGCATGTGACAAATACAATTTGATCTTATTTTATTTGTCATACAACAGCCAGTAGAACAAAGAGAGTGCAATAGATTCTTCATGCTGCTTTTCCAAACACACATCTACTTAGTATCAGGACCACAGTGAATCTGGTGGCTCTCCTTCTTTTGAATGGTAGGTTCGATGACAATTGATGAGCTATCCTCAGTTTTTTGTATATAATGTACATGCCTAATTAGGCTTTTAAAGGCCGTTTCTATCAGGTTATTCTTAAACGACACAATCAGTTTGGTTTTTCTTTGCTTCAATTAACGTCCCAATAGAGTGCAAGATTAAAGTGAACTCAAGCAGTTGTAAGCAAATCGGTTAAACGTAGCTCTTGGTTTTTCCTGCATGTGGTGGGAGACACAGCAATTATAATGGCTTGCTAATTGTATGTGTTAAAAATAGTACTCAGAAAGCAGTTGTGTTTATGTGGGGGATGGATGGGTCCTGTTTCATAGGTGTAGATGAGACACACATTTACAATTATTCTCACATACTGTATACTGACAAATGAAGTGAACTGATAAATGGTTGCTATTTACGTTTCTTACAAATCAGCAATGTGATAAGTGGTACTTTATATGTGTGGGACCATAGACCTGGGTTCAAGTACTTTGTTTTCTTTCAAATATTCTGAGCGCATGATTGATTGAGTCTGCCTGGAATGCCAGATAAGCAGGATTTGTAATTTTGGGAATATTCCATTGGTTCCCTTCCACCAGGCAAGCTCAATCAAGCACAGCTAAAGTATTTGAACGAAAGCAAACACTATTTGAACCCAGGCGGGGTATGACTAGACTGTGCTAGGATGAGTGGTAGATAGATCATGTGTCTGGGGAGAAGCTGCACTTCTTATGGAGTGAAAAGCATATTTCAATTAGCGACAGGCAGAGTCTGAAGGACACAGAGTAGAATAATAGATAATGTATGCAGATTAAAAAGATTACAATGTGTTGATGGAGGAGCTGAGATTAGAGTGGTGGAAAATTTGAACGCATGAATGTAGCTCCTGATAGACCCCTGTTTTTGCTCCCCATCCCTTTGTTGACTGCTAAGTAGGCAGACACTGTAGTATCCGAATCATCTAGTCGAACGACGTGGTGTTTTTCAGACAAAGCCATGCCAATTAACTCTTCTTTATATTGTGCCCGGGTTTCTTGTGTGAAATCAATTTCACTGTAAAATCCCATGAACTTGGATTCTTATTATCTCTGTCAGATTACCTGAATGGAGCACATTTACTCTTCTATATATGAATCATGGACGGCCGTTTGGTCTTATTTCAGTAACGTGAATTATTACAGGTACAACATGCACAATATGGATAACACGAGTCATAGAGAATAAGTGTTTTTAGAGATGTCTTTGAAAGTCGCCCAGAGGTGTTTCACAACTGTGAGGTACAGAATACAGAAATACCTTTTACATCTCATCTAACCTACATAAGACATGGATGGAAGGACATGAGACGGAGTAGCACATCTACCTCACAGCCTCCTAGGCACACAACCTAGTAGGGCTGTGACAATATTGTGGCAATATTTTTTCCATGGCAAAAATGAAAACAGGAAGCAGACCAAACTCTTTGGTCCTTTAAAAACCTGCTGTATGTAAAAATGGTGTGCTATAGCTTAGAGAATACATACATATGACTCTGGATAACAACACAATAATGTTTGTTTCCAACATTAGGGCAATATTAGGTCCCTGTAGGTCTAAATAAGTTAAATCCGCTTTCTGTTTTGTTTCCTTGCCACGGTACGAATGAGTATTGCAATACTGGTATCGTTCCGGCACTCCAACCCAGCCCAGCCCAGCACACCTCATCAGCTCAGGCAGTGGAGTCAGTCTCTGTTCAGGAGTTAACTCATCCCTGGGTCCCCCTGGGCCTGCAGCCACACAGCCAGATGAGGACTTGATCTGAAGCAGCTGCTCGCTTTTGCTTGATGGACCATATTGAACACTTATTGAACCCAGTCGTGTATTTTTAGATACTGAGCATTGAAATAATGTGTATGCATTGAGGATGGACAATACAAAAGCTGGATGTTATTGTCGTGGAACACGTTATTGTAGAGATATAGTATAGGTTCCAATATGTGCGCAGGTAACACCTATGCCTAATACTTTGCATTATTGGCTTGGGACTTAGCATGACTATATCACTAGGTTATATGTTTTGAGTTTGATTGAATCGAGTCGGGACCTTGATAGATTTGATCCAAATCTAAGGCGAGTGGTCATATGGTAGCCTACACAACGTTCTAATGGAATGTCTTTGCCCTTGTACCTGGCCTCTCTAGTCTAATTGAAAACCACTCAGACTGAGGATTGATTCTATTCCATTTTTCATGACTTACGTTACTGAAAATATATTTTTATTTATGTTAGAGAGAAGAAGCAAATTGGATTTTCACCAAGAAAATCGAAGATGCTTTATCTGATTGTATCCGAGTAAAAATGAACAAAAACTAACCCAGCTTCAAAATTGGAGCCATTATGCACTGGTTTGAGAGGTATGTTTGAGAGGTACCTCGATAATGAGTTTGAGGCTCTCTGTCAAAACATCAGCCCTGCTGGACTTGGTTAAATCTGTTCAATCTACCAATTGCTCCAGTACATATGTGCCCTTGACCCTGGTCATCACCACTGACCTCCTACATCTCTAATGGACATCCCATGGAGACTGGCTGGTCCCCTGAGGAATAGGAAAGCTCACTGGTGTTTCTCGGTTCACAGCCATTTCCATCTTTCCATGCATCTCCAGCTCTTTCATCGCTCTACTACATAATGTAGCACCACATACTGTACCAAGCGCCAATATATGTATGTGCAATTGGTATGTAGAGCTTGGACTATAGCAACAAGCTAGCCAAACTAACCATGTTAGCCAGAGTTCTTTAAGTTGCTCAGTCCCGGTAGTTGAAAAATGTATTTAGCTGGTCGTTGATTCCGTGTTCTGACTTCAGATCAGTGCAGCTTTTTTTCGGTGCTAGCCAGCAGCATAGTAATGGTGCGGTCATGTAACATCAGTCAGTAACTCAAGCAATTTAAACTGATGCTGTGCAATGCCCGTTAAATGCTGACCCCACCTATCATTGGGTTTGTCACATTGCATTAGCGCTAACGGTCTTGTGTTTGTTGTTAATAATTTTCCTCAGAAAGGCCAGAGAAATACACACATGAAATGGAATGGTCCTCAGCGCCTGTAAACCAGGGTTGAATACAAAATAAATGAACAGCTGTGTATAATTGAATAGCACTATCTATTAACTATGTTTGATGATTAGTTGTTAAAGGAGATGGATTGACAGAGTGCCTGACAGGCCTGGGTAGTATTCAAATAAAAAGGACAGGGGTTCCCAAACTTTTTTTTGCTTTGTGACCCACCAATTGAGGTGTATTTTTAAGTCCCCGTCATAAAGGTTGAGCGGTGGGAAAAAAAACAGACCAAAGAATAAGTACATAATATCATTGCAGTTTCAAAGCAAATCTCCTGCAATTCAACACATCCTGCCATGGAGCTGAGAGAACATTTAGCACTTTTTAAGCCAATTTCCTGCAGTTCTAAACATTTTGCCATGGAGCTGAGAGAACATTTTGCCGTTTTTAAGCTAATTTACTACAATTTTACACATTTTGACATGGCTAATGCTGTGTTCTTACGCTCAAACATTACAACAAAATCAACGGAGGCTTTAGGTTTTATTTAGTTGATTGTACATTTTCAAAGATGATGGGCTATTATTGAAAAATATATAGGTCCATTATCTGTTCTACGTGCTTTCTATTTCGTTTTAGTTGTTTAAAACTGAAGGCGTTTTTCCATCACAAATGTATTGACATTTATTTTGCAATGCACTAATAATGTCATCCCGCTACCCACCTTTACCCATGCTGCGGCCCACAAGTAGGTCCCAACCCACAGTTTAGGAACCACTGGCCTAGGCAACCAGATCGATGCGGTATTATTTGTGTATTGCTTCTTTTAAATAATTCAATCTCAGAAGGGGGAGTGTTAAGTGTCTCTCTGCTCTCGCTCTCTCTCTTTCTCTTTCATACAGATGTAGGATCTTAATTTGATCACCCCTTTGTTGCTCAGAATTGTTCTGCACTGCAGGTAATGCAGATGAGCTTCATGGTTGTATTAACAGTATTGCACTTTTCATGTAGCCAAATTTTGGCCACCTAATAGCCTAACCACCGATCAAGCAACATTATGGACTAAACGACAATACTGGTCAAATTAAGATTTCACAGAGACTAGTCAAACATTGACCGCTTCAGCTTTGTTAATGATTACATTTTGTCTATTGCTTCTTGTTCCCTTGTATATCATTATGGAGGCTGTTATTTAATCAACGACACAAAGCACTATGCAGAGACAGAGAGACCTTCAGAAATGTTTCATTCTGCTAGAAATCTGTTTTGTGAAAGAGAACAAAAAGAAACACAGAGATGTTTAAATTCAATTCCAACCACATAACACCACAGGCACCTTGTTTCTCAGGCAGGGATGAAGTACATTTTTATAATATGTTTTATTAATCCTGCACATATAGGATTGCAAAGCTACAGGTAATTTACAAAAAAATTCCCGGAATCTTCTGTAATTTTGGTAATTAACTGGTAATCTATGGCAATCTATGGTAACTTTGGTCATTTTTACTTGAATAACTTAAAACAATGTATTCATATATAGTATTAATTTATTATATCTGTGTTCATATTGTCCATGAGTTTCTAGTGGATAGACCATATAGTTCAAGAGAAAAAGTCAAATTTATGAAAAAAGTATCTAGTCAGCGATGGCATTATTTTGAATTAATTCTGCAACTTTTCCAACTATTGTCTTTTTTCACAACTACCACCAGTTTGGCACCAAAACATTTACAACACAGACATATTGACATAGTTTAATAAATAAGTGTGTATAAAAAATATAGTTGAAGTCGCATACAGTACACCTTAGCCAAATACATTTAAACTCAGTTTTTCACAATTCCTGACATTTAATCCTATTAAAAATTCCCTGTCTTAGGTCAGGATCACCACTTTATTTTAAGAATGTGAAATGTCAGAATAATTGTAGAGAGAAGGATTTATTTCAGCTTTTATTTATTCCATCACATTCCAGTGGGTCAGAAGTTTACATACACTCAATTAGTATTTGGTAGCATTGCCTTTAAATTGTTTAACTTGGGTCAAACGTTTTGGCCTTCCACAAGCTTCCCACAATAGGTTGGGGGAATTTTGGCCCATTCCTCCTGACAGAGCTTGTGTAACTGAGTCAGGTTTGTAGGGCTCCTTGCTCGCACACGCTTTTTCAGTTCTGCCCACAAATGTTCTATAGGATTGAGGTCAGGGCTTTGTGATGGCCACTCCAATACCTTGACTTTGTTGTCCTGAAGCCATTTTGCCACAACTTTGGAAGTATGCTTGGGGTCATTGTCCATTTGGAAGACCCATTTGCGACCAAGCTTTAACTTCCTGACTGATGTCTTGAGATGTTGCTTCAATATATCCACATCATTTTCCTCCCTCATGATGTCGTCTATTTTGTGAAGTGCACCAGTCCCTCCTGCAGCAAAGCACCCCCACAACATGATGCTGCCACCCCTGTGCTTCACAGTAGGGATGGTGGTCTTTGACTTGCAAGCATTCCCCTTTTACCTCCAACATAATGATGGTTATTATGGCCAAACAGTTCTATTTTTGTTTCATTAGACCAGAGGACATTTCTCCAAAAAATACAATCTTTGTCGCCATGTGCAGTTGTAAAACAGAGTCTGGCATTTTTATGGCGGTTTTGGAGCAGTGGCTTCTTCCTTGCATTTCAGGTTATGTCGATATAGGACTTGTTTTACTGTGGATATAGATACTCTTGTACCTGTTTCCTCCAGCATCTTCACAAGATCATTTGCTGTTGTTCTGGGATTGATTTGCACTTTTTGCACCAAAGTACGTTGAGGAGACAGAGCGTTCTGTTCTAGGAGACAGAACGCGTCTCCTTCCTGAGTGGTATGACGGCTGCGTGGTCCCATGGTGTTTATACTTGCGTACTATTGTTTGTACAGATGAACATGGTACTTTCAGATGTTTGGAAATTGCTTCCAAGGATGAACCAGACTTGTAGAGGTCTACAATTGTTTTTCTGAGGTCTTGGCTGATTTCCCCATGATGTCAAGCAAAGAGGCACTGAGTTTGAAGGTAGGCCTTGAAAGACCTCCACAGGTACACCTCCAATTCAGTCAAATGATGTCAATAAGCCTATCGGAAGCGTCTATAGCCATGATATCATTTTCTGGAATTTTCTAAGCTGTTTAAAGGCAAAGTCAACTTAAAGGCATAGTCAAATGTATGTAAACTTCTGACCCACTGGAATTGTGATACAGTGAAATAATCTGTAAACAATTGTTGGAAAAATTACTTGTGTCATGCACAAAGTAGATGTCGTAACTGACTTGCCAAACTATAGTTTGTTAACAAGACATTTGTGGAGTGGTTGAAAAATAGTTTTAATGACTCCAACATAAGTGTATGTAAACTTCTGACTTCAACTGTATATAAAGGATATTTCATGATGAAACCCTCATATTAAACTCAATTGGTACATTATTCACTAATATTAGGGCTTATATTTAGGATAATGTTTTACAGCTTTGTCATTCTATTTCTTATTTTAAATAATCTTATCAGATTTTTATATATTTTACATATTATAAAGCCACACAGTGGGACAGATAATTACAGACACCTGTGATAATATGAAGTACCTAAAAAGGCCACTAGATATCATCTGATCAAATTACATATATTCCTTGAAAGTTACAAAAATTCTGGTAGTTTACTGGTAAACTTTTTTGGGGGGGGAACTCAGTCGGGGTCTCAACTTACTGTTCAATTAGAATAGTAGAATACACAAGCTGACATTTCTTAATTTGTTTGTGAATAAGCAGTTCTTCTTTTGTTATGTCAGTCACTGACAGTCACTTAATTAGCCCACATTTTTTATTGGTAAATTAATCTAAGCAGCTACAGTATCTAAACTTGTAGTAATCATGGGTGAATTACCGACCAGGGGGCCCAATTGATTTTGTTAGTCACTCTCAAACAGATATCACATTGAAAACTGATCAACAAAATGTCACTTAGGGCTCCCAAAAGGCTAGGGCCAGCTCTTACTGCATGTGTTGGTATGGATGAGGGGATGCAGACATGCAAGCCACTGCGACCCCTCATGATGAGTTCAGATTTTTTGTGGTTGCCACACCCATCAAAGTTGCCTATCCCTGATTTAGAGACGGCTTGTTAAAAACCTGTTGTTGATCCTTGGTCCTGACTGTTGCTCTAATGTTTTTCATGTATCTGTAGAGGAGGTGTACGCCTCTCAAAGTGGCCTGATGTAATTGTGGAATCTGCTATGGCTCTCCTCTCACCCTGTCTGATTGCAGTAAACAAATGGTTGTGCAGAGATAGGAACAGCTGGACACTGCAAGCAGCCAGAGCCCAGACGGGTAAACAAAGGTGATTCACAGATTACATTGCCACTCTTCAGGTAAATTTCAGTCAATGCAATGGAGAGTGGATAGGTTGACTGGCTGATTTGATTTTAGTGAATGCACACAATTCAAAAGAGCATAACATTTGTTGTTCCAGTTCTCTTTATTTGTTGCCGCCGCTGGTTGACAACGAAACGACATTGCACATTTTAACAAACCTTTTGACTTTGTAACAGGCACACAAAAGCTAAATCCCATTCAATAAATATGTATTGGAACCTACATCAAATCCCTTAGAACCATAGAAATAGAATCTCTAAATAGATTCTATTTCTATGCTCAGAAAAAAAGTGCTTTAGAATAGATCTATTTTGTTCTCTGCATCATTCCTTTACCGGTAATAATATGATCTCAATGTCTCTGCATTTAAAACAGAAGTTGAACATTTTCAAAAGCATGATCTGTCTGTGTCTCTCTTTCCACTGGAATACAGAACATCAGGTTCACAGAGAATTTCATTTATTGGACCCTTCAATTGCAAACTAGAAATGCAGTTCAAGAAGCTTTTACCAAGCCCTCTCTCCTCTGAAGAAAGGAAACACTTCGGTGAAAGTACAGAGGTTAAGACAGCTAGTCTCCTCCTGTCTGCGTGTGGAAAAGGTCGGACCAGGCATGAAAGGGGCCGGAGTGAGGCCTCAAAGCCAGGGTGGGATCGGGGCCAGGCGGGGCAAGGCGGGCTGCAGACTCCCCTGCCGGGGCTCAGCGGGCAAAGGGCTATGAATAGTATGGATTTTTTTTTTTTTTTATCTACCTCTGAACTGAGTGGGATGAAATGAGGAAAAGAGGGAAAGGAGTGATGAAGGGGTTGAGAGAGAGAGAGAGAGAAAGAGAGAGAGAGAGAGAGAGAGAGAGAGAGAGAGAGAGAGAGAGAGAGAGAGAGAGAAAGAGAGGCTTTTTGAAAAGTGGAGATTGTTGTTCGAGTCCGTACTCTTCTGAACAGTTCTGCCCCCTCCAAATTGTATACTCTGGAACCCACTGTAAAATACAGTTGAATACAAATATTCCTATACTGTCTGGCAATGTAATGCTAAGTTGTGAGAAGAGAAGTCGCTCTCACTACCACACAAATGCAATAGGAAATGTAATGTTTTAAGGCCAGGAACTGCAGCTACAGTGCATTCGGAAAGTATTCAGATCCCTTGACTTTTTCAACATTTTGTTACGTTACAGCCTTATTCTAAAATGTATTAAATCTTTTTTTTTACTCATCAATCTACACACAATACTCCATAATGACAAAGTGAAAACAGATGTTTATACATTTTTCAGAAAAAAAACACAAGTATTCAGACCCTTTGCTATAAGACTTGACATTGAGCTCAGGTGCATCCTGTTTCCATTGATCATCCTTGCGATGTTTCTACAACTTGATTGGAGTCCACCTGTGGTAAATTTAATTGATTGGACATGATTTGGAAAGGCACACACCTGTCTATATAAGGTCCCACAGTTGACAGTGAATGTCAGAGCAAAAACCAAGCCATGAGGTTCGAAGGAATTGTATGTATAGCTCAGAGACAGGATTGTGTCAAGGCACAGATCTGGGGGAAGGGTACCAAAACATTTCTGCAGCATTGAAGGTCCCCAAGAACACAGTGGCCTCCATCATTTTTAAATGGAAGAAGTTTGGAAGCACCAAGACTCTTCCTAGAGCTGGCCGCCCAGCCAAGCAGCAATCGGGGGAGAAGGGTTTTGGTCAGGGAGGTGACCAAGAACCCGATGGTCACTCAGACAGAGCTCCAGAGTTCCTCTGTGGAGATGGGAGAACCTTCCAGAAGGACAACCACAGTTTCAGCACTCCACCAATCAGGCGTTTATGGTAGAGCGTCCAGATGGAAGCCCATCCTCAGTAAAAGGAACATTACAGCCCTCTTGGAGCTTGCCAAAAGGCACATAAAGGACTCATACCATGAGAAACAAGATTCTCTGGTCTGATGAAACCATGATTGAATTCTTTGGCCTGAATGCCAAGCGTCACATCTGGAGGAAACCTGACACCATCCCTACGGTGAAGCATGGTGGTGGCAGCATCATGCTGTGGGGATGTTTTTCAGCTGCAGGGACTGGGGGACTAGCCAGGATCGAGGGAAAGATGAACGGAGCAAAGTACAGAGATTCTTGTTGAAAACCTGCTCCAGAGCTCTCAGGATGTCAGACTGGGGCAAAGGTTTACCTTCCAACAGGACAACGACCCGAAGCACACAGCCAAGACAATGCAGAAGTCTCTGAATGTCCTTGAGTGGCCCAGCCAGAGCCCAAACCCGATCGAACATCTCTGGAGTGACCTGAAAATAGCTGTTCAGTGATGGTCCCCATCCAACCTGACAGAGCTTGAGAGGATCTGCAGAGAAGAATGGGAAAAACTCCCCTAATACAGGTGTGCCAGGCTTGTAGCGTCATACCCAAGAAGACTCGAGGCTGTAATCGCTGCTGAAGGTGCTTCAACAAAGTACTGAGTAAAGGGTCTGATTACCTATGTAAATGTTATGTTTTTGCTTTGTTATTATGGGGTATCGTGTGTAGACTGATGAGGGGGAAAAACGATTTAATCAATTTTAGAATAAGGCTGTAACATAACAAAATGTGGAAAAAGTCAAGGGGTATGAATAATTTCCCGAATGCACTGTATCACAAAGAGAGCTAACACTTTGTCCCAATCCCCACATTATCCAGGATTATCTCTGCCATCACAAAGACGATTTCCTTTCTGATGAGCCAAAGAGTCTTTCTCAGGAGGTTGCTGTTTTTTTTCTTTGTCAATTATGTGTTTGTTTTCTATTCTTGTTCGCTCTTCTCCCTGTAGGTTTTACAGACGAGCGCCACCCCTTAGCTGCAACCCTTCTAATCTAGTGTACCCTACATGCACAACCCATGTGGAATTCTTGGTCTCCAGCAGCATTTGGAACTGCCAATCTGCGGTCCAGAAGATTAAGTTAATTTCAGCCTATGCTGCCCCTTAGTTTGTGGCCCTCACAGAGACATGGATTACCCCAGAGAAGACTGCTACTCCAGCTGCTCTCTCGTCGTCTGACTACATGTTCTCTCATAGTTCGAGAGCATCTGAGACATGGATTACCCCAGAGAACACTGCTACTCCAGCTGCTCTCTCGTCATCTGACTACATGTTCTTTTATAGTAAATGCCATTTAGCAGATGCTTTTATCCAAAGTGACTTACAGTCATACGTGCATATATTTTCTACGTATGGGTGGTCCTGGAAATCGAACCCACAATACTGTATATGCATTGCAAGAGCCATGGTTTACCAACTGAGCCACAGAACATCTGAGAGTTTCTGGTCATCGTGGTGCTGACCCATTTCTCCTAAGTGTATATTTGATATTTTCCCATATGTGAAAATTTAATTTGTGGTCTCACATGAAAAACTTTCACATGTGAAAATCGAGCTTTCACATGTGGAACTGCATTTTTACATGTAAAAAACTTGAGCATAATGTCACAAACCATGATAAGCTAGCCAGTTAAGTTTAATTCTGAAATAACTGAGTTTAAGATATTAGTTCAGATAGACTTGAAATTGGCAAGCTACCGGTAGCTAGCTGCTTATCAAAGGTAACTTGTTAATTTGACAAAAAAATGTGACTGAATTATTTCTGAATGTTTCTCAAAATGACTGGCTAATTAATTTGATCATGCTTTGTGATACACACAGTTTCATGCTGTTTTAGTCCACACATGTCACCCTGTCAACTAGCTAGAATATGATGAATAGCAGGGGTAACAAAATACAGTGTTGCAAATTGGGCAGCCATAGAGCCATGCTTTTTTTGTTGTCCTACCAGGTCCGCGAGAGGGTACTAGGTAGTGTATCCCCTCTGTCCTTCAAATGTTGTTGGATGTGGGATGTCCAGTTTATTAGGTCCCAGGCTCGCAATGACTGTTATGATTATTTATTTACCATTGCAATTTTCTCTTTAGCGCCATCTGTTGAGTACCTGATAATTCCAGAAGCTCTGGTTGCACCTTTTAGCGCCTGAGGACGTTCCCTTTAACTTCGTTGACCAGAAGCACTTCCATTTAATTGGTGCGCCTGCCAATATGCTACCTGTCCCCATTGTCTTCTGACAAATGGCATCACTCCTACACGACACTCTTCCCTCAACCGACCTGTCTTGTAGGACGTGGAACTCATATTCAAATTGTAATATTCCCGAGCATCCGCCATTCGACAACGAGAACATAGTTCCTCATGTTTCACATCAATGCGCTCTCGTAAGACTCTCCATGAAATAGGCTAAATAACTAGCCAAATTATTACAAATATTGTGACAGTAATTTTATAGTTTGCAATTGTGAGAAAATCAAATCAAAACAGTGGCTATCTCATGCAAAAATTCTGTGCAAGGACGTTGGTCACCAGTGCAGTGACTTGATCAGTTGCTTAGCGCCAACTAACTGTTGAGGCTAGCTGACTGACATAGTTAAAGAAGTAAATTTTTTTACAACCAAATATCTATTTTTATGTAAATAGAAAGTTAATAGAAGGGTCCATACAGCTTTTGTGTCATGCTCGTCGTCCTCCTCGTCTGAGGAGGAGTAGTTGGAAGGATCGGAGGACCAAAATGCAGCGTGGTATGTGTTCATCATGAATTTAATAAACGGAGAACACTGAACAAACTATACAAAACAATAAACGAACGTGAAGCTATATAAGAAATGTGCTGACACAAGCAACTAACATAGACAATCACCCACAACCCACAATGACAAAACAGGCTACCTAAATATGGTTCCCAATCAGAGACAACGACTAACACCTGCCTCTGATTGAGAACCATATCAGGCCAAACACAGAAACAGACAAACTAGACATACAACATAGAAGGCCCACTCAGATCACACCCTGACCAAACACAACATAGAAACATACAAAGCAAACTACGGTCAGGGCGTGACATTTTGTCATTTCACATGCTTTTGAGAAACTTACACCAAAAAGGAAATCCCTTCCTCATCCTCTTGTGTAGTATGGTGGCCCTGAAGAAAAATAAACAAAGGCTCCAAAAAGACCCAAATATGTCATTTTAGAAATGGCAAAGCTCTCAGTATAGTGACGCAGGTCTTAAGATGCTGTACACATGGCATTGTGTCATTCTGAGCTTTATCCTCAATATTATATGACATTTTGTTGTAACTCAAGCGATACCTCACCTCCCAGTCCACCTGCAACCGCCAAAATAAAGTAAACACTTGAGTAAACGAGGGACATAAAGTATATTAAAAGCATGGGGTGCGTCCACATAGGAAGTTTCAGACACTTGTAGAATCTATGCCAAGGTGCATTGAAGCTGTTCTGGCGGCTGGTGGTGGCCCAACACCCTATTAAGACGCTTTATGTTGGTGTTTCCTATATTTTGGCAGTTACATGTAGCAGCAGGCTACAGGGAAATGGAACAGGTGGATAGGGGAAATGGCTGGAGTCACTCAAAAGGGAATATAACCTTGCGGAGGAAGTTCGGAATGAGACAATTTCATGTGGTGACAATTTAAAAAAAGGAAACTTCTCCTTTATGTCAGATGCCACATATGGTGCACTGTCACCATTAGTGAAGTGTCTCTCTGGCTCTGCCGGCGAGTGGGGGAGAAACGGCAAAGTGCCACATTGCCTTTCCTCTACGAGGGAAGAGTCTGTCTTTATTTTCCACTGGTCGAAGCATTTTGCCCACATCACCTGCTTCTCTTCATTCATGTTCTGTGAGAAATCAAATAACATTTTATTATATTGGCCACATGCGCCGAATACAACAGGTGCATCCGTGAAATGCTTACAAGCCTTTAACCAATAATTCAGTTTTAAGAAAATAAGAGTTAAGAAAATATTTACTAAATAAACTAAAGTAAAACAAATATATTCAAAAAAGGAACTACTAAGACAATAATACTGTTTATATCGCCAGCCCAAAGGTGGCAATTAGATCCATTTAGTAATTACAACTGGAGCATAAAAATATATATTTTTAAAAGAACTTGCTTTTATTTTGCTGTAGCACAGACCTGCATCTACTGTATCACCACCTTCAGTAAAATGTCAGCTATAATTTATTCAGGGAATATTGAGCAGCTTGTGAATCCTAATGCCTAATACTTAAAACCTATTTCTGCTGTGTAGCTGGTCGCTGAGGGAAATGGCAAAACAAATTATGTTTGTTTTAATGACATTTCCAACCAGATGGTAATGCCTAGGAATTACCTCAACATGTGTCTTTTGGGGCACCAGCGACAAAATCCCTGGTTTTGTGAAACCTTTATGTAACTAATTCAGGCTTTACCACTTTCAAATGCCACTGTCACTCAGCACTGCAGCAATATATCTTATTTTACTCCTCATTGATTTCCTTGTCTAGTCGTCTACAGCTGAACACTACTGAAACATACAGTTGAAGTCGGAAGTTTACATACACCTTAGCCAAATACATTTAAACTCAGTTTTTCACAATTCCTGACATTTAATCCTAGTAAAAATTCCCTGTCTTAGGTCAGTTAGGATCACCACTTTATTTTAAGAATATGAAATGTCAGAATAATAGTAGAGAAAAGGATTTATCTTTTATTTCTTTCATCACATTCCCAGTGGGTCAGAAGTTTCCATCCACTCAATTAGTTTTTGGTAGCATTGCCTTTATATTGTTTAACTTGGGTCAAACGTTTCGGGTAGCTTTCCACAATAAGCTTCCCACAATAAGTTGGGTGAATTTTGGCCCATTCCTCCTGACAGAGCTTGTGTAACTGAGTCAGGTTTGTAGGGCTCCTTGCTCGCACACGCTTTTTCAGTTCTGCCCACAAATGTTCTATAGGATTGAGGTCAGGGCTTTGTGATGGCCACTCCAATACCTTGACTTTGTTGTCCTGAAGCCATTTTGCCACAACTTTGGAAGTATGCTTGGGGTCATTGTCCATTTGGAAGACCCATTTGCGACCAAGCTTTAACTTCCTGACTGATGTCTTGAGATGTTGCTTCAATATATCCACATCATTTTCCTCCCTCATGATGCCATCTATTTTGTGAAGTGCACCAGTCCCTCCTGCAGCAAAGCACCCCCACAACATGATGCTGCCACCCCTGTGCTTCACGTAGGGATGGTGTTCTTTGACTTGCAAGCCTCCCCCTTTTTCATCCAAACATGATGATGGTCATTATGGCTAAACAGTTCTATTTTTGTTTCATCAGACCAGAGGATATTTCTCCAAAAAGTACGATCTTTGTCCCCAAACCGTAGTCTGGCTTTTTATGGCGGTTTTGGAGCAGTGGCTTCCTTGCTGAGCGGCCTTTCAGGTTATGTCAATATAGGACTCATTTTACTGTGGATATAGATACTTTTGTACTTGTTTCCTCCAGCATCTTCACAAGGTCCTTTGCCGTTGTTCTGGGATTGATTTGCACTTTTCGCACCAAAGTACGTTTATCTCTAGGAGACAGAACGTGTATCCTTCCTGAGCGGTATGACGGCTGCGTGGTCCCATGGTGTTTATACTTGCGTACTATTGTTTGTACAGATGAACATGGTACCTTCAGGCAGTTGAGAATTGCTCCCAGGGATGAACCAGACTTGTGGAGGTCTACAAATTTTTTTCCGAGGTCTTGGCTGATTTTTCTTGATTTTCCCATGATGTCAAGCAAAGAGGCACTGAGTTTGAAGGAAGGCCTTGAAAGACATCCACAGGTACACCTCCAATTGACTCAAATGTTGTCAATTAGCCTATCAGAAGCTTCTAAAGCCATGACATTATTTTCTGGATTTTTCCAAACTGTTTAAAGGCACAGTCAACTTAGTGTATGTTAACTTCGGACCCACTGGAATTGTGATACAGTGAATTGTAAGTGAAATAATCTGTCTGTAAACAATTGTTGGAAATATTACTTGTGTCATGCACGAAGTAGATGTCCTAACCGACTTGCCAAAACTATAGTTTGTTAACAAGAAATTTGTGGAGTGGTTGAAAAATGAGTTTTAATCACTCCAACATAAGTGTATGTTAACTTCCGACTTCAACTGTATCAGATTCACTGTCATCTTACACTGTGTAATGTGTTACAGGTTTTATCTGAGCTTTTTGAATGTTTTAATGTCAATCAGCCTATGTCGTTGCAGGTATGTGGGAACAATGCAATAACTTCAACAACAAAAAACCTGCACACTGCTCTTGCTCGTATAATTCATTTTAGTAAAATGTACGTGTCAGCCTCTTGGTCGTTGTCAGAGCTTTCGGTTGAAAATGCGAAGGCCATGAGGCTGGCACATACATTTTAATAAAATAATTGATACGAGGAGCAGTGTATGGGTTTCCCTTTCCTTTGATTTTAGCTACCTCAAGACGCACTTTGTAAAGGACTTGATTAATGTCGCTTTATAAAGAAGTTCCATTATACTGACATATTTATTGAAACCAAAGTTCATCCATTATTTCACCACAGTGGTATTGTAGTCTAACATTGTTTGTACATATCTTGGTTGTTATTGAATCCACAGACACTGTTCAAATAATTACATTCTCTCTGTGATGTTTCTAAAGAACTAGCAGGGATTAGTGAATGAGCTTGATGGCACAGTTTACTGAAAGACTGAGCCTGGAGCTGTGTCTCTCTCTTCAATGGAAATACACCACAGAGTCTTAATGAATGTGGCTTAGAAGTACTAATTGGGAAGCCCTGACTCTAGAGAATAGTTGCTACAGTGATTGAGCAATATGCATGCCTGCTAGCTATTCCAAAATGCAGAATTCAGACAACTAAATGATACTGTTGCAAAAGTGTATGTTCTTCATTTGCATGGCAAGTACTAGCCAGGCAAGCACAGGGTTGTCGTAGTGCCATTCACCTATTAAAAAGGAGATATGAAACATGTATCGCATTTGACAAGACTTGGAAAATAATGGCAAAGTTTTGTGTTGCCACCATGGCAACCATAGGTAATAACATGTATATGTCGACTCATATATCATGTTGCCCCCAGAACTACTGTATGCTCAGTAGTTTATTATTAGGTACACCTATCTTTTGCCTCCAGAACAGCCTGAATTCTTCAGGGCATGGAAACATGCCAGGAAAACAATGCCCACACCATTACACCACCGCCACCAGCCAGCGCTGTTGACAGCATGCAGGATGGAGCCATGGAATCATGCTGCTTACGCCAAATCCTGACCGGGATTCGGTGGACCAGGCAATGTTTTTTGCCTGGTCCACCAGTCCATCAATTGTCCAGTGTTGGTGATCACGTGTCCACTGGAGGCCCTTCTTCTTGTTTTTAGCTGATAGGAGTGGAATCCTGTGTGGTCGTCTGCTGCAATAGCCCATTTGTGACAATAACCGACGAGTTGTGCTTTCCGAGATGTCGTTCTGCACATCACTGTTGTACTGTGCCGATGTTTGCCTGTTTGTGGCCCGTGTGTTAGCTTGAACAATTCTTGCCATTCTCCTTCGACCTCTCAATGAGCTGTTTTCACCCACAGGACTGCCGCTAACTGGATATTTTTTGTTTGTCACACCATTCTCGGTAAACCCTAGACACTGCCGTGTGTGAAAAGCCCAGGAAAAGCCTGTTTCTAAGATACTGGAACCGGCGCGAATAGCAACGACGATCATACCACGCTCAAAGTCACTTAGGTCACTAGTTTTGCCCATTCTAACAATCAATCAAACACTAACTGAATGTCTCGATGCCTGTCTGCCTGTTTAATGTAGCACGCCACAGCCACGTGACTCACTGTCTATAGGAGCGAACCATTTTCGTGAACGAGGTGGTGTACCTAATAAACGGGCCACTGAGTGTATATATCAGTAAGCCCTTTAAGAAACCTACATGACGATAATATTGTTGTCTGAAATACAGGTTTTGCCACAGATGTTGAATTCCTCTCCATTAGGCAATCACAGTTTCATTTGCAGGGAAAGAGATATCTGGAAAGTGACTTAGAAAGGGAGAATTTATTTTTCTTCCTTTTTACACTGATATGATCACATTGTGAGCTCTTTAACAAACCTAACACAATGGTAAATCTTAGCGACTGCTGTAGCGTTAGAGGGTGTGTCCGATGTGGTTTGGCAATTTTCACAACTTTAATTATGGGCGTGGTGGTGGTGCGAAATGGTTGGGTTTTGATGAATAAATAAGTTGTGGGTGTGTCGAGGCTTGGTCCCTCACCTGCCAATCCGAACTTGCTCCGGGGCTAAATACAGTGTGTTCAGAAAGTATTCACACCCCTTGACTTTTTCCACATTTTGTTGTGTTACAAAGTGGGATTAAAATGGATATAAATTGTCATTTTTTGTCAATGATTTACACAAACTACTCTGTAATGTCAAAGTGGAAGAAAAATGTTAAAGTTTGTAAAAATTATACATTGAAAAATAAAACACTAATATACTCTATATTGATTCGATAAGTATTCAAACTCCTGGGTCAATACATGTTAGAATCACATTTGACAGAGAGTACAGCTGTGAGTCTCTAAGAGCTTTCTACAACTGGATTGTGCATCATTTGCCCGTTATTCTTTTCAAAATTCTTCAAGCTCTCTAGGTGTCGGATCATTTCTAGACAACCATTTTCAGGTCTTGACATAGATTTTTGAGCAGACTAAGTAAAAACTAACTCAGCCACATTCACTGTCTTCTTGGTAAGCAACGGAAGGATATTTTAAGAAGTTATTTGGCCACTTTAGTTGTGATACAAACCTTATTAAAACATATAGGCCTATGGGCTAGGCTACATGAGGTGGGCGACTATGCTTAGAAAAAGTTGCAAAAAAAGGCATTGTATCTTATGCTGGGCATCATTCACAAGTGATAATATATAATTTAGATAAGCTAATATTGTCAATATAGACTATTCTTGATTTAATCTTGTCTTTACATATACCAAATAATATGTGTGAAATTTGTTTGGATTTAGAATGGACCATTATCATGCACCAGTGTAGATCTGACCTTGTGCTTTAGGTTATTGTCTTGCTGAAAGGTGAATTCATCTCCCAGTGTCTGGTGAAAAGCAAACTGAACCAAGTTTTCCTCTAGGATTTTGCCTGTGCTTAGTTCTATTCCGTTTCTTTTTTATCCTGAAAAACTCCCCAGTCCATAACTATTGCAAGCATACCTACTGTATAACATGATGCAGCCACCACTATGCTTAAAAATATGTAGAGTTGTACTCAGTAATGTGTTGTATTGGATTTGCCCCAAACATAAAACGTTATATTCAGGACAAAAACGGAATTACTTTGCCACATTTTTTGCAGTATTACTTTAGTGCCTTGTTGCAAACAGGATACAAGTTTTAGAATATTTGTATTCTCTAAAGGTTTCCTTCTTTCCACTCTGTCAATTAGGTTAGTATTCTGGAGTAATTACAAACATCAGTTTTCTCCCATCACAGTCATTAAACTCTGTAACTGTTTTAAAGTCACCATTGGCGTCCCAATCCCTGAGCGGTTTCCTTCCTCTCCAGCATCTGAGTTAGGAAGGACCCCTGTATCTTTGTAGTGACTGGGTGTATTGATACACCATCCAAAGTGTTATTAATAATCACCATGCTCAAAGGGATATTCACTGTCTGCTTTGTTTACCCATCTACCAACAGGTGCCCTTTGAGAGGCATTGGAAAACCTCCCTGGTCTTTGTGGTTGAAGCTGTGTTATAAATTCACTGAGGGACCTTATAAGTAATTGTATGTGTGGGGTACAGAAATTAGGTAGTCATTCAAAAATCATGTTCAACACTATTATTGCACACCAAGTGAGTAACTTATTATATGACTTTTTAAGCAAATCTACTCCTGAATTTATTTAGGCTTGACATAACAAAGGGGCTGAATACTTTTCGACACAAGACATTTCAGCTTTTCATTTTTTATTAATTTGTAAAAATGTATAAAAACATAATTCCACTTTGACATTATGGGGTATTGTGTGTTGGCCAGTGGAAAAAAATCTAAATCTAATCAATTTTAAATTCAGGCTGTAACACAACACAATGTGGAAAAGGTCAAGGGGTGTGAATACTTTCTTAAGGCACTGTATGTGGCTGCTTCAAGTTGTGTATTTACAGTATTTTGTCATCAACTCCAATTTGAATGTTAGTTTGTTAAATAGCCTGCCTCATATTTGCTCAATTGTATGTTGAACATGTTTGCAGTCCACATTGTTCTAATTGTATTGCTTCAATATGGAAATAAATTGTTAAACAGGCTATAGCATTCACACTGATAAAGGGGCTAGGACTACTGTAAATTGCAGTCTGGACATGGACATGTCAAACGTAGTCAATAAGCAAGATTATACTCACTAGACCATTGATAAGGAATGAAAAGACAGTGTATAATTATAATCAAATTCTAATATAAATGAAACAACTTGTTTTAAATAGGCTTTCTCTAAAGGCAGGTTGACGTTTATTGGGAGTCTTGTCCTTGTGACCGAACTGAGCGATTTCCGCTAGATGGGCTAGCTGCAAAGTCAAAATTGAATATGTTGTAAAAATGCATGAAAACAAAAATGGGCTTTTTTTTTCTTAATTAAAAATGAGGGTTAGGCATTAGGGTTAACAGTGTGGTTAATCTTAGGGTTAGGTTTAAAATCAGATTTTCTGACTTTGTGGATGTGTCAGCTTGTGACCGTTCTGCAGAACTGCCTCCAGAACAAGATTCATGATGAAAAACGCTAACCTTCTGTCTAAATACACTTCCAGGCACCATAATTGCTCCCCATGGGTGTATAATACAGACAGGGCAACTTAGACTATGGAGGGTTTTACACACATCCAAACTTTTCTCTAGAGCTGGATAAAGATCCAATATGAACAGAAAGGGGGAATGTCCACTCACTGTGATACTGCTCCCAAATGTAATGTCTTATCAACATCATGGAACCATCTTACAGATCATATTTGCACTCCAGAAATAGCAGATGAAATTGCATTGCATTTGAGCCAATGAAATTAAATGAAAAACAATCTGTTTTTCAAACAACAATATGTATAAATAGGATCGGGTCAGAAGCATAATATCATAAATTGCTTTTCTCGTTCCATGGCACTGTGTGCAAACGTGGGCCTAAATGTATTTACGCAGAACTTCCCATTAGCACTTCATGAACTTGTCACTTTTGCACTTGTTTTTAAGGACACACCTAAAATATTGCCACCCTTCCCACCTCAGCGCAAGCGAGCTGATGTTAGACAAGTAAATTGCCGAACCTAGCATTAGGGACAGTGTAAACTTGACAACATTGCAAACTAACGTGCGTTTTACACTTGCGCCGCCTTAGCGCCAGACAAAAATAGAGCCCTCAGTCTCACTGCTCTAGTATCTAGAGCTGTCAGAAAATGATATATGTAATTTTACAGATAATGATCAGAGGTCACTCAGTTTGGGGTCCCTCAGAGACAAGCCTAACATGGGTTATTCATGCCCAACTTACTCATTAAAACTTTCTCAAACCTTTCTCACTGTCTCCCTTACTCATTTGAAAACCCAGGGGAAAAAGTGAATCTGGAGTCTCTTTTCATGTAGGGGGCAGATGTTAACGTATTGAGTTGGAAGATGGGAGTACTCCCACACATATTTCCTTTTTGTCCCCTATACCAAGGGTTCCTAAACTTTTTTGCTTCGTGACGCACCAATTGAGGTGTCTTTTGAGTTGCAAACCCCCATAGGGTTTTAGCAGTGAAAAAACATACACAGACCAAAGAATAAGTAAAAAATATCATCCTGGCAGCAGAGAGAACAGCTTGCCGTTTCAAAACTAATCTCCTGCAATTCCACGCATCCTGCCATGGAGCTGTTTTTTAAAAAATGTTTTATTGTTTCAAAGCCAATTTCCTGCCATTCTATTAATTTTGCCATAGAGCTGACATTCTGACATGGCTAATGCTGTGTTCTTGTGCTCAAACATTATAACAACATCAATGATTGTCTAGCTTTTCTTTTGTTGATTGTAAGTTCTCAAAGATTATAGGCTATTATTGAAAAATTCTGTATATTGGTCCATTATCTGTTCTACATACGTTCTAAGTTTACACTGGAAGTGTTTTTCTTGAAAATGTATCTTTTCTTTTTTTTGCAATGCACTAATAATGTCATCCCGCGACCCACCTGAACCCCTGCCGCGACCCACAAGTGGCGTACTATAAACTCCCGTGCCAAATCGAACTCCCCTCCTCCCTTTTATAGTGGTATAATCCACACTTATTGTGATGTGCATCCCCAGCCAGGCTTTTTGTAGAAAGAGAGGGACTTGTTTTGATCTGTTTATCACACGAGCATGAAGTGTTGGCAGACCGTCTTGTGACAAAGTTGTTTTAGGCCCTGTATCGTTAAAAGCAAGATGCTTTGATATGTTGCCATGAGAAGCTAGATGATTTGGCCCAATGCCTTTAGGGCTCATGCCAGTCGCCCCTCATGCCAGTCAGCCCATCCCGGCTTCTGCTCTGGCAGACTGGCACTGCTGAACACTGTGGCTCTTCACTGTTCGCATGGTTTGCCAAGCAGTAAGCTTGTGGTTCCTCTAGTCTATTCAAATCTGTACACTGCACAACAGCCATGTACTGTATATTTGTATTCTGTTTTGACAGGCAACCAATCTCTTTGTGATATAACATGCATTGGATGTTGCAATTAGTAAACCCACAAGAGATTATCATAAGAGGGTATGGGATCTGGATTGTTAATTGGAGTTGAGATTGACTAGGTGTTACAACCAGAAGCAGTCAGGGACCAATCAGAATCTTGCCGTTGCTATGCACGATACGACAGACATGGAGCTTTGAAGCTCCTTTATTGTTTGTTTTTCCCCAATCAGATTCTGAATTTTAGTCTGCTCTCCAGCACAATTAAAGAATATAAATATATATATATATTCTTTAACAATCACAGTATCTGTGAACCTGGTTTGTCTGAAGACAAGCCAAGACAAGAGAAGTGGTTATCATTTAATGAGCTTTGTTCCATCTCAAGACTTCAATCAAAGGATTGGATTACAACATCTCTCTATTGGTTTGTTCTTGGCCTCACGTTTACTGTATTGGTGGCTATTGCTTAGCTTGTTAACAATTGGCTAATCTAAACGGGCTCAGCAGGCAGCATAGGGAAATGTACAGTGTAGTTGGAGGGTTTCCTCCAGGTCAAGATGGTGTGTGACATACTGGGTTTCCACCACATGTCTTATGCGCGCCACAAGAGTGCTACACCTGCTGAGCTAAAACCTAGGGCTTAGCTCAGGGAGCAAACACAAGTCTTCCCATCTCCGACAAAGTTACTCGTCACGTGAGTGTGGTTCAACCGATCCACCTCTGTTACCGTGGACAGTACCTACCACATTCTACAGTATATCCTAATGACCATGTCTGAGTGAACCTGCATGAGACGGAGCTTCTCTTTCATCCAACAACAAGAGCTTAGCTTACAGTATACTGCATCACACAGCACCTCTCTCTCTATCTGGTTCCCTCCTTGTCAACTCCTGAAGTGGGATGGGGGCCCTCTGGAGTGGTACAACAGTAGCTCCTCAGGTCTCCTGAGCCTCGCTGGCAGCCTACTTTTGCCTGTAACCTAGTTTAGAAGCTTTTTAAAAAGGCCAGCATGGGAACCCAGGGAAGCTGTTCATCTCTTTTCTCCTCGTTCACCGAGATGAGGGGAGGTGGGAGGTTGAAGAGAGCATTTTTAATTCAAACTGAAATAGTGGTAGAGGGAGGTGGGGAGGGACAGGTGACTGGACAAGCCAGGTGTGGATTGGACAGTGGTCTGTCTCACCCCTGGACAAAGGGGGACATGACATGAGTCAGTAATACTGGAGTACACTAAAGTAAATAACAATTGCATAGTCCCACTCACTGCCTCTGCACTGTGGCTGCCTTCGGATTGTCTCATTTAGTATTCGCTCACTCCAGACACTCACCGGCACAATGTAGAGTATTAAGGTGACTTTTTTCACATTTTGTTACCTTACAGCCTTATTCTAAAATGGATTAAATTGTTTTTTTTCTCTCACACAACTACACACAATAACCCATAATGACAAAGCAAAAACAGGTTTTAGAAATTGTTGCATATTTATAAGGTAAAACGGAAATGTAACATACTTATTCAGACCCTTTACTCAGTACTTTGTTGAAGCACCTTTGGCAGCGATTACAGCCTCGAGTCTTCTTGCGTATGATGCGACAAGCTTGGCACACCTATATTTGGGGAGTTTCTCCCATTCATCTCTGCAGATTCTCTCATGCTTTGTCAGGTTGGATGGGGAGCGTCGCTGCACAGCTATTTTCAGGTTTCTCAAGAGATGTTCGATCGGGTTAAATTCCGGGCTCTGGCTGAGCCACTCAAGGACATTCAGAGACTTGTCCTGAAGCCACTCTTGTGTTGTCTTGGCTTTAAATTCATTGTCCTGTTGGAAGGTGAACCTTGGTCCCAGTCTGAAGTCCTGAGTGCTCTGGAGTAGGTTTTCATCAAGGATCTCTCTGTACTTTGCTCCGTTCATCTTTCCCTCGATCCTGACTAGTCTCCCAGTCCCTGCAGCTGAAAAACATCCCCACAGCATGATGCTGCCACCACCATGCTTCACCGTGGGAATGGTGCCAGGTTTCCTCCAGACGTGACGCTTGGCATTCAGGCCAAATAGTTCAATCTTGGTTTGATCAGACCAGGGAATCTTGTTTCTCATGGTATGAGTCTTTAGGTACTTTTTGGCAAACTCCAAGTGGGCCTTACTGAGGAGTGGCTTCCATATGGCCACTCTACCATAAAGGCCTGATTGGTGGAGTGCTGCAGAGATGGTTGTCCTGGAAAGTTTCCCCATCTCCACAGAGGAACTCTGGAGCTCTGTCAGAGTGACCATCGGGTTCTTGGTCACCTTCCTGACCAAGGCCCTTCTCCCCCGATTGCATTTAAGAATGATGGAGGTCCACTGTGTTTTTTGGGACCTTCAATAGTACAAGTATTTGTTGGTACCCTTCACCAGATCTGTGCCTCAACACAATTGCTCTACGGACAATTCCTTCAACCTCATGGCTTGGTTTTTGCTTTGACATGCACTGTCAAGTGTGGGACCTTATATAGACAGGTGTGTGCCTTTCCCAATCATGTCCAATCCAATTGAATTTACCACAGGTGGACTAAAATCAATTTGTAGAATTACTCAAGGATGATCAATGGAAACAAGATGCACCTGAGCTCAGTTTCGATTCACATAGCAAAGGGTCTGAATACTTATGTAAATAGTGTATTTATTTATTGTATTTTTTATATGTTTGCAATAATTTAGAAAAACCTGTTTTCCGCTTTGTCATTATGAGGTATTGTGTGTAGATTGATGAGGACATTTTTTTAGTAAATACATTTTAGAATAAGGCTGTAACGTAACAATGTGGAAAAAGTCAAGGTGTCTGAATTATTTCTGAATGCACTGTAAGCATGTGTGTTCACTCCCCCTCCACCAGAACACCGTGGCCCATTCTTGTTAGTATCCGTCTGCCCCACCATCTGCAGCAGACACAGGACCCTGATCTCTGACCTGCATTCTCGACAGCCACCTGCCTCAAACCTCTATCTACATCTAACAGCCACCTGTCCCAAACACCGACCTGCAACTTTACCCAGTTCCCTATCCACTGTCCCAGCCCACGTCTCTAGATGCCGGTGGACTGAGGTGACCTAAACCTTCCAGTTGTAGGAAGTTAAACAAGTTTTACCCCCTTCTATTTCAAATTCTGGAGATGCTTTCTCAAAGAGATGTTTGCACTAGTCAAGAGACATTCTTGTGAGTGAGTCTGGATCAGAGTGTCCAAACTGATATTGGGGGTGTCATCCTCTTATAACATGATTTGTTTCCCTTTCAAGTGAGCAGGTAAAGACGTCATCTTTAAATGTCTGGGTGGAGTGTGCGTTTAACCGGAATTGTTTTTGTAACATCATTACCTCTGCAAGAGATCCTAACGTATTAAAACCCAGCTGTCTTTTGATCGTGTCTAATAGTTCAATGGGGACACTTTTTATCAGCACAGTGTGTGGCAAAGCCAGGTCAAGCTGCTAGATTACCCCATTAGACAGAGAAAGAGAAAGGCAGAACAGGACAAGCTGTCTCTTAATTGCCATGTTTTCATTTCTCCCCTTACTTCCCCTGACGCAACTCTGACTGAGGCAAGTCCCCCGTTTAATTACTTATGGTTCACTGTCCCATCGTGTTGCGGAGAGATTCAAACTGTCATCGTCATTTGTATGGTACAAGTCCTTCGATAAAAGATAAAGATTAGAACCGGAGAGGAAAGAAGAGAAACAGAGAAGAGAAACTAATTAGTTATGAGTTCAATCATCTGGAGCAATTAGGAGTTGTCTTGTTCAGTATTAGTCCCACCAGATAATACACTGATTAAGTGATATGTACCACACTGACTTAGTCCCATTAGATAGCGCACTGCATTGATTTACCCTGGATAAGTCCGAGGAAGAGTGTCCGATGACAGAGAGTCGAATGAATTATCATTGGGACGACTAGCTAAATAACACACCATGAAGATTGTAAATAATGTGTTCAGATGGGCACGTACATGAACGAGGACTTGATAAAAGAATGGTATATGGAGATTGACTTGTTAGGCTTTTTTGTGGTTGAAGTTATAAGGATTCTGAGGTAACAAGTGATTAAAGAGGAGACAGACGATGTTTTCACACGCCAGAAGTATGGCACATATGCCAATAATCTAAGTAAATAGAAGCAGGTGCATGATGATGTATCAAGTAGCCAGGCATTCTGCCAATAGCCCAGCTAATGTTTAGAATGGTAATGAGCTAGATGTTTCTGGCTGTGTGGGGATCCTGTGACTGCACAGCGCCATGAGACGACTAACAATGATGAAGAATTTGTATTCAAATCCTAATTAGCCAAACCTTTTTTTTTTGTTCTTCTATTGAGCCATTGTCCTGCCTTGAGGGGCTACACCGCACTGCCTTGTGGGACAGTAGTTGCTATGCATTGATGATAAATGCATCCCATGTATAGTCAGTGACACATTTGATACTCTCTAATGCTTTTCCTAGATACTGTTATACCTAGTCATTACACCAACAGACATAAACTCAGCAAAAAAAAAGAAACGTCCACTTTTCAGGACCCTGTCTTTCAAAGATAATTCGTAAAAATACAAATAACTTCACAGATCTTCATTGTAAAGGATTTAAACACTGGTTACCATGCTTGTTCAATGAACCATAAACAATTTATGAACATGCACCTGTGAAATGGTCGTTAAGACACTAACAGCTGACAGACGGTAGGAAATTAAGGTCGCAGTTATGAAAACTTATGGCTAGGGCCATTCCCTCTAGAAATGTCCAGGAACTTGCAGGTGCCTTGGTGGAAGAGTGGGGTAACATCTCACAGCACGAACTGGCAAATCTGGTGCAGTCCATTAGGAGGAGATGCACTGCAGTACTTAATGCAGCTGGTGGCCACACCAGATACTGACTGTTACTTTTGATTTTGACCCCCCCTTTGTACAGGGACACATTATTCCATTTCCGTTCGTCACATGTCTGTGAAAATTTGTCTCAGTTGTTGAATCTTGTTAATTTCATACAAATATTTACATATTTACAAAATAAACGCAGTTGACAGTGAGAGGACGTTTCTTTTTTTGCTGAGTTTACTATAGTTCAGTCCACCACCCAGTCATGTCATTCCATTGCATTAAGAGAAGGCAGTAGCACCAATAGGTCATGGTTCAGCACCGACACGCATTGCTCCTGGGTGTACTCCTGGCACAGCATTTCTGGAGCACTGCTCAGAGTAAAACAAAAGACAAATATACATTTCCATCACATTCTCTGAAAACCATGGTCCATTACCTTGGCTGATTGCATAGCTGACAATGTCAATGAACACGGTGTGACAGCATGTCTTCCAAGTTGATGGGTAGAGAACTCAGTTAAGGGGCTGGTGCAGCATTGGTATTGGATTGGAATAGGACAGAGAATAAGCTTTAGCTCAGCAAGCTGACAGATTCTTGTGGTAAGTTGACAACCCAGGATTGATACCCGGTTGTTTCTGTAGTGCCCTTGGCCTTGATTCATACAGTTGATGTTTGTTAGCTTTTGGGACATAGAGAGGGCGGTCAAACAGAGGTAAATGTAGAACTAGAAAACTTGTGTTGACTTCCATAGCTAAAACCTATAGGATTCAGCTTTAGCTTAGCTCTTGGGACACACCAATGACCTGTGTTTGATACCTGGTTGGTTACAATACACAGACCTCCAGTGTCTCTTGCTTTACCCTACAGCGGAGCTGTCCTTGGTGCTCACTGCTGACCCACACACAGCTGTGTTACATTGGCCACTAATTTAGCAAGGCTGTTTTTGGAGCCCACTTAGGTTGTGATGAATGAGTCTGCCTCCCAAAGGTGAAAGAGTTACACACATCCTAATGTCCCCCACATGCTGTAATAATAGATACACACAAGGTCCTGTTCTGTGTGTTTTTCCTCTGTTTGCTGTTATCATCCATCCCCTCATCCCTCTCCGCCTCCTCCTCTGCTGAATTGAAAGAAGAGATTGTACGGTGAGGTGGAGACGATTAGCACAGAAGGTTGTGTAACCTGTACTTCCCCTAGGGTCGTTTTTCACTTATAGCTTGTTCACTTTGTTGATGGTCGTTTAGTGGACTAGATTGGTTTCTGTGTTGTAAGTACCTCAAGGAGTGAACAAGGAACCAATAAGAAAAACGCTGTGGGGGAGTTTTGTTTGACCTGTTCTAGGTTACTCTGGGGTGGAGCTTCAATTTGAGGGGCCCCCAAGAGCGTTTTATCATATCTTTGGGAAAAAATAGTCACCGGCAGAATATAATTAGTTTATACATTTTATTGTTCTTGATCGCTTATATTTCTTTTAGAAAATAGGTATTTTGGCATTGATAAGGGATTTATTTCTGCATTTGTTTAACACTAGACAAGCCTGGCCTCAACGGACCCCCATTAAAGCTAATGAGACTTTTGGATGTCAACGTTCTAACAGTCTAATAAATCCAATTCATGTATGCTATTGCAAAAATAATCATTTAATTGTGTTTACGAAGGTCTTAGGTAACATCAGAATATGAAAGAAAATGTATGTTAAAGAACACAGGAGCATAGTTTATGTAACTGTAGACCAGTTGTCACCAACCTTTTCTGAGTAAAGATCACTTTCCAGGTAAAAAGGCAAGCCGAGATCTACCACTCTGTTTTTTTTTACCCAATAAAAAACTGCTCTGTATGAATTCGTTTTTTTGTGCAGTAGGCAGGCCTAATACATCATCCCAGTATATTGGCTGCTGTATATGTGTCATGACTGTCCTGTGAGGATCCAAATGGGTCAGATCAGTTTGGCAACGGCTGACTTCAACCAGACCCTCTCTCACCCACAGCGGGGGGGTTGACAGCTCACACCCTGTTGTAAATCAAGGAATAAACATCCCTCTCCAAAATCCACACAGGAATGTGCCTTTGTCCTACACAGACATTTTCCCGCCGAAACTCTAACATGTTCTAAAGCGAATACTGGAACCATATTTCTAACATAGAACGTGGGGAATGGTCAGAGGCGACCTAAAAGAACACTAATGTCATATGGGTTGTTATTTTGTGGTTTCATTAAAAATGTTTTAAAGGAAATGCTTGAAAAGTATACCCAATACATGTACGAAGTTTCCATCCTCTACGTTGTGTATGAAATATGAACAATTATGAAAAGGTTTTTGTTAAGAGAGGGATGTGATCTTTGAAACAATCAGAGGAAAGCCTCACGAACCCCGCCTTTTGAAGAACTGCATAAAATGATGGGTTAAGAATTAACATATCAGACCAGAAAGGTGTCGAGCTGCAGCTCACGTCCAAAGTGGTTTGAACTCTGAATCTCAACATGAGATAGAGACGATAGTCACCTCCCAGACAATCACTGGTACGGCTGATAAGCTGTCCTAAGTAAAGTATCTAGTAAAGCAAATTTAAGTGGGACCATTCTACTACTCTTCTCAACTCACCTTTTGTATGCTACTCTCATCACCCCACTGAGAACCATCGACACGGCTGGCTATCCTATCTTCAAAGAATCATCTTCCAGAGCGAGTGGAAGCAGAGTGAGCTCTGTAGTTCTGTTTAGGACTACAGGACAGGTCGCCGGATGCCAGGCAAAAGCAGAGGAGAGCAACAGTAGAAGAGAAGGGTTCAGGACAGCGTCTGAGTACGCTCTGGATTTACGGACGGGGGCTGCGTCCACTGGCTGGAATGACAAGGCCCTGTTGGCGGTTTTCCGCAGCAGGCTACTGGCAGATGTCCAGACCGAGGTAGTCTTTCGCAATGAGGACCTAACGCTGGACCAGGTCATCGCCATGGCCATCCGCCTGGATAATCTACTGCGCCCTCATCGTCGCCCATCCCGGGGGTTCGGGTCTCTCCCAGGAACCTCCAGCTAGACTAACTCCATTGGGGGGGACAACGCACCTTCCCCCAGAGGAGCGTCAACGTCGCCATCAACAGGGTCTCTGCTCCTACTGCGGGGAGTTGGACCACCCCTAGAACACCTGTCCCAGAAGGAGAACCAGGCGAGGAAGCCACAGACCGAGGAGCGCTCCTGCTCCTCCTCCTTCCCAGGTAGGCGTGGACGTGCCTTGCTCCTTGCTCCTTTCACCCAGCCCGTCCTCCTTCCTGTCACCTTCCCGGACAATCCTGGCCCTCCACTGAGTTCTTCCCTAGTGGACTCAGGCTCTGCAGGCAATTTCCTAGACCGGTCAGTGGACTTATTACACATTCCACTAGTCCCTTTACAACCCCCTATCCCAGTCCATGCCCAATACATCTGTCCCCTAGGAACAGGACCACAATTCCCATTTCCCTCACAGTTGCTCACAACCACCATGAACGCATCACTTTCCTCATCTTAGACTCTCCTGCACACCCTGTAGTTCAAGGTTTCACCTGGTTACAGTTGCATAACCCCTGGATATCGGGGACAGAGAGGAGGTTGTTGGGTTGGTCACAGGACTGTCAGAAAAGGTGTCTCTCTGTCCATCTGTGCCACCTCTGTGGAAAGTCCGAACAAGGCCACCCACGTCCCTATCCCGGAGGAATACCGGGACATACAAGTGTTTTTTTAGAAGACTCATGCCACGTGCCTGCCTCCTCATCGCCCATGGGACTGCACTATCGACCTACTGCCTGGTTCCACCCTCCCACGAGGGCACATCTACCCTCTCTCGCATGCAAAGACCAAAGCCGTGGAGGTCTACGCCCAGGAGGTGCAGGCCCAAGTATCCTCCGTTCGTCCACCTCTTCGCCCCTGTATCGATTACCGAACACTGAATAAGGCAACTGTTAAATTCAGTTATCCCCTGCTTCTCATACCCACTGTGATTGAACAGTGTCTCAGTACTTTACCAAATTGGATTTACGCAATGGCTACAACCTGCTGCGCATCAGAGAGGGGGATGAATGGAAGACCGCCTTCAGCACCAGAACCGGGCACTACGAATACAGGGTAATGCCCTACAGCCTGACAAATGCACCCTCTGTGTTTCAACCCTTCATTTGCGTGGTGTTTAGAGGCATGTTGGGTCGCTGTGTAGTGGTGTACATAGACGACATCTTGGTGTACTCCACTACACGCGAGCAACATGTCTCTCACGTCAGGTCCGTGTTGGAGAGGCTGATAAGGCATCACCTGTACGCCAAGGCGGAGAAGTGTATTTTCTTCCAGCAGGCGGTCTCCTTCCTGGGCTATCGGATATCCACCGCAGGAGTGGAGATGGAAGAGCAGAGGGTCAGTGCAGTATGGTCGTGGCCTGTTTTGCCATCAATTTCAGGCACTTCATTAGGGGTTTCGCCACCATGGTGGCCCCTCTCACCTCCCTCCTGAAGGGAGGTCCTAGACTGAGGAGGCCGACGAAGCCTTCTGTGCGGAACATTTTACGAACGCACCTGTTCTGGCTCTTCCTGACTCCTCTCTGCCATTCAACGTGGAGCTGGACGTCTCCGAGGTTGAAGTACAGGCTGTTCTCTCCCAACGCACTGGATCATCGCTCCATCCATGCGCCTTCTACTCACGGAAGCTGTCTCCCGCGGAGCGGAATTACGACGTGGGTGATTGTGAGTTGCTGGCCGTCAAGAAGGCGCTGAATACATGACTGCACTGGCTGGAGGGTGCTCAACACCCATTCCTTGTTTGGACGGACCACCAGAACCTAGAGTATATTCGAGCAGCGAAGAGGCTGAACCCGCATCAGGCCAGGTGGGCCCTATTCTTTGCAAGGTTTGACTTTACCCTCTCCTACCGGCCGGGATCTAAGAACGTCAAGGCCGATGCATTGTCCCGGGTGCATGAAACAGAGGATCGAAGGGAGAAAGTGACACCCATTATTCTCCTGTCCCACATTGTGTCTCTTGTCATGTGGAATGTGGACGCGGACATCCGTTGAGCCCTGAGACAGGAGGCTTCATCTGCCCACTGTCCCGAGGGGCATACCTACGTGCCCTCTGATGTGCGGGACCGTCTCCTCGCACAAACAGCACCTGTGTCGGGGCCCCCGGGTATAGCCTGTACTATCGAATGTCTGGTGGCCCACCTTGGTCCAGGACATCCGGGTTTACGTCTCTCCCTGCGCACAGAGCAAGACACCGAGACACATCCCCTATGGCAAACTCCACCCGCTGCCGGTTCCACAACAACCCAGGAGCCGCTAGGTTGAACACCAGGCGAGGTGTACTATGTAGATAAGTTGCAGGCCCACAAGGTATATGCTATCCTGCTTCTCGTAGGCCCGTGAAACGCTCAACATATTGTGTGAGGGGTGGGAATGGGCGGATTTCTCGATTCCCTTCTCCGGACAGTTGTATTGGGCATTTCAATGGTGAGAAATGTCTCAGTCCATGAGTACAGGACACCAAAAAGATGCTCCCAAAAAATGTTAAACCAGCATCAGGAAATTGAGTCTATCATAGTACACGTGGGATTCAGATGAAGAGAGAGCAGCAGTGTTCTCTGGGGGGATCCAAGTCTCCATCGGGGCCAAAAAGTATAGGGACAGTAGGGCCACATAGGCTGAGATGAACTCTGCGTTCTTAACCGCAGATCGGCAGTTCCAAATGCTGCCGGAGACCATGAATTCCACAGGGGTTTAGCGCGCAGGCTACACTAAATTAGAAGGGTTGCAGCCAAGGGGTGGGGAGCATCTGTAAAGCCTACAGGGAGAGGAGCGAACAGGTATAAAAAATAAATAGTTTACAAAGTTACAAAAGATCATCTGAAAATAACTAGGTAAGATCCTCAACTGAGAGAGTGGTGTGGAGCCTTCCTCTCCTTCCTCGAACAACTCGGCAGAACAACATGACAGAACAGTCTTTGTTTCCGCGACAAGACCGCCAGTGACATTGCCGCCTCTGACATGGCCACCGATGAGAAAACGGGAGACTGAAGTACTAACACTAATTGCTAATTGTCTAGCAGAGGTGAAGAGCACACGTCCCGTGTACTAATTGCTGATTGCCTAGGAGAGGAAAAACTCCCCCTCCAACACAGCCACTGATTGCCAAAACAGCAGTCACAAAATGCCCTTTCCCTTAATGCTAGTTGATGTGTCAACAATCAACTGCAAGTTATGAGCAGTCAGCAGTTCACACAACAAGTAGGTTACTCAGAAGACAGACAGCACTTAAAGTATATGGCCCTAGCTAGCAAAAAGACAGAAACAACAGATTATGGCAACAATTCTACTTTTCACTTCTGGAGATATCAGGAGTCTTCTAGCTATTGATTAAAGCACACTAAGATGGAGAAAAGCCTTAGTTGAATCTGTGCTTGAAATTCAGTACTTGACTGAGAAAAAAACACATGAATTTCACGTGATCACAAAAACAAATGTTTTCACATGATTTCACATGTGATTTTTTTGTTGTATTATCTTTGACATATAAGTGGGGGCTTTCTCCTTAAGGAAACCTACTGGACAAATACTAAACGAGCATGTTTTCCATAACCTGTAGATAGGTATGACTAGTCTGAATGGATAGGTTAGAGTTTCTGCTCTTTTGTATAATCTGTAGGGAACGCAATATATGGTCTATACTTGGAATCTAGGTTTCTCACTCATTGATGACACAAATTGGGATATTGGAGATGGGAATTGGTGGGGTATTAAATGTAATACTGTAGTATTACTATCATTAAAAAATGCTAGTGTTTTAGTGGACACTGTAGTTTTTTGCGATAAATTACTGTAGTATTTACTGCAGTGTTTTTCTGCAGATAATACTGTAGTATTTACTACGAAATTCTATAAGAAATACTACACATGATCATGATTTTTTTGTGGGTAAACTATGTCACAAAGTCAGTGATAATTTCTTCACCCGCACATTTGGATTATATCTTTGCTTTGTCGAAAGTACATTCTTATTATTTCAATCCTTTCACATGTTCCAATTCTTTTTTTTTCTTTTTTTTTCTTCTTTTTTTCCCTCCCCTTTTCTCCCCAATTTTCGTGGTATCCAATCGCTAGTAATTACTATCTTGTCTCATCGCTACAACTCCCGTACGGGCTCGGGAGAGACGAAGGTCGAAAGCTATGCGTCCTCCGAAGCACAACCCAACCAAGCCGCACTGCTTTTTTAACACAGCGCGCCTCCAACCCGGAAGCCAGCCGCACCAATGTGTCGGAGGAAACACCGTGCACCTGGCCCCCCTTGGTTAGCGCGCACTGCGCCCAGCCCGCCACAGGAGTCGCTGGAGCGCGATGAGACAAGGAAATCCCTACCGGCCAAACCCTCCCCAACCCGGACGACGCTGGCCCAATTGTGCGTCGCCCCACGGACCTCCCGGTCGCGGCCGGCTGCGACAGAGCCCGGGGGCGAACGCAGAGACTCTGGTGGCGCAGTTAGCACTGCGATGCAGTGCCCAAGACCACTGCGCCACCCGGGAGGCATGTTCCAATTCTTTAACGATGAAAGCCCTTTTTTTAGGTGATAATTATTATTTTCAGGCAACTGATATAATCAAGATTATGTTAATTTCATGCAGACAGACAGATCTGCTATTTGTTTCTGGAAACTTACAGAGGGCTTGCAGTTGCATCACAAATCACCTACTGTAGCAACCGCCCCAGGTGCCATGTTGGAAGACCAAAGACTGTTGGAAGTTCTCCAATGGTCCACATGGCTGGCTGCGTTTTGCTACCATCGGAGACTTCGGGAAGATTACCCCTTATTTCGTTTTTCCAAGGACCGGAGGCATTGGGAGAACCTATTGAAGTAAGTAAATATATTTAGAAAATGATCAAAAACAATGTATTATTAGCTAGCTAGCTAGCTTGCTATAGTCTGCAGGCTAACTCAAATGAGCTGCTAACATAATTTTCGCTAGTTAGCTAACTTTACATGCTGTATAGCTAGCTAAGTGATTTAAATATCAACTATTTGTTAACTTCATATTAGCTAGTTAGTTAGCTATCTTTATGTATCGTTGTAAATCTGAATGCATTTGTAGCTAGCTAACAGCCATGGAATAGGGTGAAATGATTAGCTAGCAGTTCCAGCTTTCAGAAGGAAGAGTAAACTACTCTGGATAGGGCAAGTACCTTTGTGGGAGGACAATATGAACATATTCTTAAATTCCCATCCCTAGCGAGAAAAACTGAAGCCAGAGAGATATAGCAACATACTTCTTTTGGGATGTTTTCTGTCCACAGATACAGAGAGCTGTAAAACCCTGTATGCAGATGAAGAGGTCCCAATGAATGTTCAAAGAGAACAAGGGTACATCCTTGTATACCATGGATTATATGTGTATGTTAGCACATTTTGTGAACAAAAAAATTAGGTTTAAAAGTCACACACAATGTTACACACAATGTTACCTATTACAACTGGAGCAGGCCAACCCTGCTGCGTGTGCACGCTTCTGTCCAGCCCAGCACTAACACAACTGATTAAATGTATCAAACCTAATCAGTTAATTATCAAGTGTGCTATTGCTGGGCTGGAGCAGAAGTCTGCGTCCCCCCGTAGAGCAGGAATCAGTGGAGCGAGATTGGCCACCTATGTTGTTGACTTTTTTTTTTGCTCACCTGAAATTATCCTTCAGTAATAATAGGCTTGTTAGTAAAATGTCTAACCTTTACATACGAGTTAGCTTACTTTTACACTTTGGAAATGATGTGAAATAGTGTTGGTTCTTTGAAGTGTTTTAACTTGTTTTAATTGTGAACTATTATTCAAGATGAACTTGTGTCGATGTTGATTAATCACGGATCACAATCCTGCAATAAAGAGGGGAAGGGAATCTGTCTCTAATTTGTCGGTTTCTGTGTTGTATGCTCAAATGTACATGACATTTTTGTTCAGTCATAAGCGCTCCAATTAGTGTTATTTGATTGTCACTATTTGTCACTATTTTTTCAGGCTATCAGCCATGTGAACCCATTTTGCAGCTGATGCAGCCATAGGCCTACAGCAGTGGTTCCCAACTCCAGTCCTTGTATACCCCCAACAGCACACATTTTTGTTGTAGCCCCGAACAAACAGACCTGGTTCAACTCAAAGGGCCTAATGATTAGTTGGCAAGTTGATTCAGGTGTGTTTGTCCGGGACTACAATAAACTGTACTGTTGGGGGTACACGAGGACCGGATTTGGGAACCACTGGCCTACAGTATGATGGCATTAGGCTTATGGACATTTGCAATGCATCCTTGACATTGTGCATCTGAAGCAGAGAATAGCTTAACTCACCCACATAGTGTTCAGGACCCCTTCTCGGCCTAGATTACATGGTTGCATTCAAGACAAGGTCTTCCTGTGCAACGGGAAGAAACGTCTCTGATATAGCCTATGCGACTACGCGCTTATTAATTGCCTAAATTGTCACAATCCAATCTACTCATTACATTAGTCTGCAAATGCGATGGTAGAGGCATGCAATCCTTTGTTTGTTATAATATAAAGGGGCATTTTTATGGTGAAAAGATAGCTTTCCCTAAACTTGAAACTCATGCGACACATGCTAATCGCTAGACTACAAGCTATCTATTTTTGCTAACTTACTGTAGTGAGTAATAGGAAAAATAAATTCTGACTTGATTTACCAGTGATTAAATGATCATAGTAGACCCTTGTACTGACAGCTGTCTGGGTAGAGTTCTGGGCAGTGTTGCAAAGAAAAAGCCTTCTCTCTGTCCAGTGTCTGTGTTCTTTTGCCCATCTTAATCTTTTATTTTTATTGGCCAGTCTGAGATATGGCTTTTTCTTTGCAACTCTCCCGGGGTCGCCTCTTCACTGTTGACCTTGAGACTGGTGTTTTGCCGGTACTATTTAATGAAGCTGACAGTTGAGGACTTGCGAGGTATCTGTTTCTCAAACTAGACACTCTAATGTACTTGTCCTCTTGCTCAGTTGTGCACCGGGGCCTCCCACTCCTCTTTCTATTCTGGTTAGAGCCAGTTGGCGCTGTTCTGTGAAGGGAGTGGTACACAGCGTTGTACAAGATCTTCATTTTCTTGGCAATTTCTCGCATGGAATAGCCTTCATTTCTCAGAACAAGAATAGACTGACGAGTTTCAGAAGAAAGTACTTTGTTTCTGGCCATTTTGAGCCTGTAATCGAACCCACAAATGCTGATGCTCCAGATACTCAACTAGTCTAAAGAAGGCCAGTTTTATTGCTGCTTTAATCAGGACAACAGTTTTCAACTGTGAAATTGCAAAAGGGTTTTCTTAGCTTTTTAAAATGATAAACCTGGATTAGCTAACACAACATGCCATTGGAACACAGTGATGGTTTCTGATAATGGGCCTATGTACCCCTATGTAGATATTCCATAAAAAAATCTGACCTTTCCAGCTACAATAGTCATTTACAACATTAACAATGTCTACCATGTGTTTGTGATCAATTTTATGTTATTTTAATGGGAAAAAAAATATGCTTTTCTTTCAAAAACAAGGACATTTCTAAGTGAGACAACTTTTGAACGGTAGTGTATGTTATAATAACTTGCATGCTAGTCTATGTTATAACTCTCTATGTTATAACTCTCATGGTAGTATATATTATAACTCTTTTTATTTTATTTAACCTTTTATTTAACTAGGCAACTATCATGCTAGTCTATGTTATAGCTATCATGCTGGTCTATGTTATAACTCATGCTAGTCTATGTTATAATAACTTGCATGCTAGTCTATGTTATAACTCTTGGTGGTCTATGTTATAACTCTCTTGGTCGTCTATGTTAAAACTTCTTCTTAATAGGGGGTGCTGTTTTCACTTTGGGAAAAAATCGTGCCCAAATTAAACGGCCTCGTACTCTGTTCTAGATCATACAATATGCATATTATTATTACTATTGGATAAAAAACACTCTGACGTTTCTAAAACTGTTTGAATTATATCTGTGAGTAAAACAGAACTCATTTGGCAGCAAACTTCCAAACAGGAAGTGAAAATTCTGAAAATGGGGCTCTGTGTCAGGGCCTGCCTATTCAACTGGCTTATATTTATGGATCTGTATGCACTTCATATGCCTTCCACTAGATGTCAACAGGCAGTAGAAGGTTGAATGGGGTGTCTAGCTTGATGTGAGGCCGAATGAGAGCTTTTGGAGTGACAGGACCGCTCTTTTGTCAGTTTTCAACTGCGCACAGGGGAACTCCACATTCTTCTGAAATGCGTTACGTATACACGACTAAATGCTCCGGCTCTGATTTTATTGGATACATATGAGAAAAACATCCTAAAGTAGGATTTTCAACCGAGTTTGACCAGTTTATTCGACGTTTATTGGGAATTTTGGAATTCTTCGTTCCATGCGCAAAGATTTCTTCGACATGTGCCCTCCACATGGCTAGCCAAAGTTGCTAATTCGACAGAAGAAATGGACATTCTAAAACAAAACAACGATTTATTCTGGAACTAGGACTCCTTGCACAGCATTCTGATGGAAGATCATCGAAAGTAAGAGAATATTTATGATGTTATTTCGTATTTTTGTGGAATATGTTGGCTCCAACAAGGCGGAGAATAGGTGAGCGCTGTCTCACAATATTGCATGCTGTATGTTGTACTAAAGTTATTTTTTTAAATCTAACACAGCGGTTGCATTAAGAACCAGTGTATCTTTCATTTGCTGCACAACATGTATTTTTTAGTAAAGTTTATGATGAGTTCTTTGGTTAGATTACGTGACTGTCCAAAATATCTCCGGACAATTTGGTGCATCATGGCTACATATTCACAATGTAAAACCAGGATTTGTACCGCTAAATATGCACATTTTCGAACAAAACATAAATGTATTGTATAACATGATGTTATAAGACTGTCATCTGATGAAGTTGTCCAAAGGTTAGTGATTCATTTTATCTCTATTTCTGGGTTTTGTGAAAGCTATGTTGGTGGTGAATAAATGGCGTTGTGTGTTTGGCTATTGTGGTGAGCTAATATAAATATATATTGTATTTTCGCTGTAAAACACTTAAAAAATCGGAAATATTGGCTGGATTCACAAGATGTTTATCTTTCATTTGCTGTACACCATGTATTTTTCATAAATGTTTTATGATGAGTATTTATGTATTTCACGTTGCTCTCTGTAATTATTCTGGCTGTTTTGGTGCTATTTGTGATGGTGGCTGCAATGTAAAACTACGATTTATACCTCAAATATGCACATTTTCGAACAAAACATAAATGTATTGTATAACATGATGTTATAAGACTGTCATCTGATGAAGTTGTTCAAGGTTAGTGATTAATTGTATCTCTATTTGTGGGTTTTGTGAAAGCTACCTATGCGGTGGAAACATGGTGAAAACATGGCGTTGTGTGTTTGGCTATTGTGGTGAGCTAATATAAATATATATTGTGTTTTCGCTGTAAAACATTTAAAAAATCGTAAATGATGGCTGGATTCACAAGATGTTTATCTTTCATTTGCTGTATTGGACTTGTGATTTCATGAAATTATATTATATGATATCCCTGTCGCGTTAGGCTAGGCTATGCTAGTCAGCTTTTTTGATGAGGAGGATCCCGGATCCGGGAGAGAGAAGCGGTAGAGGTTAAAACTGTCATGGTAGTCTATGTTATAACTCATGGTAGTCTATGTTAAAACTGTCATGTAGTCTATTCTATAACTATCATGCTAGTCTATGTTATAATAACACTCATGCTAGTCCATAGTTATAACTCATGTGCTAGTCTGTGTTATAAGTCTCATCTGAATCTGTTATAACTCATCGTAGTTCATGTTATAACTCTCATCCTAGTCTATGATCAATCTCATGGGAGTCTATGTTCTAACTCTCATGGTGGTCTATGTTATAACTCTCATGATAGTCTGTTATAGCTATCATGCTAGTCTATGTTATAGTAACTCCCATGGCAGTCTATGTTATAACTCTCATGGTGGTCTGTTATAACTCTCATGATAGTCTATGTTATAATAAATCTCATGGTAGACTATGTTCTAACTCTCATGGTGGTCTATGTTATAACTCTCATGATAGTATATGTTATAACTCTTATGCTAGTCTGTTATAGCTATCATGCTAGTCTATGTTATAGTAACGCCCATGGTAGTCTATGCTATAGCTATCATGCTAGTCTATGCTTCTAATAACTCTAATGCTAGTCTATGTTATAACTCTCATGCTAGTCTATGTTATAACTCTCAAGAGAGTCGCGCACTCTATGTATAAACTCCCAGTAATTATTTGGGCAAACCACCAACGTTTCGGCATCACTGTGCCTCTTCTTCACCCTGAAGGCACAGTGATGGAGATGAGACTTATAACACAGACTAGCACAGGAGTTATAACATAGACTAGCATGAGTGTTATTATAACATAGACTAGCATGATAGTTATATAATAGACTACATGACAGTTTTAACATAGACTACCATGAGTTATAACATAGACTACCATGAGTTATAACATAGACTACCATGAGTTATAACATAGACTGCCATGAGTTATAACATAGACTACCATGAGTTATAACATAGACTGCCATGAGTTATAACATAGACTACCATGAGTTATAACATAGACTGCCATGAGTTATAACATAGACTACCATGAGTTATAACATAGACTACCATGAGTTATAACATAGACTACCATGAATTATAACATAGACTACCATGAGTTATAACATAGACTACCATGAGTTATAACATAGACTACCATGAGTTATAACATAGACTACCATGACAGTTTTAACATAGACGACCAAGAGAGTTATAACATAGACCACCAAGAGTTATAACATAGACTAGCATGATAGCTATAACATAGACTAGCATGATAGTTGCCTAGTTAAATAAAAGGTTAAATTACTGGGAGTTTATATAAAGTGTGCGAGTCTCTTTGTTTTTACAGCTTACAGTTTATTTGCCGTTAGTCAACACGTCAAAACTAAATAATTTTCTCTGGGGTACACCACCTCATGCTTTTTATTATAACTCCTATGCTAGTCTGTGTTATAACTTTCATTATAGTCTGTTATAACTCCTATGCTAGTCTGTGTTATAACTTTCATTATAGTCTGTTATAACTCCTATGCTAGTCTATGTTATAACTTTCATTATAGTCTGTTATAACTCCTATGCTAGTCTGTGTTATAACTTTCATTATAGTCTGTTATAACTCCTATGCTAGTCTGTGTTATAACTTTCAATAATAGTCTGTTATAACTCCTATGCTAGTCTGTGTTATAACTTGCATTATAGTCTGTTATAACTCTCATGCTAGTCTGTGTTATAACTTTCATTATAGTCTGTTATAACTCCTATGCTAGTCTGTGTTATAACTTTCATTATAGTCTATGCTATAACTTTCATTATAGTATATGTTATAACTCCTATGCTAGTCTATGTTATAACTCTCATGGTAGGCTATGTTATAATATCTCTCATGGTAGTCTATGTTATAACTCTCATAGTAGTCTATATTATAACTCTCATGGTAGGCTATGTTATAACTCTCATGGTAGTCTGTTATAACTACCATGAGAGTTATAACAGACTACCATGAGAGTTATAACAGACTACCATGAGAGTTATAACAGACTACCATGAGAGTCTGTTATAACTCTCATGGTAGTCTATGTTATAACTCTCATGGTAGTCTGTTATAACTCTCATGGTAGTCTGTTATAACTCTCATAGTAGTCTATATTATAACTCTCATGGTAGGCTATGTTATAACTCTTATGGTAGTCTGTTATAACTCTCATGGTAGTCTGTTATAACTCTCATGGTAGTCTGTTATAACTCTCATGGTAGTCTGTTATAACTCTCATAGTAGTCTATATTATAACTCTCATGGTAGGCTATGTTATAACTCTCATGGTAGTCTGTTATAACTCTCATGGTAGTTTATGTTATAACTCTCATGGTAGTCTATGTTATAACTCTCATGGTAGTCTGTTATAACTCTCATAGTAGTCTATGTTATAACTCTCATAGTAGTCTATGTTATAACTCTCATGGTAGTCTGTTATAACTCTCATGGTAGTCTATGTTATAACTCTCATGGTAGTCTGGTATAACTCTCATGGTAGTCTATGTTATAACTCTCATGGTAGTCTGTTATAACTCTCATGGTAGTCTATGTTATAACTCTCATGGCAGTCTGTTATAACTCTCATGGTAGTCTGTTATAACTCTCATGGTAGTCTGTTATAACTCTCATGGTAGTCTATGTTATAACTCTCATGGTAGTCTATGTTATAACTCTCATGGTAGTCTATGTTATAACTCTCATGGTAGTCTGTTATAACTCTCATGGTAGTCTATGTTATAACTCTCATGGTAGTCTATGTTATAACTCATGGTAGTCTATGTTATAACTCATGGTAGTCTGTTATAACTCTCATGGTAGTCTGTTATAACTCTTATGGTAGTCTATGTTATAACTCTCATGGTAGTCTGGTATAACTCTCATGGTAGTCTGGTATAACACTCATGGTAGTCTGTTATAACTCTCATGGTAGTCTGTTATAACTCTCATGGTAGTCTGTTATAACTCTCATGGTAGTCTGTTATAACTCTCATGGCAGTCTGTTATAACTCTCATGGCAGTCTGTTATAACTCTCATGGTAGTCTATGTTATAACTCTCATGGTAGTCTGTTATAACTCTCATGGTAGTCTATGTTATAACTCTCATGGTAGTCTGTTTTAACTCTCATGGTAGTCTGTTATAACTCTCATGGTAGTCTGTTATAACTCTTATGGTAGGCTATGTTATAACTCTCACGGTAGTCTGTTATTACTCTTATGGTAGGCTATGTTATAATATCTCTCATGGTAGTCTATGTTATAACTCTCATGGTAGTCTGTTATAACTCTTATGGTAGGCTATGTTATAATATCTCTCATGGTAGTCTATGTTATAACTCTTATGGTAGGCTATGTTATAATATCTCTCATGGTAGTCTATGTTATAACTCTCATGGTAGTCTATGTTATAACTCTCATGGTAGTCTGTTATAACTCTTATGGTAGGCTCGTGTTATAATATCTCTCATGGTAGTCTATGTTATAACTCTCATGGTAGTCTGTTATAACTCTTATGGTAGGCTATGTTATAATATCTCTCATGGTAGTCTATGTTATAACTCTCATGGTAGTCTGTTATAACTCTTATGGTAGGCTATGTTATAATATCTCTCATGGTAGTCTATGTTATAACTCTCATGGTAGTCTATGTTATAATAAATATCATGTGAGTCTATGTTATAATAAATATTATGTGAGTCTATGTTATAAATCTCATGCTAGTCTATGTTATAACTCTCATGCTAGTCTATGTTATAACTCTCATGCTAGTCTATGGTATAACTCTCATGGTATGTGAGGATGTATGATTACTTGTCACAGTAGTTGAAATCCCAATAACAATGACACACCCATGTCTTGGATAGGTGTCCAGATTGGCTACTGATGGCAACAGAGTTTTGATCATTAGTGATGCTCCAGAGCAGTTTATAATTCCAGCTAGTAGTTTTGAAAGTAGTGTTCACGAGCAAAAACGGGTCCCTGAAAATTGTGCACATTTTATGTCCTACTTCATCCAATTTATCCAATATGTTACGAATTTGTCGGTGCTTAAGATCCCAGACTGCATCTTTAAGCGCCTCACAACTGTAACTATGTTTGACAGATCTCCGCTGCTTTCATTCGTTCCCTTAACAAGCTGTAATCAGTGAGTTAAATGGATTGTTTTGGTTGTGCTGTGTCTTTTTTTGAAATGCCGCTACCTATTCAATTTAGATCATTTCATGTTCGTCAGAATACAATCAAGAGGAACCCACTTTAAACGATGTCAATTTTGATGTGGAAACAATTGCAGACGTTTCTTTAATGAAGACCAAGAAATTGGCCGGATAAAATTCGGACACAGACTGAATACATTTCTTCACAATTTACTTCCTCGTCCCCATCATCCTCATCTCATTCCTCTGTAAAGATAATACAATAAAAAATACCAATATGGATCATCCCACAATGCCAAAATAATGTCAGAAGAAGCTAATTTGCTCAAAAATCTTATCGATAGACCATTTGCTCTGTCACGTGTTCACTTTATTAACCTGTATGAGTTGGACAAATTAGCATGTTCAAATGTCTAATTTTCTTTCTTTCCATCATTAAACAAGCTGCTAACTTCCTGATGAATTATAATCACTTGATTATAATGAGGTTCCATTCCAGTGACATTCACAATGTGGTTTAGGAGCTCTCTTTCTCCCTCTCTCTTTCTCTCAGTGTAGCTGTTTGTTTATCTCTCTCCTAATTCCGTCTGTCATCTTCCATGGTTGTGTCGAGTGGATGCTAGTTCATGTATTTGTGTCTGAAAATCACACTGTAGTGTAGTCAAATTGCTTCACAGTACTGGCTTTACTGTTTCACAGTTCCCTTGAACTACTTTAGCCCTGCGTTCCAAGCCTCCACCTCCAACGTAATTGTTGCCATTTTGTAAACGGTTGGTTCGTAAGTCTGAAAGTAAGGAAATTAAATTGACCCGATCATAACCGCCAGGAATGTTCAAAATGCCTACTTTTCTTTCACTAAACCCAGCGAGGGAGAGAGAAAACAACTATTCGTGAGGGGGGTTCTTTTTTCACATTTCTGTCTGACTGTAGAGCTGTCATGCAGAGACAGAGCCGAGGGGGTGTCATCAATAATAGAGTGACAGACAGAAAGACAGAGAGCACGGACTGAGAGATCCACCACTTGACAGCCAGGACACAACACAACATGCCCGTCTCGATACTTCAGAGATGCTGCAGCTCTGAGACTCCCTTCTGACAGCTGAGAGATTGATGGGAAAGGATTCTATGACTCTGGCTGCATTTCAAATGACACCATATTCTGGATATTTTACTTTAGCCCTGAGCCCATAAATTGCACATAGACCTCTGGTCAAAAGTAGTGCACTATATGGAAAGGTGGTAGGCGGCAGATAGCCTAGCGGCTGAGTGCGCTTAAAGGTTTTACTTAAAACGCTTGACTCTGAAAAAGAGCACAAGGCGGAAAGTAGAAGAAAGCTATCTTTTTTTAGGAGTACCTGTTGGTTATTATTAAAGCATACCATTGCCATCCATTTAGCTCAGAGAAAAGGAGAATGTCAACTTCAAATACTGCAGGAAGGGATAGGAAAGATTTGAGGGAACATCACTTTTGCTCACACACATTTCTACAGCTGGCAGAATTGTGTTTGTATAATCCAGAGGTTGGAAGTTGGTGGGCAGTTAACAGTGAGAGTGGTAGGCAGGGGGAGTTTGCAGATGACAGGCCGTACAGGATGTTTGGAAATGGAGAGGGAGTGTGAGACAATGCCCATCAGGAGAGGTTTGATGCCAGCGCCCACATCAGTGGTGTACCTTCAGGCCCGGAGAGTCCCCCTGAGGGGCAGTGAAGGCAACAGCCTATGGGCTACCTGTTAGGAGTCCAATCTCTGCAGGAAGCAGTGGGGAGGAAAGTTTAAAGGCCCAGTGCACTTCATCTTACCAAAACAAGCAGAAATTTCAAATAGTATTTTCAAAAAGCTCTTACACTAAAAGGGCATTATCATAATTTTCCTAATTTCACAGTATTATTCCAACCTCATAGTTTGGAAATATGTATATATAAGGTAATGCCCTTTTAGTGTAAGAGCTTTTTGAAAAGACTACCTGAAATTTGGTGAGATGGAGTTTTGGCCTGCCTTGTGGCATTAGCTAGTTAGCTAGTTTTCAGTTTTCCCCTCCTCACTCAGACCACTCCCAGACAGTCTTTGCTAAATTCTTGCTTGAGAAATTGATCTTTGCTAAGAAGCTATTTTGGTTTATTTTTCATTTGAATTGAAAACAATCATAGCAACGTACTTAATTGTTACCCAGAAATGATTTGATATTGATATAAAAAATGTCTGTATTGGACCTTTAAGCCAAAGGATGTGTCTGGCATGAGTACTCTAGTAGAATAGTGAGAGGATCCAAGTCAAACCAAGTGTAATGCACCTGGTCTGTGTCTGTGTGTCTCTGCAGCCATTCTCCCAACTCTACAACTGGTTTTTGCATTTCAGGGCTTTTCCTGGTTTATTGATTCTGAATAGGTCTGCCAACACGCAACACCCTAACCCCCCTAAATACACACACACACACACACACACCTCTGATTTGGCTTGCCTTCATGAAAGCTTGTACCTGAAGTGCCCATTGATAAAGTGATTTGTTCCCCAGTGCTCACCCTGAGCTCACAACAGGGGACCTGCACGGGCACCTCCCTGGCACGTTGCCCCCTGGCATGACTTTGTTGTGCCCTGCCTGAGCAGCCCAGATAGCACCTCTATCTCGCTGCGTCTCCCCACCTCTTACTGAGCCTGCCTGTCACCGCTTCCTCCACCTGTGTAATCAAATTAGCCCCAGCCTAGGAAACTGAGAGCAACATGTAATTGCATAGAAAGAAACAAAAGGGAAGGCTGGGAATGAAAGAAGGAGTTGCTGATATGGGTTTAGCCCCCAGGCCAAACAGTAGGGAGCATCTCGACACACACACACACACGCACACACACACACAGATGCTAACCCTTTGGACGGCCACACGTACGGATTCAGAACTGTAGACTGCATTTTTAAATGTATCCAATACAGTATTTCATCTTTCCCTACTTCCCTCCCTCCCTCCCCTCTCTCTTTCTCTCTTGCTGTAGTTACGGGGACATGGTGCCCAAGACGATCGCGGGGAAGATCTTTGGTTCTATCTGTTCTCTGAGCGGGGTGCTGGTAATCGCCCTGCCTGTTCCCGTCATCGTGTCCAACTTTAGCCGAATCTATCACCAGAACCAGAGAGCTGACAAACGGCGTGCGCAGAAGGTACAGGTGAACACCATTCACTTAGTAGATGACCCGCTTCCGGCTGTAGGGAGGCGAGGTGTGTGTGTGTGTGTGTGTGTGTGTGTGTGTGTGTGTGTGTGTGTGTGTGTGTGTGTGTGTGTGTGTGTGTGTGTGTGTGTGTGTGTGTGTGTGTGTGTGTGTGTGTGTGTGTGTGTGTGTGTGTGTGTGTGTGTGTGTGGATACAACACCCCTCGCCCCCCTGACTTCGGAGACTCCATTAACCTCTGGCACGCGCTGCAGACAGACAGACGTGAGAGGTTCCATACTGGAAACTGTTGGGGTCGCAGCATGGATCTGCATGCCCATGGTCCAGCATCACACAATCAAACCACCATTAACGCAAAACATCATTAGTTTAATGGCGATGGCAAAGAAGTACTTTAATACTTACCATCAGACTGTACACACCCTGCTGTTTTTTCTCTCAGTCCCTTGGAGAGAAAACCCTCCACAGGGCTGTCCCCAGTGTTGTAGTACTGGAGACCACATAATAAGTGTCTCGGTGTCAGATACATTTGTACTCTGTTGGACAGTGAGGACTCTTAATATCTTCCTTTCCTAGACCAGCTGAGTAAAGAACTCAGCTTCCATTCAGTCAGCGCATGAAACCGCTTCGCGGTCGACTGAAACGTTAATGTCTTAATAACAGCCTTATGCGAACCTATAGGCCTTCAGTGTGTGACAGGTTCTGAAAGGATTCTGAAAGGACAGCAACCGTAATACCGCCACACTCATGTAGGTGAGTGCACTTTTTGTAAAACACAAGGGCCAGTGGTGTAGTGGAGGGTATACACACGCAGGTATAAACCGTATACCCAATTTATTTTCAGTTGGCATTGCGTATACTCACTTCTTAATCCCTACTGATGCGTATCAAGGTAGTGTAGTGGAGGTATAGGACTTATCAAGTATGTAGTACAATAGAGAAATCATGCACAAAGTAGCCTAGACAATCACAAACACGTGAATACTTCACTTGCTCGCCACACACATACTGTAGCCTAGTTTCAGCGGAATATCATCTGCAGGCAGCAAGAGCATGCAGCTCTCAACTGGTTTTGGCATGGAGCAGCTCACAGAAGAATGACGTCAGTAGCCGGTAGGATAGGAAAGACGTTTCAACTTATGATATTTACCAGTAAATGGCAACAATGGGTATGCAAACAAGGTATACAAAAAGTTTTGTCTTAAGTGTTGGTTAGTAGGCTATTTGTGATGCGCAATTGTCATCATGAGCTGTTTGCATCAGGGGCGTAGACATGGATGGACCTGGGTGAACACAGGCCCACCCATTGGGGTGCCAGGCCCTGAAAGGCCCACCCAATCAGATTGATGTGGTTTAAGCATTCTTTTATTTATTTTTATATGATAGTGAAAATCGGAAAAATGTATAGAAACATTTCGTATTTGGGGCCTCCCAAGTGACGCAGTGGTCTAAGACACTGCATCGCAGTGCTAGCTGTGTCACTAGAGATTCTGGGTTCAAATCCAGGCTCTGTTGCAGCCGGCCGCAACGGGGAGACCGATGGGGCGGCGCACAATTGGCCCAGCGTTGTCCGGGATAGGGGAGGGTTTGGCCGACAGGAATGTCCTGCTAGGAGGATGTCATGCGTGACTGACTTTTTCCACTCAAATCATTTTTCGGTGACTATACACAGCTAGAGATGCAGATGTAATTTGGTTAGATAGCAAGAACTTGAATGACTGTTATCCAGTTAGCATATCTCTAGCGTTCGCAAATTCACTCTGGCTATCTACTCCGATTTCAGAGCACTCTCGTCCGAGTGTAACGTTACCAGAGTGCAGAACAACTGATGAATTTACAAACGTGCAACACCAGCTGAATATGACCGGTGTCAGTAAACGTAGGCATAAAAAGTAATAGTTAGTCAAGAACGCTCTAGATAACATGTAAACAGCCTATCCAGCTCTGCTAGGGTGAGTAGGCTCTGCTAGGGTGAGTAAAATGGTCAGAGTTTATTTATGTCTGGAAGTAGCTAGCTAGCTAGCTAGCTTGTGTGCTTGGTTGGGACATGCATGCATTGGCAGGCAAGCTGCAGAAGGACGAGGAGGCTACAATTCCCCATCGTTTATCAGTGCAATTTTGACAGCCAACTAGCTGAAAAAGTTTGAGAGGGTTTGTCTAATGTTCCTTCGTTAGATTTGAGCTAATCTTGCTCTGGCTAGCATTAGTTGTTGATCTTGTTGTTGTTGATGTGCATAACTGAGGGAGAGAGAGCTAACATTTTCATGGTTGTTTGATCAATAGGACTGTAAAGTTCCCAAATGTAAGAGCACTCCTGTGGTGTTCACATATTTGCAGAAATCAATACAGGTTTATTTTGTGGCTTTTGGCAAATGTGTTTTAATGCTATAAAGTCATGCTGTTGCAACTGCCTGTAAACACACATTCCAGTTCAAAGTGAATGATGGCAGGCCGTGTGGCAAATGGCTTATTTGTATAAAGGCCTACAGTAGTTCTGTTTGGCTATAGCGCCTCGATCTGTGTAGACTCCAGTCCTGGACAAGACAGATGTTTATATTTGGTTTTATTTACTACAGTGTCTAATAATTGTCCAACGCACAGCCGCTTTCCCACTCTATAATGCTATAGAATTTAGAATTTAGTATACGTAATTCCCCAAAATTGTAAGAATTTATGAAAATGTGAAAATTACCATATCTATGTGATAGCTTTTCAGAAAATGTTTTTAAGTGTCATATTCTTCCTGGGGGTGTAAATGAAGAGATTTTAATAATATTTCATTTAGCTAAAATGCTGTCAGTTCCACTTGAAATGCAACAATGTTTCACACACATTAGTTATTTTCAAAGAGATGGCTAACAACAGCAAGCGTGCTGCAGTGAAAAACACAGTTCAAATCAAATCAAATGTATTTATAAAGCCCTTCTTACGTCAGCTGATAGCTCAAAGTGCTGTACAGACACCCAGCCTAAAACCCCAAACAGCAAGCAATGCAGGTGTAGAAGCACGGTGGCTAGGAAAACTCCCTAGAAAGGCCAAAACCTAGGAAGAAACCTAGAGAGGAACCAGGCTATGAGGGGTGGCCAGTCCTCTTCTGGATGTGCCGGGTGGAGATTATAACAGAACATGGCTAAGATGTTCAAATGTTCATAAATGACCAGCATGGTCAAATAATAATAATCACAGTAGTTGTCGAGGGTGCAGCAAGTCAGCACCTCAGGGGTAAATTTCAGTTGGCTTTTCATAGCCGATCATTAAGAGTATCTCTACCGCTCCTGCTGTCTCTAGAGAGTTGAAAACAGCAGGTCTGGGACAGGTAGCACGTCCGGTGAACAGGTCAGGGTTCCATAGCCGCAGGCAGAACAGTTGAAACTGGAGCAGCAGTACGGCCAGGTGGACTGGGGACAGCAAGGAGTCATCATCCCAGGTAGTCCTGAGGCATGGTCCTAGGGCTCAGGTCCTCCGGGAGAGAGAAAGAGAGAATTAGAGAGAGCATACTTAAATTCACACAGGACACCGGATAAGACAGGAGAAGTACTCCAGATATAACAAACTGACCCTAGCCCCCCGACACATAAACTACTGCAGCATAAATACTAGAGGCTGAGACAGGAGGGGTCAGGAGACACTGTGGCCCCATCCGATGATACCCCCGGACAGGGCCAAACAGGAAGGATATAACCCCACCAACTTTGCCAAAGCACAGCCCCCACACCACTAGAGGGATATCTTCAACCACCAACTTACTATCCTGAGACAAGACCGAGTATAGCCCACAAAGATCTCCGCCACGACACAACCCAAGGGGGGGGCGCCAACCCAGACAAGAAGACCACGTCAGTGACTCAACCCACTCAAGTGACGCACCCCTCCTAGGGCCGGCATGAAAGAGCACCAGTAAGCCAGTGACTCAGCCCCTGTAATAGGGTTAGATGCAGAGAATCCCAGTGGAGAGAGGGGAACCGGCCAGTCAGAGACAGCAAGGGCGGTTCGTTGCTCCAGAGCCTTTCCGTTCACCTTCACACTCCTGGGCCAGACTCAATCATATGACCCACTGAAGAGATGAGTCTTCAGTAAAGACTTAAAAGTTGAGACCGAGTCTGCGTCTCTCACATGGGTAGGCAGACTATTTCATAAAAATGGCCTCCAGCTGTTTGCTTAGAAATTCTAGGGACAATTAGGAGGCCTGCGTCTTGTGACCGTAGCGTACGTGTAGGTATGTACGGCAGCACCAAATCGGAAAGATAGGTAGGAGCAAGCCCATGTAATGCTTTGTAGGTTAGCAGTAAAACCTTGAAATCAGCCCTTGCCTTAACAGGAAGCCAGTGTAGGGAGGCTAGCACTGGAGTAATATGATCAAATTTTTGGGTTCTAGTCAGGATTCTAGCAGCCGTATTTAGCACTAACTGAAGTTTATTTAGTGCTTTATCTGGGTAGCCGGAAAGTAGAGCATTGCAGTAGTCTAACCTAGAAGTAACAAAGCATGGATTAATTTTTCTGCATCATTTTTGGACAGAAAGTTTCTGATTTTTGCAATGTTACGTAGATGGAAAAAAGCTGTCCTTGAAACAGTCTTGATATGTTCGTCAAAAGAGAGATCAGGGTCCAGAGTAATGCCGAGGTCCTTCAGTTTTATTTGAGACAACTTTACAACCATCAAGATTAATTGTCAGATTCAATAGAAGATCTCTTTGTTTCTTGGGACCTAGAACAAGCATCTCTGTTTTGTCCGAGTTTAAAAGTAGAAAGTTTGCAGCCATCCACTTCCTTATGTCTGAAACACAGGCTTCTAGCGAGGGCAATTTTGGGACTTCACCATGTTTCATTGAAATGTACAGCTGTGTGTCATCCGCATAGCAGTGAAAGTTAACATTATGTTTTCAAATGACATCCCCAAGAGGAAAAATATAGAGTGAAAACAATAGTGGTCCTAAAACGGAACCTTGAGGAACACCGAAATGCACAGTTGATTTGTCAGAGGACAAACCATTCACAGAGACAAACTGATATCTTTTCGACAGATAAGATCTAAACCAGGCCAGAACTTGTCCGTGTAGACCAATTTGGGTTTCCAATCTCTCCAAAAGAATGTGGTAATCGATGGTATCAAAGGCAGTTCCACTCACCAGATCATTTTACATTTACATTTACATTTAAGTCATTTAGCAGACGCTCTTATCCAGAGCGACTTACAAATTGGTGCATTCACCTTATGACATCCAGTGGAACAGCCACTTTACAATAGTGCATCTAGATCATTTTAAGGGGGGGGGGGGGGCAGAAGGATTGCTTTATCCTAGGTATTCCTTGAAGAGGTGGGGTTTCAGGTGTCTCCGGAAGGTGGTGATTGACTCCGCTGTCCTGGCGTCGTGAGGGAGTTTGTTCCACCATTGGGGTGCCAGAGCAGCGAACAGTTTTGACTGGGCTGAGCGGGAACTGTACTTCCTCAGTGGTAGGGAGGCGAGCAGGCCAGAGGTGGATGAACGCAGTGCCCTTGTTTGGGTGTAGGGCCTGATCAGAGCCTGAAGGTACTGAGGTGCCGTTCCCCTCACAGCTCCGTAGGCAAGCACCATGGTCTTGTAGCGGATGCGAGCTTCAACTGGAAGCCAGTGGAGAGAGCGGAGGAGCGGGGTGACGTGAGAGAACTTGGGAAGGTTGAACACCAGACGGGCTGCGGCGTTCTGGATGAGTTGTAGGGGTTTAATGGCACAGGCAGGGAGCCCAGCCAACAGCGAGTTGCAGTAATCCAGACGGGAGATGACAAGTGCCTGGATTAGGACCTGCGCCGCTTCCTGTGTGAGGCAGGGTCGTACTCTGCGGATGTTGTAGAGCATGAACCTACAGGAACGGGCCACCGCCTTGATGTTGGTGGAGAACGACAGGGTGTTGTCCAGGATCACGCCAAGGTTCTTAGCGCTCTGGGAGGAGGACACAATGGAGTTGTCAACCGTGATGGCGAGATCATGGAACGGACAGTCCTTCCCCGGGAGGAAGAGCAGCTCCGTCTTGCCGAGGTTCAGCTTGAGGTGGTGATCCGTCATCCACACTGATATGTCTGCCAGACATGCAGAGATGCGATTCGCCACCTGGTCATCAGAAGGGGGAAAGGAGAAGATTAATTGTGTGTCGTCTGCATAGCAATGATAGGAGAGACCATGTGAGGTTATGACAGAGCCAAGTGACTTGGTGTATAGCGAGAATAGGAGAGGGCCTAGAACAGAGCCCTGGGGGACACCAGTGGTGAGAGCGCGTGGTGAGGAGACAGATTCTCGCCACGCCACCTGGTAGGAGCGACCTGTCAGGTAGGACGCAATCCAAGCGTGGGCCGCGCCGGAGATGCCCAACTCGGAGAGGGTGGAGAGGAGGATCTGATGGTTCACAGTATCGAAGGCAGCCGATAGGTCTAGAAGGATGAGAGCAGAGGAGAGAGAGTTAGCTTTAGCAGTGCGGAGCGCCTCCGTGATACAGAGAAGAGCAGTCTCAGTTGAGTGACTAGTCTTGAAACCTGACTGATTTGGATCAAGAAGGTCATTCTGAGAGAGATAGCAGGAGAGCTGGCCAAGGACGGCACGTTCAAGAGTTTTGGAGAGAAAGGAAAGAAGGGATACTGGTCTGTAGTTGTTGACATCGGAGGGATCGAGTGTAGGTTTTTTCAGAAGGGGTGCAACTCTCGCTCTCTTGAAGACGGAAGGGACGTAGCCAGCGGTCAGGGATGAGTTGATGAGCGAGGTGAGGTAAGGTAGAAGGTCTCCGGAAATGGTCTGGAGAAGAGAGGAGGGGATAGGGTCAAGCGGGCAGGTTGTTGGGCGGCCGGCCGTCACAAGACGCGAGATTTCATCTGGAGAGAGAGGGGAGAAAGAGGTCAAAGCACAGGGTTGGGCAGTGTGAGCAGAACCAGCGGTGTCGTTTGACTTAGCAAACGAGGATCGGATGTCGTCGACCTTCTTTTCAAAATGGTTGACGAAGTCGTCTGCAGAGAGGGAGGAGGGGGGGGGGAGGGGGAGGAGGATTCAGGAGGGAGGAGAAGGTGGCAAAGAGCTTCCTAGGGTTAGAGGCAGATGCTTGGAATTTAGAGTGGTAGAAAGTGGCTTTAGCAGCAGAGACAGAAGAGGAAAATGTAGAGAGGAGGGAGTGAAAGGATGCCAGGTCCGCAGGGAGGCGAGTTTTCCTCCATTTCCGCTCGGCTGCCCGGAGCCCTGTTCTGTGAGCTCGCAATGAGTCGTCGAGCCACGGAGCGGGAGGGGAGGACCGAGCCGGCCTGGAGGATAGGGGACATAGAGAGTCAAAGGATGCAGAAAGGGAGGAGAGGAGGGTTGAGGAGGCAGAATCAGGAGATAGGTTGGAGAAGGTTTGGGCAGAGGGAAGAGATGATAGGATGGAAGAGGAGAGAGTAGCGGGGGAGAGAGAGCGGAGGTTGGGACGGCGCGATACCATCCGAGTAGGGGCAGTGTGGGAAGTGTTGGATGAGAGCGAGAGGGAAAAGGATACAAGGTAGTGGTCGGAGACTTGGAGGGGAGTTGCAATGAGGTTAGTGGAAGAACAGCATCTAGTAAAGATGAGGTCAAGCGTATTGCCTGCCTTGTGAGTAGGGGGGGAAGGTGAGAGGGTGAGGTCAAAAGAGGAGAGGAGTGGAAAGAAGGAGGCAGAGAGGAATGAGTCAAAGGTAGACATGGGGAGGTTAAAGTCACCCAGAACTGTGAGAGGTGAGCCGTCCTCAGGAAAGGAGCTTATCAAGGCATCAAGCTCATTGATGAACTCTCCAAGGGAACCTGGAGGGCGATAAATTATAAGGATGTTAAGCTTGAAAGGGCTGGTAACTGTGACAGCATGGAATTCAAAGGAGGCGATAGACAGATGGGTAAGGGGAGAAAGAGAGAATGACCACTTGGGAGAGATGAGGATCCCGGTGCCACCACCCCGCTGACCAGAAGGTCTCGGGGTGTGCGAGAACACGTGGGCAGACGAAGAGAGAGCAGTAGGAGTAGCAGTGTTATCTGTGGTGAGCCATGTTTCCGTCAGTGCCAGGAAGTCGAGGGACTGGAGGGACGCATAGGCTGAGATGAGCTCTGCCTTGTTGGCCGCAGATCGGCAGTTCCAGAGGCTACCGGAGACCTGGAACTCCACGTGGGTCGTGCGGGCTGGGACCACCAGGTTAGGGTGGGCGCGGCCACGCGGTGTGAAGCGTTTGTATGGTCTGTGCAGAGAGGAGAGAACAGGGATAGACAGACACATGGTTGACAGGCTACAGAAGAGGCTACGCTAATGCAAAGGAGATTAGAATGACAAGTGGGCTACACGTCTCGAATGTTCAGAAAGTTAAGCTTACGTTGCAAAAAAAATAAAAATAAAATACAAGATCTTATTGACTAAAATGATATAGTACTGCTGGCTGGTGAAGTAGCCTGGCTAGCAGTAGCTACGTTGTTGAAAGTGAAGCTGGCTAGGTAACCTCGACAATTTCACTAAATTTCTCTAAACTACACAATTATCGTGGATACAAGGACAGCAAAGACAACTAGCTAACACTACGCTATTCAAGTCGTTCCGTTGTAATGTAAGTTTCTACAGTGCTGCTATTCGGTAGAAGTTGGCTAGCTAGCAGCGTTGGCTAGGTAGGAGGACGGCAGCGCGGCAGGCGAAAAAATAGCTGGCTAGCTAACCGATAATTACTCAAAGCTACACAATTATCTTAGATACAAAGATAGCAGAGAAAACTATGTAGCTAGCTAACACTACACAAGTCAAGTCGTTCCGTTGTAATGTAATCGTTTCTACAGTGCTGCTAATTGGTGGCTAGCTGGCTAGCTAGCAGGGTTTACTACGTTACGTTACGTTAGGGCGAGAATACCTGGCTAGCGAACCTCAGCGAACCTTGATAACTACACAATTATCACCGATACAAAGACGGCTATGTAGCCAGCTAAGTAGCTAGCTAAGATCGAACAAATACAAATCAAAGATAGCAAAGACAACTGTGTAGTCAGCCAACACTACACTGATCAAGTCGTTACGTTGTAATGCGCTCGTTTCTACAATGCTGCTATTCGGTGGCAAGCTGGCTAGCTAGCCGTGTTGGCTACGTTGCGTTACGTTAGGGCGAAAATAGCTGGCTGGCGAACCTCAATAACTACACAATTATGTTTGATGCAAAGACGGCTATGTAGCTAGCTAAGATCAAACAAATCAAACCGTTGTACTGTATTTTAAACTTAACATCTTGTTGACAGTTATCATTGAAAAGGGAGAAGCTAACAAATTAGCCAATAGACCTACTGCAGCCGCTGCAAACTAGCCGACAACAAAGCTAGCTCGCTATTGCCCAGCGACCTGTTGGCCTTCAAGAAGGCAGAAGTTTCCATAAGCTTTTGTAAAAACGGTCCCAGCCATTAAGTCAAAATGTGATTGGTTGATTCCACTGTCACTCCCAAATTTTGCCCTAATACAGTTGAAGGGCTTTATTAGCTTCTGATGGCCTAGCCAATGGCTGACTTAGCTAGCTAGATTTATCTCCCCAAAGGCCAGCAAAGAAAAATCCTGATTGGATTTAATGTATGTCAAAACAGACTTTGTTTACTTGCTGTTTGAGGTGAAGAAAAATACGTTGAGCAGCTCCACAGCGCATTAGTGGTGGTGAGTTAAGATAATCCAAAATATTATCAGACATCCCTAAATGGGCACCTTTACACATTTGTGCGCAGGCCAGGTAGCCTGCTTCTATACGTACTCAGCTGTGCGTCCCGACTCAACATTGACAGGAGCGCTCCAAACAAAATACAACGAAATGAAATAATTGATCCCTATAACTGTAGCATAGGTTGTGAGCTCTGCAAACAAGTGTCCACTCTGACAACGATAACGGTAAATGACTGTATTAATAATACATTGAATGCGTTAACAGAAATGACTGTAACCAAACAAATATTGTTGATAATAAATGATGGGAATCAACGGTAAATGTACAACTGGTGATGTACTGTATGTAATGGTGAATTGATAGACACTAACAATCAAAGGGCAAACCATTCACACAATGAAGTTATGAAACAATGAATGCACACAAATTGGTGGTAGAGAGAGCGCATTCCGGAGAGAGACGCACCTTGTGCATCAAAGCCACGCTACCCTTATTAACTCAACATTTTAAATGATACCCAAGACACATTATCTTCACACGTACTGTAGGCCGAAGGAATACTCTCACAACTGTATTTTAGGTCACAAGCAATAGCAATAGCAATATAGGGGAAACAAATGCAATTTCACTTATTTTCTGAACGTTATCAAATTCCTTGGCGTGCCAAGGCAAATACCCTTGCAGCTCTCGTGTCTTAGGTTGCCGATACCTGTCTTGGACTGTGCCATCCCCGCGGCCTCTGCAAAGAATCAGACAGGTGTCTCGTGTGCCACAGCATTTTTGTTATTGTGACTGCTCAACTAAAAAACAGACTATCAGACCAAACAATCCACCAGTCGACTAAATGTGGTCAGCCCTAACACTAACACTGGCTAACTACTCTCGCTGCAGCCTCAGTGGGGTTGACCTTTCATGAAAAAGACAAGAGTCCAGGTGCAGGTGAGTCCAGTAAGAGGCATGGAGATGCGGATGCTAGTCTCTATGGAGACTGAGAAACAGCCTCCTTTCATTTGATGCCCTCTCCCTCTTTAGATATCTGTCCTTAGATTGATCTTGTGGGAGTAAGGGCAGATAAGAAGTAGATGCAGATGAGCTATTGTGGTCACTCCTGAGGTCAACTGTTAAGGCAAATTGCTAGTGTACGCTTTCCTCTGTTCTTCTACAGTGAGTAACATTACGATTTATATTATGTTAATTGCAGTGGAAACCTATCAAGAGTTCTAACACTGCAGTGGTTCATCTCTAATTTCCCGGTGCCCCTCACGGGCCTTACCCCCTATCTGCTAACAGTTATTACTCACTTATACCAGGCTGCTGAAACGGAGACGGGAGGGGAGGTTCACCGCATGCACCTTGCTCCACGTGCGCTGACGAGCCAGAGCGGGTGTCTCTCAAATTAGCCATGTTCATCCCTCCCCCCTCATCCATCTTCATTTCACTCTAATAGTGGGCTGCTCCAGGCTCCCAGTACAATTAGCTGGCCATCTGGGGCCAAAGCTGGGAAAAAATAACTCATGTATCCTATCCTATCTCCCTCGTACAGACGTTTAAATATACGTCTATCAGATATTTGCTTCCCGCACAGAAATAGGCTGGTATTGTCATAGAAAAGTACAATAATATGTAAGAAGGGTATCAAGAAGAATGTGCGGCAGTCTCCCCTTTGCTTTAACTGAGGGTCACCTCTAGCCTGGACAGCCTCTGGTGACGTGCTACCGAAGTCCAGAGTCACGGCGGCTGAGGTTTTATTTTAGTGTAACACAAATCACAAATCTTATTTGCTCGACTAATTGGGAGGGCTCTCACCAGGAGCACAGCGGGCTCCGAATGGTCTGGGGTCACAGTGTTAATGAAATGGCAAAGTAAGGTGGAGCCATACAGAGAGAAACAGTGTGCCGGCAGAGAGAAGAGGGAGTCCAGGGGAGAAGAAAAACTTCAGGCACAGAACGGAGAATGGCTTCCCTTCAGAGAAACTCCTGGAACTTTATCCTGTGTCATGTGTGGACGGCTGCAGTCCAGCTGCCCGTCTGATTGGACAGAGAGGATGCTGGCTCCATTAGATCAGATCAGACAAACTGCTCAGAGATTACTATTATTTTACTCCTGGGCTGTGGCTGGGCTGTGTCTGGGCTGTGGCTGGGCTGTGTCTGGGCTGTGGCTGGGCTGTGGCTTCAGCTGAATCGGTGAAACATCCACTCTCGTCAGACAGCACAGAGTGAAGCGATACGGGAAGGAAGTTGAACAGGATTAAGTTTGAAAGTTTATTCTCTTATTTTTGAAGAAACCATCAGCGCACATCACCGACATTTTCAAAGACTCCTCTCAGTTAGCTACTGCTCCAGTTTTTCATTTGAGCTGTCCATGCGTCGAACGAAGCCTTTGATCAACATGTCTAGTAAAGCAGATGTCATGAGCCTGCTCATTTAAATTAAAAGTTGTCTTTTATTTCCCACTGGTGACAGGCAGAGAGAGTAGCAGCAGTATAGAGGTGCTAGCTTGATCCCAGATCATTTTGTGCTGTCTTGTCAATTACATAGGAGTTGGCAAGACAGCACAAACCAATCTGGGACCAGGCTATAGGTGCTAGCTCCGTCGCACATAGCCTGGCGCCCTAGAATCTCTGAGGACAGCATAGCTTGTCTCACTGGTTGAATCACCAAAACCTCTAAACCCTAACATGTCAAGAGTCTTCAGGGAAGGCAATGCTACTCTTTGTGGGGATATCTAAAATGTGTTTGTGCAAAGCAATCGCCCGGACCAAGGTTAAAATCCTCTCACCTTGAGCGATTGAAAAGCACTTTAGTCTGTTGTCTCAGAGTAGGCACTTGAATCTCCTCTTTAATATCACTCTTAGATGTCCCCTGCGATCTCAATGTAGTCTTCACTTCACTTATAATTCAGTCCTAGAGGTGGAGAAAGAATCATGACGGCTGAGACAAATGGATAGGATTTAAAGAGGCTATATAATGAACATGCTGCTTTAGCTGTGGGTAAGACTAAGACTGATGGATAGCTTGATACCTTGTGATACGAACAGGACTGAAAGTGATCACCACCACAATGTTTACATGGTGAGCCCACTCTAGCCCTACAAATCCATGGTGACACACTTACATCATCCAGGGAAGGGGTGATGATGAGGCTGCGAATTCTCACCACTAGATGATGGTAAGACATATCTCATCCATGTCTGGGTTTGACATGTTAACCTCTCCCTACACAGAAAGCCAGACTGGCCCGGATAAGAATAGCCCAGACGGGCAGCTCCTGCACGGGCTTCTTCCAGAGCAAACGCAACGACCTCCTCAACGAACTGCTGGAGCTCACGGTAAGGTTGCCCTTTGACCTCTGAAGGCCCAATCCTAGTTTGAGATATGCACGCAAGTGGTGCATACCACAAGGTTGAGTTAGCCCGCTGAGCTGAAACCCAAGCATTAGCTCGGGGGGCTAACGCAAGTTTTCAGATCTCAGGCCGAGCAGCAGTGATTTGATTCATTGAGGCACCATGTGGCTGTAATGTCTTTGACTAGAGTGATTATTGTGATTGTCTGGGCATCTTCATTACTGACCAGACAGTTTCTCCTCTCTCTTTACTAAATGTCTTGGCTTGCTCCCATTTCAACCTGCTGGGTGTTTTAGTTCTCTCTGTTGTGTTGTCTTGTTCCAGTTCACAAGTCTGTTGTGTCTCGTTCTACAGGTCATTAAGCCGAGCCAGGCATTTGTCTTCTCTATAGCCTAATTAAACATGGTGAAAATGGAGATGGAAAACTGTTATTGTGTTCTGAGTGCTACAGTCACGTTTGTGTTGCTTTTGTATGTGTTACGCTTTGTCTCTGTCCATGATTGTGCTGGCCTCTACATTGAAATATTCCATTAGCAAATGGCTCAAAACGACCCTATCAATTATCAGGCATTAGAATTCATGTTGTGTGATGAATTAAGAGAAGGGGCGCGTCAGAGCAGGTGTTCATGGACAGACCTCCCATATCTCTTCACGTCTTCTCCATTAAGGGAGTGGTGGATGGATTACAATAACAAATTGCACACATCCATACAAACGAACATAACTGACATGCTCACAGCAACAGTCTGTTAAACAGCGGCACGGGCTGAAATCCATTCACATCTACTCTGTAAAAGACTCGGGAGCTGAGCGTCCACGGGAGTTCTGGAAGTGTCAAAGCTATCATAAAAATGGTAACGCCTACAGAGGCTTAATTTAGTCCGTGGTTTTACCAGGGCTGTGATGAGTCACAGCGCTCTGGCACTTATAATTACGTTCATGTCACTGCAGAGAGCCAGGGCTTGTGTGGGTCCACATATCTGACAGAAGAACTGCACTGTAAAAAAATAATCATAATTTGATTCAACGATTCAGTTGCAATAGATCTGTGAGTTTTGGACATTGGGACATATAGCTGAACCAACATACATTCTCAAGTTGAATTGTTTCTTCAATCAACTTTACATTTTTGGTCGAGTGAACATACAATTCAACTTGAGAATTAATTGAACCGTATTTGCATATTTCCCAGAGTGCTTTGCCTATCGAGTGAATGGTAGTTGCCACCCATGACTGTTTTGTTAGCAACACGGTTGTTGTATTCATTGGTGTTCAGTACTGTAGCCTATACCAAATGAGTGTCTAAGTGAGTATGTTATCTTTCAAATTAAAGTCTTTATGACAATACATTACATATACAGTTGAAGCCGGAAGTTTACACACACCTTAGCCAAATACATTTAAACTCAGTTTATCACAATTCCTGACATTTAATCCTAGTAAATATTCCCTGTCTTAGGTCAGTTAGGATCACCACTTTATTTAAAGAATGTGAAATGTCAGAATGATAATAGAGAATGATTTATTTCAGCTTTAATTTCTTTCATCACATTCCCAGTGGGTCAGAAGTTTACATCCACTCAATTAATATTTGGTAGCATTGCCTTTAAATTGTTTAACTTGGGTCAAACATATCAGGTAGCCTTCCACAAGCTTCCCACAATAGGTTGGGTGAATTTTGGCCCATTCCTCCTGACAGAGTTGGTGTAAGTGAGTCAGGTTTGTAGGCCTCCTTGCTCGCACACGCTTTTTCAGTCCTGCCCACACATTTTCTATAGGATTGAGGTCAAGGCTTTGTGATGGCCACTCCAATACCTTGACTTTGTTGTCCTTAAGCCATTTTGCCACAACTTTGGAAGTATGCTTTTGGTCATTGTCCATTTGGAAGACCCATTTGCGAACAAGCTTTAACTTCCTGACTGATGTCTTGAGATGTTGCTTCAATATATCCACATAATTTTCCTCCCTCATGATGCCATCTACTTTGTGAAGTGCACCAGTCCCTCCTGCAGCAAAGCACCCCCACAACATGATGCTGCCACCCCTGTGCTTCACGGTTGGGATGGTGTTCTTCGACTTGCAAGCCTCCCCCTTTTTCCTCCAAACATAACAATGGTCATTATGGCCAAACAGTTCTATTTTTGATTCATCAGACCAGAGGACATTTCTCCAAAAAGTACGATCTTTGTCCCCATGTGCAGTTGCAAACTGTAGTCTGGCTTTTTTATGGTGGCTTTGGAGCAGTGGCTTCTTCCTTGCTGAGCGGCCTTTCAGGTTATGTTGATATAGGACTCGTTTTACTGTGGATATAGATACTTTTGTACCTGTTTCCTCCAGCATCTTCACAAGGTCCTTTGCTGTTGTTCTGGGATTGATTTGCACTTTTCGCACCAAAGTACATTCATCTCTAGGAGACAGAACGTGTCTCCTTCCTGAGCGGTATGACGGATGTGTGGTCCCATGGTGTTTATACTTGCGTGCTATTGTTTGTACAGATGAATGTAGTACCTTCAGGCATTTGGAAATTGCTCCCAAGGATGAACCAGACTTGTGGAGGTCTACAATTTTGTTTCTGAGGTCTTGGCTGATTTCTTTTGATTTTCCCATGATGTCAAGCAAAGAGGCACTGAGTTTGAAGGTAGGCCTTGAAATACATCCACAGGTACACCTCCAATTGACTCAAATTATGTCAATTAGCCTATCAGAAGCTTCCAAAGCCATAACATAATTCTCTGGAATTGTCCAAGCTGTTTAAAGGCACAGTCAACTTAGTGTATGTAAACTTCTGACCCACTGGAATTGTGATACAGTGAAATAATCTGTCTGTAAACAATTGTTGGAAAAGTGACTTTGTTAACAAGACATTTGTGGAGTGGTTGAAAAACGAGTTTTAATGACTCCAACCTAAGTGTATTTAAACTTCCGACTTCAACTGTATCATAAAACCTTTCTTTGAGGGCCTAGTTACACCCTAACACAGTGGTCTGAAACTTCTGGTTTACAGGCCACATCAAGCCTGCAAGTCACAATTTGCTGCCTTGCAAAGTGATGTGTAATTCCAATTGGAATCCAGCCAGAGTGAGGATATCCAACAATTGGAACTTTTAATCACCCGCAACCTGCATTCAGAATGATTGCCGGGGAAGATTGATTATTGAGACTACCTAAATCATATAAACTTGAACAGCCATCTCAGTAACAGGTGCAATAAGTCCAACTACTAACAGATTGGATGAGTAAAAAACATGTTTTTTAAGTATGTTATTTATGTTTGTGTAGAATAAAATGTATCAACCAATCAAAGTATATGCAAAAACACAGGTATTGAAACAAACAATTCCGAAAAACCAACCCGCACCAGAGCATAAGCATTATAATGAATTTGTAATGTTACTCAACATGCTTCTTTAATATCAGCTCACTTTGAGAAAAGTTTGTTGAGTAAACAAACTTTAACACGTTAGCTATAATTCTTGTCCTTTTGAAGTCCACTAAACTCACAGAGTAACGCCAATTAAGCAATTGGTTAAGGCTTTTTTTTGCAGTGTAGCTAACTCTGTCCTCAAAGGAGTTTGGAAGAATTTCTCCCGATATAGTTATTCTCAGTCAGATGACAAGCTCCGTTAAGTCTTCTTGGTTATTTGTTTGCTACTACTCCACACATCAACAGGCAAAAGTACATTATATATACAAAGGTATGTGGACACCCCTTCAAATTAGCGGATTCGGCTATTTCAGCCTCACCCGTTGCTGACAGGTGTATAAAACCGAGCACACGGCCATGCAATCTCTATAGACAAACATTGGCAGTAGAATGGCCTTACTGAAGAGCTCAGTGAATTTCAATGTGGCACCGTCAAATATCTATCCTGCTAGAGCTGCCCCGGTCAACTGTAAGTGCTGTTATTGTGAAGTAGAAACGTCTAGGAGCAACAACGGCTCAGCTGCGAAGTGGTAGGCCACACAAGCTCACAGAACGTGACTGCTGAAGCGCGTTGCGGGTAAACATTGTCTGACTTCAGTTGCAACAATCACTACCGAGTTCCAAACTGCTTCTGGAAGCAACGTCAGCACAATAACTGTTCGTCAGGAGCTTCATGAAATGGGTTTCCATGGTCGAGCAGCCGCATAGAAGCCTAAGATCACCATGTGCAATGCCAAGCGTCGGCTGGAGTGGTGTAAAGCTCTCTGCCATTGGACTCTGGAGCAGTGGAAATTCGTTCTCTGAAGTGATGAATCACACTTCACCATCTGGCAGTCAAACGGATTAATCTGGGTTTGGCGTATGCCAGGAAAACGCTACCTGCCCAAATGCATAGTGCCAACTGTAAAGTTTGTTGGAGGAGGAATAATGGTCTGGGGCTGTTTTTTCATGGTCCGGGCTAGGCCTCTTAGTTCCAGTGAAGGGAAATCTTATCACAGCAGCATACAATGACATTCTAGATGAGTCTGTGCTTCCAACTTTGTAACAGCAGTTTGGGGAAGGTCCTTTCCTGTTCCAGCATGACAATTACTCCGTGCACAAAGCGAGGTCCATACAGAAATGGTTTGTCGAGATCTCTGTGGAAGAACTTGACTGGCCTGCACAGAGCCCTAACCTCAACCCCATCGCACACCTTTGGAATAAATTTTAACGCAGACTGCGAGCCAGGCCTAATCACCCAACCTCAGTGCCCAACCTCACTAATGCTCTTGTGGCTGAATCCCCACAGCAATGTTCCAACATCTAATGGAAAGCCTTCTCAGAAGAGTGGAGGCTATTATAGCAGCAAAGGGGGGACCAACTCCATATTATTGGCCTTGATTTTGGAATGAGATGTTCGACGAGCAGGTGTCCACATACTTTTGGTCATGTAGTGTATCCCTCTCACAGGAGATAGGCTATACGTCCGGATGAATTCATCCAACTGAAAAACCGTCAAAGAGTATCATTCAGAGGCATCAAACGCTGTGTTACCGTCCACCATTGGACTGACTGCGTGTGTAGTTTGAATGACAGTTAATGGAACAGAGCTCTGTGGATGGAGACTCGACTATTTCCAGCTGTTGTCCAATGTTGTGCCGAGCAGCATTTGTTGCAAACAGGTGTGTCGGCATATTGTTGTTAAAATGTGTTTTGCCATGATTGTTATTGAAAGCAGCTAAAAATGTTTAACTGATAGATACACATTTTTTTGTGAGACTAGGATGAGTCATTCACGAAAGAAATGTAAAGACTTATCCAGATGAGTAAAGCACTTTCTGCCTTTTTGTTTCTTTCTGTCTGTCTATCCTCTCTTTCTCAACTCTCTGAAGCAACAACCGTACAAGCAAAACAATATCCACGAGGTATTTAAATCAGCCATCACATGTTACAATGAAATTCTACACATGCATTATTCTCTAGGGCGCTTGAGTCTGTCAGAAAAGACTGAAACACCAGTGACACGTACAATCTTCACTGTTTGTTTGGTAGCCATTTTGATAATGAAACAAAATACCTGGGGCTCGCATATTAACAATGTTTGTTTGCATTGTATGTTCTTGTCTCTGTGTTTCTGTGTGTTTTCTGTTTGTCCACTAAGGAAGAGGAAGAGGAACAGCAGCACAACAAGAGCATATCGTTATTAGAGAGTCAACACCACCACCTATTGCACTGTCTGGAGAAGACCACTGTGAGTCACCTAGTCCAACCATACTCTACAGATGTAGGATCTTCATTTGATCGCCCTGTTGCAGGAGAACTGTCCTGCAGTGCTGGAAGTGTACAACTTTTGAACTTGAGGTTTAAAAAGGCCTCTGAAGTTTGTAATTTCCACTTCGAAACTTGATTTTATCTTAGGAAAAATGTTTCAACCCCTACGAAAATGTCCATTAATTATAATCCACATAATATTTCACATTTCCTGTTGCTGCGGGATTATTTTCCTTCTGTAGCAAACTGTCTTAAATTAAGAGCCTACATCTGTATGACTAGAAAACCATACTCTACCATACTCAACAAATAGAAAGCCATACTCAATAAACAGAAAACCATACTCTAACCATACTTTACCATACTCAATAAATGGACAAACCTACTCTAACCATACTCTGCCATACTCAATAAATAGAAATCCATACTCTGACCATACCCTGCCATACTCGATAAATAGAAAACCATACTCTACCATACTCGATAAATAGAAAACCATACTCTAGCCATACTCTACAATACTCGATAAATAGAAAACCATACTCTAATCATACTCTACCATACTCAATAAATTGGAACGCCATACTCAATAAATAGAAAACCATACTCTAATCATACTCTACCATACTCAATAAATGGAACGCCATACTCAATAAATAGAAAACCATACTCTAATCATACTCTACCATACTCAATAAATAGAAAACCATACTCTGGCCATACTCTACCATGATCGCCAAATAGAAACCATACTCTGACCATACTCTACCATACTTAATAAATAGTAAACCATACTCTACCATACTCGATAAATAGAAAACCATACTCTACCATACTCAATGCCTATAAAACCATACTGTAACCATACTCAATGACTAGAAAATTAGGGTTCCTCTGTACAAAACATTTCTTTCTTTTTTTTAAATTCTAATAACGGAGACATGTTTGTATTTGTATTTATTATGAATCCCCATTCATCTACTCTTCCTGGGTGTCCAGAAAAATTAAGGCAGTTATAATTTTTTTTAAACATTACAATACATTCACAACAGATTTCACAACGTATTAAGTGTGTGCCCTCAGACCTCACAGTCCCCGGCGTTCCAGTAGGTGTATTTCTACATGAGTTACTTAATGTGGAATAAAGTAGTCATGTAGTCATGGCTCTATGTAGTACTGTGCGCCTCCCATAGTCTGTTCTGGACTTGCGGACTGTGAAGAGACCTCTGGTGGCATGTCTTGTGGGGTGCATGGGTGTCCGAACTGTGTGCCAAAAGTTCAAACAGACAGCTCGGTGCATTCAACATGTCAATACCTCTCACAAATATAAGTAGTGATGAAGTCAATCTCTCCTTCACTTTGAGCCAGGAGAGATTCATATTCATATTATTAATGCTTGCTCTCTGTGTACATCCAAGGGCCAGCCGTGCTGCCCTGTTCTGAGCCAATTGCAATTTTCCTAAGTCCCTCTTTGTGGCAGCTGACCACACAACTGAACAGTAGGTGCGACAAAACTAGGGCCTGTAAGAATTGCTATGTTGATAGTGCTGTTAAGAATGCAGAGCAGCACTTTATTATGGACAGAATTCTACCCCATCCTACTGTTGTATCAATAGTAGACAGTTTACAATCTCATCAACTTACACAATTACCACCTTATTCATTACAATATTTAGTTGAGTTTTAGGGTTTAGTGAATGATTTGTCCCAATTACAATGCTTTTAGTTTTTGAAATATTTAGGACTAAGTTATTCCTTGCCACCCATTCTGAAATGAACTGCAGCTCTTAGTTAAGTGTTGCAGTCATTTCAGTCGCTGTGGTAGCTGATGTGTATAGTGTTGAGTCATCCACATACATTTACTCAAAGCCAGTGGCATGTCGTTAGTAGAGATTGAAAACATAAGGGGCCTAGACAGCTGCCCTGGGGAATTCCTGATTCTACCTGGATTTTGTTGGAGAGGCTTCCATTAAAGAACACCATCTGTGTTCTGTTAGATAGGTAACTCTTTATATAGCAGGGGGTATATCCTCCTTATAATACAAGCTTTGTTTCCAGAAGGTTTTCAAATTGTCAATAAATGTTACACTCACAGAGCTGCAATAGTCTCGTAGACAGTTATGGAGGGCTAAAAGTCTGCTGAACCATTCAATGCCACGATTTAGGAAGGGCAGAGGGCCAGATATTTGTTGATGTCAAGTAGTGACCCAATCAGTTCTTTTAAATCCATCTTCAGCTGTTCTGAGCTGCCCTTCATAATGTCATTCGACCCCCCCACATGAACAATGACAGTATCACCCCCCCACACAGCCTGAACTTTTGCCTCAGTAAAACACAACGTTTTTGCCCCAGGTACAGATCTATGCCTCACCATTGAACTCCCTATCACAATAGCTGGAATGATCCGTCCTCCGACGCGTCTCGAAGTTGATTGCGAGGCCAGAGCCACATAACGCACCTGAGAAGAGGGATGCTGAGACGCCGGCTGCTTGCAGGCCACAACAGCCAAAGGGACAGAGCTCTGAACCAGAGAGCACAGCCCAGCGGAGGGGGGCCGCAGTGGTTCATTCTGTGCCCAGGCAGTTGATTGACTAGGACAGGGAGAGGTAGCTGGACGGGCATCCACAGCCATGGAGAGGACACCCATGTCCCCGGCAGAAGATAGCTGGTACAGGGGCTCAAAGCAATTTGAAATTCTTAAGTCCGGATGCGGGGGAAGAAGGCAGGTGCGCCGAGATCAATTCTTCTTCTTTCTGGTTCCGACACGACTCCATTTACACTCACCTGGAGTCGAACAAAGAGCAGCAATTATCTGGTTCAAGCTTGTAGAGGGGTTCAGTGACGGAAATTGATCATAGTCCAGGAAGGTCCCATTATGATCTTCTCGGATGTTTTGATAGGAAGAATTTGAAGATGCCGATAGTATCATGGAATCCTTATTCAGTTCAAGGCACTTGGTCAAATTTGTTATTTATTCATGAAGAGTAATAATCCTTTCTTTAGCTGCATCAAGTTCAATACATTTTTCACAACTGGACCTTTCCTCGTGACAGCTACGAACATGTTGCAGATTATACACTTAATAGCACGCGAGTCCCCAGCAGATTCAAAGGAATTTTCACTGCTGAATGCCGACAGTCCAAGGGAACAAACACTTCCCGCCGTTGCCGGGGACTTAGATGCTCCCTCCATGGCTGCGGATGCCCCTACCAGCGCCTCGCACAACTGTGATGTTGTCTGTCTCTTGAGTGAGAGAGAAGTGCAGGGGGGCGGGTGATGGCTGGGTCTGTTGTCAGTGGCAGGTCGCCGGCTGTTCCTTGCTACGCACCGGACCGGCTGCGTGTTAGCGTTTGGTGTAGCCTCTCAGAGCTGTGTCCCCAGTGTCTAGTCGTGGAGGATATAAAACATACAGTTATAGCAGGTACTGACCAACAATTGGAGTCACACTCACACGCTGAAAATAAGCACTTTCCTTTAGTAGTTCTATAGAGAGCGTTGTAGGAGTTGAGCTCTTGGTGGCCTGGCTCTGTTGGTGGTATCCAGGTACTAAAGCATCCGGGGTGATAAAGTAGAATGAAAAAAGTTGAGCGAGGAAAAAACTAAGACGTTGTTAGATGTGTTACATGCAGAGTTTTAATTAAACGGTTATTAAAAGTAAAAAACGAAGTTTGGCAGGTAGCCAAGTTGCAACAAACAGCACAGCAGCAGCACCCCCCCCGAAAATCGTTTTTAGGATGACTAAAACCAAATATAGAGTATGTAGAAAGGATAATGAAACCTGTATATTTTCAAATAAGATCATCTTTGAGAATAATCCCCAAAATAAAAACTCTACAGCAGGGAGAATCTAAAATGTCCATAATCTCATGGCTTGGGGGCCATAGACTTAGTTATAATTTTTTAGTCACTCAGATAGCATAAGCACAAGGCAAACTGTGTAGAATTGCAGAACATTTTATTTAAAACAGATTTTTGTTTCTCAGCCCCATGGCAAAATATGTAAAATTGCAGGAAACTAGCTTTAAAACTGGAAAATGTTCTCTACCCCCAGCAAAAGGATGCCCCCGGAGCACCCCACCAATGCTAACTTTACCACCGCTGCTGAAAACAATCCTAGGGGAAACACTGGTTGACCTGTTACCCAGCATGGCACACATCCTCTGAGGTCTGATTTTATATAGTGATAACAACTATTATATCACTATATAAACCTTATATATTCACTTAAATAGTGTGAATATATAATCAACCCAGCAGCAGCTGTCTTTTGATCCCTCTCCTCCTTCGCAGGCCCATGAGTTTGTGGATGAGCAGCTGTATGAGCAGAACTGCCTGGAGACCACGATCCAGAGCTACACCTCCCGCAGCCCCTCCTTCTCCAGCCAGGACGGGCCCATAGGCACCTGCTGTACTCGCCGGGGGAAGATGAACTCCCCCCTACCCAACTCCAGCCTGCCCCTCCAGCCCAGCCATCAGCAGGGCGCACTACAGGAGCTCAGCGCCCTGCACATCCAGTGTGGGGATAAGCTGCCCCATACCACCAGGTTAGAGACCGCAGGCAGCCAGGCACATGGATACAGGTTGAAGTTGACTCTCCTTAGGCACAAATCTACAATCCCCTTATGAAGGAAATTAATTAACTAAACTGATCTTAGATCAGTGTCTTAGGGCAACTTCATCATACTCAGCACAGATGTGCGTCACGCACACATGCAGTCCCCATAGAAAACACTAGAGGGCACTGTAGGATCGTATCTATCGCTCTTGTTACAACAAGTTGTTGGGCCGTTTGTAAAATGACTGCACTTTTACAGTATTTTTCCACCCTCTCCCTCCCTCTGTCTGTCTCTATCTCATTACTCTCTCATTCTTCTTTCTCACTCTCTCTTTCTCTCAGTCGCTCCAGTCTCAACATGAAGACAGACGAGGTGGGACCGATCAACTGCAAGGGCAGTCAGATCACCACGGCGATCATCAGCATCCCCACGGCCCCCTCCGACACCACTGACGGGGGCGGTCTCCACGGACCCCCCCAGCGCAGACCCCCCCCACCCCCCACCGGCCCACAGGCCCCCAGCATCAACACCACCGCCAGCTCCAATGTCATCAAAGTATCCGCTCTGTGACTGTGTGACTAACCCAATCGACCGACTGACTGGGCAGGAGGAGAGGTGAAGGGGACTTTCACTTGGCCTCTGCCTTGAAGGACCCTGTCGCCTGTTTAGAGGTAGAGAAATGGGAGGGAACTCCCGTTTTCCAAGGAATGTACTTGGCCTTTTGAGCAGCCAGGGGATAGGCTACTGTATACTGAGAGAAATGCTGAAACGCAAGTCAGCTGAAGGTAGGCTACTGTGTGCGCATTTCCCAAAAGCGGGCCAGTACGTTTGAATTGCAGGAATCGACAGGACAAAGGGAGTCACTGTGTCTTTGTGCACTTCGCACCTACTCTTTATTTTCTTGATCTGGCTACAGCTCAACACTAAATGTGTAAAAGATATTCTTCTTACACTTACAAGGTTCAAAGGAGAATGAAGACAACTATCAATGTTTTAACTTGGGTTTGGTTGGTCTTCTTTGCGTTTTCTGTTTGTCGTATCTAGTTTCACCTTGATTGATACAGTTTTGGAGTTTTTTCACTTCTCCAGTGGACGAGGTGTGTCGGTTAATATGATTGTGGTGATTATTATTTTTTTTGTGTATGTACGTGTGTGATGATACTTTTATTGAAATGTTAATATTTTAGTGGGTTTTTAACCTGATTAGATTTTCATCAGTCCACAATGTCCTTAAAGAGCGACTGGCCCTAAAAAGCTTTTTCTCGTTTTGAAAATGGCCTATAATGGGATCGATATGAGTCAGACACATTTATTCTACTGTCAAAATTGACTACAACATGTGAATAGGATAACTTGGGTCATAAATTTAGTCTCATCCAGATATGTGAGATGTCAGGAAAAAAAATGTATGTTCTGGAATGAAGGGTACCATAACAGTTTTCCTTGGGTTTGGTAATGGCCATGGTCAGTTTTGTTTAACATTCAATATCCCTATGTGGCTAGTTAGGGACCACAATATTTTAAAGGTGAATAGCTCCAAACTTCAATAAATTAAAAACCTCAAACCAATTATAAATTGTAGAAATTCATATACAAACATTGAAAGCATTTAATGAGAGAACTAAAATATGGGCAACATGAAAATATTGTCCCATTTATATTGTGTATTTCATTGACGGTCCCTAACTATCCCCAGAGATAGGCTATCCAAAGTCAAACCAACTTTGCCACAGTCGCACCCTAGTCTGCTGAAACTAATTACCTAAATAATTTGTCTAACTCTTCCCACCTGCGAACACACACAAGCGACACCCACAACAAACCACACCCCGAAACCAACTCACGTTTGAATTCAGTCATGGCCGCTAGCATTTCTTAATGAACCAAATCTAAAACAAGGCCAAATCAGGAAGTGCAATCGCCCTTTAAAATCAAAGTAACATAAATGACTACTCAGACAAATATTTTATGGGCTAACTATTTTTTTGCTAGAATATTTTATCAGACACACTACAGTACCATTGCTTTTGTTCTACCCAACTCGGTCTCTGTCTCTCCCTTGCTCTCTCACTTTCTCCCATGCTCTCTCTCTATCTCTGTCTCTCTCTTTCTTTCTCTCCCAGAATGTCCTCATTTTTAAGACTTTAGAATAGCAGTTTAGTCGTTGTTTTTTCAGCTCAGTGGAAGACAGTATAATCACCATGGCAACCATGGATGTCATTAGCTATCTAATTGGCGACAGAGTTTCATGCGAATATTCAAAAATCTGCATCAAGAAAATATGCGCATTTCCCCACCAGTGGTGTGTTTCCACCAAACGGACTTGTTGCGGATAAAAATCAGGGCGTGATGACATAGACACAAAGTCATGTAGCGAATAAAAATCTGACGTCCAATGTGTTTCCATCGCATTTTGCACTCTACGGATAGTTTTGTTAGTGCGGGTAGATTAGATTACACGATGAGATTATTATGGATAAGAGCGAGAATAGTTTTTGTTGTCAAACAGCAGTCGAGCATTGATCATCATGTCACCAGAATAAGACCCTCGATATTTACTGGAAAGGAGCATCAAGCTCATCACTGTGCACTTTCACCACCCTGTGAAGTTCATCATAAATTCGTAGTGGGAGGACCACACAACATGTCATCGCATGACTCCAAGTTTACTTCGATATGATGGTTATTATATCAATATTTGCGCATAAAAGCGTTTCCACTGACATTTCTCGCACTATTAACTTTACCGACACAAAAAGATCCCACCTTGTCTAGCGTATTTCGTTTTGTCGACATTTGGAAAGTTTACCAACAAATGCTCTGCTTCCATCAGGCCTGTCATGCCATTTTATACTTTACTCGCATAAAAAGGTTGGATTGAAACCTGGTTAGTGCCCTACTATGATGTGAACAGGCCTCCTCTACATGTTACGTTAACTGGATTTACCTGGTCAGTCTAGGAAAGTGTTCCTAATGTTTTGTACACTCAGTGTATTTGGAGGGGGAGTCTCAACAATGCTCATTTTGTCTCCATGCAGGTTAAGGCCTTGTCACATTTACCATACCCTTTAATAAAGAATGCTGCCTGAATATATATATACTGTAAGCTGACCAGGGTTCAAACTCAATGGTTCACATTATAGTCTATGGTCTGGAGCATACAGTGCCTTCAGAAAGAATTTATACCCATTGACTTATTCCAAATGTTGTTGTGTTACAGACTCAATTCAAAATGGATTAAATAAATAAAACATCTCACCCATCTACACACAGTCCTCCATAATCACAAAATAATGTATTGAAAATGGAATAGAAAGTAAATAGAAAACAGAAATATCTCATTTACATATGCATTCACACCCCTTGAGTCAATACTTTGTAGATGCACCTTTGGCAGCGATACAGCTGTGAGTCTTTCTGGTTAAGAGCTTTTCCAAACCTGGATCGTGCAAGATTTGACCATTATTCTAATCAACATTATTCAAGCTCTGTCAAATTGGTTGTTCGTCATTGCTAGACAGACATTTTCAAGTCCTGTCATAGATTTTCAAGCAGATTTAAAACCTCTTAAGGACGGACCATTTTTTTCAATTTGTCGAAAATGACATACCCAAATCTAACTGCCTGTAGCTCAGGACCTGAAGCAAGGATATGAATATTCTTGATACTGTACCATTTGAAAGGAAACACTTTGAAGTTTTTGGAAATGTGAAATGAATGTATGATAATATAACTCATTAGATCTGGTTAAAGAAAATACAAAGAAAAAAACATGCAGTTTTATAATACATTTTTTGTTCCATCTCTGAAATGCAAAATAAAGGTCACAATGTATTATTCCAGTTTAGGTGCAATTTAGATTTTGGCCACTAGATGGCAGCAGTGTATGTGCAACGTTTTAGACTGATACAATCAACCATTGCATTTCTGTTCAAAATGTTGTATCAAGTCTGCCCAAATGTGCCTAATTGGTTTATTGATACATTTTCAAGTTCATAACTGTGCACTCTCCTCAAACAATATCATGGTATTCTTTCACTGTAATAGCTACTGTAAATCAGGCAGTTCAGTTAGATTAACAACAATTTAAGCTTTCTCCCCATATCAAATATGTATATGTCCTGGGAAATGTTCTTGTTACTTACAACCTCATGCTAATCACATTAGCACACGTTAGACCTCCCCCTGTCTCGTCCCGTTGGGGGGGTCACAGATCCCGCTTAAGTCAAAACTGTCACTCCGCCACTCAGGAACATTCACTGTTTTCATAGTAAGCAAATACAGTGTACATTTGGCTTTGTGTTTGAGGTTATTGCCATGCTTAAAGGTGAATTCATCTCCCAGTGTCTGGTGGAAAGCAGACTGAACAGGGTTTTCCTCTAGGATTTTGCCTGTATTTCTTTTTTATCCTGAAAAACTCCACAGTCCTTTACAATAACAAGCATACCCATAACATGATGCAGCCACCACTATGCTTGAAAATATGGAGTGGTTCTCAGTAATGTGTTGTATTGGATTTGCCCTAAACATAACACTTTGTATTTACGACAAAGTATTTAATACAAAACTTTGCAGTATTACTTTAGTGTCTTGTTTGCAAACAGGATGCATGTTTTGGGAATGTGTGTAGTCTGTACAGACTTCCTTCTTTTCACTCTGTCAATTAGGTTAGTATTGTGGAATAACTGCAATGTTGTTGCTCCATCCTCAGTTTTCTCCTATCACAGCCATTATACTATGTAACTGTGTTAAAGTCACCATTGGTATCATGGTGAAACCCCTAAGTGGATTCCTTCCTCTCCGGCAACTGATTTAGGAAGGACACCTGTTTCTTTGTATTGACTGGGTGTATTGATACACCATCCAAAGATTGATTAATAACTTCAGCATGCTTAAAGGGATATTCCATGGCTGCTTTTTATTTTTTTACCCATCTACCAATATGTGCCCTTCTTTGTGAGACATTGGAAAACCTCCCTGGTCTTTATGGTTGAATCAGTGTTTGAAATTCACTGCCCGGCTGAGGGATCTTACATTTATCTGTATGTGTGGGGGTACAGAGATGAGGTAGTATTTCAAAAATCGTGTTAAACACAGAGTGAGTACATGGAACTTATTATGTGACTTGTTAAGCACATTTTTACTGCTGAACTTTAGGCTTGCATAACAAAGAGGTTGAATACTTATTGACTCAAAACATTTCAGCTTTTCATTTTTTATTAATTTGTAAATATTTCAACAACAAAACAATTATTCCACTTTGACATTATGGGGTATTGTAATTAATTGCAATTCATCTGATCCCTCATCATAACATTCTGGAGTATATGCAAATTGCCATCATACAAACTGAGGCAGTAGACTTTGTGAAAATTAATATTTGTGTCATTCTCAAAACTTTTGGCCACAACTGTACTGTATGGCCTGGACTAGGGCCTGGAGTTTTTCTCTTCCCCCTAGTAATGTGAGTTGAACAGTAGGCCTATTACTCATTCTCTCTACTGTTTCACGCTTAGCGACGTCATTAGAAAAGGCTAACTTCTACAGTAAACACTGATGTGGTCTTATTACTGTGTTATGTTGGAAGGTTAATGGACGCAATTATCTATTTGAGAAGTAATAGAAAAGGTCACTTGTCAAAAAGTATTGTAGTTTGTTTCTTACCTTTCGCCTCCTTAGGTTTGATTCTTTTTTAATTGGGCTTTTCTGTCTGCTCCGTATTCTCTGTCCGATGATGTTTATCATGTGACTTTGTATTGTGTCTTAATGACTATAAACTAGTGTCAGATAAAGATTTACATCTGCCACCCAAACCTGGCTTGTGTCATAATGACTATAAACTAGTGTCGTGTCTTTGGCGTCATTAAAAGTGAAGACTGTTATTTTAGAAAATCAATTCTCTGTAATTATTATTATGTGATTAAACTAATCGTGTAAATGTAATTTACTAGGATGTCAGGGCACCACGGAAAATCATCGAATTACAAAGTTATAATTTTCTGAATATAACACTATATCTCAATTAGTCTTCTATTAATGAATTATTCTTTACCTCACGTCAGTCTCATTCCAAACGTCGTACATTGTTGGTTATCTGCACGAACCCAGCCTTTACTATGAATCATCCATACACCAATTGGCTTAATCATTTATTTACTAACTAACTAAATAATCACAGAAATGCATAAACAAACAAACAGTAGATATTGGTTACTAACAATGATAGGGAAGATCCCCTAGTGGGCTAAACTGATATGATGGCTTGTTGGACAAAGGGAAGGGGGTGTGTACTGAGAAAGAGCTGGAATGACAAAAGGAGTCACCAGTACCCACAGTTGATAATTATATGAATTGAAATGCTAATCCTTTGCACATGAAGGCTCACTCATTCGGGAATAATTGCAATCAATATATATATTTACGCCCATGTGTCGTTTGCTGGAGAGTCAGTTCATCCGCTTCTCTTTCTCTCTCTTTCTGTTTCATTGAAGAGCATAGTATTTCATGGTTAGAACGAATACTTCAGAGTACCATTCAGAAATGATCTCATAGAATAGATGTTTCGGCGGTTGTTTGTATTCGCATCCCAGGTTGACATAATTTCTAGCTACAGACTAGTAATTAGTATCTAAGATTTGCTCTTATTCTGTAGGGATCGATAGTCTCGGAGTTTAACCATTTCCAGCCGTGTAGCCAATGCTCTACGTGGTAAGGGTTAGGAATTCAACAACTATTCACAATCACAGCTCACGCTGTGGGTTTGCTTAGTCTAAACTCAAACCTGTGCCCCCTCAGTTTACACCGATGTACGCGTGGTCTCAAGAGGATTTACTGAGGAGGGGGTTTTATTCGTAACAGCAGAAAAGGCGGTTCTATGATGCCCGATCATGTTTGTGCTCACGGGGGCGGGCCAATGACTTAGTTAAAGTTGAAAGGGAATACAATTCTCTCACATTAAAGATTTAACATCACATTACATAATTTCACAAATCATTTCAGAAAATCTTTACTCATCCATTTTATACAAGAATTAGATGCAAAGCTCATAATTGAGAAATGTACACATTCAGAGATATAGTTATGTGTGTTTCCTGTCCTCTCTGAGGTCACCAAATGAAACACACTCATCATACCCGTCCCTTAAGTGTCCACGGGCCATTCCCACCTCACAAGTTGGCATTTTGTTTCATTTTCCAATTTTGGGGATTTTGGAGTTCGGCCACGTGAAATCCTTTGTTCTCTCTGTGCCTTTCGCTCTGCATGACCAGGGGGAGAACGTCTCCACCAGGAATTTATGGCCTGAGATAACAGAACCTGGGTGTAGGAGAGAGTGAGAGAAAGAGGGGGAAGCCACAATCTACACCCAGAAAGGGCCACATCATGACACTAGTGTCAGATAAAGATTTACATCTGCCAGCCGAACCTGGCTTGTGAGCTTTCTTTTGCTCAAACTAGTGTTGCTTTATAGCCCTAATAAAACATGGCAGATTGGTCCTACTGCTGTTCAAATGTAAAACAAAATGTATTTTGAATTTAGCCGTGCTCATTAACAACCGTCGTTTTATAGAATAACACAAGAAAGATATGCGCCCCACTATCATATACACTTGTATCCGCTGCTGTAGGCCTACACATAATTTGCGCCTACCAACACGCACAGAGCAGCTCCACAGTATGAGCAAATCTATAAAAGATTCGTACACTTTGCAAGAATGTGTGAGACACAATAAACTCTGCTTCCACTAGTTCAGTTTTGGTTAGATTCAACAGGCCTTCAGGTGCTAGTGGCAGGGGTAACGGCGGTACAGGTGCTTGTTGTGATGTCACCCTCGTGATCCTGGTGCTAAGCCCTGGCTGTTCTCGATCTTGTTGGTCAGCAGGTGGTGTGGGGGATGGGTGGGTATTAGATTGGCTTCTAGGCTCCTAAACTTTGGTGATTGAGCCTACAGGCTGGTCGGTGAGCTTGGGATCCCTCTCGACATGGTGTTTTTTGCTCTTGGCGGTGCCCAGCCATGTTCAGATATCTATGCTGATCAAAGCTTAGCCAACTATCTATAATTATTCAGCGCGCCGCTACCAAAACGTAACAATGCTAGTAGCTACTAGGTAGCCTATAGCTGTAGCTGTCTGCAAAAGTGAACTTTCCCCATCTCTAACCAGGTTTCCATCCAAACATTTCATGCGGATAAATCACCTGACTGATGAAAAAGGTCTGGGCTGATGGAAACAGGAAAGGCCGTTACAATTTATAAATGCCAACAGACAATTTGTTCATTCAACAAATGTGGTATCTTTTTGTGTCGATAAAATGTATCATGCGAGAAATGGCGTGTAAACTTTTTTTAATGCGCAAATATTGACATAATAACCGTCATATCGAAGTAAACTTGGAGGCACCCGATGATATGTTGTGTGGTTCTCCCACTACTTTTAAATGTTTTACTTTTCTTTAGACAGGGCGGGTCACCATTGAGGCCAGGGTCTATTTCTCAATGGAGCGCTGTGAACATGAACACACAGTACAACATAAAGCAACATAACAACAACACAATACAATAAATACCCACAAGATTCATCAAAACAAACAACTATCACATATGATCTCGATCAAAAGGTTATTCTCTGAGCTGGGGGTATAAAAACTAAAAGCATTTTTTCCCCAGCTCAGTGGAGACCCACCCATGCACATTTGTGGCCTGCTGGAGGTCATTTTGCAGGGCTCTGGCAGTGCACCTCCTTGCACAAAGGCGGAGGTAGCGGTCCTGCTGCTGGGTTGTTGCCCTCCTACGGCCTCCTCCACGTCTCCTGATGTACTGGCCTGTCTCCTGGTAGCGCCTCCATGCTCTGGACACTACGCTGACAGACACAGCAAACCTTTTTGCCACAGCTCGCATTGATGTGCCATCCTGGATGAATTGCACTACCTGAGCCACTTGTGTGGGTTGTAGACTCCGTCTCATGCTACCACTAGAGTGAAAGCACCGCCAGCATTCAAAGTGACCAAAACATCAGCCAGGAAGCATAGGAACTGAGAAGTGGTCTGTGGTCACCACCTGCAGAACCATTCCTTTTTTGGGGGTGTCTTACTAATTGCCTATAATTTCCACCTTTTGTCTATTCCATTTGCACAACAGCATGTGAAATTTATTGTCAATCAGTGTTGCTTCCTAAGTGGACAGTTTGATTTCACAGAAGTGTGATTGACTTGGAGTTACATTGTGTTGTTTAAGTGTTCCCTTTATTTTTTTGAGCAGTGTATAAGAGAGAAAAATGAAGAGATGATGAAAACCACAAATTCAGAGGCAATGATTATAAATTATTACGTGTGGAGAGACATGTGAAGATATTTCGAATGTGTTTTTCCACTTTGTGGTTTAAATGATTCATTTCATGGTTGAAATGGTTCGAATTCTCGTTTAATGTAAAATAGTGTTATCAATCTCAAACTGTGTTATTCCAATTATAGCCACAAGGGGTCAGGCTTGTCTTCAACCATTGAGCCAACGTTCCTACATTTTAGAAAGTGGCTTGTGGAGATCATATTCATTTCAAAACAAGGTAACATCTGATCAGCCCCTATCAATTCGCTTAATCCCTTAATGCCAGGAACAGTCAATGATGACGAGGAGAAACTGTGCAAGACAATGATGGCGCATTGGGCCAATTTAGCTCAAACTGGGTGAGCACTCACTCCAACATAAACTGATGACAATCTGGCTCCTGGTTCTAGCTCACACAACAGTTCAGCACAGAGCACATCAATTGAAAAAGACTCAGAGGCTACTACTGCAATGCGTCATAAATGAATGCTAACTAAGCAGCATGCTGATATCTGGGCACTAACTGTTGACTAAGTGTGACCCTCAACTCGCCAAACGGGGAGTGGCTGATGCAGTGACCCATTTTAATACCAGAAAGAGTACATGGAGCTGGGTTTGAAGCAGGTGGTTGGGAAAAAACTGACGAGAAGAAGATGCACTTCCTATTAGTAAACTCAATTAACGCTATATAAAAGCATGTTCTTTGGCTTTGCAGTGGGATAATGTGTGGAGAACAGTTGTTGCTGCTGAATGTGTCTGCAGTAGTGTGTGCTGTGTGGTCTGGCACTGGATACGTTTCCACAGGCGGCATAGTCCTGTGGACAGCTGGGGGGAAGTGGGGACATGCAGGAGGGCAGCTGCAGGTCAGGGTCATGCATGGGTTCACATTCTTCATTAAAAGAAAGTCAGGTTGTCATATTTAACATACATCTCATTACACTACGCTGCTGGGCAAGAAACTCTGCATAAAGACATGAACCCAACAAGGGTAACAGAGCTTCTCTTTGCACATGAATAAATGCAAACATATTTGCATAATACTGTAATAACAACAGTGGGAAATCAAGCTGTCTAATAAAAGGAGACAGCGTGTTGAAGGCAGCCACTCTTCTTCTCCCTAAAGTACACCGATGTTTCAGATGATTTATTCATACATCCAGACCCATTTCCTTGCTTTTGGAATTGAAGTCAGAGCTACCTCCTCCTCTCTCATCCATCTGGGAAAGCCCAACATGTGGCAGATACAAGACGATAATAGTACTAATTTAGATGGAATCAGGTCATACACAAGGAGCTCCGAATCCAAGTTCCATTTCTGAAGTCTGGTCCAAGTGTCTCAATTGAGCAAGAGAGGGATATTTACAGGATCAACCCCTTCATTCCTCCAATGAGTATTGTATCCAGGTCACACAACAAAGGACTGTCACTCAGGTGCTTCCTTGCTGACTGTGAGGGTGACAATACGTTGCCCTCCTGAGATAACCAACAGTATGTGCTGCTCATTTTAGCAGACACTTTGTAGTTCTAGTTATTTAGCAGAGCAATTTACAGGAGCAATTAGGGTTAAGAGCCTTGCTCAAGGGCACATTAACAGATTTTACACCTAGTCAGCCTGGGGATTCGAACCAACAACCTTTTGGTTACTGGCCTAATGCCACTACCTACCTACCTACCTTTTGCAGTGCAAAAAATGACTAGGATATGTTGTGTGTATGACTTGAGTGGCAGGACACCAGCATTCGTCATGTGAATTATGCATTTTGGGTTTATTTTTCTGAAGAATACCAATTCAATGCATAACCCAACTTGCCTTTCAACCAATCATCGTCTGTGTATCGAAAGTGGAGGCTTTGACTTGTACACATTTTTGGTCCAGTGTTACATCCCATCCTTCGAGAATATGTACAATTCAGTGGAGGCTGCTGATGGGAGGACGGCTCATAATAATGGCTGGAATGGAGTAAATGGTATGGTATCTAAGAAGCCTTTTCCATGTGGTTAATACCACTCCATTGACTCCATTCCACCATTATTATGAGCTGTCCTCCCCTCAGCAGCCTCCACTGGTACAATTCCATTACAATTACAATGTCAAATCCATTCCATTTCAATCATTTCAAACGAGCAGGTGTCTACACGCCAGTGCAATTGCTACTTCGTTCAAATGTGTATTTTCTCTAGTCTAAAACACTGTCAACGCCTAACTACTTTATATTTAAAATGAAATGTAGATTTATTTATTTTAATACCACATGGCCATAACTCATAAAGTCCATTGCAAATATATTCCCTTTTTTTTCATTACAGCTATAACGTCAGCACAGTGCCAAAGAAAAATAAACATCGCAATCTCATTGGAGGAAATTGAGTGGTCAACGTAAGCGCTCCCCATGAATGAGAAGATGAATAGGTTACAACGCAGGGGATGACAAGTCAGAGATATCGACAGGCAATCGTGCAAACCTAAATAATCTTTAGGACTAAACAATCAATCATATTTGGAGTAAATATACCCAACACAGAGCGACAGATTCGAGAGTTTGTGCTTTTGGAATCCACATCCAAAACTAGACGAGCGCGCGCATTCCAGAACAATATTGGCGTTTTTGCTTGTTCCATCATCATGACGCTGACAATTAAATAGCTTAGACTGTGTGACTTTTGTGATAGGCATGCTTGAAATAATGAGCAAGTATTTTATTTGACAAAGCCTACTTACGTTTACAAAAATGGAACGACAGCTTTACATGTCAGAGCGCAAAAATATGGATACTTGCTTGAGACGTCTGAAGCAGGAACTGGTATGTCATCTTATTTGAGTTTTCTGATTATACAATGTTTGTTTTCTGTTTCTACTTCAACTATTGTTATGAAATCCAAATTTTAGTATATGCATTTAGTTGTAGCGTGTTTTGGTCATTTTAAATAAAAATGCAACTGGGTCACAAAATAAGTAAACAACTACAAAAATATAAATTATAATATTTAGTTATTCATATTTAGTTATACAGCTGAGTTTGCATAATACGGCATAGTTCCATTGACTCCGTTTGTAAATAAGTAAATAAACTCCAGCAAATGAAATGCTCAGTTCGAACATTCGATCCTATGATTCTTGCAGACCGTTGTTCATGCGTCTGGGATGGACGGGATGAAATGGTACAGTCTAATGAATGGTCAAGCAGTTTCCTGCGCTCCTTTTTTTCCATGAGATGCTCAATGTTCTATGAAGACTATTTCCAAAACGCTATGGCCAACAATTATTTTGCAATAGTGTTTTGTCATCAGACATGATTGCTTATGGGTACTTTCATGTGTGTGTAAAAATTACTGTTCTCAGATTTTTAATTCATAGATTTTAGATGTGTATGAAATGTTTTTTCTGTGCAAAATGCTATATATCCATTGTTTAGCTGGAATGGAATGTTTGTATCCTATATATTTGACTGTGATATGTGCTTGTCTCAAGCTATCTTAAGATGAATGCCCTTACTGTAAGTCGCTCTGGATAACAGCATCTGCTAAATGACCACAATGTCAAAGGTAAATGTTTTACATACAGATCTCATATTACTCTATTTCATAAAACATTTTTGAAACATTGATGTCACAAATGTAGCATTTGTACAGTTCTTTGTTACATTTGACTGTGTAAAACCAAGCAGTACTACTTATTTATCTGAGAGTGATGTGGATATATAGCATTTAGCAAGAAAACATTATTATTTGTCTCTCTGAAATGAAACCCATCAAGTGATAGATTTTAAACAAATACATGTTGAACAACCCCATGTCATGATTAGATATTGAAAAAGCACACCAATCTTTCATAATTTCTTTAAACAATAAAAGTCCATTTATCAACATTTCTGAAAATGGAAATATAGTGTTTTGGAATTAAACTTCAGATATTCAACTGCTACCTATATTAATGGTGCAATATGCAGAAAATGCTCAGCCATTACCAGGTTGCAAAGATTCTAACAGTTAGCCGAATTTCAGTTTATGTGACAAAGCAAATGTAGAGAATCATTGTACCATCTAAACCGCTGTGAAATATCATTTCAATAATCAAAAATATTGTATTTTCAGCTGTTTGAAGCTGGTGTACAAAACCGAAAGTAAAAGACATAAAAACAAAACTTAACTAAAGGGAAGCATAGAAATAGCGCACATAGAACGGATCTACCGCTTCTTATACTTGCTTTCAATGAGAATGACAGAATCTATAAATCACATTGCTATGTGAATTTGGAGGGGTCGCCTAAAATGTTACAGATTGTAGGTTTAATATTGCTTTATTAATATTCCTAACTTTCAAACACAGAGGCATGTGTAGGCTATACACTCCCTTGACGGTGATGGATTTTGAAGACAGTCTTCTGAAATAGATAGGCTATTGCTGTAAATCGATTCTGTTTTCATAGGGCCGTTGTTAGGGACTCTGTGATTAAAGATACCCAGGGAAAAAAACAGTATTCTCAGTTTGAAGTGTCCGATCCACATTCTGGGTTCTCACTGCTCATGTTCCAGATCTTTTGGCAGATGCACACACAGCATTTTCAAAGCAGCATTAACTGGCACAACTCCTATTGGAACGCTCTTCAAACGGGTAGAATGTTCTTTAACCCACATGCCCAGGGCAAGGCATGCACGGTCTGTAACATGACACTTCTGTGGCTTCTGGGTTGTCTGCACTGAATTAGCTCCACGTCTGTCAACTGGCCTGGCACTCTGATCACAACAGGAGGGAGCCATGGTATGGCGTGTTGTGTGAAGTGATGGTTGCCATATCACAGTTTGCAAACCCAAAAGAAGAGGGAGTCTGTCATCCCTGTGATGAAGCAGAAACAGAGAGCAGATGCAAGTTTTGTTTTTTTTACTCTCCCTGAGTCTGTCCACTCCTGTACCATGCAGAGCACAATCTGTTGGAGTGTCTTGTACCCCTAAGGTGTTGCTGATGCCAAAGTTCCCACATGTCTGTCTGTGTCTGCCTACGCTGGTTCCCCTGAACCCCCATTTACCATTATACCAGTGCAGAGAACAAGCAAGGGGGTGTGAATAAGAGCAATATAATAGAATAGAAACTAATGGAATAGAATAAGGACTGTAGCTTAGCCTAATTACCTAAGTCTAATCATCTTATTGTGGATGTTATATATATCATGCTATGGACTGTTTAAACATCAGCATTCAACACCATAGCGCCCACAAAGCTCATCACTAAGTTAAGGACCCTGGGACTAAACACCTCCCTCTGCAACTGGATCCTGGACTTCCTGACGGGCCGCCCCCAGGTGGTAAGGGTAGGCAACAACACACCTGCAATGCTGATCCTCAACACTGGGGCTCCTCAGGGGTGTGTGCTTAGTCCCCTCCTGTACTCCCTGTTCTCCCACGACTGAGTGGCCAAACACAACTCCAACACCATCATTAAGTTTGCTGACGACACAACAGTGGTAGGCCTGATTACCGACAACGATGAGACAGCGTATAGGGAGGAGGTCAGAGATAAGAATGTGAGCAAGACAAAAGAGCTAATCGTGGACTACAGGAAAACATTGAAAACATTAACATCGACGTGGCTGTAGTGGAGCGGGTCGAGAGTTTCAAGTTCACATGACCAACAAACTACCATAGTCCAAACTCACCAAGACAGTCGTGAAGAGGGCATGACAACACCTTTTCCCTCTCAGGAGATTGAAGATTTGCCATGGGTCCCCAGATCCTCAAAAAGTTTTACAAATGAACCATCGAGAGCATCCTGACTGGTTGCATCACTGCCTGGTATGGCAACTGCTCGGCATCTGACCGTAAGGCACTACAGAGGGTAGTGCGTAGGGCCCAGTACATCACTGGGGTCACGCTTCCTGCCATCCAGGACCTATATACTAGGCAGTGTCAGAGGAAAGCCCCAAAAATGGTCAGATACTCCAGTCACCTAAGTCATAGACTGTTGTCTCTGCTACCGCACAGCAAGCGGTACCGGTGCGCCAAGTCTAGGACCAAAATGGAGCCTCAACAGCTTCTACCCCCAAGCCATAAGACTGCTGAACAATGAATCAAATGGCCCCCTGGACTATTTACATTGACCCCCCCCCCCCCCCCCCCCACACACATTTATTTTTACGCTGCTGCTACTCGCTGTTTATTATCTATGCATAATCACTTTACCCCTACCAACATGTACAAATTACCTCGACTAACCTGTACCCCTGCACATTGACTCGGTACCGGTACCCCCTGTATATAGCCTCATTATTGTATTGTGTTACTTTTCATAAATTTTTACTTTCGTTTATTTATTAAATATTTTAGTAACTTTTTTTAACTGCATTGCTGGTTAAGAGCTTGTAAGCATTTCACGGTAAGGTCTACCTACACCTGTTGTATTGGGCGCATGTGACAAATTAAGTTTGATTTGATTTCATATGAAAGTCCTGTATGGCAAAACAAATTCTTGGGTGTATGACAAAGCAACATTGCTAAGCACAACGGCGATGACAAAGATTCAGTCCTTTTCAAGGCAACTAATGTTCCCCCTGAGTACCTCCTGAACATCTGCATGGTGATGTAACTTCAGCGCGTAAAAGGATACCAAAGCTTTTGACATCGATACCAACACTAATTTCACTTTTATGGTTATTCTTTATCTTTAATTCACCTCAAGACATTTCAAACATAACCATCTGTCAGTTTGGAATGCTATTCTAGGGAGGGTGTGCGTGAGAAGGTGGAACTTCTGAGAGAAAAACTATGCCAGTACCGTTACGTCCTGAGGTGGTGAACCAAGCTTCTGTGCTCACGGAGACTCTCCTCGTTCCTTGTTACCTTCAGGGCGTAGGGGTAGTAGTGGTACGGAGCAGTGGTCTCAGTTAGTTTGTTTGGAGCATCTCTTGTGGTTCCATTCTCCAGCCGGCCCTTCCTTCCCCTTGGCTGAAATTGTCCGGGGTCACATTGGCAGGTGGTTTGCGTGATGCGATCATTGAGATCGGATGAAAGTGATTCACAGTGAAAATAAATGATCCAACCCGAAAATATAAGCAAGTTGCTCAAGACCTACCTAATGAATGTCATGGTAGTAGGTAGGTCATTACATTTATCTTGAGCGTTTGCAGTACAATGATCTAGTAAAGTGTTCTATTTTTATTGTTATGAATTTCGGTGAGCACTTGCACAGCACACAACATCTACAGACTTCTGTTCCAGTCTCTCATCTGCTGTCGATCATTAGGTCTCTAGATTTGACCACCAACTGACTTCAAAAATGATCTTCCAAAGATGTCGCTAATGGCCTCTAAGGCTTAAGCAACCCACTGCTCCCTTCCAGCTTTATCATTTAAGGCAGAAACAGGGTCTGCGAGGCCAGGAAACTGCCCACTAGACCACCTCCCAGTGTTAAAGGCCCCAAGAGGCTTGACCTGGCTCACCCCACCTCTGGTCTATAGGCAGCGTAGAACCCTGGCTCACCCCACCTCTGGTCTAGGGGCAGCGTAGAGCCCTGGCTCACCCCACCTCTGGTCTATGGGCAGCGTAGAGCCCTAGCTCACCCCACCACAGGGCTCTGCTATATGGACAGTACAGAGGTATGGTCTGTATGCCCTGGATACAGATCCCAGTACTGCCCTTGACCAATACAACCTACCATTCATAGTCAATAAGAGGTGTGTGTGTGTGTGTGTGTGTGTGTGTGTGTGTGTGTGTGTGTGTGTGTGTGTGTGTGTGTGTGTGTGTGTGTGTGTGTGTGTGTGTGTGTGTGTGTGTGTGTGTGTGTGTGTGTGTGTGTGTGTGTGTGTGTGATAAATGCCCTCTCTAATAGCCCAAGGTTTGATAACCTTTCCTTGGCCTCTCATTTCTCCTACCTCTGGCCATCAACACTGAATGTCTCTCTTTTAAATTCATGACATGAAGTACATGTGTTTAGTTGACACTCCCTTATTAGGCTGAACTGCCACTTAAAGAAATGTGTTTTGGGTGCTGTTTATTTTGTCAATGAATCCAGTTCAACCGCGTCAATAAGGGTTCTGTGTACATGTAGGGAGACAGATTTAACCGTGACAAATGCATCACGCTTGCTCACATTTTGTTCCCCCCTTAACTGAATGAGGAGAGAACACTCAAGAGCCGCGACCTTAATCTCAATTGAGTGCAAGGATAGTGTTCATTTATTTATGCTAGGTGGGATTTCATTCACATTCATGCATATTCAACGACTAGCGTGAATGTTAACTGTGTAATAGCTGTTGAGCGCTCCTTTGCACACTTGATATGACGTGGCACCTCATAGCCTTTTTAAGAGACATGTAACTTTTAATGGGTAATCATCCAACATTAATTCCGGACTGCCAGTGATTACTCCCCACATTTGAATCATCCAGAACTTAATTGCCAATTACATTCCGTTTGCATCACTGCATTTGTTGCCTGAGGACGTCTGGATTGTCCTTAACCTGCACTTTTTACTTCCTAATACGTTTTCAGCCACTAACCAACTGTCTACAGTCTACAGGTAGACACCGACAGATCAAACTGCTGAAGTAATGCTAACACACTAACATTACAGAGAGCTGCTGACTTAGCTTCAGTATTTGAGATGTGGCTTTAATGAGCTAATGGTACCAGAGAGTCAGTGTTCGATGCCCTGCAGTCCCCCCCCCCCCCCCCCCCCCCCCCGAAAAGGCACCATTTCCCTCTCCATTTGCTGAGTTTAAGATCTGGAGGATCCAGGTAATGAGACGGGGGGTTATCAGCACATCTCTATGAACAACTGACTCAAGCCGTCTCTGCAACACAATACAATACAGTAAACATTTGGGGTGGGACAGTACACTGCCCCGGGGAGATAGTCAGTCCAAAAAAAATGTGACTTGATTTGATCCAGCAGAAAGCTGATTCCAGCTAGTCTGACCTATTTGGGCCACAAAGTTTTGGTGTCATGTGAGGTCAATTAAGTGCCTTCGTTGGCACAGTGTCAACAATGGGGCTGAAGCCTTAGAGGACATTATTTAAGAGAGCCAAATGGAGTAAACAGCGTGTGCGCTTTTATATAATTGGAGCGGATGTGTGTATTTGGGATGGAAGAAGGGTTGCATGTGAGGAGTAAGCATGCGTGAACAAGTCAGCCAGATAGGTTCCATGTGAATAGGAATAGTAGCATCTCCAAACAAGAGGTCGCAGTACAGCTGTAGAACTTCAGCACCTTGTGATGTAATCTTTCGAATTATTCTGACGTAATGTTATTGACAATTCCACATGTTGTTTTATGGAGATAATCGGGAAAACCCAACTGTGTGCACCATGTGGCAATGCTGGTTGAACCTTGATGTGGTTTGAGGTAAACAGTAATTATATAAAGCCTGTTCACCAGCTTCTAAAGACTCCGGCTAGTTATACCTAATGAAGTCAGCCATATGTTTTAGCGACTAGAACCGCAGGGGAACACAGAGACAACCTCGTTGTTCCAATTACCTTCACCTTCTATAATGGCTACTTCTATAATGGCTACTCAGGAACAAAGACTCCTTTGTCTCTCTACTGATGTTGCGTTTCATTTTGGGTGGAAATGTCCGCTGAGCTGCGTATGGATTATGATATCTTCTGTGAGACCTTTTCAAGTGCTTCTTCATGCATACGTATCTTTGTTTGAATATGAAGGGATGAAAGGCTAGTTTAGGGTTGGTCAGTACAGTGGCTCTTGCAACTGTTGAAAGATTGACCATGTCGTCTTATCAGCTCGAAGCAAGAACGTCTGCAAAATGTTGAATGATTTTTCAGGCAAATTATATTGATTTATTCTTTTGATGTAGGCCTGCAGGTTTAAAAAAAAAAAAAAAGATTTACCAGGTCACGCTTCGTATTAGGTATTACAACATGTTATTAACATATTGTAAACATGTTGTGACGTCATACATCAGGACATACTGCAGATTATTATGTTCACCTCTCACCTCTCACCTCTCAATCACTTCTGGTGATACTTTCCTGTCTGTCGTTTGCTATTGTGTTAGTTACTGTAGTTACTGGTCCAATGCTTTCGCAACCCGCACCTATGTGCACCACAGTCCCCAAGTACAATATCATTGACCTTGCTACTTATGATACACCCCCCCCCCCCTCCTATTCTTCAATAATTGAATCCCTCTAGACATCTAAACATATGGCAAGGCCGCCATAACACTCACCCCTGCCCCAACACCCCTCACACCCCCCCAACTCACACTGCTGTTACCCCAAACACCACTTCCACTGCTGCTGACTCTCACCCAGTCTTTGTCAATTAATGTGTGCTTGAGTGAACCCACCCCCACGGTTAGGGATTAACGTCTAGACAGACACAACTGATTGGCTGCCAGGACAGAGACTGGCCCTGATTGGCAGGGGCTACATATAGGGGTTGGCAGGAAGGGCTGTTTGAAAGGTGAGAGTGGAGAGTAGAGACGGACTGACAGAGCAGCCAAGAGAGAGGAACAGACTTGTGTAAAAGTTATAACAAGGTAAGAGGATTTATTAGGATCTTGGACTGATGGATAGATTTAATATCTTGGACGTACGGAGTGAGGTATAAAGTTGATGTTTTCTATATTTCATTTGATTGAGAACAGCATTTTATCCAAATTGTTCTGATGTTTGCATTCTACTGTGAGTTGGAGCAATCTTATAAAGTGCACACAAATAATGTTACATTGTTGGTATGGTGGACCAATTGTATTACCCAGTTGTGTTAGCTGTTCTTGAGTGAAAGGTGTCTATTCAGAGAGAGACAGTGAAAACAGTGAAAACATAGTTGGTACGACTACTGAAATATGATCTGTTATTCCAATCCATTATTCAAATGTTCAAATGCAACATGGCATTCTCAAAACGATATCAGCGTGGATTGAAATGCTGTTTTCCCTTCTTTTTCTGTAGCATCACACAGTTTTGCGTTTAAGGAGGAGCATTCGCATCTGTGCGTTCTTAATTCCGAAGACATATCTGTCATATCAACAGCCAAGTTCAAAGTAAGCCAGGGTGTGTGGCTTCATTTTTAAAGACACGCTATTGCCTCAGGGACTGCTTGGCTGCAGGGGAAACGGTTATAGCTTGGTCACATGACATAAGCTCAGTCCCACAGGATGCTGGAACAGAGAGAGAGAGAGTAGTTTGAGAGAGAGAAAAAGAGAGAGCGTGGGAGAGATGAAGCCAGAGTTACACCTCCCTACAGCTGCTGAGCGACAGAGTCCTCTCACATACGCAGGCCATATGGGGGCCCTGTCATTCAAAACAGGTCACGTGACCGAACAAAAAAACGCGAGTGGCCTCAAAACACAGAAGGGCTACGGTGCAGCGAGAGATAAACTGTAGCAACACTAATGGAGATATGGAAAACAAATCATTATTTGTGAGGGCTAAATATGTTAGTGCCATGTGTACATTTTGGTTCGTCTTTGAGTTCGTTCATTTGTCCTAAGAGGTGCTGTGATCTAACTAAGTTCAAACGTAGAGGGGCAATGTAAACAGTGGTCGATGTTTGACTAAGGGTTATAGATGTGTTATAGAAGTGCTTGAATGGATGACGTTTGCGGGTGAAGCTAACTGGCCATTTCCCTGTTGTGTTTGTCTCCCCCCTCTCTCTCATCCTCTCCCTCTCCCCTCTCTTTCCCTACAGGTCTGTATGAAGGAGGCAGGAGATGGCCTCCATGCTCAAATGAACTCCATGATGGGGGCTCTTCAGGAACTCAAGCTTCTACAAGTGCAGACAGTGCTGGAGCAACTAGACATCTCAGGGAGGCCCATCCAAAGGGCGGCCCCACCACCAACAGCAGACACATGTGGCCCTTGCCCTATCCCCAGCCTCAAGCCTACCCTCGGACCTGGCCACGATTTGACCCTCAGGCCCCCCTTGGACTGGACAACTGGTCAGGAGGAGCAGCAGCAGCAGCAGAGCCGAGTGGGGCACCGGAGCAGCCTGGGCACCTCTCCTTCCTCCTCCAGCCTAGAGACATTGGAGACTGAGAGTGAGAGCCAGCCTCTCCCTCTCCCCCGCAGAGTGTCTGGATACACTGCCCCACAGGTGGAGTACTGTGGCCCACGTCTTAGCCAAGTGTTTCCAGAGCAGCATCAGCATCCGGCTCACCCAGCCCAGGTGGTGGATCTGCCTGGCATCCTCTACAGCTTGTCCAGGGAAGGCCCCTCGCTGGACAGCGACTACTTCCAGGACAGCATGGACGACTCCAGCGACTGGACCTCCTCGCTCATGAGCCGCAGCCGCAACCGGCAGCCCCTGGTCCTAGGGGACAACGTTTTTGCCGACCTGGTGGGCAACTGGCTGGACTTGCCTGAGCTGGAGAAGGAGGAGATGATTGGGGGTGTTTGTGTGGGGGCGGACGGAGCCGACAGGCCCGACTCCCCAGCCCACCCTCTCCGTCTCAGCCGCTCCCAGGAGATCTGCAGGAAGTTCTCTCTGACCACCAACATCTTCAAGAAGTTCCTGCGCAGCGTGAGGCCCGACAGGGACAAGCTCCTGAAGGAGAGGCCAGGCTGGATGGTCCCCGAGAACCAGGAGGCCAAACTCTTCAAGAGGCCCAAGAAAGTGGCCAAGCAGCAGACCAAGGGAAGCTTCTACCTCCCGTTCTGGGCAGGTGTAGGACAGCAGCAGCAGGGTAAGGGCCGGACATGTCCCCAGCTGGCTGAGGAGAGACACAGCCAGAGCCAGTTCTCAGAGATTTACATAGACAGGAGACAAGAGTGGAGACAGGAGGCCAGAGTGGAGAAAATGCAGCCCTTGTTTGACTACAACACGGCTGTGTGGGTCTGATGCTGACGCTGCTCCAGGGTGGTGGCAGGTGTTGGGGATTTGGCTGGGAGCTCTGGGAGGTTTGTGTGTTTGTCTGTCTCCTCTCAGAGAATGGACTGACTGAGGAATGAATATCCACACTATTTCCCAACAGAGAGATTATCAGGGCAACTGTTTGTCTGACAATCCTAAGACCTCACTGGCTGTGACTGAGAGAGTAAGCAGGACTTCCTCTTATAGATGGGTTCACCAAAATTGTTAGGACTCGAATGAGTCCATAAGTGCCCTGGACTTATACAATAGACGGTACTTCAATATGGACACGATGCTCAGAAATGCTCTGAATTTCATCGTCATGGTTCACACCTCAACCCTGTTTCATTATGTTTGAATTCTGCTCGTAGGTCCCACCCAAGTGTATCCCCACCCTCATGTCTCATCTTGTACTTCTATCTAGCAATAGAACACAGCTGTTACACGTACTGCATGGGCTCTAGTAAATGTTTTATCTGTGACGTTGTGAAACAGTTGCCACTGAACTGCCACTGAGCATGACCACAGGTGCTTCTTCGCCTCGCTGCCCAGAGTCAGACAGCTGGATGAATACACAAGAGTCTAATATTGTCACATCAACCTCACTCAGGGATCGGGATGGGGCCTGTGTGACCGACTGGGTTTGAACCTGGATCTCCTGTGCACCACAAGACTGTTCTAGCCCGCTGAGGTAAAGCCTAGGCGTTAGCTTGGGGAGCTAACGCAAGTCTTCAGGTCTCAGGCAAGGTTACTCATCACATCACATATCCTTTGTTCCGAACCACGTCCGTTACACCTTCACCGTTCACCATCCACCTACACACACAAAGCCACTCCAGGATAGGGTTAACTCTTGCCTTGTAGACATGATGGCACATCTTGACTCGACAGCCAATCATCCTGGGTAGTGTATTACACATGGCAGAGAGAGAGAGAGAGAGAGAGAGAGAGAGAGAGAGAGAGAGAGAGAGAGAGAGAGAGAGAGAGAGAGAGAGAGAGAGAGAGAGAGAGAGAGAGAGAGAGAGAGAGAGAGAGAGAGAGAGAGAGAGAGAGAGAGAGAGAGAGAGAGAGAGAGAGAGAGAGAGAGAGAGAGAGAGAGCGAGAGCTGTGTGCCATCTGGTTGCCTACAGTTACATAAGGACAAGCCAGCAGCACAGACAAGAGGTGCAGTCATTTAGCGTAGGCTGTCATGCGGTTTTCAAATCAACCCTAAACTGCGATGCGGACGTTGCATATGTATGTAATATGTATCTAATGCTAAGCAGGGCCCGGAGATTTCAAGTAGATAGCAGAGGACTGAGGAGGAGAATGTTTACAGTGCATCCTTCCACATGTACATACAGTACTATAGCTAATGAAGTCAGCCATTTTTTTTATTTTTTTTGCGCCTAGAACCACAGGAGAACATGTTAATGAACATGTTAATGAACATGTTAATGAACATGTTAATGAACATGTTAATGGTGTCAACAAAGTCTATTAGCCATTGTGTACAGTTCATTTAAAGGGACTTAAAGAGAAGAAGATTGAACCCAGTCGATATGTGGTTAGTCCTAGCTCTCTTTATGAAAGAAATTGAGGCGTTGCGGGGAGATTTCACAGAGCAGTATGGTGCAACCTTTACCATCATTTCCCAGGGCTGAGCTCCACATCATTTCCTCAGTGAAATCACAAAAAATATTGATCTTATTTTAGAAGACGTATGGTATGCAAATCCTCAGCCCTCTGTAATAAAAGTGGCTTGAGAAGTTGATTTGATGTGAAACATCAGCGCATCCATGCATTCAACAGACACAAATTTGAAATAGATTTGTTAAATATCGCTATACACATATGGTGGGTTTTTCAATATTCAGGTCAGATTATATTCAGTTAGTCACACGTGGACGGAGCGCCTCGACAAAGCCTATTATGCTATAAGAGCCTCTCTGCCTGTCTTCTTCATATTTACAACTGTAATTGTCATTTTAACACTGTTGTTAAAACTGTGGTTCTGCGAACCTCAAAGTGTTACTGAGTGTAAAACTGTCACTGACTCTTTGTACATTAAACTGTTTTCTGAAAAGACGTGCCACTCTGGTTCCTCGACTGGAAATGTCATTTGTATGATCCAAACAGAAATGTACTCTTTGATCGGTGACCCATTTTTATTGGGTGATTTTAACACCCCCAACATACTTCAAACCAATTAGTCTGTCTCGCTATGTTTAGATTTGAAATAGTTCTTCGTTTTTTGGGGGGGGATATTTTTTGTTATATAATGGTAACAGCAGATTTACCACAGACAGTATACCCTGTGAGACTATGATCAAGCTTTCCCTTTACTGAGAATAGTTCTGGGATTTGACCTACTCTACTCTATTCCCTGCATTCTCTATAGGCCTAAGTGCTGTAGCATGACTGACAATTTGGTTAGTGTGAAGCGAATCATCTCCAGTGCATCAACTCAGGGAAAAGTCTAAATCTGTATCGCAACGCCCATCAGCGTTTTAAATAAATAAACATACAGCCCGGCACACTTTGATACTCGGACTCTCTCTCTCTCTTCTCCAGAACCACTTTATGACACTCCGTGCCAGGGACCACTGGGTTCAAACACAGCAACTTATCCACAAGCATTATATATAGTATACCCAATGCCTTACTTTCTGAAGGGCACCATTAGGGCAGTGAACGGGTCATTGTCCAACACACCTTACAGAAAGCAGAGGTGATGCCAATGCGCTTGACATTGATGTATAAATGGAACTCTTACACATTCTCAGAACTGTATCAAGTATAAAGCCTGTTTTGCGTAAAAAGACACACATTCACAACAGCTGCGAACGGGAACATGTTGCAACATTACGTGACGTTCTTAGAGCAGGTCAGTGAGCATTCCAGATGAAAAAGACTGTAGTAGATCGTGAGATGCAATACAATATACAGTCATCTGGTCATCCCCCTCTTCAAAGGGGGGGACACTCTTGACACAAACTGCTACAGACCTATATCTATCCTACCCTGCCTTTCTAAGGTCTTCGAAAGCCAAGTCAACAAACAGATTACCGACCATTTCGAATCCCACCATACCTTCTCCGCTATGCAATCTGGTTTCAGAGCTGTTCATGGGTGCACCTCAGCCACGCTCAAGGTCCTAAACGATATCTTAACCGCCATCGATAAGAAACAATACTGTGCAGCCGTATTCATTGACCTGGCCAAGGCTTTCGACTGTCAATCACCACATCCTCATCGGCAGACTCGACAGCCTTGGTTTCTCAAATGATTGCCTCGCCTGGTTCACCAACTACTTCTCTGATAGAGTTCAGTGTGTCAAATCGGCGGGTATGTTGTCCGGGCCTCTGGCAGTCTATGGGGGTGTCACAGGGTTCAATTCTTGGACCGACTCTCTACTCTGTATACATCAATGATGTTGCTCTTGCTGCTGGTGATTCTCTGATACACCTCTACGCAGACGACACCATTCTGTATACTTCTGGCCCTTCTTTGGACACTGTTAACAACCCTCCAGGCAAGCTTCAATGCCATACAACTCTCCTTCCGTGGTCTCCAATTGCTCTTAAATACAAGTAAAACTAAATTCATGCTCTTCAACCGATCGCTGCCTGCACCTGCCCGCCTGTCCAACATCACTACTCTGGACGGCTCTGACTTAGAATATGTGGACAACTACAAATACCTAGGTGTCTGGTTAGACTGTAAACTCTCCTTCCAGACTCACATCAAACATCTCCAATCCAAAATTAAATCTAGAATTGGCTTCCTATTCCGCAACAAAGCATCCTTCACTCATGCTGCCAAACATACCCTCGTAAAACTGACCATCCTACCAATCCTCGACTTCGGTGATGTCATTTACAAAATAGCCTCCAATACCCTACTCAATAAATTGGATGCAGTCTATCACAGTGCCATCAGTTTTGTCACCAAAGCCCCATATACTACCCACCACTGCGACCTGTACACTCTCGTTGGCTGGCCCTCGCTTCATACTCGTCGCCAAACCCACTGGCTCCCGGTCATCTACAAGACCCTGCTAGGTAAAGTCCCCCCTTATCTCAGCTCGCTGGTCACCATAGCAGCACCCACCTGTAGCACGCGCTCCAGCAGGTATATCTCTCTGGTCACCCCCAAAACCAATTCTTCCTTTGGCCCCCTCTCCTTCCAGTTCTCTGCTGCCAATGACTGGAACGAACTACAAAAATCTCTAAAACTGGAAACACGTATCTCCCTCACTAGCTTTAAGCACCAGCTGTCAGAGCAGCTCATAGATTACTGCACCTGTACATAGCCCATCTATAATTTATCCCAAACAACTACCTCTTTCCCTACTGTATTTATTTATTTATTTATTTTGCTCCTTTGCACCCCATTATTTCCATCTCTACTTTGCACATTCTTCCACTGCAAATCAACCATTCCAGTGTTTTACTTGCTATATTGTATTTACTTCCCCACCATGGCCTTTTTTTGCCTTTACCTCCCTTATCTCACCTCACTTGCTCACATTGTATATAGACTTATTTTTCTACTGTATTATTGACTGTATGTTTTGTTTTTACTCCATGTGTAACTCTGTGTTGTTGTATGTGTCAAACTGCTTTGCTTTATCTTGGCCAGGTCGCAATTGTAAATGAGAACGTGTTCTCAACTTGCCTACCTGGTTAAATAAAGGTGAAAATAAATAAATAAATAAATAAAATCTGCATGGGAGTGAGCTCTTACAGTATGCTAGTAGTCCACTTCCAGGTGCAGTGTTGGATGGAAAATGTGGGGCTCTTTCCGTGTGTGTGTGTGTATATCTCTCTCTGCGTGTGTGTGTGTGTGTGTGTGTGTGTGTGTGTGTGTGTGTGTGTGTGTGTGTGTGTGTGTGTGTGTGTGTGTGTGTGTGTGTGTGTGTGTGTGTGTGTGTGTGTGTGTGTGTGTGTGTGCCAGTGTGTGTGTGTGCCAGTGTGCGTGTGAGGAGGGGACAGCTGCAACTGTTGTCCCTTTCTCCTGGTTCCAGTTTTCCTTCGGGAGAGAAGCAATGGATGCTTGCTGACCCCCCCTTTCCCTCCATTCTCCAACCCCTTGCTAGGCAGCTGTCGCTCTCTCACAGCCCTGCCTAGGCTAGCCCCGGCCACAGCACTGCCTGGTCACAGATCTGGGGCACAATGCTTAACCCATACAGCATCGTTATACAAGCCTGCAAGAAATACATATAACCCCTTGCAAGAGGCAGGCAGCCTCCCTCGCAGCTTATAGTAGTTAAGCTTTGACTTTCCCCCCAAAAGTATTGATGGAAACGAAGAGATGATGATATTAAAAGCATTAGTTTATAGTGAGTGGAGGGATTATCATGTTACTGGGAGGGAGGGGGGAGGGAGTGATATGGTGGATGGGGTAGCCACGCTGCCTGGGATCCATGTTGGCTCAGATTCCCACATCCCAACATTGGTCTTTCAATAAATAGCCTCCTCAGCTGTTCAACCAACGACTCTCCTCTTCCTGTAATGTGCTGTAATGTGCTCACATTTCACTGTTATATTGGTCAGCTCCGAGAAGCTCAGAATCTAAGCTAAATTTTTTGCACAAAAAAAACCCAACTTCCCACACGATACATACACATATGCTAGGCAGGCAGACTAGCAAACCACAGTTCATTTACAATAGCATGTAAATACCCATGCTGTACTTTTGGAAATAAAAGACTGCAGACCAAGGAAGTAAAGTTAGAGGGGATAAAAGCAAGAGTTAAATCTGGGTCGATTCTTTTAGGATTTGCCATCTGGCCTCTTGCAGTGCATGTTCATTTTACAATCTTTTATTTTTTTCACTCTCTCTAGATTTAAGGATGCATGCAAAACAGAACAGACACCATCTCATATTACCAAAACAAACATGTTCTGACATATGAACATGTTTTGGCTTCTGGCTAGTGCTCTTGTGTTTGAATACATTGGGAAACAGAAGAATATGTGCCATCTTTTGAGCTAATAGTTCCGGCTATGCCAGCCTGAGTGTCACATAATGATAACGAGTCCCCAGAAGGTGAGGAGTTAGGACAGACAGGTGCTCTGACAGGTGAAACTCGTGAATGATACGATTATTTCATCTGGCTCTCTGTCAAATTCTCTACAACGTAAGGAATTCCATCCGTATGTTTGCAAACGTAAGACCATGTTGAGTCTTCCACCACCAGATCATGTTGATACACAAGTGAGAGATTTTTCTCCCAATTTCAAATGTTTTGAAGTGCAAATGAGTCTACCAATAGTGTATTTGGTGGTAAGCATTGTTGACTTCCATTCTCACATCAAAGAAAAAAACGACACTGGAAATGATTCTAGTTTTGCACTTAGAAGTATGTTACTGAGCACTCTTCTCCAATTTAAGAGATCTGTACCAACTTGCAGCGTATGTACAACCGCTTTGAACCAAGACGCCTGTGGAGCATGAACTAAAAAGTAATCTCAGTGAGCAACACAAATTGAAGGAGTGATAGTGATCAGTAAACAGTAACTAGTCTGATAATGTGCGTCCTGGCAGTCCTCCGTCTGAACCCGGACGGTGGTGGATGTGGGGTGAGCAGGAAGAAGAAGAGGTCTCTCTCTCTCTCTCTCCACCCTCTCCGATGTGCAAATGAACGACACACAGATTAGAAGTGACCCCTGTGGCGTCGGCTCAGCGGCCATCGTTTATAACTCACCCCGGCAACAAAGGCCTCAATTTCCCCCAACGCCCACAGACTCCTCCAGTTCTATTAAACCCCATGAACGCTAAATAATTGAGCCTCGTATTTAGCTGGTCTTATCTCGGTGGGTTGTCTAGCTACTTTAAAGCGTCTGTTTGCGCTCACACATCCCCTCGTCCCTCTGAGACCTATTTCCTCCTCACTAAAGATGAAATGGCCCCGGCCCAACGGCAGCTCCTCAGCCCCCTTCATTAATCCAGATTAAAATGGAAATAATCTCCTAAATTGTCTCACACCCAGCATCACTGCTGACGGTTATTCAACAGTACACTGTGTTATTCAACAGAGGACAACGACTCAGACTCCTCACTGGCTGCTCAGTTGTGTGATTTTACTGGAGCGAGATCATTCAAAGTCTTTGAAGGCCACTTTCCACTGTTTCTTGGGGCTTTTTCAGGTTTGGTTTTACTACACGCTCCACTCTGTTCAGCCATTTGCTCTGCTTCTCATGCTGTGACGTTGAGCAGAGCGACTCCTCCAGATTGAGCGGACAGGCTGCACTCGCTGTCGCCACACATTTGCCTCCACGCTTTGCGTTCATGCATCCTGAAGCGTGGCCAGGAGAGGCTTTTAAGGGAGGAATGTACAGTAGTGAAGGAAAGAGAGATTATCGAGCTTGATGACTGTGGTGGTGCTTGGTGTGTTTCCAGATACACGCTAAGTGCCACAGGATGGGAGCGCAGTGCTTCCGCTGAATGTGCAAAGATTCTTGTCTATCGATGACATGCAAGTGAATTACTGTCAATGATGTGCATTCCTTCAAAGGTTAAAGTGACATTGTGGAATTGCACGGAGACGCCACCCCTGACATTGACGCTGCACTGAGGGCCAAGCTTTCCCTCCCCAAGCCACTGGGCCAAGCTTGTCCTTCCCAAGCCACTGGACCAAGCTTGCCCTTCCCAAGCCACTGGGCCAAGCTTACCCTTCCCAAGCCACTGGGCCAAGCTTACCCTTCCCAAGCCACTGGTCCAAGCTTACCCTTCCCAAGCCACTGGGCCAAGCTTGCCCTTCCCAAGCCACTGGGCCAAGCTTGCCCTTCCCAAGCCACTGGTCCAAGCTTACCCTTCCCAAATCAATGTCTCTGTTTGTACCTTATTACACAGTAGTCTACTATCAGGTTCTCACATTTCCTCTTAGCAGGAGCATGGTGGAGTAGAGAGAATGACAGGGAGCTGGGTTTTCACTCTGGGGACTCACTGTGCTGCCTAAGGGCTTCCAGCAAAGATACAGAAATCAGCTTGCCAGATGGGTCCATCTGCAACTACAGTACACAATGAAGAACAGACCGTTAAAGCTGGAGTCCGTAGCGGTGAAACTGCCACGTCCGTTTGCGATATTACAACAACAAAGACATTACTTCAAACAACGAACCCTGCTTTTCTTCCCTCAGACACCATTGCACACGCGATAGAACAGCAGAGTAGGTACTTCTTAACAAACGCATCTGGGGGTGACTAGTGGCGCTGTTTCACCTCAAGCAGATCTCAGCTTTAGGACAAAATCTTAAATAATAAACACAGTACATACACAACTAGCAGATTCCATACATGCAACATGTACACTGTATGCACAATATACACACATTCTCCAATATATAAACACTATACACGCCCATTCTACAAACTGCACCGTTTGCTACAAAGAGACTTGTATCTCATTATACTATCACTCTATAACTAGGCTTCCAACTGTGTGTTTGGAAATGTTGACATTTGGTTGTGTTGACATGTGGGCAGAGCTGACAAGTTAGCCGTGTGACTCAGCATGCCTGGCCTGGGGGATCCCTCCACTGTGCCCTTTAAAAAGAACAGGACCCTGGTTGTTCTACTGCAGCCTCAACATCCATCAGGCCTGGAGCCTGATGCCCACCACTACTAATCACAGACCCAATTCCGTCTGATGTCACAGAACCTCCTCGGAAGGGAGTGTGGCGGGCGCTGGCTGCCTCCCGCATGCAGGAACATCATTTCCGCTCTAGTAGGTTCCCTTGGAGAGGAAGAATCTGAGGTCTTGAGGAGAACATGTACATGGAACTGGATCAGTATCCCAGCTAGCCAATCCCCACGAAGCAAACGGGAGCTGGAGCAGAGCTGAGCATCATCATGCCTGGTTACGTAACGCAGCGAGCAGAGAATCTTTGTCATCCAGCCCACTATATGACCATAAATAGCCTAGATCATGTGAAGAGACAGACCTACAGCACAGCTCATAGACAATGGTACAGCCTTGTAGTACTAGGTCTCAATATGGGGAATCCTGGTAAGCCATTTACCCTGCCTTGTAACTCAAACTTTAACCTTAATATGGAACAGTGCTTGATCCACTCCCAACTAGGGTTACAAAGCAAGAACTGTCAATAAATTCCCTGCTCCCAGTTGGAGGATTCACGGAATCGGGAGGGAATAAGCAGGGAAAAAACAGTATTTCTGGGAAACCATGGAATAAATGGAAAGTTCCTGGAATTTTGAAACCCTACTCCCAAGTCCCCAAGGATCAAACGCAGTGCCTAAGATCCTGACCTTCTGAATCCTTGTGTAATGTGTGTGCAGCCATTTAACTAAATAGTTTTTCATTGATATGCGTGCACAGATTGCTAAAGGCTCGATACACGGTCCTAGCTATGGCCTACCCTTCAACTCCTGTTTGTCTTTATGGCCAGCATAGAGTTCACAGTCACATTTGAAAAAGCAACAGCCTCTAGAATTTAGAGTCATATTGGGATCGTAATTCCTCATCTATTCCTCATCTGGTCACAGAGACAAAAACAGCAGTGATGGAGAGGGGGCTTTAATCTCTGAAATAGAGACACTCCCAACCAGGAATCATGCGGGAACCAAAGCCCACAGAGTAAACTGTACGACCACCGTGACCTCATCATAACCCATATCGATAAGATGTGACAGAGAGAGAACCCATCTGAACTCTCCTCTCTACGCTGAAATCACCCCTCTACTACTCTATTCATAGTCGGCAGACTGATGCAATGCCCATAGCAGCCTCTGGTTCTAACCGCATGGTGGGGGGGGGGGGGTTCTGTGATGGGATGAGATGAGGCATTCACCACTGGCCGTGAGGAGGCAGGCTAAGAAGGGGGTTGGTGGGGGAAGTTGGCGGGCACAGGGTGGAGGGCGGCGAGCGGAGGGCTGTGTAGGTAATGAATGGCCGTCAGTGTGCATCAGTGTCAGACAGGCCTGTTATTAAGTCCCCCGGATATATCCCAAATTAAAGATGCGGGTTACAACCTTAACCCCTATGGCTCGGGCTCTGACTGTATGAGCCAGCCCAGCTGCTGCTGCTGTGGCTGCATGGCTTTTACAGGGCACCACAGTCTCAATGCAACATTGCTAAACTGAGACCAGAGAAATGTATGTGGCTAGAATCTCAAGAAGTCAGACCATTTACTGTTCAGCTCCCTCAACAGATTGAAATGAAATGGGGTTCTCAGACATAGTAGCAGAACATTGATAAACAGCTAAGTGCCACTCAAACAACACTACAAATCTACCCTGACAAAGCATACACTGATTTAGCGCTATGTTAGCAATGCATCATCGGCTCGGATACTGAGTTCCATTTGGCCTGAATACAGGCCATACTGTGTGATTCTGCAGCATCTTCGATCCCGACGCTCCCCCGGGAGAAGGAGAACACTACTCTCTGGTCTCAGCTCGACTCGCATGTCGAGCTGGCTCTTATCGTCCGCTCCCAGGTTTATAAATATCAAAGGAAAAAAAGGCCTGAATGTTTTTGTGTGATTCAGTGATGCACACACAAACTCTGTTTATAGCAGAACTGGAGACCCTGGAGAAAATGCCATGCCTCCTCCTCTCCACTCTCCATTAGCTGACTGTTTCATGCGGCCACAGCAAACAGCACTCTCTTCCTGCCTCACGCTTGTTTGTTCCGCTAACCAGCATCCCGAAAGTTCAGCTCCGGCACGACCATTAAACATTTAATGGTTGACGTTTACTAGTTTTTCAGTGCAACCATTTCCCTCTGCACATGCATATGTGAGGACGCTGGCTGTCACAGCACAGCGTGCAGAGAGAGACAGTGCTGTTTGAATGCTGGCTCTACTCTTCTTCAGCTAAGGTGCACAAACCTAGAACACCAACCCATTAGACTAGGCCACAACCTCTGCAAAAAAATATTCCATGCGATGGAAGCTTTAATTGAAACCACTATCTATTTAAAACACGGAGGAGGTTCGTATTGACCTTTTAGTCAGGGTGGAGTGACAGGACTGCTAAGAAGATGGATGGAATTGTCCCTGATGTCGAGATATCAATGATTTTTCATTGAAAGCAACAGCCCTGCTCCACATATTGACCGAATGTTTTCGAGAGTCTAAACCATTGGCCCTATTCCTCATTCTTCCTGGTTTACAAATCTAATAGCAACTCCGTGTATTTTTCTTGCGTTCTGAGGGTAAGGGCTCTCCATTATGTCCTGATGCAAAACTTTCTTCTAAGTAAAAAAAAAATATTGAATCTCGCATTGTATCACAATATTGTCTGTGACCTTTGGAGGGGCATACAGGTGCAACATCTGAAGAAAGTTTTTGAACCTGCCAGCGTGAGCTGAGATGCACCCAAGCCTTGGTTTAATGCATGTTTCATACATGATAACATTAGAAGCATACTCCATAAGTTTGTTTTACTCACTGCTTTAGCACACTCTGCCAACCCGGATGTCTTAGCCGTGTCTGAATCCTGGCTAAGGAAAACCACCAAAAACCCTAAGATCTCCATCGCTAACTATAGCATTTTCCGCCAAGATAGAACTGCCAAGGGGGCGGTGTTGCAATCTACTGCAAAGATAGCCTGCAGAGTTCTGTATTACTATCCAAGTCTGTACCAAAACAATTCGAGCTTCTACTTCTAAAAATTCACCTCTCCAGAAACAAGTCTCTCACTGTTGCCGCTTGCTATAGACCACCCACTGCCCCCAGCTGTGCCCTCGACACCATATGTGAATTGATTTCCCCCCATCTATCTTCTGAGCTCGTGCTACTAGGTGACCTAAACTGGGACATGCTTAACACCCCGGCCATCCTACAATCTAAGCTTGATGCCCTCAATCTCACACAAATTATCAATGAACCTACCAGGTACAACTCCAAATCCGTAAACACGGGCACCCTCATAGATGTCATCCTAACTAACTCGCCCTCCAAATACACCTCTGCTGTTTTCAATCAAGATCTCAGCGATCACTGCCTCATTACCTGCATCCGTAATGAGTCTGCGACCAAAAGACCACCCCTCATCACTGTAAAACGCTCCCTAAAACACTTCTGCGAGCAGGCCTTTCTAATCAACCTGGCCGGGGTATCCTGGAATGACATTGACCTCATCCCGTCAGTAGATGATGCCTGGCTATTCCTTAAAAGTGCATTCCTCACCATCTTAAATAAGCATGCCCCATTCAAAAAATGTAGAACTAGGAATAGATATAGTCATTGGTTCACTCCAGACCTGTCTGCCCTTGACCAGCACAAAAACATCCTGTGGCGTTCTGCATTAGCATCAAATAGCCCCCGTGATACGCAACTTTTCAGGGAAGTTAGGAACAAATATACACAGGCAGTTAGGAAAGCTTAGCCTAGCTTTTTCAAATTTGCATCCTGTAGTACTAACTCAAAAATGTTCTGGAACACTGTAAAGTCCATGGAGAATAAGAGCACCTCCTCTCAGCTGCCCACTGCTCTGAGGCTAGGAAACAATGTTAACACCGATAAATCCACTATAATTGAGAATTTCAATAAGCATTTCTCTACGACTGGCCATGCTTTCCACCTGGCTACCCCTACCCCGGTCATCTGACCGGCACCCTCCACAGCAACCCGCCAAAGCCCCCACCATTTCTCCTTCACCCAAATCCAGATAGCTGATGTTCTGTAAGAGCTAGAAAATCTGGACACCTACAAATCAGCCGGGCTAGACAAGCTGGACCCTCTCTTTCTAAAATGATCTGCCGAAATTGTTGCAACCTCTATTACTAGCCTGTTCAACCTCTATTTTGTATCGTCTGAGATTCCCAAAGATTGGAAAGCTGCCGCGGTCATCCCCCTCTTCAAAGGGGGTGACACTCTAGACCCAAACTGCTACAGACCTGTATCTATCCTACCCTGTCTGTCTAAGGTCTTCGAAAGCCAAGTTAACAAACAGATCACCGACCATTTCGAAACCCACCGTACCTTCTCCGCTATGCAATCTGGTTTCAGAGCTGGTCATGGGTGCACCTCAGCCACGCTCAAGGTCCTAAACGACATCATAACCGCCATCCATAAGAGACATTACTGCGCAGCCGTATTCATCGACCTGGCCAAGGCTTTCGACTCTGTCAATCACCACATTCTTATTGGCAGACTCGACAGCCTTGGTTTCTCAAATGATTGCCTCGCCTGGTTTACCAACTACTTCTCTGATTGAGTTCAGTGTGTCAAATCGGAGGGCCTGTTGTCCGGACCTCTAGCAGTCTCTATGGGGGTGCCACAGGGTTCAATCCTCGGGCCGACTCTCTTCTCTGTATACATCAATGATGTTGCTCTTGCTGCTGGTGATTCTCTGATACACCTCTACGCAGACGACACCATTCTGTATACTTCTGGCCACTCTTTGGACACTGTGTTAACTAACCTCAAGACGAGCTTCAATGCCATACAACTCTCCTTCCGTGGCCTCCAATTGCTCTTAAACGCAAGTAAAACTTAATGCATGCTATTCAATTGATCACTGCCCGCACCTGCTCGCGTGTCCAGCATCACTACTCTGGATGGCTCTGACTTAGAATACGTGGACAACTACAAATACCTAGGTGTCTGGTTAGACTGTAAACTCTCCTTCCAGACTCACATTAAGCATCTCCAATCCAAAATTAAATCTAGAATCGGCTTACTATATCGCAACAAAGCATCCTTCACTCATGCTCACGCGCTCCAGCAGGTATATCTCACCCCCAAAGCCAATTCTTCCTTTGGGCGTCTTTCCTTACAGTTCTCTGCTGCCAATGACTGGAACGAACTGCAAAAATCTCTGAAGCTGTAAACACTTATCTCCCTCACTAGCTTTAAGCACCAGCTGTCAGAGCAGCTCACATATTACTGCACCTGTACATAGCCCATCTATAATTTAGCCCAAACAACTACCTCTTTCCCTACTGTATTTATTTATTTATTTATTTTGCTCCTTTGCACCCCATTATTTCTATTTCAACTTTGCACATTGTTCCACTGCAAATCTACCATTCCAGTGTTTTACTTGCTATATTGTATTTACCTTGCCACCATGGCCTTTTTTTTGCCTTTACCTCCCTCATCTCACCTCATTTGCATATAGACTTATTTTTCTACTGTATTATTGACTGTATGTTTTGTTAATTCCATGTGTAATTCTGTGTTGTTGTATTTGTTAAAATGCTATGCTTTATCTTGGCTAGTTCGCAGTTGCAAATGAGAACTTGTTCTCAACTAGCCTACGTGGTTAAATAAAGGTGAAATAAAAAAAATAAAAAAAATAAACCCAGAAGGGAAGGTGGTAGCAGATGAGAGAACCCTTACGAAAAACAACATGATTTCACATGTGACATTTCCACATGTTTTGCACATGTGAAATCATGTGAAACCATGTGTTTTGGAACACTTCACATGTTGATATTTCACATGTAGATTGGCACGTGATTACATAACCTTTCAAATGTGGATTAACATTTTCACAGGTGATGCCCTGCAAACAAAAATGTGTCATTATGATACACTGACAGTGCTTTCAACATACAGTTTTTTCAACTTACATATCTAACACACTGACATACACGACTACATTGTGTATGTTTATTTATACAGTAATTATTATTCAACATGTCCTTGCCTAGGATCAGTGGTGTGTATTTGTGAATGCCAAGGGAAGCCAGTCTTTCCCAAAATATTTACCAACAAAAACACAAAATAATAATAATGTATCTTTCGTCTCGGTGTTTCATAATTTTCCTTTCATTCGCAAGAGGCTCAATGTATCTCACAGGAGAAAGCATCAGAGCGAGCGAAACAGTACCCCTCTGTCTCAGTATGTGTAGCCCATGTATCTGAAGCTGTCTGGCCTAAAAGTGTATGACATCGTTGCCGCCCACATAGCATTGAATTCATTAGCAAAGGAAGCCAGTGAGAATTTGGCTTCCCTTGATATGAAAAACTAAAATAATAGCCTATTAGTATTGAGCTAAACTGAGTGAACACAACTGTGAAAAGTCCTGGATGAGTCATGACCGCAGTCAAATGGACATGCGTTGGTAGTACCCAACTCGCTATCGACCATCAGGTCGCTAATGGCCTGGCACTCAGTGCTCTATTGTCCCTCTAACCACTCTGACATCAGTGCAAATACAATCGAAAATCACAAGCACTTGTCATCAAAGCAGTATCATGATTTTAAAATTCACCGTTAGATTACATTTTAGAACCTCACTGTGATCAATTTGAAGAAAGAAGTTCAACAACAGGTTGAAACTAAGTGGAAAACATGGTTGATGTGGATGTGGTTTCAAAGCCAAACACAAGGAAATGGACAGCGCTTTCTAAGGTGATGATAAATTCAAAGCATTTAAGAAGTTGCATGTATGCCCCAAAAAACAAGAATGAAAATAAAGATTGTGCCGTTATACAATGCATAGCCTAAGAGCCTACCGCATATTACGCATGGCAGAAAAACATAGAAAGAAACACATTTAAGATGTCTTTGGTACATAATTGGTCTAGCAGCCTATACTACAAAATTAAATAAATTATAGTGATCTTCTTTGAGTGTGGACTGTATTATTATGCATACTGGATGGTCTGGTTACCTTATGCTACACTCCAAACGTTCTATCCATGAGTCTGGGGGAAAACGTTTAGGCCTAGGCGATGCTGTTGGTTCATAAATTATGCATGGTGGCTTACAGAGTTAGCCTACAATTATAATGAATTTGTATTTGAATTTGAATAGCCTAGTAACAGGGCATGTTTTCTATTTTCATAATTAATAGGCTGACAGAATATCTCACCACCATGTTCCATCTCTTCCTCTCACTCCTTCGTTACTTTCACGAGCGCGCAGAGATTGGGGCTGACAACAGTTTAATTAAATATGTTTCATTGTGAAAACATGTTACTATCAATGTTTCCGAACAGATTTCACTCGGTTTCCAAAAATGATGCACTGGGTAGCTGCAGGAACATGGTTGGAGAGCCCATGGCATACAGAGTTTGGGTGGATTATCACCTGTCGCGCAGCAAGAGACCGCGTGCCCATAAAACAGTGGCTGATGCGTGAAGTGAAATACATGTTCTTATAAGCCCAGACATTTCTATATACAATCCCAAGTGAAAGCAGAGTTTTGATGTTTGCCACTAAAAAGATGAGGTTCCTAGCTGCTACTATGTTTAGGCCTATTTCTCAGCTGCTAAAACCGGAGCAGCTGCTAAAACCGGAGTAGCCTACCCAGCATGATTTAAACTGCGGGAAAGCGGCCTCCATTTGCTATTTGAGTGCATACTGATGACATGTATTTTTCCTCCTGCCACTGTTCCTACCTATTTGATAAAGGGCCTTCTAAATCGGAACAAATTCTCTATATTAGTAAAGACAAGGTTAAATTGAGAAGTCTGATGGGTGAAAATATGATCACTTGATGAGCGAACAGGATGTGCAGCCTGAGGCAAGGAACAGAGCTCAAGTTTTTATTGCAACTTTTTTTAAAGTCAATAGCCTATAGTCGTATCATGCAGCCCATATACATCTTCTTAATATTGAGTTGGATTTGGCTTCACACCAATCACATCACATCAAAAGCAAAACATAATTGACAGAAAAAACATGAATTGTTGCATTTCGTTGTGTCGTTGTCCTCTGGTGGCTAGCTAGCTAAAATCTGCCTTGTCCTATATTAGGTACGGATGAAGATAGGGATTTGGAGTTGTGGTTTTACTTCATTCTCCATTCTGGCCAACGATTATAAAGTGATTCTCTGGTCTAACCATAAATTCATCAATTCATACATTTTGCCCCTGGCCTGAGAGGATGGAAGTTCAAGATGTAGCTCGATGTAGTAGGCTAAACTGCCCATGAAAGGAAGTTAGGCTATCAAGTAAGCATTTTAGCTAGGTAGTCTGGGACAAGAAAAACTAAAAAAGTGTAATGTATGACAAGGTCGTAGATCATTTTGGCAATATGAAAGAGAGGAGGATGGCATTGGCGTTCCTCTACAAGTATGATAAAAGTCAACATGTTTTTATACTTGCTCGCGCACCCAAACATGCGCACGAACACAAAAATCAGAACCATGGACAGGCACATCATCGTAGCATAGGTGATTTGATGTTTAAATGTTGAAGTTGAAATTATTCCAAGAATAGTGGAGGCAGCTCCTGTTTCCTTTGAGACTTACAGTAACCTTTCTTGGTTCTAAATCAATAGTTGTTCAGTAGTTTCGGAAATTGGCTTGACCATGCTGTAGGTCCCTCAAAATCAACTCTGGACCTCGAAGCCAGTTCTATTGCTTTTTTTCATTGTTCCCCTCTAATCAGGTACTGATTTAGACCTGGCACACCAGGTGGGTGTAATGAATTATCAGGTAGAACAGAAAAGCAGCAGTCCCAAGTCCTTGTAGAGTAAGAGTTGAATACCCCTGCTGTAGGTCATGCAACTGTTTGTTACACGCTATATGCTTTGTGGACTTCACCAGACAGATGTTGCTCTACGGTTTTGTGATGAAACAAACGCCTGTGGTTGAATTTATTCTGCCACTCTGTGACTACTGTCTTATTATTATCACGGCCTTAGGCCTATATATCACGGTGGCATATGAACTAAAATGTTATAGGGCAAACAACACAATTATCACAACATATACAGTACCAGTCAAAAGTTTGGACACAGCTACTCATATTTTTACTATTTTCTACATTGTAGAACAATAGTGAAGACATCAAAACCATGTGTAAGGGCTATTTGACCAAGAAGGAGAGTGATGGAGTGCTGCATCAGATTACCTGGCCTCCACAATCACCCAACCTCAACCCAATTGAGATGGTTTGGGATGAGTTGGACCGCAGAGTGAAGGAAAAGCAGGCAACAAGTGCTGGTTGAGAGAATGCCAAGGGTGTTCAAAGCTGTCATCAAGGCAAAGGGTGGCTAATTTGAAGAATCTCAAATATAACATATATTTTGATTTGTTTAACACTTTTTTGGTTGCCACATGATTCCATATGTGTTATTTCATAGTTTTGATGTATTCACTATTATTCTACACTACAATGTAGAAAAAAAGTAAAAATAAAGACAAACCCTTGAATGAGTAGGTGTGCCCAAAATGTTGACTTGTACTGGAGGTTGTACACTGAACAAAAATATAAATGCAACACGTAAAGTGTTGGTTCCATGTTTCATGAGCTGAAATAAAAGATCCCATAAATGTTCCATATGCACAAAAAGCTTATTTCTCAAAAATGTTGTGCACAAATTTGTCACAAGGATCTGTACACAATTCCTGGAAGCTAAAAATGTCCCAGTTCTTCCATGGCCTGCAGACTCACCAGACATGTCACCCATTGAGCATGTTTGGGATGCTCTGGATCGACGTGTATGACAGCGTGTTCCAGTTCCTGCCAATATCCAGCAACTTCGCACAGCCATTGAAGAGAAGTGGGACAACATTCCATAGGCCACAATCAACAGCCTGATCATTTCTATGCGAAGGAGATGTGTCGCGCTGCATGAGGCAAATGGTGGTCGCACTAGATACGGACTGATTTTCTGATCCACCTACTACTTTTTTAAGATGCATATTTATTGGTAACAGTATAATATGTATTTTTGTCCCTGACTTGGCTTCCCCAGTGATTTTACCCACGCACGGCTACTGCCTGGAATTTGAACTAACAACCTCTTGTTTCACAGCATTCCTATTTTCCTGCTACTCCTGCTAGTGGAAATAACTTTTCATGTATTTCTACAGCTGAACTGTATTTTGTCAGTACAACAACGAACCTGAAGTATACAGACATTTCAATTATAATTTATATTATTTTCAATGCCGGAAAAATTTGAATTTGGTTTACATTCCAAATTGACTGAAATTTAAAAGGAATTGACCACAACATGGCTTGGGATGCAATATCTCATCTGCATAAGTATTCACACCTGAGTCAATACTTTGTAGAAGCACCTTTGGCGGCGATTACAGCTTTGAGTCGTCTTGGGTATGTCTGTATCAGCTTTGCACATTTGGAGTTGGGGATTTTCTCCCATTCTTCCTTGCAGATTTCTCAAGCTCTGTTAAGTTAGATGGGAATCAGTGGTGAACAGCAATCTTCAAGTTCTTCCATCGATTTTCAATGGGATTAAAGTCTAGGCTTTGGCTGGGCCACTCAAGGACTCAAGGCTTTGGCCCCAGTCTAAGGTCGTTTGCACTCTGAAGCAGGTTCTCATAAATAATAATTGATTGGATTTATATCGCGCTTTCTACCAACTGAGGTACTCAAAGCGCTTTACATAGTAAGGGGAAAACTAATCTCATCCTTCACCAATGTGCGGCACCCATTTTTGTGCCAGAACGCTCACCGCACATCAGCTATCAGATGGAGTGATGTGGAGTGATATATGCCAATTAGGAATGAGGATAGAGGGAACAATGAACAGTGCCTAATAGATCAATGATTTGCCTGTATTTGACTCCATTCATTGTTCCCTCTATTCTTACTAGTCTCCCAGTCCCTGCTGCTGAAAAGCCTCCCCATAGCCACCACCATGTTATATTGGTAGGGATGGTGTTAGACAGGTGACGAGCTGTAACTGGTTTTCTCTAGACATAATAGCGCTTTGCATTCAGGCCAAAGAGTAAAGATTTTGTTTTATCCTTTATTTAACTAGGCAAGTCAGTTAAGAACAAATTCTTATTTTCAATGACAGCCTACCGGGGAACAGTGGGTTAACTGTCTTGTTCAGAACGACAGATTTTTTACCTTGTCAGCTCGGGGATTCGATCCAGCAACCTTTCAGTTAATAGCCCAACACTCTAACCACTAGGCTACCTTCCGCACACGACAGACTAACATGCTGTCGTGTGCCTTTTTCTGAGGAGTGGCTTCTGTCTGGCCACTCTCCCATAAAGTCCAGATTGGTGAAGAGCTGTAGAGACTGTTGTCCTTCTGGCAGGTTCTCCCATCTCAGCCAAGGGACTCTGTAGTTCTGTCAAAGTGGTCATTGGTTAATGACTTCAGCTCTAACAAGATGCGTCTGCATAGCGTCCTCGAACTTTCGAAAAATGTTAAGGCATTTTGACACGATTTACCTGTTCGTTAATAGTGAGTTGGAAGTTAAAACATCTATTGTATCGCCAAAACAAAAGATGCCCAATATGTCAAAGCCTCAGACGAGGCATGGAAAAATGCCCCCTTCTGACAGCCCTTCTTCGACATCGGCGGATGCTAGCTCGGAAGAAGCACCAGCGTGGTTCAGAATGGAGATGGACAAGGGTATAACAAAAATCCAAGAGACACTTTCTGAGTGCCTCAGCAAAATTGATGTACTGGTCAATAAACTTCACAAAGACCAGAAAGTCACAAAGGGATGAGTGACAAAGTTAGAAAAAGACCATGCTGACCACCAGGCTGCCATCCTGGATGTCTGCAAAGACGGGGATCAAAAATACAAAAAGTTGGAAGACGCCATCTCAAAACTCGAGGAGTATTTTGATTATTACGAAAATTTCCAAAGGCGCTCGAACTTGAGACTTCAAGGTTTCCCAGTGGCCATAGAGGGAAGAGACGCGATCTCCTTTCTACAGGAATGGATTCCCAAAATTCTGGATCTATCCCCTTCCGCACACCCACTGGAGATCGAGAGGGCCCATCGCACCCTACGGAGGCAGCTGCCTGGCCAGGTTGCACCCAGGGCATTTGTCATTAAACTTCTATGGTACCAGGACACTGTTCGCATCCTCTCTGCTGCAAAGGGAGAGCTCAAGTACAGAGATGCCAGAATCATGATCTTTCCGAGTCTTTCTCCCATACTACACAAGAGGAGGATGGCTTTCTCCCCACTGAAGAGACTTATGCGTCAGGCTAGCTTGGCATACGGCCTGCGCTACCAAACGACTTTGTGGATCGAAACCAAGAATGGTGAGCGCACATTTGACTCTGTGATGATGGTTGAAACATACCTGAGGAAAGAACTTCCTGACTTGTTCACGTCTGCTACATCATGAGGAACTGTCTTTTGAACTTGGATACAGTTGATAGTGAACTGTTAGCACATGAGGAAACAATTAAATGACTCAAATGATTGACTGGCTGGCTGGCTGGCTGGCTGGCTGGCTGGCTGGCTGGCTAGCGCGATAATGACTGTCGAGGTAAAGTTGGATCATAGCTAATATTGGCTTTGCTATTTAGCCAGCTTGCTAAGTTTACAAGGGTGTAACTATAGCTACATCCACACTATGCCAGGTAGTTACATTTTTGCTGTACACTTTCATTTTACGCAGAGAGGTCCAGTCGGGTTTGGTTAGATAGTTATGTGGCTTTTGACTGGGTTTCAAGCCTAACTATGTTGTTTATATTACTTCAGAGAATTTGAGCTACTATTACGTTTGCTGGCTTGTTTATTGTTAGAGATGTATGCTAGCATTAGTGATGCCGAGGCAGGGATAAGCTACTCACTGGCTGGCCGCCTAATTGCCAGCTAGCTGATAGCTTAACACTTGTGTATGTGCATACATGTGTGTATATATCATATTTTTGGGGGGAGGGTGAACTCAGGAGGATGGTGATTGTTTAACTACGTGTCCCTATTTTATATTTGAGGGATGATAGTTATCGTCTGGTAAAGGTTTTCATTTATACATCATAGCTTGATGTCTTTTTTCCTGAGCTGCGTTTGTGGTCATGGCTTTTGCTGCCGCACAGCACAGGTTTCAGGGCGCATTGAATGTACCATGTCTTGTTGAGCGCCAGAGGAGAGAGGTGCTGGCTTTCTGCAGGAGATGTGTTCGTGTGAGAAGGGTGCTCTCGACTCCTCACCCCACCCCCAACCTAGCTCCTTAAACATCCTCTCTTTTTTTCCACTCTCTCCTTCTCCTTCCTTCCATCATTCTATCCCAGCTGCCTTACCATCCATGGCTGGATTAGAGAGGCCACAGTCTTCCTCCTCGCAACGGCAGCAGAACCAAACTGTAACTCCAGTACAGAGGGCGTTGGTCTAACCCCTCCCCCCTTTAACCTCAATCCCTCAGATTCCCTCCCGCCTTCCCCTCTATGCTCATGCTGTATTCCCTTCGGTGGGGAGACCAGAGCAGAGGTAGTGGGCCAAGTGTCTCGCTGTTTGTTTACACAGCTCTAGAAAAGGCCATCAACTTAGACCCTGCGGCTTCCGGGAGTTAAATGAGGGGGGGTTGTGTTATGTTGTGTTGGAGCGTTGTTGTTTATGAGCGGTGCTTTCATGTGACTTTTTATTTGTGTTGACAAAGCAACCAAAACGAGAGCAGCATGCAGGCAGGGTAGGCAGTCATTAGGGTTAAAATTGACTTTTTTTTAACAGGGGAGGAATAATGTGGTCAAAGTCCATGCTGTGAGTTGAGCTCAAAGGCTCAGAGGGAGGTTGGTTATCCCTGGGGCGTACGCACTGACTATGAGCTCTGATGGCTGTGCCAGATGACTCAGTCAACCACCACTGCCTCTGCTCCTTCTCAGATACAGCCGAAAACACAACAATTACCAATTGCTTTATGTGTTTCTGACCATCTAGGACAGAAACAGGACACGGTAGAATTGTTTTGTGTGATCAAAATAAGGTTCACCTAATATGATTAAAATACTATACTGAACAAAAATAAAACACAACATGCAACAATTTCAAAGATTTTACTGAGTTACAATTCATATAAGAAAATCAGTCAATTGAAATAAATTCATTAGGCCCTAATCTATAAATTTCACATGACTGGGAATACAGATATGCATATGTTGATCACAGATACCTTAAATAAAGGTAGGGGCATGGATCAGAAAACCAGACAGTATCTGGTGTGACCACTACTTGCCTCATGTAGCGTGACATGTCCTTCGTATAGAGTTGATCAGTCTGTTGACTGTGGAATGTTGTTCCACTCCTCTTCAATGGCTGTGTAAAGTTGTTGGATATTGGCGGGAACTGGTACACGCTGTCGTACAAGTCAATCCAGAGCATCCCAAACGTGTTCAATGGGTGACATGTCTGGTGAGTATGCAGGCCCTGGAAGAACTGGGACATTTTCAGCTTTGTTTCAGAACATTCAATTCTATGGCAATAGCTCTGTTGGTCATTCCTGCAGTCAGCATGCCAATTGCACGCTCCCTCAAAACGTGAGACATCGGTGGCATTGTGTTGTGTGACAAAACTGCACATTTCAGAGTACCCTTTTATTGCCCCCAGCACAAGGTGCACCTGTGTAATGATTATGCTATTTAATCAGCTTCTTGATATGCCACACCTGTCAGGTGGATGGATTATCTTGGCAACGGGGAAATTCTCACTAACATTGATGTAAACAAATATATTGCCAAGTTTTTGAGAAATACGCTTTTGTGAGTATGAAACATTTCTATATTATATTTTAGCTCATGAAACATGGGACCAACACTTCACATGTTGCGTTTATATTTTTATTCACTGTATATACCAATCCCTCTGTTTTACAAATAAGCTGTTGTGGAGCGGGTCGAGAGCTTCAAGTTCCCAAATTAAACGGCCTCGTACTCTGTCCTAGATCATATGATATGCATATTATTATTACTATTGGATAGAAAACACTCTGAAGTTTCTAAAACTGTTTGAATTATATCTGTGAGTAAAACAGAACTCATATGGCAGGCAAACTTCCAAACAGGAAGTGAAAATTCTGAAATGGGTCGCTGTGAAAGGCATCGCCCATTCAATTGCCTTATATTTATGGATCTGTATGCACTTCATACGCCTTCCACTAGATGTCAACAGGCAGTAGAACGTGGAATGAAGCATATAGCTTCATGTGGGACCGGATGAGAGCCTTTGGAGTGACAGGTCAGGCAGATTGCCAGTTCTTAGCCACGCACAGAGGGAATGTAATGTCTTTGTCTGCACTGTGTTAGATAGACATGAAGAAATGCTCCATTTGGGACGTTATTGGATATATATGAGAAAAACATCCTGAAGATTGATTCTCAACTGAGTTTGACCAGTTTATTCGATTTGTAATATCACTTTTTTAAGTTTTCGTTCATTTACGTAAAGTTCGATGGACACGTGAACTACACATGCTAGCCAAAGTTGCCAATTCGTCAGAAGTAATGGACATTATAAAACAAAAAAACGATTTATTGTGGAACTAGTATTCCTGGCACTGCATTCTGATGAAAGATCATCAAAGGTAAGGGAATATTTATGATGTAATTTCGTATTTCTGTTGACTCCAACATGGCGGAGAATGGCTGAGCGCTGTCTCAGATTATTGCATGCGCTGCTTTTTACTAAAGTTATTTTTTAAATCTAACACAGCGGTTGCATTAAGAACCAGTGTATCTTTAATTATATGTTAACCTTTTGTCAATAGGGGGGCGCTATTTTCACTTTGTAAAAAATCGTGCCCAAATTAAACTGCCTCTTACTCTATTCTTGCTCGTACAATATGCATATTATTATTACTATTGGATAGAAAACACTCTCAAGTTTCTAAAACCGTTTGAATTATATCTGTGAGTAAAACAGAACTCATTTTGCAGCAAACTTCCTGTCAGGGAGTGAAAAATCTGAAATCGAGGCTCTGTTCCAGGGCCTTCCTATTCATTTGCTTGAAATCTATGGATATACATGCACTTCATACGCCTTCCACTAGATGTCAACAGGCAGTGGGAGGTGGAATGGGGTGTCTAGCTTGATCTGAGGTCGAACAAGAGCTCTTGGAATGACGTGACCCCAATTTCCTTTGTCCAGCAAGGCGCGGGAAGGACATCGACATTGGCTTCGGAAAAGCGTTCGGTATAGACGTCTAATAACTCCGGCTTTGATTTTATTTGATACATGTGATAATATCATCGTAAAGTATGTTTTTTCAATATAGTTTTATCAGATTATTGAACGTTTATCTGGAGTTTTGGCGTTTTCTGTTCTCTGCGTTTGGTGAAGATGGACATCTTTGCGCCACTTGGCTAGCTAAGGTTGCTAATTCGACAGGCGAAGAGGACATTCTAAAACCAAACAACGATTTATTCTGGACAAAGGACTCCTTGTACAAGATTCTGATGAAAGCTCAGCAAAAGTAGGAACCATTTATGATGTTATTTCGTATTTCTGTGGAAAATGTTTAGTTCTATTATCCAGCGTTTTGGCGAGCGCTGTCTTGCTATAAAGTAAGCTGTATGTCGTACTAAAGTTATTTTTTTTAAATCTAACACGCCGATTGCATTAAGAATTTGTGTATCTTTCATTTGCTGTACAACATGTATTTTTTAGTAAAGTTTATGATGAGTTCTTTGATTAGATGACTGTCCAAAATATCTCCGGATAATTTTGTGCAGTTTGGCTACGTATTCACATTGTAAAACCACAATTTGTACCGCTAAATATGCACATTTTCGAACAAAACATATATGTATTGTGTATCATGATGTTATAGGACTGTCATCTGATGACGTTTGTCAAGGTTAGTGAATAATTTTATATCTTTTGCTGTTTTTTTGCGAATGCTACCTTTGCGGTGAATGAATGTGGTTTTGTGGTTGGCTATTGTGGTAAGCTAATATAATGCTATATTGTGTTTTCGCTGTAAAACACTTAAAAAATCTGAAATATTGGCTGGATTCACAAGATGTTTATCTTTCATTTGCTGTACACCATGTATTTTTCATAAATGTTTTATGATGAGTATTTAGGTATTTCACGTTGCTCTCTGTAATTATTCCGGCTGCTTTGGTGATATTTTTTATGGTAGCTGCAATGTAAAACTATGATTTATACCTCAAATATGCACATTTTCGAACAAAACATAGATTTATTGTATAACATGTTATAAGACTGTCATCTGATGAAGTTGTTTCTTGGTTAGTGACTAATTATATCTCTATTTGGTCGGTTTTGTGATAGCCACCTATGCGGTAAAAGAATTGTGAAAATATGCGGTTGAGTCTTTTGCTATTGTGGTTAGCTAATAGAAATACATAGTGTTTTCGCTGTAAAACATTTAAAAAATCGGAAATGATGGCTGGATTCACAAGATGTGTATCTTTCATTTGGTGTCTTGGACTTGTGATTTCATGATATTTATATGCTATTATTTACTTCTGGCGCTATGCTAGGCTATGCTAGTCAGCTTTTTTACTGATGAGGATGCTCCCGGATCCGGGATGGTGACCAAGTGGAAGTTAAACATGTATCTTTCATCAAAGTATTTCTGTATTTCACGTTGCTATCTGTAATTACTTTCGCTATTTTGGAGCCATTTCTGAACACGGCGCCAATGTAAAACCACGATTTCTGGCTATAAATATGCACATAATCGATATGACTGTCATCTGATGAAGTTGATCAAAGGTTAGTGATTCATTTTATCTCTATTTGTGGGTTTTGTGAAAGCTATCTTTCCTGTGAAAAAATGGCTGTGTTTTTTGGGATATGATGGTGAGCTAACATAAATATATGTTGTGTTTTCGCTGTAAAACATTTTAAAAATCGGACATGTTGGCTGGATTCACAAGATGTTTATCTTTCATTTGCTGTATTGGACTTGTGATTTAATGAAATTATATTATATCCCTGTGGCACTAGGCTAGGCTATGCTAGTCAGCGTTTTTGATGACAGTTATCCCGGATCCGGGATGGGTGATCCAGAGTTAATGTCCACATTACTAAGAACTGAATATGGTCCACACACACCCACAGTCGTGAAGAGTGCGTGGCAGCACCTCTTCCCCCCAGGAGGCTGAAAAGATTTGGCACGGACCTCGGATCCTCAAAAGGTTCTACAGCTGCACGATCAAGTGAATCTTGACTGGCTGCATCACCCCTTGGTATCGCAAAGGCACTGCCCTTGACCGCAATGCGCTACAAAGGGTGATGTGGACAGGCCAGTACATCACTGGGGCCGAGCTCCCTGCCATACAGGACCTCTATATCCTGCATTTTCAGGGGAAGGCCAGAAAAATTGCCAAAGACTCCAGCCATCCAAGCCATAGACTGTTCACTCTGCTACTGTCCGGCAAATTGTACCAGAGCATCGGCTTTCGAACCAACAGGGTCCAAGATAGCTTGTACTCCCAACCCATAATACTGCTAAATAGCCAGACTACTAAATAGTCAATTAATGGTATCACAAACTATCTTGAACTGACCCTATGCACATTCTCTACTCTATATATACACATACAGACATACACACATACTCACTCACACCCGCTACATTGACACTCCCACACACATTAACATGCACACATACCGACACAATACAAATACACATACATACGCATTACACACACACATCATTTGCTGCTTCTACTCTACCTCAAATAGCTTGTACTTCTGCACATTGATCTGGTACTGGTATTCCCTCTGTATAGCTCCATTGTTGTGTATTTTATTGTGTTACTGTTTCATTTTTAAACTCTGCATCATTAGGAAGGGCTTGTAAGCAAGCATTTCACAGTAAAGTCTACACCAGTTGTATTCGGTGCAGGTGACAAATAACATTTGATTTCCGTTCCCTTCAGAATAACTAGAGGTAGCAGGCAAGGTGATCCCATCTCAACTCCACTATTTTTATTGTCTATGGAACCCATGACCCAGAAAATTTGACAATTGAAAGAAATTACACCAATATCTCTCAATTCTACAGATCACGTCATCTCACTATACGCCGACAATATATCTCAATCCCTCCCAAAAGCTTTGAATATCATAGACAAAATCAGCTCATCTCTAGTTATAAAATAAATCAAACCAAATCGGCCCGACTGCCGCTCAAGACCCGGATGGAGGACTTACATCTCTAATTATGGAATCCCGATCATTTCCCATTTTAAATATTTGGGAATCGATATTTTTCCTTCCTTACATAAAACCATTGTGAGAAACTTTAACAGAACGCTCAAATCAATTCAATCCAACCTTAGTAGATGGAATAATATCCTAGTTGTTTTAACCAGCAGAATATCTATTGTCAAAATGTATATATTGCCATGGCTGAATTTCTGTAGTTCAGTGCTTCCCCTTTCTCCTCCTTCTGGCTATTGGGATAAAATCCATAGTGCGGTTTTGAAATGCAGCCAACAAGTGCTCAGCATATGTGTGAACTCCTTCAAGACTGCATTTCTCATGAATCTGGTTAAGAGAATGCCAAGAGTGTGCAAAGCTGTCATCAAGGCAAAGGGTGGCTACTTTGAAGAATCTAAAATATATTTTGTTTTGTTTAACACTTTTTTGGTTGCTACATGATTCCATGTGAAAATAGTAAAAATAAAGAAAAACCTGTAATGAGTAGGTGTGTCCATCTTTTATACTTTTTGCCTTCAGGCGCACAGGGAAGGGATGGTACGGGGAGGGTTCTCTCTGGTTGCTGGGAAGGGGGGAAGGGGGGGCGGATTGCTGGTTGCTGGGAAGGGGGGGGCGGATGTAAAAGCATCCTTGGTTGATAAGCAACCTTGGATGTTTGGGGGGTTAGAGGGGGTGTGGGGGTAGGTGGGAGGGTAGATAGAGATATGAGGGGTTAGGGACGGACAAATAATAGGGTGGAAAACATGGGGGGGGTGTAGAAATATTGGGCTGGTGGGAATGGGGAGTTGGGGTTGTAGGCCCGTCTTTTTCTGTTTCTCTTTTCTTTACATACCCATTTTATTATTGCAAAATCCTGTGTGATAAATATGATCATTTCTCTGTATGTATTTATCTTTATGGATAAATGTGGTATAATCTCTGGGTAATCAATTAAAACCCAGGGATGCACTTTACCACTTTGACGCTGGTAAAACAGGCAGACCGGCAAGCATGGACTACCAAATTAAACCATCATGTTCAAATCAAAAGACCCTTAGAGTGGGACCCTTTAGTCCCTTTAAGTAAAGGCTTAAAGTTTGAGCAACCCATAAAGTCAAAGCACCCCACCCCAAAAAACTAACTTCAAGATATACATATAGGTACTATAAAACAACAGCGCAATATCCTGACAACATGTCACCTGTCTATAAACATACAACCCATATCAAGTTAACACACATCACTTTACTCTATTCTGGAGTTCAAATATAGCCGCTGCAAATGAGGTAGAGAGCTTTGACTGAGGACCGTTGAAGTTTCAACCCGACTTGAGTGCCTTATCTTGTTCTTACACACATCAAGCCTGCTATAGGCACAGATACAGTGCATTCGGAAAGTATTCAGACCCATTCCCTTTCCTCACATTGTTACGTTACAGCCTTATTGTAAAATAGATTAAATTCATTTTTTCCCTCAATCTACACAAAATACTCCATAATACCCCACAATGACAAAGCAAAAACAGGTTTAGACATTTTTGCTAATGTACTACAAATAAAAAACAAAACTTATTTACATGTATTCAGACCCTTTGTTATGACACTCAAAATTTAGCTCAGGAGCATCCTGTTTCCATTGATCATCCTTTTGATGTTTCTACAACTTGATTGGAGTCCAACTGTGGTAAATTCAAATGATTGGATATAAGGTCCCACAGTTGACAGTGCATGTCAGAGCAAAAACCAAGCCATGAGGTTGAAGGAATTGTCCGTAGAGCAAATTGTGTTGATGCACAGATCTGGGGAAGGGTACCAAAACATTTCTGCAGCATTGGGTCCCTAAGAACACAGTGGCCTCCATCATTCTTAACTGGAAGAAGTTCGAAACCACCAAGACTCTTCATAGAGCTGGCCGCCCGGCCAAACTGAGCAATCGGGGGAGAATGGCGTTGGTCAGGGAGGTGACCAAGAACCCGATGGTCACTCTGACACAGCTCTAGAGTTCCTCTGTGGAGATGGGAGAACCGTCCAGAAGGACAACCATATCTGCAGCCCTCCATCAATCAGGCCGTTATGGTAGAGTGGCCAGACAGAATCTACTCCTCAGTAAAATGCACATGACAGCCCATAGAGTTTGTCAAAAGGCACCTAAAGGACTCTGACCATGAGAAATAAGATTCTCTGGTCTGATGAAAACAAGACTTAACTCTTTGGCCTGAATGCCAAGCGTAACGTCTGGAGGAAACCTGCCACCATCCCTACGGTGAACCACGGCTGTGGGGAAGTTTTTCAGTGGCAGGGACTGGGGACAATGGTCAGGATTAGAGGTTGACCGATTGATTGGAATGGCCGAATAATTAGGGCCAATTTCAAGTTTTCATAACAATCAGAAATATGTATTTTTGGACACAGATTTTTTTTTAAACACCTTTATTTAATTTTTATTTAACGAGGCAAGTCAGTTAAGAGCACATTCTTATTTTCAATGACGGCCTAGGAACGGTGGGTTAACTGCCTCGTTCAGGGGCAGAACGACAGATTTTTACCTTGTCAGCTCGGGGATTCAATCTTGCAACCTTACAGTTAACTAGTCCAACGCTCTAACCACCTGACTACATTGCACTCCACGAGGAGCCTGCCTGTTACGCGAATGCAGTAGAAGCCAAGGTAAGTTGCTAGCTAGCATTAAACTCAAAAACAATCATAATCACTAGTTAACTACACATGGTTGATGATATTACACGTTTATCTAGCGTGTCCTGCCTTGCATATAATCGATGCGGTGTGTATCGTTGCTCCGTGTACCTAACCATAAACATCAATGCCTTTCTTAAAATCAATACAGAGAAGTATATATTTTTAAACCTGCATATTTAGCTAAAAGAAATCCAGGTTAGCAGGCAATATTAACCAGGTGAAATTGTGTCACTTCTCTTGCGTTCATTGCACGCAGAGTCAGTGTATATGCAACAGTTTGGGCCGCCTAATTTGCCAGAATTTTACGTAATTAGGACATAACATTGAAGGTTGTGCAGGAATATTTAGACTTATGGATTCCACCCGTTAGATAAAATACAGAACGGTTCCGTATTTCACTGAAAGAATAAACGTCTTGTTTTCGAGATGATAGTTTCCGGATTCGACCATATTAATGACCTAAGGCTCGTATTTCTGTGTGTTATTATGTTATAACTAAGTCTATGATTTGATAGAGCAGTCTGACTGAGCGGTGGTAGGCAGCAGCAGGATCGTAAGCATTCATTCAAATAGCACTTTCCTGCATTTTGCCAGAAGCTCTTCGCTGTGCTTCAAGCCTATCAACTCCCGAGATTAGGCTGGTGTAACCGATGTGAAATGGCTAGCTAGTTAGCGGGGTGCGCGCTAATAGTGTTTCAAACGTCACTCGCTCTGAGACTTGGAGTAGTCATTCCCCTTGCTCTGCATGGATAACGCTGCTTCGAGGGTGGCTGTTGTCGATGTGTTCCTGGTTCGAGCCCAGGTAGGAGCGAGGAGAGGAATGGAAGCTATACTGTTACACTGGCAACACTAAAGTGGCTATAAGAACATCCAATAGTCAAAATGAATGAAATACAAATGGTATAGAGCGAAATAGTCCTATAATTCCTATAATAACTACAACCTAAAACTTCTTACCTGGGAATATTGAAGACTCGTGTTAAAAGGAACCACCAGCTTTCATATGTTCTCATGTTCTGAGCAAGGAACTTAAACGTTAGCTTTCTTACATGGCACTGCACTTTTACTTTCTTCGCCAACACTTTGTTTTTGCATTACTTAAACCAAATTGAACATGTTTCATTATTTATTTGAGGCTAAATAGATTTTATTAATGTATTATATTAAGTTAAAATAAGTGTTCATTTATTATTGTTGTAATTGTCATCATTACAAAAAATATATATAAATCGGCCGATTGATCGGTGTCGGCTGTTTTGTTTCTCCAATAATCGGTATCGGTATTGTCGTTGAAAAATCATAATCGGTCGACCTCTAGTCAGGATCGAGGGAAAGATGAACGGCGCAAAGTACATAGAGGTCCTTGATGAAAACCTGCTCCAGAGTGCTCAGGACCTCAGACTGGGGCAAAGATTCACCTTCCAACAGGACAACGACCCTAAGCACACACAGCCAAGACAACGCAGGAGTGGCTTCGGGACAAGTCTCTGAAAGTCCTTGAATGGACCAGCCAGAGCCCGGACTTGAACCTGATCTAACATCTCTGGAGCGACCTGAAAATAGCTGTGCAGCGACGCTCCCCATCCAACCTGACAGAGCTTGAGAGAATCTACAGCAAAGAATGGGAGGAACTCCCCAAATACAGGTGTGCCAAGCTTGTAGCGTCATACCCAAGAAGATTCAAGGCTGTAATCGCTGCCAAAGGTGCTTCAACTGAGTAAAGGGTCTGAATACTTATGTAAATGTGAATACTTATGTAAAAAAAAAATATATATACACATTTTAGAATAAGGCTGCAACGTAACAAAATGTGTAGAAAGTGAAGGGGTCTGAATACTTTCGGAAAGCACTGTATGTCTACTGCAATACATGACTTATGCAGAGGTCGTCCCGTGTGGCTCACTTGGTAGAGCGTGGCGCTTGCGTCGCCAGGGTTGTGGGTTTGATTCCCACGGGGGACCAGTATGAAAATGTATGCACTCACTACTAAGTACTGTGACTAAAATGTTAATGTAATGGTTACCCATAACGTAAACCCAGAGCTTAACTCTGTGTTCTACAGTCTGTGATCGTGCCCTAACAAGCAGCGGGGTGCACAGACGTCTCTGATGCTTAGCCACACACACGTCGCAGGAGCACCGCATGGGGAGTGAATATGTCTGATCTAGCTACAGCTGGGAGGAGAGGTGAGGGGAAGAGACTCTGTGATCATACGCCAGTTTGCCAAATCCTCACTAGGCCCCCCCAGAATGACTCAAACACGTGACTGCCTCTCAGACAGACGCCATCCAGTCCTTTGCTGATACAATGTCCACTCCTCTTTCCCATTCACACCTGCAGCTACTGACAACGAGTGTGTTTCAGGGATAAAGCCTTACTTAAAGTGACACTGCAGCACACACTTTGATGAGAGGTCTGTGCAAGATATATGTGCAAGATATATTTGGGTATACCTTCGTAACAGCAACGGGTTGATGTATGATAGCAGTGGTTCTCAAATGTCTCCTCGGGACCCTCAGAGCTAGCACACCCAATTCATGCTTGTCAACTAATCATCAAGCCTTTGAATAGGTGAATCAGATTAAATAGTTCAGGGCTACAACAAAATTGTAAAACGTCTGGGGCTCCATGAGGAGAGGTTACTATAGCTCTAATATACTTAAACATGAATAACTTCATCAACAGAGCATGGTAATAATCACCAGTCAAATCCTTTATAAATCCAAAATCAAATGTTCACAGCTGGAAGCTAAAACACAGCCCCCCCCCCCCCCCCCCAAAATCAATTTTGTCTCTGTCCTGTTTTAACGCTCTCTCCTCTCCGCCTTCAATGCCCGACCAGAAAGATGAGGGAGACAGAGGCAGGGGGTGTGTCTGTGGGACAGCGTAGCTAGTGTCCCGCTAGATCCCTGACTTCACATTCATTATTCCCAGAGACCTAACTGCAACTCGACCGAACAGGAAAACAGATGACCACAACAGGGAACCAGAGCAGAGACTTCCAAAAGGACTCCGAAAGACTTGAATTTCACGCTTCAAGCTGCATTTCCCTCATTTCAGGAAACGTGCCCCAGCCCCCATCCTGTTTTTCATTGTCCCCCCCCCCCCCACCCCTCTGTCCTAGTCTCAACCCACAACAAAAACACAACTCTGCAAAGAAGGGCATGCCTCTCTAGCATAGGCAGACAAACCAATACCAGAGGGATAGGGTTTCCGTAGAAAGGAGGGTGGGTGTGCGTATTGAGTTTTATTCTGTGTCTGGTGAGACACCAGTATTTAAGTGCAGCTCTGCAGCAGATATAGATACGTAGCCTTTGTTGAGGGTTTAAATCAAGGCTCAAGTCTGCAGCCCTGAGTCAAGTTCAGGGAGAGGGAGATGGGGAGGGAGTGAGGGTGGGTGGGAGAGGGAGGACAGTGAAAGGTAGGAGGGAGAGAGGGAGCTATGGGAGGGAAGGAGGGATAAAGTATAGGGATAAAGTATAGGGAGAAGGTAGAGAAGGAGCGAGAGAGGGACGAGGGAGAGTAGTAAATCCAATCTGCACTGCCAGCAGCAGAGTGAGTCAATCACTAGAGGACCGCAACACTCCAAGGATCAGCCCAGGGTCAGCTCTCAGCCGTAGGTGGCTGTTAGCTGGTGGGCTGTTAGCTGGTGGGCTGTTAGCTGGTGGGCTGTTAGCTGGTGGGCTGTTAGCTGGCAAACAGAGTGAACACCACATCCCGTTTCCCTGTGGAACCCAGAGACAATATACCATTTAGTATTTGTAATGTGTCACCGTCGTTGAGCTACTGCCGTGATCAGTGATTAAAAGTCTTGAACGGTCTGTACAGGCCATTGCCTGAGCCATACATCACAGTGGAAAGGACACGGTTAGATTGGCCTCTGAGGGAGAGCAGACATTATTGAGGCAGGCAGGCATTGGGAGGAATTGATATGGACACCCCCCTCCTCCATCCTCCCTCCATCCACCCCCACGGATAGACAAGGGGAGCAACTATGGGAGGGTGAGGTAATCATGGAATGGGTTCACAGCAGACGAAGAGTGCGCCCCTCTTAATGAGGTATTGACATTTAGAGATGAACCAATTAACCAATTAATCACTGCTGAGTTCTATTGCTTTTGCTGATTTCAAAACCCCAAAATGAGAGAGGAGAGAGAGGACAAAAGAGAGAGAGAAAGAAAGAACACAAGACAGAGTGCCATGGGGAGAGAGAGAAAAAGAGAAAAAGGGGATCATATATCAAAAAAGTCAATGAATGACGCAGCCTAATGGCTCTCAGGATAGAAGGGATTCATCAGAATGTAACAGGACCCCCTGCACCCGCATCATCAGACCAGCCGTCTGATGCCTGTCTGGCACATCTGGTCTAAAAACTTCTACTGGGGTGAAATGAGGTAATCAAACACATTACACAGAGGAACTGTAATTACTCTATTTACAGTGATTCCCATGCATGTGAATTAATCAGATCATTCTAACACCTCACAACTAATTAGTACCATTGAGGGCTAAAGGAAACTTTGATTAGTTTAATCTATAATATAGGCTACAGTAGTTGTGTGCGTAACTCAGTGGAGGGTAAACTGACTGGAACAAGGTGGCCCTCTATGAACTACGGTCTCGCCCATTTCTGAGGACATCATTGATTTACAATGTACAAACTTCCCCTACTTACGTCACAGTATGACATGTTTCAGGTGGCTGGTTTACAGCAGGGCTGCCCAACCCTCTTCCTGGAGATCTACTGTCCTGTAGGTTTTCAGTCCAATTTTACAGGCAGTTTTCGCTGCCGTGATGCGCTCACATCCCAATATCTAATATCATGCTTAATCATCATCTCTTCTGTTAGCTTGAGAACTTTAGCAAAGTCTCCACCTGAGTTCTCTGAATGTAGAAAATCTGCTTTTGACGATTTCAGTTAAACCAATACAGTCCGTCACAGATAATGTAGAGCTTTGTAATCTCTTCGTAGCAAACCCACTAGTGTCAAACAATTTACTAAACGTGACTAACAAGAATAAAAACTTCTTGTTGTGGATTTGAGGGCATCAGCTTCTAATTTGGTTTGTCCACAAGCCTCTGAAAAATCTGCAGGAACCTCTGAAATGACATCTAGCAGTAACAGCACTTTACTAACAGACCTTGATTTTGATCTCCAACGTACATCCGTGGATCTTTCTAGCTCGATACATGGTCTATCGGGATGCAACTCTTTCTGTACTTCTATGAATCCAGCATGTCTGTGGGATCTACTCATAAATGTGTGTAGCTGGTTTACTGTGTCAAACAAAGTACTGACATGTCCTGACACTTTTGCCACGGTGCACAGAACCAAATTCAAACGGTGGGAGTTGCAATGCACATATACCGCTTACTTAAATGTTTGCTTTAGTAGGACATGTACCCCTCCTCTGTTCCCTGACATGACTGAAGCGCCATCGAAACAAAAGCCCACAGAGTGGGATTCAACTCCAGGGGTTGCAACACTTCAAGTATTTTCTGAGAAATTCCTTGTGCAGACAAATCAGTGGTTTCCAACAGCTCTTTCTTTAATCATTCCAGCATGAATGCATCGGATGCACAGAGCAATAAGTTTAGATTGAGATTGATTTTTCTCGTTAAGATTGATCTTTATATTCATCTGCTAATATGGCAAAATAAGTAGAAGGCGCAGAATGAACTTCATCTTTTATCCTGCACAGTAAAGATGGTGATGCACACTCCAGCAACTCGTTCTGAATTTCGGGGCTCATAAGCGTGGCATTGTGAGGTAGCTCATTTAGCCTGTTTTGTATTTCTGAGTCATACTTTGAGATCAAATTGAAGATCTCTAAAAAGTTACCTTCGTTGGTTGCCTCTTCGGTTTCTCTATGCCCTTTGAGTGGAATATCCTGCTTTGCACACATTAGAACAATATCTATGACCACTTTAACATGTGCACGGTTTCTTTCTATAAAATCCATGTTTGCATCACCATGTACTTGGTTCAACACAGTCCCATGACTTCTAGGCCCGTGGGTCGCCTTGTAGGATTCACATTTTGCAAGGACACTAGCATGTAATTTGCTATTCTCGTGTTTGCGGCATTTCTTGTGAGTTTCCTGTTTTTAAATCCATCTCGTATAAATCTGAATTCGACATTTGCTCCAGGAAAGTGCCTACAAAACGTACAATAAATTGCATCTTTTTCTTTACTGTACTCAATCCACACGAAGTGGTCATACCACCTTGGAGAAAAGCAGCGTGATTTGCCATTTAACATACTTGAAGGGAACTTTGCTAGCTTTGCTTGACAGGCTGGTTGATCAACGGCAGACAAATCTGTCGGTGGACCTACTGCAGGTTCACCCCTGCCTGCAGCATCAAGAACGAGAGGAGACGGTGGGGTAGGCAAGCATGCCTGGCTCAATTTGGCATTGGCGGTTGTGATGGCGATTGCGGTCATTTCTATCCTGGCGCCACCTGTTAATATCTCATTCTGGAAGCTATCGGTAGATTGATCCAAATAATTTTCTGGCACACTCCTTTTCCTCCAGACGTCTTTTTTTTTTTTAAACCTAGCGATCTACATTTTGTTTGCCATTGCTAGAACTACTAAATTACTTTAGCTGGTGAGTCAATCCGAGTAAGCTAGCGTGGTAGAGCTTGCTAGCTTACGCGCTACACAGTTTAGGCACGTGACGTTGTTCAGGTGAACCGTATGATTTTTTTTTTAATGTAACCAATAGTCGGAAGCCAACTTGATTGTCATGGACTATTTCTTTGTTACATTATACTAAAATTACCCATAGAAAATAAATCTCACATGCGTTTCTTTTAAAAATGTAATAAAATACATACAAATAAAAATGTACATTGAATAATTTCTGGATTATTTGGGAGGGTAGGTCTGAGATTGAACTGCCCTACCCGTGGCTACACCGCAGTGCGGAAACAACTTTGGAGCCAACCACCACATGTAAAATCCTCAAAAGTCACTGCGAGAAACTGAGCTCTGTGCTTATTATTGAATGTATTAGATTATGAAAAACAACTTTTTCATATGTTAATATTAGAGAAAGAACCCACTGAACAATTTAGAACACGAAGAATCATATTTGTCTTGGTAAAGTGCATTTTATAACATAAGGAACTGAAATGTCAGCACCAAAGTGTGTTTTCACCCACTCTGGACACGCTAGAGCAGGGGTACTCAACTCTTACCCTATAGGTCCGGAGCCTACTGGTTCTGTTCTACCTGATAATTATCAAATCAAATCAAATTTTATTTGTCACATACACATGGTTAGCAGATGTTAATGCGAGTGTAGCGAAATGCTTGTGCTTCTAGTTCCGACAATGCAGTAATAACCAACAAGTAATCTAACCTAACAATTCCACAACTACTACCTTATACACACAAGTGTAAAGGGATAAAGAATATGTACATAAAGATATATGAATGAGTGATGGTACAGAACGGCATAGGCAAGATGCAGTAGATGGTATAGTGTACAGTCTATACATATGAGATGAGTAATGTAGGGTATGTAAACATAAAGTGGCATAGTTTAAAGTGGCAAGTGATACATGTATTACATAAAGATGGCAAGATGCAGTGGATGATAAACAGTACAGTATATACATATACATATGAGATGAGTAATGTAGGGTATGTAAACATTATATTAAGTAGCATTGTTTAAAGTGGCTAGTGATACATTTATACATAATTTCCATCAATTCCCATTATTAAAGTGGCTGGAGTTGAGTCAGTATGTTGGCAGCGGCCACTAAATGTTAGTGGTGGCTGTTTAACAGTCTGATGGCCTTGAGATAGAAGCTGTTTTTCAGTCTCTCGGTCCCTGCTTTGATGCACCTGTACTGACCTCGCCTTCTGGATGATAGCGGGGTGAACAGGCAGTGGCTCGGGTGGTTGTTGTCCTTGATGATCTTTATGGCCTTCCTGTGACATCGGGTGGTGTAGGTGTCCTGGAGGGCAGGTAGTTTGCCCCCGGTGATGCGTTGTGCAGACCTCACTACCCTCTGGAGAGCCTTACGGTTGTGGGCGGAGCAGTTGCCGTACCAGGCGGTGATACAGCCCGACAGGATGCTCTTGATTGTGCATCTGTAGAAGTTTGTGAGTGCTTTTGGTGACAAGCCGAATTTCTTCAGCCTCCTGAGGTTGAAGAGGCGCTGCTGCGCCTTCTTCACAACACTGTCTGTGTGGGTGGACCAATTCAGTTTGTCCGTGATGTGTACACCGAGGAACTTAAAACTTTCCACCTTCTCCACTACTGTCCCGTCGATGTGGATAGGGGGGTGCTCCCTCTGTGGTTTCCTGAAGTCCACAATCATCTCCTTTGTTTTGTTGACGTTGAGTGTGAGGTTATTTTCCTGACACCACACTCCGAGGGCCCTCACCTCCTCCCTGTAGGCGGTCTCGTCGTTGTTGGTAATCAAGCCTACCACTGTAGTGTCGTCCGCAAACTTGATGATTGAGTTGGAGGCGTGCATGGCCACGCAGTCGTGGGTGAACAGGGAGTACAGGAGAGGGCTCAGAACGCACCCTTGTGGGGCCCCGGTGTTGAGGATCAGCGAGGTGGAGATGTTGTTACCTACCCTCACCACCTGGGGGCGGCCCGTCAGGAAGTCCAGGACCCAGTTGCACAGGGCGGGGTCGAGACCCAGGGTCTCGAGCTTGATGACGAGTTTGGAGGGTACTATGGTGTTAAATGCTGAGCTGTAGTCGATGAACAGCATTCTCACATAGGTATTCCTCTTGTCCAGATGGGTTAGGGCAGTGTGCAGTGTGGTTGCGATTGCGTCGTCTGTGGACCTATTGGGTCGGTAAGCAAATTGGAGTGGGTCTAGGGTGTCAGGTAGGGTGGAGGTGATATGGTCCTTGACTAGTCTCTCAAAGCACTTCATGATGACGGAAGTGAGTGCTACAGGGTGGTAGTCGTTTAGCTCAGTTACCTTAGCTTTCTTGGGAACAGGAACAATGGTGGCCCTCTTGAAGCATGTGGGAACAGCAGACTGGGATAAGGATTGATTGAATATGTCCTTAAACACACCAGCCAGCTGGTCTGCGCATGCTCTGAGGACGCGGCTGGGAATGCCGTCTGGGCCTGCAGCCTTGCGAGGGTTAACACGTTTAAATGTTTTACTCACCTCGGCTGCAGTGAAGGAGAGCCCGCAGGTTTTGGTAGCGGGCCGTGTCAGTGGCACTGTATTGTCCTCAAAGCGAGCAAAAAAGTTATTTAGTCTGTCTGGGAGCAAGACATCCTGGTCCGCGACGGGGCTGGTTTTCTTTTTGTAATCCGTGATTGACTGTAGACCCTACCACATACCTCTTGTGTCTGAGCTGTTGAATTGTGACTCTACTTTGTCTCTATACTGGGACTTAGCTTGTTTGATTGCCTTGCGGAGGGAATAGCTACACTGTTTGTATTCGGTCATGTTTCCGGTCACCTTGCCCTGGTTAAAAGCAGTGGTTCGCGCTTTCAGCTTCACGCGAATGCTGCCATCAATCCACGGTTTCTGGTTCGGGAATGTTTTAATCGTTGCTGTGGGTACGACATCGTCAATGCACTTTCTAATGAACTCGCTCACCGAATCAGCATATTCGTCAATGTTGTTGTTGGACGCAATGCGGAACATATCCCAATCCACGTGATCGAAGCAAGTCTTGAAGCGTGGAATCAGATTGGTCGGACCAGCGTTGAACAGACCTGATCGCGGGAGCTTGCTGTTTTAGTTTCTGTTTGTAGGCTGGAAGCAACAAAATGGCAAAATAGCACGCACCTGGTGTCCCAGGTCTAACCCAGGCCCTGATAAGAGGGGAACAATTTAAAAATGCAGTGGAACTGGCTTCAAGGTCCAGAGTTGAGTTTGAGGGCCCTATAGTGCATTTTGGCCTTGCAGTCATAACACAAGCAGAACAAATGTATGAGGAAGACCATCCCTGTTCAATTAATCCCCACAGTTGATGAGTATCTCCCCTTACAGTGGCAGGAAAGTGAGCGAGAGGTTTCCTAAGGACAAAAGTAGGTCATATCGCAGAGATAATGTTCCAGTAAATTTACCCAAAACAATATGCAAATGTTTAGCAACAGCCATAAGATAGCAGCATAACAATAAAAATATCTACAAAATCCTGGTTCACACCTACCAAGCTATCCAGAAGTCTGGACCCAAGTACCTGTCTGATCTCATTCTACTCTCCCGCCCCACATGCACTCTTTGCTTCTCCAGGTCAGTGTCCCTTCAACAGACTATAAACTATGGGTGACAGGGCTTTCAGTTGCGCAGCTCTGCGGCTGTGGAACACACTTCCAAACACTATTATAGCTGCGGTCTGTACTCATTTAAGGCACAGCTGTAGACCTTGCTGTTCAGAAAAGCTTTCAAGGACGACTGCTATTTCTTGCTTTTTTTTGTCCCTTTTGGTGTGAGAAAAGCGCTTGACAAATTAAACGCATTATAACAATACAAAAGAAGCCATTTTCTGCCACAATCCTCACCAAGACACGGCGTCGCCCGTGTGGATTGAATTTGGAGGACATTTCTGAGAGCGAGACAGCGAGGGAGTATGATGTGTGTGAGAGAGAAGAAGAAAGTCCCCCGTGGCTCATCTAATACACCACTTCCAACTGTCTTTATCTGCCTATAGTCAGGATCATATTTACCTTCGCTTCGAAAAATGCATTAGACACAGCGAACATCTCTATCCCTACCCATGCTCCCCAAGCCACAGTTCACAGTCACTAATCTGTTAATTGATCTAGCCACGGAAATGGGAGGCATTATTACATATAATCTTATAATGGGCTGGGGAACCTTGAGAGGGGTGCTTAGTAATCACTGTAGAGATGTTCCTCTTTAAAATAGAGCATTTATCTGGTCAAACTGTTCTACGGTTGGGCACGGTCTTCACTTATTCCCGGTCAAAGGATGGGATTACCGTGCAAACAGAAGGAGGGGAATACAATACTGTACAGTAGTCTGGGGAAATGTGCCCTTCTGAAAAACAAGATGCATTTGTTCCTTTTCAACAAAGGTCACATTTTTAACCTACCCTGTGCATCCAGAGACAAAGGACTGAAGAACGCTTGTAAAATCCGGTTTCACTAATTCATGTGTGCTAGCTAGAGCATACCTAATCCATAAATATATTTGTGATGCACTTTTAATATATAGTGCATTCAGAAAGTATTCAGACCCCTTGACTTTTTCCACATTTTGTTACGTTACAGCATTATTCTAAAATTGATTAAATAAGTTTCTCATCAATCTACACACAATACCCCATAATGACAAAGAGAAAAACAGTCCTGGAATTTGTGCAAACTTAATACAAATATAAAACAGAAATACCGTATTTACATAAGTATTCAGCCCCTCTGCTATGAGACTTGAATTGAGCTCAGATGTGTCCTGTTTCCATTGATCATCCTTTAAATGTTACTACAACTTGATTGGTGTCCACCTGTGGTCAATTCTATTGAATGGACATGATTTAGAAAGGCATACCTGTCTATATAAGGTCCCACAGTTGACAGTGCATATCAGTGCAAAAACCAAGCCACGAGGTCTAAGGAATTGTCCATAGAGCTCCGAGACAGGATTGAGTCGAGGCACAGATCTGGGGAAGGGTACCAAAACATTTCTGCAGCATTGAAGGTCCCCCAAGAACACAGTGGCCTCCATCATTCTTAAATTGAAGAAGTGTGGAACCACCAAGACTCTTCTTAGAGATGGCCGCCTGGCCAAACTGAGCAATCGGGGGAGAAGGACCTTGGTCAGGGAGGTGACCAAGAACCCAATGGTCACTCTGACAGAGCTCCAGAGTTCCTCTGTGGAGATGGGAGAACCTTCCAGAAGGACAAGCATCTCTGCAGCACTCCACCAATCATGCCTTTATGATAGAGTGGCCAGAAAGAAGTCACTCCTCATTAAAAGGCACATGACAGCCCGCTTGGAGTTTGCCAAAAGGCACCAAAAGGACCCTCAGACCATGAGAAACAAGATTTCTGGTCTGATGAAACCAAGATTGAACTCATTGGCCTGAATGCCAAGCGTCACGTCTGGAGGAAACCTGGCACCACCCCCACGGTGAAGCATAGTGGTGGCAGCATCATGCTGTGGCGATTTTCTTTTCAGCGGCAGTGACTGGGAGACTAGTCAGGATCGAGGGAAAGATGAACAGATGGATGTCATTTTGTGCAGAAAGCAGAGATTTAACTCTCCAGCCAACCTATAGTTATTTATACTGCCTCTACACTTCAAGCTGCGCCATAGAGCGAAACTTAAGTCTTGGGAAGGTATTTAAGTTGACAGCTAGCTAGAGTTAGAGGAGAGGATCATAAATACAGGAGGGTTGGGTATTAATGCTCGTCTCAGGACCAAAGGGATTAGTTGTGATCAAGGCTACCGTTTGGGTGATAAAAGTGAGTGCTGTGATTCATACAGTAATCACATCAGAGCTGAGCCCTGTCAGACAGATCGGCTGCCACTTCACATTCCCTGACTAGGAAACACGACGCTTAGATGATACAGCAATTTAAAAGCAGACTGGGACTTCAGCAAGCGCTGGGTCTGGCTGATATATTTGTTTTTTCATACTTCAAAATACAGGTCAACAAATATTTCTGTATTAAATCGCTCTAAATGAACAACAAAGGATTAAGTCAGGAAGCTGTTTGATACAGTTCATAAAATACCAAATTAAAAAAGGTATGTCTCCACAAAAACACTTGAGCATAGTGTCAGTTTTGTTGCATTGCTTTCCCAACAACCATAGACTGCTGTACTGTACTTAGACTTGTAAGTCACGTAAACAAGTGCAATTTCAAACCATGTGAAATTGGTAATTATTTGCAGTGCAACAGGGAAGACGTGCATCCCAATCAAAGGAATGTAGTTCATATACAGTGCATTCAGAAAGTGGTCAGACCCCTTGACTTTTCCCACATATTATGATACAGCCATATTCTAAAATGTATTAAATTGTCCCTCCCCTCATCAATCTACACACAATACGCCATAATGACAAAGCAAAAACCGGTTAAAATATTTTGCACCAAAAAAATATACAATATAAAATGAAATATATTGACATAAGTATTCAGACCCTTTACTCTGTACTGGAGTGCCAAGTCTAGATCCAAAAGGCAACTTAACAGCTTCTATCCCCAAGCTATAAGACTGCTGAACAATTAATCAAATGGCCACCCAGACTATTTACATTGACCCCCCCCCCCCCCCCCCCTTTGTTTCTACGCTGCTGCAACTCACTGTTTATTATCTATGCATAGTCACTTTACCCCAACCTAAATGTACAAACTACCTCGACTAACCTGTACCCCCGCACCGGTATCTCCTGTATATAGCCTTGTTATTGTTATGTAATTTCATTGTTACTTTAGTTTATTTAGTAAATATGTTCTTAACTCCATTTATTTAACTGCATTGTTGGTTAAGGGCTTGTAAGTATGCATTTCACAGTAAGGTCTACACCTGTTGTATTCGGCACATGTGACAAATAACATTTGATTTGGGGAGTTTCTCCCATTCTTCTCTGCAGATCCTCAACCTCTGTCAGGATGAATGGGGAGCGTCGCTGCACATGTATTTTCAGGTCTCTCCAGAGATATTAGACCGGGTTTAAGTCCGGGCTCTGGCTGGGCAACTCAAGGACATTCAGAGACTCGTCCCGAAGCCACTCCTGTGTTGTCTTGGCTGTGTGCTTAGTGTTGTTGTCCTGTTGGGAGGTGAACCTTTGCCCCAGTCTGAGGTCCTTAGCGCTCTGGAGCAGATTTTCATCAAGGACCTCGCTGTACTTAGCTCTGTTCACCTTTCTCTCGATCCTGACCAGTCTCCCAGCCACTGCCGCTGAAAAACATCCCCACAGCATGATGCTGCCACCAACATGCTTCACCATAGGGACGGTGCCAGGTTTCCTCCAGACGTGACACTTGGCATTCAGGCCAAAGAGTTCAATCTTGGTTTCATCAGACCAAAGAATCTTGTTTCTCATGGTCTGAGATCCCTTTAGGTACCTTTTGGCAAACTCCAAGCTGGCTGTCATGTGCCTTTTACTGAGGAGTGGCTTCAGTCTGGCCACACTCTATCATAAAGGCCTGATTGGTGGAGTGCTGCAGAGATGCTTGTCCTTTTGGAAGGTTCTCCCATCTCCCCAGAAGAACTCTAGAGCTCTGTCAGTGACCATCAGGTTCTTGGTCACCTCCCTGACCAAGGCCCTTCTCCCCCGATTGCTCAATTTGGCCGGGTGGCCAGCTCTAGGAAGAGTCTTGGTGGTTCCAAACTTCTTTCATTCAAGAATGATGGAGGCCACTGTGTTCTTGGGGGACCTTCAACGCTGCAGAAATGTTTTGGTACCCTTCCCCAGATCTGTGCCTCGACACAATCCTGTCTCGGAGCTCTATGGACAATTCCTTAGACCTCATGGCTTAATTTTTGCTCTGACATGCACTGTCAACTGTGGGACCTTATATAGACAGGTGTCTGCCTTTCCAAATCCTGTCCAATCAATAGAATTTACCACAGGTGGACAAATCAAGTTGTAGAAACATCAAGGATGATCAAGGATGATCAATGGAAACAGGATGCACCGGAGGTAAATTTCAAGTCTCAAAGGGTCTGAATCCTTGTCAGTAAGCTATTTCTGTTTTGTAATAAATTTGCACACATTTTTTTTACCTGTTTTCACTTTGTCATTATGGGGTTGTGTGTAGATTGATGAGGATTTATTTAATCCATTTTAGAATAAGGCTGTAACAAAACAAAATGTGGAAAAAGGGGTGTGAATACTTTTCGAATGCACTGTACATATGTACGCTCACAATCTGTTTTATGAATAAATTACACACTCCTTCAGTCTACTAATCCAGACCCTCTTGGTAAATGAGTGTGAGGGGGATGGTCAGACGACAGCTATAAACCTTTTACCAGAGACACCGTATATAGGCCTATTAGGCACTGCCTTTTAAGCTCAGAGTACCCCCTGGTGATCAACCATGGTAAGTGACAATGCCATTTACCGTTTGTTGAAGTCACAGGGTTGAACAAGCAGTCAGGAAAGCAATTAAAGTGCCATTAAGCTACAGTACATGATCAGAAGTATGTGGACATGCTCGTTGAACATCTCATTCAAAAATCTAAGGCATTCATTTTGGAGTTGGTCCCGCCTTTGCTATGACAGCCTCTACCCCTCTGGGTAGCCTTTCCACTAGATGTTGGAACATTGCGGCAGGGACTTCTACTTCCAAGCTTCCATTCAGCCACAAGAGCATTAGTGAGGTCGGGCACTGACGTTGGGCGATAAGGCCTGGCTCGCAGCACGCGTTCCAATTCATCCCAAAGGTGTTCGATGGGGTTGACATCAGGGCTCCCATGCAGGTCAGACAAATCCTTCCACACCAATCTCGACAATCCATTTCTGTTTGTGCACAGGGGCATTGTCATGCTGAAACAGGAAAGGGCCTTCCCCAAACTGCTGTTACAAACGTGTAAACACAGAATCGTGGAGAATGTCATTGTATGCAAGATTTCCCTTCACTGGAACTAAGGGACCTAGCCCGAACCATGAAAAACAGCCCCAGACCATTATTCCTTCTCCACCAAACATTACACTATGCATTGGGAGAGGTAGCATTCTACTGGAATCCGCCAAACCCAGGAGCTGTTGTTGCTCCTAGACATTTCTAACTTCACAATAACAGCACTTACAGTTCACCGGTGCAGCTCTAGCAGGGCAGGAATTTGACAAACTGACTTGTTGGAAAGTATGCATTCTATGACTATGCCACGTTGAAAGTCACTGTTCAAATTCGGCTAATTTGAAGTGCTCTTGCTCAGTTGTGCACCGGGGCCTCTCACTCTTTTCATTCCTTGTTAGATACAGTTTGTGCTGTTCTGTGAAGGAAGTAGTACACGGCGCTGTACGAGATCTTCAGTTTCTTGGCAATTACTCACATGGAATAGCCTTCATTTCTCAGAACAAGAATAGACTGACGAGTTTCAGAAGAAAGGTCTTTGTATCTGGCCATTTTGAGCCTGTAATTGAACACACAAATGCTGATGCTCCAGATAGTCAACTACTCTGAAGGCCAGTTTTATTGCTTATTTAATCAGAACAGTTTTCAGCTGTGCTAACATAATTGCAAAAGGGTTTTCTAATGATCAATTATCTAATTCAAGTTTAGCATTTTAAAAGGCTAACAACTTGCCATTGGAACACAGGAGTGATGGTTGCTGATAATGGGCCTATGTAGATATTCCATTAAATTAGCCATTTCCAGCTACAATAGTCCTTTACAACATTAACAATGTCTACACTGTATTTCTGATCAATTTGACGTAATTTAATGGACCAAAAGTGTGTTTTCTTTCAATAACAAGGACATTTCTTAGTAACCCCAAACTTTTGAACGGTAGTGTATAGCTTTGTATTAAATTGCCACCGTGCAACGGTTTCCTCCTACTAGGTGGTGGAACGACATTCCACTGAGTACCCATCCAATTTTAGCTCTGATTATCATAGGGTTGGTTGTACATGATACTGTACGATTATGAAGTCAGATGAGTTAAATCCACAAAATACAATGACCAAAATACTGAAAATGTACTAAAATTTAATCCATAAAAGCTGGAACATCATTTGACAGAAAAACACAAGAAGCATTATTAGAGTTGGTTTAGTATATATTTCAGCTTCAAGAGACAGAAATCAATCCTTATTTCCCCCCATATTTCTTCTATAAAATACCCATTTTTCTGAAGCATTATTATGCAAAAAATGGCATTTGAATATATTATGGGAACTATGAAATCCCAGTGACTGAGTATAAAATTAAGTCACATCAGAGATATTTGCAGAAGAGAAAGTCCATGGACGTAGGGGAAACCAAAATACATATATGGACCTTGATCTACCACCATTGACATGACTGGCATGGAGAAATAGGTGTATGGCTATAAAAAAAGTTCTTACTTCCATTTGATTTCCCACTTGAAAACATTTACACTTAATAACAGATGTGGTCATGCTGTCTGAAGATATTTATAATCATACAACTGAAGTCAACTTCCATGTCTCCAAATACAATATATTGGAAAGATGTAAAATACTGAAGTGAAGTTTAATCTTTCTTAGTAGGTAATCACTTTTACACTCTCAAAAGGAGGAGTGGGCTTTCGGTCGACCGGACCATGGACACGTTCCCATTTCAGAGACTTTCAGAGTTCATGGTGGTTCAGGATGTGGGGAATGAAGATTGTCCTTCAGGGTTCACTGATGTCGGATCAGAGAGGAGTCTGAGTGAGATAGAAACAAGTCGTCTCTCTCATTGTGTCCTGCCTTGATACTAGCGAATCAGCGGTCAGCTGTTTGTGTCCTCACCGTTTATGGCTGATGGGGAAGGGGCGGGGGAATGCTGGCACGGTCCAATCTGGGCAACAGTTCTTCATTACAGCATTCTATAGGTGGAGAGAGGAGAGGAAAGGGGGCAAAGATTAACGGAAGGTATAAAACTTGATTTTGTTCAAACGATTGTCCTCCTATAATATATCAATGAGCAAGTGCTGCCCTCTGTTGGCCAGTTGCATCTTTCTGCTCTCCGTGTCTGTGTATATTTGCATTTATTATGGATCCCCATTTGCTGCAGCTACTCTTCCTGGGGTCCAGCAAAATTAAGGCAGTTTATACAATTTTAAAAATATTACAATACATTCACAACACGCTGTGTGCCCTCAGGCCCCTACTCCACCACATATCTACAGTAGTAAATCAATGTGTATGTATAGTGTGTATGTTATCATGTGTGTGTGTGCCAATGTTTGTGTTACTTCACAGCCCCCGCTGTTCCATAAGGTGTTTATAATCTGTTTTTTTTAATCTAATTTTACTGGTTTGCATCAGTTACTTGATGTAGAATAGAGTTCCGTGTAGTCATGGCTCTATGTAGTACTGTGTGCCTCCCATAGTCTGTTCTGGACTTGGGGACTGACAAGACCTCTTATGGCATGTCTTGCATTCAACATGTCAAAACTGCTCATAAATTAAATTAGTGATGAAGTCAAATCTCTCCTCCACTTTGAGCCAGGAGAGATTGACATGCATATTATTAATATTAGCTCTGTGTACATCCAAGGCCAAGCCGTGCTGCCCTGTTCTGAGGCAATTACAATTTTCCTAAGTCCCTCTCTGTGACACCTGACCACACGACTGAACAGTTGTCAAGGTGCGACAACACTAGGGCCTGTAGGACCTGCCTTGTTGATAGTGTTGTTAAGAAGGCAGAGTACCACTTTATTATGGACAGACTTCTCCCCATCTTAGCTACTGTTGTATCAACATGTTTTGACCATGACAGTTTACAATCTAGGGTTACTCCAAGCAGTATAGTCATCTCAACTTGCTCCATTTCCACATTATTTATTACAAGATTTAGTTGCGGTTTAGTGAGTGTGTTTTGTTCCAAATACAATGCTTTAAGTTTTAGAAATATTTTGGGCTCATTTATTCCTTGCCACCTACTCTGAAACTAACTGCAGCTCTTTGTTGAGTGTTGCAGTCATTTCAGTCGCTGTAGTAGCTGACGTGCATAATGTTGAGTCATCCGCATACAAAGTCAGTGGCATGTCGTTAGTAAAAATTGAAAAAAGCAAGGGTCTTAAACAGCTACCCTGGGAAATTTCTGATTCTAACGATTATGTTAGAGCGTCTTCCATTAAAAGAACACCCTCTGTTCTGTTAGACAAGTAACTCTTTATCCACATTATAGCAGGGGGGTCAAGCCATAACACAAGTTTTTCCAGCAGCAGACTAGGATCGATAATGTCAAAAGCTGCACTGAAGTCTAACAAGACAGCCCCCACATTCATTTTATTATCAATCTCTCTCAGCCAATAAGTGATTTGTGTAAGTGCTGTGCTTGTTAAGTGTCCTTCCCTATAAGCATGCTGAAAGTCTGTTGTAAATTTGTTTACTGTGAAATAGCATTGTATTTGGTCCGTTTTTTCCAGAAGTTTACTAAGGGTTGGTAACAGGCTGATTTGTCGGCCATTTGAGCCAGTAAAGGGGGCTTTACTATTCTTGGGTACCGGAATGACTTCAGGTTCCCTCCAGGCCTGAGGGCACTCTCGTAGGCTTAAATTGAAAATGTGGCAATATCGTCTGCTATCAGCCTCAGTAATTTTCCATACAGATTGTCAGACCCCGGTGGTTTGTCATTGTTGATAGACAATTTTCTCACCTCTTCCACACTGACTTTACAGAATTCAAAAGTACATTTCTTGTCTTTCATAATTTGGTCCAATATACTTAATATGTAGTGTCAGCGTTTGTTGCTGGCATGTCATCCCAAGTTTGCTTATCTTGCCAATGAAAAAGTCATTAAAGTAGTTGGTAATATCAGTGGGCTTTGTGATGAATGAGCCATCTGATTCAATGAATGAAGGAGCCGAGTTGGCTCTTTTCCAAAAAAAAGTAATTAATGAGCCCCAAAGCTTTTTACTGTCATTCTTTATATAATTTCTTTGTTTTATAGTATAGTTTGTTATTTTCTTTAGTCACATGATTTCTTAACTTGCAGTACGTTTGCCAATCAGTTGGTCTGGCCAGACTTATTTGCCTCATCCCTCTCAACAATACCATTTTTCAATTCCTCATCAATCCAAGGGGATTTAGCACATTTTACAGTCATTTTCTTAATGGGTGCATGCTTATTAGTAATTGGAATAAGTTGTTTCATAAATGTCTCAAGTGCAGCGTCTGGTTGCTCCTCATTACACACCACAGACCAGCAAATATTCTTTACATCGACATATGAATCACTACAAAACTTCTTGTATGACCTCTTACACACTATATTTCCTAGATATGGCTTACTATATTGTGATCACTACATCCTATGGACTTGGATGCTTCTTTTAAGCACATTTCTGCAGCATCAGTAAAAATGTGATCAATACATGTTGATGATTTAATTCCCGTGTAGGCAAGGCAAGCTTGGGAAAGAAGCTTGGCCAGGTAACACAGTGAGTAGAGGGGCATGGAGACAACTGCCCTAACCATTCAGAATTGAAGGGACGAGAGGTATAGGAAATATGGCAGAAGGGCTATGTGGAGTCAGGAGAAGACCTCGCCATATAGAGCACCCCAGTGGGAGTCATAATACCCAATAAATGTAGAGGTCAAACAGAGAAATAGTTCCAATCATTTTTCCCATAGGGGATTTTAGAAAGAGTTAAAATAAGGGCGGTGTTTCGTGTAGGCTTACCCAGGCGCGATGTTTTGACAGCAGTTTAAATCTCTAGGACAAGGTAACTTATCAATATATTCCCCTGTATTTACCCACCAAAAATGAAATGCTAATTAGCTGCTAATGCAGCTATCATAAAGAAATACAAATGCCACGATCTGGACGAGACTGCCGAGTAAAGGAAAAGGTAAGAATCTCTGGGTTAAATATCTAATGTTAGCTAAATGTAGCAATGAATAAATTGGCAAAAGTTTAAATGGACAATTCTGTGAGCCATCTTGTGCAAGTTTTAAAATGACAACTGTTCGCAAAGGTGTCAGCTACAGATGACGTGGAGGAGATGCAGGGATTTGTAGTCTTGCATGATGCCTACTTTTATGTTAATATGATTTTCTAATCTGAGAGTAAATAGAGCCGAATATATTGATAAAAGTTACCTTGTCCTAGAGAGATTTACATGGTTATCAAAACGCCACGCCAGGGTAAGCCTACATGAAACACAGCCCTTACTTTAAGAGTTTCTAAAATCCCCTATGGTAAAAAATATGAAGGGTAGAACCATTTCCCTGTTTGACCCCTAGGTTATGACACCTCCGCTATGGGGCTCTATTACCTACTCCAATCCCTTCAGATATACACACACACTTGTAAATTTTACATTTTATAAATCTACACCACCAAGATGGCGGGCCTAAAAAGCTCTCAAAATCAACCACTGACTGGCCAATCGCACTTACTGCCACACCCACCACCTAAACCTCTATTTGAACAATCAAAAACCCTGTAACCTTAGAGGTATGGGGCCTGACCTCAGCCTCCACCCCTGCCGTTCCCCCCTGTCCATCCCAGTCTGGCTTCTCCACTAGTCTAAAACAGTGGGTCTGTAATCCCATTAGTGACAGTCCAGTGCTCTTGGTGGCGTAGCCGGCCGGAAACAGACTGCCCGGGGGCTGCTGGACTTAGGCCCCTCACTGTAGGACTCTATTGAGCAACAGATGAACTACCCTATAAACCTGGTGAAGAATGAGATATAGTCATGTGTATGTGGACAGTTACACCAGACTACCAGCTAGGGATGTAACGATTCACTGGTATGCATGGGTCCCCGATTCAAATGCATAAGTAGTGAGTGCTTCGGTCCGCAGACCTCAAACCGATTCAAATGTATGCATGGGTCAGACATTTCACCCGTTCACTAATATTTCTCATATTATATTCTTTATACATCAGATTTGTGTGACAACGGATGCAGCCACTCCTTCAGTGGCAAACAATGTCAGTAGCCTAGACAAACTGCGCACCATGACCATGCACTGATCAACACAAGGTAGGCAGCCTGTTCCTGCACATCTGCACGGGACGTTCAGCATTCAAAAGCGAAAATGGCTTGCGCGATATTAGGCTTTAGGTTGCCACTCAACTAATATGTAATTATCTAGGTTATTGTTATCATGCACTGTTGAAAACTGTTTTACCGGAATAAAAGTAAGAAATCTGGGACAACGCATTTGGCTATACCTGCTGAACGGGGCTTACAATAGATTTTTGATGTATAATAGATCATCAGAAATGGTTTTGTTTTAAACAATCAGTGTATGTGGTCATTTTTTAGATATACAGGGTAAAATGTATAATTTCACAACGTGGACAGAAAATAAACTCACTCCGTAAATATTCCAAAACGGTCAAAACCATTCGATTTTGAGATGAGGGTGAAAACCAAAGCTACGCTCATATATACACAACATGATCAACAGTATTTGGACATCTGCCGGTCGAACATCTCATTCCAAAATTATGGGCATTAATATGGAGTTGGTCCCCCCTTTGCTGCTATAACAGCCTCCACTCTTCTGGGAAGGCTTTCCACTAGATGTTGGAACATTGCTGCGGGGACTTGCTTCCATTCATCAACAAAAGCATTAGTGAGGTCAGGCACTGATGTTGGGCGATTAGGCCTGGCTCGCAGTCAGCGTTCCATTTCATCCCAAAGGTGTTCGATGGGGTTGAGGTCAGGGCTCTGTGCAGGCCAGTCATATTCTCTCACATTGATCTCAACAAAGCATTTCTCTATGGATCTCGCTTTGTGCACGGGGGCATTGTCATGCTGAAACAGGAAAGGGCCTAACCCCAAACTGTTGCCACTAAGTCGGAAGCACGGCATCATCTAGAATTTAACTAATGGAACCAAGGGGCCTATCCCAAACCATTAAAAACAGCCCTAAACCATTATTCCTCCTCCACCAAACTTTACAGCGGGCACTACGCCGCCGGGCAGGTAGCGTTCTGCTGCCATCCACCAAACCCAGATTCGTCCGTCAGACTGCCAGATGGTGAAGCGTGATTCATCAAAACGCGTTTCCACTGGTCCTGAATTCGATGGCGGCGAGCTTTACACCACTCCAGCCGACCTTTGGCATTACGCATGGTATCTTAGGCTGCTCTGCCGAGGACAGACAATTTTTACACGCTTCAGCACATGACAGTCCCGTTCTGTGAGCTTGTGTAGCCTACCACTTTTTCAGTTGAGCCATTCTACTGCCAATGTTTGTCTATGGAGATCGCACGGCTGTGTGCTCAATTTTATACAGGTGTGGTTGAAATAGCAAAATCCACTAATTTGAAGGTGTGTCCATATACTTTTGGCCACGTAGTATAATATATTGTAAACAACAGGTTAAATTAGTGGGCGATTTCACAACCAAAGTGGCAGACAAAACTGTCTACATTGCCCCCCCCCTAATCTGCCCCCCCCTAATAGCGATGGTGGGGTGGTAGATGCATCCCTTATGGCTCAGATCAGGTGCCTACATTTGGCTCAGAGAGGCCCAGCTCATGAGCTCCATCAGCAAAAGATTTGAACTTAGAATGGAAAGTAGTGTTTATGCAACAAATGTTAGTCCATTAAATCGTATAGCATCGATTCGTTGTCTAATCAAAACAAATCACACAGAACCGCTTCAAACTAAAAGGAATCGTTCCTGTATTGTATCGCCTTAAAAGGGAAATATGCACATCCCCACCACCAGCAGATGGCAGTCTACTGTCCAGAGAGCAGTCTACCCTAAGTTACTGACAGGGAGCAGTCAACATTTCATGAATGCTCTCAGGCCCTATCGATTCCATCAATGACGAGAAAATCAACTGACAGAATAGTAGTGGCCATTAAAAAAAACAACAAAGCATGTATTAATAACTACAGATTAAACACATCCCAAATTACAGGGGCATATAGTGAGTTGAGAAGAATGTTGTGCTCCTCGTAGGTACAGTAATAAGGGTTGAGGTGTACCAGTCAGGTAATTAGTGTCCACCCTTGTTGTTAGTCACCTACTCACCTGGCTCAGAGCTGCTGCAGGGCGGGGCGGAGGGGAGGGGACCTTTAGAGCAGGACACAGTTTGATTTCTTTTTCGCCTTCTTCTTTTCCACAGGCGTTTTCCTATTTATCTGTCTGACCAAGTCATAGAAGATCTGCAAACACAAAACCATTGCTAAGTGCTTTGACACGTTAAAAAAAGGCATAGTTAACCGTATAAATCCAAACCGTTAGTGTCATAATTCCAATCACTAGTCAGCTGTTTGATTGTCAGAACTCACGTCGAGGACGTTGATCTTTGACTTTGCGGAGGACTCTAAAAAGGCACAATGGTTCCACTGTCTGGCCAGGTTCTGACCCTGCTCCTTTCCCACCACCCGCTCATCCTCCAGGTCACACTTATTACCCACCAGGATCATCGGCACCTGGGAAGAGAAGAGAACATGGATGAGGGATAACATCAAAATGTTAAAGCATTTCACTGGGACCAAACAAAAAATATGGATCAATACCAGTGATGGGTGAAAAATCTATAGTTACAAATTTCAATATTATAAATCGATACTTTGACGCCAAGTATCGATTTGAACCGGACAGATGTGTCGTTCTGCCCCTGAACAAGGCAGTTAACCCACTGTTCCTAGGCCGTCATTGTAAATAAGAATTTCTTAACTGACTTGCCTAGTTAAATAAAAAAATAAAAGGGGGTGGGCCAGGTAGCGTTAGCTGGCGCTAGTCAGCTGTGTCAGCACCAAAACGCCGGTATTTCTCATCCTTTTGCTTGTTTAAAATAGTGAGCCAAGGACTATTTCCATGACGGATCAAAACAAATGTTCTCATGCTCCATCTTGTCTCTCTGTGACGGACATATAGTGAACAATATGTTTGGAACATCAAATCGCAATACATATAGAAGTCGGAAGTTTACACACACATTGGAGTCATTAAAACTCGTTTTTCAACCACTCTGCAAATTTCTTGTTAACAAACTATAGTTTTGGCAAGTCGGTTAGAACATCTACTTGGTGCATGACACGAGTCATTTTTCCAACAATTGTTTACAGAAAGATTATTTCACTGTATCACAATTCCAGTGGGTAAGAAGTTTACATACACTATGTTGACTGTGCCTTTAAACAGCTTGGACAATTCCAGAAAATGATTTCATGGCTTTAGAAGGTTCTGTTAAGCTAATTGACATAATTTGGGTCAATTGGAGGTGTACCTGTGGATGTATTTCAAGGCCTACCTTCAAACTCAATGCCTCGTTGCTTGACATCATGGGAAAATCAAAAGAAATCAGCCAAGACTTCAGAAAAAAACAATTGTAGACCTCCACAAGTCTGGTTCATCCTTGGGAGCAATTTTCAAACGCCTGAAGGTACCACGTTCATCTGTACAAACAATAGTACGCAAGTATAAACACCATGGGACCACGCAGCCGTCATACCGCTCAGGAGGAGACGCCTTCTGTCTCCTAGAGATGAACCTACTATGGTGCAAAAAGTGCAAATCAATCCAAAACACCTGCAAAGGACCTTGATGATGCTGGAGGAAACAGGTACAAAAGTATCTATATACACAGAAAAAAAGTCCTAAATCGACATAACCTGAAAGGCCGCTCAGCAAGGAAGAAGCCACTGCTCCAAAACCCCCATAAAAAAGCAAGACTACGGTTTGCAACTGCACATGGGGACAAAGATCATACTTTTTGGAGAAATGTCCTCTGGTCTGATGAAACAAAAATATAATTGTTTGGCCATAATGACCATCGTTATGTTTGGAGGAAAAAGGGGGAAGCTTGCAAGCCGAAGAACACCATCCCAACCGTGAATCACGTGGGTGTGGCAGCATCATGTTGTGGGGGTGCTTTGCTGCAGGAGGGACTGGTGCACTTCACAAAATAAATAGCATCACGAGGAAGGAAAATTATGTGGATATATTGAAGCAATATCTCAAGACATCAGTCAGGAAGTTAAAGCTTGTTTGCAAATGGGTCTTCCAAACGGACAATGACCCCAAGCATGCTTCTGAAGATGTGGAAAAATGGTTTAAGGACAACAAAGTCAAGGTATTGGAGTGGCCATCATAAAGCCCTGACCTCAATCCTATAGAAAATTTGTGGGCAGAACTGAAAAAGCGTGTGCGAGCAATGAGGCCTACAAACTTAACTCAGTTACACCAGCTCTGTCAGGAGGAATCGGCCAAAATTCCCCCAACTTATTGTGGGAAGCTTGTGGAAGGCTACCTGAAACGTTTGTCCCAAGTTAAACAATTCCAAGGCAATGCTACCAAATACTAATTGAGTGTATGTAAACTTCTGACCCACTGGGAATGTAATGAAAGAAATAAGCTGAAATAATGATATACTATTATTCTGACATTTCACATTATTAATATAAAGTGGTGATCCTAACTGACCTAAGACAGGGAATTTTTTACTAGGATTAAATGTCAGGAATTGTGAAAAACTTAATTTAAATGTATTTGGCTAAGGTGTATGTAAACTTCCGACTTCAACTATAAGTATGGTAATAATATCGTATCGTGAGGTACCTGGCAATTCCCATCCCTAATCAATACAAGGTGTACGTGTGTGGGTTTGTCACACCCATTCTGACAGTTTGTTCTGGCTGTTTAGGGAGTTAGGGGAAAGTGGAAACAATGGCAGCCTCGCCCACTCAGGATAGAAATCAGATTCCTGTCTGCTTCCCTCTGTTTGCATTGCATTACATGCTCCAGCTGCTCCATGGAATAAAACCATGGCAGACTGCATGTGTGCAGGGAGCAGTACATAATATCAAGGTGAGAATAAAGGATGCTGGGTTGAGTTCCCTAATCTCTCCCCACTTTGACACCTTACTGAAAAGTCTATAAAACAGCAGCTCTGTTTAAGAGTTGCCCTATAAGCACAGATCTGGGATCAATTTCTCCTCCGCAGAGCCTAACTTTAACCATTAGGGGGTGGCAGATGATGCGGGAACGTAAAACTGACCTCAGAACAGTGTCTGCGGGCAACTTCACCCTATTCGGGGCAAGTGCCCTCTCTCACAGGGCTGTAGGGCAGACGACAGGAAGCAGTTTGGACTAGCTCCATGGAGGTAGCTCTGTGAAGTTTCAAATCCAAACAAACCCTTAGACGGGGCCGTTGAACGACGGTTGCCCTAAAGTCAGAGTAGAACCGGAGGTATGCATTTCCAGGCTAGCTAACGCCAGATAGGGAAGAAAGTAGCTGTAGAACATCCCCAGTCAGCAACACGGAGGCAGGCAGGCAGGGAAGTTAAGCCTGTGTCCAAGAGCCACACCGAAACATACACATGGCGAAATCACAAGTCTGGCATTAGCCTACTACTCCAGCTGAACAGAAGAGGACTTAGACAGCAGGAGTCACAAGACCTCTTGCGTAAGCTAGCCGTGTGACGGAAGGAAAAAACATTTTAAATGAGAAAAGCTGATACTAGTCCCATCACTTCATTCACCACCTTATGGGTCTCCTTGTCACCATTCAAGGAAATGGGCTTTGGTGTCCAGGTTTGCTCTGGTAAAATGTCTGAGTAAGACACTTGCACAATCTGAAATGTTACATTGTAACACATTGTAGCTTGAAAGGAATCCTACCAAAAATCCTCAGTGTATTATAGTGGGACTAATATTCTGAGCACCTATTTCAGAGCATTGTCGTGTGGATTCTGTTCTGTAGCCTGTGTGTTCCGTATGGACATAGTGTCTTTAAATCGAGCCTGGCTAGACCATGAGTCCTCCCCGCTGTCTCCACATTCTCCATCCAACACTGTAGTAGTAAATGGTGTGTGGCATTCTCATCAAGCACTTGGAATGGAAATGGCCTAGCAGCACTGGACTGCCCAAATTCAACCAAGAATCCATCCCTTCTTTTGAGGGGGGGGGGGGCACAGAAAGCATTTCCGTTGGTCATGCATTCCTACAAGGGGCAATGAAAGAAACAGGGCGAAAAGCTTAAATAGTCAGTGGAATGATAGCTGCCACAGAGAGCTGCAGTACGGTAGTTGGCAGATATGCACAAGTGTTAAGTCTTGGGAGTATTTCGAGAGAAAACATTGAGCAAAGGGATGGAACGGGCCTTCTTCCCTGTTGACAGCCAATGATCCTACAATCGATCCCTAACCTCCATCTCGCAATGGCTTTCTAATCTGAACTGCCAAAAAAAAAAAAAAAAAAAAAGGCTCCCCGGCCCATCCAGTGTTTCTGATGACTAGGGACTTTCAGTGGAAATCATCCCCGTCGGAAATCACCCGCCTCGGGACAGACCACACGGACCACAAGCCAGGTGGGAAACAACGAGTAACCGACAAGTGATAAAACATTTTTTTAAAAGAGCCAGTCATAACAAAGTACAGCGGATTTATTGGCACACGGAGAGACATTAGCCCCGCCCACACAGAAAGCGAGCGAGAGTACAGGAAAGAGAAAGCTTGAGAGGAAAGGGGTTATACAGATCACCTAAAAAGGGCATCATCCTGCTGAGTGAGTATCTGTTGAGGCCAGGGGACTATGAGATGTCACTCCGATACTCCAAACACAAGGAGGGAGTGCCAAGAAATGGGACCGCGGTTAATGTGGAGGGGTTGTAATAATATTTCCTTCTCTCATTCTTGCTGTATGAGCTCAGTTGTCATCACACCGCAAAGCCTAGCTTATGATCATGGGTAAATGTTGTATAGTGCTGTGGCAAATATAATGGTTTGTTTTAACTAGGGCAAGGAGTTTTCCCTGATCATGTGGCCTAGTTATAATCCAAGGTAGCTACTCACATCTTCGGTGTCCTTCACTCTCAGGATCTGTTCCCTCAGGTCCTGCAGGTCGTTGAACGTGGACTGTGCTGTGATGGAGTACACCAGGGCAAAGCCCTGACCGTTCTTCATGTACAGATCTCTCATTGCAGTGAACTGCTCCTGTAAGACAGGTAGGGGAAAGAAGTATCATGAGTTCTGATGTCATAGTTAATAAGACCTCTATTCCCCTGATCAATTTCATGACCCCCCCCCCCCCCCCCCCAAAGAGTTCTACTTAATACATGCATTATGCTGCAGCTAGACATCACAGCTCAATTGACTTGTCAATGGAGGCCCAAGGTGCTTCAATATCTAGCCTTGGAAGCCCAGGAAAGAATTTAAAGAGATTCTCTGGTACTTTTGAATACTTTTTAGCCAGTAGCCATGAGCCAAAAGGGTCCCTGAAAATGTCGTACGTCGTCACATAGGTGCAGATATTTACACAACGTCATTGCTTTCACTCTCTCTCTCTCTGCGGTGCCCATTGAGCAGTTGGAGTCCGCCCTGCAACCTCATTGGATAATGCTGGGCAGGCCTATTGCTAGCTGTCACTCAAATGCGAGGGGCTGAAGCTCATTGGCTAGAACTCGAATTGCAAGGAGGCTGACCGATGGACAGACGGGGGGGGGTAGGTAAAATGGTGTGGCACAGCGTCAAGAAAAGTCGCTTTCAAACTAGGGATTTGGTGGATAATTGAGTTGAGTCAATTATTCTTCTCATAGATTATGCATGTATGAACTACACATTGACACATCTAGCCTAAAGCAGGGGGGGGGGTTTAAAAAATATTTTCTTAGTCACAAAAGTACCGGAGCATGTCTTTAAAGAAATACACACTCAGGGTTTAGCCTGGATAACAGAGTTGTGGAGCTGAGCAACATTAACTTACTGTGCCGGCTGTGTCGAGGATTTCAAGCATGCATTGCTGTCCATCTACCTCCACTTGCTGCAGTGGAGAGAAAAAACAGCATAGAACATCAGAGAAAGACAAAGCACAACAGGTTGACCTACAGACCAGCTAAAAGCAATCAGCTTATTCCCTGGCAATTCCTCCCTTAACTTACCTTTCTGTAGGAGTCTTCTATTGTTGGGTCATATTTTTCCACAAAAATTCCCTGTACAAACTGGACTGTCTGTAAGAGAGAACATGGGCCACAAAAACAAGTCAGATCAACAATTCACACCACAGGAATATTCAATGACGGTGCTGTGGATCTTGAGGCCTGGATTTGCACAACCCTGGCTTGTGCTAGTTGGTACATAAGACAGACATCTGGACAAGGCAGAGACGGTCACGTGCGGCTCAGCTGGTAGAGCATGGCGCTTGCGACGCCAGGGTTGTCGGTTCAATTCCCACCGTGGGCCAGTTCGAAACATTATGAAAATCTATGCAAGCACTACTGTAGGTAACTGTGGATAAGAGCATCTGCTAAATTACAAAAATGTAGATGGCCTGGAATACTCACCAGAGCGGACTTGCCCACGCCTCCCGAGCCTAGCACCACTAGCTTGTATTCACGCATGGCAGGATCTCTTCACGGGACAGCCCAACAGTCTGCACAGGCAGGAGAAAAAGAGAAAAGTATTGTAAACGGAAATATCAGTTCTCTCCCAACAAGATCGTAGTCATTCCTATGGTCGGGACAAGTCGCAGCATAACAATGGGAACACCCATAAGCGGAGCTCCAGTGGAGGAGGTCAGGAGGAGTTTATGACCCCATCCTCTAGCTAACACAAACCAGCTGTGGGTGTGAAGGGAGAAGCTTGGGTTTGGCCGCCTGCTCTTAGGACAACCATCTGGCCGTCATGCATGCAGCACACCACGTCAGACTCAGTCTATGAATACAGAAACTGAAACCCATTGGCATGCATCACATGGGCTTGCCCAATGGGTCAACATGCAGGCCCATCTTTCTGCTACGGTATATGAAAAAGGGCTCAAGACAGAACATTTAGGCACATTTGGCGACTGACATGCCTGTGCGAGTGAAATGTTTTATTGGGTGTGTCGGTACGAGCTACACATTCTACATGGATCACCTAACTCAACTTCACCTTTTTTTTTTTTGCGGGCTAAACCATTATTTGGTCAAACCGTAAAGTACATTATCCTCATGAAAGTGTCTGCCCGCCCCCGTTTCGCTGGGGCCTGCTGCTTTGTTGAGCACGCCGCTCTCCTTTCCCGGGGGAAAACAAATGCTCAGGGAGAAAAAAAGATGATCTGATTGTATAACATTTTAAAATCCAATTACTGGCAAAACACAGCTAACACGTTGTTAGAGAGGAGGTTCTCAGCTTTCGGTAAGTATAGTTGAGATTATTCAACTCTCAATTTTGTGCTCAATAGCAAACATTTTACAACCAAGATTTTTGATATGGCTTTGAGATACGGATACAGAGTGCGCTAAATAATTAGGCACATTACATAGGCCTCATTGGGTGGTAGGCTACAACTGCAACCTTTTTTGGGACATTATTTATCAGAACATTCTGGAGCCCTATTAAACAGTAAAATATAACCGTTGAATCACAACATTAAAATAATAATACAGCTACCATGTCATCGGCTGGTGCCAACAACTGAAAAACTTTGTGGCACCACTGCCACCAGGGGAAAATGTTAGTCTGGGGCCCTGCCATCTGTTGTCAACGCAAGACAATTAAGAAACAACCACAATACCGTCCATTTGGGATTTGTGGGGTCCTTCCATTGACAACATGCCCTCTAGGGCTAAATACTCAGGAGCACCTCCTAGAGAGACCTTCAGCTCCTGACTACAGTCACAAGAGACAGACAGCCTCATGGGATATAAGACCAAAGAATAATTTATGGTGAAGAGACGTATCCTCATCATACAGGAGTTCAGTTATTTTTTTAGGAGCAAGAACACACTCCCACTTGTCTATGCACTTTGAGGAGAAAGTCTACCTGTCAGTGGAACTTTTGTTCCACAAGTCATCATGAGCTGTGAAAACTGTAATCCATGATATGTGAAAACTGCAAAAGGTAAAGGAGGACAGTAAAGTCCAGAGACTTAGGTATTAGTATTTTAACTGTTGATGCATGCTGGTGTGGATTTAATGTCACTGGCAGCGTAATACACTTTTCACTTCAAGTGATGTAGGAAAAAACGACTTTAAAAAGTCTGATGTAAACTACAACTACTTTCGAATAGATGTGACTATCCTGAGAAAGCCTGCTCCAGTAATGATGCGTTCTCTGACTGAGCCCCTACAGCTCAGAAACGTTCATAGTGCTCTCTATGGCACTCCATTAACTGTGTTACGTGCATGGCACACTTTCACGCACAAGGCCATGTAAGGAAATTATTTAACTGAACATCAACCCCCCCCCAGTCGTTCAATATCTCTCCCCACAAAACAAATAGCCTAAGTCTTTCCCCCGTAGTAACTAACAAATAAGGAGAGTGAGCCACGCACCACAAACACACTGAAACCATGACATCAGCACCATATAACTCACTCTCTGTGGACAGAGGTATGTTTCCATGTAAGGCTTAAAGTGGGAAGAAGAGTTGCTGTGAAAGAGCGAGAGACTCCATAGTGTGCGCCCCTCTTAGCCGAGTCACAAATTAGACAAAAACTAAACACTATATGGATTAAGGATGGACACAACAGTTTACATTTCGTAAATATTCATACTTTAGTAGCAGATCAGTACTCTGACATTTAGCAGGCTTCAGACTTGAGCAGGCTATTTGGAGTATTGTGAGGAGAATTTACTAATCCGTTGGCAATGATAGTGAGCAGTCACTGCGCCTGGCCCTGACTCAGCACCACATTTGATAGGCAGGTTCCTATATCTCTCCAGACCAGTGTGGCCAGCGGAAACCACACTCCCATCATGCAAGGCACCACTTTGCACTTGCATATTAATTATAAAAATGGTCATTATGCTGCCCTCATCCTCTGCTAGCAAAGCAGGCAGTGAATACAGTTTGAGTCAACCACTTGTGGGTCAGGATTTAAGAGAGTGCGAAAAGGTGCTAAATCTACTCAAAGTAATACTTTTCAAATTGGCGAGATTGCGTAATAACGGAAGACATGAAACACAAACAACTTCACCTCAGAAATCCCCCAACTAAGATATCAGGAAATGAAAGGGGGGAAAAACACAAAATCATAAAGTTAGAAGAACAGAATCTAAATGATCCTTTTATGAGCTACAGTTTATCTGCACAATTCCAAACGGGCCCTTTAATTTTCTTTCTTATTAAGAAGAGCCCCATTGAAATCCATAACTTAAAATCTGCCATTAGAACATAGAAACACATGTCCTCTGTCTAAGCCACTTACTAATGTGGTGACTTTTCTGGCTCATAGCAGGCCTAGAGGTTTTAGGGTTGATGTTGAGGCTAAGGGCCACCTCCACTAAACTTTGGGCAAGTAAGTCATTGTATTTAACCAAGGCTGTAGCAACTGGTGGATGTAAACGTCATGAGTTGACAGTTGAATCGGAGGCAGCCCAAGCGGGGGAAAAAAACTAAGAACTGCTGATACAATCACTGATTTGAAAACACCACGTATGGCGTTAAATTGACGGTGAGCTGTGACACCACACATCCAGTTTCCTGGGCTACCAGTAGTACTCATAATCATGAGGCCATTTGTTTCTCATTTTCTCGTTCCAATTTAGTCATGTGGATGGTCTTTCATTCCAATGCTAAAATGAGGTGTGGCGTTAATTAGGAAAGTTACGGCCTTAGCCCTTTCTTTTGCCTCATCGTTTGGAGAAGGCCTATTCTCAAGCGTTGAGTCAACTAGTCAGCAACACTAATCCCTCAAAATCCCTAAAATCCACCCCTCTCCATTGACTTCCCGTCACACAGTAGTCATTCAAATTATGTTCACAACCACATTGTTTAGGACCGGGAACAAGTCGAATCAAATTTGTGTAGATGTAAATAATAGGGGAAAAAACAGAAGCGAAATTGGGTTACGGTCTGAGAAGTCAGCACAGAAAGAAACATCAAAATAGCTTTTCACTCTCTGTTCCTGTTCAGGACACAAACGGCAATGTTTACTTAGAAACTTCTGAGGAGAGGGAAGTAAGCCGGTTAAGCCGAGATCTTATCCTAATGTTCGCAGATTCAGGCCACAGGATGACAGTGATGCATGCTTTATCTCCCAGGGGCAAAAACCTTTTGGTGTATGGTGCATACCTGTATGCAATGTATAGGCCTAGTACTGTACTGTCAAAATAAAGCATTTAATGGTTCATGTTCAATTTGTGAAATGTAAGAGGCTGGCTTAGTTGAGGGGACTATTCTGAAAGCTGTCAAACACATGGATGCCTTGCTAGTGACTGAATGTTTGAAATGAGCCACTAATATTTCACACACATCCAGTCAGTCAGTGCTATAATGTTAATTCCTGCCAGTGCCACCCTCCTAACATTAGCTGTTTTACAGAAGGGAGTAGTGGCTTAGCTAACTACACTGAACTAAAATATAAACACAAGCATGTAAATTGTTGGTCCCATGTTCCATGAGCTGAAATAAAAGATGCCGAAATGTTCCATATGCACAAAAACGTCTTAAATGTTGTGCACAAATTTGTTTACAACCCTCTTAAGTGAGCATTTCTCCTTTGCCAAGATAATCCATTGACCTGATAGGTGTGGCATACCAAAATGCTGATTAAATAGCATGAGCATTACACAGTTGCACCTTGTGCTGAGGGCAATTAAAGGCCACTAAAATGTGCAGTTGTCAAAACCCAATGCCACAAATGTCTCAAGTTGAGGGAGTGTGCAATTGGCATGCTGACTGCAGGAATATCCACCAGAGGTGTTATGATTGAATTGAATGTTCATTTCTCCACCATAAGCCGCCTCCAACAGTTTAAGAGAATTTGGCAGCAAGTCCAACTGGCCTCACACCTGCAGACCACATATGGCGTTGTGTAGGCGAGCGTTGTCAACGTTGGGAACAGAGTGCCCCATGGTGGAGGTGAGGTTATGGTATAAAATAATGAACATCCAATCACATTAACTGTTACTCTCTCTCTGGAATTCCACTAACGGTATGTAGTCACGTAGCGGCTGCTCATTCCGTTCACTCGAAAATTGATAAATGGTCATAGACATGCATACCAGCTCTACTGGTAGTACTGCTACGGCCAGCAGTGCTACACTTGCACTGTTTCACGACACATCAGTGACATGGCTGGAGATGTTTTGAAACAATTATTGCTTCGTATACAAGCCAGTGAATTCTATGCCTTACAGCTGGATGAGTCAGATGTGGCGGGCCTGGCACAGCTCCTGTTATATGTCTGTTACGTTTATGGGGGGTCAATTAAGGATGACATCCTCTTCTGCAAACCAGGACAGGATATTTTTTAAGTACTGGACAGCATTGTGACATCAAATGTACTTTGGTGGTCAAGATGTGTTGGTATCTGTATTGATGGCGCAAAAGCCATGACAGGGAGACATAGTGGAGCAGTTGCTCCCGACGCCACTTGGGTACACTGTAGCATCCACCGAGAGGTTGTTGCTGCCAAGGAAATGCATGACAGCTTCAAAGATGTTTTGGACACTGGTTAACTTTGTTAAAGCAAGGCCCCTGAACTGATCGACTCTCTCCAATAGAACATTGCAGAGTTATGCGCTTCCTTTCAAGCACACCCTTCTCAATAACCTGTGGAGAGTTATTCACAATTTTTGGATGAACAAATAAGGTTTTATATGTAAGATGACTAAATAAAAAGCAAAATGTATTATTATTTGTGCCATGGTCCTATAAGAGCTCTTTGTCTCTTCCCACGAGCTGGGTTGTGACGACAACATTCTTATGTTTAATAAAAGTATTGTTTATAGTGTGTGTGTGTGGCAGGCTTAAAATGATGGCAAAAAAACAACATTTGAGAGTGCGCTGACCCTGGTGCTAGAGGGGGTGAGCAGCTGGAGGTTGAATGTTTGAAGGGGTACGGGAATATAAAAAGTTTGAGAACCACTGCACTAGACGTGTCAAAGGAAGGCCCAAAAAAGTAGTTAGACTCCAGTCACCCAAGTCATAGCCTGTTCTCTCTGCTACCGTACGGCAAGCGATACCGGATCGCCAAGTCTAGGTCCAAAAGGCTCCTTAACAGCTTCAACCCCCAAGCCATAAGACTGCTGTACAAGTAATCAAATGGCCACCCAGACTATTTACATTGACACCCCACCTTTGTTTTTACACTGCTGCTACTCGCTGTTTATTATCTATGCATAGTCACCTTACCCCTACCTACATGTACAAATTACCTCGACTAACCCTTCCTTGTGTTACTTTTGTTTATTTAGTTACATTTTCTTAACTATTTATTGAACTGCATTGTTGGTTAAGGGCTTGTACAGTAAGCACTTCACGGTAAGGTCTTACACCTGTTGTATTCCACGCACGTGACAAATAACATTTGATATCCAGCAATTTAGCACAGCCATTGAAGAGGAGTGGGACAACATTCCACAATCAACAGCCTGATCAACTCTCTGAAGATGTGTCACGCCCCATGAGGCAAACAGTGGTCACACCAGATACTGACAGGTTTTCTGATCCACGCCCCTAGTTAAGGTATCTGTGATTAACAGATGTGTATCTGTATTCCCAGTCATGTGAAATCGATAGATTAGGGCCTAATTAATTTATTTCAATTGACTGATTTTCTTCTGTGAACCGTAACTCAGTAAAATCTCTGAAATTGTGGCATGCTGCGTTTATATTTTTGTTCAGTATTCATCAGAAGAACAACGGACATCCACCACGTCAACCTAAATATTATTGTGATTGTACTATGATTTGGTAGCCTGGTTGCCAAATGACATGAGTGGCATGTTAGCTAAAGAGACTGGTATCCAGTCCCAGACTAATGATTTGGCGCACTACTGTTAACTAGCTAACGTTACCTCTTGCACCCTGGCCAGCTAGCTAACAAACCCTGAGCCTACAAACACGGCTAGCTAAATCCTCACCGCTAACAATCGACAGCTAACTAATTTCTCTAGCTAACTATCAGTTGACCTAGGTCAACTAGCGAACAACCGAACTTGATTAGCTCAACTGAATAACGTTACATATCTAACGCTATCGCTAAATAGAGCAACTACTTGTGTAGTAGCACATTCAAGTAGGTTTAAAACTAATTCAAAATGCCAATGCCAGTTCACTAGCTAGCTTGTTAGGTACTACGCTAATAGTTAGCAAACTAGCACGCGACTGATTGGTCGACTTCACGAACTAACGTAGCTAGCTAGCTGTAACTGCACGCATTCCTGCGCCTCCGCACACAATACAAAACATAAACCAGCATGCACATCTTTGGATAGCTATAGTTATCATGTTAAAATACATTCCAAGTTTGTCATCTACCTTATCTAACAAAATGTAGAATGTTTTTCGAAACCCTTTTGCTAGCTAATGTTACCTGCCCTTCCGCCTGGCCTTGACTTAAAATGGGAGTGCACACAGCTTTTAGTGAGAGTGCAAATTCCTAATCTCAGTCGCTAAATGCAGCATATTCACTGTGCCATGCTTTCCTTTCTAATTTATCTCAAAATGTTTTGCCAAACATGTTAGCGCAGGTGGCTTTTTGACAGCCTTGTTGGCAAAATAAAGTTAGCCTTTCTACACTCACCGTTTCTCGCTTGCTCCACTCCGCCACTGACTGTGTCTATCTCCACAGCCTCAGTGCGCAGTAGACGTCATTCCAAACTATTTCTCGGTTTTCTTAAAAGGGCAACGTCAAATTTTGCACTGGTTCCTTTTGTGGTGGTAAAGGACAGTACAACAAAAAATACATTGGCTAATTCACAGCTCATAATTGCAATGCTTTATAATTCACTTATTTATGGATATATGTTCCATGCAGGATTTATTTTTAATCAACATCATGGCCCTATAACTCCTGACAAACCCAATCAGTTAACTCAGCCAAAGCATTTAAGCAAATATGTCAATCTTATTATCAAATTCAGGTAGCCTTGCCTAGCGGTTAGTGTTGGGTTGCTATAATTCAAATCCCCGAGAAGGGCTCAACCCTTATTGCTACAGGGTCGCCGTCGGTAATGGCAGACCCTGGCTGTGGCCCCACTCTCCGATATTATCTCATGGAAAGTTGGCATATGGAGGTAAAGCATAGGTTTGCAGTGTTGTGTTTTGGCCCCTGTACTCCAGCACTTTGGATTTGAAATGATACAACGACTATGAGGTTAAAGTGCAGACTGAGCTTTAAATTGAGGGTATTTTCATCCATATCGGGTGTACATAGTCCGTGAGAAAGTTACAGACGCACAAATATCCCCAAGACTAACCTCTCACCATTACAATGACAGGGGTGGTTAGCATTTTGGGGGGGATATGATACTTATGCCTCTGTAACTTTCTCACTCATTATTATTCACAATTAATTCAGCATTATCCATAGTCATAGTAGTATAGTAACAAGTCTTCAAGTCCCAGACAACTTAGTTACTCATTACATGAAATTAAGGTAGTTTGCCAAACCATCTGTTATGTCATGTTATGACCGACTGTGTGAACCCGGCTGGTTTTGAACATTGACAATAGAGTCAAATTGCTACAGAAAGAGTTAGAGGCACAACAGCACATTGATAGATGGATGTTCAGATTGCCTAAAGAGAATGAAGATGGTGTGTGACAGCGGTGACTGGCAACTTTTTATCATGCTCCTCTACAAACAGATCATTTGTTTTATCCAACTACATTTCAAATTGCCTGTAGCTGAGGACAGGTGTGTGTTTCAGGTAAATAAATAAAGAAAAATTCTCACAAGTTATAGGGTAACTCCACCACTTTTCAACCTCATATGCATTATCTTTAGCACCAAACAAGTGTCTACATATGTGCAAATGGTGCATTTCTACAGAAATATAGTGTTAAAAAGTTCTACCCTACACTGTGATGTCACAGAGAAGCCTTTTTTATGATCTTAACGACAAATCATAGAAATGCTCCATTTTCACATATGTAGACACCAGTTAGGTGCTGGAGATAAGGATTATAAGGTTGAAAAGTGGTGGTAGCCCATTAACCGCGAACAACCCCTGGCAGTCCATTCCACTGAAAAGAAAACTGTAAGCTATAAGATATCTCAAATTCACCATGCAGACTGGTGAGAGAAAAATAAACTATGGATCATCAAAGAAAATGGTGCATTACATACAGACTTATACACAAAGCCCACAGACTGCAATACCCTGCTACATGCGGATCGTATGCATCCCTTTCCCCCCAAGAATGGTCTACCATATAGCCAGTTATGCATGGTTAAACAAATCTGTAGCCACCAATCATATTTTGACAGCAATGCTAAGAAAATGACAGATAAATGAAAATGAGAGGCAAAAAAGGACAAAACTCTTGATGCTGCAATTAGGAAAATATCTCAAAAACCAAGAGAGGAATTGCTCAAAACTAAACCAAAGAAGAAAAACATCCAGTGGTGTAAAGTACTTAAGTAAAAATACTTGAAAGTACTACTTAAGTATTTTTGGGGGGTATCTGTACTTTACTTTACTATTTATATTTTTGACAACTTTTACTTCACTACATTCCGAAAGAAAATAATGTACTTTTTACTCCATACATTTTCCCTGACACCCAAAAGTACTCGTTACATTTTGACAGGAAAATTGTCCAATTCACACACTTATCAAGAGAACATCCCTGGTCATTCCTACTGCATCTGACATAAATTATGTCTGAGTGTGCCCCTGAGTGTGCCGTCTGGTTTACTTAATATAAGGAATTTGAAATTATTTATACTTTGACTTTGACTTTTGATACTTAAGTACATTTTAGCAATTCCATTTACTTTTGATACTTAAGTACTTTAAAAAACAAATACTTTGACTTTTACTCAAGTAATATTTTGCTGGGTGACTTTTACTTTCACTTGAGTCATTTTCTATTAAGGTATTTTGACTTTTACTCAAGTATACAATTTAGTACTTTTTCCAACACTGAAAACAATGCAACAATCTTTTGCACCAAGTACACCAAGTGTTCAGAGAAAATGAAAGTATTCCTGAAAAAGCACTGGCATACTCTGCAATCAGACAAAAATATTGCACACCTCTTCAAGGAACCCTCAGTGGTGGTCTATAAGCGTAGTCGCAATATTGGGGATAGCTTGGTGAGGTCTGACATGCCCCCTGAGCCCACTCAGACACTCTTGGCACCCATTCCAAAAGGGAACTACAAATATGGCTCATGCACACATGGCAATAGCACTACAAAAACATCCTTCTTCAGACATCCACATACAGGTCAAAAAATCCCTGTTAGGGGTATCATCCCATGCAAGACAAAGGGAGTAATCTATCTCATCACCTGTTCATGTGGGAAAGCCCACATAGGACAAATTAAAAGACAATTAAAACGCACAGCTGAACACCGCAGCTCAATCAGGTGTAAGGACACTGACTATCCAGTAGCAGTTCACTTTGTTGAAGCTAACCATCCCATCTCCTCCCTCAAATACACACTCATTGAGCATGTTACTCTACCAAGGAGAGGAGGTTAACATCGACATCCTACTACTACAGAGGGAGGCCTACTGGATATCCTGTCTAAAAACATTGACCCCTAGTGGTCTGAATATTGACTTTGATCTCAGGTCCTTATTATGAACAATTCTTCTTTATTCTCTCTTTTTTATGGTCTTATAAATGAATATATTCTTTCTACAGCTTATCAGCATACACCCAATATGTTCCCCCTGTTGATGACGCTTACTATGCATTATGGTTGAACCAAAAGATTACATGTAACAAAAATTTAATTGGAAACAATTAAATATATGTGAAATTAAATTAAACAATAATGTATGTTGTTGCTAATATTATGTACAATATCTAATTATGTTCCATATGATAACAATAGCCTAATATATTCTCCATGCTGTAAACTATTGCCTTTCAACAGTTTCACTCAATTCATTCTAATCAACCTAATAATTGACACACCCCTCACTATTGTCATTGGTTGCACTAATTGCACTGTTTGTCTACATAACCTGGTTCCAGCATTCATGACATTACCCCGAGGAAGGCATAGTGGTGTCGAAACGTTGGTGGTTTACCCAATAAATTACTGGGAGTTTATATATATAGTGTGCGACTCTTTTTTTTTTATAGCTTACAGTTTATTCGCCGTTAGTCAGCACCTCTACACTAAATAATTATCTCTGGGTGTGCGCCACCTCATGCTCTTTACTGAAAAGAAAACTGACATGGACAAATCTTTCAGGATATTTAGTGTATACTGCCCTCTATTGGTGACACTTTTGGGTTTTCTGGTTTTAGTCCTTGAGACAGAGTTCTCCAGGCCGAGATGCCAGTAGCTTCTGAATAACGTAAGCCACTTAACACCAAAGCAAATGGTGTGAAAAGATGCGATGTTATATTAAATCAAGTGGCATGATGTATGGCAGGGGTGGCTATCCCTCATCCAGGAGATGTGCTGAGTGTGCAGGCTTTGCTCCAGCCCTGAAGAAACACAATCCTAAAATATGTTTAAGAGCATTCTCAATAACCATACACCAACAAAGATCCTTTCAAACCTTTTCAGTGTCAAAAAAGTTAAGGGGAAATAAAGTTGCACTTTGTGATAATTTGAAAGTTAAACAAAAGCTACAAAATAACATTTTATTTGACAACTTTTATTCTTCTGTCATTCAGACAAGTTGTATCAACCCCTTTCATGAGGACCATTGAGCAATTGGTGAGGTTTGAGGTCATCCTTTGCCAGTAGTAATTTGCTCCTCTCTTGGTGTTAAACTATAAAGCACTTAATTATCAACTACCAAAAAAATAAATAAGTCATTATAAAACCTAAGATTTCAGGGAGAGCATAATGAATATTTGCCTTTTATACCATTCAATAAAATACCAGCCTAGTGATTTCATTTACAAAACGGCACGCACAAGCACAGGATACGATTAACAAAAAAGCAAATAAGCAATACATGCCAAATACATGCAGGAAAGTCTTTATATACACATGAAAGACATGAAAGACAGTTCTGTTAGAATCAATCTTTGACTGGACATTGACAGCCATGGCACTGAGCTTGACTCAACATCAGCTCTAGTTTATCTGTCACACTTGCAGAGTATACATGCATGTATGATTGCACAAACCCACAAGCTTTTCCCTCGTTCAGATATTTTAACCAATTTAGGGTGAACTAAACACAACTGACCAGGCTGAGGATGGTAAAAAGGCAAATCTGTACATCGGCTCTTGAGAAAAAGTGTGGATTTGCCCTTCAGTTCTCTGACCCAGTCCATAAGGTTAGGTACAATTGTAATTGCTTAAAAATGTCCTCCATTTCCTAAGTGTAACTTCAAAAAGGCCTAGAGGGTGAGAGGGACCTCTCACTGGTACTGTCTGTAGTCTCCTCCATAGGAGGGGGCAGGCATGGGTGCTGGCTCCTCAGCAAACTGGGGACCTATAGAAAGGGAAGAGGTGAGAGATGACATCAGGGATAATACATTAATAAGACGACTGGGCAGTAAGCAGTCATTCGTCCATGTTCAATATAAATAACACTATCCAATTCAAGATGGCGGCAGGGCAGTTTTGCTGAGCGTGATGTGTCACACTGTTTCTTTCAAGTGTTACAAGTTTTTATTACTTAGCAAAACCGTTATAGGCTGCGAGACTTGTCATTAAACAGACAAAATCCTACAAGATCAAAGCGTTAAATTGACATCTGCTGGTTTCTACAGGAGATCAAGCAGGTGTGGTGCCCTTCCTGAAAGTCAAGAGAGGATACATCTGTGCTGTGACTGACGGTCCAGACACGTTGGGCCGACTAGCCTTGGATACTCCTCGACTGTCAGGTTTTTTTTTTTAAATCTGTGTTTCGCCATTCTACCGGAATCTTCTGACTCCACTCCTGCCTTGCTGTGCGGTGGAAGCCGGAGGTCGGTATCTGCGCTGTGACATAACGTCTAGATGCGCTGGGCTTCCTAGCCCAGGATACCCCTGCTGGGTGGACTAGCCACCGGTCTACTGTGCCCGCTCTGCCTCATTGCGCTGTAGCCTACTGCAAGGCGACTGGGTGCATTGACCAGACCCACACACTGGGCGAAATACATGTCAGTACATTCCTGCAGCGGCTGTTGAACGTGCTGACAGTTTTAAGGCAACACACTTGCTTTCTAACTCTACTAGACCTGTAGGATACAGCTGAACATTTTTAGGGAATTTAAGGTTTCAAAAGATCGACTCAGTATATATTTTTTCTTTTTGTTTTAGTGACTTGTTGGATTCAGTGGTAAAAATGTGTATTTTTGTACAAATGGTTTTAATTGCTGCCTACATGGGTTATGGCTCATTGCATAGTCTAAATTATCAAAAACAATCTCCCTAACCCAGAGATACCGCTACACCATACTTTGACTGATGGTATAGCAGCTTTTATCTTTCAGAGGGATCCGATTGTGTTACCATTTGACTTCTACTGTGACATGCTCATAAAACTTTCTCATTTACAGGGTTTGGTCTGGCTAAAATCTGTGTTTGTTGTGTCAGATGACCGTAGGTTGGATTATTTTACATTTACATTTACATTTAAGTCATTTAGCAGACGCTCTTATCCAGAGCGACTTACAAGTACATACATTCATACTTTTTTGTACTGGCCCCCCGTGGGAATCGAACCCACAACCCTGGCGTTGCAAGCGCCGTGCTCTACCAAATGAGCTACACGGGACCATTTTAAATCTGCAGAGAGATTTTAGGAAGAAACAAATCAAGGTGTATTATTCTTCTTCTGCTTTTGGTGTCAGGAAACATTCACCTAAACCCAGGCCCATTGGCTATGGATGAACTTCCCACTCCAAATTCATTTTAAAACTAGATCAGGGTTGGGACTGATGCATATTATGGTAAGGAGTTTGATTCCAAAATTGGACATGATATAAGTCTGGGTTCACACTGCTGACCCAGATGTCTTAGTACTGCCCGAGACCTGGCTTAAGAAATCTGTTCTAAATCAGTCTATAGGCTTGGATGGTTATAATGTTTATCGATGTGACCGACAAAGTAAAGGGGGAGGTATAGCAATCTACTGGAGTTGCAATCTACTGCAGAGACAGCCTGCAGAGTTCTGTCACCTATCCAGGTCTGTGCCCAAACAGTTTGAGCTTCTACTTTTAAAAATCCACCTTTCCAGAAATGTCTCTCACTGTTGCTTGTTGTAGACCCCCCCCCCCCAACCACCAGCTGTGCCATGGACACCATTTGTGAATTAATCGCCCCCCATTTACCTTCAGAGTTTGCACTGTTAGGTGACCTAAACTGGGATATGCTTAACACCCCGGCCGTCCTACAATCTAAGCTAGATGCCCTCAATCTCACACAAATTAATAAGGAACCTACCAGGTACAACCCTAAATCCGAAAAACATGGGCACCCTCATAGATATCATCCTTACCAACCTGCCCTCTAAATACACATCTGCTGTCTTCAACCAGGATCTCAGAGATCACTGCCTCATTGCCTGCGTCCGTAATGGGTCCGCGGTCAAACGACCACCCCTCATCCCTGTCAAACGCTCCCTAAAACACTTCAGAGAGCAGGCCTTTCTAATCGATCTGGCCCGGGTATCCTGGAAGGATATTGACCTCATTCCGTCAGTAGAGGATGCCTGGCTATTCTTTAAAAGTGCTTTCCTCTCCATCTTAAATAAGCATGCCCCATTCAAAAAAAATTGAACTAAGAACAGATATAGCCCTTGGTTCACTCCAGACCTGACTGCCCTTGACCAGCACAAAAACATCCTGTGGCGTACTGCATTAGCATCGAATAGCCCCCGCGATATGCAACTTTTCAGGGAAGTTAGGAATCAATATACACAGGCAGTTAGGAAAGCAAATGATAGCATCCTGTAGTATAAACTCCCAAAAGTTCTCGGACACTGTAAAGTCCATGGAGAATCAGAACACCTCCTCCCAGCTGCCCAATGCACTGAGGCTAGGAAACACTGTCACCACCGACAAATCTACGATAATCGAGAATTCTCGTAGGTAAGCATTTTTCTACGGCTGGCCATGCTTTCCACCTGGCTACCCCAACCCCGGTCAACAGCTTTGCACCCCCCACAGCAACTTGCCCAAGCCTCCCCCATTTCTCCTTCACCCAAATCCAGATAGCTGATGTTCTGAAAGAGCGGCAAAATCTGGACCCCTACAAATCAGCTGGGCTAGACAATCTGGACTCTCTCTTTCTAAAATGATCCGCCGCAATTGTGGCAACACCTATTACTAGCCTGTTCAACCTCTCTTTCGTATCGTCTGAGATCCCTAAATATTGGAAAGCTGCCACGGTCATCCCCCTCTTCAAAGGTGGAGACACCCTAGACCCAAACGGTTACAGACCTATATCTATCCTACCCTGCCTTTCTAAAGTCTTCGAAAGCCAAGTTAACAAACAGATCACCAACCATTTTGAATCCCACCGTACCTTCTCCGCTATGCAATCTGGTCATGGGTGCACCTCAGCCACGCTCAAGGTCCTAAACGATATAACCGCCATCGATAAAACACAGTACTGTGCAGCCGTATTCATCGACCTGACCAAGGCTTTCGACTCTGTCAATCACCTCATTCTTATCGGCAGACTCAACAGCCTTGGTTTCTCAAATGACTGCCTCGCCTGGTTCACCAACTACTTCTCTGATAGAGTTCAGTGTGTCAAATCGGAGGGCCTGTTGTCCAGACCTCTGGCAGTCTATGGGGGCGACAAAGGGTTCAATTCTCAGGCCGACTCTTTTCTCTGCATACATCAATGATGTCACTCTTGCTGCTGGTGAGTCTCTGATCCACCTCTACGCAGACGACACCATTCTGTATACTTCTGGCCCTTCTTTGGACACTGTGTTAACTAATTTCCAGACGAGCTTCAATGCCATACAACTCTCCTTCTGTGGCCTCCAACTGCTCTTAAATGCAAGTATAACTTAATGCATGCTCTTCAACCGATCGTTGCCCGCACCTGCCCTAATATATGAACAACTACAAATATCTAGGTGTCTGGTTAGACTGTAAACTCTCCTTCCAGACTCACATCAAGCATCTCCAATCCAAAATTAAATCTAGAATCGGCTTCCTATTTCACAACAAAGCATCCTTCACTCATGCTGCCAAACATACCCTCGTAAAACTGACTATCCTACCGATCCTTAACTTCGGCTATGTAATTTACAAAATAGCCTCCACTCTACTCAGCAAATTGGATGCAGTCTATCACAGTCCCATCCGTTTTGTCACCAAAGCCCCATATACTACCCACCACTGCGACCTGTATGCTCTCGTTGGCTGGCCCTCGCTTCATATTCATCGCCAAACCCACTGGCGATACCCACTGGCGACCCACCCATCTATAAGTCTTTGCTAGGTAAAGCCCCGCCTTATCTCAGCTCACTGGTCACGATAGCAGCACTCACGCGTAGCACGCGCTCCAGCAGGTATATTTCACTGGTCAACCCCAAAGCCAACTCCTCATTTGGCCGCCTTTCCTTCCAGTTCTCTGCTGCCAATTACTGGATCGAATTGCAAAAATCACTGAAGCTGGAGACTCATATCTCCCTCACTAACTTTAAGCACCAGCTGTCAGAGCAGCTCACAGATCATTGCACCTGTACATAGCCCATCTGTAAATAGCCCACCCAACTACCTCATCCCCATATTGTTATTTTTTTTGTTGCTCCTTTGCACCCCAGTATCTCTACTTGCACATTCATCTTCTGTTCATCTATTACTCCAGTGTGTAATTGCTAAATTGTAATTATTTCGCCACTATGGTCTATTTATTGCCTTACCTCCCTAATCTTACTTAATTTGCACACACTGTAGATAGACTTTTCTATTGTGTTATTGACTGTACGTGTGTTTATTCCATGTGTAACTCTGTTGTTTGTGTCGCACTGCTTTGCTTTATCTTGGCCAGGTCGCAGTTGTAAATGAGAACTTGTTCTCAACTGGCCTACCTGGTCAAATAAAGGTGAAATAAAAATAAATAGCCATCTATATTAAAGACAGGTGTGGTTACTGAACTAAGGTCTTTATCTAAACCAAAACAGTTTGAGTTTTTAGCATTGAAACTGCAGTTATCAAAAGCTGTGAACTTAGATTTGAAAGGACGTTATTGACCTCCATCTGCTAAAGTAGAATCCCTGGATTCTCTGGCTGAACTGATGCGTGGTTGGGGGGGGAAATGAAATGGTCCTTATGGCCAATTTAAACTGGGATTGGTTATCTCCAAACTCCGAGGCCAAAAAACGACTGTGCAATACATAAACTTTTACTAAAATTATAAATGCAGTCACAAGACTCAATCCCAAAGACATCTAAGTCAACACTTATTGACGTTATTCTAACAAACAATCCGCATAAATACTCAACTGTTGGTATTTCCGCTAACGATTCAAGTGATCATTGTGCAGTTGCTTGCATTAGAGACACCAAAATCCCCAAAGTGCCCTCTCGGTTCATACTCACACGAAATTGTAGGCAGTTCGGTGAGCAGGATTCCTGCATGAACTTTATGCATGCAACTGGGATAGGATTGTGCTTATTCCAGATATCGAAGAGGTATTCTCCGATTTTCATTCTATAAACACACCCCTCTCATAAAGTACAGGGTAAGAGGTAGAGACAATCCCTGGTTTACAGGGGAATTATCTGATTTGATCCAAAAACTAAATACACAAATGGGCCAAAGCCAGAAAGGGTAATTCCCAGACTGAATGGCAGTTATTCAGGGCACTGAGAAATAAGTGCACCTTGCTAATACGGAAATGCAAATCTAGCTTCTACTTCTACTACGAATCTACCAAGGCAAACCTCAATAATCCGAAATTATGGACAACCATTAAACCCATGAATGCTAACACAAACCACTCTGGTCTTGCGCTGAAGTTGACCTCAAATTCAATGGATGTGACTGACAAGAATAAACTTGACATGTTTAATGAGCATTTTGCTAAAGCTGGGCATTTACTTGATAATGAACTCCTTCCTAACATCTCAAATGAGGAGGTGAATGAAACTGCCACGTCGCCCTATGGTTCATCTATTTCATTTTACTGAGATTGAGCTTTCAGAAGTTGTAAAGGAACTCAAAATCTATTAATATTAAGAAAGCAGCCCGGATGGCCCGTATGAATTAAACACATATTTTCTCAAAGTTGGTGCAGAGATCATTGGTGCCCCTCTTTCTCATATTTTAAATATTTTATTGGCGAGTAATACCATTCCAAAAGTCTGGAAAACAGCCCATGTCACGCCTTTACATAAAAGGTAGAGATCCGTCCCAGTTGGATAACTATCGTCCCATATCTAAACCTTCTGCACTGGCAAAAGTTTTAGAAAATCTTGTGAACTCACAGTTGAAAGACTTTCTTTATAATAACTCAGTTATCTCAATTCCAGTCGGGTTTTAGAGCCAAGCATTTCCTTCGCCTCCAATCCCTTTCCATGCGTGGAACGGATGTTGGTGGGCCTAGGTCTACATAAGGGTGCTAATTTTAAAAAAAATCCCAGAAGCTCTGACGAAGGCTTTGAGGCCGATACGTAAGCTTATTAAAGATCAGTGATACTATCAAGAGCAGTGTGCGGTTTCCTTTTTCATTCATCTTGTTCAACTGTTGCCATGCATCTGCAAAAAGTTTGCTCAGATGTGCGAGTGCCTTTTGAATTTTGAGAGCCAAGCATAGTACAATTACTGCTGTAAGTAAGGTTGTAGGTGATATTCTAGATGCTCAGGACCAGAAAAATCACAGTGTTTCACTTTTTATTGACTTATCGAAGGCCTTCGACACTGTTGCCATGTCCAGCTGTTGAAAAGACTAAAAAAGGTTGGTTTAAGTGTTGATGCATTGGATTGGTTCCTGAACTACCTTTCTGACAAAACACAGCTCAGGAGGGTATGAAATCTGAGTTTCAAAGGCAGCTTTTCCAATTGAAACTTGGAAAACAACATTTATGGTTCTCTTTCCTGAAAGTAAACAGATGGAGTCACTTGCAGGTTTGAACTATAACAGGCCAGCAAATTGATAGAGTCTCCTCCTATAAGTATCTTGGGATTTGGTTAGATGAAAAGTTGAATTTTAAACAGCACATTGATAACTTGACTACGAAACTGAAGTTGAAATTGAGTTTCTATTTCATGAACAAATCTTGCGTTTCAATGTTAGAAAAGAATGTCAGAAAAGATCTTGTTCAAAGCACTTTTTTTAAATCAGTGCTGGATTATGGTGATATTGTCTATATGCAGGCCTCAGAAAGTACCTTAAACTCTATACACGGTTAATCATGGTGCTTTAAGATTTATTACAAATGCTAGATCACTTACCCATCACTGTGATTTGTATGCTATGGTGCAATGGACCTCTCTCTCCACTAGGAGGCTAAAGCACTGGTACACTTTAATGTGTACAAAGCATTGATGGGACAACTCCCTTTGTGTCTTTGTTCTTTACTGACCAGATCAGTCACTCAATATAGTCTTCGTTCACAGTCGCTGTTGTCCTCGTCTATTCCTAAGGCTAGAACTGAGATGGGACAATCTTTTTCCCATAATGCCCTGTCATCCTGGAACATACTTCAGAAGATTTTAAAGTTAGGGGAGTTAGTGTCCTTGCCTGTTTTTAAGACTCTGATCGACAACACCCTTTGTGATAACTGCAGTTGTTTCTAATCTTCAATTGTATCTTTAACTTGTGACACTTTGTCTTTTGTATGTATTCTGTAATGTTGTATGGACACGCTACTATTTCCCTGTTTTGCATACTTGCCAGGTCGTCCTCGCAAAAGAGGTTTTTAACCTCAAATGGGGTTTACCTGGTTAAATAAAAGGTTAAATAAATTAAATAAAACATTTGCACTCCCTATAACCCTTCATTGTAGCCCTGTAAATCAACTACAGCATAAGACAGCATTCCTCAGAGGGGTACACTGACCAGTTGGGAACTGTGACGAAGCAAATCTAGTGAGCAGGATTCCAGCTCCCTCTATCAATGCCAGTAGTATACCTCCCATTGCAGCAGAGCCTACCATGGCCACTGGTCCATCTGAGGACAAACAATAAAGGAATCAGTACAACATAGACAAGCAATTAGTCTTTACAGTACACCAACAAACAAACAAAATACAACATTTACATTGAACAAACACTGGGTCTACGTGAACGCTCTGAATTTACAAGCCCATGTTGTATGTTAAGCACGCGGAAATACATAAGTGTGTTCAACAAGGAACCAATGGTGAACTTTGTGCTAAAGTTATTGTAAGATAGCTGTATAAGGGCAATTTTGTTTGTATGAGTATGTGTGTGAAAGTGTGACAGAAAAACAGCGCGAGGGCCCCTTCACAGCAATGCCTGTCTTAAAATGTGAATTATTAAACTAAATCACTCACTTCTTGCTGCGAGGATGGCTCCAGTCATGGCCCCGCTTGTGATGGAGTTCCAGGGGTCCTCTTTCCCCCGAACCTTTACCAACCCACAGTCAATCATGGAGAAGAGGCCTCCCCATACTGCAAAGCTACCTACAATACAACATAACATCATTCGCGCGGTTTCAGACAAAAGCAGGCAACAATGACCTGCAGTCTGAAAACAAAAGAACCAAATAAGCTTGAACTGGACATGCACTTACCCCCCAACTGTGGGGCTCTGGTCTTGATGGCTGTCATGCTACCTTTCAATCTGTGGCTCATCCCCTGAGAACAAAAAGAAGATGGCATCAAAACTCCTCATTCTTCACACCTCACTATGCCCAACCCATTCAGCACAGTGCAAAATTCAGTCTCTAATTGACTTAACTGTTCCTTCATATCCCATAGGCTCGCTATATCAAACATAGCTGTCAACTTACATTTCACAAAAATATAAAACACAACATGCAACAATTTCAACAATTTGGATAAGGAAATTAGTCAATTGAAATAAATTCATTAGGCCCTAATGTATGGATTTCACATGACTGGGAATACAGATATGCATCTGTTGGTCACAGATACCTTAAAAAAGGTAGAGGCGTGGGTCAGAAAACCAGTCAGTATCTGGTGTGACCCCCATTAGCCTCATGCAGGGCGACATCTCCTTGTGGCCTGTAGAATGTTGTCCCACTCCGCTTCAATGGCTGTGCGATGTTGTTGGATATTGGCAGGAACTGGAACACACTGTTGTACACGTCGATCCAGAGCATCCCAAACATGCTCAATGGGTGACATTTCTGGTGAGTATACATGCTGTCATGTAAACATCTTCCTAGCGAGAAATAGTTTCCAACCGTTCTGATTGTGACATCATGCTGTGAAATTTCTCTCAGTATGAGAAAGATCCCAGTTCAATAAATGCACGCCATCTCTTTATGTGGATGGCTGAGCTCGTGCAGATGTTTCTCACACCCTCCCTCAAACTCGAAAAACTTGTGAGAAGCAAATCCGCGTGCCCACATCTGCCAATCCATGGTGGCCAGGAGTATTGACTTTGACCAATCACAAGCTTGTTGCGGCGTGAGGTCAGCATGTAACTACACGGAATCGCATGTCAAAGTGCTGAGGGTTGATGTGAGGAGAGATTTTTTGCAAAGACTTGGGCGACTACGTTTTCGATTGACAGTGCATACATTTCTTAGTTAACTTGTTTGCATAGCTAGCTAAAACTGCACACCTCTAAGAACAAGCCAACCAGCTAATTATGCTTGTTACCTAGCCAAATCAAGGGTGAGGGGGTGTGAGAGAAACATCTCCACGAGCTCAGTAATCCACAGACGCGTTCAATTATTGACTGGAAACATTTTCACACTGTCTAGATTTTTACATGACACATGCCATGGAATAACTGTGACATGTTCAGCTTCCAGGAATTATGTGCAGATCCTTGTGACATGGGGCCCGTGCATTATCATGCTGAAACATGAGGGGATGGCGGCGGATGAGTGGCACGACAACGAGCCTCGGTATCTCGTGTGCATTCAAATTGCCAACGGTAAAAAGCAATTGTGTTCGTTGTCCGTAGCTTATGCCTGCCCAACCCATAACCCCACCATGGGGCACTCTGTTCCCAACGTTGACATCAGCAATCCGCTCGCCCACAAAACGCCATCCAAGCTGTCTGCCACCTGCCCGATACAGTTGAAACCGGGATTCATCCATTAAGAGCACACTTCTACAGCGTCCCAGTGGCCACCGAAAGTAAGCATTTACGCACTGAAGTCGGTTACGACACCAAACTACAATCAGGTCAAGACACTAGTGAGGATGACGAGCACACAGATGAGCTTCCCAGAGACGGTTTCTGACAGTTGGTTCAAAAATTCTTCGATTGTGCAAACCCACAGCAGTTTCATCAGCCATCCGGGTGGCTGGTCTAAGACGACCACAAGGTGAAGAAGCCGGATGTGGAGGTCCTGGGCTGGCGTGGTTACACGTGGTTGTGAGGCCAGTTGTACGTACTGCCAAATTCTCCAAAACGAAGTTGGAGGCGGCTTATAGTGGAGAAATTAACATTAAATTCTCTGGCAACAGCTCTGGTGTACATTCCTGCAATCAACATGCCAATTGCACACTCCCTTAAAACTTGAGACATCTGTGGCATTGTGTTGTGCAACAAAGCTGCACCTTTTAGAGTGACCTTTTATTGTCCCCAGCACAAGGTGCACATGTGTAATGATCGTGCTGTTTAATCAGTTTGTTGATATGCCACACCTGTCAGGAGAATGGATTATCCTGGGAAATGCTCACTAACAGGGATGTTAACAAATTTGTGCACAAAATTTAAGAGTAAATCTTTTTGTGCGTACGGAACATTTCTGGGATCTTTTATATCAGCTCACGAAAAACATGGGACCAACACTTTATATTGCGTTTATATTTTTGTTCAGTGTCATTTTGCACAAGGGGGAATTTATTGGCATGGCTGAACTTACTGCAGGTGAATTTCTAAAGCCCTTGACAGCCTGGAAGATCCCTCCTCCAATGGCCCCCATGGTGAAAGCACCCCCACAGTCGTCCACGATTCTCCACGGACTGAAAAAACACAGTACACACACAGGCAGATAAACACACAGGTCTTTACCAGTTTGCTTCAGGGTCATAGTTGCATTTAAATGCATGATACATAGCTAGCTAGTGTAAAGTAGCCTGAAGGCTTGTGTCAACTGGCTATTAAAAGTGTGTGATTGTCACCTAGTAATGTTAGATAACGGTAGGCTAGTGTTGCACTGTATACCGGTACCACGGTAATATCATGGTACCAAAACGTCATGATACTTAGAACATTTTAGAAAACCATAGTTTCATATGACACTACCACACGTTTAAGCCCTACCGATCCAAAGATCCAGCTGTCGCCTGTGATAAGATGGTTTATAAGTGGTCAGTTAAATTTGTTAAGCAACTAGTCTCTTGTATGCGCCAGTCCAAAAATGCCCACATCACTTTCAGGCGCAGCTCACATGTGGCAGCTGTGATCAGCCAGACTCATCCCCTACCAGGCTTCACTCAAAGGTTATCTCTGTCCATTCTTCCTGCGCATCTACAGCGCACTCGGAAATTATTCAGACCCCTTGACTTTTTCCATATTATTGAAAATAATTTGAAAATGGATAAAATTCTTTTTGATCACCATCAATCTACACAATATACCCCAGAATGACAAAGCAAAGAGGTTTTTAGAAATTTTAGCAAACTGTAATATCACATTTACATAAGAATTACGACCCTTTACTCAGTACTTTGTTTGTTTACGAAAAAACTTTTTACCACTTTTTCTCCCCAGTTTTGTGGTGTCCAATTGGTAGTTACAGTCTTGTCTCATTGTTGCAACTCTGGAGAGGTGAAGGTCGAGAGTCACGCATCCTCAAACACAACCCACAGCTTCTTGACACAATGCCCGTTTAACCCAGAAGCCAGCCACACCAATGTGTCAGAGGAAACACTGTACACCTGGCGACCGTGTCAGTGTGCATTGCGCCCAGCCGCCATAGTCGTTGCTAGAGCACGATAAGAACATCCTTGCCGGCTAAACCCTCCCCTAACCCGAACAACGCTGGGCCAATTGTGCTCCGCCCCATGGGTCTTCCAGGCCGCGACAGAGCCTGGACTCGAACCAGGATCTCTAGTGGCACAGCTAGCACTGCGATGCAGTGCCTTTGACCACTGCGCCACTCGGGAGGCCCTACTCAGTACTTTGTTGAAGCACCTTTAGCAGCTATTACAGCCTCGAGTCTTCTTCCGTATGACGCTACAAGCTTGGCACAAATGTATGAGGAGTTTCTCCCATTCTCCTCTGCAGAGCATCTCAGGCTTTGTCAGGTTGGATGGGGAGCGTCATTGCACAGCTATTTTCAGGTCTCTCCAGAGATCTTCTATCAGGTTCAAGTCCAGGCTCTGGCTGGGCAACTCAAGGACATTCAGAGACTTGTCCCGAAGCCACTCCTGCTTTGTCTTGGCTGTGTGCTTAGGGTCGTTGTCCTGTTGGAAGGTGAACCTTTGCCCCAATTTGAGGTCCTGAGCGCTCTGGAGCAGGTTTTCATCAAGGATCTCTCTGTACTTTGCTCAGTGTATTTTTCCCCTCGATCCTGACTAGTCTCCCAGTCCCTGACGCTGAAAAACATACACACAGCATGATGGTGCCATCAACATGCTTCACCTAGGGATGGTGCCAGGTTTCCTCCAGACGTGACGCTTGGCTTTCAGGCCAAAGAGTTCAATCTTGGTTTCATCAGACCAGAGAATCTTGTTTCTCATGGTCAGATTCCTTTAGGTGCCTTTTGGCAAACTCCAAGCGGGCTGTCATGTGCCTTTTACTGAGGAGTGGCTTCCATCTGGCCACAAACACAAAGCCCTGATTGGTGGATGGTTATCCTTCTGGAAGGTTCTCCCATCTCCCCAGAAGAACTCTAGAGCTCTGTCAGAGTGACCATCGGGTTCTTGGCCACCTCCCTGACCAACGCCATTCTCCCCCGATTGCCCAGTTTGGCCGGGCGTACAGCTCTAGGATGAGTCTTGGTGGTTCCAAACTTCTTCCATTTAAGAATGATGGAGGCCACTGTGTTCTTGGGGACCTTCAATGCTGCAGAAATGTGTTGGTACCCTTCCCCAGATCTGTGCCTCGACACAATCCTGTCTCGGAGCTCTACGGACAATTCCTTCGACCTCATGGCTTGGGTTTTGCTCTGACATGCACTGTCAACGGTGGGACCTTATATAGACAGGTGTCTGCTTTTCCAAATCATGTTCAATCAATTGAATTTACCACAGGTGGACTCCAATCAAGTTGTAGAAACATCTCAAGGATAAACAATGGCAAAAGGATGCACCTGAGCTCAATTCCAAGTCTCATAGCAAAGGGTCTAAAATACTTATGTAAAGGTATCTGGGTTTTTTTGCAAAGATTTCTAAAAAACATGTTTTTGCGTTGTCATTATGGGGTATTGTTTGTAGATAGTTTAAGTTGGGAGTAGTGTGTGTATGTTTGTGGTAGAGAGAGTGGTGTGTGTGTGCTTATGAGAGAGGGAGACAGAGTGGCTAAATCCCAAATCACCCTCTTTCCTTCCCCTCTGCCCTCCATTTGCAAGCTCCTCTTTCATTTGCACAAGTGTCCCAAAGCTGAGGGAGTGAAAATTATCGAGGGTGTAGGGGCTAATTAGCCCCTCCGGTAGGCACTTCGACTGAGACTGCAACGCTGCTGGCTTCATAGCGAAGTGGAATCCCATAAGGCACGGCGGTATTGTTTTGTTTGCACAATTTCTTACAAAATAATGGAGCGGCTTGCCTATTTATTTGATACGTGCATTTGTTTATGTATGATGTCGAGACTTGACACGTTTAACAAATTAAATATTTAGCTGTTACTGAGGTTTATATTTCGTAAAACGACAGGGAGGATTTGTTCATTTGAATTTCTTGTTCTTTTTATTATTGAAATGGAGAATATGAATTACATCATTCAAGTCACGAGTGTGTCCCGAAGTTGATGGGTTTATTGATCTCCTCAACCACTCTCTGGAAGTCCCCCACAATGACTTCAGACACGTACCAACAAATGTGTGAGGGAGTGTGTGTGTGTGTTAACTGAAGAGTAAAGAAGGTTTCATGCAGTGTGTTCCCCTTACTGCCACAAGGACATACAATTAATTATGCATGTATATTCCTTCCCCAATACATGTCAGACATGCTTTTAAGTTATGTACCCAGTAGGTCCCTCAGGTCCTCTGGCACTGGCCTTTGAACTATCCCAAAGCCCAAGAGGCATGGAGGCAGCCTTTAGTTATTATGCCCCCAGCCTCTGGAATAGCCTGCCACAGAACCTGAGGGGGGCTGAAACTGTGGACATATTTAAACGATATCTTAAAACTTATTTTTTGCTTTGCTTTAGGTGCCTTTTTAGTTGTTCAGTTTGTGTCATTATTTTTGTTATTTCTTATAGTAAATATTTCAGCTTTTATTTTCCTTGTTTTTTTTCCTGTAAAGCACATTGCGTTGCATGTCTGAAATATGCCCCCCTCCCCCATTGTATCGCGATACTTGGCCTGGTTTCGTGACAAGACTAGTAGCAAAGTTGTGCTAGTATGCTAATTACCTAGTTACTGTAGCATCTTGAAAGGTAGCTAGTAACACAGCACATTATCTTACCAACTATAGCTAGCATATCACATTAGCGAGTGGACTAACAGTTATCATTCACTTACTATCGGTGTCTGATAATTACTTAATATATATATAGGCTTATCAGGAGGCTTATAGGCTTATGAGGGAGCATGCAGACGTGTCGTTACATCATACATTGTAAATTGATTGAACTAGCAGCAGGGCTAACTACATGGGCAGTAGGTAGTTACAAAGCAAATGTGGGAATTATTCAGATTCATTTGTGGTGAATAGTGTGTATCACGCGACGTACACGTGAAATCACAGATAAGCCTTTGACATATCAAACAACAGCGCCTGAACGCTCAACAAGGTCACTGAAGTGGGCTAACAACTCAGTTAGCTAGCATCTTCGGAGTCGGACGGTTCAGGTGTTTCAAATATTCGTTTGGATTAAAGATATATTTCATGTATATTTGAACAGATTATATCGCTGTGCTGTTACGACACCAGCAACACTGTGTTGCAATTTAGTTCACTAGAAGCTTTCACTCACCATGGCTCCCGTGCGTATTCCTCCATTTTGTTCTTTCACTGTTCCATTCTGACGTAACTGGCGCGTTCAAAACAACTGGGAACTCGGTAATCTCTGCGTTCAATGCCGCATTCGAAACAACTGGAAACTGGGAAATCTCTGACTTCAGTGCGTTCATGACAACTGGGAATTCCAAGTCAAGAGCTCGGGCCTCTTTCTAGAGCTCTGACTTTCCAACCTGAAGATCAATGACGTCATTATTTTACCTCGTTTTTTTAGAGAGTTCCCAGTTATCTTGAAAGCGCCAAACAACCGGAGGAAGAGGACATTTCTTATTTAACTAGGCGAGTCAGTTAGGAACAAATTGTTATTTACAGTGATGGCCTAGGAACAGTGGGTTAACTGCCTTGTTCATGGGCAGAATGACAGATTTTACCTTGTCAGCTCGGGGATTTGATCTAGCAACTTTTCAGTTGCTGGCCCAACACTCTAACCACTAGGCTACCTGCCACCCAAATATCACAAAATAAATAAAAACATATTTTATTTGTGCATTAATTTATCTTAACTAGGGCTTTACAGCAAAGACTTAGGTTAGTTAAATCCTTTTGTAATTCCACTTAACAATGGCTTATCAACTTTCAACTTTTTAGGGTAATCAAAGACATTACCATGAACAATATTTTGTTTGAAAGAATAAGGAAACTATTAACAATTCACTTTTTTGACTATGTAACGCTAATGCTTAAAATAACCCTAAAAATCTTCTCATGGACTAAAAGTCAGATTCACTCCAAATTTGGTCTTTGGACTTATTCAAAGATGGCCACAGTACACCAGTAGACGCATATTAGCACATATGCTAATATGCAACAAAAAAAATATTCTCATAAACCATAGGATCAAATTACACTAAACTTTGTTTGAAAAAAGCTAAGGGGTTGGTCAAATGATGACTGAGTTATTGACAAATGTCCATTTAAACCACTGTAAATCCACTCCACTTGAAACTTGTCATCGCTGTCATGGATGTCCCTAAGGCAAACCACACTGAATTTGGTATTTATATCTCAAAAAACAAGGAAACTATTAACTAATTCTTTGCATATATTACGATAATGCTCAAAATCATCTGCATTCGTCTTCTCCTCATGAACCATACATCAGCTTCACTCCAGATTTTGTATTTAGACTCTGGATTGCACATAAAGGAAGATAGTTCTTACATTAAAGAGTGCTTGCTTGGTTATTCAGTTGATCTTGTGTCCTTTCTGTCATCCTGTGAACCCCGTTCATTGCTGCTCGCAGCTATATTTTTATTTCTATTGTTTTATCTTCATCGATAACTTGTCACTAAAATAGAAATAAACCAAGGAAAAACTCTACGCCCTATGGCCAGAAAAAAACTTGTGTCCCTTTTAGATTTGAATTGATATTCTAGTTTGCCAGCTAGATCTCCAAATACTTTTTGGTTAAATGCTCTCCAAAGACCAAACTCTTTCTTTATTCTCTCATTTAAATTATTCAGGCCAGAGTTTTTCCTGACCATGTGATTTTACCAGAAAAAATGATCAGACTCTACAGGTTTGATTTTCCACCTCTCTGGTCACATGGTTAGGAAAAGCTCTTATGAAATGTAATTACAAAAGGCAATAATTTCTTAGGAGATTCAGAAATAACCCACTGTTTGCATTTTATCCAATAATCTACATCTTTTCAGATGTTTTCCTACTCCCCTCCCCTCGTCCATTCCCTCTCCCCATCAGACCAGTGTTCACGGGGAGAGCCAGACAGACCGCTGGCCCACTTCCCATTATTAGGAACAAGAAAGGAATGAATCACTGTGCAAGTCTTCATTGAGAAATGACCAAATATAGGCATTTTGTGGATGCAGAGGTTTAGGCTGGGCAGTCGAGACGTAAACTGGCCTGTCGCTATCCCTCTCAACCCCCAGTGTCAGATGTTGTCAAAACATGATAACACATATTCACTACTAGAAGTAGACAGTTAAGTCCACTCTCTTTTGTTGGTTGTGTGAAGGATATGATCTTGTAGGTGTGAATCTGTTGGAAACCGTGTATACTCACTCTTCTCGCTAAAGGTCACATTCCATTTAGTGTTGTCGGCCAGACGTGTGCAGAAATGGAAATCAGATTGAAATACAGACACAACAGTGCATTAGATCATTAGCTTTGCTAAGGTACACTTCATTGCTCTGTGTGTGTACACACAAACCTTTTATTATGATCTATTTGACATCTTATACTTGGCGTGGCACACAGAATTGTCCATTTGGTCACAAAATGTCCTTACAGGGCTCTACTGAGACAACATACCTTATATAGATATTGGAAATTATTTCTGATTCCGTCAACCAATCAATAGACAGACTGACATAGACAACTTAATATTTCTCAAGCAGTAGAAATTGTATTATTAAGATATATTACATTGAAAACCGGGGAAATGTCCACCTGAAAGGAAAATATTGTATGTACAGGTTAAACATTACAGTACAGGTTAAACAACACAACAAAATACAGTAAATGTATCAGCTACCTACTGTACTGTATTAGCCTACCATCAAATAATGGACAGATATGTCTCCATCCTGTATCTACGTGTTATTTTTTTTTAAAGATGTACTTGATTATGAAGTTATTATAATAAAGTGTATTATATTACACTTTTAATTGCAAACATACCAGTACTTTTTTATAGGCTCTGTAACTTAATGAAGTCCAAAATGAAACAGAAACCACATTATGCATACAATAGTCAATAGTCACTTTTAGAGTGGCAAACAGCTCTGTACAATGTCATCACACTGAAAGAGACATTCATTTTGCTCTGCCATGGTAATAAAATAAACTGTTTTAAAATCTTTAATAGTAAGACTTGACTAGTAGTAAGACATCTAGCCTGCAATATGTTTGCATTGTTGTCACTGGAAATAGTATTCTGTGATTTGTTTTCTTTGCTTTTGACATTCTCATTTTTTTCTATGTTAGAATCATTATTTTTTGCACTTTGAGCAAAATGTATGAACATATATTTATAAATAACATTGCTATTACTAAACGTTGTTGCATAACTTTGTTAGTACTTAAAGGTTGACCATACTTAAATCCCCCCAAAACTTAACTTCCTTCCTGAGTCTTTCTAAGAAGACTGGGATTCTAGGTTGCTTTTTATGTGTAAAACTTTGCCTGAGATGTCAGTCTTGAGATTTGGCAATGACACACATTACAAACCACCCTTTCTCCCCCTGTGAATTGCTGAAATCTAACCCCATTTTAATTCCCTGATAATATGCCATGGAGAATCAGCAGTTTGGGCAAAATTCCAAGTGATTCCCTCCACAAATAAATAAAATGTCAAATTACCATCCAATATTTAAATGAATGTTAAAGTAGTTTTGTATATATATTTTTTTTATAGAATTTTACACGCCCCCACATCATACACATCATATGCTTTTGTCAACATACCGAATGAACTGCTTCATAATCTAGTGCAAATGACAGGCAAAGCATCAACACAGACAAAGGCAGACAACTAGGACCTCAAGGCACATCCTCCTGCAAAACTCTGCCCTCTTCTCCCTCCACGGGGTCCCTGCGGTCCAGTGTTAAGTTTGAGGAGAGAACTCGTGGCACAGTGAAGGCTGTACATCCAATAGAAATCTCATTTTTCACTCTCTGCTTGCCTGCCTTATCCATCCCACAGCACTGTGGTAAGACTGGGTGTCAGTCTGTGCGTGGGATGTGTTGTAGTTTCGATCCCCTGTGAGATCTATGTCCTTCCTCTTCCTTGGCTTTCACTCTCCATGCCAGGGGATTACTGCAACAGCTTTGGTACCGCAACCTGTAGGAAGAGAGGGGAGAGTGTATGGATACTGTATGCATATACAGTGCCTTCAGAAAGTATTCGTACCCCTTGACTTATTCCACATTTTGTTGTGTTACAGACCGAATTCAAAATGGATTAAACAGATTTTTTTTCTCACCCATCTACACACAATATCCCATACTGACAAAGGGAAAACATGTTTTTAGATGTTTTAGCAGATGAATTGAAAATTGAACTAATTTACATAAGTATTTACACCCCTGAGTCAATAGTTAGTAGAAACACCTTTGTCGGCGATTACACCAGTGAGTCTTTTTCGGTAAGTGTCTAAGAGCTTTGCACACCTGGATTGTACAATATTTGAACATTATTCTTTTAAAAATTCTTCTAGCTCTGTCAAATTGATTTTTGATCATTGCTAGACAGCCATTGTCAAGTCTTGCCATAGATTTTCAAAGCAGATTTAAGTCAAAACTGTAACTAGGCCACTCAAGAACATTCAATGTCGTCTTGGTAAGCAACACCAGTGTAGCTTTGGCCTTGTGTTTTAGGTTATTGTCCTGCTGAAATATGAATGATTCTCCCAGTGTCTGTTGGAAAGCCGACTGAACCAGGTTTTCCTCTAAGATTTTGCCTGTGCTTATAGCTGTATTCTGTTTATTTTTCCCCACAACTCCCGAGTCCTTGCCGATGGCAAGCATACCCATAACATGATGCAGCCACCACCATGCTTGACAATATTAAGAGTCGTACTCAGTGATGTGTTGTGTTGGATTTGCCCCAAACATAACGCTTTGTAATCAGGAAAAAAAAAAGTAATTTCTTTGCCATATTCTTTGCAGAATTACCTAAGTGCTTTGTTGCAAACAGAATGCATGTTTTGGAATAATTTTATTCTGTACAGGCTTCCGTCTTTTCACCCTGTTATTTAGGTTAGTATTGTGGAGTAACTATGTTGTTGTTGATCCATCCTCAGTTTTCTCATAACACAACCATTAAACTCTGAAACTGTTTTAAAATCACCATTAGCCTCATGGTGAAATCCCTGAGAAGTCATCTTCCTCTCCGGCAACTGAGTTAGGAAGGATGCCTGTATCTTTGTAGTGACTGGATGTATTGATACACCATCCAAATCCTAATGAATAACTTCATCATGCTCAAAGAGATATTCAGCATATGCTTTAGAATTATTTACACATCTACCAATCAGCACCCTTCTTCGTGAGGCATTGAAAAACCTCCCTAGTCTTTGTGGTTAAATCTGTGCTTGAAAATCACTACTCGATTGAGGGGACCTTACAGATATGTGTGGGATACAGAGATGGGTAGTTATTCAAAAATCATGTTAAACACTATTATTGAACACGGAATGAATCCATGCAACTTATTATGGAATTTGTTAAGCACATCTTTACTCTTAAACGTATTTAGGCATGCCATAACAAAGGGGTTGGACACTTATTGACTCAAGACATTTCAGCTTTATATTTTTTTATTCATTTCTAAAACATTTCTACGAACAAAATTCCACTTTGGCATTATGGGGTATTGTGTGTAGATCAGTGCCACAAAATCTAAATGTAATCCATTTTAAATTCAGGCTGTAACACAACAAAATGTGGAAAAAGTCAAGGGGTGTGTGAATACTTTCTGAAGTTACGTATAAATGTGTTACAATCTGTGACTGAGCCTCCCTGCCAACCCTAACTCTTTCAATGTCTATCAGCAATTGATCTTTGCCCCATCTTACCTTCTTCAGTATCTTCATATTGGCATTCCTAATGGAGTCCAGCAGTTGGTCCCTAGAGTTCGTACCACCGGTTTTGTTGGCCTTATCATCCATCTTCCTCTGTGATGCGGGCGTCAGGGAGTTTCGCAGGGAGTCTATGTCCAGCATGGGGGGTGGAGGTGGAGGTGGGCCCCCAGGAGGAGGGGGTGGAGGAGGTCCCCCTCCTGGTCCTCTTTTTTGAGTCAACTTCGGGGAGGGCATTGGTGAAGGGTGTGGGGAGGGTTTAGGGGAAGCCTTGGGGGAAACCCTGAGGAATCCCCCAGCAGTCTTGGGCACCTCCAGCATCCCTTTCTTCTCACCATTGGCCTGGGCCAGCTTCTGCTCCTGTAGGCGTCGCTGTCGCTGCTTGTCCATGTTGCGGCTCAGGATGTTGGTCATGGTCATGCGTGGGCCGGCCAGCTCAAAGCCGTAGCCCAGCTTCAGGAGGGTGGTGTTGTCTTTCAGTATCTTGGTCATCTCCATCTCTGTCTTGCCTCCGCAGATGTGTCTCTGGTTGTGGAAGCGCAGTTCGGTGAGTGTAGTGTTTTTCTGCAAGGCCTGGATCAGGGCCATTATACCCTTGGGGGTGAGAAGGTTGGAATCCAGGTTGATGCTTGTGATAGACGTATTGGTGCGTAAGGTGCCCGCAATGGCGTAGGCCACGTGGTCATCAGCACGGCAGTTGGCCAGGGCAAAAGTCTTAATGTGTGTGTTTTTATTCAAGGCCTCTGCAAACTGGATGAGTGTTTTAGCCTTGATGACCTCCGAGTTGTTCACATTGAGCTCTGTCATGGTGGGGTCGTTGCTGCAAACTTGCTCTATGAGGTCGCTGAACATGCTGGAGTCCTCGTCTTCTTCCTCCTCTACTTTGGTCTTGCTAGGTGTGCTCTTGTTCGTCACACAGTTCCCACGTTGTTCCTCACCCTCGCTGGATTTTAGTCCTTCGGTTGCATCTTTTCCTGTTTTCTCCTCTGTTTCCCCTTTCTCTTCTCTTTCCTTGTCTCTAATACTCCTCCTATCTTTCTCTTTTATACTTTCCTTACGTTTTAACCCCACATCTTTCTTTTTCTCCTTACCATCTTCTTTCGCTTTCTCCTTAGGATCTTCCTTCTCCTCTTGCTTCTCACTTCCGCTCTCCTTCTCTGTTGGCAACTTTTGTCTCTCAAGTTTCACGTCAGACTTGTCCTTCCCTGGCTTGTCCTTCTCTTCCACTCTGTTTTTTGTATTGTCTGTTTTACTCTCTTCAACCCGACTTTGCTTCTCCACAAACTTTGACACAAGTCCCCTTGTCTTGTTCTCGTCTCTTTTTTTCATATCCTCTTTTCTTTCTTTCTCCTTGATCTCCTCTTTTTCATTTTTCTCTTGTAACTTGGAGATCATTTCCTTTGTCTTATTACTGGTGCTCAACCTCTTGTCTCTTTTCTCCATAAGCTTGTTATCCTCATTTCTCTCTCTTTCTTTGGCGTCCTCTTTCTCCAAACTGTCTCTACTCTCCTGTCTCCTGAATCTGTCTCTGGCCGTTTCTTTAACATCACTGTCCCTTTTCTCCCCTCTCCTGTATTTTTCTCGAGTTGTATCCCTTACATCACTGTCTTTACTTTCCTCTCTCCTGGATCTGTCTCTAGTTGTATCTTTCACTTCAGCGTCTTTGCTCTCCTCTCTCCTGAATCTTTCTCTAGAGGTCTCTTTCACTTCTTTGTCTTTGCTCTCCTCTCTCCTATATCTATTGGACAGGCTGACTCTGTCCTCTTTCGTGCTGTTTGGTCTTTTGTTATTTCTCTCCTCCATCTTGTTCTCACGTTCTGTTGTGATACTTGATTGCCTTCTGATCCCCCTTCCTTCTTTCCCCTCCTGACTCAGGCCCATCTTCCTCAGGTACTCTTGTTTCCGGCTCTCCTTCTTGGGTTCCCCCTGCAGGAGAAGAAACATTACATAGGGACATTTCCACATTAAGTGAATCTGAAAAGCCTACACTTACGTGACTTTCAATAATCGACGCAAGAATCTAAACAGTAATAGTTTTCTACTGTCAAATCCAATTAGAATGACGTGTTCTCAGTCGTAATGTGCCTTGCCTGTTATGGTCATCACTGCATGACCACCAACAGCCCTATCAACATGACTAATCAGAGGCCTGTCCACCAGCTACAAATCAGTTGATGTCCATGATGACCTAACCTTGCCTTTGCGGTTTCTAATGATTTACACAAAAACATGCATTAGTTCATTCATGTTCTCTAGAAATATCAGGTATTAAAACAAGTCTTTGTTTGTACTCAACTTGTCTGTGTACGAAGCGTAACTTGTTGGCACGGAGAGCACAGTCCGACACACGCTATGATATAAGACCACAGCGTGTAATGTAAACTTGACGTTAGATAGCGTGTGTTTACAGTGTGCATGGGGGAGTCTGTTAATGGTGCAGAAATACATTTGCGGAGCAGCTACTCCAAGTGTTTGATTTGTGAGCCTTGCTCCATCTGTTTTGTTTGCTCGAGGCTGCGGCTCTGGTAGATGTTTCCTTAAAAGGCATTGAGCAGCATAGGAGCAATCAACCAAGGAATTCCATCATGCCGGGATTAAGAAGGTCCACAGGGCCCCGGATCCATCATTTGAAGTGCTCTTCTTTATACACATCCAAAAGCTATCTCCTGGCTCTGTTTCTCCCTACCTGGTGGGCCCTACGTCAAAAAAGCTGTCAACTAAAAACAAACTAAAACTCATCTTTGACCTATAAACTACAAAGCTATACAACAATCAGGTGACACTGTGCACAATATTGTTTTGATAACTGTATCTTTAAGCGTTTTCTCTGTTTACCAAAGGGGACTTGTGCAAAGAATGTGAAAGGTATACAATAGTGTTTTCCCTGCCATAAGAACTAACAGCAGCGGAGCACAGTTTATGAACTACTGGAACCTTTTGTGACATCCAGTTGGCAGGGGAATACATTTCAGAAGTACTATTAAAATACCTGTTTAATAAGGAACACTAACGTAAATGAACTATCTTTTAGACATTTTTGAATTGTAATTTGTTTATCTGGTTTCCAACAGCCAGTCCTATTGACCAAAATGAGGCTTATTACTGTATAAGAGTAAATACGTGAAACGGGTGGAGCTGATGTCTGTCTGAGAGGACGTGATTAACTTCCACCACTATCACTTTTGTCAGTATCCCTGAGTTAAACATACCCTAACAAAAGAGGCAGGTAAGGGATAAACGGGGTAGAAAAACATAGGATAAACAATTAAGGTGGCAGATTGTGTCAGTAAAACATCTCACAAGGTGGACTTCAGACCAACTCTGTCTCACACATAATAAACATTAACTGTGGGGGAGTTCCACTGTATGACTCGATGTTTAGCAATCATACCTCAATAGACTGTTCCTTTTGGCTGAGCTTCCCCGGACGCTCCCGGCTGTCCAGCTTAGCATCCCGGTCCCGGACAGTATTAGTGGCAGGCTGCTCTATGGCTCTTTCCTCATTGGGATCCAGGTTGGGGGCCACCAATACCTCCTTCTCCAGCTCCTCAATCTGCTCAGGGGACAGGTTGGACAAAAGGACATCCAGGTCAGGGTCCTCGCTCACCTGCCGCCCTGTCCGCGTCAGTCCCCTCACCTTCCTCCTGGACATGGTCGCCTCTGGCTGGAGAAGAACACACCTTCACAGCAGAACAGATGAAAACGGTTTGTAGCCTACAAAGTTGTATGGTATCTCCTTTAGAAAAGTGTGCTTTCCTAGTGTAGGAGCCGGCAGAATCTCCCCATGGGCCAAAGGTGGTGTCCCTCTCACTGAGAAGCCACCAGAGGCCTCAATCCTGGTGCTAAGAGGGAGGACTTGAGACTGGGCTTGCAGTCGGGGTACCAGTATGGAGTGTGTTAGTCTATCATGAAAGTTGGTCTGAAAGGCTGGGACATTCTTTGAAATCCTTTGAAACTGCATGTCCATATTTAGTGCAGGGTACATAGTCCTTTAAAGGCAATGGGAAGGGCTGAGTTTACCAGAAATGCCAAAGCATGGTATAACACAGTACTACTTCCTCTTTCATGATTACAGCATTAGTTCAAGAGGGTTTGGTGTTCAATGAACACAGACAATGAAAAAAATCAAAAAACAATGAAAGTTGAATTTGTAGTCTTTGAAGATGTGTCTATTCTTTTGAGGTGTTTTATGACATAGTTGAATGAGCTAATAACTAATAACAAGCTAAGGACTACAGAATATGTGAGAAAATTGTTGCAACTTTGTGTTCATAGGACATAGTTTACAATTATATTTTTGAATGTAGAACAGATTTTTCACTTGGCTGCAAAGTATCAATTTTAAGGACATCTAGTGGTCAAAATGCTGTAGTAAAATTGCATTACTATCATAGCCTCCGCAATTTGATTCATTCAATTATAAATTGACTGGGTGATTGAATGATTGAAAGCCAATACTTACTTTTCTGCCTTCCAACTAGATTCAGAATCCACCTCTAAGAGGGCGTCATCACCAAAACGTCTCCTAATAAACTAAAGTTTCACACACTCACGGTAATGATATCATTGATTCCAAGGCGACAAATCAAAAGGGTTGTTTGACTGTTAACTATTTGAAAGCGTACCATGCAATACACGACAGTAGTCTGCTGCATTTTACATTTCAAAGTTATAATTTATGTTATTCGAAAGAAAAAAAACATAGCACTTATTGTATTACAATGTCTTACCATCCATTAAACAACAGACAACCAACAAGTAAGAGCTGGGAACTGTTCAAACTAGTAACAGATGTGAATTACGCTCTGGTAAAATGTACACCCAAAAATAATTGCATTCAAAATTTAGAACGTTTTTTCAATTATGTGCTTGTGAACCCTTTAGGATTTTCTGTATTTCTGCATACATGTTTACCTAAAATGTCATAATAGATGTGAACATGTTTAAACTAATACAAAAACAATTGTACTTTTACATTTCTTGAGACAATTGATCCAACATTCAATTTCTTTGTTCGAAAACGTATGTGAACCTCGAGATTAATCATCTGTATTTATTGTATTAAAGTAGTCAAAAGTATAGTATTTGGTCCCAGATTCCTAGCATGTAATGACTACATCAAGCTTGTGACTCTACAAAAACTCTGGATGCATTTGCAGTTTGTTTTTGTCGGGTTTTGGATGATGTTCTTCCCAATAGTAACCGAATGGGGAATAATGACTGGAGTAATTGTATTTTTAATTGAGTAGATAAGATGTTTGTAACCTTCTCACTTAACATCACTCATGATCTATTCATGATTATCCATCATCATGGTAGCATCCACATGAATGTGGAAATGTTCAAAAACATGCTCTATTCTTACCTCAAATAAAAGTGATTCCAAAACGGCAAGCCATTCCGTTTCTGTTGGGCAAAACGAAACCCCAAACACTTTCAAAACAAACTGCAAATGCATCCCAGGAGTTTATAAAGTCACAAACTTGATGTAGTCATTGCATGCTAGGAATATGGGACCAAACACTCAACTTTAGACTACTTTAATACACTTAATTAAGATGATTCATCTAGAGGTTCACGTACTTTTTCCAACAAAGAAATGTAATGTTGGATCAATTTTTTCAATAAAGAAATGAAAGGGTACAACTGTTTTTGTGTAATTTGTTTAAAATCGGGGTCAACTTGATCTATTAGTAGGACTTAGGTGAAGTTCTGATCACATTCTAGGTCAACTGTAGGCAGAAATTCTAAACAGTTCAAACGCTCTCTCACCACCGTACATACACTTTACATGTTGACAATAAATATTACAGTAATCCAAATCAAATAATAAAATATCAATAGGGTTTATAAATAAGAGTATGTCACTGTTTTACATTGACACTTTTAAACACTGGCTGGCCAAGAAGAATCTGTATATCTATTGCATGATTGCTTCATCATTCCTCTCTGAACAAATATGCTAAAATTCTCAATATTATTCAATAGAAAAAATCTATTAAGAATCTCAGGGTGGGTAAAATAGAATGTCACCTTATCCAACACATTTGACCTGGGACGAGCCTTTCAGTGGTCACTCATAGTAAACTGTACAACATGCTCAACACGTCAGGCTCTACTGTACAGTTCAAACATCCTACAAGGTGCACAACAATGGCTCAGAGAAAAAGATCCTGCCATAAATAAAACAATGTAAGGAAATGCTCGAAGCATTTCATGGTCAAACATTTCTAAAAAGGTGTGTCTGTTACAACAATAATAAGACATGTTAAAATATTGTTTACAAAATATGTCTTGAAATAGTTTCTTGAATTCACGATGACACAAGGCTCAGATTTGTTATTTAAGTTAAATATTGGCTGGATATATTACTGAAAATTAACATTTACCCAGATTCCACTAATAAATCAACGCATTTCTGACAACTGAGTACCATGAAACATTGGGATGTAGCAGAACATGTACTGTCTAACTGACATTCTAATATACATAAAGTAAATGTTAATCGATTACAGAAGACAAGCTGAGCATGAGATAACAAATAAATCCCCATGGAGAGCTGACTAAAGGGGTCCGACAGAGCGAGAGGAGCCGTCAACTCTTCTGAGCATTCTGACTTTTATACAACAGATAAGAGTCAACCAGCTCTCACACACACCCTGTTATCTGCAGGTATGACCCTCGCTCTGTCCACTACCGGATTAAAGCCAAGCAAACATGTGAAAACAGATGTTCACCATTCCTCAAGTCAAATGTCTTAAGCAGAGAATTAATGTCAAACAAAGCATGTGACCTTGAAGAATGTGGTTTTGGGTTACACTAATTGCGAGGGATATAGATGTCAGAGTAAGTGCATGGATGAAGGATGCAGGTTGGTTACCTCACTCGGAATGGTGTGACATTTTCCACATTAGACTGTCAGTGGGAATCAAGTTCAGTGTCAGGACAGACAGGAGAACCCAACTCAGCATATGCTCTGTTCCTTTAAAGGATGTAGAAAATAAAGGACAATAAAGTGCCTCTGGTTATCTTTCACTGGGCAACCGCTAGGAGACCCTTGGTTGCCTTCTTGTGGTCGCCTTCTCTTCTTGACGCAGTCCCTACTTTGTTTCTCCTCTCCATGTACAGTACTTGCTTTCATCCCATCAGTGACCGGGGTGGGGAGTGTACTGTGGCGGGGAGTAAGGAGGGGGTGCTGAAACACACAACAGTAAAAGCTTAACTATAACTTGGATTACAATATCTGTCTTTTTCTAAAAATGAGCTACATGATTTTGTTTACTCTTCAGACATTGATATTACATTAGTCTACAAATCACATCACTCAGTGGTGATAATAAAGGTGGTTCAGGTTGTCCTCTTACCTCCCTGAGGGTAGACAGGGTCTGCCATGGGGTACGGGGGGAACGGCCCGGGTTGCATCATGGGGTATGGCTGGGGCATGCCAGAATACTGAGGTGCCATTGGGTAACCAGGGTGCTGATAATCAGGATGTCCCATCACCAGCGGCTTGCCGTAAGCGTCATACATGGGCTCCACAGGGTAGCTGGCCATTGGGATGTGCTGGGCTGAGGTTGAAGCATACAGAGCTTCCTTATCATTGAGTCAATACGGAAATACAGTACACTGTGATGATCGCACTAATTCAATGAATCGCCACCTCCATTTTCGCCGTTGTAAAAAGTCCCAAATTCTTTTCACATTATAACTACGCCTGACATTATTACATTCAAAAGCAGGCAGACTTAAAACCCTTCCCAACTGCAATTCCAAATGACACTTTTGCCAAAAAACACCACATTATATACGCACATCATCTATCATGTTAACACATTCTGTTAACAAAAATCCATCATGGTACCGTCATAGGGAGTCCTGCCACGCTGCTGTCGTTGCTGGTAAAGGTAACAGCAGGAACACATGAAGCAGCACACCATGGTAGCAATGATAGCCACGAAGAGCAAGATGGACGAAGCAATACCAGCGATGGTGGTAGGGCTAGGAGAGGACGGGAGAGGAAGACACCTCAGACTCTATCTAAAAGCTTCCACAGAGTAATATCAACACATGATCTACTTCACTCTAACATTAAGTGCAAAAGTATCAATATAGCAATTACCAACTGTTTCATCCACAGAGTTACCCTGCGAGCCCACAGTTCCAGGGTTCAGAAACAGCTGTCCAGTCCCATCTCTGCCTCAGCTCAGCTATTCACAAAGCGTCTCATAGTATAGGGGTGCTGTTCTAGTATCAGTTTGACCTTTTAGAAATTAATGAATACGATGACATGTGGTCAGAGGTGACTGATCCTAGATCAGCACTCTTAAGATGAGAAGCGTTATGAATTGTATTTGTCACATGATTCGTAAACAACAGGTGTAGGCTAACAGTGAAATGCTTACTTAAGGGCCCGTTCCAACAATGGAGAAAGAAAATAGAGAAATAATAGAAAAGTAATAACAGGTAATAAAACAATTAATAAAACACAATGAGTAACGATAACTTGGTACGGGGTACCAGTATCGAGTCGATGTGCAGGGGTATGATGTAATTGAGGTAGATATGTACAGTTGAAGTCGGAAGTTTACATACACCTTAGCCAAATACATTTAAACTCAGCTTTTCACAATTCCTGACATTTAATCCTAGTAAAAATTCCCTGTCTTAGGTCAGTCAGGATCACCAGTTTATTTTAAGAATGTGAAATGTCAGAATAAAAGTAGAGAATGATTTATTTCAGCTTTTATTTCTTTCATCACATTCCCAGTGGGTCAGAAGTTTACATACCCTCAATTACTATTTAGTAGCATTGCCTTTAAATTGTTTAACTTGGGTCAAACGTTTCGGGTAGCCTCCCACAAGCTTCACACAATAAGTAGGGTGAATTTTGGCCCATTCCTCCTGACAGAGCTGGTGTAACGGAGTCAGGTTTGTAGGCCTCCTTGCTTGCACACACTTTTTCAGTTCTGCCCACACATGTTATATAGGATTGAGGTCAGGGCTTTGTGATGGCCACTTCAATACCTTGACATTGTTGTCCTTCAGCCATTTTGCCACAACTTTTGAAGTATGCTTGGGGTCATTGTCCATTTGGAAGACCCAATTGCAACCAGGCTTTAACTTCCTGACTGATGTCTTGAGATGTTGCTTCAATATATTCACATAATCTTCCTTCTTCATGATGCCATCTATTTTGTGAAGTGCACCAGTCCCTCCTGCAGCAAAGCACCCACACAACATGATGCTGCCACCCACGTGCTTCACGGTTGGGATGGTGTTATTCGGCTTGCAAGCTTCCCCCTATTTCCTCCAAACATAACAATGATCATTATGGCCAAACAATTATATTTTTGTTTCGTCAGACCAGAGGACATTTCTCCAAAAAGTATGATCTTTGTCCCCATATGCAGTTGCAAACCGTAGTCAGTTTTTACTGTGGATATAGATACTTTTGTACCAGTTTCCTCCAGCATCTTCACAAGGTCCTTTGCTGTTGTTCTGGGATTGATTTGCACTTTCCACACCAAAGTACGTTAATTTCTAGGAGACAGAACGCGTCAGCTTCCTGAGCGATATGAGGGCTGCGCGGTCCCATGGTGTTTATACTTGCGTACTATTGTTTGTACAGATGAACGTTGTACCTTCAGGCGTTTGAAACTGCTCCCTTGTGGAGGTCTACATTGTTTTTCTGAGGTCTTGGCTGATTTCTTTAGATTTTCCCATGATGTCAAGCCAGGAGGCACTGCGTTTGAAGGTAGGCCTTGAAATACATCCACATGTACACCTACAATTGACTCAAATGATGTCAATTAGCCTATCAGTAGCTTCTAAAGCCATGTCATCGTTTTCTGGAATTTTCCAATCTGTTTAAAGGCACAGTCAACTTAGTGTATGTAAACTTCTGGCCCACTGGAATTTTGATACAGTGAATTATAAGTGAAATAATCTGTCTCTAAACAATTGTTGGAAGAATTACTTGTGTCATGCACAAAGTAGATGTCCTAACCGACTTGCCAAAATTATAGTTTGTTAACAAGAAATTTGTGGAGTGGTTGAAAAACGAGTTTTAATGACTCCATCCTTAGTGTATGTAAACTTCCGACTTCAACTGTACATATAACTACGAATAGAGTGACTAGGTAACAGGATTGATCATTAACAGTAGCAGCAGCATATGTGATGAGTCAAAAAAGTTAGTGCAAAAAGGGTCAATGCAAATAGTAAAATAGTTAACCAAATTGCTATCCAGACTAACTATTTAGTCTCATCGCTGGGGGGAGGGGAGGGTGTACAGGGTTCTCTTGGTTCAGACTTGGTGCACCCTCTGTAGCGCCTTGCGGTCGGATGCCAAGCTGAGTCCATGCCAAGCGTTGATGCAGCCAGTCAAGATGCTCTCAAATGTGCAGCTGTATAATTTGAGGATCTGAGGGCCCATGCCAAATCGTTTTAACATGCTGAGGGGGAAGAGGCGTTGTCATGCCCTCTTCACGACTGTGTTGGTGTGTTTGGACCATGGTAGATCCTTAGTGATGTGGACACCGAGGAACTTCAAGCTCTCGATCCGCTGCACTACAGCCCTGCCGATGTGAATGGGGGAATGCTCGGCCCTCCCTTTCCTGTAGTCCATGATCAGTTCCTTTGTCTTGATGATGTTGAGGGAGAAGTTGTTGTTCTGGCATCACACTGCCAGATCCCTGACCTCCCGTAACATACACTGAACAAAAATATAAATGCAACATGTAAAATGTTGGTCCTATGCTTCATGAGCTAAAATAAAATATCCCAGAAATGTTCCATACGCACAAAAAGCTTACTTCTCTCAAATTGTGCACACAAATTTGTTTACATCCCTGTTAGTGAGCATTTCTCCTTTGCCAAGATAATATATCCACCTGACAGGTATGGCATGTAAAGAAGCTGATTAAAACAGCATGATCATTACACAGCTGCACCTTGTGCTGGGGACACTAAAAGGCCACTCTAAAATGTGCAGCTCTGAGGGAATGCCGACCAATTGGATGTTAATTGCTCTACCATAAGCCGCCTCCGACATTGTTTTACTGAATTTGGCAGTACGTCCAACCGGCCTCACAACCGCACACCACGTGTATGGCATCGTGTGGGCGAGCGGTTTGCTGATGTCATCGTTGTAAAGAGAGTGCCCCATTGTGGCGGTGGGGTTATGGTATGGGCAAGCATAAGCTACGGACAATGAACACAATTGCATTTTTCAATGGCAATTTGAATACCTTGACAAGATCCTGATGCCCCTTGTTATGCCATTCATCCACCACCTCATGCTTCAGCATGATAATGCACAGCCTCATTTCACAAGGATCTGTACACAATTCCTGGAAGCTAGTTATTGTATGGCCTGCATACTCACTACACATGTTATCCATTGAGCATGTTTGGGATGCTCTGGATAGACATGTACGACAGCGTGTTCCATTTCCCTCCAATATCCAGCAACTTTGTACAGCCATTGAAGTGGAGTGGGACAACATTCCACAAGCCACAACCAACAGCCTGATCAACTCTATGCGAAGGAGATGTGTCGCACCGCATGAGGCAAATAGTGGTCACACCAGATACTGACTGGTTTTCTGATCCATGCCCTTGTCTATCTGTATCTGTGATCAACAGATGCATATCTGTATTCCCAGTCATGCGAAATCCATGGAATAGGGCCTATTTAATTTTTTCAATTGATTGATTTCCTGATATGAACTGTAACTCAGTAAAATCGTAGAAATTGTTGCATGTTGCGTTTATATTTATGTTCAGTGTAGTTGGAGGTGCCGAGGATTCTTCTGCTTCACCTTAAAGGTGTTTTCAAACTGGGTCATGCTCAGTAGGACAAACGGAAAGCAAAAACAATGAGTCAAAGACAAGTTAAGGGCCTCCCGAGTGGCGCAGTGGTCTAAGGCACTGCATCACAGTTGCTAGCTGTGCCACTAGAGATCCTGGTTCGAGTCCAGGCTCTGTCGCAGCCGGCTGCGACCGGGAGACCCATGGGGCGGCCCACAACTGGCCCAGCGTCATCCGGGTTAGGTTTGGCCGGCAGGGATGTCCTTGTCCCATCGCGCTCTAGCGACTCCTGTGGTGGGCTGGGCGCATGCATGCTGACACGGTCGCCAGGTGTACGGTGTTACCTCCGACACATTGGTGTGTCTGGCTTCCAGGTTAAGCTGGCATTGTGTCAAGAAGCAGTACCCCCCGAGTGGCGCAGCGGTCTAAGACACTGCATCGCAGTACAAACAGCGTTTCTACAGATGCTCGTTTGAGATCCGTGCCGGCTGCGCCCGGGAGACCCATGAGGCGACGCACAATTGGCTCAGCGTCGTCCGAGTTAGTGGAGGGTTTGGCCAGCCGGGATGTCCTTGTCCAATCACGCTGTAGAGACTCCTGTGGTGAGCTAGATGCATGCACGCTGACACGGTCACCAGGTGTATGGTGTTCCCTCTGGCACAAACTGTTTTTTTGTGTGGATGGGTTTATTTGTATGTATAAAATGTATAGTAGTAATATTTAAAATGACTAAAATCGGGTAATTTTGCATACATTAATTTAAATTAGCATCTGGCCACTTCTGGGGGGATTCTGGTAAAATATTGGCAAAATCTGCTGAATTCAGGTAGACGGAAACGATGTACGTGGGCCGATTCTGGGCAGTCATTCATTTTGATTCCGGGCCGAGTCCGACACACGATTCCGGGCCGATTCAATCAGTTCCGGCCCCCCGGAAGACGGCCGCTTCTGGGCGGTTTCTCAGAGAGAAATATAGTGCTGAGGGTAGCAATGCAATCAATTAGCAAAATATGACTAATGTGTACTCTGACGTTTAGTGAGCCAGTCACACAAACACACACACCTGAACTGGAAGAGCACGCAGCGCTTCTGCTCCCTCTCAGTGATCCTTTTGAGGCCGTCCAGGCAACAGTAGCGCTTGTGGCAATTCCCACAACAGAAGGTCATCAGGGGACAGGGGATACCGTTGTGCCACGTGCCATTCTTATCCACGTACCACAAGCAGTCATCGGTGGCACCCACTGCAGATACAGACAAGCATAAACAGACAGAGCCAGAGCCAGATTCAGAAGGGTGGACTTACAGAGGCAAAAGAAAGCTGATTACACTTGAGGCTACTCAGTGGACTTAATATATTTAGTGAGACACCAAACAGCCCATTGGCTACATCTCAACACATAATTACTCTGTAATTACACTTGGAGGTTGAAGAATGACAGTAAAAATTTTCAGTGGTTATATGCATTAGGCTGTCCTGTAGGGCCTGATGCTATATGTCCGTCAGGTGCATTCAACTCTGACCCTACGAGATCCCGAGCCTGCTCGGTTTCTGTTCTACCCTCAAACTCAACTCTGGACCTTGAAGCCAGTTCTTCAGTTTTTATTTGTTCCCTTCAAATCAGGGACTGATTTAGACCTGGTACACCAGGTGTGTGCAATTAATTATCAGGTAGAACAGACTCGGGATCTCGTAGGGTCAGAGTTGAATGCACCTGACGGACATATAGCATCAGGCCCTACAGGACAGCCTAATGCATATAACCACTGAACATTTTTACTGTGACATTCTTCAACCTCCAAGTGTAATTACAGAGTAATTATGTGTTGAGATGAATCCAATGGGCTGTTTGGTGTCTCACTAAATATATTAAGTCCACTGAGTAGCCTCAAGTGTAATCAATCAGGTCACAGTTGTAAATGAGAACTGGTTCCCAACTGGCCTACCTGGTTAAATAAAGGTGAAATAAAAATAAATAAAAGGGTTATAGGTAATTATGCCACTTGCATAGGTGCCCCACTACCTCCCACCCCATACTAGGAAGTTTCTGCTTCATTAATGTAATTTCCTTCTGGTCTAAGGGACTACAGATGAATCAACTAGGGATGTGTTGGTTCGCGAACTAACAGCTCTTTTTTGAACGTCGGGAACCGAATAGCATCAGTGAAAGAGCCGTTCATTTGGCTCCCTCATTTTATACAGTTGCTACTGCTTTGAGCTCAAAACAACGATTACTTGCAGATAACTTACAATTATCTAAAGAGGGTGAATCCTCACTACATAAACAGTAAATAGTGAGGAGAGCGAACCATTCTGGTCCACGCTCATTTTTGCAGTTCCTTAAAAATAAAAAATAAATTATGCAGGTGATCTAATCATTTCTCCGGACCCCAAAAAATACGTGAACGCGCATTTCACTATCTGACATAATGGTAGCCTACTTTTTGGGCTTTACTTTAGAGATCTGCAATTTTTCTTTGGTCCTAGATCGATTTTGAACGAAAAGTCATTCGGGAGTCAAATGAGACGGCTCTTTTACGTGAAGCGAGCCAAATAGGCCGACTCACCGAAAATACTCGGAATGCCCATCACTAGAACCAACTACAAAGGAATCTGAGCCCATGTCATATGAAAGTATGTTCATTTAAATTAGGTCAGTCCCCATTTAGTGCAATATACTGTAAATATAATTAAATGAATAATATAACAGTCTATGGATTGGTCATTTGATTTCGTGTATCTAATCAAATTAAAATGTGATGTTCCCCTAATCACTTCTGCCAATAATTTATTGCTTTGACACCACTGGGTTCTAATACGGGTTAGACTATTTTGTGATTAATAAACATTACGCATACTTAATGAACGGTAGATCTATTCGAGATAAAATTACGAAATATAGGCCAGAATAACTGTTGTCTATGTAGGCGTGAGACTATTTGCCTATCGTGCGTTTCGCATTTCATTTGAGACAACCATGGAAATTCTTGAATAAATAAAACACACAACATACATAAAGGTCTATAACACATATAGGTGACACGGCCGAAAAAATTCCATCATGTCTGGAAACCCTTTAGAACGTTGAGGCATTATCTGGATACATTAGCCTTGTCTCTAGTGGATTCGTCTACCGCTACAATTTATGGATACATTCTTGCAACACGTGTAAATTGTATCCAGAAATGTAGCGTAGTGCCGCGGCCTGTTCGAAAAACCAAGCACCATCGTCAAGACTTACCCTGCCAGGAGGAGAGGAGAACGGTCATCACTGGCAGAGCCATAGCGATAAGGGACATTTTGCCTACTGTGAACATACTGTCCAAAATGACGAAAAAGTCGATTTTTGCACAAAACCACTGGCAGCTTTAACAGCTATTTTGCTCCATACGCCGCTGAAAATAATAATATCTCTATAATCATGCTCTAGTTGTGGAATTACATGACAGACGGGAGGGAATGAGGTTAGTGATCAACAAGATCTGCGTAGAATGACACATCGCCTGTGACGCTGTTCACCCAGGGGTCAGATGAGACCAATGAGATTCCTTAGCGCCTCCCCGGCATCCTGGTGGAAATAATACACTGCACATTATTCCAACTGGCATTTTTAGAAGATAGCATAGCATCCTGTCTACAGCACACAGGATGAGAACCCTCTAATTGGCTTCAGTGACAGCTGAGCTGACTATTACTAATTTGAATACAGCATACCACCTAAAAGTAAGTTATCCTAGGCCAGTAGTTTACAGAACATAATCAGTATTTCCAGTACCAAAATTGTGTTCTTCCAATTCATTCAGGTGTTGCATTTTTCTATTATTGATGCAAGTGATTAATAAATGCAATCACAAAAATAGTAATAACTGTCCTGCATTTGTCATTCTCTTTCACAAAAGCCCCCATTTACAAACAGAGTCAACTAAGAACTGATACAAATTATATTTATAATTTTTGTGTAAACCAGCTTTGCATTCATTGTAAATCACATTTCAGAAGAGGCATTTACTGAGAGACAGCCAACACTTATGATGTGGAAGAAACACACCAAATTCTTCTGGTAAGAGATTACAAAGTGTCAAACACTTCAAGGCCCTAAATGACAGGTAAAACAAACTAACAACTGAACTGACAACTATGACAAACATTTGGATTTGGTAACATACAGACTATGTACTCACATTTTGTACTCACATTCTCACTACCTGGGAAAGTGACCAAATAACAATGGAAACTTAAAATGGTGTCCTGTTGGGACTTTTATTTAGACTTTCATCCCAACTCCAGTGGGTACAATGAAATTACATGGCTTTGAGTCACCATGGCAACAGTCTGAATCCCTCATACCCACCCAGTCCCCAGTCGGGACCGGAAGTCTTCATCTCAATCAGAAGTCAATAAGGCCGCCAATGTTTCTTTGTCTCAGAGGTTTATCTTTGTCTTTCCGTCATCATGAAGTCTCTTTTGCCTCTTGGAAGGTTACAATTTATTTTTTTACAGACGCACAAAAATACATGGGTTGAGTTAAAAACGGGACACAGTAAAGACAGAGTTCATATATCATAGTTGCCCTGCCTGCTTCTCCCATCGTAAAACATCAACCCCTCTCACATCCCAACGTCCCCGACAAGTCCAATAGGGCAGAGGAGCGAGGAGACACTAAGGAGGTCACTCCACAACTGTCTCCCAGTCCTATCTCGGAACAAACCTGGGTGTCCCTCACTCCCCTAAATCTAACCTCAACCTTCCCAAATCCACAGTCTTTTCCTGGCCATCCTTTCAGTCCGAAGACTCTCATGGGTAAGTGCAAGTCTGTCTCTCCTCCCCCGTCCGTCCATGTTCCTCTGTTGGAGATGGAGGTAAAGCATCAACAACCACCTGGCCAATCAGAGCCTTTCCCCCACTCAGGGGTTGGTAATTGGTTGGTGAGCGAGAGGGATTGAACGAGAGAGTTATGGTAGGGTTGATGTAGGAAAGGGGATGATGGGGGCAGGTTTAGATGCTGATAGACTGCAGGACTCTCCTCTCAGCATCGTTGAGGTGGCCAGAGAACATGCTGTAGCACGGAGACTGGGAAAACTGGATCAGGAAATCTGTCAGGTAGGCCTAAAAACACAAAACACAAGAACGTTCACTTAAAAAGTGAAGGTAAGACATCAAAATACAACCCAAAACGTCACAGACCATTGAAATCTGTTCAATTTAACTTGATCAATCTCCTCAAGGACAAATTTTTTAAAAAGCACAACCACATTTGCCCTGACTAGTCATGTTTGTGTAAACTAAATCTAAACTGAACAGATTAGCATTACCTGGAGGTCTATCTGATATATGGGGTCCTTCAAGGCATCTGGATCCTCCTCATCATCCTCCTCATAGTAGTTTTCATCTGGAAAAAATAAAACACATGAAAAAAAAACTAAAACAATTTGATACCTGTGAAAGAATGGCAGATAGAGCTCCAAAACATCTGCCTGCCTAGTGCACTGATTGAGTAGACATCTGGAAGAGCCCGAGAGGGAAGTTCTCACCATATTTGTTGGAAGCGATGAGGTCAGAGAGAAGCTGCCCGGTCAGCCCTTCATCCTCCTCCTCATCATCCTCCTCCTCCTCTTCCTCCCACATTCGTACTGAATCTGCAGTAACAACAAAACACTTTGGGATTAGCTACAATGGGGCCCAATTGATTTCATAACACTAAAAACACACACATACAGTTATCAGAGACCACATTTTCAACAGACAACACCAAGGTCATACGATTAAGAGACAGGAGGGTATTTACCAGCCAAATAAAGACATGTCTGACACAGCTTTCAAAACTGCTTTCAACTCTAGGTAAGGGAATAAATACACTGAACAAAAATATTTTAAAACGCAACAATTTCAAAGATTTTACTGAGTTACAGTTCATAAGGAAATCAGTAAAATTAAATAAATTATTTAGGCCCTAATCCATGGAATTCACATGACTGGGAATACAGATATTAATGTTGGTCATAGAAAAGTAGGGGTGTAGATCAGAAAACCAGTCAGTATCTGGTGTGGCCACCATTTGCCTCATGCAGCGTGACATCTCCTTCACATAGAGTTGATCAGGCTGTTGATTGTGGCCTGTGTAATGTTGTCCCACTCATCTTCAATGGCTGTGCGAAGTTGCTGGATATTGGCGGGAACTGGAACATGCTGTCGTACACATCGATCCAGAGTTTGCCAAACATGCTCAACATGTCTGGTGAATATGCATTTTTAGCTTTCAGGAATTGTGTACAGATCCTTGCAACATGGGGCCGTGCATTATCATGCTGAAACATGAGGTGATGGCGGCGGATGAATGGCACGACAATGGACCTCAGGATCTTGTCACGGTATCTCTGTGCATTCAAATTGCCATCGCTAAAATGCAATTGTGATCGTTGTCCGTAGCTTACGCCTGCCCATACCATCATGGGGCACTCTGTTCACAACGTTGACATCAGCAAACAGCTCGTCCACACGACGCCATGCATGCTGTTTGTCATCTGCCCGGTACAGTTGAAAATGGGATTCATCAGTGAAGTGCACACTTCTCCAGCGTGCCAGTGGCCATTGAAGGTGATAATTTCACCACTGAAGTCGGTTACGACGCCAAACTGCAGTCAGATCAAGACACTGGTGAGGACGACGCGCACGCAGATGAGCTTCTCTGACACTGTTTCTGACAGTTTGTGCAGAAATTCTTCAGTTGTGTAAACCAACAGTTTCATCAGCTGTCCGGGTGGCTGGTCTCAGACGATCCCGCAGGTGAAGAAGCCAGATGTGGAGATCCTGGGCTGGCGTGGTTACACGTGGTCTGCGGTTGTGAGGCCAGTTGGACGTACTGGCAAATTCTCCAAAACAACATTGGAGGCGTCTCTAAAAGGTAGAGAAATTAACATTCAATTCTCTGGCAACAGCTCTGGCAGACATTCCTGCAGTCAGCATGCCAATTGCACGCTCCCTCAAAATCTGAGAGATCTGTGTGACAAAATGGCACATTTTAGAGCGGCCTTTTTATTTCCCCCCAGCACAAGGTGCACCTGCGTAATGATCATGCCGTTTAAATCAGCTTATTGATGTGCCACAACTGTCAGGTGGATGGATTACCTTGGCAAATGAGAAATGCTCCCTAACAGGGATGTAAACAAATTTGTGCACAACATTTGAGAGAAATACGCTTTTTGTGCATATGGAACATTTCTGGGATCTTTTATTTCAGCTCATGAAACATGGTACCAACACTTCATATGTTACGTTAATATTTTTCTTCAGTGTATATCCTTTTGTAATTTGTCTGAACTGTCCCCTCAAGGCCAAAGAGAGAAATTGACATGCCAGCAGCATACCACCCTGCATACCACTACTGGCTTGCTTCTGAAGCTAAGCAGGGTTGGTCCTGGTCAGTCCCTAGATGGGAGACCAGATGCTCTTTCCTCTGGTCTAAAAAATATCCCAATGCCCCAGGGCAGTGATTGGGGACACTGCCCTGTGTAGGGTGCCGTCTTTCGGATGGGACGTTAAACGGGTGTCCTGACTCTCTGAGGTCATTAAAGATCCCATGGCACTTATCGTAAGAGTAGGGGTGTTAACCCCGGTGTCCTGGCTAAATTCCCAATCTGGCCCTCAAACCATCATGGTCACCTAATAATCCCCAGTTTACAATTGGCTCATTCATCCCCCTCCTCTCCCCTGTAACTATTCCCCAGGTCGTTGCTGCAAATGAGAACGTGTTCTCAGTCAACTTACCTGGTAAAATAACGGTAAAATAAAAATAAATAAATAAATAACATGCGTGGCTGTTACATAGCTGTAACGGATCACCTGGACTCCAGTCTGCTGCGGCAGCTCTGGTTGCATTGGCCTCCACCACTGATGACAGCTCATTGACAATCAACTTAAAGACCTTCACTAGCAACGGAACGTTGGTCCACTTCTCTGGATCTGGAGAAAGCGAGAGCGAGACCTTATAGCAACACTAAGATGTGCATACCATCAAAGTGTAGACCACCAACAAAAACATTAACAATGAAGCAAATACATTCCTTATCATACACTAGGCCAGAGAATGTGGGAAGAGGGTGCTTATATGGATCAATCATTCATATAGGCAACGCAATTTTCTTCGGCAAATGTATAGCATTTTCTTGTTCATTCTCTTATATTTCGACTAAACGCTTAGAAAAACAGCTGATGACAAAGAGGATATCTGTATTGGTCGTACGCTTGGCAGATTTGGAGCGTGTGCGGATGCCCTCGTCAGGGCCCGAAGACCTCCTCACCCTTGACAACGATGTCCTGGAGACGCTTGTCGTTTGTATTGAGGCCGTGCTGCAGAAGCTTACACAGGGCTACCGTACTAAACAGGGACGACACAGGAGAAGGGGAAACACAAACGTCATAAACAAACAAAATAATGAATAGATTCTTAGCGTTTTAACGGTTCAAATCCCTAGTAATAAAGGTGGAAAGGGGGGTACAGAGAGGATCACACATTTGCTTCAACGGGTGGACAACAGTCATATTCTACTTTATCATCTATCTTGGGGAGAGTGGCAGCTCCAGGGCCGACCCTAAGCCCTCACCTGACTTTGCCCTCATACTGTCCGTAGAAGAGGTGCTGTCGGCTCATCCATTCGGCCATGACAAACTCCAGGGCCGGTTTCCCTGTGGGGCCCGGCAGACTGCACAGGAACTCCAACAAAGGCTCCAGCTGAGAGTGCACCAGGTGGGCAAACACCATGATCAGAGACTGAGGAGAGGAGGAGAGAGATGATCAGAGACTGGGGAGAGGAGTCCAATGTTAGCAGGGTCTATACGGGTGGCAAAAGAGCAATCACTGAATAACCATGATGCAAGCCGCTATACAACAGATGAAAATCAATTGAATACAGGAAGTTTGACATTTTGACACCTCAACATCTCAGAAACCACTGAATCCCACCGATGGATTTAGAGGGGTCAGTTCCAGAGAGTGACAGACAGAGGGCTTTCGTTCTACCTGCATGACACTGAGTGTCTCGGCCTGCTGCATCTTGCTGAGGATGGCTCTGAGGATCTGGTCCAGCTGCTCTCCCAGCTCAGTGCTGGCGATCAGCGTAGACACCAGGCGGCCCACGAAGGCAGCAGTGAACTCTGATGTCCTAGGGTCAAGTAGCTGGCTGACCACCTGCATCACGTACCACAGACCACTGTGGCCCTCCGTGTCCCTCCACTGGCCCACCTGCTCCAGGGCCACCGACACATACGCCCGCAGACACTCACCACCGTTCTGAAGAGGATGGGGTTTGAGTTCATTTCCATCAATTAATATATACAGGAGAGAAAAAAATATATATAAAAAGGTGTACAGGTGTAAAAAATAGAGTTGGGATGAACATCTTTGGGCCCTTCTCAGTCTGCGTACCTGCATGGTGGTGTTGTCATCTGTGCGGAGGGTACACTGGGCCACCACAGGGAAGGCCTGGCAGACCAGCATCTCAGAGAGCGGGGTTTTGGTGTATCTGACCACTGTGGTCAAGATGTCTATGGCTGTCTGTCAGGGAGGTTGGGGGGGGGGGGGAGAACAGGAAACAACTGTCAATATATGACTGACTTGGACCCTAAGAGTTGATAGTCAATAATAGGGATGTTACGATTCACAATAAAATCAGACCCCAATTCAAAAGGTTTAAAGATACAAGTGTATTGGTCCATTGGCCTGGCTACCCAGACTCCTTGCGTCGGCAAAACGCTACGCCATGACACAGACATTAGTATCCTCTCTGCAATGAGTATGGATCAGAGTACCACCCCGACCAGTCACTCAATGCAAACACATTCGGGCCGTCTGATTGGTCCAGAAACCGATGGGTTGGGCTAGTCAGAACATACATAGGTAAAGCGGCGGTTAGAAAATGTGATTATCTGAATGGTTAGAGAATATCCAAATCGCTGAGGACTTTGTCTTGTACAACGCCCCTTGTCACCACAAACGACTTCAACGATGGCAGTCTCAGACTATGTATGTAGCGAATGACAGGCTAAACTGTGTGAGTCGTCAGGCGAAGTTGGTCCGTGGACAACAAACTGATCAAAATGTAGCATATTTGTCAGAAAATCAATTCAAAACGTAACAAAAATCGCCGGAACACAACTATTATTATTTTTTTTTTTTACATTCTTTCTACCTTCTGAAAATACCTTCAGTGTCGAACTACATGTAACTGTGTTGATAGTCATTGATCTACAAATCATTCTGGATGCCGAACAACACCAGGCAATATCAGTAGCCTAGACAAAAAGCGCACTCTGTCCAGCTTGGTGCACTGATCAACACAAGGTAGCCAGTCTGTTCCTGATCTTGCACATCTGCAGGCGGCACCTTCAGCAATCAAATGCTAAAAAACGGCTTGCACGATATTAGCCTTTATTATTTGAGAGACAACCGGTGTCATTTTCTAGGTTATTGTTATCCATGTTGAAAATGGTGTTGTACCGGAATAAAAGTAAGCTACCTGAGACAACGCATCTGGCTATACCTGCTGAACAGGACTTACAATAGATTTGACTTTAAATTGTTCGGGAGTTTTGCTTCAAACTCATTTCGTTTTGCTTTAAAACAATCAATGTATATGGTCATGTTTAGATATACAGGGTAACGTAAACAATTTCATAGCAAGGACAGCAATCACTTTTGCAAGGCGCACTGCATGGCTGAAGCAAGAAGAGATACCTCGGGAAAAAAACTTCCAAAACAGACAAAACCATTTGATTTTGTGCTATAGATTAGCTAATTTGTAAACGATAAATACGTCACTATTAAATCCGCAAAATGACAAGTTCATTAGTGGGTAATGGTGATTTCAGAAACAGGTAATGACAACAACAAAATTGGCTACATTGCCTGCCTGCCCCCCCCCCCCCCAAATCTCATCGTGGTAGTGAGGTGGTAGATGACTCCATTATGGCTCATCTCAGGCTCAGCCCAGGTGCCTATATAATACATACCCCATAGACATACTCAGTGTATACCAAACATTAAGAACACCTGCTCTTTCCATGACAGAGTGACAAGGTGAATGCCATGATCCCTTATTGATGTCAATTGTTAAATCCACTACAACATCAGTACAGAGGAGGAGACAGGTTAAATAAGTATTTTTAAGCCTCGAGTCAATTGAGACATCGATTGCGTGTGTGCGCCATTCAGAGGATGAATGTGCTACAAAATATGTAAGTGCTTTGAATGGGGTATGGTAGTAGGTGCCAGGCGCACTGGTTTGTGTTAGGAACTGCAACACTGCTGGGCTTTTCCTTGCTTTACATAAATATTCTGACCATTTAGCCAGTACTTTGTTGCAGCACCTTTGGCAGTGATTATAGCCTCAAGTCTTTTTGGGTATGACATTACAAGCTTGGCACACCTGTATTTGGGGAGTTTCTCCCAAACTTCTCTGCAGATACTCTCAAGCTCTGTCAGGTTGGATGGGGAGTATTGCTGCACAGCTATTTTCAGGTCTCTCCAGAGATGTTTGATCGGGTTCAAATCTGGGCTCTGGCTGGGCCACTCAAAGACATTTCGATTCTTGTCCCCAAGCCACTCCTGCATTGCCTTGGCTGTGTGCTTAGGGTCATTGTCCTGTTGGAAGGTGAACCTTTTCCCCAGTCTGAGGTCATGAGCAGGTTTTCATAAAGGATCTCTTTGTACCATTCATCTTTCCCTCGAGCCTGACTAGTCTCCCAGTCCCTGCCACTGAAAAACATCCCCCCCATCACCATGCTTCATCGAAAGTATGGTGACAGGTTTCCTCCAGACGTGAGTTCAAATTTGGTTACAACAGACCACATATTCTTGTTTCTCATGGTCTGAGAATCCTTTAGGTGCCTTTTGGCAAACTCAAAGCGGGCTGTTATGTGCCTTTTACTGAGGAGTGGCTTCCGTCTGGCCACTCTACCATAAAGGCCTGATTGGTGGACTGCTGCAGAGATGGCTGTCCTTCTGGAAGATTCTCCCATTTTCACTAGAGCTCTGTCAGTGACCATCAGGTTCTTGGTCACCTCCCTGACCAAGGCCCTTCCCCCCTGACTGCTCAGTTTGGCGGGTGGGCAACTCTAGGAAGAGTCTTGGTGGTTCCAAATTTCTGGAGGCCACTGTGTTCTTGAGGACCTTCAATGCTGCAAAAATGTTTTGGTACCCTTCCTCAAATCTGTGCCTCGACACAATCCTGTCTCAGAGCTCTACGGACAATTCCTTCGACCTCATGGCTTAGTTTTTGCTCTGACATACTGTCAAATGTGGGACCATATATAGACAGGTGTGTGCCTTTCCAAATCATGTCCAATCAATTGAATTTACAACAGGTGGACTCCAATCAAGTTGCAGAAACATCTCAAGGATGATCAATGGAAACAGCATGCACCGGAGCTCAATTTCGAGTCTCATAGCAAGGGGTCTGAAAACTTATGTAAATAAGGTATTTGTTTTTCCTTAGACATTTTGGGGTATTGTGTGTCAATTTTTAAATACGGCTGTAACAAATAGTGGAAAAGGTCAAGGGGTCTGAATACTTTCAGAAGACACTGACACACACTGAAAAGTTTGGACACTTACTCATTCAAGGGTTTTTCTTTATTTTTACTATTTTCTACATTGTAGAACAATAGTGAAGACATCAAAACTATGAAATAACACATATGGAATCATGTAGTAACCAAAAAAAGTGTTAAATCAAAACATATTTTATATTTGTCAAAGTAGCCACCCTTTGCCTTGATGACAGCTTTCCATTCTCTCAACCAGCTTCATGAGATAGTCACCTGGAATGCTTTCCCAATAGTCATGAAGGAGTTCCCTCATATGGTGAGCACTTGTAGGCTGCTTTTCCTTCACTCTGCGGTCCAACTCATCCCAAACCATCTCATTTGGGTGACTGTGGCGGCCAGGTCATCTGATGAAGCACTCCATCACTCTCCTTCTTGGTAAATAGCCCTTACATAGCCTGGAGGTGTGTTGGGTCATTGTCCTGCTGAAAAACAAATGATAGTCCCACTAAACCCAAACCAGATGGGATGGCGTATCGCTGCAGAATGCTGTGGTAGCTATGCTGGTTAAGTGTGCCTTGAATTCTAAATAAATCACTGATAGTGTCACCAGCAAAGCACCCCCATACCATCACACCTATTCCTCCATTGCTTCACGGTGGGAACAACGCATGCGGAGATCATCCATTCACCTACTCTGCGTCTCACAAAGACACGGCAGTTGGAAACAAAAATCTACAATCTACAAAAGGACAGATTTTCACCGGTCTAATGTCCATTGCTTGTGTTTCTTGGCCCAAGCAAGTCTCTTCCTCTTATTGGTGTCCTTTAGTAGTTGTTTCTTTGCAGCAATTCGACCATGAAGGCCTGATTCACTCAGTCTCCTCTGAACAGTTGATGTTGAGATGTGTGTTACTTGAACTCTGAAGCATTTATTTGGGCTGCAATTTCTGGAGGCTGGTAACTAATGAATTTATCAGCAGCAGAGGTAACTCTGGCTCTTCCTTTCCTGTGGCGGTCCTCATGAGAGCCAGTTCCATCATAGCGCTTGATGGTTTTTGCGACTGCACTTGAAGCAACTTTCAAAATTGTTGATATTGTCTGAACTTCATGTCTTAATGTAAAGGACTGTCATTTCTCTTTGCTTATTTGAGCTGTTCTTGCCATAATATGGACTTGGTATTTTACCAAATAGGGCTATCTTCTGTATCCCACCCCTACCTTGTCACAACACAACTGACTGGCACAAACACATTAAGAAGGAAAGAAAAGCCACAACTTAACTTAAGGCACACCTTTTAATTGAAATGCATTCCAGGTGACTACCTTATGAAGCTGGTTGAGAGAATGCCAAGAGTGTGCAAAGCTGTCATCAAGGCAAAGGGTTGCTACTTTGAATTATCTAAAATACATTTTGATTTGTTTAACACTTTTTGGGTTACTACATGATTACATGTGTTATTTCATAGTTTGATGTCTTAGCGATTGTTCTAAAATGTAGAAAATAGTAGAAATAAAGAAGAACCCTTGAATGAGTAGGTGTCCAAACTTTTGACTGGTAGTGTGTGTCAGTGCCTTCTGAAAGTATTCAGACCCCTTGACCTTTTCCACATTTTGTCACAGCCTTATTTTAAAATGGATTACATTTTAAGTCCTTAAAAAGTCCAATCTACACACAATACCCCAAAATGACTAAGGGAAAACAGATATACCTTATGTAGAACATAGTAAAAAATTAAAACCCTTGAATGAGTAGGTGTCCAAACTTTTGAGTGGTACACACACCTCGTCCTAATATTTATATATTTCTTAATTCCATTCTTTTACTCATAGATGTGTGTGTATTGTTTGATATTACTGCACAGTCGGAGCTAGGAACAAGCATTTCACTACACCCACAGTAACATCCGCTTAAATAGGTGTATGCGACCAATAAAATGTGATTTTGACTTAATATAAGTTTCAAATGGAAGGCAAACAGATCGTCATCGGTAGCACCATAGACTCCACTGATCAACCAAAACAAGCTCAATAACTCTATGCGTGGACACACTCCTATTGAATATGCATTCACCTGGATAGTGAGTACCGGTAGGCTTATGCAATCTTAAACTGACCCAGTTCATCAAATACAACTATTACCATTATGTTATGCAGTTAGATTTTTTTTACCAAAGTGAAATATATTGTTTGATTTAAAAATGTATGCATTAATGCATACATGGCTGTCTCTGGGAAATGTTGTCACAAAAAATGTCCCATTTAATAATATTGAATATCGGCCTTCCTTGACCCCCAAAAATTGGTATAGGCCCTAGAAAATCTATATCGGTTGTTCTCTAAGGAGTGCCAAGCAGAGATGCATCGGGCCCCATTTTTACAGTCTTTGGTATGACTCAGCCAGGGATCGAACTCCCAACCTTTCAATCTCAGAGCGGACACCATCTACAAGGCTATTGTGTTGGTCTGACGCATAATGCTGATGTAAAGTAAGGTCTTGCACAAAGTGGACTTACTGCACACATGCCGAAGGGGATCTTGTCAGGGGGGGCCTGCATAATGCTGACCAGGGTGGGGATGAGGCGCATCTGCATGGGTCCCTGGCAAGCCTCGATTTGGGCCAGCTCCTTAAAGATGTCCTGGGACAGAGACGCCACCACTGAGTCTGGGGAGAGGTCAGGAGAGTTCAATACAGTGGCACAAGTTTATGTGAAAGGCTGGGATAGATGTAAGCCATATGGTAATACCTCAATCTGTCTATCAGACTCAACTATGAACTAAATGAGTGCCAACTCCCAAGGTTAGTTACCTACCGTTACTATACTTGAGGAAGATGGCGATGGTGAGGGGGCAGATCTTGTTCTCTGCGCTGGTGGTGAAGGCTGGGTCCACGGTGGAGACGATACACAGGGTCTCCATGACCAGGGTGAGAACCTCAGAGCTGAACTGGGCTGCCAGCTGCACCAGCCCGTCCAGAACAGCAGGCAGGAACGGCTGCAGGACATGGGTACTCTCGGACAGCTTCAGCTGGTCACAGTACCTGAGAAGATCACACACACATTTACCACCTGTACGCCAACACACTTACTGTGACGGTGTTGTGATTGTTTTTGTTGTAAGGCTAGTTGGGTGACAAACTAGAGGCATTTATGCATCCATCTATGCCATCACTGCTTTTACCTGGTCAAGCTTATTGTTATTATGACTGGAGGGGAAAAAAAACTACCGTGCTCTATACAGCATGTCAGAAGTATAGAGGTTTAAGCTTTCTTAAACTCCGCTCAAAAACAATACTTTGGTATTTTTTCCCCCATTAGTCCACTGTTGATACAGTCACTGGCCACATCATCATGATGCAAGTGCCACTACTTCTTGAAAGTCCAATATCTTGAAAACTTGACTGCTGACATGGAAAACATTTTGGGAATGTATCAATAGCGGAACGGAAAAAAAATATATACCATATATATATTTTATTATTGTTTTGATGGATTTTCCCTTTAAGTGTTGATCTCCCTCACCCCCAGATGGCGCGTACAGCTGAGATGCGGACCGAGGGAGGTTGGCTGTCGTGCAGGCCGCTGACGGTGGCCTGGAGGAACTGCTGGATGAGCTCAGGGGTCATGGCTGCTGTGAAGCGGCTGGCTGCCCAAAGGGCACGGCCCAGCAGGAATGGAGAGGCCGCTGGGGGGAACGAGTTAAGGGACAGGTGGCTATTATGTAGCTACATCTCAATTTTATTCATTTAGCTCTTATCCAGAGTGACTTACAGTTAGCTAGGTAGGCACACATACTGTACTGTGAGCCACGTTCAAACTCAAGAGTCCACGGCTGCAGTGTATGCAGGTTATAGTTTCTCCCTTACACTTCATTGACATCTTGACCACTGTCAGACAAGAACATACAGTGCCTTCCCAAAAGTACTCAGACCCCTTGACTTTTTCCACAATGTTACATTACAGCCTTATACTAAAATTGATTAAAAAAATAACAAATCCTCGGCCATCTACACACAGTACCCCATAATGACAAAGCAAAACAGGTTTATACATTTTTGCAAATTTACGAGAAAAAAAACAGAAATACCTTATTTACATAAGTATTTAGGCCCTTCGCGATGAGACTCGAAATTCACCTCAGGTGCGTCCTGTTTCCTTAGACTATCCTTGAGATGTTTCTACAACTTGGAGTCCACCTGTGGTAAATTCAATTGATTGGACATGATATGGAAAGGCATACACTTGTCTACATAAGATCCCACAGTTGACAGTGCATGTCAGAGCAAAAACCAAGCCGTCAAAGGAATTGTCCTTAGAGACAGGATTGAGACGAGGCACAGATCTGGGGAAGGGTACCAAAATATTTCTGCAGCATTGAAGGCCCACAAGAACACAGTGGCCTCAATCATTCTTAAATGGAAGAAGTTTGGAACCACCAAGACTCTTCCTAGAGCTGGCAGCCCAGGCAAACTGAGCAATCAGGGGAGAAGGGCCTTTGTCCGGGAGGTGACCAAGAACCCGATGCTCACTCTGACAGAGCTTTAGAATTCCTTTGTGGCGATGGGAGAGCTTTCCAGGAGAACAATGTTAAAAATGAATGGAGCAAAGTACAGAGGGATCCTTGATGAAAACCTGCTCCAGAGTGCTCAGGACCCCAGACAGCGCCAAAGGTTCACCTTCCAACAGGACAACGACCCTAAACACACAGTCAAGACAATGCAGGAGTGGCTTCGGGACAAGTATCTGAATGTCCTTGAGTGGCCAAGCCAGAGCCTGGACTTGTACCCGATCGAACATCTCAGGAAAGCCCTGAAAATAGCTGTGCATCCAACCTGACAGAGCTTGAGAAGAATTGGAGAAACTCCCCAAATACATGTGCAAATCTTGTTGCGTCATACCCAAGAAGACTCGATGCTGTAATCGCTGCCAAAGGTGCATCAAAGTACTGAGTAAAGGGTCTGATTACCTATGTAAATGTGATATTTAAGTTATTTTTAATAAATTAGCAAAAATTGATAAGCTGTTTTTGCTTTGTCATTATGGGGTATTGTATGTAGATGAATGAGGGGAAAAAAACTATTTAATCAATTTTAGAATCTAATAAAATGTTGAAAAAAACTTCCCGAAGGCACTATAACCAAACACTGCAGCCCAGGAGCTGAGCAAGAGATCCCAGACTGACTAACCTGTGAGGTTGAGGTCAGCCAGGATGACGTTAGCCAGGAAGCCGTGCATATCAAACTGAACACGGCCGCTCCTCACATTCTCTGTGATGATGGTCTTTACTGAGCCCAGAGCTAACAAACACGCCTCATGGACCTTCCACCTGCAGGACGGGATAACACAGGGGTGAGGAGAGCGCAGACCTAGAGTCTGACTGCATGGTGATTGTTTAGCTATGGTGTGAATCTCAATAGTCAAGTGATCTCCTCCTTGTCTCCTTTCCTCAGTCTGCACGAACATAAAAATACCTGGACAGATGAAAGTAAATTCCTGAAAGGCATCCATTTCGCTTTCACCTAGCCGGTGTTTTCAGGTCAGTGCATAGGACAAACAGGAGACAAGAAGAGGAAGCCACTAATGACTTCAGAGAGACAACCGCTGTCTATTGTCATGCTGCCGGTGTGTGTGGTCCTCACCAGTGTTCGTTGCCACTGTTCTTGGCCTGCTCTGCTTCCTGCAGGTGTCTCGTCGCTGCCGCCGCCAACGCTGCCGCACTCTCGTTCTGGAACTCTGTCGCCACAGCCTATTGGAAGAGGAGAAAGGTTGAATTGAAAAAAATAAGTATTGTGACGTCTCCAAAAAGTTCACATTGACCAGTGCCTACACATGGAATGGTAGCCGTCTGCATGTGGGAGTATTCTTTCACGAGGGTTTAACACAGAGCCACAGAAAGGAGTGCACCTTATGGGGAATAAGGTAACATTTCAGAATAGCCCAAACTGTTAGTGTCCCACGTGAAGTTCTCACCAGCAGCAGGTCCTGGGCTGAGATCCTGACGGAGTACGAGAAGGTGTCGTCATCCTCGTCCTCCACAAACTGCTGGGGGTTGGCCGTCCACACCTTGATCTACGGAGAAATTACTACGGATGAAGAACACATACACAATACCAACCGATGTCGTCTTTGTTTTGGGACAAAAACGGATTCTCTTAAAAATGTCACACACACACACACACAGGGGTAAGGTTGTTCGTACCTGATCCTCAGTGATCTGCATGTAGACAATGATGTAGTAGATCAGCTCAGGCAGAGCCCTCTTCACAGTGCTCTTGAACTTGCTGTTCTCCAGCAATGTGTGGATGAACTCAAAGATACTAAACACCAGGTTCTCAAAGCCCAGAACCTCACCTGGGAGAAAAATGCACACAAATAAATACCTCGAATCTCAACCAAGACGACTTATGTCTAGATCAGCCCGTGTCACAGATTGATTTCATTTATTCGACAATGGAAAAAAAGTACATATACAGCTAGTAAAGATATGAATAGGATAAGGACGTACTCACCGTCAGAGTCAATGGGGTCGTCTACCTCCTCTGTGTAGTTGACTTCTGTTCTGACATAAGTGCACACACGGTTAAGGAAACCCCCATTCTCAGGACATCGACTATTCTCTACAGCTAGGTGGGCTCGCTAGCTCCCATTAAAAAAAAAAAAGGGCAAAGTGGAGATAATAGCTCATTATTGACAGATGTGAACCAAAGGGAACGAAGACAACGAGCTACAATAAGATGAAAGAGCAGAGGACATAGTTGCATTGTGAAGGATATAAAGCAGCGCTCTCTGTCAGGGTGTTCCAGACGATGGGCAGGATCTGCTGCATGGACAAAACCATGGGTTTGGGGAAATTCTTCACTAGAGCAGTCACAGCCTTTGGAGGAGGTAAAAAGGTAGAGAGAAGGATGGATCAGGACAACTGATAAGATTTGGCCTCCGGACCCCAAATTAAATCCATGGGAGTATAAATCCTTCTGTGGTCATCTTCTCACCTTGAGGACCTCCATCTTGAGGCCGCTGTCTGAGGAGGGTCCATCAGGCATCTGCAGGGCCTGAATGAATGCCTCAGTGAACTGCTGCACTACGGGGAAGATCAGGGCCTTGGCCGCACCCTTCTCCAGCTCCTCTATCGCACAGATAAGATAGGCACAGGTGGTGAAGATCTCCACGGCTCTGGAGCGGGTACGGATGCTGTAGAGCTCCATCATGGTGAAGATCTTGTACATCTCAGGCAGAATTACTGGGGCCACCAGAGGCATCTGAGTATCTGTCACCTCACGGGTAAACTCTTTTAGAAAAGGCCAGAGGGATGAAGTGAACACACGGAGCAAATACAAATGGAGCACAAGAAGAGGAGGTCGATTTGGAATTGGGGATGTGTGTGTCCTTACCTGTGAGGACCCTCATGGCCCCGTGCACTGCGCTGACGTCACCGCTGACCAACATGTCCATGAGAAGGGTGAAGAGCCGAGGCCAGGCTTCGGGCCAGTCCCAGTGGGCGATGGCCGACACAGCGTAGGCCACGCTGGACCGCACCTTACTGATAGCCTCCCTGAGACCCCCAGGCAAAAGCTCCCTGATGGCTGCCTTGGCCTGGAGAGAGAGCGAGAGAGAGCGAGAGAGAGCGAGAGAGAGCGAGAGAGAGAGAGCGAGAGAGAGCGAGAGAGAGCGAGAGAGAGCGAGAGAGAGCGAGAGAGAGCGAGAGAGAGCGAGCGAGAGCGAGCGAGAGCGAGAGAGAGAGGGGGGGGGGGGTAATTTAGGCATCATTAGCTTTTTATTAAATCCTCCTCAATGTTTTGAAATAGCTAGCCATTGACAATGATCCATTTCAACTAGGCTAGTTAAAAGAATGACATGGCGCTTTGCTTACCCGGTCTGTGGTCTCTGGGGGCCTGAACTTCTCAGACAGGGAACACCAGTGGGTCTCCACATACTGCTTCAGGATGACTGAGGCCAACTGAACCCATACAGTGTAATGAATTAATTGAATGATAGATATAGCAGTGTGAAGGAGATGCTGAGAAGTAGTCACACACCATATAACTACAATTTTTCTGCTAACTAACCTGACGAATGGCCAGAGCTCCCTGAGGATCCACAGTTAGCTCTGAAAGGTGGACTCCAAACTCTACAAGACAAATTGAGCAACATCAACACAGTGGAGAGATCATCAGGCATACAGACACTCTTGGAAGCACACTAGCCATGTCATGGGGGGTGGGGGGCATGCATGCATGGAACGCAGGGACAAAATGTCCAAAAGATTTGACTCTTTGAACATTTACAACAAGCACTGGAGAACTCTTCCAAAGGGTTTTATGCTCGTCAGTAGGACTCATCCCCTCTTCCCTGCAACGTACCACCACTCTGTCCCCAGCTTTAACTGAGTGACATCAGAGTCCAGGAGACAATGTTCTATACATAGAGCAGCTCCCTCAGAAAGTGGCCTGCTGGGCCCATTCTTGCTGCTGTGACACTGCAGTGGATCCTGACAGACAGCCTGCACAATCAGCCTTTTTAGCCATGTCAGAGAGGAACGCCACAGACAAAGGCACTGTACACGCTGTCCCTATATTCACCCCCACTATTTTGGATTAATGGCAAACTGGTTTAGGGTAGCTACTGTACTTTACTATATAGCTAAATAAGCATATGGTAGCTATTCATTCAACACCCATAGGATAGTAGGGGAAGGGCGTGTGCAGTATTGAAATTAAACACGAAACAATGTTTTTCCTGGGATATTAAAACATGAAAAAAAGCATAGTTGTCAAAACGACTGATGCCGTCAGTTTTCAAAGGCTGGAATCCGCAAAGTAGAATACGGTGTAATCATATTCGTGGGAAACTTTCCAGATCGAATGGTTACAATAGCGACCCTAAAACGATTTCACAGCCTTGATTATCATTCATCCTATCACCTGTCACCCTTCTAGAATTCCAAGTGGAAAGCAGGGCTCTGGGCTCGAAATAAGATCTCACGAATGTAAATTGCTAGCTAGCTATCAAGTCTTACCTGCTGCTTATAGTCAGTCCACCTAGCAAACTATTATTTGTACGTATTAGTTAACTTGCCATTTTAATTGCAGGCAGTTAAAATAGATTCTCCCTGGTTGAATTGACCCGCCATCATGTGTGTGGATGCTAGTTACAACACAGAGTGGAATTTAATTTCTGCTAAATTAGCTAGCAATCAAGAATGCTCGAGGCAGACAGCCTCTCTCTCTCTCACACACACACACACACACACACACACACACACACACACACACAGAGAGAGAGCTAACTAACTTGTTAGCCGCTAACTTAGGTAGGTAGTTGGGAATAGGCTAACGATATTCATTTGCGCCACTTGCTAGCCAATTGGAGAGAACCGAGCATAATATATATTTTTTAATCATAACAAGCCAACATGACAGTATTTTTTTATCTGCTGTACAGTAGCTAGCATTTATCTTTCCGTACAGACCCATCATATGCATGGAATTTAGCTATCATGTCATTTCACTCTCTTGACATCAGCTGTTCTAGCAATGCTAGAGTCCATGCTTAACTTACCCTCTGTCACTTCCAACACTTTTATTTGCCCCTCAGCGGCTGCTCGCACTTCTTGAACCGGGGACAGGATAGCCGTTAACGTATCAATCAGGGCTTCTTTAAGTCCTTGTTGAACCGGTCCGGCAGAGGCCGACCGAGGACCTGTCGCACTCATGCCTGCCATGTTTTCACCCGCAAAGCCTGGAAGCCCGCTACAGCGGTCGTCACTAGTTAACACAGGCACCAAGTCATAAATGCCGCATATTTATACAATTGATCTTCTTAAAATCAGATTTTTTAACATAACCACACGGCCTTGAAACCACATTAACACCCCAAAGCTATTTTAATTTTTAATTTTTACGATATAGGCAATTTTGACTTTGTGATTGTGGCTGTGTCTATTGGAAACACGCTAGTCTTAATTTAAATGTAGGGTTAGGCATGATGTTAGCAATGCGGTTAGGGTGAAGGTTAGGTTTAAAATCAGATTTTAATTAGATACATTTTAGAAAGGGGCGGTGTTTAGTCATAATTATGACATAGTGGCTGTGTTAACTAGTGACGACCAGTCTTGGGGACCAGTGGGCGGGACTTCGAAATAACTTTTTTCTTCCAAGATGATGCTTGGGCTTGTGATTAGCTCCATCTTTTGGCTAGGATGTGATACAACCAACAGTAAAAAGTAAATCGGGTGTCCACTGCCTTCAAAATAATTGTTGCTCCGAGGAACTTTGGTCTTAACTTGAGAAAGTCAACGTTAGGCAAAATAGCCAGATTGAGTATAATGACGATTGTTGTATAATGAAGACACACTTACCCCCAGACACATGATGACCCTATAGTGACTATTGTGATTGTGCTTTCACTCAATTGAACCTGCTTCTTTACACATCACATGGGATGAATGTAAATAGTTTTTAAATCCTCCATCTACTTCATCTTAACAGAGGTGAATGTATTGTGTTGGATACCTGCCTAGTGCCTACTGGACATTTGCTATGATCGCTCCAATTGTTTGAAATCAGTACAGATGAAGAAAAGGTGATCAGGGAATTTAGTCTCTTTAGTTGCAGTCTTGGCCTCGTAATACAATACTATTCAGCTGATCAAATATCTGTTTTGTTCTTTGTTCAAGTAATTACCAGGAGAGCAACAAAACTAGTTTCATCCTCCACACTTACGTTCTAAAGTTATATTAGGTCAGGCTACTGAAGAATAGACCAGTTCCTAAATGTTGCATCTTATGTGGCTGTGGCAACATGCAACAGAGACTGTTATCTACCATGAAGGCCATTTTGAAGGTTTGCTGATCTTGTTTTTCAAGCTGACAGTTGACTGGACAAACAGATCATAACTGCCTCACACCATTGATGATCATCTACACACCATCAATTCAGGACACCATAGAGCTATAGAGAGCCTTTGTCTCCGAGACTCTGTCCAAAAACAACCCCTCACCCCTCTAGTTTTGCAGTTCTGAAATAAGTGGATAGGCGTAAGCGACATAACCCAGAAGCTCCCCTAGACTAATCGGAAGACTAGGTGAAAATCACAGTATAATAACCTAGTTTTACACCTATCCAATCCCTTCAGATCTGCAAACCCCAAAGAGGTTAAGGACCTGGGGTTGTTTTTGGAAGAAGCCATTCTATAGCCACCCACTGGGCATTGTCACCATGTTTATATTGTTCTTTCACTTTTCATTCACCTAACACCAGCACATATGGTAAGTGCATTTTCGGCTTCGACGGGGTGAACTCATTATCTACGCGCAAATCCTCCCATCCCATTTACTCAGACAGTGTAGCACTCTGCTTTTACAGCTGTAATTTAAGTCTTTGTACAAAATGTACAGGAAGTACTAGACACATGGAAAAGCAACATACATTGAAAACACTCAATGTAAAAATAGAAAAAGCCAGGTGGTTTTAGGTGCTAAAATTACACTCACTTACTGCTGCAGCGAGTTTGGCTAGGAAAACAGAGGAGAGACATCAAGGTAAACATACTAAATGAACGTAATAGCTGAAATCTGGTTTCCCACCACTGTCACAGTGCCACTATTTGAAAAGGGCAAAGGTATGCCTCAAGAGTGGGGCTTGGTGTACTCTCATGTCCAAATCTGGCAAAAGTTGACAAATAAATACATAAATACTGCTATACGCTAGTAACACACAGAGCCATGACCGAGTATAGTCATATGGCTAAAGGTGTCTGGCCGTTGGGGTACTGTAACTTTCCTTAATACAGAGAGGGTCATCATGGTTGTGATCTGGTAGTAGGGCAAGGCTGCGCCCATAAAGGAGGCTCAGTTTGAAGAATATGGACATGACAGAAAATAGCAGCTTACAAAAAGAAATGGGACTGAGCGTCTGCACAAAATCTTTTTCTTCATTTTTTAAGCAAAGAGTTTGGTTTATGTAGAAACAAGCAATGTTTTGCATTTGGATATTTGCCTCTCCATTAAAAGAGTTAAAGCTTTAAAAAGAAATAAAAAGATTCCCCCTCTGACAATGTAGGCCGATGTTGGTGACAAAAAGCAGACAGCCTGGGGAGAGCTCACAATGGAGATACTATAGATAAAATATACACTGAGTGTACAAAACATTAGGAACACCTGCTCTTTCCATGACACAGACTGACCAGTTGAATCCAGTTGAAAGCTATGATCCTTTATTTATGTCACTTGTTAAATCCACATCAATCATTGTAGATGAAGGGGAGGAACAGGTTAAAGAAAGATTTTTAAGCCTTGAGCCAGGCGCACTGGTTTGTGTCAAGAACTGCAATGCTGCTGGGTTTTTCACCCTCAACAGTTTCCCATGTGTATAACAATGGGCCACCACCCAAAGGACATCCAGCCAATTTGACACAACTATGGGAAGCATTGGAGTCAACATGGGCCAGCATCCCTGTGGAATGCCTTCGACACCTTGTAGAGTCTATGCCCCTACAAATTGAGGTTGTTTTGAATGTTTGAATGTGTTCTTAATGTTTAGTACACTCAGTGTACATAAAATATACAATCTGAAATATATTTTATATATATTAAATTGTGGTAGAGTTCAATATTTTACTACACAACATTAGGGTGGCATGTCTGCTTCTTTTTCTTCTTTTAATCCTATTTTATATAAACCAGAGGAAAGTAAAGAAAAACAAATGAATAAATGAACAAACAAATGTGGGAAAATGGAAACTAAGCAACAGACGGCAGCCTCGTCCCCCGACCCCACCCCTACCCAGGGTGCACCATCACAGGGGGCGGCTGAGGCCTGCTAGCTGTACAGCGCAGTGAAACATACCTTACATCTTAGCTCATTTTACACGTACAGTCGTGATCAAGGCACAGGGATCTTCTACAAGTCATTTTTTTTCAATAAAGTTGTACAAAATAATACATTTTTCAGTCTGTACAAGAATAATAGTCCAGCAGTAAAATAAAGACAGACATACTGAAAGCTCGGAGGCTGGGAGAGGGGAGAGGTGGCAGGAGAAAAGACAGGGATGTGAAGGCGTACAGTAAGTGATGAGGGCCGGACTCTGTGTGTGTCGTGTCTATCTTTTGCTTCCTCAACTTTTTCTCTCTGTTTTTTTGCTGTTATTTTATCCTTATTAAATAAAACCGCTCCTATAATCCCCACATGTTGAAAATAGTTCATGTTTAAGGTGCTGGACTTGGGTAGCAGCAGGAAGGTAGGGAGAAGGGAAGGGGTGATTTGGGAGGTAGCAAACAGGAGAATCAGGGTTAAATGGTGCACAAAGGCAGATCGCACACATAGTGTACACCAACACACAATATGGGGGACCAATGAACTTAAAAGTTGACTTGTGTTTTTACAGGAATATATATATATATAAATATATATATACACACGTATGTGTATATGTATACATATACGTATATGTGTGTATATACATACATGTGTGTGTGTATGTATACATTTACACATACATACATACATACATGTGTATATATATATATATATATATATATATATATATATATATACACACACACACACACATACATATATACACATACATACATACACAGTACCAGTCAAAAGTTTGGACACAACTACTCATTCAAGGGTTTTGCTTTATTTCTACTATTTGGAATATGGAATCATGTAGTAACCAAAAAACTGTTAATCAATTAAAATATTTTATATATGAGATTCTTCAAAGTAGCCACCCTTTGCGTTGATGACAGCTTTGCACACTTTTGGCACTCTCTAAACCAGCTTCATGAGGTAGTCACCTGGAATGCATTTCAATTAACAGGTGTGCCTTGTTAAAAGTTAATTTGTGGAATTTCTTTCCTTCCTAATGCGTTTGAGCCAATCAGTTGTGTTGTAAAAAGGTCGGGGAGGTATACACAATATAGCCATGTTTGGTAAAAGACCAAGTCCATATTATGGCAAGAACAGCTCAAATAAGCGAAGAGAAATGACAGTCCATCATTACTTTAAGAGATGATCAGTCAATACAGAACATTTCAAGAACTTTGAAAGTTTCTTCAAGTGCAGTCGCAAAACCATCAAGCGCTATGATGAAACTGGCTCTCATGAGGACCGCCACAGGAAAGGAAGACCCAGAGTTACCTCTGCTGCAGAGGATAAGTTCATTAGATTTAACTGCACCTCAGATTGCAGCCCAAATAAATGCTTCAGAGAGTTCAAGTAAAGACACATCACAACATCAACTGTTCTGAGTAGCCTGTGTGAATCAGGCGTTCATGGTGGAATTGCTGCAAAGAAACCACTACTAAAGGACACCAATAAGAAGAGACTTGCTTGGGCCAAGAAACATGAGCAATGGACATTAGACAGGTGGAAATCTGTCCTTTGGTCTGATGAGTCCAAATTAGAGATTTTTGGTTCCAAACGTCGCATATTTGTGAGGTACAGAGTAGGTGAATGGATGATCTCCGCATGTGTGGTTCCCACCGTGAAGCATGGAGAAGGAGGTGTGATGGTGCTTTGCTGGTGACACTGATTTATTTTGAATTCAAGGCCCACTTAACCAGCATGGCTACCACAGCATTCTGCAGCGACACGCCATCCCATCTGGTTTACGCAAAGTGGGACTATCATTTGTTTTTCAACAGGACAATGACCCAAAACACACCTCCAGACTGTGTTAGGGATATTTGACCAAGAAGGAGAGTAATGGAGTGCTGCATCAGATGACCTGGCCTCCACAGTCACCCGACCTCAACCCAATTGAGATGGTTTGGGATGAGTTGGACCACAGAGTGAAGGAAAAGTACCCAACAAGTGATCAGCATATGTGGGAACTCCTTCAAGATTGTTGGAAAAGCATTCCAGGTGAAGCTGGTTGAGAGAATGCTAAGAGTGTGCAAAGCTGTCATCAAGGGAAAGGGTGGCTACTTTGAAGAATCTCAAATATAAAATATATTTTGATTTGTTTAACACTTTTTTAGTTACTACATGATTCCATGTGTTATTTCATAGTTTTGATGTCTTCACTATTATTCTACCCTTAAACCCTTGAATGAGTAGGTGTGTACAATTTTTTTGACTTGTTCACACACATACATACATATATAAATATCTCTCTCTCTCTATATATATATATATATATACAGTATATCACAAAAGTGAGTACACCCCTCACATTTTTGTAAATATTTGAGTATATCTTTTCATGTGACAACACTGAAGAAATGACACTTTGCTACAATGTAAAGTAGTGAGTGTACAGCTTGTATAACAGTGTAAATTTGCTGTCCCCTCAAAATAACTCAACACACAGCCATTAATGTCTAAACCGCTGGCAACAAAAGTGAGTACACCCCTAAGTGAAAATGTCCAAATTGGGCCCAAAGTGTCAATATTTTGTGTGGCCACCATCATTTTCCAGCACTGCCTTAACCCTCTTGGGAATGGAGTTCACCAGAGCTTCACAGGTTGCCACTGGAGTCCTCTTCCACTCCTCCATGATGACATCACGGAGCTGGTGGATGTTAGAGACCTTGCACTCCTCCACCTTCCGTTTGATGATGCCCCACAGATGCCCAATAGGGTTTAGGTCTGGAGACATGCTTGGCCAGTCTATCACCTTTACCCTCAGCTTCTTTAGCAAGGCAGTGGTCGTCTTGGAGGTGTGTTTGGGGTCGTTATCATGTTGGAATACTGCCCTGCGGCCCAGTCTCCAAAGGGAGGGGATCATGCTCTGCTTCAGTATGTCACAGTACATGTTGGCATTCATGGTTCCCTCAATGAACTGTAGCTCCCCAGTGCCGGCAGCACTCATGCAGCCCCAGACCATGACACTCCCACCACCATGCTTGACTGTAGGCAAGACACACTTGTCTTTGTACTCCTCACCTGGTTGCCGCCACACATGCTTGACACCATCTGAACCAAATAAGTTTATCTTGGTCTCATCAGACCACAGGACATGGTTCCAGTAATCCATGTCCTTAGTCTGCTTGTCTTCAGCAAACTGTTTGCGGGCTTTCTTGTGCATCACCTTTAGAAGAGGCTTCCTTTTGGGACGACAGCCATGCAGACCAATTTGATGCAGTGTACGGCGTATGGTCTGAGCACTGACAGGCTGACCCCCCCACCCCTTCAACCTCTGCAGCAATGCTGGCAGCATTCATACGTCTATTTCCCAAAGACAACCTCTGGATATGACGCTGAGCACGTGCACTCAACTTCTTTGGTCGACCATGGCGAGACCTGTTCTGAGTGGAACCTGTCCAGTTAAACCGCTGTATGGTCTTGGCCACCGTGCTGCAGCTCAGTTTCAGGGTCTTGGCAATCTTCTTATAGCCCAGGCCATCTTTATGTAGAGCAACAATTATTTTTTTCAGATCCTCAGAGTTCTTTGCCATGAGGTGCCATGTTGAACTTCCAGTGACCAGTCAGTAAGAGGGAGTGTGAGAGCGATGACACCAAATTTAACACACCTGCTCCCCATTCACACCTGAGACCTTGTAACACTAACGAGTCACATGACACCTGGAAAATGGCTAATTGGGCCCAATTTGGACATTTTCACTTAGGGGTGTACTCACTTTTGTTGCCAGCGGTTTAGACATTAATGGCTGTGTGTTGAGTTATTTTGAGGGGACAGCAAATGTACACTGTTATACAAGCTGTACACTCACTACTTTACATTGTAGCAAAGTGTCATTTCTTCAGTGTTGTCACATGAAAAGATATACTCAAATATTTACAAAAATGTGAGGGGTGTACTCACTTTTGTGATATACTGTATATATATATATAGCTTGGATTTTTTTGCACTGCATCAAGTTCACTGTTTGCATGAATTAATGCATTGTATGTTTTTGCCTTTCCTCCTCATTGATTCCAGAAGTAAAAGTCATGTGACAGTCTTGTGTCCGAGTCACACTCATGCATCCATCCATCCATCCCCAGGCATAGTATGCTCACAACCCGCCTCTTTATTCGTTACTTTCCTCCATCCTTTCAATTTGTCCATCGTTTCCTTCCCAGGGTCCTGCTTCGGCACGTATGCATATACTGGATCTCTCGAGAACTGCGACGTCGCCAGAGTAACTCAGGCACTGCACTTTAGCTTTTCAAGGCTGAAAACAGTGGGACAAGGTAAAAGCGTGTGTCTGTGTGTGTTCTTGTCTCAGTGTGTGCCGGGGATATTTCCAAGTAGAAGAATGAATGGGAGACACTGAAAATTAGAGTGGGTTTCCGCACGTGTGAGTGTGCGCGCATGTGGTTGTGTATGTTTGAGAGAGATCGAGAACGAGCCATGGATTGCAGTCCTGAGCACAGGTTCAAAGTGCAGTGAAGAGTTCCGCAGTTCTGGCTTGTTACTGCTACGGCACTGTGTTTAGGAGTCTGTTGTCACTTTCTTTATTTGAAACACAGTGTCCCAAGGAGAAGGTGTTTGTTTGTCAGAATGGAAGGAGAGGGTTGGTTGAGTGACGAGGGGACTAACTGGACAAGGATAGGCAGAACACCGGCAGTACACCGGGAGTCTCTCCTCCCACTCCCATCACAAGAGCTCGTATTGTCGTAGGTGCATCCTCTGAATGATGTCTCGGCAGTCGTTGAAGACGCGCCGGATGTTTTCAGTGTCCACTGCGCAGGTGAAATGGGGATAACAATAGTGCCTTCCGTCTCCACTGGCTGTGCTGATCCTCTGAAAAGGCCACAAAGAAGAGAAGGGATTCATAACAACATAGGGCTGTGTGCACATTGGAACACACAGTCTCAGACAGAAAAAAGGTTAACAAAAAAGGTGAATGGACATTAAAGGCATGTACCAGAAACTCATCACGTATGAAGTACTTTGCCCTTGTGACGCGAGGATCCTCCCCTGGCTCTGGTGTTGCTGGTTGAGAAGGACAAATAGACCAAATCATTGATATAATCATCATGTCTGATCACTGTATCCTAGACATTTTCATTTCGATCAGTAACATAATCCATGCCAACAAGATTCATTCTTCACCGGAGAAGTGTTGTGCCCATCACATCGCAAAAAGTTCCAAAGGGTTCCAAGTTATATTATTACAAATTGTTACGTTTACAGATTAACAACAACAAAAAAACAGATCTTGACAGCCTTGAATAGTTACAGTAGAGAGTTGATCAAGAGTATTACTGCATTTCCCTTACCATCATCTGGCGTAGTGTAGCGTGCAAACTCTGGGAAATACTCTTCAATTTTAGATTTCCCTGCCAACACCTTCTCTGCTAGCAGGTCCTGTTTGTTCAGGAAGAGGATGACAGAAATGGTCCGTAGCCACCTGAGGAGAGAAACATCAACAAAGTGAGTTGAGGAAGACGTATTCAAGTCAATGACTAATACATTTACACAGCACACCCTGGTTCTACAAATCATAGACCTAGGCCAGAAATGACATTTTATTGTGGCGCATTGCATTTTAAATGAGCACAAAAGGAAAAAAGTCCATATCGGCAACTGCTGTGGCTTGGATTAACACAACAATACAGTATGTCAAGGACAGGAATGGGTTTGTGAGTGGGAAGAGAGGGGGAGAGGCCTGAAAGGGGGAGAGGCCTGAAAGGGGGAGAGAGCATTGAGAGATCTTGCCTGTTGTTCCAGATGTTCTTGAAGAGGTTGAGGGCCTCCTGCAATCGGTTGGTCTGATTGTCTTCCCGGATCACCATGTTGTAGCTGCTGCTGGCCACCACGAATATAATGGCCGTCACATCTGGAGGGACAGACAAGGAGAGAGAATCACCACTGGGTTAGACATGATACAGGACATGTTCATGGACGTGAAGGTGGCTGCATCCCCATGCCATTTGCTGTACACTTATTGGTGGGAAGAAACACAACGGTATTGGGTAGTACGGAGGCCTTACCATTAAAACACTGAATCCACTTCCGGCGTTCGTCCCTCTGACCTCCAACATCAAACATACTGGAAGTGGAGAAAAGAAAGAGTTACTTACTGCCCAATAGATCAACTGATAACAAGTAACACAAAGGGATCAACAGTTTACCGACGTTAATCTTGCATTGAAAAGAAAAAATGGCCGACACATCAAACTCACTGAAAATTGACTTTGTCCACTTGGAATCTTGTCTCGAAGATCCCTGAAGTCAGTACTCTGCATCTCAACAAGTCCTGGTCAGTGGGAGTGTAGTCACTCTGCTTCACAATTTCAATCTTGTCTAAAAAGCTGTAAAAAGGCAGAAGCAGAATAGATTACACACTTGACAGCTAAGGACAGAGTATAATGTGCATAAAAATGAGCAGAAATGACTAATTTGCACGACATAACAATATTCCTCTTTCCTGAGCTACAGATGACCAAACTCCACACAGTACCCCAAATGACCAAGCATCAAAAATGGTCAAACCAGAACTGTTGTATAATACCAAAACCCCAAAGCGTGTTATGGCTGTATGTGAGACATTACATTTCTGTTATCTGTCTGTGAACTCAGGGCTGAGTTCAGCCAGCTGCAGGGGAGACATGGAGGGGCAACCACAACAAACACAATGTTTCACCATACATTTTTTTTTATTTCACCTTTATTGAACCAGGTAGGCCAGTTGAGAACAAGTTCTCATTTACAACTGCGACCTGGCCAAGATAAAGCAAAGCAGTGCGACAAAAAACAACCACACAGAGTTACACGTGGGATAAACAAACGTACAGTCAATAACACAATAGAAAAATCTATGTACAGTGTGTGCAAATGTAGAAGAGTAAGGAGGTAAGGCAATAAATAGGCCTGTCAAACTGACAAGACCATACACATTCTCAAGATGACATTGGTGGGCATTCCACCTCTGGTAAATTCCATACCAGACAGACTAAGACTAGGCGAGGGAGGTTACAGTCCCCAACCAGTAAAGCAAAAAGATGGAGAACACTTCCACAAACGACCAGCAGAGAGAGTGTCAATTTTTCCTCCACAGCAAGATCACAGAGGCTTGCAGTGTGAGTCACCAGGCGTTTGCTCTGTCAGACACTGTAGTCAATGGAGCTGCTGTAGTAGTAATAGTGAGGGGGAGGGGAAGACTTTAAATGTTAGATTCACACAGTTCAACCATGAAACATGTTTATGCTGAATTTAGAGAGCTAATGGTCTATAGACGACTGACTGATGTGACTTGTCGTCAGCCATCAGAGGCCAATCGGATCCACCCCTCCATCCTAAGAGGAAGAGGCCCTCCCTTTTTTCTACATGTGGACCCTTGGTGTGTGGACTGTCGTCATTGGTCCAGTCAATTGGGCAGAGGGTTGCTAGAATGGTGTGACAAGCCTAACCTCACACCATGGACATATGCTATACATCAGATTGGCCTTGTGTGTTGTGTCGTCCCAATCAAACGCAATGATTGCTGTGTGAAATAAATGGAAAACAGCTAATTTCCACAGTGAAGTGCAATGATTCAGGGCATTATTGAAGATCTCCAGGGAGACTTGCTTTTGGAATAGGGAGGCCTGGTAACCCACCTCACGTCCAGTACCCCACCATGGAGAATCAGTGTTCTGCCTGCCTGACTCTCAGGCCAGAGGTACGTAACCCCCCCCTCCACTGAGATAACCAGGAATGTGACACACTAGGGTGAAATATGACAGGAGGGCTGCAGGTCACACACAGAGAGAGAGAGGAAGGAGGAGGTTGTGCAGACAGATAGACAGACAGACAGGCAGGCACACACACACACACACGCTCACTCTCTCCACACAGACACACACATCCCCACACGCATGCAGAACCAGCAAGCTACCACCTCCCTCTTGGGACTGAGTGGTGAGGCTGGTCTCATACCACAACTGCTCTGATGTGTCCACAGATCCAGTCCAAATACACATCTCAATTATAGAATTTCTCCCTATTAATAGAGCTAGTCCAATAATAACCCTCCCCAGTAGTCAGACTGAATAATAGTGTTGCAATTCAGCCCACACTGCTACATGTAGATACACTAACCTGGTGTAGTTATATTGGTGGCAGACGGACGTTTGTCCTGAATATTATTTGTATAATTTCTATAACTAGTTTGGTGAACTCATAAGTATGTCAAGGATGTCGTCTTTATACAGTGCATCCGGAAAGTATTCAGACCCCTCGACTTTCTCCACAGTTTGTTGGGTTACAGCCTTATTCTAAAAATGATGGAATAGTTATTTTTTTACTCACCAACCTACACACAACACCCCATAAGGACAAAGAAAACTCATTTCCCCCCCCCCCCCAAATGTATTTAAAAAACAAACTTATCACATCTACATAAGTATTTAGACCATTTTCTCAGTAGTTTGTTGAAGCACATTTGGCAGCGTCTTGGGTATGAGTCTTGGGTATGACGCTACAATCTTGGCACACATGTATTTGGGGAGTTTCTCCCATGCTTCTTTGTAGATCATCTCAAGCTCTGTCAGGTTGGATGGGGAATGTCCCTGCACAGCTATTTTCAGGTCTCTCCAGAGATGTTCGATCGGGTTCAAGTCCCGGCTCTGGCTGGGCAACTCAATGACATTCAGAGACTTGTCCCAAAGCCACTCCTGCATTATCTTGGCTGTGTGCTTTGTTGTCCAGTTGGAAGGTGAACCTTTGCCTGAGTCTGAGGTCCTGAGTGCTCTGCAGCAGGTTTTCATCAAGGATCTCTCTGTACTTTGCTCCGTTCATCTTTGTCGTCTCGATCCTGACTAGTTTCCCAGTCCCTGCCGCTGAAAAACATCCCCACAGCATGATGCTGCCACCACCATGCTTCACCATAGGGATGGTACCAGGTTTCCTCCAGATGTGATGCCTGGCATTCAGGCCAAAGAGTTCAATCTCCAGACCAGAGAATCTTGTTCCTCATGGTCTGAGAGTCTTTAGGTGCCTTTTGGCAAACTCCAAGCGGGCTGTCATGTACATTTTACCCTGATTGGCCTGATTGGTGGAGTGCTGCAGAGATGGTCGTCCTTCTGGAAGGCTCTCCCATCTCCACAGAGGAAGTCTGGAGCTCTGTCAGAGTGACCATCGGGTTCTTGGTCACCTCCCTGACCAAGGCCCTTTTCCCCCCGATTGCTCAGTTCCGGCCTGGGCTGCCAGCTCTAGGAAGAGTCTTGGTGGTTCCAAACTTATTCCATTTAAGAATGATGGAGGCCACTGTGTTCTTGGGGACCTTCAATGCTGCATAAATGTTTTGGAACCCTTCCCTAGATCTGTGCCTCGACTCAATCCTGTCTCGGAACTCTATGGGCAATTCCTTCAACCTCATGGCTTGGTTTTTGCTCTGATATGCACTGACAACTGTGGGACCTTATATAGACAGGTGTGTGCCTTTCCAAATCATGCCCAATCAATTGAATTTACAACAGGTGGACTCCAATCAAGTTGTAGAAACATCAAGGATGATCAATGGAAACAGGATGCACCTTAGTTCAATTTTGAGTCTCATAGCAAATAAATAAAAATGTATTTACATAAATTAGCAACAATGTCAACCTCTTTTTTCACTTTGTCATTATGGGGTAGTGTGTGTAGATTGCAATGAAAAAAAGTATATTTAGTCCATTTTAGAATAAGGCTGTAACCTAAGAAAATTTGGGAAAAGTCAATGGGTCTGAAGGCACTGTACATACATTATACAGTGTATACAGTAGATAGATAGATAGATAGATAGATAGATAGATAGATAGATAGATAGATAGATAGATAGATAGATAGATAGAACCAATCAAAAGTTTGGACACACCTACTCATTCAAAGGTTTTTCTTATAAAGGACAATATCAAAACGTAAAAGTTTATTATGAATATCATGAATTTGGTATCCTACTTATAGGGCTAATGGTAACTACTTCTAAACTTCAAAAGATCCAAACAACCATGGACGAATGATGGTATACCTAGCTTCACATTGACATGATGGTGTCCTTTGGGGCAAGTCAGATGTCAATGTTATTTAGGTAGTCTACACAAATAAGTATGGAAGCTGATCAATGTCTAAATGTATTGACATGATTGTTAAAAGCTTTTAAAAACAATTCTTATAAATGCAACAGTTGGACAATGGATGAAGATTCTCCAAACTTTTAGAATTTTTATAATACAACAGATATTGACCGAATTATAGCCCATAAAACAGTTTACTGGCACGGACAAAACATTTGGGAGATTTTGGTGGGGATTCAGGTATTCAATTTATTGTAAAATGTCACTTTTTTCTTTCTTAGATTGCACTCAAATATATATTTTCTTACTATATCAGGTATTCGGTTCAATAATTTGCATAAATACAATGGGTGGATTTGCATATGAATAAATTAACATAAAGGGAAGGACCAGAGCTGCAACCACCAAACACCTGCTCTGTCTACCCTACCAGCACTCACCTGCTCCGTCTACCCTACCAGCACTCACCTGCTCCGTCTACCCTACCAGCACTCACCTGCTCCGTCTACCCTACCAGCACTCACCTGCTCCGTCTACCCTACCAGCACTCACCTGCTCCGTCTACCCTACCAGCACTCACCTGCTCCGTCTACCCTACCAGCACTCACCTGCTCCGTCTACCCTACCAGCACTCACCTGCTCCGTCTACCCTACCAGCACTCACCTGCTCCGTCTACCCTACCAGCACTCACCTGCTCCGTCTACCCTACCAGCACTCACCTGCTCCGTCTACCCTACCAGCACTCACCTGCTCCGTCTACCCTACCAGCACTCACCTGCTCCGTCTACCCTACCAGCACTCACCTGCTCCGTCTACCCTACCAGCACTCACCTGCTCCGTCTACCCTACCAGCACTCACCTGCTCCGTCTACCCTACCAGCACTCACCTGCTCCGTCTACCCTACCAGCACTCACCTGCTCCGTCTACCCTACCAGCACTCACCTGCTCCGTCTACCCTACCAGCACTCACCTGCTCCGTCTACCCTACCAGCACTCACCTGCTCCGTCTACCCTACCAGCACTCACCTGCTCCGTCTACCCTACCAGCACTCACCTGCTCCGTCTACCCTACCAGCACTCACCTGCTCCGTCTACCCTACCAGCACTCACCTGCTCCGTCTACCCTACCAGCACTCACCTGCTCCGTCTACCCTACCAGCACTCACCTGCTCCGTCTACCCTACCAGCACTCACCTGCTCCGTCTACCCTACCAGCACTCACCTGCTCCGTCTACCCTACCAGCACTCACCTGCTCCGTCTACCCTACCAGCACTCACCTGCTCCGTCTACCCTACCAGCACTCACCTGCTCCGTCTACCCTACCAGCACTCACCTGCTCCGTCTACCCTACCAGCACTCACCTGCTCCGTCTACCCTACCAGCACTCACCTGCTCCGTCTACCCTACCAGCACTCACCTGCTCCGTCTACCCTACCAGCACTCACCTGCTCCGTCTACCCTACCAGCACTCACCTGCTCCGTCTACCCTACCAGCACTCACCTGCTCCGTCTACCCTACCAGCACTCACCTGCTCCGTCTACCCTACCAGCACTCACCTGCTCCGTCTACCCTACCAGCACTCACCTGCTCCGTCTACCCTACCAGCACTCACCTGCTCCGTCTACCCTACCAGCACTCACCTGCTCCGTCTACCCTACCAGCACTCACCTGCTCCGTCTACCCTACCAGCACTCACCTGCTCCGTCTACCCTACCAGCACTCACCTGCTCCGTCTACCCTACCAGCACTCACCTGCTCCGTCTACCCTACCAGCACTCACCTGCTCCGTCTACCCTACCAGCACTCACCTGCTCCGTCTACCCTACCAGCACTCACCTGCTCCGTCTACCCTACCAGCACTCACCTGCTCCGTCTACCCTACCAGCACTCACCTTCTCCGTCTACCCTACCAGCACTCACCTTCTCCGTCTACCCTACCAGCACTCACCTGCTCCGTCTACCCTACCAGCACTCACCTGCTCCGTCTACCCTACCAGCACTCACCTGCTCCGTCTACCCTACCAGCACTCACCTGCTCCGTCTACCCTACCAGCACTCACCTGCTCCGTCTACCCTACCAGCACTCACCTGCTCCGTCTACCCTACCAGCACTCACCTGCTCCGTCTACCCTACCAGCACTCACCTGCTCCGTCTACCCTACCAGCACTCACCTGCTCCGTCTACCCTACCAGCACTCACCTGCTCCGTCTACCTTACCAGCACTCACCTGCTCCGTCTACCCTACCAGCACTCACCTGCTCCGTCTACCCTACCAGCACTCACCTGCTCCGTCTACCCTACCAGCACTCACCTGCTCCGTCTACCCTACCAGCACTCACCTGCTCTGTCTACCCTACCAGCACTCACCTGCTCTGTCTACCCTACCAGCACTCACCTGCTCTGTCTACCCTACCAGCACTCACCTGCTCTGTCTACCCTACCAGCACTCACCTGCTCTGTCTACCCTACCAGCACTCACCTTCTCTGTCTACCCTACCAGCACTCACCTGCTCTGTCTACCCTACCAGCACTCACCTTCTCTGTCTACCCTACCAGCACTCACCTTCTCTGTCTACCCTACCAGCACTCACCTGCTCTGTCTACCCTACCAGCACTCACCTTCTCTGTCTACCCTACCAGCACTCACCTTCTCTGTCTACCCTACCAGCACTCACCTTCTCTGTCTACCCTACCAGCACTCACCTTCTCTGTCTACCCTACCAGCACTCACCTTCTCTGTCTACCCTACCAGCACTCACCTTCTCTGTCTACCCTACCAGCACTCACCTGCGCTGTCTAGACTGCCTCATTAATCACAGTTTTTGTCATGTTCTCTTGCATAAGTGTGACAATAGCAGGATACAAAATTCAACACACTTGGCTCTAGATTACACCTATCTAAACATACTGTAAATTGTTTGCGAGATCAGACATAATACCACTATAATTCAAGTGTTCATTTTACAAATCTCATTTGTAAACATTTCAAGTGTTTTAAATAATTGCTTCTTCAATCCCACCCCCGCCAAAAAAACATCAAAATAAAGTGATCTTTCTTCTCTTTCTTGTGATGTAAATGTCGAGACGGTGTTAAAACCCAGACTAAGCTTTAGCGTTCTTATAGATTCAACAAAAATCCAATGTCTCCCATTGAGCCCAATGTCTCCCACAGCCATTACCGGGGTGTGTTTGACAGGTCATTACAAACATGTTTGCAGTCTTAACACTAACGGGAAAAAACAACAGGCACTAGCAAGAGCATGAAAGAGTCGCAGGAGTAAAAAGAAAGCAATCAATCCAGCGAGATTGAAGTGACAGGTGGATTCTGCACCCCTCAAACACAGGAAATAGATGGCTGGAAAAGACAGATCCTCAGGTGGGCGGGGCATGCGTGTTGCTAGGGTACATAGAGGTAGGCATCTAGATGGTAGACTTGTTCTCACTGAAGTACATTTCCCCTCATTAACCAGTAGGAGCCACTGTTCAGGCAGGAATTGTTGGACTTTGGCTTCACATTTTATTTCAATGTACCTCTCAAGAGGGCATGATGTCGAAACAAAGACGTTGATTCAAAACAACCATTTTACGATCAACACTGAAACAATGTCAAATCAGATATGAAATTCAACTTAACTTCAACCTCCCAATAGATGAATATAGGATGAAAACTATTTGTTAGGTTTCTACGTGGAATTCCCAACGCAATTTCAACGTACACATTGTTCTGATGATTATGTTGAAATTATATTGATGTAACAACCTGTTAGTCAGGTTAAGTTTAAGTTTTTCCCTACAGATGTTAGATGTCTACCCTACTACACCTAAACTATAGCCTATCAAAACCAATTGCACATAATAGGCCTATAATATCAGATGTAAAGACAAGATGAAATTGAGAATAGTGAGGTAGCCTAAGAAATGGAACGCAATGGCATGTGAAAGCCCATGATTTTCAGATCTACAGTATATTTTATCAAAAAAAGAGGACATCTGACGGTTTCTAGCAAACCTAAGGGTACAAATGAACTGTCAGTTTAGTTCAATTATGGACTGTGGAGGTCTAGTGGTTAGGGCCATTGCCTTCAGCGCGCACATATAGGCCTTCAGTATCGGCGTGCGTTCGATTCCATCCCATTTCCTTCTGGGACAAATAAGGCAATTCCCCAACCCAATTACTTGATTTCATTAACATTACAAATATGGACAATCTAGGGATATTTTACCCCCAATCTTTATAAGAAATGACCATACCAGAAACTTTTTTTTTTGTACTTCTACCCCTTTTTTTCTCCCCAATTTCGTGATATCCAATTGGTCTTGTCCCATCGCCGCACTGCTTCTTGACACACAGCTCGCTAAACCAGAAAGCCAGGCGCACCAATGTGTCGGAGGAAACACCGTCCAGCTGGCGACAGAAGTCAACTTGCAGGTGCCCGGCCCACCACAAGGAGTCACTAGAGTGCGATGGGACAAGGAAATCCCAGCCGGGCAAACCCTCCCCTTACCCAGACGACACTGGGCCAATTGTGCGCCGCCTTACGGGTCTCCCAGTCACGGCCAGCTGTGACACAGTCTGGGATCGAACCCGGATCTGTAGTGCCTTTGACCGCTGCGCCACTCGGGAGGCCTAGACACGTGTCTTTTAAAGACAGTTGTAATTAATAGATAACAAATAGGAAACAAATCAAATAATAACAGTAGGCTACACCAACATTAGTTTCCATTCATACAAAGTGTTGAGTAAATTGCCATAATAGATTGCCATGGTAAACAAGGAAATACTTTATTGCACAGAATGTTTGTCAAATAGATTAAAAAAAAGGCCTTAGTCTGATAAAAATGGACTAAGTTGTTCCGATGATAATATTAACAAGAGGGCAAACATTAAAAATGGACTAAGTTGTTCCGATGATAATATTAACAAGAGGGCAAACATATCTTGAAAGACTTTGTTTGCAAGCAGGACTAAGGTAACACCGACATCATCTTTTAGGGAGCGGTAATGAGGTGACCAATAACGGTTGCAATTGAGATAAGCTGTGCGGGAGAATTTAGCGCGTATTGATGGTTTAACAAGACATCAGCTGGTGATAATCTAGCGCCATCGATGGAGGCCCCTTGTTATTTGATGACATTCCAATAGGCTACATTCTGTAGGCTACCCGTTAGCCTATCCTTGTCACATACTAAAAGATGCGAAAACCAATAATAGACTACTGTTTGTGTTTCCAGCAGCTGTAACCGCACAGGCCCTAAGACCACCAATAATGTATTCTGTCTATTGCTTGCTTTGAACATATGATAAAACAATTGATAAATATCTACCCCCTACAGATGTGTCGCTTTATTATAATCCACATAAGAATTCACACCTCCCGAGTGGCGCAGTGGTCTAAGGCACTGCATCGCAGTGCTAGCTGTGCCACTAGAGATTTTGGGTTCGAGTCCAGCCGGCCATGACTGGACGGCGCAGAATTGTCCCAGCGTCGTCTGGGTTAGGAGTGGGTTTGGCCGGCAGGGATGTCCTTGTCCTATCGCACACTAGCGACTCCTGTGGCGGGCTGGGCACAGTGCACGCTGACACCATTGCAAGGTGTACGGTGTTTCCTTCGACACATTGGTGCGGCTGGCTTCCGGGTTAAGTGGGCATTGTGTCAAGAAGCAGTGCGGCTTGGTTGGGTTGCGTTTCAGAGGACGCACGGCTCTCGACCTTCGCCTCTCCCCAGTCCGTACGGGAGTTGCAGTGAAGAGACAAGACTGTAACTACCATTTGGATACCACGAAAAAGGGGGTACATTTTTTTTATTCACACGAGACGTGATGTCACGATGCACGTAGTCTACATGAACTGACGCCCTGTGGACATGAGGGGTATCCTACGAAGCGGGTTTGAGGCGTTAGCGAGGTAAATTTGGTCTACTCTGAGTTCATTTCGGGATAACCGGTACCACGAAAGTGTGCCTTTTAGCCAGGTACATTTCTATGGCAACGAATCCTTCAGAACCTGCTCCTGGGCAGGCTAACTCACGGCTACCTCCACTCACCCTGAACGAAATGACTGCGCTACAAGTTGAGGACCAATGAAATCAGATTCCCTCCCTCTTGAAAAGATTGGTCATCATCCCCTTTTATTTGAGGAAGATGACTGATTAAATATTTTTGATGACTGATTAAGATGACTGATTAAATATATTGTAACCCATTTTCTTGTGTTAAAAATGGGTTACAATATATCACTTTACACATTTATTAATGAGAGAATGCATTTTAAACTTCACACACAGTAACACACACAGTATGACTTCATAAAGTGGGGAAAAAGGTGCTTGTGGTTGTGCTTCGATAAGCACACCAAAGACGACATTAACAGTAAGTAACAAAATAAAGATCGCACTTCCAAAAGCCTATTTCACACCATAGCCTGTTGAATTTGCAAGATAACTTTTCTATCGTTTTGATCGTCTCAATGAAGGACGAGCAATATCCACCGCCCTAGTACATACGAAGCCTGAGCTGGGATGTGAAGCTAACTGAAGCTGGTTAGCTTTAGAAAACCCAGAGTAGATCTAGCTTGCGTCGTAGGATACCCCTCCTGCAGTCTAAAAATAGCCTGTAAACACAACGAGACTGATGGAACAGATCTGAACGTTAAGCTTAAAATGTTGATCAACTATTATTTCTTCACATTATAAGCGCAGCAATGCGCAAATGGGACATGTCTCGCATCTGCTATGAGTACGGCTCACACTTGGTGATAATGCCCGGGAGCGATCAACCGTAAATCGAGTGTGTGCTTACGCTTTACGGGCTGCGGCGTTACGTTTTGCTCCAGGTTGGCTCAGGTTTCCTACGACTTGGGAAAAAATGTACCGGAAGCCTGTAGATTGGGCTAAAAACACGTAGTGTTCATCAGGCTTCAAGGTTTGGCTGTGATTGGTTACACTGCCTACTATGCCAATTTATCTGTATATAATGGGTCATAACTTTTAAACTAGCAGAGATCTTTTAAACTAGCAGAGATCCCACTCTGGAACTTTGATATGCCCTCGGCGCATGACACATTTCAATCTGGCTCTTATAATGATTTGGGTTGTCAATTCATTTTGGCCTTCATCCAAACCGCCCACGTTGTGGTGCACTACAAGTCACAGCTAGCCCTTCCAACATGCTGCATGCCACTAAACGCTGAATTCAATATGTTATCAAATACTTTGAAAATATTATTTTTCTTAGACCTACAGAAGTACAAAAAAATCAAATGGCTAAAAGATCCACGACCATCTTAAAACATTTCCACATGTTAGCTTACTAGATATCGCAAACCAAGGGCTTTAAAGACTTGGTTTATAGTTTAGACTAGGTTTATGATAGTCTGTTACAAATCAGTCTGACAGTACTTCAGTCTGAAGGAAGTATGGTTTGAAGTGACTGAAATGCACCAGAAAGGTCTTGAGATGTCTAGAAGATCATCAGACAATCACGTTGGATGATTTTATGTGCAGGGGAAAAAAACAGCATCATTGATGGTGTTCTTTCCCCCCTCATTCTGATGTAGTACCTGGTCTGGTCCACTCTGTTCTAAAGAGGCTTGTGAACATTGTAGAGGGAAACAGAAAACACATGTGTTCCTGCGAGTCTTATCTTTCAGTGATGGGGTCATAATGTTTTGTAGCTTAAACAGTTCAATTTGTAGGAATAAAACAGATACCACTCTGTTTATAGTCTATTTAGATCTAGCGGCAACCAGAGCAACACCTAGTTTGGGAAACGCTGGCTTAGATTTACAGGGGTTTGAGGCTGGCAAAATTATTATTGTGACTTAATGCTTAGTTCATTGAGAATGTACCGTTAATCCCCCCAAAATATGTTTTTGCCACATTTGGAAAATACGCATTTTCAATGTCCGGAAAATACGTCTTTTCATCTTTTATTCAGCACCTAAAATGCACCAGACGTCAACGTCTGGAAAAGTCTTTTCAACATAATTTAGCTTACTGGGTACGCTTCACTACACATCCAGAAGTCGCTCTGACACAGAATAGAAAGGGATAGAAGGAGAGAAAAGAGAGAGAAGGCTGTGTCTGACATTACAGAGCTGCTCCAAAAATAGCTCCCTGGCGCCCTGGCCTCAAGCTTGGTTGTCATGGTGATAGAACCACCAGCGCTATAAATAGACTATCAGCTCCAAATCTTCTGTGACTGGAGTGGGGCCAGAGAGAGGGAGAGACAGACATAGAAAGAAAAGAGGAGGAGGAGAGAGAGAAAGAAATGCAGGGAGAGAAGAGGGGGGAGGGAAAGGTGGAGAGAGGCCAGCAAAAGGAGGGGGCGAGCCCTCCCCCAAAAAGGGCTGTGAAGAACAGAATGCTGGAAGGAAAGGGGCAACACAGGCTCTAAACAGGAGAGCATTCCAGAAATCACAACTGGCTTGAGATCTCAACAATGTAGCTACGTACGCAGACTAGGGAAGTTGTGAGACGCACTACAGTGTTACAGCCATACAGCTGGAACCAACAACTGTTTACCTATTCTCACGCTGGAAATGCAGTCAGCTTGATAAATAACTCAAGGATGATTTGATATATGCTTTGTGCAGTGTGTGCACCCACACGGACACACAAACACACAAAATCAGGGCTTTCAGTTTGAAAAGCGTTCCTACACTCTCCTCAAACCCTGTTTCCAGTGAAACCTTCCTCCCTCCCTCCCTCCCTCCCTCCCTCCCTCCCTCCCTCCCTCCCTCTCTCCTTTCCTCCCACCCTCATGTGATGACTCAGTGACTCAGTCCCAGCCATTTTCTGTCCCTGCAAAGACACTACTGCAAACTGGAGACGGAGAGAACGGGAGAGAAGAGTTTACCAAGAGAAGTGTTTAGAGGAGTAAAGATAGTGTGGCTTTGAGGGAAAGCTACGCCACATCATAGTAGCGTCAAAAGTGGAGAGCATTGACAGGCCAGACTGAATGGTCTATAGCTCAGCTGATACATACGACAGCGGCTAGGCTGCTCCACACAGCTCCATTTCCTCGGCATTTCCACAGAAAGCTCTCCACAGCAGCCTGAGGGGAACAGCTCAACAACCTCTCTCTGCAGCATTGCAACTTCACTTCCCAGTCTTGTTCACCCAATTATCTAGCGAGTTGAGGTGCAAACCTTATCAGGAAAGCTGAGCTACAAATGCAAAACGAGGCCTCGTTGACCAATTTTGGTATGGAACACAGAATTAGGCCAAAGCGAACAATTGAAAATGCATTTTGAGAGATTAATTATCAAACAAGACTGCAAAACTCCTAATGGATAGAGCCACTTTCTTTAAATTGACATTTATTTCAAACACCCTTTTTTTTGTGACATTCATGTAGGACTGAGATTTATGCAGGTTTACCATGCTCTCAGTAGGTCTAAACCACAGAACACAATTGGTTGACATTTTACTTTGGGTAACCTCTGTTTGGTTTCCTATCTCTACTACCGTATCGTCTCTATGTTCCTATTGGAACTTTTCAAGGCACGCCCCAAATTGACCCCCAATTCATAACGGGATCCGGTAAGAGTTCTCTCGCCAGAATCTGCAACGAAGCATGTTTTATCACTATTGTTGAGGAATTAAAATGTGGCGCTCAGTTACAGAAATACACTATGACCCCATTTTGACAACACAAATAAGGAACACTTGTAACTGCCATTTCAATACTTCTAGACGTGTGACTGACATAAGAAGAGGGTGATCATATATGTGGTATAAAATGACATGATGCAGATACATGTGGCACGCGATGCAATCCCATGGGTGCTGTGAAATAAATACAGAGTGGAGTATATTTCAGTGTTTTTTGGACAATCAAAATGTGGCACTGTAAACTAAGAATAATTAACTTTCTGGTATTGCTAAGATGATTGAGATACAAAACATTGGGAATTAAAAACAACACAGACAACCACATATGTGACAGAAAGAGCCAAGAAGACATCAAAACCGAACAATCTGGCGATAACAGAAAAGAAGGTGGTCCGTGCGCCTGCCTCCATCTGACTGAGGCCAGGCCGCATTGCCATTTCAACATCCTCAGCCGAGTTCTTATCACACCCACAGAGAGCGGGGAACACTACAGCGGGAGAGCCTTGACATTCCCTCACCAACTCAGACAGAGATTTTCATTTCATGCCAACACCTTCATCAATGATGCTAAAGTTGTCTCTCTTTCCCCAACACACACACACACACACGCTCATTCTTTCTCCTTCTGCAGCTAGCTTGAGTTAAAAATAGCTCTCCCTCTCTCTTTCTCGGCTGCTCCGTTTACATAAGCATACAGCGGGGGGAGGGGAGCACTTCCGGTCTGGCCACCCAGCCCAGCATCTGATCCACAACACAGGCTGGGCTGCTGAGCTTCTGGGTGTGGGAGACTGGAGGAGAGGGCTGACATACATACCCCGCAATTCAGGAAAGACCTCTCTCTGTACGTCTCCATTTAGCCTGCACGAAACTGTCTGCCTGCCTGTGTTTGACGGTCCAGGAGCGGGTCTCATCCCGGTGCACAGAATAACAAACCAGAATTAGGGCTGGGCGACATGACCTAAAAATCATATCTAGATTTTTTTCAAACTTACGGGCGATTCACTATATACAGTGTCTTCGGAAAGTATTCAGACCTTTGACTTTTTTACATTTTGTTACGATACAGCCTTATTCTAAAATTGATTAAATAAAACAATTTCCTCATCAATCTACACACAATACCCCATAATGACAAAGCGAAAATAGGTTAAGAAAAATGTCTTAAATAAAAAACAGAAATACCTTATTTACATAAGTATTCAGACCCTTTGCTATGAGACCCGAAATTTAGCTCAGGCACACACCTGTCTATATAAGGTCCCACAGTTGACAGTGAATGTCAGAGCAAAAACCAAGCCATGAGGTCAAAGGAATTGTCTGTAGAGCTCCGAGACAGGATTGTGTCGAGGCACAGATCTGGGGAAGGGTACCAAAAATGTTCTGCAACATTGAAGGTCCCCAAGAACACAGTGGCCTCCATCATTCTTAAATGGAAGAAGTTTGGAACCACCAAGTCTCTTCCTAGAGCTCGCCTCGCCTGGCCAAACTGAGCAATCGGGGGAGTAGGACCTTGGTCAGAGTGGTGACCAAAAACCTGATGATCACTCTGACAAAGCTCTAGAGTTCCTCTGTGGAGAAGGGAGAACCTTCCAGAAGGACAACCATCTCTGCAGCCCTCCACAATTTAGGCCTTTATGGTAGAGTGGCCAAACGGAAGCCCTCCTCAGTAAAAGGCACATGACAGCCCGCTTGGAGTTTGCCAAAATGCACCTAAAGACTCTCAGACCATGAGAAACAAGATTATCTGGTCTGATGAAACCAAGATTGAACTCTCTGGCCTGAATGCCAAGCGTCACGTCTGGAGGAAACCTGGCATCATCCATACGGTGAAGCATGGTGGCAGCATCATGCTGTGGGGATGTTTTTCAGCGGCAGGGACTGGGAGACTAGTCAGGATCAAGGCAAAGATGAGTGGAGCAAAGTACAGATAGATCCTTTATGAAAACCTGCTCCAGAGTGCTCAGAACCTCAGACAGGGATGAAGGTTCACCTTCCAACAGGACAACGACCCTATGCACACAGCCAAGACAACGCAACAATTTCTACAAACCAGTTTTTGCTTTGTCATTATGGGGTATTGTGTGTAGATTGATGATGAAAAAAAAAATTTTGAATAAAATTTTTGAATAAGGCTGTAACCTAACAAAATGTAGAAAAAGTCAAGAGGTCTGAATACTTTCCGAAGGTACTGTATATCTCGATTTAGTTTTACGTTTTTCTAAATAAACTTGGTTGAACAATTAAAAAGGTCAATAGACTGCATTTCAAACAGTCGGGAATAATCAAATGAATTCAGGGTTTGAAAAATTATACCTTGGCTAAATACAAGCATTCAACCATAAGACCCTCTAATAATTACATTATAAAAAAAATAGTTTAACCTGCTTTTTTGCAATAATCACTGATCTGCCTTTCAAGACTGTCTTATGAAGATAAAAAATGGTGTTACAAATGTAACCAGAACCGTCCACAACGCACATCCACAAATAATGACTAACTTCTGGTAGCAGGCATTATAGAAAACGAACATAGGTCTCAAAAAGAATCTCTCAAGCACAAGCCCAAGGCTAGCGTGTAGCCGGGCTAATCTTTTATATTTAAAGTCTAGCCAACTTGGAGCTATTTGCTGGTTGACAAGGTAGAACAGTTGAACTGTTCATTAAGAAAAGCACCCTCTCGACTGTCTCCAACTGATGGAACAACCTAGCCTGTTCACTTTGTTTAGATGTTGAAATCAAGTGGCATACCTGGAGAAGATGATGCTCATTTCTCAGAATGAGAACGAGTTGCCAACTCCTTATATAAATACCAATTTTTATGCTATTTGCGCATTTATAAAACACAGACTAGACAGCTAGCACATAACAGTATGTGGCTAAAATGCTGCTAGCTCTACCTGGTACTGTAATGCTGCGTGCGGCAGAAACTGAGCATGAATTTTCCACAATCATTTTCACTGATACTCCCGTCTTACTAGGGTCTGCGCTGTTCTACATTTTGGGAGTTGAGACATAAAAAGGGTATCGTTACAAAGGTTAAGTTCTCCTCCATTAATGAAATAATGTCTCAATGTGTTTCGTGTCGATATGACCGATTATGTTGGACCTAACCTCAAATGCAAATAGCGAGTTGAAACTGCTTGCTGTCAGAGAGGAAGAAGTGATATTTAGTCTCTTTGTTGTTGTGAGTGGGAGGGGGGAGGGGCTTGGGGTCTGTGTGCGAGTGGGAAGTTGCACAAGTGCACATAGCACAGAAGAAGCGAAGGAGACGAGACCAAAAAAGACAAACACTAATAAAAATGGGGGGGAAAGTAAAACCTTGATTCTTGCGATACAAGCATTTGGAACATTGTGCTGAAACATACATTAGAAAGACTCAAATGAATTCGATATATTACCCGTCCCTAACCAGAATCACATCTGCTGCAAAGCGCCAAGAGCATCTGCCTTCCAAGAACTCTGGGTTCGTGTGACCAGTGCATGACTTAGAACAGAGGCAGGCCCGACAGAGATCAAAGGACGGATAACAAAGAATTCCAGAAATGACAAGCTAGGAGCCGAGGAGGAAGGAAAGGGGAAACTCTACTGTAAAAACCTCTCCCAACACAGCCACAGTGAACCTGTCCTGTAAGTGCACAAATCAACAGCTACACAAATAAATACCCACACTACTGTAAGACACAATCTCAACAACCGCCATACTGTGCATTGGGGTTCCCATTGTCAGCTGGACAAATACAATAAGTTTGCAAATGGAGAAAAAACGAGAAAGAAAACGTGCATACTAAACCTGTACTCAAGTTCGAGTCTTAAATTGATGATATGAATTCCGAGTAAGCGTCAAAGAATGTGTTACACAGCACGTTACGCAGAGGGACAACGACTGGGTACTTACTACTGTGCACAGTCGATCAGCTGGTACTCATTGGATCTCTCGAAGCAGGCCTTCACCCCCTCGTCTTGCCATAGGTTCTTTGCATGCTCATAGAACTCCTGCAGAACAACACAACACAGAGAACTGGATCAGGACAGTCCATGGCTAGAGAAGAGAACCGGTTGCTCAGATTAGAGAAGTCCTTTTTAGCTTCCATTGCAGGTATTCATTTCATTCAGGCAATAGCCAAAGTGTACGCCTAGGCCCTGCCCGCTAGACCCTCATCGAGATCTGAAATTGGATTGTTGAGCAATACGGTGAACATTTCACCTAGCCTATCAGAAGAAAAGATTAATCAATGATTGCTTAAATCTAACCTATCCGGGCTTTTGCTCTAGTCCTATTATAGCACAACTCGCCAGCTAATCCTGAGGTCGAGATCATTAGTATGAACATATGTGTTTAAGTTAGACTGAAACAAAATCCTACAGGAGCTGCCCAGGAGGGTTGGCCATACCTGGGCTAACATGGAGGCTAGGAGTCGATTTGGAATTCAACATTAATTCAACCAATCAGAACGCTTTTTTTAGTCTGTAAAATAACATATTTGGGGAGGATATTGCATGTGTATTCCTTTTAGTGGTCTCATTGAACCTACAGCTGTACCCATCCCTTCGGGAAGATGCTGCCATGTTGACATTGGTGAGTGGAGGACAGAGTGGGCGCAGGACACGAGATACAGAGGGAACCAAACATTCTTCAAATCAAGGAGCCTACACAGGAACAATGAGGGACAGCAAACATAACTTTCCCTTCTCAACCGATAAGGATTCTCTAAGAATTCCCAACGAGGCTTCCTCATAAGGTTCTACAGCTGCACCATCAAGAGCATCCTGACAGGTTGCATCACTGCCTGGTATGGCAACTGCTCGGCCTCTGACCGCAAGGCACTACAGAGGGTAGTGCGAATGGCCAGTACATCACTGGGGCCAAGCTTCCTGCCATCCAGGACCTCTATACCAGGCGGTGTCAGAGGAAGCCCCTAAAAATTGTCAAGAACTCCAGCCACCCTAGTCATAGACTGTTTTCTCTTCTACCGCACGGCAAGCGGTACCGGAGCACCAAGTAAGTCTAGGTTCAAAAGGCTTCTACACAGCTTCTACCCCCAAGCCATAAGACTCCTGAACACCTAATCAAATGGCTACCCAGACTATTTGCATTTCCCCCCTCTTTTACACCGCTGCTACTCTGTTGTTATCATCTATGCATAGTCACTTTAATAACTCTACCTACATGTACATATTACCTCAACTAACCGGTGCCCTGCACTTTGACTCTGTACCGGTACCCCCCTATATATAGTCTCACTATTGTTATTTTACTGCTGCTCTTTAGTTACTTTTATTTCTTATTCTTATCCGTATTTTTTTTAAACTGCATTGTTGGTTAGGGGCTCGTAAGTAAGGATTTCACTGTAAGGTGACCTGTTGTATTCGGCACATGTGACTAATACAATTTGATTTGACAATAGTAAGACAAAGGCCTACATGACAATTGATATAACTACCAACATGCAAACAAAACATAAATGTTATTATCTGTCAGTCTCACTCTGAACACACTGCAATCCAGACATTCAGTTTTGTGGTAAGTCAACGAGCATTTGAATGCTAGTGATTCAGAAGCAGGGCCAGGTGTTTCACCTAACCATGTAGGCTAACCAGGTAGGCTAAAACTCCTGTCCCTATTCACAAGGTATCCCATCAGCTACATAGCTGAGGACAGACAGACAGCGAGGAGAGGAGACATATGAGGAAAATTAACATAGAGGTTCAGCAAGTTCCCTGAGACACGGACAGAATTTCACTGAGACGCAAGGCCGTTACATAGAATAAGCCAAACTCTTTAAGGGTTGGGGGCTGTACAATGGTAAGGATACAGTATATTCAGGATATCAGCTAAGCTCAGCAGCCCTTTCCTTCTCTACAGTGTTCCCTCCCCCCGTCAGTCTCCCTGTTCCCTGTCAGAAGCCCAAGCAGAGCGAACCAGTCAGACTGGTTCCTGGTAGGCCCTAGCCTAGGGCCAGGAGATGGGAGGGAGGGGGAGAGGAAGGAGGCAGAGGCCTATCAGATAGTCTTCTCTGCCCAAAACACACACAAACCCACATTAATGTAATGCATTCGATGCTTCAGAGAAGTAGTCAATAGCCACATACATTCCAATCCACCATATTGACATAGATTCCCTTGGCACAGCAACAGACCATATCAAATATCTCCAAACCTATAGAAAGCACCAGGGCAAACTCTAACCTAGGGCTGTGATGGTCATGGAATTTTGGATGACGGTAATTGGCCAACCGTCTCGGTCATAACCCTTCTCCTTTCCTCCACTCCTGGCTATGTGCTGCCATAGAAATCAATGATGGCATTCAAGTCAATGATGGCCTAATGGGTGGACTGGCGGCCATTGCGAATGTAGGCTACCCATAGGAGCAAAGCAGGAAGTAAAAGCAGGAAGTAAAAGCAGGAATGGCACCCATCAATATGCGCTGTGATTTGTTGATTCAACTCAACTGACATTACAAAAACGACATTCCATTGCATGAGCCACATCAGTTAACATCATTTGAATGAACATTCTATATTGCCGTGGAAATGATTGCATCACAATACCAGGCAGCCATTGCGAGTGAACCCACAGATGCGTTAAAAGATTCAATGGAACGCAGCCATTCCATTGCCCAGAATGGCGCACATTCAACAAATCTGATCCAACAAAGTGGATATTCGTCAAATCAGTCAAGATTTTTCTATTGTAACAGGCCAACGATGTCCTTACTTAAGTCTGATTTGGATATATTTGGCATGTAGTAGTCAGGTTTAGAACAAGTGACTGCTAAACGCTAACTCTCGTTCATATACGCTGGTTAGCATAGCTAGCGTACAGAAATTGGCGATGACAGCCAAAGTCGTTTAAAAAAAAATGTAAAGCAGTTGATTGGTAACGATGACATTTACATCTGCTTGTGTTAGGGTTGACATCCATACAAGCATTATACACATATAAACAACAGCATAAATGTAGACTTATTTTTACTGGGGGGCAATGAGGAGACTCATGATCTTTCCCCCACGGCCCTGCCCCACGTGTTTCCATTGTAATTCCATTGTTTTGATCGAGTTCGATTGACCTCTTTACCGCTTCTAAGAGTTTACCATTAAAAACAAAACAGTTGACCATTCAAATTGCCAGGGTTAGATGTTCTAAGCCCATTTTATTCATTGTTTGCTATAACACCTTGCTTATTTCAGCAAGAGGCAACAATGTGTAACATCACGTTGTTAAGAGGCCATGTTATCGCGGAAACGGACTCAACCGCATGAATGCCATGCCATCCCATCTTCAGTCAGCTGTTCTCTCCCCCCAAAAGAACGTATATATCATCGGAGCATGGACTCTCCTGCGTTCCACAGGGATATATTCCCATAGTTGTGTCAAGTTGGCTGGATGTCCTTTGGGTGGTGAACCATTCTTGATACACACGGGGAAAAGTTGAGCGTTAAAAACCCAGCAGCGTTGCAGTTCTTGACACACTCAAACCGATGCGTCTGGCACCTATTAACATACCACATTCAAAGGCACTTAAATCTTCTATCTGGCCCATTCACCCTCTGAATGGCACACATACACAATCCATGTCTCAATTGTCTCAAGGCTTAAAAATCCTTCTTTAACCTGTCTCCTCTCCTTCATCTACACTGATTGAAGTGGATTCAACAAGTGACATCCATAAGGAATCATAGCTTTCACTTGGTCAGTCTATGTCATGGAAAGACCAGATGTTCCTAATGTTTTGTACACTGAGTATATATGTTTTTTTAAACGGTCATGACAGTCATTTTACTTCATCCATAACCATCGGTTACACGGTTATACGGTAATCGTGCCAGCCCTAGTTGTATCTTCTGATTCAGAATCAGAAAACGTTATTACATATTGGTCATACATCACTTTAGAAATTACATTTAATCTGGTTCGGAATTTCTGGCTTACCTGCATTGAACATCTTTACATGCCTTGCTTGCCTGGCTGTCTGCCTGCCTGCCTGCTTACCCTGCCTGTCTGTCTGGCCACCCTGCCGGTCTGCACGCCTGACTGCTCTGGGAACATACAGTTTGGAGGGAATCCCTGAGGGTCCTGGTGTTTCAGAGGGGAACTCCCATCAGACCCATTTAGTGTTGTTGAACACAATCAGTGTTAACAGGCACAGGCCATGCATCTCTCAGGTGAGAGCTTCATTCAATTGTGAACATCCCAAGGAGAGTACACCTGCTAATTACTGAACCACAAAACAGACAGACAGACAGACAGACCGACACCATACTGTAGTAGCTACCATGACTGATGTGATGTTCCACTAGGAAGTTATTGGCCCAAGTTTCAAGTTTTATTAATCGTATGTACGGAATTACACGTGGCATACATTGTCCAACGAAATGCTTACTTGCAGGTTCCTTCTCAACAATGCAACAGCAATAAGAAATAGCAAAAGATAAGAATAAGAACATGAAGCAAATGGCTCGGTAGAATATAATAAACATTTTAGCGTAAGTATAACACAGGAAGGCACAATTTATAATCCAGTATTTTCACATATTTACCCATTCCTCCATTCACTGACTGTGGGCCTATTATATCCTGCCTCATCTTAGAGTCCTTCCTTTTGAAATTCAAAAACGTCGACCTACATCAAGTTAGCAGCCAGTTTGACTAATATTCATAGTTTCAACAGTTGAAAACTTTGAGATGGAGATAATCCTTTGGGACATGAACTCTGAATAAGACAACAGTATCCGATTTGTTCAAACCAGACTGTTCTAGCCCACGGAGCTAAAGACACAAATCTACAGGTTTCAGTCAAAGTTACTCATCGAGTGAGTGTGGTTCATTGGACCATCTCTTTTACTGCAGTCTCCAGAGGGTGGCTACCTGACGTGCACCGTCAGAGAAACCCCCCCGAAACATGCCAACATGACAGGGATAGTGTGTGATTTCTTTAAATCGAAAAATACTTACCGATGTAAACTCAAAATCCTTCTGATTTACTAGGCTCAGGATGTATTCGATTCGGAACTGGTGTGCTGGGTTGGCTAACTGGACTGGGGGTGTGAGTGTATTCATGGCTGTCACTATAGTCTGCAACGAAGGAAAAATAGAAAGACATTGCTTAAAAAATATAAAAAAATACTGAGAAAAATGTAAATGTTATTTTCAAAATCGATACATCAAAACATTTGAAGGATTTCCTCTACTGGGCTACTAGTACTGACTACTCATATAAGAGGGAGGAAAACAACAGAAAACAGTACCAATTACTTACCTCAATAGCTTCCTTTATATTATTTTTTATGTCTTGAATTTTCTGTTTTTTCTCCCTGAGAAGCATGAAAATTACAAAGTCAGTGACCAAATAGAATCAAAACCAACATAAAGGTGTAGTAACACACTGAAAAGCAGAATGGCAGATTGGCAATCTTTACTCATGGCTGAAGTCTGCAAACCCTAAAAAAGGGGCCCAACCACACAGATTTCATATCCATCAAAAATTGAGCCAACGGTTTTGCTTTGGGGCTCAAGCGTTGATGGATGACGGAGAGACAACGTAATTTGGATAGATAGACAGATACATAGCGCATTCTTCGTGCATTTCATCAGTCTCTGTGTAGCTGGGTTGTAAGAATTTAGGAGTTGCCGCGAGCAAGTAAGAGTAGTGTACTGTATGACTGAGAGGAGACTCCACCACATTCCTCACACGATTACCCCGAAAACAACAGTAAAAAAAAAAAAAAAAACTGCCATACCAATCTCTTCTCACCTCTGTCATACCACTCTTCTCCTCTATCTGCTCCTCCATTCTTATCCCCTCTCCCTATTATTCTGTCACTCCCCACCTCCATCTCCTTCTGTCCTCCTCATCCTGCTCTCCAGCACCTAGCACTGACTGGCACTGCCTGTCCCCCTTTCAGTAGGTAGGAACAACATTCTGGTCTGAAGGGCAAGCAGAGGGAACAACCCTGAACCGAAGCAAGTATTTATCAATAGGCTACACCGGGGTGCACGGCTGTGGAACACTAAACACACAACATCTGTCCTGAATTGACCATCAAGACAATCTGTATAAAGGTCCCTGCTATGGACTGACTGACTGATCTGTGTGTGAACAAATGTGTGTCTGCAAGTGTGTCGGTGTGTAATGTTTACCTACTACAGTACATGTTTTGAAATTGCGCTTTGTATTAGGTGATCTGTATTATATGATATGCATTTAATGTGTGAGCAGTGGTGCGTGTATATACACGAGACAAATTTCTCCCTTGGACAATGAAGTTGATCTGATCTTATTTAGCCATATGTGGAAGCCAATAGGGCTGTGAATTCCCAGGTGCCTCACGATACGATGTTATCCTAGGTGCCGATACGATGTATCGCGATTCTATATGTGTTGCGATTAGATACTGTGATTCGATATTCCAAACATATTGCTCATCATATGCCTGCCGCAGAGGGACAAGTGAGAGCCGTGAGAACAAGTTTTGATCAGTCGTGAAAATAAAAGTGCTGGGGAAAAAATGGCTACCTATTTAAAAAGAAGATGGAGAACAAGCTATGAAGGACAAATACTTTAGTTTTGGTGCAGGTACAGGTAACATGCAAAAATAATACTGCGATAGTCAAAACGATATGACATATTGTCAAAAATAATATAAATAATATCATTTTTTCCATCATCAGTAAGAGCCAAGGCCTTTTGACATATATGTGTTTCCTCTGGAAAAAAATGTTGCAGTAGTGGAAGAAATATAAAATGTAGTAGAAAGGACTGAGAAACTCACTTCTGGTGACTTTTTAAAAGGACATTCTACTCCAAAATTAATGAAAATAAAATGATGCTGACACCATCTAAAATATAATTTCCACCTCCAGAAATGAGCCCAATAACATACTGGTAAAATTATTTGTTTAAATGATTCTAACATATTGGACCATGCATATAGACTATGCATGGTCCATACTTTAAGGTATGCTATTAGCAATAAGCATTATCAACTAGGGTTGGGCAATATTACGATAGTATTGGATATCGAAGATGATTCAAAATCGATTAATGGAATTCAAAATGGATTAAATCGATACACCAATACCCCATAAGGACAAAGTGAAAACATGTTTTTAGAAAATGACAGGGAAATATTACTTACATAAGTATTCACACCCCTGTGTCAATACATGTTAGAATCACCTTTGGAAGTGAAGTTTTTTTTAAAACTTTTCTTTAAACTCCCAATAGGTGCCCTTCTTTGCGAGGCATTAGAAAACCTCCCTGGTCTTTATGGTTGAATCTGTGTTTGAAACTCACTGCTCGACTGAAGGACCTTACAGATACAGTAATTGTATGTGTGTTGTACAGAGATGAGGTAGTCATTCAAAAATCAAACCCTATTACTGCACACAGAGTGAGTCCATGTAACTTATTTTTACTCCTGCACTTATTTAGGCTTGCCATAACAAAGGGGTTGAATATTTATTGACTCAAGACATTTCAAGTTTAATTTTTTTAATAAAATTTGTAAAAATGTCTAAAAACATAATTCCATTTTGACATGATGGGGTATTGTATGTAGGCCAGTGACATAAAATCACAATTTGATCCATTTTCAATTCAGGTTGTAACACAACAAAATGTGGAAAAAGTCAAGAGGTGTTAATACATTCTGAAGGCGCTGTTTTTCAACTTGACTGGAACCCCGCATTAAAGCACTGACCAGGCAGCCCACAGCAGGGCCTATTCCTTTGCTATAGCCTGCATAACCTATTTCACCTAAACAATAAACAGAATGCAAGAGAATGTAGACAGAGCTAAGATTTTCACCAAAGCGGCGCAAAATGTCCTGCCAGATAATATATTGTTCTTCCCTCTCTCTCAATGCCGGATGATCTGGGCCATATAGCCGAAGCCTATTGAATTTTTTAGAGCGGACACTCCGGTGTGTAATTATTTTAAAAGACTAATTTTGTATTTTCTCTCCATTTGATAAGAATATGACTCGAGTTTTTATACATGCTGGCTTTCTCCCGCCGCCTCTCGCAGTGCTACTTCATGATCAAAACATGGATTTATCTAACGGAGTTCTCAGAAAGTAAAGTTTTGAATAACCTAAAAACATGATAGGCCTAAGGTAATAATGAGAGAGGTGGAACAAAGAATCGCAAGATAGAAAAATGGAACGAGTAGTTTGAACAAGCCTTACAGTTGAGCAAAGCTTAGTCTATTATAAGAGGAATGGTGCATGCGTCCCTCCTCCTTGCTGTTGAGAACCAAACGGACAAAAGCCAAATCCTACTCATTAAAATAGCCTATCAAAAGCATTAAGACAAGTTAAAGTTATGAATAGTATTTTCCAAATAGGCTACTCTAATAAAGTGTGCAACTGGAACAATTCTGAAAGTCAGAGTCTATAGTCGAGTCTCTATCACAGCAAAGCTTATGAGAGAAACGATGTGTAGTGTAGGCCTATTTCCATAGCCTATTATTAGCAATGTATAGAAGCCTAGGCTTAATAACAATCATTGAATAATTATCCGGTTCTGGGGAGAGCAGAGTAGCCTGCTCTGCAGCCGGGTCCTGGATGATTTACAACCCATCACACGACGCACAGCCAACGAGGCTGCCTTGCGCGTAGGCACACACAGACATACATGTCTTTCGTGACACATCTCCAATCGGCTACTAAAAAAAGGAAAGGGAAAGGGGGATACCTACTCAGTTGTACAACTGAGTGCATTCAACTGAAATGTGTCTTTCGCATTTAACCCAACCCCTCTGAATCAGAGAAGTGCTGAGGGCTGCCTTAATCGACATCAGGGATAGGCTACTAAAAAAGATTTGGCTCCAAAATAGAATGATTCCTCTCGTCCTTCCCATAGCATGTGAGCTCATGCTAGTGGTCCTTTTTAGCTGTCTTTATTTTAATTGTATTTTTTTTTGGGGGGGGGGGACAATAGGGTGCGATACCATTGTATATCACAATGTTTTATGGGTACTTAATCACGATAGGACAAAGGTTGACATCGCCCAACCCTAAGCCCAACTGATAGCAGTATAGTGACTATAAATAAATAGGCTGGAACATTGGGTTGCTTATCTGCATTTACCTTATTGAGCTAATCATTAGCTAGATACCAAATGTGATCTTTTAACTAGTTAGCATTGTATTGATGAATTTTATGTAGCAAAAAACGTGCATAAACACAGTGAATATAATATTAGGGTAACTTGGGGTAAACACCACCTAGGGTTGCACTACCCGTCCCCTGCCTGTATTTCTCACAGAAACCACCTCATGTCACCATTTTTTCATTTTTTTCATGTTCCATATTTGTGCAGCGGAAACACAGTTGATTATTATAGTTCTGGAATGATCAGAATCATGTTGTACATGAGCAGTGAGAATCCACAGAAATGAAGCCTGCATGAACTCATATTGTTGGGGAAAACAAAAGCCTGAGGCAAACTACAGTTTTTCTTAGGTTTTCAGTGTCTAAAGTTCAGTTTCTCTTAAGGTTCTACAGTATTGATGTCGGCGTACTTTAGCACATGCTACAGTGACTATGAAAAGAAATGAGTGAAACCAAAAACTTCCTAATTTGCTATAAAAGACGCAATAGCACGAACGGAGCAGGAGTAAGCTATGCATGTGATTTCAAACTATTCAAAAACAACTTCAAGGACCTGTTGTATTTTTTGGAGCTTACCAACCACTTGTTGTTTAAAAACATTTTATAAAATTGGCAATTCTTAGAGCAATAAACGTTGTAAATATGATCAATTAACTCAAGCAGAGTTTCACCTGTAGGCATAACTAACACCTAGTCTCTCTGGCGACAAACAATCATATAGTTTCTGGGATGTGACGCAATTGTGGGTTCGGGTTATCTTTGTATGCATTTCTTTGATTGCTTTTGTACCTGTAAACCCGAAATAAAAAGTTAGTCACAAAACAAAATGCATTTGTAGCCCGGAGCGAATAATCAACCTGAGAATCCTCGGACATTGGTTACCAATTTAGAGTTCAAATCTGTGTAATATAACTGGAGTAAGACCCCTTTGGCTTTCAAGTGGCTCCGACTAAATAATATGTGCTTGACACGGTTCTGCAAAGATTTATGAAATTGGGAAAAACAATACTTACTCTGCATTGAAGCCATTCACATGCAATATTCGCATCTGTTTGACTATCGTGCTCTTCCCAGATTCACCAGCACCTGCAAACAGAGAAAAGAGGAAGATGGAGGTTTAAACAACACCTCACTTGACAGTGGTCTCTTTAGGGCAATATCAATTCTATTGAGGTCAATTCTAGGCATGTCAATCACACATCACTTCAGTCTCCAACCATGTTACAACCTACAACTAAGGGCCCAGAGTTGTTCCTGGCCAGACCACATGGTCAGGAGAAACTCCTGGCCCTAGTGATGACTGTCCACTAACCACGGGGCATGGAATGCTGGGAATATTCGGGGATATTCGGAACAGTCATTCGCCACCCATAATGGAACAGAGAGAACAAACGCTGCTCCTTCGTGCTAACAACATGCTACTTGCTAAATGAAAGGAAAACAGACCACATCCTAACTTGGGCCTGAGCCCCTCTTTACAGATTATGTGGGTCTTAAATACCTAGGTCCCTATTACTGTGCAGCAACAAATAAAAGTGCATTTGAATAAGTATGCAGCTTTGAAATTGTATTTTTGTTTCATACGGGGAACATTGTTTTGTTGAGTTCATGTATCCAAAGGTTAATTCTTGCAGTGCATGAATAATGTTGTTTTTGATGGGTTTAGAAAAAAAATGTTGTTCCTAGTCATTGTCACTTCAGACAGGAATCAATGCTTGGAGGAATCAAAGTTTGCATTGTTATTGTTATTAGGCCTAATATTTCCATTTTTTATGTATGCCAATGATGATGAGGGCCCTACCAAATCAACCCAATTAAAGAAAAACTGTTAGTTTGGAGGTCATATTTTGGTATTACATGATTGATCAAGTTTTCTAAGAGTTATAAGTCAAGAAAACACAAACCATCTGTCTATGTGAAAGAACACAGCATTGTAGCTGTCACTTCCAAACATTATAACCCACACAATAGTTATACTGTACTTGTGTAATAGGAACAACTCCATTACTATACAATTATAAAGCAATTACTGTGTACTGTAACATGATAATACAATGTGTTACTTGACTATTTACAGTGTTTTTACATAGGTAGGAGCAACTTGATGCAATGCGTCACCCTAGGCCTTGTGTCAACTAAGTCAGTACTGGTATTCACAACAATTACGATTAAAAGCAATTCAAGGAGAATGTAGTGTGTGATGATGAAAACGGCACAATCCTGATGCCTATTATTTATAGGCTAATCTCTTCGGGAAATCAGTCCTAGAGACACACATTGCTAGGCCGACACCACAAGCAATAATTCTCCTAGTCGGGTAGAATCGCATGCAACAATTCTGCTCTGGAAAAATAAACACTGTTGCAAATAGGGGGGCAATGGTGTTGTTGGCTTTTCGTGTCCAGCTGTGCAGAGTGCTTAAAATGACAGGACACAAGTGTTGACAGTGGTAGGCCTGTTCCAAGAACAGAAACTCCTATTGAAAATGTCAGCACAACCAAAGGTAAAAACCCATTCCAATAAAACAAATGTAATGGTCTTTGAGCAATGGCCTACCTAGGAGGAACATAGGCCTACATAGTTTCTTTTTTTTTAAATGGTCATTTACAATGTCAGACGTTTGCCACCCTCAAATGCCACAATAACTAAGGCTGGGAACAATTTACCAATAACTTAAACATGTCAGAAACATACCTAGTAGTAGGAGCCGGTGAGTTGCTCGGTATATCTGTTTGTCTTTTTGAAGCTGTTTCTCTATCTTTTTGTTTGCTTCCCTCTGTGCTTTCTCCTCATTATGTTGGTCTTCGGTCTTACTATTGCCCAGACAACCCATCTTCCCAAAAACCCAATAAAAAGGTTCGGGGAAGGGGGGGATTAATAATAATACAAAAATTCTAGATTCCTAAATTGGCCCAGGAGAAAAGCACCTTGCTCAAAATGGGTGACATTTATATTGCCAGTTGCAGAATAAAACCACTGTAACCTGTAGATGATCAAGGCCTCCACAGACGCAGCCTATATCACATATTAATGTTAATTATCTATAGGCTACAATAGATCATTCAGGGAGAACGGAGTGGTGGTGCTAATGAAGATACCCGGACCGCCCTCTCAGACGGTTGATTCCTATAAGGTTTTCACTGTCAATCCACAATGAAGACATCAATATTAATTTCAACGTGAATATGATTCTTCAGCGCTACAATGTACATAAATGGTCTCTCGAGTCGGGATTCCCACGACGTCTTGCAGTGGAGCTGAAATCCACACTGAATTCTAGCAAATGTCTCCTCTTGAACCCATCATCGGTTTCACTGGTAGAATTCTGACTACTGACATTCAAAACATTTGCTGTTCCATCAAAGCGTATTTCCCTTTTTATTTTACAATCCGTCCTCAACCCCAGCGAGACGGGCCGAGCAGACAAGAGGATAAAAAAATTACTAAATTAATATTTCCACTAAAATGACGGTATGTGGATCATTACGCCAACCCTTCCTTCTTCATCCGAATGTATTTTAAATCCAGGACAAAACGTAACCGTGTCAACTATATCCTGTTTTAGTCAATGATATTAATTTATTTTCCCTCCTCGTCACAGATGTTGGTTGCTTTTGGGGTTTGTCCAGATCAAAAAGGCCTTTCTCTCGGTCTTTTTCTTTGCCGCTGTAAATTGTATTTCTCCTCACATCGGTAAGCTTTTCTGGGCAAACAATGACTCCAATAGGGCTTCTTTTGTGCAATAAATACAATTTCCCCGATTCAGGTATATTTATGAAAATCCTCCGTTATGTTCCCGTTTCTCGCGGGTAGAGCATGCTGTCAGTCTAAGCTTTATAGCCCTTTTGAATTCGTATGGTAGATGGGCTGGCTGGCCATATGTGTATAATATGAACATACTGCAATATATAGCCTAATCATTTATTGAACGATGACAGTTCTTTTTTTTTATGTAAAGGCCAGATCTGCTCTTGAATAAATGTGAATAGATTCGTTTCTTTTAAGTATTTTGTAGTATTTTTTTTCCATTTTCTCTGAGAATTGTACATTGAGATATATCGCGTTGAAGAGATGGGGTGGGGCAAACAGCTCTCACTGAACCCTGGGAACGACCAGAGTGTAATCACATGATTGCCCAAAACGTCATGAAGTTGCGATTCCGAAGAGAAAAAGGCGCCCTCTGAAGAAATGATCATCCATACCCTGGTTTTAATGTCTATGGACCATACCAAGCAAGTAGGCTACTGTAGCACAACAGATACATTGTAATCATTATAAAATTGATACAATGTATAAATAAATACTTGCTGGATCTTTCTATTCACTCTAGACTTATGTATTCCCTCTCTAAACATCTGAATATTTTGGTGGCTATGGAATTATGATAGACCTATCATAAAAATGATTTTAAAATACAAAAGGATTTGTAAAGAGTTATTTTAACTTTTAACTTAGAGTGGTTTATACATCTGTAATAAACAGTTATAAAACTGGTTGAAACTTCTCACTACTCTGCAAGCACCAAATACATGCACAATCTCAACCAGTGTTATAAATGTTTATTCAATTATTATAAACCAGCTATAAATGAATAATAACCTACTTATAAACACCTTTATAAATAATGCATGTATATCTTGATATAAATTAATTTATGGATTAATATGTAGATGAGTGATAAACACAAATTAAACACATTGCATTTCTAGCCAGATATAGGCTTACTAATTTATTGCTTCACTGGGTTTTGCAATTTTCCCAATATGTGAAATATTATCAGCCCGGCCCTCATACCAGTCTTCCTTAACGTGCTTGCAAAAATGTGGATTTCCTACTGCATTTAACAACAGATGTATCTACACTTGACTGTATGAGTAGGCCTATGTGGTGTAAAGACGGAGTCTGTTTCCGAATCACAATATAAAAGTCTATGCAAGTCCTCTAACATGAAGGCCTAACCTAACAATTACTTGGTCTTCGGTGAATTGATTTATGCCCAATTATAATTTGCGTAAACTATTGTCATGTGTGTTGTCAACAATGATGGCAGACTAATATTAGAGCTCAAATTCTTCCGCAAGTGTTTCTGACATCTTTTTTTTTTTTTAACTGGGCACTCCTGCTAATATGGTCAGATGACTATCCCACTGTTTTGAGAGTAAATAAAAACATATAGGCCTATATATTTCCTTTAAAATCTCTTAAGGATCCAACGCTTTTTTCAATTTGTGCCTAAAATGACATCCTCAAATCTAACTGCCTATAGCTCAGGACCTGAAGCAAGGATATGCATATTCTTGATAACATTTGAAAGGAAACACTTTGAAGTTGGTGTACATGTGAAATGAATGTAGGAGAATATAACACATTAGATCTGGTAAAAATAATACAAATAAAAAACATGCATTATACCGATCTCGTAGAGGTTACCCGTGTCATCATATAGACTGGTATATTTCCTTTAACCATCCCATCCTCATCTCTATTTCACAGGGCTGGCCCTAGCTTTTTAGGGGCCCTAAGCCAGATTTGGTTTGGGGCCCCCCCACCTCGCAGGTAAAACATTTTAGTGGTCCCTGTCTTGACGGTGAAAAAAAAAATACAGTTTCAAAGTAAATTTACTGGAATTTGATGCATTTTGCCATGGGGCAAAGAGAAGATGTTGTAGTTTTAAAGCACATTTTCTACAATTCTACACATTTTGCGGCCGGGGTCCCTAAGCGACTGCTTATGTCGCTTATGCTCTGCTATTTCACGAAGGTGAAATTTGGGAAATATTGTTACACAAGCTAGGTTTCCATCCAATTGGCGACAAATTTTCATGCAAATATTCTCAAATCCACATAAAGAAAATATGCAAATGAGTGCACCCAAAATGTACTTTTTTGCTTACGTTTTCATCTCCTGAATAAAAAATGGAGAGTTCAAAATGTTTCCATCACATTTTCAACTCTACCAATAGTTTTATCACAAAAACTGTTTTGTTAAATAGCAAATGTGCTTACTCTGGTCTTGGCACATGCACTCTAGCCAACAGCTCACAGATACAGTCCAGGGAGGCTAGTCTACATGATGAGATTATTCTAGATAGGAGCGAGAATATTTGTATTTGTCAAACGGCAGTCAAGCATCGATCATCATGTCACCAGAATAAGACCCTTGATATTTATTGGAAAGGAGAATCAAGCTCATCACTGTGCACTTTCAACACCCTGTGAAGTTCATCATAACTTATTTCATCTTTACAGTAACAAATTGCTATAAATTCACAGCAATACTTTTACAGTAAGCTACTGTAACTCTATATTACAATACAGTACTGTAAAGAGCAATGCATCATGGGGTCTCAATGGCAAATTACAGCATTTTTACAGTAAAGTATTTTTTGCTGTATATTTACAGCAGCATACTGTGAATTATGGTGCATTGTGGGGAGATGTGGGCAGAGAAAGAATCTCTGGCTCATTAACATATTTAGAGGTGTGCCTTGAAGAGGCTATATTTGTTGCACCCATCAGTGAGAATTCCCGTGCTGTTTGGAATTCCTGTGTGCCTTCCTTGATCCCCCTGTTCCTCTAATGGAATTTTCCCTTATAATAAGGGGCAATTTATGTATTGTGTACACATTATTTGTGTTCATGGTGATAGTTTGGAGCCAGATACCTGCCAAAAGGTTGTACGTACAGTACCAGTCAAAAGTTGGATTTTTCTTTATTTTTACTATTTTCTACATTGCATAATAATAGTGAAGACATCAAAATGATGAAATAACACATATGGAATAATGTAGTGACCAAAAAAGTGTTAAACAAATCCAAATAGATTTTAGATTCTTTAAAGTAGCCACCCTTTGCCTTGATGAGAGCTTTGCACACTCTTGGCATTCTCTCAACCAGCTTCACCTGGAATGTTTTTCCAACAGTCTTTAAATCAAATCAAATGTATTGGTCACGTATACATTTTTAGAAGATGTTATTGACGGTATAGCGAAATGCTTGTGTTCCAAGCTCCAACAGTGCAGTAGTATCTAACAATTCACAAAAATACACAAATCTAAAAGTAAAGAATGGAATTAAGAAATATATAAATATTAGGATGATCAATGTTCGAGTGGCATTGACTAAATACAGTAGAACTAAATACAGTATATACATATGAAATAAGTAAAGCAGTATGTAAACATTATTAAAGTGACTAGTGTTCCATTATTAAAGTGGCCAGTGATTCCATGTCTATGTATATAGGGCAGTAGCCTCTAAGGTGCAGGGTTGAGTAGCCGGATGGTAGCCGGCTAGTGATGGATATTTAACAGTCTGATGGCCTTAAGATTGAAAAACAGCTTCTATCTCTCTGTCCCAGCTTTGATGCACCTGTACTGACCTCGCCTTCTGGATGATAGCGGGGTGAACAGGCCGTGGATGTGTTGTTTCCTACCTTCACCACCTGGGGGCGGCCCGTCAGGAAGTCCAGGACCCAGTTGCATGGGCAGGGTTCAGACCCAGGGCCCCGAGCTTAATGATGAGCTTGGAGGCTACTATGGTGTTGAAGGCTGAGCTATAGTCAATGAACAGCAATCTGACGAAAGTATTCCTCAAGGTGATTTAAACCGTAACTAGCCTCAAAGAACTTCATGATGACAGAAGTGAGTGCTACGGGGCGATAGTAATTTAGTTCAGTTACCTTTGTTTCTTGGGTACAGGAACAATGGTGGACATCTTGAAGCAAGTGTGGACAGCGCAATGGGATAGGGAGAGATTTAATATGTCCGTAAACACTCCAGCCAGCTGGTCTGTGCATGTTCGGAGGACGTGGCTAGGGATGCCGTCTGGGCCGGCAGCCTTGCGTCGGCCACGGAAAATGAGAGCCCACAGTCCTTGAGAGTGGGCCACATTGGTGGCACTGTGTTATCCTCAAAGCGGGCGAGGAAGGTGTTTAGCTTGTCTGGGAGCAAGACGTCGGTGTCTGCGACGTGGCTGTTTTTTCCCTTTCCCTTTGTAATCTATGATTGTCTGTAGACCTGCCACATACATCTCATGTCTGAGCTGTTGAAATGCGACTCCATTTGGTCTCTGTACTGATGTTTTGCCTGTTTGTATGGTTAAATACGGTGGTTCACACTTTCAGCTGTACACAAATGCTGCCATCTATCCACGGTTTCTGGTTTGGTTAGATTTTAAAAGTTACCGTGGGAACATCATCCCCAAAACAGTTCCTGATGAACTCGGTCACTGTGTCTGTGTAAGCGTCAATGTTATTCTCAGAGGCTACCCGGATCATATCCCAGTCCGCGTGATGAAAAACAATCTTCAAACCAACGTTGAATAGCCATGATCTGATTTCACGAAGGGATGGCAGGAGAGGGCCTTGTAGGCATTTCGAAAAGGCGAAAAGCAATGATCTGTTTGCCCTAATCTAGTGTTTTCCCTAAACTACAGTCAATGTGTTGATAGAACTTCGGTAGCGTTTTCCTAAAATTTGCCTTGTTAAAATTCCCAGCTACAATAAATGCGGCCTCAGGATGTGGTTTCCAGTTTGCATAAAGTCCAGTGTAGTTCATTGAGGGCTGTCATGGTATCGGCTTGAGGGGGAATATACACAGCTGTGACAATGACCGAAGATAATTCTCTTGGGAGGTAATATGGTCGGCATTTGATTATGAGGTATTCTAGGTCGGATGAACAAAAGGAGTTGAGTTTCTGTATGTTAATACAATCACACCATGAGTAGTTAATCATGAAGCATCTTGAAAGAGTTCCCACATATGCTGAGCACTTGTTGGCTGCTTTTCCTTCACTCTGCTGTCCAACTGATTCCAAACCATCTCAATTGGGTTGAGGTCGGGTGCTTGTGGAGGCCATGTCATCTGATGCAGCACTCCATCACTCTCCTTCTTGGTAAATGGGATGGCGTATCGCTGCAGAATGCTGTGGTAGCCATTCTGGTTAAGTGTGCCTTGAATTCTAAATAAATCACTGACAGTGTCACCAGCAAAGCACCCACACACCATCACACCTCCTCCATGCCTGACAGTGGGAACCACACATGCAGAGATCATTTGTTCACCTACTCTGCGTCTCACAAAGACACAGCGTTTGGAACCAAAAATCTCAAATTTGGACTTATCAGACCAAACGACAGTCTAATGAACAAATGATTCCATATGTGTTATTTCATAGTTTTGATGTCTTTACTATTAATCTACAATGTAGAAAATTGTAAAAAAAAAAAAAAAAAAAAAACTGGAATGAGTAGGTGTCCAAACTTTTGACTGGTACTGTACGTATCGTTAGGATCGTAAGAAAATCATGAGTAAATGATTAGGATCGTAAGAAAAGCCATGAGTGAAACATGAAACGTAAACGTTAAATAGATCTGTAAACTATGTTATGACTATGAATTAACATTTCCACGTTAAATTCTTACTTCACGTCTTCCTTTACTCATTTACAGATCTTTTTTATGCATCCAAACCTTTGTCAGTAATATGGCATCTGCAAAGGACATGAACTGAACTTAGCTATTCGAAGTTGGCTAGACAATCAAGCAACTCTAGCCCAGACATTAGAATTGCTTTGCAGCGTCCGGTTTAATTTCCAAAGTAAAAGTCTAGAGCTTGTTTTAGAAGTGCATTCAATAATGACGTTATACCAGTAGATGACATAGTATAGGCTTGGGCCTTCAGCAAATGACGTGTGAGAATGATAAAGACACAGAAGAGCCTTGTCTAGAATAACCACCTGAGCTGCAAAATAGAAAGTAAAAATGATTTACGCTAGGCCTATTCAGCTATCTAAATATGCCATGCTGTTGTGTGTTATTTAATGGCCATATAATTGCAGAATTTATTTTATAGCTGCGTGGGGCTATTGTGGTGATCATGTAACCTAATGAATCACACCTTTTCCAGTATTTGGGAGCACAGACTGTAGGCCTTATATTAGGCATTTTGACTGTTGTATTAGTGAATTCCACTATGTACGTGGGCTTGTATTGCCATTTGCATTGCATAACCCCATCACGCAGAAGCTACAGCCATATCAATAAATGAGACAAAACAAAATATTGATTAAGTCTTGGCTATAACCTGTCCTGAGGGAAATAGAAAAGGGGTCCCAAATAGTCAAGACTATCTATAGTCTATGTTTATTGCCAGATCTGTTTTCCCTATCAGCCACTGCACATGCTTCAACTATTTTGTTTAAAATGTATTTAGAGGCCTGTGAGCTAGGGATTTTTTTAAGGGGAGCCCTATAATAAAAAAAATTATAAAACACAAATAGAGTTCTAAAATTATTCCACAAGACACCAGTACCCAAAATGATAGCCTACAAGTTGAAGGCCTATTTTTTATTTGGATAGGCCAAAATTAAAAAACATTGAATTATTAAAGTGATAGTCCAAAGGACTTTGGAGAATTTACATAATTTTGAATACACACGTGGATTTCAATGAACAAATGGATACGACTGTTCTATTCCCTTTGATTTAGTTCCTATTGCAACTCAGACAAATGACTGAATGGATGACATACTAACTGACTGTACTGAATGAAGGACGAATTAAATGTTCAAATATGTTGGAATGACGAGTTGCATGCATCATGCATGCTCTGCACTTTATTTGGCTGGTAGGCAGATAGTCCTACATTAGGGTATAATGACTTTATGACTACATGCCTCCAGAAGGACATCTTCTGGAGGCTGAGGGGTGCTTTTCTGAAGGCGCATGGTGCTGTGAGATCACAAGCCCTCCAACTGGGCAGCAGTTGGGAGTAGCCTGTACGGAGACTACCTAAAAACCACTGACACAGAGTTATTGTAAAGAGTAGGCATAATCTTATGCCAGACATAGCCTACGTTTAACCTCTCCCTTGATCCTTTCAGATTGAATGATGAAATAAATAACAAAATATTCTATAAAAAAATATATTTTGAGTGGCAAAGACCCCAGTGGTCATTCATAATTCATATTCACCAAACATCTAGTATTATTCTGTTTCATTATTCCTGGTAGATACAACTGGTTATGATTCATTATTCCTGGTAGATACAACTGGTCATGATTGCAGAGTTCAGAGAATGGGATGGTTCAATATTGAATTAGTCATATTTTGATAAGGTGCATGCATGGCGACGTCCACGTCATCCAGAGATATGCCCATGCTGTGCGGACTGAAACGTCACTGTTGCAGGCATAATACAGCTAGTGCTATGTAGACTTGCTCTGGCAAACAAATCCATTACATTAGCTTCCTAAATGTGAAGTAAACTCAACTGAGGAGTAATAGAAAATGGAGACTTAACTTGAAAACGTGCAGGATACCTCTTTTCAGTTTCCCTGACTTCCGTTTTTATTTTATACTGTGTTATGCATGTTCGGGTAGCACTCCTCACAGGCCATTTGGTGTACTTTTTTGTTTGTTGGTGAGATGAAACTGCCAAAACTCTGAAAGGAATTATTGTACGTCAGAATTGCAACACAAGATTTGTTCAAGCCTTAAATGTTAGTCTGTAATCATAACATGGTGATTGTATGTTCACAGATGCCATTTCACATTTACATTCATGTTGTTTCACACATGGCTTTTCTTACGACCCTAACAATTTACGTATGGATTTTTTTACGATCCTAACAATCTTTTGGCAGGTATGTGGCTCCATATAATAGTCACAACAATAAGAAAATTACTACGCCCTTGAACATGTACACAGTTATTTTGCAGCAGAACTTATAGAATAGTCAAATAGGATGAACTGAGTGTGAAAGTGGTACAATAATATTTTTTAAATGGATGACTTTTTTTTCAGTAGCCTAGATTCAAATGCAATGCCCAACTCCTGCCAGTACAGGGCAGAATATAGCTACAATCATACTGGATTTGAGTCCCCCCCTAACTCAGTTGCCGGAGTGGAAGGAAACTGTTCAGGGATATGACCATGAGGCCAATGGTGATTTTAAAACAGTTACAGAGTTTAATGGTTGTAATATGAGAAAACTGAGGATGGATCAACAACATTGCAGTTACTTCACAATAATAACCTAAATTACAGGCTGAAAAGAATGAAGCCTGTACAGAATCAAAATATTCCAAAACATGCATTCTGTTTGCAACAAGGCACTTAAGTAATACTGCAACAAAAAAAGGCTAAGAAATTAACTTTTTGTCCTGAATACAAAGCGTTATGTTTGGGGCAAATCCAACACAACACATCACTGAGGACCATTCTTCATATTTCCAAGCATGGTGGTGGCTGCATCATGTTATGTGTCAGCAAGGACTGTGGAGTTTCTTAGGATAAAAATAAACAGAATACAGCTATAAGCACAGGCCTTAATCCTAGAGGAAAACCTGGTTCAGTCTGCTTTCCAACAGATACTGGGAGACAAATTCACCTTTCAGCAGAACAATAACCTAAAACACAAGGCCAAATCTACACTGAAGTTGTTTACCAAGACGACATTGAATGTTCCTGAGTGGCCTAGTTAGAGTTTTGACTGAAAACGGCTTGAAATCTATGGCAAGACTTGGCTGTCAAGCAATGAGCAACAATCAACTTGACAGAGCTTTAAGAATTAAAAAAAATATAAAATGTGCAAATATTGTACGATCCAGGTGTGCAAAGCTTTTAGAAAGTTACCAAGAAAGACTCACGGCTGTAATACTCGCCAAAGGTGCTTCTACAAAGTATTGACTCAGGGGTGTGAATAGTTATGTAAATTAGTTATTTCTGTATTATATTTTTCTATAAATTAGCAACATTTTCTAAAAACATGTTTTCACTGTCATTATGAGGTATTATTGTGTGTATATCTATTAATGTAAAAATCTATGAATCAATTTTGAATTCAAGCTGCAACCCAACAAAATGTGGAAGAAGTCAAGGGGTATGAATACTTTCTGAAGGCACTGTAATTATGATGTATTACATGAGGACTGATTTAAACGTAACAGATAATTGTATTTTAGCTCTAACAACTCTTATACAAAGTGAAAGCTCCAGAACAGTCCTAATAATCATCCTACTCCTATTTTGTTTTCTACAAATTAGAATTTTTTTCCACACAATCATACCTGTACTTTTTTAAAAACACATTTCAAACTCCAAAAAGAGGTCCCCTAAGGACACATAAGAGAGGCTTAGCTAACAGGATGGAGAATATCACGAGTACAATGAAGAGAATGCAATGAATAACCTATAACTAACTCACACCTGGCTGGATTACTAGAGCATCGTTCACAAGCATACTTATCATCTTGTTCTGCTCGTGTCCAGTCTGTTTTTAAACCTACAGCCCGCATGACTAGTGTATTTTGGTCACAGAGCCCACACAGTTCTTCCATTTGTTTCTGCAAACTGCCCTCCTTTCCTTGTGTAACTTAGAAAAAAGGTGCAGCTTCTATAAAGGCAACAGAGCTAAGGACCTCCTTGCGATACCGTTTATAACTAGGCTATATCAAGGGCTTACTTGGCAAACACTCTTTCAATTTAAGGGTTTACATTTTTTAACCTGTTCTCCTTCACTCGATCAAAAAGTGGAGATGAAAAAAACGGGCTTCTCCTGGAGGGGAAAAACACAATACTTACATAAGCAGTTATAAGAAGCCATAAGCAGTGATTACTTGTTCTTATGGATTCTTATGGATATAGCCAAATACAGTGTGGAGGTCTGCACAGTGAATTAGGTTAACTTACCCAATAGCAGAACCCTTGCCTCCATGTCATGGAAAATGTTTTGTTAGTTTGTGTGTGTGTGTGTGTGTGTGTGTGTGTGTGTGTGTGTGTGTGTGTGTGTGTGTGTGTGTGTGTGTGTGTGTGTGTGTGTGTGTGTGTGTGTGTCAAAATTGATGTGGTTTTGTTCTCGTTGCTGAAATAGCAAGCATTTGAGAATCAGCCTGTTCTCATTTACCCTCAAGGCAGCATGTCTTTTTTTAAAATTCATCCACCAAATAAACTATAGGCTACAATAAGTAATGTGTTTGTAATAACAAGTGACCAATAGGGCTGTAGATGTCACTTTCTAATACACACTGTCCCTCAAAATAATGTGTTGTTTGGACATCAATAACGTCACCCACAGTGGTGTGTAGAATAGGCAACTTGTTAAATAAAGGTTAAATAAAATGTATCAATGTAGACAGTCAGTTTGATATCCAAGGGAATTAAAAAGTAGTTGTCTTGATATATAGGTCAAATAACATATAGACTAGGCCTACCTTGATATTACATTACAGAGGACCCCCCTCCCTCCCCACTGAAACAGAACTAGCTTATGCAGTCATAGTTGATAGGTTACTTGTCCTGTTGGCAAATGATCACCAAGCTGAGACCCTTATGGATATATGGCCAAATATAGCCTGCAGTGCAGAGGACAACGCTGTAAATTAGGTTAACTTACCCAATAGCAGAAGCCTATGGGTCTGCTTGTATTCTCTCTTCTCTGCTTTCAGGCTCTTATCTATGTTCCGACTTCTCTTTATCTCTGCTTTGATCCGTGCTTTTTCCTCCACTCTGCGTTGATCCCGAAGCTCCAGGTCGGAACAATTGTCCTGCTGCCCAGGCTCGCCATCTAGCCCAGCATTAGCACCCGCTCGCCCGCTGTAGGTTATCGATGAGTGGGGTCCTATAATCCTAGATCTAAAACTATGACACATCCCCATAACGAGCTGCCACGTTTATAATTCAATTAGCTAACATTGACAGTGCGTGGAAACCCCATAATTATGATGACAGTCTCGCTGTTTATTGTCACATCCCGTTAGCGGACATGGGGTCCATGCAATGACCAAGGTGTCCACTTCTCGCACTTCAAGGTTTTTTTCTGAAAACGTAAAAGCCACTCACAGTAGGCCCAGCTGACGAATATGAATCGGACCGGCACACAGTTCCGGTGCTCCTATTGTGATGTATAGCTTATAGATGGCTTGTTGGTTTGCCCTATTTTGCTCTCGAAGTCCTTCCTCATCCTTCCTCTTTCCTGTTAGAATTTGTAGGAGCAACAGGGGGAGGCAGAAGAAAAGCCACGCGTCTGAGTCACGTGATCTGCGTCATTCATAGCCCACCTCAGCACACCTGTTTCATTCTCAAATCAACCATTGTCACAAGAAATATATTAGCCGAGTTATCTTTTCAGCGGCAGACTACTTTAAGCATTAAGAAGAATAGGCCTTTAGATAGACAAAGAATTGCAGTCAATTAGCTATCTGAACATTTTAATATCTTACTCCGAGAAGAGAACAAACAGTGTCTCTCTCTATATATACGAAGATGGATTATATTAACACTAACGGTTAACTGTCTATGTTTGTATCGTGTGTGTGTGTGTGTGTTATAGATTTTTACAGATTGGACCATAGAAATTTGATTAGGGTTCTTTGTGATTGGATAGAATTCATCCAGCGCCAGGGGGCAAAGAAACCTCTCTGAGATTGCCACTAGATGACAGCAAATTCTAACTCATGTAGACTAGTTCGGTGTGAGACAGCTTCATAACATGCTGACCAGACCGCCGGCGTTGCGCGCTCAAGCGTTGCAAAAATAAATGTACACAGTGTACTAGGGAGTAACTTGCCCCCCTAAGAACAATGTCTAATTGCTGACACAAAAAAATCAATGTTTGTAAAATAATTGGTGTGTGGATGAAGGACATGCTTAGGCTAATAAACTATGAATGGAAATAAATGGCAACAGTTTAAACTTTTTTAGTTATTTTATGAAATGTTGTTTTTAGAAAAGGGGCTTTTTTTTAAAGTACCGTGGTAACTGGCCCTTGGGGTAACTGGCCCCAGGGGGTAGACAATTATGGCATAGGTGTGTTAAAATCCATTTAATCAGTTTTATTTAGAAATTCTTTAGTAAGTAATACTTCGCTTTTAAGTCTAGTTGTCTTATTTTAATTATTTAGATAAAATATGGGGTGAAATGGTGTTACACATGTCACTATTAATATCTGCACTATGTGGAGATTTGATGTCCCTCTTTTTAACTCACCTGCACATACATTTTCTTTAACCTTTCTATGGTGTTCCTTTTTCTTACAATCCATTATGTACAATTGCACTAAATATTATTGGAATAATGCAAGAATTGAAATCTCTGCAGTCTTTAAAATGACATTCAGGGGCAAAAGGTTTTCAAAAGTTGTTTTTAATTCATTCAAAAGAAATATTCATTGGAATATAATATTGGAATGGAATATCATTAATAACATGAAATAACATTGGAATATAACATTTAATTGGAGCACAACTCATGAGCCCACCTCCTGTACTGCTCACACCTAATCCAGTCCCCACCTGTGGCTGAAAATAGCTCCTCACAGAAAATACACTCTGCATCCCCTTTGGTGACTGATGTGGCTTGTTGTGTTGCAACAAGCTTCTTTAAGGCAACCTTTCTTTGAAGAACTTGATTCGTTTTCTTACTCTCTCTCTCTTTCTTTCTTCTTTTTGATGCTTCTGTCGAGCCTTTTCCTCCAGCAACCTTTTGTAAGGTGAGGCTATCAGCACAGCCGCAGACTCTGCCTTCCTCTTCCTCTGCCTCGCCTCGTGGAGCCTTGGCATAACTCCAATAGAACTGCTGCAGCTGTTGGTTGTTGGTTTAAGCAAAAACAAACAAACAAACAAAAACACATGAGTATTGGTACAATAAACACTTCTAATCACTATATGCAAATATATGTTCCCTAAAATGGGTGCTGATTATTTTATTACCAACATTTGGAGCAAGGGTAGGCTGCAGGGTGGAGGTTGTGGCGGAGGTTGATGTGGTGGAGGTAGAGGTTCTGGCGTTAGAGCTGGTGGCGGTGGAGGTAGAGCTAGAGATGGTGGCGGTAGAGCTGGTAGCCGCATCGGTAAAGGTGGCAGTATTGCACTGTGGTTGAATGGATTCTTTGCATTGAAAATAAAACGACAAAAACAATACATCGGTGTTAGTACAATAAACACGTTCTACCACGTACATACTGCTTTTGCTACCTTAGATTACTTTTTCTTCCCAGCAATGGGTTCAGGCTTCTATATAAGCTCAGCGGCCACGAAGTCCGCCTCTGTGAAGATGTACTTCTCCAAAGGCCACAGCCCACTTGCCCAGAAGCTCTCCACTCCTCTCTCCACACTGGCCACCTTGTTATAGGCCTTTGTGATGAGGCATTTGGTATATACCTATCCTTTTCCCAGGAAGCGTCATCATCCATTGATCTGCTGCCCTGTTGTAAAAGGCCTTCAGACCGTTGAAGACGGTACGGTCTAACAGATGCATCTTGTGGCTGCAGTGGGGTGGCAGAGTGATAACACTTGTGTCAGAACAGCCTCCAGGGTCTTATGGGAGTGGTGCCCATCAAGGATGAGGATATGGGGTTCCTCAGGGGTGCAACCAACACTGTGGGCGAAGTGGTGGAGCCAGTCGACAAAGATGGTACTGTCAACCCAGCCTGAGTCACTCCTTCCAACGGACCCTGGAGGTGCTCCAACCAGCAGCTGATCCTCTTCCGGGAGGAAGATGAAGAGGGGTGGTACGTATTGCCTCTCTGCACTGATAGCACAAATTACTGTGACTATGAAGCCCCTCTGCACTGTTCATCCATGCAACCTGATTTGCTCCCTTGGTGGCCACCACAGGCAACGGTTTCTGGACGTTTTGTATTCCCATCTCATCCTTGTACCAAATCTTCGTTGGCCTGAAGTTCCTGACGCTGTTTAAAACATCCTTGCAGGCCTTAAAAAAACTGGTCAACCTTAAGCTTATTGAAGCCCACGGCCCTCACAAGACTGGTTGCTTGCGATACTTTTACTGACAGTTGAGGGTTGTGCTTCATGAAGCCACTGAACCAATCCACCCCTGCATAACCCTTTCCTTTGTTGAGCCTGTGCTTAATTCCCATTCTCTCTGCCAGATCAAAGGCAAGTCTTCTCACGTCCAAGGATATTAGGCCAAATAGGGCTCTTTCCATTTGTTGAATGGGATTGACAAGGTCACTTTCAGATGTGGAAGAGAAGACTGGCGCCCCACCCATTTGGCTGAAGCCTGGGTTTTTCACCTCCTTTCCTCTGTGGTGCCGTAGGGTTCTTGGTGGAATGTTGAACACCCTGGAAGCCCCATTTAAGGTCTGCCAATATTCCATTGCCTTCAGGGCATGCTGTATCACATCAGAGCCATAGTTTCCACGGTCTGTTTTCTTCGTATGTTCTCATCTGAAAATAAAAACATTAAATTATATTAGGAACAGATGGACCCCTAACCCTTACCCAAAACTCTCCCTAACCCTAACCCCTAATCTAACAGATGACCCCTTACCCTAACTACCCAAACACAGGACTGTGTACCTTAAGACAAGCCAGTTTCTTTCAAACCACCGGACTCAAAGTATTATTATTAACCTGCAGGGGGGAGAGGTGCCAATTTCAAAGCTCTCTCTTAAAAACGTAGCTAGATACCCTACATGTTATTCAATCATTTCATCCAAACTGCTTGCACCCGTCAACGGGCTTCTGTGTAGCCAGGCGCTAAAATAGAACTTGGTTCTATTTTAGATACGTGATGCGTTGCAAGTCCCGCCTCTCCCATTTAATCATTGGTTTTTAGGAGTATATACCCACGTGGGTGATTGAAAGACGAATGAGGTCTACACTCCAGTCGGCTACACTATTGCACATTGAAGTTGGTTGTCAAACGCCATAAAAATTCCACAGAAGAAGAAGAATGAATGAGGAGGGATTAATCAAAGAAAAAATAAACTAGGTTTCCCTTTTTATCTGTGGATTAATTGTCAGAGTAGAGAACACATGATTTTGTGTGACTGAAAATCAATATAAATTCTACAAAGATCCCCAAAAAAAGGACTATATGCGTTTCAGGTAAAATAACCCAATGTTTCTCTCCCAGGACAAATGACCTAGCAACGGCAAGCGAGCTAAATGTCCATGAATGTTTAACGTGTTTTGACCTCTCCCCAAATTAATATAGTTGGTCCACAGTTGGTTTTGGTATTATAACCTGTGTCATGAACGCATCTGGTGGTGATAGACAAAATCAACATGTGCATGAGGGCACACACAAGGATCCCGTTTGGTCATCATGTAATGTAATGTATTCTATTCGCAGTATTCCGAACAGGGGCTCTTGTTTCTGGGGGTGCCCAGGAACCGGTTTGGCCATCAGGTAGACATTCACTTTATTTTTCTTTAAAAGGTCTTGAACAGTCAGTCATTCGAATTCCCATGTAAAATAGCCTTTTGAGTGACTGAAATATCACACGTGTAATATTTTTTGAGGATAGAAATCATTTTTCTGTCATGGCTAACTACCAGGAAGTTTGAAAAGACAGGCTGAGTGGGCAGGGAGCTTATATTCATAAACTCACCTTGACTGACAGCTCTTTGAAACACCTATGTCAAGAAACTTGGATGAAGTGTTGCATTAAAATCATCTCAAGCTATTTTGGTGATACAGAAAGCAATTCAAGTAACATTGAAATTGCATCAATGATGTCAATCTTTTTAATACATCACCTGTTTGGCATATGCGGATCACAGCAGCAGTGACGGATGACAACACGACAACTGCATCACAGTGCCCCTGTGACAACAATTTTGGACCCCCTTGTGGCCCCCCTAAATGTGGAGTATGAAATAATTTTTACATAACTAATTTTTGCTATTGTTCTTATTTTACATCTGTTATTAGACAGTGGCAACGATGATGATTATGAACATGGTCTTTTGCCTGCTAATGCCTGCAATGCAGTGAAGAAAACGATGACAACAATAACGTCTAATGTAACTGGCCCCTCTAACAGTACAACTGGCCCCAGCTTGGCCCCCCCAGTTGAAATGGTCTAGAACCGCCACTGTCCCCCCCTTTTTGTTCCATTCTAGCTGAAGATCTAGCTAGCCAGTAACTAGCTAACACCAGACACAGATGAAAGGGGCAACATAAGTATCTTTGCCATAGATGAATAGTATAAACTTTTTATTATATTTTCTGACACCCTACATTTTGGCACCAGTAGAGTAGCTATTTCGTTATGTAAACCCTGCCCCTCCGCAAACATACCTTCTCCGATGTCGGTTACAAGGCGATACTTATTTAAATTAGATAAGAGAATATCATGTTACCATTGGGGTATTAAAAACGTGAGTTAGGGTAATGTCACCCTATCCCCTTAATAATCCCGCCTTGTCAATCCAAGGATTTGACATGGGGGAGGCAACTAATAACTTTATGATCAAACTTTATCAATGTAGAAGCAAAAGTAATTTTTCATACTTTGGTGATCATACTTTTATCTGGTTTCATACATATTGTCATGCCCTGGCCGTAGAGAGGTTTTTATTCTCTATTTTGGTTAGGTCAGGGTGTGACTAGGGTGGGCATTCTAGTTTCCTTATTTCTATGTTGGTGTGGGTGATTCCCAATCAGGGGCAGCTGTCTATCGTTGTCCCTGACTGGGGATCATATATAAGTTGTCATTTTCCTTTTGGGTTTTGTGGGGTCTTGTTTTCTGTTTAGTGTCTGTACCTGACAGAACTGTTCGCTTTCGTTTTCGCTTTGTCATTTTTGTTTGAGTGTTTTTTGATAAATAAAATCATGAACACTTTCCACGCTTTGGTCCACTCCTTTCGACGAGCGTTACACATATATCATTCAATTTCATGAAAAACATGATTTTGTCTGTTCATGACCATTAAGAAATTAGATTTAAAGATTGCAGACCATGCTTTCTTTGCATATTTGAAACGTAGTGGTCAAGTCATGGTCAACTATCAGACAGAGTTCAAAGGTAGTTTGGCCAAGTTGTTGCAACATTGTAGATTGGTTACGCATTCCATGGTGATAAGCACCATTGTGAAACTCTGTCTGTGTGATACTTCTGGGACTCATTAAACACAAAATGTTGTTTTTCTGGTCTTGCTAACATTCTTCAATTAAGATAATTGCTTAAACTGATTGACTATTTAAGGATTTTGATTCTGTCTAAACAGGAGAATTGTAAGAGCGATGAGATCCTTAGGTTCCTGTAGTATATAGGTCCAGGAAATGGATTTGAGCCAAAATTCCCACTGATGTGAATGGGGAAGAGGCCCACCCCCTGTTTGTGTAGCTCAAGGAGAAGATGCCATTCCCCAGCGATGACTCCATGGTATTCATGGGCGACCTAAAATTCATCATGTGGAGCCTTGTCTGCAGGAATGACATCTCCTGGAACTTTGAGAAGTTCCTGGTCGGTCCTGATGGGGAACCTTACAAGTGATACAGTAGACGGTTCCTGACCAGTGATATTGAGGATATATTAAGGAGCTCCTCAAGGTGAAATAAATTGTCCAGGCAGAGCTCTTACAGTGTTGGTGTTGATAATGATGGAGAGAGCCTGACCACAGGGATAACACACAGCGTCTTCACTCTCCAGTCACACATCTGTAGTCACACATTTGCTTCATATTTTATCATAATATCCCCTCTCCAGTACTAACTGCTTTTGCTATTAGCCTCTGCCTCCTTAGGCATATGCCTGCTGCATTTGTTTCAATTGGCTTTGCTCTCCTTCACAGGATACTGCTGTTGTTTAGACTCTACTGAATGAAGACATTCCTTAAAGCCTTTTTTGTAAAGGGTTTCTAATAAAGTTGTAAAGGCCTGAATCTAACAGTAGTGTATTACTCATGTATAGCAAAGACCACACTGTTAAAAAAAAATCCTGTATTCTTTTACAGTAAATTCCTAGCAGCACAGTAGATTACTGTAAATGTACAGTAAATTACTGGCAGCACAGAAGCTAGTAAATTACTGTAGATTTACAGAACCTTTACTGCAACACAAATATACAGCATATTACTGGAATATCTGACTACAGCAACATTCTGTATTTCCATCACGGTTGACAACTTTACCCTCCTAGATTGTAAAGAACCTTGGTTTGACCCCTGACAACACGCTGTCATTCTCTGCATACATCAAAGCAGTGACTCCCTCCTGCAGGTTCATGCTCTACAACAGAGGTGTCAAACTCATTCCATGGAGGGCTGAGTGTCTGCTGGTTATAAGACCTAGACAACCAGGTGAGGGGAGTTCCTTACTAACTAGTGACCTTAATTCATCAAATCGAGTACAAGGGAGGAGAGAACATGCAGACACTCAACCCTCCATGGAATGAGTTTGACATGTGCTCTACAACATCCGTAAAATATGACCCTACCTCACACAGGAAGCTGCGCAGGTCGTACATTTACATTACATTTAAGTCATTTAGCAGACGCTCTTATCCAGGGCGACTTACAAGTACATACATTCATACTTTTTTGTACTCCAGGCGCTTGTCATCTCCCGTCTGGACTCTGGTCTACTGCAACTCGCTTTTGGCTGGGCTCCCCACTTGTGCCATCAAACCCCTGCAACTTATCCAGAACACTGCCGCCCACCTGGTGTTCAGCCTTCCAAAGTTCTCCCATGTCACCATGCTCTTCTGCACACTCCACTGACTTCCAGTTGAAGCTCACATCCACTACAAGACCATGCTACTTGCCTAGGGAGCAGCAAGAGGAACTGCCCCTCCCTACCTTCAGGCTATGCTCAAACCCTACACCCCAAACCGAGCAATCCCTTCTGGTCTTTTGACTCTTCCACTCCTACGGGAGGGCAGCTCCCGCTCGGCCCAGTCCAAGCTCTTCTCTGTCTTGGCACCCCAATGGTGGAACCAGCTTCCCCCTGAAGCTAGGATAGCAGAGTCCCTGCCCATCTTCCGATAACATTTGAAACTCTACCTCTTCAATGAGAATCTTAAATACCCCACCCGTACCACATTTCCCCCCCAAATAAAAATAAATAAAAAGATTATGTGAACTAACATTGACACTTTACTTCCCCCCCTTACTAGCTCTGACCTTGCTGATCGCTATATATTGAGGAAAAATGTACTTACTATGACTGTGATATGTGGTTGTCCCAGCTAGCGGTCTTAAGATGAATTCACTATCTGTAAGTCACTCTGGATAAGAGCATCTGCTAAAGCAGGGATTCCCATAGGTTTTCACTCGGGGCCCGCCTTCGGGCATTGGGGAACATCCCGTACCACCCCTGCAGGCGCGCACACGCACCATGTCTATTTCTATGGGCACAAGCACTGTTCATGACACAAACTGTTCACACCCCTTTTGTTGGTGGATAGACTTTTGCAGTTTTAAAGTTTATTTCATGCAATTGTACATACTTGTCATGGGGTGCAAACAACATTTTGCAGTTTTAAAGCAAATTTTCTTGCAATTCTATATATTTTGCCATGTCTAATGAGTGACAAAAAAATGACCACTATCTATGGGCTAAAAAGAAACGACCTAAAAAAGATTAACTGACATGGGCTAGTTGATCTGGACATTTCTGACAAGTAATAAATAGCTTTCTAAGTTAAGCAATGACTAACATGACAAGAGGAACTGATGATGCACTATCTAATTTCGAAATTGCACATTCACTGTGCCACTGTGCTAAATGACTCAAATGTAAATGTAGGATTTATTGTGCATTACTGGAAGCACAGTGTTAAACTGTTGCAGATTTACAGTGCAGGTAGCTTGTGCCAATGGCAGGCAGTATTTCTGTTACATGTATTTGATGTACTTCATTACGTTCAATACCTATTTTGTCATTTGTATTTCACTGGCCTGAACTACAATTCACTTGGCCTATTTTGTAACAGAATTAGAATACACGTATTTTGTATTTTCTAATACAATTATATACTTAAGTAGCCCACTTAACTAAAACGTTCTCAGTAATGGCAACAATATTTTTACTTGCTATGACCGGTATATTCTTGTTTACCTATGTTTAATACACTGACTGTAAGTCACTCTGGATAAGAGTACCTACTAAATGACCAAAATGTAAAAATTATTTCATGCAATGCACGCTCCTGGGTATTATTCTAAACAAGGCCAAATTTTATCAAAATTCAAATAGTTTGAGGGAATAAAAGCCCTCAAAAGCCCTATGCAAATTTCAATTTTTTCATACTTACATTTTGGTCATTTAGCACAGAGGTTCCCAAACTTTTTCCACTTAGGCCCCCCTTCCAGCATTGTGGAAATTCCAACGCTTATTTCCTGCAATTCTACACTATAACGAACATCGTCGGGAGAAGGAGAAGAGGACCAAGGTGCAGCGTGGTAAGTATTGATAATACTTTTAATAAATATGAACACTTGAACAAAAACAACAAAACGACAAACGAACAGTTCTACAAGGTGCAATACACAAAACACAAAACAACTACCCACCAACACAGGTGGGAACAGGCTACCTAAGTATGGTTCTCAATCAGAGACAATGATTGACAGCTGCCTCTGATTGGGAACCATACCAGGCCAAACACATAGAAAAGGACAAGGTAGAACAAAACATAGAATGCCCACCCCAACTCACGCCCTGACCAAACCAAAATTGAGACATAAAAAGGATCTCTAAGGTCAGGGCGTGACATACACATTTTGTCATAGGGTGCAGAGAACATTGTGCAGTTTTAAAGGTAATTTTATTGCAATTCTATACATTTTTGCCATGTCTAATATGTATTCGTGTAATATTTGAGTGACTCAAACATTACAACAAATTCTATGGGCCAAAAAAACCTATCCAAAAAAACATTAGCTGACATGGGTTAGTTGATCTGGACATTTCTGACAAGTTATACAGTGCATTCAGAAAGTATTCAGACCCCTTGACTCTTTCCACATTTTGTTACAGCCTTATTCAAAAATGGATAAAAAAAAAAAAATCCTTCATCAATCTACAAACAATATGCCATAATGACCAGAATATCACATTTATATAAGTATTCAGACCCTTTACTCAGCACTTTGTTGAAGCACCTTTGGCAGCGATTACAGGCTCAAGTCTTCTTGGGTATGACATAACAAGCTTGTGCCTGTATTTGGAGAGTTTCTCCCATTCTTCTCTGCCGATCCTCTCAAACTCTCAGGTTATATGGGGAGTGTCACTGCACAGCTATTTTCAGGTCTCTCCAGAGATGTTCGATCGGGTTCAAGTCTGGGCTCTAACTGTGCCATTGAAGGACATTCAGAGACTTGTCCCGAAGCCAGTCCTGCGTTGTCTTGGATGTGTACTTAGGATCATAGTCCTGTTGGAAGGTTAACCTTTGCGCGCTCTGGAGCAGGTTTTCATCAAGGATCTCTGTACTTTGCTCCGTTCATTTTTCCCTCAATCCTGACTAGTCTCCCAGTCCCTGCCGCTGAAAAACATCCCCACAGCATGATGCTGCCACCACAATGCATCACCGCAGGGATGGTGTCAAGTTTCCTCCAGACATGACGCTTGGCATTCAGGCTAAATAGTTCAATCTTGGTTTCATCAGACCAGAGAATCTTGTTTCTCATGGTCAGAGTCCTTTAGGTGCCTTTTGACAAACTCCAAGAGGGCTGTCATGTGCCTTTTACTGAGGATGTGCTTCTGTCTGGCCACTCTACCATAAAAGCCTGATTGGTGGAGTGCTGCAGAGATGGTTGTCCTTCTGGAAGGTTCTCCCATCTCCACATAAGAAATCTGGAGCTCTGTCAGAGGGACCATCAGGTTGTTGGTCACCTCCCTGACCAAGGCCCTTCTCCCCCGATTGCTCAATTTGGCCAGGCAGCCAGCTCTAGGAAGAGTCTTGGTGGTTCCAGACATCTTCAGTTTAAGAATGATGGAGGCCACTGTGTTCTTGGGGGACCTTCAACGCTGCAAACATATTTTGTTACCCTTCCCCAGATCTGTGCCTCGACACAATCCTGTCTCGGAGCTCTACGGACAATTCCTTTGACCTCATGGCTTGATTTTTGCTCTGACATCCACTGTCAACTGTGGAACCTTATATAGACAGGTGTGCGCCTTTCCAAATCATGTCCAATCAATAGAATTTACCACAGGTGGACTCCAATCAAGTTGTAGAAACATCTCAACGATGATCAATGAAAACAGGATGCACCTGAGCTCAATTTGTAGTCTCATAGCAAAGGGTCTGGATACTTGTGTAAATAAGGTATAGTTTTTAAAAATGTTAATACAACGTGCAAAAATGTCTAAAAACCTGATTTTGCTTTGTCATTATGGTGTATTGTGTGTAGATTTATGAGGGGAAAAACTAATTTAATCCACTGTAGAATAAGGCTGTAACGTAACAAAATGTGGGAAAAATCAAGCGGTCTGAATACTTTCCGAAGGCACTGTAGCTCTCTAAGAGGACAACTGATGATGATGCACTACCCAATTTGGAAATGGCACCTTGTGCATTCTATTATTACAACTTTCAAGAGTAAGTTGAAAGTCAGAGTTCCTTTAATCCTAAAAAAAGAAAACTGTCTAGTACAAATTACATTAATGTAATGTTCACAGTAACCTGCCACCAGCATCCTGTAAGTTACTGGAAAATGCATAGCAATGACCTTACAATACTGTAAAATTAGCCTGCTATACTGTAAGAAAGTCAATGCTACTGTAATCATGTTGGTATTTTACTGTAATTATATGAGATCTGTGCAAGCAGGTTGGCTGCTAGGTATTAAATACAAATTTTGTATAATTCAGCATATTTATAAGTATTTGGTGTTTTAGATTTTAGAGGCCTAATCAAAAGCTTCCAAACTGGGTGGGATTACAAGGCAAAACAGATCAAAAAGGCATGGCTTAACATTCAACCAGTCAAGGTCAATTTGTGTCACGCCCTGACCTTAGAGAGCCTTTTTATTCTCTATTTGGTTAGGTCAGGGTGTGACTAGGGTGGGAAATCTATGTTGTATTTTCTATGTTGGCCTGGTATGGTTCCCAATCAGAGGCTGTCTCTGATTGAGGATCATACTTAGGCAGCCTTTTTTCCACCTTAGTTTGTGGGATCTTGTTTTTCTATAGTTTATGTGTAGCCTGCAGAACTTTATGTTCGTTTTGTATTTTGTTGTTTTTCGGTGTTCATTTTAAACGTAAGATGTTTGCCTACCACGCTGCACCTTGGTCTCCTCATTCAAACGAGGAGCGTAACAGAAGATCCCACCACCAAAGGACCAAGCAGCGTGGCCAGGAGGAGCAGGGATCCTGGGCCCGGGAGAAAAGGGAGTGGAGGACATCATGGACATGGGAGGAGATTATGGCAGGGGACAAGACCCTGCCATGGAAGCAGGCGGAGGTAGCGAAGGAAGATCACCGGCGACTCTGGGGGGCACACGGAGTGGTCGGCGGAGCCGAGGGGTGAACCAGAGTCGGTCAGGAAGTCGAATGAGGAACTCGACGAAAGATTCCGGAGAGAGGTATTGGCGTTGAGAGCGCTGCAGAGCGGGCATGGTGAGGAGCGTGGCACCAGTTTCACGCATCTGGCCTCCAGTGCGCCTCCCCAGTCCGGTACGTCCTGTGTCTCCTCAACGCACTCGCCCTGAGGTGTGTGTCACCGTTCCGGTACAATGTGTGCCGGTTCTACGCACCGTGTCTCCAGTGCGCCTTCACAGCCCAGTGCATCCTGTGCCAGCGCCCCGCACTTGCCGGGCTAAAGTGAGCATCCAGCCAGGATGGGTTGTGCCAGCTCTACGCTCTAGACCTCCAGTGCGCCTCCACGGTCCAGTATATCCTGTGCCAGCTCCATGCACCCGGCCTCCAGTGCGTGTCTCCAGCCTGGTACGTCCTGTGCCTGCTCCACGCACGAAGCCTCCAGTGATGATCCATGGCACGAAGCCTCCAGTGATGATCCATGGCCCGGAGCCTCCAGTGATGATCCATGGCCCGGAGCCTCCAGTGATGATCCATGGCCCGGAACCTCCAGTGATGATCCATGACCCGGAGCCTCCTGTGATGATCCATGGCCCGGAGCCTCCAGTGATGATCCATGGCGCGGAGCCTCCAGAGACGATCCAAGGTCCGGAGTCTCCAGCGACGGTTGGCAGTCCAGAGCCTCCAGCGACGGTTGGCAGTCCAGAGCCTCCAGCGACGATCGGCAGTCCAGAGCCTCCAGCGACGGTCGGCAGTCCAGAGCCTCCAGCGACGGTCGGCAGTCCAGAGCCTCCAGCGACGGTTCCCGGTCTGGACCCTCCAGCGACGGTTCCCAGTCCGGACCCTCCAGCGACGGTTCCCAGTCCGGAGCCCTCTGCGACGATCTATGGTCCGGAGTCCCCGGCGACGATCCACGGTCCGGTTCCTCCGGTGACGATCCACGGTCCGGTTCCTCCGGCGACGATCCACGGCCCGGAGCCTCCAGTGATGATCCATGGCCCGGAACCTCCAGTGATGATTCATGACCCGGAGCCTCCTGTGATGATCCATGGCCCGGAGCCTCCAGTGATGATCCATGGCGCGGAGCCTCCAGTGATGATCCATGGCGCGGAGCCTCCAGAGACGATCCAAGGTCCGGAGTCTCCAGCGACGGTTGGCAGTCCAGAGCCTCCAGCGACGGTTGGCAGTCCAGAGCCTCCAGCGACGGTCGGCAGTCCAGAGCCTCCAGCGACGGTCGGCAGTCCAGAGCCTCCAGCGACGGTTCCCGGTCCGGAGCCCTCTGCGACGATCTATGGTCCGGAGTCCCCGGCGACGATCCACGGTCCGGTTCCTCCGGCGACGATCCACGGTCCAGTTCCTCCGGCGACGATCCACGGCCCGGAGCCTCCGGCGACGATCCATGGTCCGGTTCCACGGAAGTGGAGGGATCCGCGAGCGGAGCGGGATCTACGTCCTGAACCGGAGACGCCACCGAGGCTAGATAACCACCCGGACCCTCCCCCATAGAGTCAGGTTTTGCATAGGTCTGATTGACAGTGTGTTAAAAGGTTTAAGACCCACTTACTGTCAAGGCTGTGGGTAACTGGTGAAAGGAGTCAGGCGCAGGAGAGTTGAGATGCGTGGACAAGGTATTTAAATCAAGATAACACCAGTATACACACAATAATATGGTGCGGGAAAAATACCAGTACCACGAAAATAAACGGGCATAATCACAAAACCCGGCAACAATATACCAGCCGTCAGATACAGCCTTCACAATAAAACAAACACGCACAAAAACATGGGGGAAACCAGAGGGTTAAATAATGAACATGTAATGAGGGAATTGAAAGCAGGTGTGTAGAAAACAAAGACAAAACAAATGGAAAATGAAAAGTGGATTGGTGATGGCTAGAAGGCCGGTGATGTCGACCGCTGAACGCCGCTCGAACAAGTAGAGGGACCGACTCCGGCGGAAGTCGTGACACTTACACTCTGATCTGTCCCCTATATACATTAACTTGTAATTGCACAACTACCACATATCAGTTACATTGGTACAGCATTCTCAGTAATGGGTGCAACAAGTATAGTCACTTACAAGGCACACATCGAAATATGTTATGTTAATGAGCCAGCAATTCTTTCCCCTCAAACTCAATTTTTCCACAATGCACCTGAATTTACAGAATGCCGCGGTAAATAAACAGCAAAACAGTACTTAAACATTAAATTGTATTTTAATTTTCAAAGAAAATTATAACAGTGAATACGTAATTAGAATTTACAGCATACCAATTAATATTTGGCGTTTAATATCACTAGCACTTGTAGGGGCCTTAACAAAGTCTTCTAAACGGGCAGTGACTGCAGGGAGAAACAGGTCAAAAGGACATTGCTAAACACTGAACCATTAAAGGTTTGAGACTTGCTGCCACTGATCTGTCCTCTGTATGCATTTAACTGTTAGGGAACTACTACCACATATCACTTAAATTGGTACAGCACTCTCACTAACGGGTGCAACAAGTATAGCCTCTTACAAGGCATTCCTCAATCTGTTAATAAACCACAACAATAGCATGCACCCAGAAAAGATTTTTGGCACTCCAAAATTACAGTATGGTACTGTATTCTGTGGGGTGGTATTGAATTACTGTAAATTACTGTCAGCATAATAGACAGAAAATTACTGCAGATTTACAGGAAAAAGTTTTTAGATCTAAAAATATAGTATGGTATTGTATTCTGGTACTGAATTACAGTAAATTACAGGCAGCACAATAGACAGTAAATGACTGTAGATTTACAGGACAAATATATTAAAAAAATACGGCATGGTATTCTATTATGTGGGGTACAGCATTCTCACTAATGGCCGCAACAAATAGAGCCTCTAACAAAGCATGCCTTGAAATATGCTAATGGTGTACTGTAATATAGAGTTACAGTAGCTAACTAAAGGTTTCGCTGTAAGTGTACATTAATGTGTTGCAGTGAGCAGAAAAAAAATTATTATATTAACGAATTGTTATTGGTTTGCTTTTCTTTTCTTTTTATGTAACTCTACAGTAATGAGGTCATTTAGGAGTAAATAAGCTTGCCAGTTGACAGGTTGAATATTAATATACAATCAAAGATCCATTTTTGCAACAGAGCAAAGTTTTATAGTACAATCAAAAGAGTTTTAATATTAGTTATAAATTATATGCTCTTATATACAGGCCCACTGAATCTTTGGTGCATACATGTCCCTCGACAAAGAAATATGATATTTTTTATTCCCTTGTTTTCAGTCACCAAACAATTCACTACAAGTGGCTTGTTTTATGTTCTGAGCCCAGTTTGAGTCTTTCCTGAGGAGTTATTCAGCTGTGACTGAATAAGGGACTTCTCATTGAAGAAAGAAGTCATTGAAATTAACAGAAAGATCATACTCCCGCTACCTTTCTAACACAATCTCTAACGTGCAGTTATCTTCTTATGAGCTGGACTCAAATATTATAGGTGCATGTATTATAGGGGCATGCCGCCACCTACTGTATTGACTGTGTATCAGTCTACTATTCTGTAGTATGAATTCATTACACTTTGTGAAAAATTGTCTTACCAACTAACACTGCACCCATTAAAACCTCACCACTATTCTGGCCCTATCTGATCCTACTCCAGGCCAGCAGCCTGGGAGGACAAGACACTATTGTTCAAAACATATTGTAACTCTTCTGCAGTAAAATCTTGTACACCCAAGTACTTTCTTCGCAGCTGCCACCACATCTATCCTCTGACATTTACGTTCCATTTCTGCAGTACAATTGACAACCAATGGCCTGACAGCCAAAAAAAACAACCTAACTGAAGTTCATGTTATTCCTATCACTCTCGATTGGCCTCGGCCTACTCACAGGGATACTCTTAAAGAACCCTCACCCTGGACCCATCTTCCTCTACTACTCTCTTCACTGCCTCAGCATACAACACCTTCTGCATTACTCTGATCCTGGCAACCTGCATTTCTCTCACCGAAAACCAGCACCATGGGTACCCCTACAGTTTACAAAAACTCCTTTTCCCACCGATACTACACATAACTTTGTCTCATGTCCTCCTGCACACTTCTCACATCTCGGAATCTCCCTCCTACACAATGCTGCCACATGACTAAAAGCTTGACACCTAAAACACCGTAATGGATTCGGGACAAAATCTATCACGGGATAACTGACACATCCTAACTTGACTTTATCTGGTAAAGACTCTGCATCAAAACTCAATAGTAGAGACAGTGCCTTCTCTTCTCGCGTGCCTTCACCACGCTCTCCACCAGGTCTACGTCGCAACAAACGGCGGCCGTCACAGACACCGGGAATCTTCGACTATAGTTGATCCTCCTCAACATTTAACACCACTCCAGTTCACTCCTTTCAACGACGCCCTGCTCTGGAGAGGAAAGCATGTCACAGTTCTTCTCCCCAGTCACATGGTGTGGAACACATGCTCCCTATGGACGGCAGAAAAAAATGAAACGATGCGGTTTCACGTCGAGTCACTTTCACTGACCCAACATTCCCCAACCTCTTCTCCACCCAACCTGACAGCACATATGGATCTGCCAGAAGGCAAGGATCCATTCTCTCCAAAAATCTCACTCCAGAATGATCTTTGTCATCATCAGGACGAGGCTCAAACTCAGCGGTCTGCACCGTACCTGCCACCACAGTAAATTCATCCTCTCTCTCGTCACGTTCAGTTTCCTCTGTATTCATTCAAAACATGATCCTCTTTTTTTCCCTGTCTGTCATCTTCTCCTTCATCAGATCTTCCAGAACGCTTGTGCATTCCCGCATTCCATATTTACTTATAATATGTGCCACTTTTATCCTTTTTCCCCCTTTCCACCATCTTACCCCCACCTCATGTTCAAACCGGCAGCCGTACTGTCTGTGGTGATATAGGCTCCACTTCTACGTCCTGATCACCACACATGGTTCAGCTCATTCTCAAACTCCAGTTTAGCCACCAGATCCTCCAGAGGCTGGATATCTGAAGGCCCTTTTCAGGGGACACAATGCAAGCTTTGAGTGGATGACTGGTTTCCTTTATATGTAATAGCTTTGTGTCTCTAAACTAGTACAAGTACTGACCTTAAACATACATTTTGTTTAATGTGCGAAATGAAAAATAACCACCAGTGTGTGATCCTCACAAATGGTAATACTGATCTTCAGGGAATGGAACTTTGGATTTGCTTGACAGTGCAAAATCCTTTTTATGCCTTTTTACTCCTCTTGCCTTTTGAATGACAACGTTTCAAATTAACTCAACATAACATTGTTATAGGTTAGTAATTAAGTTTCCTTAATCTCTATACCTGAAATATTGTTCCTCAAATTGGAGCTTTGTTTGTGGGTGACTGAGTGAGTCCTTGCTGGACTGATCAAGAGAAGAGGGTGTAGAAATAACTAGTGCTGTAATATCCTCCATTGCACGGTTGCAAGGCTTCAGTTAGACCTTGTCTCCTACAAGCCTGAAACAGTGTAGACGAGAACATTGTGCGATTATTTAAAGATATACTCTTTGAAGAGGTAGGGTTCTTTTCGGAAGATGCAGGGACTCTGCTGTCCTAACTTCAGGGGGAAGCTGGTTCCACCACTGGGGTGCCAGGACAGAAAATACCTTTGACTGGGCTGAGCGGGTGCTGCCCTCCTATAGGGGTGGGAGGGCCAAGAGACCAGAGGTGGCAGAACTGAGTACTCGGGTTGGGGTGTACAATTTGAGTGTAGCCTGAAGGTGGGGGGGGGGGGGGGGGGGGGGGGGGGGGGGGGGCGTTCCTCTTGCTGCTCCATAGCCAAGTAGCATGGTCTTGTAGTCGATGCGAACTTCGACTGGAAGTCAGTGGAGTGTGCGGAGGAGCATGGTGACATGGAAAAACTTTGGATTAGGACCTTGCGCCTCTTCCTGTGTGCGGTAAGGCCGTACTCTACGGATGTTGTAGAGCATGAACCTGCAGGAGCGAGTCACTGCTTTGATGTTTGCAGAGAACGACAGGGTGTTGTCCAGCATCCCACCAAGGTTCTTTGCACTCTGGAAGGGGGAAACCGTGGAGTTGTCAACCGTGATGGAGAGGTCTTGGAGCGGGCAGGCCTTCCCTGGGTGGATAAGCAGGGCCGTCCTCGAGGTTGAGCTTGAGGTGGTGGGCCGACAACCAAGCTGAGATATCTGCCAGGCACGCAGAGATGCAAGTCACCACCTGGGTGTCAGAAGAGGGGGAAGGAGAAAAGTAGTTGAGTGTCATCTGTATACAGTTGAAGTCGGAAGTTTACATAAACTTAGGTTGGAACCATTAAAACTCGTTTTTAAACCATTCCACAAATTTCTTGTTAACAAACTATAGTTTTTGCAAGTCGGTTAGGACATCTACTTTGTGCATGACACAAGTAGTTTTCCCAACAATTGTTTACAGACAGATTATTTCACTATCACAATTCCAGTGGGTCAGAAGTTTACATACACAAAGTTGTCTGTGCCTTTAAACAGCTTGGAAAATTCCAGAAAATTATGTTATGGCTTTAGAAGATTCTGTTAGGCTAATTGACATCATTTGAGTCAATTGGAGGTGTACCTGTGGATGTATTTCAAGTCCTACCTTCAAACTCAGGGCCTCTTTGCTTGACATCATTGGAAAATCAAAAGAAATCAGCCAAGACCTCAGAAAAGTAATTGTAGACCTCCACAAGTCTGGTTCATCCTTGGGAGCAATTTCCAAATGCCTGAATGTACCACGTTCATCTGTACAAACAATAGTACGCAAGTATAAACACCATGGGACCACCCAGCAGTCATACCGCTCAGGAAGGAGACACGTTCTGTCTCCTAGAGATGAACGTACTTTGGTGCGAAAAGCGCAAATCAATCCCAGAACAACAGCAAAAGGACCTTGTGAAGATGCAGGAGGAAACAGGTACAAAAGTATCTATATGTATGTAAACATTATTAAAGTGACCCGTGTTCAAGGACTATGTACTATGTGGCAGGGACTCCAGACAAACATGGATTATGAAGGTCAAGCCAGCGACGTCGACTAGAGGTCAGTCTTCAACACCAAAATGCCCTACAAGGTCATTACTAAGCTCAGGGGCCTGGGTCTGAATCAGTGAGTGATGGTCAGTGATGTGCACACCAAGGAACTTTAAGCTAATGACCCTCTCCACTGCGGTCCTGTCAATGTGAATTTGGGCGTGCTCTCTCTGCTGTCTCCTGTAGTCCACAATCAGCTCCTTCATTTTGTTGATGTTGAGGGAGAGGTTATTTTCCTCGCATCACTCTGCAGTGCACTCACCTCCTCCCTGTATTCTCTCTGATCGTCGTTGAGACAGCCTACCACTTGTGTCGACAGCAAACTTGATGATCGAGTTGGAGACATGCGGTTACGCAGTCATGGGTGAACCAGGAGTACAGGAGGGGGCAGGAGCAGCATGGTGGAGATGTTGTTTCCTACCTTCACCACTTGGGATCGGCCGGTCAGGAATTCCAGGACCCAGTTGCACAAGGGGGGTTCAGACGCAGGGCCCTGAGCTTAGTGATGACCTTGTAGGGCACTATGGTATTGAAGGCTGAGCTCTAGTCGACGTCGCTGGCTTGACCTTCATAATCCATGTTTGTCTGTAGTCCCTGCCACATATGTACATATTGTGTCTGAGCCATTGAAATGTGACTCCACTTTGTCCCTGTAGTGTAATTTTTCCTCTTTGATTGCCTTATGAAGGTTGCAGTGGGTCTGTTAGTACATGTCCATGTTCCCAGTCACCTTGCCATGGTTAAATGCGGTGGTTTGCCCTTTCAGTTTTGCGCAAATGCTGCCATCTATTCACATTTTTTGTTTGGTTAAGTTATAATCTTCAGTGGGAGCAACATCCTCTATGCATTTCCTGATGAGCCCGTCACTGAGTCAGTGTATACAGTCGTGGTCAAAAGTTTTGAGAATGAAACAAATATTAATTTTCACAAAGTCTGCTGCCTCAGTGTCTTTAGATATTTTTGTCAGATGTTACTATGGAATACTGAAGTATACTTACAAGCATTTCATAAGTGTCAAAGGCTTTTATTGACAATTACATGAAGTTGATGCAAAGAGTCAATATTTGCAGTGTTGACCCTTCTTTTTCAAGACCTCTGCAATCTGCCCTGGCATGCTGGCAATTATCTTCTAGGCCACATCCTGACTGATGGCAGCCCATTCTTGCATAATCAATGCTTGGAGTTTGTCAGAATTTGTGGGGTTTTGTTTGTCAACTCGCCTCTTGAGGATTGACCACAAGTTCTCAATGGGATTAAGGTCTGGGGAGTTTCCTGGCCATGGACCCAAAATATCGATGTTTTGTTCCCCGAGCCACTTAGTTGTCACTTTGCCTTATGGCAAGGTGCTCCATCATGCTGGAAAAGGCATTGTTCGTCACCAAACTGTTCCTGGATGGTTGGGAGAAGTTGCTCTCGGAGGATGTGTTGGTACCATTCTATATTCATGGCTGTGTTCTTAGGCAAAATTGTGAGTGAGCCCACTCCCTTCGCTGAGAAGCAACCCCACACATGAATGGTCTCAGGATGCTTTACTGTTGGCATGACACAGGACTAATGGTAGCGCCCAAACAATCGGAAAGGGGATTCAGAGAAAATGACTTTACCCCAGTCCTCAGCAGTCCAATCCCTGCACCTTTTGCAGAATATCAGTCTGTCCCTGATGTTTTTCCTGGAGAGAAGTGGCTTCTTTGTTGCCATTCTTGACACCAGGCCATCCTCCAAAAGTCTTCGCCTCACTGTGCGTGCAGATGCACTCACACCTGCCTGCTGCCATTCCTGAGCAAGCTCTCTACTGGTGGTGCCCCGATCCCGCAGCTGAATCAACTTTAGGAGACGGTCCTGGCACTTGCTGGACTTTCTTGGGCACCCTGAAGCATTCTTCACAACAATTGAACCGCTCTCCTTGACGTTCTTGATGATCCAATAAATGGTTGATTTAGGTGCAATCTTACTGGCAGCAATATCCTTGCCTGTGAAGCCCTTTTTGTGCAAAGCAATGATGACGGCATGTGTTTCCTTGCAGGTAACCATGGTAAACAGAGGAAGAACAATGATTTCAAGTACCACCCTCCTTTTGAAGCTTCCAGACTGTTATTCGAACTCAATCAGCATGACAGAGCGATCTCCAGCCTTGTCCTGGTCAACACTCACACCTGTGTTAACGAGAGAATCACTGACATGATGTCAGCTGGTCCTTTTGTGTCAGGGCTGAAATGCAGTGGAAATGTTTCTTGGGGATTCAGCATCATTTGCATGGCAAAGAGGGACTTTGCAATTAATTGCAATTCATCTGATCACTCTTCATAACATTCTGGAGTATATGCAAATTGCCATTATACAAACTGAGGTAGCAGACTTTGTGAAAAAATAATATTTGTGTTATTCTCAAAACTTTTTGCCACGACTGTACATCAATACTATTCTCAGAGGCGGCCCAGAATGTTTCCCAGTCTGTGTGATCAAAACAATCTTGAAGCATAGATTCTGATTGGTCAGACCAACACTGAACAGTACGTACCACAGGAGGTTCCTGTTTAAGTTTCTGCCTATAGTCGGGTAGAAGCAGAATGGAGGCATGGTCTGATTTGTCGAAGGGAGGGCGGGGGAGGGCCTAGAAGGCCAGCAATCCTGAGTCACCTCTTCACTGTTGGCGTTGAAACTGGTGTTTTGCAGATACTATTTAATGAAGCTGCCAGTTGAGGACTTGTGAGGCATCTGTTTCTCAAACTAGACACTCTGATGTACTTGTCATCTTACTCAGTTATGCACAAGGGGCCTCCCACTCCTCTTTCTATTCAGGTTAAAGCCAGTTTGCGCTGTTCTGTGAAGGGAGTAGTACACAGCGTTGTATGAGATCTTCAGTTTCTCGCATGGAATAGCCTTCATTTCTCAGAACAAGAATAGACTGACAAGTTTCAGAAAAAAGGTCTTTGTTTCTGGCCATCTTGAGCCTGTAATCGAACCCACAAATGCTGATGCTCCAGATACTCAACTAATCTAAAGAAAGACAGTTTTATTGCTTCTTTAATCAGAACAGTTTTCAGCTGTGCTAACATAATTGCAAAAGGGTTTTCTAATGATCAATTAGCCTTTTAAAATGATAAACTTGGATTAGCTAACACAACGTGCCATTGGAACACAGGAGTGATGGTTGCTGATAATGGGCCTCATATATAAAATATACGACAAAACACACATCACGACGAGACAACACTACATAAAGCGAGACCTAGGACAGCAAGGCAGCAACACATGACAACACAGCATGGTAGCAACACAACATGACAGCAACATATGGCAGCAGCACAACATGGTACAAACATTATTGGGCACAGACAACAGCACAAAGGGCAAGAAGGTAGAGACAACAATACATCACGCAATGCAGCCACAACTGTCAGTAAGAGTGTCCATGATTGAGTCTTTGAATGAAGAGATGGAGATAAAACTGTCCAGTTTGAGTGTTTGTTGCAGCTCGTTCCAGACACTATCTGCAGCGAACTGAAAAGAGGAGCGACCCAGGGATGTGTGCGCTTTAGGGACCTTTAACAGAATGTGACTGGCAGAACGGGTGTTATATGTGGAGGATGAAGGCTGCAGTAGATATCTCAGATAGGGAGTGAGTCCTAAGGCCTAAGAGGGTTTTATAAATAAGCATCAACCAGTGGGGTTTGCGATGGGTATACAGAGATGACCAGTTTACAGAGGAGTATAGAGTGCTGTGATGTGTCCTATAAGGAGCATTGGTGGCAAATCTGATGGCCGAATGGTAAAGAACATCTAGCCGCTAGCTCTTACCTGCCGATCTATAAAGTACGTCTCCGTAAACTAGCATGGGTAGGATGGTCATCTGAATTAGGGTTAGTTTGGCAGCTGGGGTGAAAGAGGAGCGATTACGATAGAGCAAACCAAGTCTAGATTTATGGATGACCCGCAGCCTGTTCGGAATGTCGCTCAACAGTTGAGGGATACTGATACATTGCTTGTAAATTACGGGGATTTTGTGGCATTTATTGCGCTGCCCAAACAAACAAGAAATTGAAGAGGGGACATAATTGTAGGTGCGGCTGAAAGGTTTTTGGGTCTGCAGGAATTAACAGCCAAAGCATTGCAGTGAAAACTGAATGAAGATGTTTCCCCCATATAAAAAACATCCCACTGTCAGTGTATATTTTTATTTATTTGTTCAACTTTGTTTGATATCATTTACTACCCATACAGTAGGTGGCTTATTGCACATAAAATGTGTGTGAACGCCAGTAAACTATAGAAGAAGAAAACATTGTCAAAGTTTTTAAATTTTTTATAATCCAAGATAAACCACCACCTGTCATTTACAATGGGCGCAAATGAATCATACTGTGCAAAACAATCAAGGAGGTGGGCAGAGCCAAGCATCTTATTGGCGCGATCTATCATATATTTGCATATTTCCATCAGGGCACGTCTATTTTGAAGTGCGCGTGTGTAGTAACTCAACTTGCCCTTGCACTCCTAAACGACGCCATTTTTTACAACTTCGGCAACGGGTAAAGTCCACAAAACTTGTTCCACTGTTCATAACATATTTAAGTTTTGGGAAGAGAAACTCTACTGAGCTCAAATGTGTCATCGATGAGAAAATGTGCAGAATTTTTTCCAAAATACATCTCGATTTATCTTCTCCCACTGGGCTTACTCTCATTCCCATATGTGTTTGTGAGTGGAAATACCAACCGGATGTTTCAGATTTATACATCCGGTGAAACATCTGGCTCATTGTGTGGTGATTTTGTTTTCCACGTCCCCGCCGCTAAGCATCTTGGGAAGAAGAAGGTGCTGAAGACCAACAACCATTTTCCTGTGAAATGTGCAGGTACTTGAATTGTTTGCAAAACCTATTTAGCAAACAGATCATCATCGGGAATCTCCTACAGCTTTTTTAAATTGTGAGTTAATATGCTTCTGTACAGTTGTTACTGTTTGTTCTTGAGCTAGCTAGCTAGTTCGTTTTAAAGCGTAACGTTAGCTATAACGTAACTTTAGCAATGATAGAGTACTGTCTTATGAGTCACCATATAGCTTCTGCTTCTAGCAGACAAGCCAAATAGCTAGTTAAGTTAGCTGACGATCGTAATAATGTTGTTTTCTCCACCCCTCCCCCCACTTCCAATCTTTGATAGTCGTGACAACCATTGAAATGGGAGCTGATAAGCGGTGAGTAACAAATTAACATAACAACATAACGTTAGTGAACTGCACTGAGGTCTGAACACAACGTTACATTAAAGGAAAAATCCACCCAAAACCACTCATTCCTATTTACAGTGTTATATAACACTGAATATTTTTTGTTAAATGTTTCGTTTTGTCGTTTATAATAAGGTTGGTAACATGTGGTTGGGAGCTTTGGGCCATTAATTTAAAGGTCGCTGGTTCGAATCCCTGGGCTAACTAGATGAGAAGTCTGTAATACCCTTGAGTAAGGTACTTAACTCTAATTACTCCTGTAAGTCACTCTGGATAAGAACATCTTATAAATTACAAAAATTTTAATTGTTGTAGAAATGTTAGTCCAAGTCAACTACAAAATCCGCAATGATCTGTGGGCTGGTTAGTTAGCTACCTAGGGAGGTAGCTATGCACAGTAGTACCAAAGTCAATATCAGCATTTGAAATAACTAAAATAGCCTAAACAAACCGCAACATCAATTTAGTAGTCTACAGTCTCACCATGTTCAACCTGGAGATTGATGTGCCTGAGTGGAATCTGACATTTGCAAAGGCACCATGCAATGCACCCTGGACTGACGAGGCAGACAAACAGGAGAAATTTGTTAGACCCTCTTAAATTACACATTTCTGCAGGTAATATCGTAAAAATAGAATCCATGGTTTATTCGAGAGAAGACAACCTCCCGCGTTGACGTCAGCCACTAGAAACCTGCCATGTATGTTAGATGTTCTCAAAGTCGTATTCCTATTAACGTCCAGTGTCGTGATAGCGGCTTTATCGCAATACTACGTCATACCGGCCAAATTTCTACCTGCTTAAACGGCAATAGCTCAGATGCCCAGGGAATCGATAGAACATTGCTCAGATGCACAAAAACAATAATTCAAAACAGCTGTCTTTAAGACGATGTGGAGCCGGCACAAGAGATGGGTCACAAAACATACATCGATGGGATATGCCACTTAAAATTGTGCATTTATCCACACTGCGCCGTCGAGGAGATTGAAATGGTGCTTGTTTTCCCAGAACTGCCCTTTTTATTCTCTTTCAACCTACCAGTAGCCACTGCAGACATTATGGGAAGGCATGTCGCATTTCAAAATGGCTGCAGTGGCTACTGCTAGTTAGCATGGGGATGAAAAAGACAGTTTTCCAGGATAATTTGCAGTATTTAAATCTTCGATATATCAGTGGCATATCCCATCTGTGCATTGAGGTACATTTTCCCACCTATATCCAGCGCCGGCTTCACAGTGTCATATTGTAACCATGATTGCGTTCTGACGTCAGTGCAGATCAGTGTAAACTAACCTCTGCCGAGTCCCCAAGGAAAATGGAAAGAGAGCCTGCAGGGCGACTTCAGCTTTTGGACCTTAAGGCGACACTCCATCTTAACCCCCTCCTCCACATTTACTGGATTGGTTGAACAGTGCAGAGGAGAATCTACCCTGACAGTTTGTTTTCTTCTCGTCAAGACCAATATGTAGGGGGATCTAGATTCAGGTTTTCCTTTTCCTTTGTTTGGTTAGTGTAAAAAATCGTTTTGGTAGGGTCTGTATCTTCTGGCAAGTAGCTTGCTAACTAGCTATAACATTTATAACACTATGTATTGCTTACATTACCATTCCATGGTTTACTAGCACTACAGAGTAAACAACTCCCTCCTAAAAATGCAATGAAAGACATCTGGTAGGGATGTGCATCTTTCCCCGATACATAGCTAGATAGCTACATGGGCTCCGATACGCGATATGATTTTGTTTAAAAGGATTCAGTGCGATTGTTTGATTAGAGAAACGAATCGATGCAATTTGGTGCGATATGATTCAGTGCCCCAACATTTGTTGCATGAACACATTCATTTTCCATTCTAAATTAAAATCTAAATTAAATCTGCTGCGATTGGAGTTCATGAGTTGGGCCTCTGAGCTGGATCTGTCTGAGCTGTCTTCTGTGTGTGTAAATGATATGTCTATCAGTGGTGTAAAGTACTTCAGTAAAAATACTCTAAAGTACTACTTAATCTGTTTTTTTGTGGTATCTGTACTATACTATTTATATTTAACTACTTTTACTTCACTACATTCCTAAAGAAAATAATTAACTTTTTTACTCCATACATTTCCCTGACACCCAAAAGTACTTGTTACATTTTGAATGCTTAGCAGGACAGGAAAATGCTCCTATTCACGCACTTGTCAAGAGAACATCCTTGCTCTCTCTAATGCCTTTAAACTGCCGGACTCACTAATCACACATGCTTCATTTGTAAATTATGTTGGAGTGTGCCCCCAGGCTCTGTAAAAAAACAAAATGGTGGCATCTGGTTTGCTTAATATAAAGAATTTTCAATTATTTATAATTTGACTTTTGATACTTATGTATCTTTAAAACCAAATACTTTTAGACGTAGTATTTTACTGGGTGACTTTCACTTGAGTTTTTTTTTTATTAAGGTATCTTTTACTCAAGTATGACAACTGGGTCGTTTTTCCACCACTGACGTCTATGGTGTATGTAGGCACCTGAGCTGAGCGATAAGAGAAGCTGGGCATCTACCCCCCCACACACACACACACACACACTTTTGATCTGAAATCTTTGTCACCCACTCATACATTTGTTTCAGATTAAAAGTGTTAGTAATGTATCAATATTTATCTTTAAAAAATGGCTATGGCATAGCCAATGAATATGTAGCACAACTTTGGATTTCACTCCGGTCTCATAATTGAATTGTTTCGACCGTTTGGAAGTGTTGCGCATAGCAACCGTGATTTCAGTCCTCTTTTATGAAATTATCCCTTTACCCTATCTAAAAATGACCATTATATACTTATTGTTTAAAGCAAAACTAACAAGTATTGCTCATGGTGAACCTGAACGATCGGTAAAACACAATTTTCATCGTGTTTTGATAACAATAATCTAGCAAATGACATTGGTTGTCAATCAACTAATAAACCCTAACATTGTGCAAGCAGCCATTTGACAAACATTTGAATGCAAGAATAGGCCTACCTCTCTTTGGCTAGTGAGCACAGCGGCACGTGCAGTTTGACTAAGCTACTGATATAGCCTGGGTTTGTTTGGCATCCAAAATGACTTGTAGATCAATGATTGTCAACATAATGACATGCTCAGTTTGACACTGAAGATGAGGTATTTTCGGAAGGTAGAAAGTAAGTCATTTTTGGAGATGCGTATCGGTGACTCTTTACATTCCTAGCATCTGGCAGAAGTAAATTCATCCATAAAACACAAATATAATTTTTTATTTATCTTATGATTGGGTTTTCATGAATTTGATGTAATCGTCAAGCCCATTCAAAACACCGGGGACATGAACACTGAAGTATGGTGTAGGAATGTGTCACTTGCACAGGATATAAACTGGTTAGGTTAGGCCGTTTGGCAGAGTTTCAGTGGCATTTCACAGTATAAGGAAGCAGAGTGGTTTGCAAGATACCTGACTAAATCCCACACAACAATGCAATAGTAGATTTGTTTCTGCTTGAAAAAACATAATTGTAAGGGTTAGGTTGTTAAATGTAAATAATAGTACTTGGAGGTTGTCTTGAGCCATATAAATACATTGGAACCCATTTCGTTATTCCTTGAGTGTGTCAAAATTAGATCTGCGTTTTACTATGTGTCTATGCCTGTGTGCGCACAGGGTGAGTCGCACAGAGCGTAGCGGCAGATACGGCGGCAACAATCAGGGTCGGGGTGAGAGGCGAGAGCGAGGAGACCAGGAACGAGAGCACGTCATGCGCCGCTGGGGTGAAGAGAGACGCATCGAACGCTACGATGGAGGGGAACACCGGGGGAACAGAGCCAGTCCAGAGGTATGCCTTCCGAGTCAGACGCCCAGTGACATGACTTGGCAAGGGAGTGCAGCCAAAACCAATCTTGTTGACGACTAGGAGAATACACTGATCCACGCTGTTTTATCCGCGCCAACAGAGAGACCGGAAGCAGCGGAACAACGATAGATCTGAAGAAGGCTACCACTCTGATGGAGATTACCCGGAGCAGGACTACAGGGGGGAGCCAGGGGAAGAGAAGGAGAGTAAGACCATCATGCTCCGGGGCCTGTCCCTTCACGTCACAGAGGGAGACGTAAGTTCTTCGCTCTCTGCTTTAGACCCACCAACGGTCAGTAATGTGGTTCGTGCAAAGAAGAGTAGACTATACAGTGAAACTAAAGGAGACGTTAGCAACTGTATAATGTCAACTGAAATGTGTTGCGGAACTGAGGGCTACGGATTTAAATGTTCTTGTGCCTTCCAGATCCGTGCTGCCCTGGACCAGCTGGAGGGACCCCAGCCAATAGATGTCCGGCTGATGAAGAAGAGGACAGGTGAGACCCAGGCGTTCCATGGAGTCCCTCCTTTCCCCCGCGATCTTTGACCACAGGGCCAATCTGCTTCAATTGGCTTCAGTTTTGCCATAGCAACATAAAAATCAGATGAAATCGTTATGAATTAATGTCAAAAGCAAAGAAACAATATTTTACATTCTGTTAAGATGTGGAGCGAAAAGGTAAGTAAGAGCATCAGCCAGTCAAGCGCTGTTTCAAATGAAAGAATAAAATAATGCATATAGGCACACTGAGGATGTATGGTCCAGTGTCATCCTGCAGGACTTCTTGCTATGGCAAAACCCAAAATGAAGGGCCCACTGTTTGCCATATTGGGTCCTGAAGCAGTTTGTGACAGAGTTTGAATGTTGTGCCCATGGACTCTGACTAACACTCCTCCCGTCTATATTTGAATGCTGTCTCTAGGTATAAGCAGAGGTTTCGCCTTCGTGGAGTTTTATCACTTGCAAGATGCTACCCGATGGATGGAGACCAATCAGGTTGCTTCACAATCGCCAAGTCTAGTTTTTACCTTGGAGATCTGGGAAAAAAAAGAGAACCAAATGGCAACCAAAGTGAACTGAATAAGAACAAAAAATTATTTGAAGGAAATGTGGATTTAAGTTGGATTTTAGTTGGAGAATACTATATTGGAATCTTAATATGGTATCCATAAAGACTGCATGGTTTTAGAGGTTTATTTAACCTTTCACTGATAATTCTTTAATCTCACTGCCCCCCATATTTTCAGGGTGTAATACTAAGGTTTTAAGACGTTCGATGTCAATAGAATTGAGCCATGTAGCCTAATTTAACAGGAACTTACCTTAAACCACTTTGAGATTATAGTACCCTACAATCTGACTGGTAAGATAACTCAGGAAGACATTTTTCTGATAAAAGATAGTCAAAGGCCATCGGGGAAAATAAGGAATTCTGTCTCCTAGCCTAGTGTCCTCTCCAAATTTGAGCACTTACTTGTCAGTTGATGTTTTTTTTTCTTTTTAGTGATTGATTCATGCTGTACTTCTTAGCAAATTAATTTGTCTGTTGGAAGCATATCCCTGGTTCTAGGGAAGCCGATCAAAGTATCTATATCATGTTAACATACACTCTGCTCCGGCTCAGTCTGGACACTCGGGTCCCAAACACATTAAGAACCCTCTGTACACAAGCTCACATACACATCCTTCCGTCTGTCTTTGACACAAGCGCCAACCGGGGGTCCCTTTCCCCCATCCCTCCTTGCCAACACTGCTTGTATTTTGGGTGCAGCTAGAGTGAGACGTGCGCCAGCCAGGAAAGCTTGAAATGACCAACATTTTGCCCCCCCTCTTACAGAAACTCCTGGTCATCCAAGGCAAGAGTGTGGCCATGCACTACAGCAACCCCCGGCACAAGTTTGAAGACTGGCTCTGCAGCACTGTAAGTTTCTGCTGTGGCTTGACTCCATATCCCACCCTGCCTACACTGTTTCCCCCTTCCACTCCTATCTGAAATGCTGTAGTGACAATGTTAGGCAATCACTTGTTACCTTATAGTCCAGAATGAGCTCCTGCCAAATGACTTTGAGCACATTGTTAGGTGTAGGAATGCCTGATTGCATTAGTTGCCAGTGTGAGCGTTTGGCTCAGGTAAGCACCCAATGCTGCACTGCTTTTAGTTTGCTATTCATCTGAGGCAGCGGTGTCCTGGACCTAAAAAATGTGACCGGTTGCTTGCAGTGCGGCCTGTACAATTTCCGGAGGAGGCTGAAGTGCTTCAGGTGCGGAGCATCCAAAGCTGGTAAGTAGTTCCTGAATCAGGAAGCCACTGCTTGCACCCATCTGGATGGTCTGACACAATACCATGGGGCTACGCACAGGTGCAGGCGCAATAGAGGATACAGATACAGGGCTCTACAGTGCGACCATTCTACTCTCATATGTGCCAAAATATTTTGCTGTGCGACCTGGAATTAAAAAATATATATATATATTTGTCATTGTGCTACTAAATATCTTTGTGTGCGCCTACATTTTTCAACTTAGCGCACGTGCTCCTGGTAATAAAAAAATAATAAAAAAAGGTCCGCGTAGAGCCCTGACTAATCGTATTGTGAACAAACCAGATTTAGCTGAAAACGTACTTGAGAATTGACAGGTGGAATAGCAAGGATGTCAAATCCCTGTGGAGCAGGAACATTTTCTAACTCATGTCCTGGACTCTGTCATGGGTACTGAGGGCGAGGTGACGCTAATGCCCTGCTCTCATTCTTCCTGCTTTTCCCAACAGAGTGTGAAACCAACAACACCACTGGAGTCCGAGAGACCCAGCAGAGTGGAGACTACTACGGCGACAGTGAGTACCTCTCCGCCGTCATGAAACTAAATCCTGTCAGATGACCTGAGGGGGGGTCTGAGAGCCAATGGGATCATTTATACTGAATATGTGTGTGTGTTTGTCCCCTCTCCAGCCATCATCCTTAGGAACATAGCCCCCCTTACCACTGTGGAGGCCATCATGACGGCCCTGGCCCCCTACGCCAACCTGTCAACCAACAACATCCGTCTCATCAAGGACAAACAGACGGGCCAGAACAGAGGCTTCACCTTCGTACAGCTTTCCTCCCCTCTGGTATGCCAGCCTTTCAGCAGAGCTCTCAACATTTTATTTGGTTTGAGTTTCTTTACAGAGCGACCTCTGTATCTTCAGTGATGTTCCCCTTTTTTGATTGTTAATGGTCAACTGGTGTTTGTCATCTTTGGCTTGATTTCGTGGAGTCTGTATACACTTTTCTCTGTAAGTTAAATGAGTATGTTGATTCTTAGTGCTTTGTTGTTTCTGCATCACAGGAGGCTTCTCAGCTCCTAACCATCTTACAAGGACTGCAGCCCCCTCTCAAGCTGGATGGGAAGACCATCGGTGTGGACTATGCCAAGAGTGCAAGGAAGTGAGTGTCCCGTCACAGCGATGTCCGTGGTTAGGTTTAACTTCTTTCAGATCATTGGGACGCTAGCGTCCCACCTCGACAACATCTGGTGAAATTGCAGATTGCTAAGTGTTATACGCCATTCTTTAGTTTAGAATCTTGGTAATCGAACCACTTTGTCCGATTTACGATAGACTTTACGGCAAAAGCATAGCATTTGATCGTCTGAGGACAGCGCCTCACCCACATCCTGCATTAACATGAATTCATAACCTGCACAGGTGTCACAACTCAAAAATAGCGATTAAAATATATCACTTACCTTTGAAGATCTTCATCTTTTTGCAATCCAAAGGGTCCCAGTTACACAATTAATGGTTTTGTTCGATAAAGTCCTTTATATCCCAAAAATGTTTATTTATTTGGCACGTTTGATTCAGAAATCCACCTGTTCCAACTCGCCCAACATGCCTTCAAAGGCATCTAAAAAGTTACCTGTAAACTTCGTCCAAACAATTCAAACAACGTTTCTAATCCAACCTCAGGTACCCTAATATGTAAATAATCGATCAAATTTAAGATGGAGTATCCTGTGTTCAATACCGGAGAAAAAGAATGAGGAGCGCGCACTCATTCACGTGCACCAAAAGACCTAGAGTCCTTCTGAGGGACACTTCAAAAGAATACGAATACTTTTTTAAAGACTTGACAAATAGTGGAAGCTATAGGAACTGTAATCTGGGTCCTAATTATTAGACTTTCCCAAAGAAAAGCATTAAAGTCCAATGACCTCAACAACAACAAAAATCCTGGATGGATTGTTCTCGGTGTTTTGCCTGCCAAATCAGTTCTGTTATACTCAGACCATTATTTTAACAGTGTTAGAAACTTTAGTGTTTTCTATCCAGTACTACCATGCATATGCATATCCTAGCTTCTGGGCCTGAGTAACAGGCAGTTTACTTTGGGAACCTCAGTCATCCAAATTTATGAATACTGCCCCCTAGCCTTAAAGTTGATGTCAATGGTTAGGGTTATAGTGTTCTCAGCATAATTCCAGTTGAGGATGTGATAGGGATGGAGATGTCTCCCTAATCTCTACTCTCCTTGGTCTTTTCAGGGATCTCTTGCTCCCAGACTGTAACCGGATCAGTGCCTTCTCTGCGGCCAGCACCGCCATCGCTGCTGCCCAGTGGTCCTCCAGCCAGGTAAACGCGCACAAACCCACATCTCCTCACGTTCACCGGTGACGTTTTGTTTTCCCGATGCACATGCTAACAGTCAGTGTGTTCCTTCCTAGCCACAGCAGGGTGTTGAAGGACAGCTGTCGGAGTACAGCTATCTAGAGGAGGGCTACGTTCCCTACACACAGGTACGGTGATGGTTACCCCAGTCTGTAAATACCTGGGATGCATTGTAGACGTTGCTGCTTCAATGTGTGACTTGACTGTGTGCCTTGCTGTGTCGATAGGACTACCAGGCCTACTACCAGCAGGCAGCAGGAGACCTCTCCCAGGGGAACGGAATACTGGGAGGTGAGAGGCAACATTTGCATTCAGTGTCCATGCCTTTTTAATAGCCTTCTGATTTGAGGAGAACGTATGTAAATAAAGCCTGGGTGTCTTTTATTCACAGCGGCCCCAGCTGCTACAGGAGTGGTGATCTCACAGGTTGCACAAGTCTACCAACCCCGCCTTATCAGTCACACTGCCACACAGGTGAGTCTCTGTCTTTAACCTATGGGGCTGGCAATACACACACCGTCGCCTTTACTGCACCACGGACAGTATGCTTGCCCTAAAGATTCCCCACAATGGCCAATTGTCTCTGCAGGCACTGCAATTGGCCCAGCAACTGGAAGCAAAACAGACCGGAGTTCACTCGGCAGCTGCAACCATTACAGCGCCGGTTTCCACAGCAACAGCGACACTCTCTGGACTGGCCACAGACACTGGTAAGAGCCTCCCTCTCCTGACAAGTTCCAGTGCAGAATGAAACTTAGTGGAATGCTTTCCGATTTAAAATGATCTACTCTATTCAAGGCAGGATTTGATTGTTTGTAATCTTCCAAACTCTTGTCTTCGTCTCCAGCTGTTCCCGACACCTCCACCTACCAGTATGACGAATCCTCGGGCTACTACTTCGACCCTGAAACTGGCCTCTACTACGACCCAAATACCCATGTAAGTACCCACACACCGGTCAATGTTTTCCGTTGCCATTTTGAATGGTTCCACCATGCCTCATGAGTTGACTGAAGAAGGGGTATGTGGGTGTATGTGTTTTTGACAGTTATCTTCTCTCCTCCAGTACTACTATAATTCCCAAACACAGCAGTACCTGTACTGGGACAGTGAGAAGCAGACGTACGTCCCTGCCTCAGCCGCCGACCAAACTGAGCAGACGGCAAACGCAGCAGCAGCTAGCAAAGAGGCTAAGGAATCCAAGGAGAGGAAACAAGAGAAGCCCAAGAGCAAGACGGCTCAGCAGGTACGCAGAGGAGACCGGGATCTCTTCAGATGTCAAGGCGGTACAGCTGTATATGAGAAAACGGGGGGGGGGGGTCTACATTCTGTTGGTATCGGGACAATGTCACGAAACCCTTGTTGCTGTCAATGGGTGTTGTATTAAAGTGTGTGTAGTTTGACTGAGTTGTCATGTCTCTTTCCAGATTGCTAAGGACATGGAGCGCTGGGCGAAGAGTCTGAACAAGCAGAAGGAGAACTTCAAGAGCAGCTTCCAGCCCGTCAGCCAGGAGGAGAGGAAAGAGGCCGCGGCCGCCGACGCAGGCTTCACACTCTTCGAGAAGAAGGTAGCCATTTTAGGTCTATCCATGACGATTAGAATCCTTTAGAGCGGCGTTTCCCCGAACTCAGTCCTCGGGACCCCAAGGGGTGCACGTTTTTGCCCTAGCACTACACAGCTGATTCACATAATCAACTAATCATCAAGCTGTGTAGTGCTAGGGCAAAAAACGTGCACCCCTTGGGGTCCCGAGGACTGAGTTCGGGGTAAACGCTGCTTTAGAGGACTCATGCAGTGACACTTTTGACTTGATGGCGTCGGATTGAAGAGGTGACTTGATGGCAGTGACTAGTGTTGTGACTTTGCAGCAGGCTGGAAGCTTGGAAATGCTCATGTCAGAAGCAGTGCAGCGCCCAGAGGAGCAGGCCCCAACCAACTCAGCCAAGGTAAGATATTGATACTAGACTCAAATGTAAGCTCAGAAATGACAGCTCATACATTTTATCTTCCAGTCTTGTATGGTACCTACTTGGTTGTATGTTAACTATCTGGTTGTGTCTTTCGCCAGGTTGGCCTGGTGGCAGCCTACAGTGGGGACAGTGACCCAGAGGAGGGGGGTGCAGCAGAGCCGGAGCGCGACAGTGGTGAGCAGGGCCAGGATCAGCTGACCGACTGGAAGAAGATGGCCTGCCTGCTGTGTAGGAGACAGTTCCCCAATAAGGACGGCCTGGTGCGCCACCAGCAGCTCTCTGACCTTCACAAGGTGCTGATCACTGACGCCCAGGAGGAATCCCACTTTAGTCTACTCACTAAACTGTTATGAAAATGAACATCTATTATGTGAAAGAAGAAGCTTGTTTATGTATGAATTCAGTGTGAAGTGGTCTTAATCTTTATTTGTCTTCAAATCCCAGCAAAACCTGGAGGTCCACCGCAGATCTAAGCTGAGTGAGGCTGAGCTGGAAGAGCTGGAGAGGAAAGAGACAGAGGTGAGCCTCCGACATGAAGACTGTTGGTCTAATGTTACTGGTTGACTTGTGGTTAATAGAAACCCTGTTGTCAGGTTTGTTTCTACATTCATTTTCTATTTCCCTCCCTGTGAACAGATGAAGTACAGAGACCGGGCTGCAGAGAGGAGAGAGAAATACGGCATCCCTGAACCCCCAGCACCCAAAAAGAAGAAATTCACAGCACAGCCAGCACCAGTCGTGTAAGCTGCTACTGTGCTATAATCATGCTTATTCTTATTATCATTGTTACCCAATCATTTGTATACATTTTGTGTAAGAATTTTAAGATGGGCACGTTCTTTCCCCACCCCCCTTTTTGCTGTGGCAATAGTATTTTGTCTGCATGTTATAAATGTACACTGTGATGTTCTGTGAAGTGAGATTGGGTAACAATGATTGTGTTGTCATTTACCCCTTCTCCTCTGCAGTAACTATGAACAACCCACCAAAGACGGTCTGAACAGTGACAACATTGGGAACAAGATGCTACAGGCCATGGGATGGCAGGAAGGCAGAGGTCTGGGCCGCAACCAGCAGGGCATCACTGCACCTATTGAGGTGAATCTTGTCCAGTTTAAACCAGTAATAGTGCTGCTTCAACCCAAAAGCAAACCCTGTGAGGATATCTTTCATATACAACAAAGTCTGTTAAATTTGCTCTTTTAACTTCTCTAGGGTATGTGGGACGGTAGCGTCCCACCTCGTCAACAGCCAGTGAAACTGCAGGGCGCCAAATTCAAAACAACAGAAATCCCATAATTTAAATTCCTCAAACATACAAGTATTTTACACCATTTTAAAGCTACACTTGTTGTAAATCCAACCAAAGTGGTTTTACGACGAAAGCACACCAAACGATTGTGTTAGGTATGAGCCAAGTCACAGAAAAAGAGCCATTTTTCCAGCCAAAGAGAGCAGTAATAAAAAGCAGAAATAGAGATAAAATTAATCACTAACCTTTCATGATCTTCATCAGATGACACTCATAGGACTTCATGTTACACAATACATGTATGTTTTGTTCGGTAAAGTTCATATTTATATCCAAAAATCTGAGTTTAGGTGGGACGCTACTGTCCCACTTGGCAAAAAGCCTGAGAAAATGCAGAGCGCCATATTCAAAATAAATTACTATAAAAATCAAACTTTCATTAAATCACACATGAAAGATACCAAATTAAAGCTACACTGGTTGTGATTCCAGCCAACATGTCAGAATTCAAATAGGCTTTTCGGCAAAAGCATACGATGCTATTTTCTGAGGATAGCACCATTGTAAACAAAGATATGTGCATGCAGGGTTGGAATATGCTCGACACAAAACGCAGAAATAAAAATATAATTCATGCCTTACCTTTGACGAGCTTCTGTTGTTGGCACTCAATATGTCCCATAGACATCACAAATGGTCCTTTTGTTTGATTAATTCCGTCGATATATATCCAAAATGTCCATTTTATTTGGCGCGTTTGATCCAGAAAAACACAGGTTCCAACTTGCTCAAACAAAATATCTCAAATGTTACCTGTAAACTTTGCCCAAAAATTTCAAACTACTTTTCTAATACAACTTTAGGTATTTTTTAAACGTTAATAATCGATAAAATTGAAGACGGGATGATCTGTGTTTAATACAGGATTAAAACCAACCGTAGCATGCCTTCTGGTCATGCGCTTCAATCAAACAAGACACCTAGAGTGACTCGACTTCAAGATGGCCGTATTTCTTCATTACACAAAGGAATAACCTCAACCAATTTCTCTAGACAGTTGACATCCAGTGGAAGCCGTAGGAACTGCAAGCAGGTCGCTTAGATATCTGGTTTCCCAATAAACTAATTGAAAAGACAGTGACCACAAAACAAAATCTGAATGGTTTGTCTTCGGAGTTTCGCTTGCTAAGTATGTTCTGTTATACTCACAGATATGATTCAAACAGTTTAATAAACTTCAGAGTTTTCTATCCAAATCTACTAATAATATGCATATCTTATCTTCTGTGGATGAGTAACTTGCAGTTTAATTTGGATATGCTTTTCATCCAAGTGTGAAAATGATGCCCCCTACCCTAGAGAAGTTAAGTGTAGAACCGCGTTGTAGTGGTAACACTCTCCTTCACATATGCACCGGAGACCAGGGTTACATTTTTGGGTACACTCTAACCACTTTCTCCCTCTTGCCTGTCTCCCCACCTAATTATTTATTTACATATAATATTTATTTATATAATATGTATTTATAACATATCTTTTATTTATAATATATATATATTTTTTTTAATACGCCAGTGTTGAACGCCTTTACTTATCTCAGACATGCTGTTATCTCATTACAGGCCCAGCTGAGGGCGAAGGGAGCTGGTCTGGGCACCAAAGGCAGCAGCTACGGCCTGTCTGCCTCAGACACCTACAAAGACGCTGTCCGCAAAGCCATGTTTGCCCGCTTCACTGAAATGGAGTGATATGCCAAATATACCTGCCTTCCAAGATCAGCCATATCCTACTGACCTGGTGCTATGTTCCCTGTGTTTCTGTGTGGGGCAATCACCATCCCTGGGCTTCTTAACATCTCTCCCTACATTCATCCATAAACAGCCGCCTTGAGATAAAGGGATTGTAATGGCAGCATGGGGAAGTTGCAGAGATTACATGCTTTATTAGGGGATTGGATGGAGGGCCTTCCTTTGCTAAAAGATGTGCGTTTCTTTGGATTAATTTCTGAGTGCAGTCACATTGTGTCATCAGTCTGCTAGGGAATAGGAAAACGGAGAAAGGACTTGTCTATTGGAGAAATGTAAAATTATGTAGTTTATTTGTATATATTTGATTGTGTAAGAATTTTAAGATGGGCACGTTCTTTCCCCACCCCCCTTTTTGCTGTGGCAATAGTATTTTGTCGGCATGTTATAAATGTACAGTTTGTATGGTATGCGTTCTCATTTTGTACAGAAAATATTAAATGAGATTGATCAACCAATTCATGTGCACTTCATTGTGGATGCTGAGCATAATTCTATGACTTTTGCAATCAGATGTGCAATCTCTAGGTAAACGAGCTGTTCAATTGCCGAATTTGCTTTAGCTCGCACTCAAATTACTACTTTTCACAAACTTGGTGAAAAATGAAATCTAGAACCGCATTCCAAAATTGGGTGTCGGTCAGTAAAAAAAAAACATTGAGAAACTCAGGCATTTGTTTATAGTTTGTGGGCTCTTCAGTCTACAACCATCTTGGGTCGAACTTCTGAAGCAAGGCCCCTTCATTTGATTTCCACCTAAAGTGAATGTTTTGCAGATGCAGTTGGCCCCCTCCCTGTGTTTCCTCCCACAGGCATGGCCATTCTACCAGAATTGAGATGTAGAGTACTGCAGACTACCCCTTTGCCATTAGGACCTCCCTGGTGTACTACGAGGTAAGCAACCCGGTGGAGCTAATTTACTAGGTTTAGCAATATTGAAAGGATGTGTTTTATTACAGCTCCCTTTTACTCTTCTGGATCTGACTAGATAGTTGTCTTTGCTTGATATCAATTGCTGTCCAATGGACTGGCTAGTGTTGCGCTGTAGTTTTGAGTCTGGTTCCAAAGACTATAGAGGTCCCATTTCTTCACACAGCTGGAACAAGAGCAGTGACAAGTGGTAATCGTTTCGATCGAAGGCAACATTGAATTAATTACGTACTGTGCTCTATTGTAATCCTTTTTCTGACCGTCGGAATCGTCTTCTAAGTAAGAGAACCATGTCTCCTTGTATGCAAAATTTAATATTACAATTTTGGAAAAGTATTGGTCTAGCGTTCTATAGCGGTCTCATGTTTACTAATACAGTTTGTAGATTTGCTTAATGAACATATGTCATTAGTTGAAGCACATAGAACTGGTTCAGTTACTGATTAACTAAAGCCAAGTCACAAATGCACTATTAGAAACATGTAAGGAGCTGCTGGGGATACTATTTAATATTCAAAATGTTCGATTTCTTTTTTTGCAAGGAGATGTCTTTTTTTGGGAGGGGGTATTTATTTTAAAAATATCCCCCCCCCCCCAAAAATATAAATGACAGCCGTTACAAATAATCATCCCACAATAAGGAAGAGGGAGCTTAAGGTTCAGGGTCCCCCAGACTATCTCTTCCTCTTCAGCCCACTACTTTGGTGTGCTGGACCCACATAAGCAAACTAACATAAATTGTCCTAAAAAACTACAAGAAGACAAACAGAAATTGCATTAAAAAAATATATACATGCATACATACTAAAAACAACTAGTTGTCATATGGCTGGCGATCAGGAGCACCTTTCCTTTGTATATGAAAATCTGGCCCATACCTCTTGACGAGTTATTTGGTCCCACTTATCAGTAAAATGTTGAGACCTCTTACTTTCTTTTGCAATCAAGCCTTCTAGTGTATAATAGTGTTTGACAGTTATTTTGAAAGAATCCAGTGCTAACATTTGTTTTCTGAGTCTAAAAAAAATCTAACCTTCCCCAGCAGAATCGAGAGATTGTATATCGAATTGCTGCAAGTAACGGATTGTAATTATGATTTGTACATAGTGTACAAAACATTAGGAATACCTGCTCTTTCCATGACCGACTAACCAGGTGAAAGCTATGATCCCTTATTGATGTCACTTTTAATAACCTCTCAAATCAGTGTAGATGAAGGGGAAGAAACTGGTTAAAGAAGGATTTTTAATTGAGACATGGATTGTGTGTGCCATTCAGAGAGGGAATGGGCAAGACGAAAGATTGAAGTGGGGTGTGGTAGTCGGTGCCAGGTGCACCGGTTTGAGTGTGTCGAACTGCAACGCTGCTGGTTTTCACGCTCAACAGTTTCCTGTGTGTATCAAGAATGTCCATCACCCAAAGGACATCCAGCCAACTTGACACAACTGTAGTAAGCATTGGAGTCAACATGGGCCAGAATCCCTGTGGAACGCTTTTGACACCTTGTAGGGTCCACGCCCTGACGAATTGAGTCTGTTCTGAGAGCAAAAGAGGTGCAACTCAATATTAGGAAGGTGTTCCTAATGTGTTGTACACTTTGTGTAATATCCCCATACATTGTACACAGTGTTTTAAATCAAATAAAATTCCCATTACTATCAATGATAAAAAAGAAAAAAAAGAAATAAGATCCCCTTTTCCAGAAACACTTTATTTGAATTCAACCACATGATTAGACTCTGAATTTGTTGTTCTTTCTGGGGGATGGCTGTGGTTTTGGACAGGTCTTCCCAGGTGTGTTATTAGGGAGAGAGATGGTGGGGGTCAAGATGGACCAAGCTTGAAGGAGGAGTTTACAGGTCAGATGCTGCACCTATCCCTCAGCAGACTGGAGCTACACTCCATTTTCTCTTATATCAAAGTAACCCAGTAAATAATCTGATCTGTCTCAAATCATTGGCTCTCAATGTAGGTGGGATTTCAACTTTGTTTGAGCACACAAATGCAGTGGTTGGTGATTTAATTTTAAGGACGAGACTGCATATCCGACTTTTCTGGACCTTCTCAACAGCTAAATGTCCCAAAGCTTCTGTGCATTTGTGGGATTCTCTACTTTACTCAGGCTCTGCTCTACTTGTAGAGAACCTCCCTTGTGCATTTCGCACTGTCAAATGTGAATGATTTTTTGGGGGGGTGAGTTTTACCGGTGAAATGTCCATCTGCATACCAACCATTTGATCTCAATCAGTTTCATGGGGATATGCTTTAGATCTCCTTGAGTTATAGGCCACAGAAATGTGACCATTTGATCTCAATCATCCTAAAATCTCATAAGAAATTAGTTTTTTTTTTTTTTTTTTTGTCTTATGCTATTATATTTGGTTCTGTTATGTAGAATACTATCATCTGATCCTGCAGACATTGATGAAGCTTTGATCTAACCGTATTAAAAGGCCCGTGTAGCCTGTTCTCAACAAGTATAGCAGATACTGCTTAAAGTGGAGAATCTCGCACATATGCAGAAGCTTCGGGACTTTTAGCTGCAGCCGGGTCTCATAGACTAGACGTAACATAGTAAATGTAAATCCGAGACACTAAAATTAGTATGATAATTAGGACAGGAGGGTGCTGAGGGCCAAGCTGGCGGCAGGGCCCAGGTGGCAGCGGTTAGTGCTCTGTAGAGAGGTCTGGTGGTGGGGAGCAGCAGGGGGCAGGGTTGCCTCTCAGACTGGATCATCCTGCTTGCATCCTGCCGCCTCAGTCTTTGGAGCTGTCGGGTAAAACCAGAGGAGATTAAGAACCACGATCTCCTCTGGTCTTGACCACATGCAGCTACCAGACAGTTACTGCTTGAGGCTCACAGCCTGTGTAGTTCCAGAATCCTGGTGACTGAAGTTAAGTTGCTGCCCCTTGTCATTATCGCTCAACGTTTTCTTAAGTGTCTTAATATCTGGATGTCTCATTAGTTATTTAATTTGCAACAGTTTTGCATGTATTTGCAAGAAGCCATGGCTTACTCACTAGTACAATTATTAAACACTTGTAATAACAACCTGTCTATTGCATTATTCATTGTTGATCACAAACTACCAATAGATGTTTCTTAGGGCATATGACTGCCATGACTCTTTTTGTGTGAAGATTACCCAATTTGTACAACAGGGAAGCAATGGTATTCCTTAACACTTTTCTGAGATTGGTGTCCCTTACACGGGACAGTTGAGCTGACGTAGGCTAATGCGATTAGCATGAGGTTGTAAGTAGCAAGAACAATTCCCAGGACATAGACATATCTTATATTGGCAGAAAGATGAACAAGAATGTAATCTAACTGCACTGTCCAATTTACAGTAGCTATTAGTGAAAGAATAACATGCTATTGGAGAGTGTGCAGTTTTTAACAAAGTTATTAATTAACAAATCTGGCATATTTGGGCAGTCTTGATACAAAATTTTGAACAGAAATGCAATGGGTCATTTGATCAAAAACTTTGCACATACACTGCTGTCATCTAGTGGCCAAAATCTAAATTGTACCTGAGCTGAAATAAAACATTATGGCCTTTTTCTAGCACTTCAAAGATGATGGTACCAAAAAAATACAAAATAATGTTTGTTTTTTCTTTATCTTTTACCATATCTATTGTGTTATATTCTCCTACATTCCTTTCACATTTCCACAAACCTCACTGTTTCCTTTCAAATGGTACCAAGAATATGCATATCCTTGCTTCAGGGCCAGAGTTACAGGCAGATTTGGGTATGTCATTTTAGACGAAAATTGAAAAAAGGGGCAATTACTATACAAATTAGTGGGATTTGCCCATTTCAAGGAGGAGTGCAGTGCCAGACAATCTTTGTGATTTTGGTGTGTGTCATCGTGACACAGACAGTCACGGTTTGTCTTTTCACAGGTCATCCGGACTGTGTATGTCGTGAAGACAAACACTGAGAGAGAATTCAATAAGCTACTGAAGGTTCTCTAAATCAGTCAATGATGGTGTAGAGGACGCACAAAGACACAAGTAACTTTGCCTTTTTCTTTCTCTATAATACCTCAATTGTTTTCTTTCTCCATCCCTATTCCAATAGTTACATCAGCAGTTCAGCGAAGGGGATCAAGGCTGCTTGTTTGAGTCACTGTTGTTTTTGGCACCACTCTGTGAATTTGAGAGAGCTTTCAGTTAATACGTGATAGGGCATTTTGATAAGGCATTTACTATTCACAAAGGGCCCGATTCAGACTTAGAAAATGTACGCATTTCTCAGTAGTTGGTTTTCAGACTTAGCTTATCAAGGTGTGTAACATGCTTTGCAGGCGCGTGGTTCCCTTGTGTACTCTGAATATATTTTAATTAAACCGCTGAAAGCCCTCCCACTTGCTAGCCAACTGATTTTTATCAGACTCACTAGAATACATAGAGAACTGTTTCAGAATATAGGGATCAATCGAAGCAATCCATATGCATATTGGTCTCGGTTTCAGCAGCAAAGGGGTAGATTTAAAAAATAATGAGTTATTATTATTTAGGCCCATTTTGGGGTTAGGAAATATGTTTGAATCATTACAGAAACAGGTTTGGCGAGCCTTTACGCAAAAAATATATTGATGCATCCAAAATGTATGTTTGATTAATCCTGAAAGTTGTCAGTCAAGTTCAATCCATGAAATACTGGAGGTGGAAAAAAGGTACAGTATATCCCAGGTGATTCACCAGTGCATTGTACACTACACTATAATTCTAAATGGTAGCACATAGTGACTCTTTCCCACTTAATCCTATTGAAGCACACTGGCTGATGGAGAATGATGTGGTATTTACAGCCACATCCATATATGATTTGGATTTACCTTCCAACATAAATTGATGTCAAATTGATACATTTATGAGATGAAAATATAGAAATGTACAGTTTTCAGCAGTTATCAAACTGTATATAAACTACGTCATTTTGGTTCAGTAGTTACTATTTTTGAGCAGTTTGATTACGTGATAGTTAATTGTATTAACACATTGCAATCAAAAGTAGTGCAGATTGCATTTTGAGAAAGATACTTCGATGAAATATGTATACAAATTGAATGAGTATTTTGGTGCACTGAACAAGTGGCCTAAACATCAATCAATTCTATGTGAACTCAGATTTTGAGGTTATCAACAGGGGCGGGCGGCTCTAGTCTTTTGGGGGCCCTTAGCGAGATTGTATGGAGACTCCCCCCCCCCCCCCCCCATCTACATTATACATTGGAGTAATTTAGCAGATGCTCGTTTCTAGAGCGACATACAGGAGCAATTAGGGTTTTGTGCCTTGCTCAGGACACATTGACAGATTATTCATTGGAGGTCAGGGCTCTCACATACAGCATGTGCCCAGTTGTTTTTTGATCATGATATCTGGCTAGACCAACGCCCCCCCCCCCCCCCCCCCCCCCCCCCCCAAAAAAAAAATGGGTTGACATGTCTTTCACTCAATTAGCCATCTACTATTCTTTTTTAAAATGTTTTTTAATCGACCCCCCCTTCGGATGACAAATCGTTTTTCTTTTTTTTTACAACTTTTCTGCTACATTTTCTGCTAAAGATGAAAACCTTTCCTACGAGTATTTATTGACTATGGCATCGCCCAACACTGCTATTTGTAAGGTTAATTTTAAGTGTATGTTGTGATTATTATTATTTATTTTTTTACAATTCCTGAACTTGTGACCAGAAACAAGCAATACCAGAATAAATGATCTATTGATTCTGTCTCTTCGCAGTAAAATCTACAGAGCTGAGATTTGTATGCCATATATATATATATATATATACTGCTCAAAAAAATAAAGGGAACACTTAAACAACACAATGTAACTCCAAGTCAATCGCACTTCTGTGAAATCAAACTGTCCACTTAGGAAGCAACACTGATTGACAATAAATGTCACATGCTGTTGTGCAAATGGAATAGACAAAAGGTGGAAATTATAGGCAATTAGCAAGACACCCCTAATAAAGGAGTGGTTCTGCAGGTGGTGACCACAGACCACTTCTCAGTTCCTATGCTTCCTGGCTGATGTTTTGGTCACTTTCGAATGCTGGCAGTGCTTTCACTCTAGTGGTAGCATGAGACGGAGTCTACAACCCACACAAGTGGCTCAGGTAGTGCAGCTCATCCAGGATGGCACATCAATGCGAGCTGTGGCAAGAAGGCTTGCTGTGTCTGTCAGCGTAGTGTCCAGAGCATGGAGGCGCTACCAGGAGACAGGCCAGTACATCAGGAGACTTGGAGGCCGTAGGAGGGCAACAACCCAGCAGCAGGACCGCTACCTCCGCCTTTGTGCAAGGAGGAGCAGGTGGAGCACTGCCAGAGCCCTGCAAAATGACCTCCAGCAGGCCACAAATGTGCATGTGTCTGCTCAAACGTGCAGGACGTTTGGCATTTTCCAGAGAACACCAAGATTGGCAAATTCGCCACTGGCACCCTGTGCTCTTCACAGATGAAAGCAGGTTCACACTGAGCACATGTGACAGACGTGACAGAGTCTGGAGACGCCGTGGAGAACGTTCTGCTGCCTGCAACATCCTCCAGCATGACCAGTTTGGCGGGTTTGGTGGGTCAGTCATGGTGTGGGGTGGCATTTCTTTGGGGGGCCACACAGCCCTCCATGTGCTCGCCAGAGGTAGCCTGACTGCCATTAGGTACCGAGATGAGATCCTCAGACCCCTTGTGAGACCATATGCTGGTGCGGTTGGCCCTGGGTTCCTCCTAATGCAAGACAATGCTAGACCTCATGTGGCTGGAGTGTGTCAGCAGTTCCTGCAAGAGGAAGGCATTGATGCTATGGACTGGCCCGCCCGTTCCCCAGACCTGAATCCAATTGAGCACATCTGGGACATCATGTCTCGCTCCATCCACCAACGCCACGTTGCACCACAGACTGTCCAGGAGTTGGCGGATGCTTTAGTCCAGGTCTGGGAGGAGATCCCTCAGGAGACCATCCGCCACCTCATCAGGAGCATGCCCAGGCGTTGTAGGGAGGTCATACAGGCACGTGGAGGCCACACACACTACTGAGCCTCATTTTGACTTGTTTTAAGGACATTACATCAAAGTTGGATCAGCCTGTAGTGTGGTTTTCCACTTTAATTTTGAGTGTGACTCCAAATCCAGACCTCCATGGGTTGAGACATTTGATTTCCATTGATCATTTTTGTGTGATTTTGTTGTCAGCACATTCAACTATGTAAAGAAAAAAGTATTTAATAAGAATATTTCATTCATTCAGATGTAGGATGTGTTATTTTAGTGTACCCTTTATTTTTTTGAGCAGTGTATATATAATATATAGCGTTCTGTTGGTGGCAAGAATTGTATATCATTTTTATTAAAAAAATTCTAAGTGCTGAATCAAGCTTTTTTTTTTTTTGTACCAGTTCATAAACCATGTGACATGAAATTGGTACATCAAATCTCTTCCCATTTATTTTACAACCTGTATGGCGCAGCATTCCACATTTGTGTCCTCAAATGAAACTGGTATATTTTTCTATTTATGCCAGTTCCTTTCAGCCAATTTGTGTCTTTTAATATATGACAAGCAAACAAGTTCCCTACCTTCTCTCTTTTCCACATGCCGCCTCCTTTTTTTGTGTGCTAATGCTGCAATCAGTTGGTTGTAAATTTGGATTGAGTAGGTATTTTTGATAGCTGCATATGTGACACAACTCTGTTTCTATTCATAATATCATTAATAAGTACACATTTCTAACATTTTTTCCATGAAGAATGTTTTTTTTAATTAATCAGTATATTTGAGTTTAAACAACATTTTTGTAATATTTGTTCTATCCTTTCTGGAAGATAAAACTGAAATTGTAACCAGAGTTGTATGGTGTCACGTTCTGACCCTAGTTATTGTTTTAATTGTTTGTTTTAGTGGGTCAGGACGTGAGTTGGGTGGGCATTCATTGTTTTGTGTCTGGTTTGTCTATTTCTGTGTTTGACCTGATATGATTCTCAATCAGAGGCAGCTGTCAATCGTTGTCCCTGATTGAGAACCATATTAAGGTAACCTGTTCGGTGTTGGGTTTTGTGGGTGATTGTATTTCGTGTCAGTGTTCGTGCCACACGGGACTGGTTTCGGTTAGATTCTCTTTGTTATTTTGTTTCGAGTAGTGTTCAGTTTATTTTCTTAATAAAACATGGACACTTTCCACTCTGCGTCTTGGTCCGATCCCTACACCTCCTCGTCAGACGAAGAGGAGGAAATCTGCCGTAACATATGGCTTGTTTAAGAAAGGGCAATACTTTTAACAAAATTTCATTACAACTTCTCATTTCCGACAAATTGATAATCTGATTATAGGCAAAAAGGCCTTACTTAATAATCTACTGGCGAACCATTTTGGGTTTAAGTATAACTTATGTATGAGTGAAGCTTTTAGTGAGAGGTTTAAATCTTTACTATTGAATCATTTTAGCCCCCCAAATTCATATTCATTATATAAATAGGCACGTTTAATTTTGTCTGGCTTAGCATTCCAAATAAAATTAAATGTTTTTCTCAAACGATTTTAAAAATGAGTTGTGTGGAGTAGGCAGCGCCATTAGTAAGTAAACTGTGATAGGACCAAAGAGTTAATCAATGTGATTTATTTTCTCCCAAAAATAAAGTATTTACCTCTCCATGGTTGCAGAATCTTATCTATTTTGCTAACTTTCTATTTAAATTGATTGTGTTTAGTTAATTTATATTTTTTGAGATGTGAATACCAAGTATGTCTACTTCACCATCCGCTCATTTTATTGGTAAACTACAACGTAGTGTAAACCCTATTTGATAATTTTTTTTTTACAATCCAATATGTAATATGGTACACTTGTTATAATTAGGTTTTAATCCAGAGGCTAGAAAAGTGATCTCAATAAGACTGTAGGAATCCAGATTGCGGACTTAAGAAAAAACTAGAGTCGTAGACATACGTTGACACTTTCTATCCCCTGGATTTCTAACCCCTTGATGTTCTTGTTGGATCTCATTTTACGAATCTATTCTTACTCTTAATAGTAAGTTTAGACCCCACTGAGTCCTCCCCCACACCCCTCCCACTCACTTATGCCTGGAACTGGCCCTGGTTATCAACAGTGGTACCATCAGATAATAGCCACTTTAACATGTCACCCCCATTTCTCCTCATTTACACCTACCACCCAGACTCCAGGCTACAGCTATACGTCTAGACACACAACCCCTGTTTAGAAGGGGTCTAGAGACCCTTACAAATGTTGTGTATGTGTAAGACCTCTGACATGGTCTACATGTTGGTCTAATAATATTTTAAATGTTGCATTGTACTTGTAAGTAAACAGAGTTGACATGGTCATAACTAGTGATGGGGAAACAAAGCTTCCTGACGCATTAAGGCTTTCTAGCCACACTAGTGGCACCTGCTGGTCAAAATAATGTAGAGCAGACAAATTATTATAGATGATGTCCCACACGCGTGTGTGCAGAGTAGCCTTTTTGTCTTCTACTGAAACCAATACCAATCAGGTGGTTGCTCTACAAAACAAATCTAAGGACGAGCGGATAAGAGGCAATCCGTAATTTCGATTAAGACATTAATGAGTGAGCTAGGATGGATGTAGTCATAACTTTGTTCAGCACTTTTGAAATGTACAGTGACAGAATTCAGAACATGGGTCGTTCTTACAGTATTCTCCCTTTACACCAAGTCAGAACTGTAGGATAAATTAAGGGGGCATATAAGTATACAATGAAAGCTCTTAAAATCTTAAATTATTACATTTCTCTAAAACAGGCTATAGGCTACATGTGCACCACCAAATCAGAACAGTAGGCTAAGTTATGAGTGGGAAAGGGACCAAATTATTAGGGTGAGGCACATGGGCTACTAACAGCTTACTACACAACATACACTTTGCATTACTTTCTTAGCTACAGTATACATATCTCCCTGGCATATTACATAATTTATGCAGCAGCATACAAGACATTTCTGGACACCCCTTGTTGTGCTGTACTCACTTGAACCGGAAAGTGGCACGGCGGTCCTTGTGGGTAAATTTGTCATCAAAGTCTGTTATTCTCTGGTTTTATGGTGCTTTCAAGACAACTAACAAGTATGAATCATGATGTCAGTGATCTTCATGTCGGAGCTCTAGAAAGAAGCCAGAGTTCCCGACTTGTAATTCTGAGTTGGATGACCGTTCAAAACGCATTTTCCCAGTCGGAGCTATTTTTTTTCTCCAGAGTTCCCAGTTGTCTTGAAATAACTGAAGTCTGAGATTTCCCATTTCTGAGTTTTCAGTTGTTTTGAAAGTGGCAGAAGTCATTCTGGATTGACAGCATGGCCAATGTATTCAACCTTTTCTGGTCCATGGTGTGTTGTGAATGTTTATCCTTTTAAGCTTGGAAAAGAGACCCTTAAACCCAGACTTGGACACACCCTCTCCACTGAATATCAGGCTAAAGATTGCTTTGCAAAGCTTGCAATTAGCCACTGATTCCTTCCAAACTACTCATTGTTGAATTTGCGATTTCAAACTTGTGTAACGTTTGTCCAATCAAATCAAATGTTATTTGTCACATACACATGGTTAGCCGATGTTAATGCGAGTGTAGCGAAATGCTTGTGCTTCTAGTTCCGACAATGCAGTAATAACCAACGAGTAATCTAACCTAACAATTCCACAACTACTACCTTATACACACAAGTGTAAAGGGATAAAGAATATGTACATAAAGATATATGAATGAGTGATGATACAGAACGGCATAGGCAAGATGCAGTAGATGGTATAGAGTACAGTATATACATATGAGATGAGTAATGTAGGGTATATAAACATAAAGTGGCATAGTTTAAAGTGGCTAGTGATACATGTATTACATAAAGATGGCAAGATGCAGTAGATGATATAGAGTACAGTATATACATATACATATGAGATGAGTAATGTAGGGTATGTAAACATTATATTAAGTGGCATTGTTTAAAGTGGCTGGTGATACATTTTTACATAATTTCCATCAATTCCCATTATCAAAGTGGCTGGAGTTGAGTCAGTATGTTGGCATCGGCCACTAAATGTTAGTGGTGGCTGTTTAACAGTCTGATGGCCTTGAGGTAGAAGCTGTTTTTCAGTCTCTCGGTCGCTGCTTAGATCCACCTGTACTGACCTCACCTTCTGGATGATAGCGGGGTGAACAGGCAGTGGCTCGGGTGGTTGTTGTCCTTGATGATCTTTATGGCCTTCCTGTGACATCGGGTGGTGTAGGTGTCCTGGAGGGCAGGTAGTTTGCCCCCGGTGATGCGTTGTGCAGACCTCACTACCCTCTGGAGAGCCTTATGGTTGTGGGCGGAGCAGTTGCCGTACCAGGCGGTGATACAGCCCGACAGGATGCTCTCGATTGTGCATCTGTAGAAGTTTGTGAGTGCTTTTGGTGACAAGCCGAATTTCTTCAGCCTCCTGAGGTTGAAGAGGCGCTGCTGGGCCTTCTTCACAACGCTGTCTGTGTGGGTGGACCAATTCAGTTTGTCCGTGATGTGTACACCGAGGAACTTAACTTACTACCCTCTCCACTAATGTCCCGTCGATGTGGATAGGGGGGTGCTCCCTCTGCTGTTTCCTGAAGTCCACAATCATCTCCTTTGTTTTGTTGACGTTGAGTGTGAGGTTATTTTCCTGACACCACACTCCGAGGGCCCTCATTTCCTCTCTGTAGGCCGTCTCGTCGTTGTTGGTAATCAAGCCTACCACTGTAGTGTCGTCCGCAAACTTGATGATTGAGTTGACTGCGTGGCCATGCACGCCTCCGTGGATGAACAGGGAGAACAGGAGAGGGCTCAGAACGCACCCTTGTGGGGCCCCAGTGTTGAGGATCAGCGGGGTGGAGATGTTGTTACCTACCCTCACCACCTGGGGGCGGCCTGTCAGAAAGTTCACTACCCAGTTGCACAGGGCAGGGTCGAGACCCAAGGTCTCGAGCTTGATGACGAGTTTGGAGGGTACTATGGTGTTAAATGCTGAGCTGTAGTCGATGAACAGCATTCTCACATAGGTATTCCTCTTGTCCAGATGGGTTAGGGCAGTGTGCAGTGTGGTTGCGATTGCGTCGTCTGTGGACCTATTGGGTCGGTAAGCAAATTGGAGTGGGTCTAGGGTGTCAGGTAGGGTGGAGGTGATATGGTCCTTGACTAGTCTCTCAAAGCACTTCATGATGACGGAAGTGAGTGTTACGGGGCGGTAGTCATTTAGCTCAGTTACCTTAGCTTTCTTGGGAACAGTAACAATGGTGGCCCTCTTGAATCATGTGGGAACAGCAGACTGGGATAAGGATTGATTGAATATGTCCGTAAACACACCAGCCAGCTGGTCTGCGCATGCTCTGAGGACACGGCTGGGAATGCCGTCTGGGCCTGCAGCCTTGCGAGGGTTAACACGTTTAAATGTTTTACTCACCTCGGCTGCAGTGAAGGAGAGCCCGCAGGTTTTGGTAGCGGGCCGTGTCAGTGGCACTGTATTGTCCTCAAAGCGAGCAAAAAAGTTATTTAGTCTGTCTGGGAGCAAGACATCCTGGTCCGCGACGGGGCTGGTTTTCTTTTTGTAATCCGTGATTGACTGTAGACCCTGCCACATACCTCTTGTGTCTGAGCTGTTGAATTGTGACTCTACTTTGTCTCTATACTGGCACTTAGCTTGTTTGATGACCGATGAGCACCGATACGTTATCTATCATTTCTCTTCATATGAAAAGGATTTGCCAGTAGATTGTCGACTTGATTCATGATGATAACTTCTTGTCTAGTTTACTAGCAAAGATTTTTAAAGTATGATGTTGACATGATCAGTTCAATCTAAGCTACGGTATATGAGACTTGACGTGATTTTATCTGTGGCCAATGACCTTGAGCCTTCTTGGATGGGCACTTCTAATGTAAATCTATGGCAGCACCCAAGGGGTTTGAATTTCCGAGCTCTCCCTGTAGATTTTGCGGTGATGTAGTGTTCCCGTGAGTGACAGAACACTGAGCCAATCACGGCACAACAAGAGAACATTACCAATCCCTATGCGCTGTATTTTCCGCTGGCTGCCTCACCACCACAGAAAGCACTGAGCTAGGCTGAAACACCTGCATTTTGGAGCTGCCTTACTCAAGAAAGCAAAAATGAGACGATGTTTGTATGCGGCTTTATTAACTCAATTATATATATTTTTTACGTTGTTTGCAAACTTATGTGACCCGTATTAATGCCAAAATAACATGCAAAACAGACAACAAAATTAGACAAATATACAGTACCAGTCAAACGTTTGGACACCTACTTATTCAAGTTTTTTATTTTTTATTTTATTTACTATTTTCAACATTGTAGACTAATAGTGAAGACATCAAAAAACTATGAAATAACACACATGGAATCATGTAGTAACCAAAAAAGTGTTAAACAAATCAAAATATATTTTATATTTGAGATTCTTAAAAGTAGCCACCTTTTGCCTTGACAGCTTTGCACACTCTTGGCATTCTCTCAACCATCCCTAAGACACTCGTATCACACCGTAGTGTCATCAGACTTCTGATACCAGTGCAGGATGAAAGGGAGCCACAAAATGTGAACCTCTATAAAAACAATGGTATCAAAGTATTTTGTATTTTAAAAATACAAACTTTTAAAAATACAAACTACAGCTCTTAAATGTATCTTGCTACAAAATACATTGGAGTGTAGTTCAGTCCAGTGTGTAATATATAAATTACAAAATAGTGAGAAGTAATTTAAATACCTATTTCAAATATATGTAACAAAATACTGCCCATATTTGGTTGCATTTTAATCGGGATTGGAATGATTTTAATATCCTTTTTTTATAGTCTACTTTTACATTTTTGGTCTTGAGCTAGGGTATGGTGACTGCAAGTCCTTTAGTAAGTCACCCACCACCAACTACATTAAGTCACTGAACCAAGTCACACAGCAAATTCTCCGGTGTTAAATCAACACTGACAGTGTTACATTTAACACTATGCCAGTGTCTATGCGGGTCCACACTTTTCAGTGTTAAATTTACACAGTGCTTAGTGCTGATGCTGTTACACTTTGTCAGTGTTAGGGAATGAACACTTTTACTGTTATGCAATAACACTTCATATTATTTTTAACAATAGGAAGTGTATATAGTTTATACCAACGATGTTATGCAATAACGTTTTTTTTAACACAAGGAGGTTTGTAACAATAGCATTGTGCAAAGAGGTCCATACCTCTTGACAAGGTGACTTGTGTATATAGTTTGCACCAATGGTGTCATCAATAACACCTCATACAGTATTTTTAACCATTACACAAATACTTCCGTATCTCTTGACAAGGTCGCTTGTGTTGGATTAAGGACATTACAATAATATTTACTTTTAAGTATTTAATGCCACATGCTCTTATGTAAGCATTTACAAAAACTTCATGACTGGCAGTGGACATGTTCAAACTTTTATTAACATGACCATACCACAGTTAAACTGGTACAACACTTCCACTTATGGGTGGCCAAAAATAACTAATTGAAAGCCACGCCTAAGCCACACCGCCAATATAATTTCCCAGTGTGCCTTTGAGTGAATTGTACTTGCCACCCATTACTATTTGTTAGTGACAGACAGTTGCTGAATTCATTAATTTTCAGTCATGTGGACTTCACCAAGTGAGTTCCTATTGGAGGCAAATATTATCATTAAAATTAACCTCTTTAGGACAATACATTAAATAGATCATAAGGCCTTACTTTGATGGGCAAGTTTTACCCTAACACAGTGTGGTTAGGTGCCTCCTGGTTTAAAGGCCACATCAGGCCTGCAAGTCGTATTATGCTGGATTGCAAAGTGATGCGTAATTCCTATTCGAATCCAGCCAGAGTTGGGTCTTTCAACAGTTGGAATTTTTATTCACCCGCAACCTGCATTCAGAATGACTGACAGGGTTAGGAACATTGCTCTTCTTCTTATGTGGCGTTTTAGGGCGGACTACACCAGAAACATGTATTGCCGTCCTCCTACTGGATGCTGAAAAAAGTGGAAAACGGAAAAGGGAATTAAACAAAAACGTTTAATCAACTCAAACATCCGAATAACAAAACAGAAACAAAAAAACATAAATCCTTCAGATCCGGTAACCTGAGAGGACAGAACTGCTGCTCCAGTCAATACGCCATGGAGCTCCTCACCCGTTACATCCTTCATTCCCAAGAAGCGTTCAGATACAGTGATGTCGATCTTTGAGTTCTCATCCACTCCTACAGTGCAGTTTATCAACATAGCAATAAATGCCCCAAAATGTACTTTACAACGGTATATGGATCCTGCACCTTGCAAATAGCACCCACAGCATTGGTCTGCTCTGACTCCACGGCAACCGAACCCTTACAACACAATCAGGGAACTCATGCTTCCCACCACCCCATCATAATCTTCCGCAGCCAAATAATCCCTCAGGCCATACTCTCTGCAAACACTTGACACCTGCCCAAACGCCTTGCAGTTGGAACACTCGAGTAACCTGAGGACAAATGCCCTCATAGAGTAACTCACCCATCTTGACATGTGTAGGGAGCGACTCATCAAAAAACAGTAACACAGATGTACGCTATCTTCTGTCCATTCCATTGATCATACGCATCAATTGTCGACCCCCAATAACTCTGGGAATTTTCAGCTTGATATTCAACTTCCAAAGGGACTCCAGAAATCACACCCTTTATTGGAGCCCTGCTCCTAAAATCAAAGACACTAACCTCTTTCTCCTTGATTCTGTTGAGGCACAATGTGTCCTCCTTTTGTTCTGCCGACACAAAAAAAACTGCAAAATTCCACTTCTGGTCACCCTCACAGATTCCACAGTACCCAAAACTCTCTTCACCATCTTGCCAATATCAAGGATATCTTCTTATCCTCAAACTGCACTCCTACTACAAATTGTGAAGTAGTTGAGCCATGAGTAGTAGGCTTACTAGACAGCATTTTAATTTGCGATTCTAGCTCTCTGTAGTCCATCCAGTGTTCTCACCATTTTCAAGCTCATCTTTGCTAGAGCCATCAGTCATACTCAGTATCAGCTTGCACCATTCTCATGCCACCTTCATGCTCCCATGTCACCGTCTTGTATTCCTCACAGCCATTGGCCTCTGCACGCAGTTAGAAACATAGTGTGGACACTACCTAAACCATTTTAACTGGAACAACCATTTCAGGAATGGGTGCAATATATCTAACTAACTGATTGGATTAATTTACAACATTTTTATTTTATTTATCTTTGTATAGTATAATGTGCGTGCAGAAACACAGATATTAAAAAGAATCCTAAAAAAATCGACCTGCAGTAGAGCATGCTGGGAAATCTGATAATGATAGGCATGGTTTTGATGGGAATGTTTTAAACCAGAGAAGAAGAGGCAAAGCGAGAGAGATAACTTTGCCCAAAATCTGTCTTCTCCAACAGGTGGTGTTCTTTTCTTTTCTTTTTTACTCACCAAGCGAGGACTTTTTGTATGGAGAGTCAAATTTGCTTAACAAAAAATTGCTTATTTTCTCGAATATAAGTTTTGTAATGCTTAGGTTGTTACGAGTGTACTGATATAAGTAGGACACGTAAGATCCCAGCAACTTTGAGAAAATAAACTTTATATCGGAGATGGGCCTGTTATCACGGTTGTATCTGCCCTCTCATTGGCTAGAATGATTCCACCTGCTCTTGCCTCCTTCCATCCTGCTCTTGCCTCCTCTGCCTTCCATGTTTGAAGACATGTATTTTCATTGTTAGAGTAGCCAATGGCGCATCTGGTCAATATAATGGATAATCTGTGGTAAAACTAACACAATCACACTCAACACTGGTTACTAATGTTACACTGAAAAATAAGCACTAGGTAACACTGGCCTATTTTGCTGTGCACAAATGTTTGTGCAATTTGTTTACAACCCTTCTGGACATGCAATAACATTGTCATATGTTAGATAACTCGGTCTGCAATGTCCTGTTGTGTTACGACTACACTACACATGGCAGTGAGATTAGAAGTCTTGCTATTGAAATAAACAAGACAAGTGCTGAGGAAATGAAATAAGCTTGACTAACTGTACACACTATCTAAACCCCTCAAACTCAACCCTGGACCTCAAAGCCAGTTCCTCTGTGTTTTTTCATTGTTCCTCTCTAATCAGGGACTGATTTAGACTTGATAACAGGTGGGTGTAAATAAGTATCAGGTAGAAGAAAAAAACAGCAGGCTCTGGACCTCACAGGGTAAGAGTTGAATACCCTTGCTCTAGATGGAACATCTGCTTCTGATGATTCACATGGTATTAAAGGATGTTGTGTGAATTCAGATCATCTGGGATCCACAGAGACAACATTGTAGGCTTTGAGAAACAGTTATTAAATACATGACGGGTGGTCTGAGACAATACCTAGTCTGTTGGCATTCTAATGCTCTTGACTTTCTTTTGTGTATGCAATTTTGAAATGGACAGTAAAGTTAGTTGCCTTTTACACAAGTTGCAGAAGATGTTATGTACAGTACAATACAATTTGCCAGGAAGTAGGACACTGTGCATTTATGAAATAAGAGAGTTTGATGAGGATTTGGTAACTATTTTTGAACCCCACTGAGCTGCGCATGTGCCTTTAATTCTTCCTATTGCATGACATGTAAACATTTTATGATTGCACATGCTTTATCTTTTAGTCATCTGATCATCTTGAGTCCTTTATTGTCTGAAGCCAACATTATTCTACAGTGCCGTACGTGAATATGTTAAAGAAGAGCTCTCCAACCCGGTTCCTGGAGAGCTACTGTTCCTGTAGGTTTTCACTCCAACCCTAATCTAGAACGCCCGATTCCAATAATTAGCTGGTTGCTTAGCTGAATCAGGTTAGTGACAACTGGGGTTGGAGCGTAAACCTACAAGACAGTAGCTCTCCGGGAACAGGGTGGGAGAGACCTGGACTAAAGGAATTGACCAAGGGGATTTAGAGACTTAACTTCATAACGAGACATTATCGTATCCCCCTCTCTATTTACTCCAGTCCACATTCCCATTATATTGTAATAGGCTCTACTGCGTGGCTTCATTCAACCCAGAGGTCTCAGCGAGCTGTCATTGCTGTGGTACAAGCCGGTTTACTCTGAAGCCTGGGTGTGGTGAAGCAAGGTCACGAGGGTTCTGTGAATACGCTCTCTTATACTCAGTCTTGGGAAACATAATAAACATATTGACTATGGAATGCACCATCCTGGGTTTCATAAAAGGGTTCAGAGGTGTAGCACTTGAGTTAGCAAGTTGATTGAGAGCATATTCACGTTTATAGTGCTCTATATTGTATTGACCCACACAAATTAGCCACGTTACAATTCCCACCAACTGGCTTATCCCTATTGGCATGTTATCCTAGCCTTTCATGCCAATGACCAGGGTATGCATCCCTGTCTCACCATTCACTGCATTCGTTTCAGAAGTGAGATGGCGGCAGTGAGGCCATCGGAATGCACAGCCGGATATGTGAGGAGGCTGAAGTGGTCATAGCACGTGCCTTTCGGTCGCAGGGGGCAGTGTAGCGATCCTCACTAATGAGATATGTTACAATTCCCACCAAATGGGTTAACCCTATTGACACGATGCATAGAGCGTTTGCCTTTCACGCCAGCTACCTGGGTGCGCATCCCTAAGGAAATCTGCTGCATTTCCCAAAATTCAATACACAGGCCTCAAAAATGCCTGATAAGAGCCATGTAGTTAACCCACTGTTCCTAGGCTGTCATTGTAAATAAGAATTTGTTCTTAACTGACTTGCCTAGTTAAATAAAATGGTGTGTGATTGCAGAATGCTGTAGAAGCCATGCTGGTTAAGTGTGCCCTGAATTCTAAATGTGTCACCAGCAAAGCACCATCACACCACCTCCTCCATACTTCACGGTGGAAACCACACATGCGGAGATAATCTGTTCACCTATTCTGTGTCTCACAAAGACACGGCGGTTGGAACCAAAAATCTCAAATTTGGACCAAAGGACAGATTTCCGCTGGTCCAATGTCCATTGGTTGTGTTTCTTGGCCCAAGAAAGTCTCTTCTTCTTATTGGTGTCCTTTAGTAGTGGTTTCTTTGCAGCAATTTGACCATGAAGGCCTGATTCATGCAGTCTCCTCTGAACAGTTGATGTTGACGTGTCTGTTACTTAAACTCTGTGAATTTATAACTCTGGGTCTGCCTTTCCTGTGGCGGTCCTCATGAGAACCAGTTTCATCATAGCGCTTGATGGTTTTTGCAACTGCACTTGAAGAAACTTTCAAAGTTCTTGACATTTTCGGGATTGCCTGACCTTCATGTCTTAAAGTAATTATGGAATGTTGTTTCTCTTTGCTTATTTGAGCTGTTCTTGTCATAATATGGACTTGGTATTTTACCAAATAGGGCTATCTTCTGTATACCACCCTTACCTTGTCACAACACAACGGATTGCCTCAAACGCATTAAGAAGGAAAGAAATGCCACAAATTAACTTTTAACAAGGCACACCTGTTAATTGAAATTCCAGGTGACTATCTCATGAAGCTGGTTGAGAGAATGCCAAGAGTGTGCAAAGCTGTCATCAAAGCAAAGGGTGGCTACTTTAAAGAATCTCAAATATAAACTATGTTTTGATTTTTTTAACACTTTTGTGTTTACTCCATGATTCCATATGTCATTTCATAGTTTTGATGTCTTCACTATTATTCTACAATGTAGAAATAGTAAAAATAAAGAAAAACCCTTGAATGAGTAAGTGTGTCCAAACTTTTGACTGGTACTGTATGTATGTGTGTATATATTTTTTTTAAACAGTTAACTTTCATTAAAGTTTTGCAATCACTTTTATTTGGTCAAACCCTGGAACACGTGACTCATGTGACAAGTCACGGTCCATGTTTGGGGAGCCCCTTGTTTGTAAGTTGAATTGGAAGTTGGGAGAGAACTACTGTTGACTTTACTCTTCTATCATTGCTCTCTGGGTTTCTGAGATCAAGGTCTGTGTTTGTGCGTCTGTTTGTGTGTTAGAGATGGGGAGAAAAAGGAAAAACGGACAGATGAACAGAAAAGGAGGCAGGGACAAGATTCCACATGGGCTCTCGTAATTCTTGAGTTTGCATTGACAAAATGTAACTCTTGGACGGCTATTTAAAAATATTTGAAGAATGACAGTTCACACGTGACACGTAGGTGGCCTTGGAAGTCCCGATGGGCTGCAGATATCCTTCTGATATTACTACTTCTCAGGCACAAATGTGCTGACTTGCTTCTCAGCCCACCCTGGGGTTTGCCATATCTCTATATAATCAGTGGTCTGTTATTCTTTCTCCCTCCTTCTCTACCTCCACATTCCCAATTCTAGGAAATATTACAAGAGGACGGTGAGCCATAGAACCTTTTCCCATCTACCTATTAAAAATGTTTGAAGATACTCTACACTGCTTTATTTCTCCAAACAAACAGAGTGAGATTGAATGGCATGGACTCTGGTCCAACTCTGGTCCAGGTTTGAAGCAGCAGGACCTGGCCAGGGTGTGGGGGGACACATGGCCCATGTGAGGGAACAGCAGGTAGGCGCATCCTGGAGAGACCTGGACAAAGAGCCTCTCTGTTCACCATGTTGGTTTGTACAGGGGACGAGGAGCCACGTCGGGTAGGACGAGGGGTGTGTCTGTTTTCCTAAGGATCTAGATAGAAGAATCGAGAATGTTTGGGTTCCTACGATGCATCTCCCATAGCTTTCAAAGTTTCCTTGTTTATTCTGCTTCTATACTGTTTCCTGTACTACTGTAGTATGACAGAGATGAACCCAAAGCCGTCAGTGAACTCAACACCACAGTGCATGGCCACATGATTATTCAGCAATAGGCTTTCCAATTTAGCAAATTTTCTATACAGTCCTCACCATGCAGGATGTAAAAATGTGTCTACTTCATGTTCATCCTCTCCAGCACCACCCCAACATCAACATATGTAAATTGTGAGTTTCTATGTTTTGTAGTAAAGAAGATAGAGGAAAATAAGTGTTTCCAATAACATCATCGGTCTGCAGCGTGTAATTTTGACCAATTGTGAGTCGGCATGGCCTACTATTTGTCTACTAATTGGTTGACGATGTCATTGGAAACGCTTATCTTTATCTTTTTTCATACAAAACATAGAAACGCGCCATTTTCCTATATGTTGATGTTGGGGTTGTGCTGGAGATGATGAATATGAAGTTGAAATATTTTGGCATGTCCCTTCAAGCTAGGCGAGACAACATATCACAGTCAAATATACAGGATGTAAACATTCCATTGGAGTATACCAAACTTTAGGGACACCTTAAAAATAGTCATATTTTACACACACATCAGCAATCCTTTCTGATGAAAAAACACAAACATGAAAATTGGTGTATGTATAATTTTGGAAATAAACTCATCAAACACTAACCTGAAAGAGTGATTGCCTCTAAAAGGCAACTTCTTGTTTGAAAACAGCCTACGTGGCATCGATATAAGTCCGAAACATTTATTATTGTGTCCTAAATTGACTATAAAGTATAAATAGGATATTTTTTTATCATAAAGTCAGTCTTGTCCAAAACGGAGATTTGAGAGATGATAGGAAAACATGGTATGTCACGGAATGAAGGGTACCGTAACAGTTTTCCTCGGGTTGGGCTTGTTTCAATCCTGCCTACATGCCCACAGCTGGCAGGACCCAAGTAATCATCAATTCGGCGAGTGCAGCTGCATGCGAACTGATAAGGATAAGTATATCGAATGTCAAACTAAATTGACCATGGACATTTGATATTTTTATCCTTATCTACAATGTACATAGGACAATATTTGAAATGGTCAATAGCTCCAAATTTCAATAACTTAAAAACATCAAACCAATTCTAAATTGTAGAAATTCATATGCAAATATTGAACACATTTTGTAAGACAAATAAAAGATGTGAACATTAAAATATTATTCCATTTACATGGTGTAGTTTATTGATGGTCCCTAACGAGCCTCAGAGATAGCCTATCCAAAGACAAACCAACTTTGCCATGATTCCGCACCAGCCATTTGAAGCTAATTGGCGAAAGAAGTTTGGCTCGTTTGATTGGGAAGGTGAAAGCAACCGACTGTAGATGAAAGTCGAGGAGTGAAGTCTGGGGAGGTGCATCTGCGACAGCTGAAAGTCGGACGTTGATGTGATTTTTCAACCTCGAGGCTGTTTATAAAAGTAGTTCTTTATAATGTTGAAATAAACATGTCTCCAACCCCATATCACACACAAACTGAAAATATCTGTGTAAATTCAATTGGTGAGGTAGCCTAGCGGTTAGAGCGTTGGGCCATTAACCAAAATGTTGCTGGTTTGAATCCCCAAGCTGACTAGGTAAAAAAATCTGCTGATGTGCACTTGAGCAAGGTACTTTAACCCTAGTTGCTCCCGTAAGTCGCTCTGGATAAAAGTTGCTGCTAAATTTCTCAAATGTGAGAGAGAGACTCACATACATTTGTACATATCCACTGTATACATGAATTGTGGCAAAGTTGTTTCAGTCGCATTTTCATTTACATGGGTCAAACAAAACACCCTAATGATTGGTTGACAATAGAGCCTCCCACAATGAAGGCGATGGATGCAGGATGAGATGCGGTCTAAGGCACTGCATCTCAGTGCAAGAGGCGTCACTACAGACCCTGTTTCGATTCCAGGCTGTATCACAACCGGCCCTGATTGGGAGTCCCATAGGGCGGCCCAGCGTCGTCCGGGTTTGGCCGGGGTAGGCCGTCATTGTAAATAAGAATTTGTTCTTAACTGACTTGCCTAGTTAAATAAAGGTTAAATAAAATGTGAAAAAATGACAAATACAGCACGATCACTCAGTGGGCACGTTTGAGTGGTAAGGCGAAAGTAGACTGCAGACTGTAGATGGAAGCCGAAGAGTAATGTTGGGAGAGGTACATATGCAGCGACAGCAAGTCTGACAACTTCTGCTGTTTCTAGGAAACGCGACAATGGCATTCACCTTTATTATTGCCGATGAAGTAGATGATTTGGAAATTCCACTTCACCTACAATATATATTCAGTTGTATTCACAATTAATAGAAAATCAACCAATTGGAATTTGTTTGGTGAAAATATTACAGACAAGACAAACTGTAGGCTATAACATCAGACACAACGTTACAGTAACATCTAGATAAACACATTAGCTATATTATTCGCAAGTAGGACATTTCATTGATTTATGTTAGAACTGTGGATCACATGTAGCCTATGTAATTAGATTGGAAGAATGGAAGGATGAAGATGTATTTAAGCTCTAAATAGTCATCGACCCCAAAAAATATACATGCATTGATAACCAATGATAGGTGGCGACATCAATCATTCAAGAGCATATAGTGCCCTTTGCTTCCCCAAAAAAACAGGTTGTCTCCCACAATGCTTTGTAATCCATAGGTTATTACATTAAAAAAGACCCAGCAGCTGGGTCAACCCAGCATGAAAGTGAATAAAAACCCAAATAACCAAACCCATGTTTGGGTAATCCAAAGGTGTGGCCTACTGGGGCGTGGCTTTCATATAGCTCTTTTTGGCCACCCCATAGAAGTACATGTCATTACTGGTCATCATTTTAATGACATCAACAACACAACCTGGTGCTTTTTTAAAGAAAACAGCCCAACTAAGTGACCCAACAACTGGGTCAAAATAACAATGTGTATTCTGTCCAATATTTACCCTAATTGTGTTGTTTTCAACCGATCATTTCATTTTTGTGCAGGCTTGGCTGCATCGCTTAGAGGCAGAGGAAATTGTTTCTTTGCCTGGATAGACCAGAAAATGTGACACATCACTCCCTGACACTTCAAGTCAGCTCCACTGACAGAGTGGTAGCAGAGAGCAGACAGGTGGGGCTTTCTGGCACTATAAGGCACTGGACCCTACGACTATCACAGAGCGCTCTTTACACCAAAATGTCCGTCGGAACCGGTCCAGAAACGCTCAAAATTCTGGAGCTTTATATCCAGGCAAGGCATGCTTTTTTAAGGCTTCACTGATTGGCTACATCCAGAGTGGCATGGCTGGTGCTTGGCATTCCATGGAAGATCATTCCCCTCTTTGTGTGATGGTTCCTTCCCCTGCTGTCACCACAAGGCTTTGTGTAAGCCCCTGTGAGATTGGTCCAACACTAAGACAGAGCGGAGTCCAGGGAGGTCATGGGGTACACAGAGTGAGGATGTAATTAAGTTCCTTCGTACAATCATATTACTACAATTAAAGTTTCCGTGATGATTTGTCAACTCTCAATTAAGACATCAGTATGGTGATGCCGCATGGTTACACATCTAGGACTTACGTTGGAGTCTGAGATTCATTTAATCTGGCAGCAGGTCAAGAAGTCAACTGTCAAATTCAATCAACACTTTACGTCAAGGTTTATTTAAAAAACATTCATAAAGAGGTTTATAAGTAATTTATAAACTGTTCATTATTAGTTTATAGATAGTTCATGAATATTCAATAAACTGTTAAATACATTGACTGAAATTGTTACCTCAATCAGGCTATTTGCATTGCTGACAAACTAAAACATACAAAGATACAAAGTACAGTGAAATACTACATGAGTCAATTACTGTACTTGATAGGGAGTTAATTACTGTCTTCACAATAGGGATGGACTGGCCATAGTGCAATTCTGGAAAATCCCAAATTGTCTGTTCCCTCTTTAGCCCAGTGGGCCTGTCAATTGGGCGTTTTGCACACAATTATCATTATTTGGCTAATTAGGGATTTGATAGGAAAAAATTGACCAATTTGGTGCCTCACATCTCTGACTACTTTTACTCAAGTAGTATTTTGCTGGATGACTTTCACTTTTACTTCGTCTATTTTCTATTAAGGTATCTTTACTTTTTCTCAACTACGACAATTGAGTACATTTTCACCACTGCCAATAGTATTTGCCTACACTGTAAACTCCAAGGCATTTTAAACTAAAACACTTATAGTAAGTTGAACTCAAAGTCAATGAAGAAGTCCCATCAACTGAATTTTTAAAAGTTATGACAACAAATTTACTTTTTTCACAGCATGCCCTACTGCAGGTAGATTTTTGGGAATTATTTTTAATATCTGTATTTTCACATGTACATTTATTGATTGATTAATTAATCTAATGCAACACAAATATAAAAAACATACTTTTTTCTAAACTAATCCAATCATTTAGTTAGATTCTTTGCACCCGTTACTGAAATGGTTGTTCGCGTTTAAATGGCGTAGGTAGTCTCCTCACAAGATTCCTAAGCCTGGCAGTCATTATAAACTCTGGGTGGATTCCAATAGGAATTACCAATCACTTTGCAAGCCAGGAAAATGTGGTTTGCTGGTAGGGTTGCAAAAATCTGTCAGGTTTTTCAGAAATCCCGGCTGGAAGATTCCTGAACATCTTTCAACCATTTTGGGAAAGTTACTGGAATTTTGCAACCCTATGTGCAGGCCTGGTGTGGCCTGTAAACCATGAGTTTCATACCACTGTGTTAGGGTAAAGCTAGGCCATAAAATAAGGCCTTATGAGATATGTGATAATGCATTGTCATAAACAGTTTAATTATAATGATAACATTAACCTAGGACTTCACTTGGTGATGTCCACAGGACTGAAAATGAACAAATTCAACAACCATGTCTTTGTGACTATCAAATACAGTCATGTGGTAACTCAACAATTCACTCGCAAAGGCAAGGCACGCAGGGAAATTATATTTGAGGCGTGGCTTAGTGGAGGGCGTTACTCAATATTTTCAAGTTGATACAACTAAAATCTGGACCCCCTACAGGATCAAAGTGACTCTATTGGTTTGAGTAATGACTACAAAATCCCTTTAAGTAACTGTTCTTAAAAGAAATGTGAGTAATGACAACATATTGGGGTTTACAGTATACAGTACAGTCAGTGTAATGGTGTCATCCATCATATGTAATCCATTACAGTTGTTGGATGGTTCCATGTTGAGAGGAGAAAATGTCTGATCTAACCAATTGTCTCTTGGTGAGGGATTGATTAATGGGCAAAAATTCACAGAATCACTCTGCTGTTTCCTGTTCTTATCCTATAATAGGCTCTGATCAGATTAAATTAAGATATTTCAATATCAAATATTCTCACACCTTTCCTGAAGTGCAGTTGGCTAGACTGCTGGGAAAACAATATTCGACATTCAAATACGTTGTGAAATACAATTTCTCAGAGAAAAGTCAGAAGCATAACTCTAACTCTGCTGTGAGCTGGTTGGATGGCGGACCATTCTCGATACACACGGGAAACTGTTGAGCGTGAAAAACCCAGTAGCATTGCAGTTCTTGACACACTCAAACCTACTACCATACCCTGGTGTCGTGACTTTACTTTCATTCATCTGATGACTGTTATTTACTGAATCAACTAACTATTCTTAATTGTTACCCGATTCAATTAATCATGTAACAATTAACTCATTAGGAATTTGGGTTACCACGAGAGCGGTTGTTTACCTATCACATCATAAAACAGTCAACGTATTAATCATAACTTCGTATCATATCATCATTCTGAACAGTCGTAACCTCCTGCATCTACAAAAAACCCAGCCTTACTTATGATTCAGCACTACACAAATTGGTTTAATTATTTATTTACTAGCTAACTAAATGATAATACAGAATAAACATACACAATTAATACATTAAAACAGGTCCCTAGCGGACTGACACATATGGCGGCTTTTTACAAAGGAGATGGGAGGGAGAGAGAGAGAAAGATACACTTATTGTTGATACAGTTTAGGAACTATTCTCACAGTATTCATATACTTTGCACACAAACCGCCACCCATTTGGAGTAAGAAATCATGAATATATTTATGTTTAAATGCCTTTGTTCTCCGTGGATCTCTATTCGGAACCAGTCCGCCTTAGGAATGGTGTTGCACCTTTCAAAGGCACGCTTATAAGGCTCTGATTGTCCTCAGGCCTCCCCCATGTTCTACTGTTGTTCACTCTGGAAGATGCTCCTTGGAAGATAGGCCAGCCAGCCAGCCGTGTCGACGGTTCCCATTGCTGATGAGAGTAGTAGAATATGGTGATTTGAGAAGAGTAGTAGGATAGGATGGTCTGAATGGTATAATGGTCTCACTTAAATTCCCTTTCAAAGAGATTTCACTTAGGACAGCTAATCACCCGTACCAGTGATTTTCCGGGAGGTGAGCTTCTCGCCTCTTCCTCGGGTTGATATTCAGAGTTCAAACCGTTTTAGACATGGGCTGCAGCTCCCTGTCTTTCCTGGTCTAAATGTTAATTTCTACTCTGGTCGAAAGGGACGGTTCCGTCAGGCTGACGCTCTCTAACCTCCCTCGGGACGTGGCTACTTACTGTGCAAAGTTTATAGGAGACAATTATCTCTTATGGCTCCTAAATCGCATTCCTATCTTAACAAAAATACTTTCATAACTGTTAATATTTCATGCACAACGTGAAGGATGGAGACTTCGTACATGCAGTGTATATACTTTCAAGTTATAGTATTTCCTTTATACCTTTATAATGACATCACAAAATAACAACCCATATGACATTATTATTCTTTAGATCACCTATGACCATTCCCCACATTCTTATGTTAGAAATAATGTTCCAGTATTTGCTTTTGAACGTGGGAAAGTTTCTTGAGACAAAGCACATTCCTTTGTGGATTTTGGAGAGGGAGACCCAAGATCTCCTCTCCTTTAATTTACGACAGGGTGTGAGCTGTCAACCCCCCACCAGCTCCCTCCTCACCCCCTCTGTGGGTGAGAGAGGGTCTGGTTACTGTCAACCGTTGCCAAGGTGATCTGACCCATTTGGATCGTCACAGGACAGTCAAGACACTGGTCAAAGACACTTAAAACGTTTGTCTTGCCCATTCACCAATCCATGTCGCAATTGTCTCAAGGCTTAAAAATCCTTCTTTAACCTGTCTCCTCCCCTTCATCTACAGTAATTGAAGCGGATTTAACAGGTGACATCAATAAGAGATCATAGCTTTCACCTGGATTCACCTGGTCAGTCTATGTCACATGTACTTGATTGATGAATTAAGGTCACTAATTAGTAAGGAACTCCCCTCACCTGGTTGTCTAGGTCTTAATTGAAAGGAAAAAACAAAAACCTGCAGACACTCAGCCCTCCGTGGAATGAGTTTGACAACTCTGGACTATGTCATGGAAAGAGCGGGTGTTCCTAATGTTTTGTACACTCAGTGTCCATCAAAGTACTGTAAAAGAAGAACAAAACATCTGCATTCCATGTTCTCATAGAATATAAATACATGTCTCTATTTGTCGCAACCCGAAATTAACATCTGGATTTAAATTTTCTTTGCTGACCGTATTGGTGTGGTGCATCCAGAAGAAGGGCCTCTCATGGGGCATAGAAGGGCCCTTGCTGTTTAGACTTGTTGCCATTGGTGCGTTTCTGCGGTCTTTTGCAGGACAACCTGTCTCTCACAGTACAAGATGAAGCACTACTCCTGTGCCAATGAACAAGATCCAAGTGGAAGGGGTTCAAATAGATGTTCGGGATCATTGACCTCCACAGCTCCTTACCTTCCCATTTTGATTGATATTTCAGGGGTTCGTTAGCCCATAACCTATAACAAATACCACAGACACGTCTTCCATTCCTATTATCATTGACACTCGTGTATCATTAGATCTGTCTTTCAGACATGTCAGTTAATATGGGTAAGACATCTTCCGTCTGACTGCTTGTCAATGTCCAAACCAGTGAAAAGTATCTGATTCAATGGATAGCTGTAGTTGATTTTGTCCTGTACAATCTCAATCCGTTACACGAACACACCAATGGCAATGATCGATAAACCGGGAATGGAAAACTGGATCCCACTGAAGGATGGAGACAGAGGCCAAACTCAGTGGGGAGGGAAGACAATGTTTTGGGAAAAACCCATCGTTTTTTTTATCTATCAAACACTCATACTGGATGATTATTTACTCCTTTCAAGCAGACAAAGTATTCATGGAATAAAGTGACAATAATGTGACTTTTTTCCCATTTCCTCATAATAGGAAGCACTATCACATCAGGTATAATACTTTCCCCATAGTAAAATAGAGCTCAACAAGACAAACCATTCCAATCAAGAATTCTGAAACAAATACTCAGCGGTCATTATTTCATCTAATTAGAAAATCACACATTAAAACCACATCAACAGCACAGCAATGTCTAAGCTCTTTGTCTGGAGAGCTTTTGGCTCTGGGGTCTAAGTAGCCCCCCTACCAGACATTCTCAACACACACACACACACACACACATACACACACACACACACACACACACACACACACACACACACACACACACACACACACACACACACACACACACACACACACACACACACACACATGTTTTAGGGTTGTTAACCAAAATAACCTACAAGTGCAAGTGTGGCAGCATAATCCAACCAAGCCTGCTGCAGAACCAATCAATTAAATCCAATTCATTAGTGAAGTGTCCCACAGCCAGACTATTCATCTGTCAGCCCAAACGGTGACCTCTCCACCTCTGGCTCTCTAGCCTTATTGTTCTCTCTCATATCTCACCATGAGGCATCTGCTCCACTTCCTGTTCCAGAGACACAGCATCCTCACATCAGAGACCTTGGTGTCAAATCTCTCTATGGTACTGTACGGTAACCAATTAGGCTTGCTGATGTGACTGGCAAATATGGGAGTAGTCGGCGTGCCTTCCAGGTCCAAGTCCATGTGCCTTGCATGAAGAGTAAGAATAAAGTTTTGGGAAGATATTGCTTTCCACCCTATGGAACCCTTTCCCGCCACCCCAACATTTTTCAAATGTTGATACTATCTCAAAATGTCTAGATACTATCTAAACATTTTGACATATTAGGTCAACATTTTTGGAGGGGGTATTTCGTGTTACTAACTCTACATTTTGAGATAGTAGACCATACTTATAAAATATGTTATTTAATTTTTTACCCCTTTTTCGTGATTTTTCGTGATCCAATTGGTCTTGTCCCACCGCTCCAACTCCCGTACGGACTCGAGAGAGAAGCAAAAGTCGAGAGCCATGCGTCCTCCAAAACACAACCCCGCCAAGCTGCACTGCTCGCTTAACCTGGAAGCCAGCCACACCAAAGTGTCAGAGGAAACACTGCACAACTGGCAACCAAAGTCAGTGTGCATGTGCCCGGCCCGCCACAAGGAGTCTTTAGAGCGCGATGGTACAAGGACATCCCGGCCGGCCAAACCCTCCCCTAGCCCGGATGATGCTGGGCCAATTGTGCACCGCCTCGTGTGTCTCCCGGTCGGCTGCAACAAAGCTTGGGATCGAACCAGGGTCTATAGTGACGCCTCTAGCACTGCAATGCAGTGCCTTAGACCGCTGTGTCACTCAGGAGGCCATGTTTATTAATTTGTACCATTGTGTGATGATTCCAGAGGTGGCATCACAGGAGTGTTTTCCTGGGGCCCAGAGTTTTCCTGGCTAACCTAACCAGATAAAACTCTGAACCCTACTCTCAAAGAAATGCTGGGTTTAAAACATCCCAATTTGGGTAAATACAGTAGTTGCTAGAACACATGTCAGATTATTTTGACCCAGCAGTTGGGTCACTTAGTTGGTTTATTGAGCTATGATCCACCGGGTCAGATCAGAAGACTGGAGGTGTGGATTAGAAGGATTTCAGATAATTATTTTTGTCATTCCAGTTCATGTTCTGTTGTATCTCCATCACATGTTAAGGTTGAGCACTGACATCTTTGTAGCTTTTGTGAGCCTTACACAAGAGTATGAGTTCCTCAAGTGCCTATGCATATCCAAATGTTAGGATAGTTACCACTTTGTTATAATTTTTCATAATGTTATTAAAATATGTAATGTGCAACATTATTGAAGGACAATTTAAATTTGCAGTATACAAATTTAACATGATGAACAGGAATGACATTTACTCTCACATGTGCCTGAAAAATAACTCATTAAAATAACCAGATTATCCAAACATGGCTTAATTTAACCATCATTTGGGGTTTTATTCACTTTCATGCTGGGTATTTTTTAATGAGGCATTGGGGGTGTGGCTTTCAGATAGTTATTTTTGGCCACCCATAAGAGTAAATGTCATTCCTGTTCAATATGTTAAGTTTCTACACTTCAAACATCACCTTAAATATTTTTGCACATTACATATTTTAATGTACATTTAAAACATTATTGTTTAAATATTATAACAAAAGTGGTAACTATTCCAACATTGGGCTAAGCATAGGCAGTTGAGGAACTCATACTCTTGTGTAAGCCTCATTAATGCTACTAAAGTGTCAGTGCTCAACCTTAACATGTGATGACTATACAACACGTGAACTGGAATGACATTCCCTGTCACAAGTGGCCAAAACAACCCAACTAAGTTACCCAACTGGCTGGGTCAACTGTTGCTTTATACAGGGTTGCATTGTGTAGGTCTTTGCATCTGTAATTAAAAAGTTACTCACACAGTATGTCATCACAATTGAGTTGCTTGATTAATTGGACCATACAACACACTGCTGGTTCACTCATACTCCCTTCTATTCTCCTACTCTCTGCTCAATAAAATCACAGAAAATACTAATTTGAAAGGCAGAAATCATGGCTAAGATATCAGATATGTTAGTACTGTATATGTAAAATGATTAAGGGGATACCAGATACATGCACAAATATTCAATTTTCGCCTAAAATGACATACCCAAATCGAACTGCCTGTAGCTCTGGACCTGAAGCAAGGATATGCATATAATTGATACCATTTGAAAGGAAACACTTTGAAGTTTGTGGAAATGTGAAATTAATGTAGAAGAATATAACACATTGCATCTGGTAAAAAATAATTTTGTTCAATCATCTTTGAAATGCAAAAGAAAAGCCATCATCTGACTTAGGACACAAGGCACGTTTAGATTTTGGCCACTAGATGGCAGCAGTGTATGTGCAAAGTTTTAGACTGATCGAATGAACCATTGCATTTCTGTTCAAAATGTTGTATCAAGTCTGCCCAAATGTAACTAATTGGACAATAGATACATTTTCAAGTACATAACTGCGCACTCTCCTCAAACAATAGCATGGTATGTTTTCACTGTAATACCTACTGTAAATTGGACAGTGCAGTTAGATTAACAATAATTTAAGCTTTCTGCCCATATACGATACAGTTGAAGTCGGAAGTTTACATACACCTTAGCCAAATACATTTAAACTCAGTGTTTCACAAATCCTGACATTTAATCCAAGTAAAAATCCCCTGTCTTAGGTCAGTTAGGATCACCACTTTATTTTAAGAATGTGAAATGTCAGAATAATAGTAGAGAGAATGATTTATTTCAGCTTTTATTTCTTTCATCACATTCCCAGTGGGTCAGAAGTTTACATACACTCAATTAGTATTTGGTAGCATTACCTTTAAACTGTTTAACATGGGTCAAACGTTTTGGGTAGCCTTCCACAAGCTTCTCACAATAAGTTGTGTGAATTTTTTGCCCATTCCTCCTGACAGAGCTGGTGTAACTGAGTCAGGTTTGTAGGACTCCTTGCTCTCACACACATTTTCAGTTCTGCCCACAAATGTTCCATAGGATGGAGGTAAGGGCTTTGTTATGGCCACTCCAATACCTTGACTTTGTTGTCCTTAAGCCATTTTACCACAACTTTGGAAGTATGCTTGGGGTCATTGTCCACTTGGAAGACCCATTTGCGACCAAGCTTTAACTTCCTGACTGATGTCTTGATATGTTGCTTCAATATATCCACATAAATGTGCTTCCTCATGATGCCATCTATTTTGTGAAGTGCACCAGTCCCTCCTGCAGCAAACACCCCCACAACATGATGCTGCCACCCCCATGCTTCACGGTTGGGATGGTGTTCTTCGGCTTGCAAGCATCCCCCTTTTTCCTCCAAACATAACAATGATCATTTTGGCCAAACAGTTTTGTTTCATCAGATTAGAGGACATTTCTCCAAAAAGTGTGCAGTTGCAAGCCGTTATCTGGCTTTTTTATGGTGGTTTTGAAGCAGTGGGCTGAGCGGCCTTTCAGGTTACGTCGATACAGGACTTGTTTTACTGTAGATATAGGGACTTTTTTACCTGGATGGATAGCTGGAAATAAATGGCCACATAACACTACAAATTAAGAAACATATCCTATATGCAGGGGTTAAGGCAAAAATGACTAAAGCTTAAGTCGATCTCAGATTGAATGTCTGTGGCCAAGTTAACCTCCCCTTTTATGTCAGAAAGTCATGACCATCATGATTTTAGGGAAAGAAGATAATTTTGTACATGTATTAGTTTGACCAATTCCAGTCCTCTTGCTTAGGGGTTCTGGATTCTCCCCGGGATAAGTTTTATGTAGAAGGACTGAGAAGCTCAGTTCTGGTTACTTTTTAAAAGGACATTATACTACAAAATGAATGAAAATAAAATGATGCTGACACCATCTAAAATATTATTTCCACCTCCAGAAATTAATCCAATAACATACTGGTAAAAATGATGTTTTTAACATATTGGACCATGCTTATAGCCTATGCATGGTCTATATGATCAGATGTTCTATTAGCAATAAGCATTATCACCTGATGAACTGATGTAGCATAGTGGCTATAACATGTACATAGGCTGAAGCATTGGGGTTGTCCATCTGCATTTACCCAATTGTTGTCATATTCTGCGATTGGTTTGCGAGGCTACGTCAGCCGATGTTCGGCTACTTCAATTGCAGCGGTGTATTTGATCTGTGCACGTGCCAGCACTAGCAGCGCAAGCCTCCCTTTAGCTTATGCTTGAGCAAAGTGAGTTTGGAAAAACTGAAAGTATGCATCTTAATAGATTTCACATACAAACTTTGCATGTCTGAACTCAGAATCAAAAAGGCTTCCCAAACATAACATGGCAGAATGTTGCCTGATTTCAAATGTGTCATGTAATGATTATTAGCCCTCTACTGCACACATTTAGTTTTTTCATAAAATAAATATTGGCACTGGCAGAACTTTGTCGGGACCTATGACCGGAAATAGTGGTACTTAATTGGCAGACCTAGACCTGTCACTCTGAATGAGCCAAGACATCTGACAATTATTTACACCCCAAGAATTTGCCCACAACGTGGACATTTTGTCTGGGATGGCAAAATGGTGGCATAAGTCGGCTAAAACCGTACAGTCTGTGCAGGCCTCAAATTCAAATTCAAAATCAAATTATGCGGGATGCAGAGTCTAAAAAATATAATAAAAATACAAATAGGGTAACACTTACCTTTAAGGGGTCCTAATTAAAGTGTAATTACATGTGTAATTACACTGTAACATTTATTGTAGTTAACTGTAACAACTGATAGTTACAGTGTAAAAATATGTAACTGGTAGTAATTGCATCCTGTAATCCTGTGTACCAATGAATGCTTGTTACCATGCTTGTTACAAATGGGCGGAGTCACTGGCTTACTAGTGCTCTTCCATGCCGTCCCTAAGAGGGGTGCGTCACGTCCTGCCAGGATTTTTTTACTATACTCGACTTGAGTGGGTTGAGTCACTGACGTGATCTTCCTGTCCAGTTTTGCACCCCCTCGGACTTGTGTGATGGAGGAGATCTTTTGTGGGATATACTGAGGCTTGTCCCAGGGTAGTAAGTTGATAGTCTGTTGATATCCCTCTAGTGGTGTGGGGGCTGTGCTTTGGCAAAGTGGGTGGTGTTATATCCTGCCTGGTTGGCCCTGTCCGATGATACCCTCGGACAGGGCCAACGTGTCCCCTGACCCTCCCTTCTCAGCCTCCAGTATCTATGCTGCAATAGTCTAGGTGCCAGGGGATAGGGTCAGTCTGTACCATCTGGTGAAATTCTCCTGTCTTATCTTGTGTCCTGTGTGAACTTAAGAATGCTTCCTCTAATTATCTCATCGCTCTCGCTCTCCCCTCCTGGAAGACCTGAGCTCTAGGACCTTGCCTCAGGACTACCTGGGTGATGACTTCTGGCTGTACCTGTCCCCAGTCCACCTGGTTGTGCTGCTGCTTCAGTTTCAACTGTTCTGCCTGTGGCTATGGAACCCTGACTTGTTCACTGGACATCCTACCTTGTCCCAGACCTGCTGTTTTTGACCCTCCCTCTCCCTTCCTCTCCCTCTCTCTCTCACTCTCTCTACCGCACCCCCTATTTTGACCTCTGAATGCTCGGCTATGAAAAGCCAACTGACATTTACTCATTAGGTGCTGACCTGTTGCACCCTCTACAACCACTGTGATTCATATTTAACCCTGCCGGTCATCTATGAACGTTTGAACATCTTAAAGAACGATCTGGCCTTAATGGCCATGTACTCTTATAGTCTCCACCAGGCACAGCCAGAAGAGGACTGGCTACCCCTCAGAGCCTGGATCCTCTCTAGGGTTTTTCCTAGCCACCGTGCTTCTACATCTGTATTGATTGCTATTTGGGGTTTTTGGCTGGGTTTCTGTATAAGCACTTTGTGACATCTGCTGATGTAAAAAAGGCTTTATAAATCAATTCAATTTGATTTGTCAGGTTTCCACTACATTCACCAACTTATTGTTTCGCTTCTTCTCAGCTGCATCCGATTCATTAACAACTGTGACAAAGGTTGGGTTCCCTTGTGGATGCGTGTCTGAGAGATTATAGCCAATGCTCAATAGGCTCCAATTACTTAGCCATGAATGTGCACTGCTCAAAATATATCTCCAGTCAACGTTGTTGCTAGCACTTGCCCCCAAAATATAGCGTACTGTCTGGATTAACATGGTTGACTTTGCGAAAACAAATTTAATACGAGTGTAGTCCCAAATGAGGAATAAGACACTATTTCAAAGCATAGTACATGTAATGTTTTCTTAAGTACAATGTAATTACTAGTTGGTACACAGGAGTTAGCTAGTTAAACTGGAGTGTATCTTGAGTGGTACTTGTAATGAATGTGTAATTTGTTCTTAACTGACTTACCTAGTTAAATAAAGGTTATATAAAAAATATTAATTAATACTTATGCAGTACATTACCCATCCTGACAACCTGGCCCTCATTTTTTAAGTATCTGGAAATGCCATCCAAGTGGAAGAATACACACACAAGTACACAGTAGAGTACATGTAATATTTGCATAAGTATAATGTAATTACTATGCGTTACACAGGATTTAGCTAGTTAAAATAAAGTATTTCTTGAGGGGTACTTACTTGTAATTCTAGTGTACATACAAAGTATGTTACCCCACCTGACAATCTAATCGTCAGCTTCTGAAAGCGAAATCCATGTGATAAATAAACACACTAGTACACCACAGAGTACATGCAATATCTGCATAAATACAATGTAGTTACTAGGTGTTACACAGGATTGATCAATTTCTATATAATTAGTTACTGTAGGCCTAGAACACATTACAAAGTGAAAATGCCAACAAACAATAGATGAGCTTCTACTTGAGTAAACTTTATTGCAACATGTAAAAAATACCTTACTTTTCTTACAAAATATATTGTTAGATTAATAATGTGATTAATCAGATCAATAACACAAAAAATAACTATTCTAGTGGTGACTCAAATCTGTCGCCTATAGAATGGTGAGTAGCCTAGATAGCTAATTTAGAAAAAAGGGATTGTCTTTTTCTCCCAATTTTAACATTACAAGTAACAATGGAAATCAACAACTCTGTCTCTGTCTTCCTATGTTTCTTTCTTGTAAGCAATTTCCCATCCTGGCTAGGTAGCTGGCAAATGCTAGCTAGATAGCTAACGTTTTATGCTAAATTGTCCAGCAGAAATCATGTTTTCCCCCAAAAAACAAAATTAATTGCATGGAAAACTTACTTTCTCTCTCCTGTCTTGACGTTTTTTGTTTCTTTCGCTATCCTGTCTTGACGTTTTTTGTTTTTTTCGCACCAATCTATCATGTCTGGATTTTACACACTGATGTTTTTCTCGACCCCGTTCTTTTACAAGGGGACACGTTTAAGGTAATTCCTTTTTTTCGAGCGTGTTGAGCAGATGGGCAGACATTAAGCATTAATTCCTTGAAATGTCTTAATTCCTGGGATAAATAAATAATAGCACAAATGCATCACATCCAAAAGTAAGAATGCTCTTCAACAGTTCAAGGTTACATAAGGGAATAAGAGTTTGTTTTCTGACCATTTTAAGTGCATTCATAAACCATTATTCACCCAAGCTTACATTTTGGCAAACACAAATGACTATCTCACAATTTTAACTTTAACTGTTTACTAATGTGTCTAAAAATTATTAACTGATTTTTAAGCAATTGACCCAAATACACCATTCAATGATTTAATAATTGTAACTATTTTTTGATGTGAACCATTTGTGACCCCATTTTTGCCATTGCTCATAAGATTCCATGAATTTGAAACAAAAGCTTGACCTGGGCCTGGAAATCAGACTCCAGAGCCCTTTATAAACTCTAAGCAGTCACCACTATTTCCGGCGCAGCCAGAAGTCGGCGCTCAGTGCTTGAAAATGTTTTTCTCTCAGTGCCTTCAGGAGTTGCCAAAGTTGATCGTAAAACTATGTCCACAGAATTGCTTGCACTAGCACTATATCAGTACTGAAAAGCAAATAGGAGGGTTTTAAATTCAATGTATCATCTATTTAACAGATTACAAAGATATGTATACTTAACATTATTAACCAACTAGCTAGCGAGCTAGGCTAGGCTAGCTCAGTACTTGCTAGCAGCGACAGCATTGGCAAGCTAGTAAACAAAAGCCAGCTAGCTAAACTACCAAAGTTAACTTACAACCTGGAGGCTGGAGACTAGCATGAGGAAATGAAGGTAGCTGTTGTACGTCACAGGCCACAGTGTCCCAGGCAGGGGCTAGCAGTCACAGAATCATAGCTCTCTGTGTGAGAGCGGGAGAGAGAGAGTGATCTAAACAGAGGAGATCGGTTCTCAGTTGGCTAACACATATCACAGGGTTTGTGCAGGCTGAAATATGGTGTGTTGGGATGATATCGGCAGTGGTGTAAACAAAAGTACCGAAACTTAAAGATGCACTCCAGGAACTTAAGCACAACAAATTTGTGACATATAGAACAGATTGGATTCGTACGAATCTTACGAATTGCACACACAATTTTTTGTTGCAGGATGTAACATATCATACAAAATGGATTAGGTAGTACTTAATTTGACGACGTAGTAAGCAAAAAATGGGGAACACTTTTGCCTCATGAGCACCACTTCAAAACTTCTGGCTGAAATAAAATAACAAATTGAGAGTGCATCTTCAAGTAAAACAACTTAAGTTGTTTTTTTGAGTATCTGTACTTTACTACTTTAACATTTCCTACACTACAGTTCTAAAGAAAATAATTAACTTTTTACTCTCAATACATTTTCCCTGACACTCAAATGTAGTCATTACATTTTGAATGCTTAGCAGGACAGGAAAATGGTCCAATTCTCTCACTTATCAGGAGAACATCCCTAGTCATCCCTACTGCCTCTGACCTGGCGGACTCAGTATATATTATAGTAGTATATATATATTATATTTGTTTATTGTTTTATTGTTCCATCTGGTTTGCTTAATATAAGGAATGCGAAATTATTTCTAGTTTTACTTTTGATATTTAAGTATATTTCAAGCAAAATACTTTTAGACTTTTACTCAGAGTTTTTTACTGGGTGACTTTCACTTTTACTTCAGGGATTTTCTATTAAGATATCTTTATTTTTACTCAAGTATGACAATTGGGTACTTTTTCCACTACTGGCTATCAGTACACTATAACTACAAGTAAGTACTCTTCAAGATAAACTTAATTAAAATGAGCTAAAACCTTTGTAACAACTAGTAATTACATTGTACTTATGCAAATATTACATGTAATCTATGGTGTACTAGTGTGCTTTCCCTCCCCCCCTTGGATCGTACTTCCAGAAGCTTTAAAATGAGGGCCAGGTTGTCAGGATGTACTGCATAAGTATTCATAATTTTTTAAAATTGAAACTTTATTTAACTAGGTAAGTCAGTTAAGAACAAATTCTTATTTGACCTTTGATGGCCTACCCCGGCCAAACCCTTCCCTAACCCGGACGACACTGTGCCAATTGTGCGCCGCCGTATGGGACTATCGATCATGGCCGGTTGTGATACAGCCCTGGATCAAACCAGGGTCTGCAGTGATGCCTCTAGCACTGAGATGCAGTGCCTTAGACCGCTGCACCACTCGAGAGCCTAAGTGCACATTAGTTACAAGTAAATACCCCTCAAGATGCACATCATTAACAAGCTAAATCCTGTGTAACAACTAGTAATTACATTGTACTTAGGCAAACATTACATGTGCTTTGAAATTGTGTTTTATTCCTCATCTGAGATTACATTCGTAATAAATATGTGTTCGTAAACTCAATCAAATTTTATACAATGGGTGGGTCTAACCCTGAACGCTGCTTGGTTAAAACCGCATTCCAGCCGGTGTCTATTCCACAAGTTTCCACCAGCTAAATCTATAATGTTAAAATGCCTATTTACTCTGACTGCGCAATCCACTGTCTCAGCCCAGCCAGGCAATTTATAAACTTGAACTCCACTATAAAAAGCATATAGACATTATCTCACATTTATTTTAAACTAACATTTCTGAGATTTGTATGAACCTTGGTGTCTGTCTCTCTGACATTTGCAAAATTGTTTCAATATTCAAATTCGATCTCCTGCTGTCCAAATAGTAATGAACGTGTCAGGAGTCGGGACGAGATAGATAGGCAGGCAGCATTTCTCAGCCAGTCGAAATCATGAATCAGCTGGAATCATTTTTATGGGTATATACAAATAAATGTAAATTGAAAATCAATCAAATGTATTTATAAAGCCCTTCTTAAATCAGCTGATGTCACAAAGTGCTGTACAGAAACTCAGCCTAAAACCCCAAACAGCAAGCAATGCAGGTGTAGAAGCACGGTGGCTAGGAAACACTCCCTAGAAAGGCCAGAACCTAGGAAGAAACCTAGAGAGGAACCAGGCTATGAGGGGTGGCCAGTCCTCTTCTGCCTGTGCCGGGTGGAGATTATAACAGAACATGGCCAAGATGTTCAAATGTTCATAGATGACCAGCAGGGTCAAATAATTGTCACGTTCTAACCTTATTTCCTTTTTTATGTCTTTCTTTTAGTTTGGTCAGAGCGTGAGTTGGGGTGGGCATTCTATGTTGTTTTTCTATGTTTTGTTCTATGGTTATATTTCTATGTGTTTGGCCTAGTATTGTTCCCAATCAGAGGCAGGTGTCAGTCGTTGTCTCTGATTGGGAGCCATATTTAGGTAGCCTGTTTTCCTTTGTGTTTTGTGGGTGGTTATTTTCTGTGTCTGTGCTTCACCATACGGAACTGTCTCGGTCGTTTGTCAGTTTATTGTTTTTGTTCATTGTTCAAGTATTCTTATTAAAATGGATACTTACCACGCTGCGCATTGGTCCGACATCACTTACTCCTCTTCAGACGATGAGGAGGAAAAGCATTACAATAATAATAATCACAGTGGTTGACGAGGGTGCAACAGGTCAGCACCTCAGGAGTAAATGTCAGTTGGCTTTTCATAGCCGATCATTCAGAGTATCTCTACTGCTCCTGCTGTCTCTAGAGAGTTAAAAACAGCAGGTCTGGGACAGGTAGCACGTCTGGTGAAAAGGTCAGGGTTCCATAGCCACAGGCAGAACAGTTGAAACTGGAGCAGCAGCACGGCCAGGTGGACTGGGGACAGCAAGGAGTCATCAGGCCAGGTAGTCCTGAGGCATGGTCCTTGGGCTCTGGTCCTCCGAGAGAGAGAAAGAACAAGAGAAAGAAAGAGAGAAAAAGAGAGAAAGAGAGAGAGAGAGAATTAGAGAGAGCATACTTAAATTCACACAGGACACCGGATAAGACAGGAGAAATACTCCAGATATAACAGACTGACCCTAGCCCCCCGACACATAAACTACTGCAGCATTATGCCAGCAGCATACCACCCTGCATACCACTGCCGGCTTGCTTCTGAAGCTAAGCAGGGTTGGTCCTGGTCAGTCCCTGGATGGGAGACCAGATGCTGCTGGAAGTGGTGTTGGAGGGCCAGTAGGAGGCACTCTTTCCTCTGGTCTAAAAAATATCCCAATGCCCCAGGGCAGTGATTGGGGACACTGCCCTGTGTAGGGTGCCGTCTTTCGGATGGGACGTTAAACGGGTGTCCTGACTCTCTGAGGTCATTAAAGATCCCATGGCACTTATCGTAAGAGTAGGGGTGTTAACCCCGGTGTCCTGGCTAAATTCCCAATCTGGCCCTCAAACCATCATGGCCACCTAATCATCCCCAGCTTACAATTGGCTCATTCATCCCCCTCCTCTCCCCTGTAACTATTCCCCAGGTCGTTGCTGCAAATGAGAACGTGTTCTCAGTCAACTTACCTGGTAAAATAACGGTAAAATAAAAAAAAAAAAAAAAATTTATACTGGTGGCTGAGTCAGGAGGGGTTGGGAGCAGCTCAAGAGGTCGAAAACAGCTTAAACAAATGCAAATGCAGCTACTTTGCTGTTATTTTGGGGTTTTGACGTGACTGTAAGTTAGCCGTAGTTGGCTAGCTAGCAAGCAAGGGATAAGAACATTGCCAGTCATAGATACAGAACAAAACGATTGAACGACTGGGTTGTGTCTCTAGCAACCCTAGATTTGTGTTGGGAATATATCTTGTGGAAGGATGAAATAGTATGAACAAATGAATCAAAATAAAGTTTTTAATTAAAATATGTCAATCATTATTTGAATATGTTGGTAACCCCTTGTTATTGTCTACCAACACCTGTGCCAATATATCCTCCAAACACCGGCTTCCCTGGCATTATCACTTAAGTATCTATGAGTTGTTACTGTTAACTACAATACTCGCTACCGTAATTACACATGTAATTACACTGTAATAAGGATCCATTAAAAGGAAGTGTTACCAAGAATGGTAACACAAGCGGAATCAACTAAAATACACAAGTATGGAGCTAGCCTACAAGGTACCAGTACCAGATCAATGTGCAGGGGTACGAGGTAATTGAGATATGTGGCCTACATGAAAGCAGGGTAAAGTGACTAGGCATGGGGATAGATAATAATAAGAGTACAATAAAGAACAGAGTAGCAGAAACATATGGTGAGTGTAAAATTGTGTGTATGTTTTGTTTGCAAGTGTGTGTATGTGTGTTCGTGTTACAGGCAGAACATGAAAGTGAAGTGATGAGCGAAATGAGAGCCAATTTTCCGTAGTCCACCGCCGGTATCATTTTCTCACCGCGCGCAGAGAGTGGGAAGCATGAACGAACAGGATCTAGGGAAGGAGGCGGAACTTAAAAGAGGCCCACAGCTCAGCTATACAGTAGATCATGTACAAATGCCGTTAATATCTCAATAGACAATTTTCTGTTAGGCTACTACGAGAGATAATTGAGTGCGCGCGATTACCGAAGAGCTTATACAGAGAAGAGACCTAGGAGTCAAGAAACAGAAGAGGAAAGTATCGAGATAAGGTAGATGTGTAAAATGTCTCATTAATCGCGGAATTCATTCGAAACCAGCGTGGCACTCGACTCAACTGGTAAGATTTGAGCATATTCCAGTGTTTCATATTCCTGTGATTTGTGAAATGTTCGAAAGTTTTGATCGATTGTTCCACAATTTACTAGCCAACATAGTTAATACAAACTTTTTTTTTTACATCTTCAAAACTATAGCACGAGAATTGCATTCATGAAATAAACCCAAGTGAGCGTCAACACATTGTTAAAGACAGTAAAACATTTTTTTAATAACCATTCCTTATTCACATGAATGAACAATGCCTTGATATCATGTGTACGATTTAATTTGTCTATTTATCCTTATTGTATTTATTTTGATCATCTTCATTTGCCGTGACGCGTAAATTTCACCACCATCTGCTTTCTTCGAAGGAGTCAATTGTAAATTCATTTCATTGTTTGTAATTTGAAGACTACATAACACTCCCATTTTCATTTGATATAGCCACCTTTCACAATATCTTTTGTGCACTCCGTGTGTGATGACGCAAGTTTAATTGTCGGATAGCAAATGCTATGGTCCCTGATATTATTAACAAAATAATAGCACACTGTGAAAATAGAAAGACCCAAAACACCATGATTGTGTAATGGAACCATGAACAGTAGTGCACCTAACCTGATATTTGGTGTTTGGAGGGGTGTTTGAATCTAAACCCAATGTATGTGTTGTGATACACAGAAAGTAAAAAAAAAAACTGAATAGAAGTACTCTGAAACATCCAAAGTGGTTCTTCAATCTGAATATTGTTGTTTTTAAGTCTTGTGAAAGTGATTGTAAAAGGCAGGATCAAAACACAATATATGTTTTTTTTTAAATGTCAGACTGTGTTGCTGCTACAATCAAATGATTAAGAGATGCAAATGGTTTTTCGTCTAAATATTGATTGACGATATGGAGAATTCTCTATTCTCTATGAATTCTCTATTCTCTATGGAGAATATTTTTGGGTGGAATTCCACCCTTTTCTATGCTTTATAGATTACAGTGGTGTAAAGTACTTAAGTAAAAATACTTTCAAGTACTAATTAAGTAGTTTTTTGGTATCTATACTTTACTATTTTTTATTTTTGACAACTTTTACTTTTACTTCACTACATTCCTAAATAAAATAATGAACTTTATACTCCATACATTTTCCCTGACACCTAAAAGTACTCGTTACATTTTGAATGCTTAGCAGGACAAGAAAATGGTCCAATTCACGCACTTATAAAGTCATCCCTACTGCCTCTGATCTGGCGGTCATCCATACTGCATCTAATCTGGAGGACTCACTAAACACAAATGCTTTGTTTGTAAATTATGCCTGAGTGTTGGAGTGTGCCCCTGGCTATCCGTAAATAAATAAAAAACTAGAAAATGGGGCAGTCCGGTTTGCTTAATATAAGGAATTTGAAATGATTTATATTTTTACTTTTGATACTTAAGTACATTTTATCAATTAAATTTACTTTTGATACTTAAGTATATTTATAACCAAATACTTTTAGACTTTTACTCAAGTAGTATTTTACTGAGTAACTTTCACTTTTACTCAAATATAACAATTGGGTACTTTTTCCACCACTGCTAGATTAGGAACAGGAGGAGATAGAGAAGGAGCAGTGGCATGTATTCATTGATGCCAAAAACATATAAAATAATTTACAGTGGCTTCGGAAAGTATTCAGACCCCTTGACTTTTTCCACATTTTGTTATGTTACAACCTTATTCTAAAATGTATGATTTTTTTTTCTCCTCATCAATCAAGAAATCTTTGCAAATTTAAATAAAAAATAGAAATATCACATTTACATAAGTATTCAGACTCTTTACTCAGTACTTTGTTGAAATACCTTTGGCAGTGATTACAACCTTGAGTCTTCTTGGGTATGACGCTACAAGCTTGGCACACTTGTATTTGGGGAGTTTCTCCCATTCTTCTTTGCAGATCCTCTCAAGCTCTGTCAGGTTGGATGGGGAGCATTGGTGCACAGCTATTTTCAGGCCTCTCTCGAGGTGTTCGATCGGGTTCAAGTCCGGGCTCTGACTGGACCACTCAAGGACATTCAGAGACTTGTCCCGAAGCCATTCCTGTGTTGTCTTGGCTATGTGCTTAGCACACGTTGTTCTGTTGGAAGGTGAACCTTCGCCTTGGTCTGAGGTCTTGAGAGGACTGGAGCATATTTTCATCAAGGATCTCTCTGTACTTTTCTCCGTTCATCTTTCCCTCGATCTTGACTAGTCTCCCAGTCTTGCCGTTGAAAAACATCCCGTCACCATGATGCTGCCACCACCATACTTCACCATAGGGATAGTGCCAGGTTTCCTTCTGACATGACGCTTGGCATTTAGGCCAAAGAGTTGAATCTTGGTTTCATCAGACCAGAGAATCTTGTTTCTCATGGTCTGAGAGTTTTTAGGTGCCTTTTGGCAAACTCTGAATGTATCTCACTGGAGAAAGCATCCGAGCCAGCGAAACAGCGCCCCTCTGTCTCTATGTGTAGACCATCTGTCTAATTCTGTCTGGTCAAAAACAGTATGACATTGTTGCTGCCGGTAGCATTTGGCCTTCCTTGATACAGCCCCCCCCCCCCCCCCAAACATTAATATCCAATCAGCGTTGAGCTAAACTAAGTGTGCTCAGTGTCAATGGAAACAAGTTTGAATTTGGCTTCAAACCAATCCCAGTACATCAAGCCAAACGTCAGTGACAGAAAAAAACTTGAATTGTTGCATCTCGTTGTGTTGTTGTCCTCTGGTGGCTAGCTAGCTAAAATGGACCCTTTCCTAAATTAGCCATGGATGGCCATGGATGGATTTGGACTTGTGGTTTTAATGAATTATCCATACTGGCCAATGATTATAACAGCAGTTGTGATCCAACCACAAATTCCTACATTGTGCCTCTGGCCTGAGAGGATGGAAGTAGCTAGATGTAGACTAATGTCAACCAGCTGGCCAATTGTTGCACATGAAAGGAAGTTAGGGTAGCGAGCAAGTATTTTAGCCAGGTAGCCCAGGACAACAAAAACTTAAAGCGTGTACTGTATGACAGTCATAGACTTTTTCGGCAATATGAAAGAGAGGGGAGTGCATTGGAGTTCCTCTACAAGTAGGGTGAGTCAACATGTTTTCTACTTACGCATACACACAGACACACACACACAGACACACACACACACACACACAGACACACACACACACACACACACACACACACACACACACACACACACACACACACAGACACACACACACACACACACACACACACACACACACACACACACACACACACACACACACACACAGACACACACACACACACACACACACACACACACACACACACACACACACACACACACACACACACACACACACACACACACACACACACACACACACACACAGAAATCAGTACCATGGGAAGCCACATCATATTTACCTTACATTGATTGGACTAAATTGTTTTTGGAATCTTTTAGTTGTCACTGTATTAGGCTAAGCATAGGTGATGTAATGATGTTCAAATGTTGAAGTTGAAATGGTGCTAGTGGTGACAGCTCCTGATTTCTTTGCGAGTTGCGGTAATTCTCCGGTGTTCCAAATCAATAGTTGTTTAGTAGTCCGAATATGTCGGAAACATTAACTTGATTGACCATGCACCTTAAAGACCTGCATAGGACACAGAGATAAAGAACCAATAGTTACTGACTGGACATTTTGTCCTGCTTTGGTGGAATTCTCGCCTCTGTTGCCTACATTCCTCTCTTGCGTTCTGTTTCACATATTTATTGACATGGGCTATAGCAAATAGGAACAGGCAAATTACTCGGAATGTCATTTGTGTGCTGCCCTGCAGTGCGCTGCGATACTCCGTTCTTTACTGCGTCGCACCAGTCAATTTCAAATAGGCTAAACCATCGTCTGTCACATAATAATGTCGTTGCCACGTTCACTGTCAATCATAGTTAATAGGCGATGCCATCATAATATTGCCCTACCCTAGCATCCCGTGGTATTGTCACGAAGAAGGCAACAAGTAACCTAGAGACCATAAAACAGTGCATGCTGGACATCAAGCACATATCCCGAAATGAATGTGGTAATTGACACTAATGGTACACTAATGCTCGCTCCACTTAGGTTAGTTTGAGCACAGTCTGCCAAGTGTCAAGTCTTCCTAATTACTGCCACTGAGATGACCATTGAAAGGTATTTTTTTACATAATCTGTTGATATGACATTTCAGTACATCTCAGTTTGGACCAGTAGATTTCCGTTGAAACTTACAAGTGTTTCTGGCCAGCTGGGGCACATATTTCCTTTGGTGGAATTTGACTCTAGACCTGCATGATTTCCCGGGACAGGAGCTGGGGTGTGATGCTTTCGACTTTGGCCTTTATCTAAACACTACTAACCAACACGAGGGGCAGGGCCAGGGTTCATGAGGCTGGAGAACAGGGCAGATAAGCAGGGCCACGGTCAATGATCCCCCAGCTAGGGCATGACGGATTGGATTAGATCAGTGGTCGCCAACCTTTTCTGAGTCAAGATCACTTTCTGAGTCCAAAAGCGGGCCGCTCAGATGACATTTTTTTAACAGATTAAATTCAAAGAACATAAGCCTATGCAACATTAACCTTTTAAATACAGTTCTGTAGCAATGAGGTTTGTGCAGTAGGCTCAACCAGGTCACCCATTATACAAGTCAGTATTAGAAGTCCATCCAATTCTGAGGATATCGGGAAATGACTTGGAAATTGGCCACTAGGGGCAACAGTGAGCGATGTTACATTCAAGTAGGTTTTTGTTTTGCTAGAGTGTTGTGGATGTGGATGGGTGTAAGCATCTGCCTCTGGTGCAAAAGGTTGCATGTGTTTGAATCCAGCAATAGAAAGTTGTTTTTGAGATTTTTGTTTTAGCCTATCCCAAACGTTAACCCTTGCCTTAAAGCTTCTTATGGCTGTGATCCCATTAACGGGATCGATATGACAACAGCCAGTGAAAGTGCAGGGCGCCAAATTCAAACAACAGAAATCTCATAATTACAAATATTCAAACATACAAGTATCTTATACCATTTTAAAGGTACTCTTGTTGTTAATCCCACCACAGTGTCCGATTTCAAAAAGGCTTTACAGCGAAAGCACCACAAACGATTATGTTAGGTCACCGCCAAATCACAGGAAAACACAGCCATTTTCCCAGCCAAAGACAGGAGTCACAAAAAGCAGAAATAGAGATAAAATTAATCACTAACCTTTGTTGATCTTCATCAGATGACACTGATAGGACTTCATGTTACACATTTGTTCGTTAAAGTTCATATTTATATAAAAAAATCTCAGTATACATTGGCGCGTTATGTTCAGTAGTTCCAAAACATCCGGTGATTTTGCAGAGAGCCACATCAATTTACAGAAATACTCATAATAAATGTTGATGAAAATACAAGTGTTATGCATGGAACTTTTGATAAACTTCTCCTTAATGCAACCGCTGTGTCAGATTTCAAAAAAGCTTTACGGAAAAAGCAAACCATGCAATAATCTGAGGTCGGCGCTCAGAGCCCAAACAAGACAAAAAGATATCCGCCATATTGTGCAGTCAACAGAAGTCAGAAATAACATTATAAATAATCACTTACCTTTGATGATCTTCATCAGAATGCACTCCCAGGGATCCCAGTTCCACAATAAATGTTTGATTTGTTCGATAATGTCCATCATTCATGTCCAAATAGCAACTTTTGTTAGCGCGTTTGGTAAACAAATCAAAACTCACGAAGCGCGTTCACTAGTTGCAGACGAAATGTCCAAAAGTTCTGTTACATTCCGTAGAAACATGTCAAACGATGTATAGAATCAATCTTTAGGATGTTTTTAACATAAATCTTCAATAATGTTCCAACCGGAGAATTCCTTTGTCTTCAGAAAAAGCAAATGGAACAGGAGCTACCTCATGTGAAAGCGCATGACCAGCTCCTGGCACTCTGCCAGACCTCTGACTCAATCCCCTCTCATTCAGCCCCCCTTTACAGTGGAAGCATCAAACAAGTTTCTAAAGACGGTAGACATCTAGTGGAAGCCTTAGGAAGTGCAACATGACCAATATCCCATTGTATCTTCAATAGGGGCTGAGTTGAAAATTGACCAACCTCAGATTTCTCACTTCCTGGTTGGATTTTTTCTCAGGTTTTTGACTGCCATATGAGTTCTGTTATACTCACAGATATCATTCAAACAGTTTTAGAAACTTCCGATTGTTTTCTATCCAAATATACTAATAATATGCATATATTAGCAACTGGGATTGAGGAGCAGGCAGTTTACTCTGGGCACCTCTGGGCACCTTATTCATCCAAGCTACTCAATACTGCCCCCAGCCATAAGAAGTAACCATTTAGAGTTAATGCCTAACCTTAAGATTTTGGAGTTAATGCCTAAACTCCCCTTAAACACTTCAAAAATTGACATTTGGAACAACTTCGAAATGTGACGTTTAAGAAACATGGATGAACATCTAATTCTGACCTGAGACTGTGAGAGCTTGTTGGTAGGCTATAGGCCCAATTCATTATCACAGCATTTCGGCTATGCTTGAATTGCCCTGCCAATGTTGTTCTTCTCAGATAATGTAGAAATTATTTCCAAATTCTAGGTATATGATCACACTGGTAATAGATCATTTGTTGTATTACTTGTGAGGCACAACTGAGTGAGCGTTATAATTAGCTTTTATTTTATTTTACTGGACTGATGGCCTGCATCTGATGGTCAGTCTGAGGGGAGGGAGGAAGGGAGAGAGCAGCATTGAGTCTGCATCGGTGAGGCTGTCTAACCTTCCCTCCGCTGTGGAAAGGGGACACAGTCTTCCAGCTGATGGCGAAACTCAAGTCGCACTGCATTATTTCTGCCTCATGCACCAATTCATGTTGTCATTCATATGACCAGAGAAGGTGAAATATTCCTTGATATTAATAACAACGCAAGCTTATCGGAACACTTTGCTGTACTCATTCAGTGCTGGTTGTAGTGTGAGTGGAAGTAGGGAGAACAAGCATTTTATGGCTTATAAAATTGTTGAACAAAGTGTTGACAGTGTTGAATAACAACTTAAACATGAACTTACTTATAAAAACAGCAGCTCTTTGTTGTATTCATTGAGTCTCTGTCAAGTCAAGGTTTTAAATGTTTTGAAATCTCACAGTATCAATTTTGCTGTGCGCTCAAGGCTTCTTTTTACAGCCTATGGCTCGGGAAAACTGTGCAGACACGGTGGTCTGAGCTATCTGATTGCCCAGCGGTAGGCCTATAGGTGCACTTGATTTGCTCTCTGGGCCTGCCGGGTTTGCAGAGTTATACCTTCAGACACATGAAATGGTTAAAAATGGAAACACTTCGTCATCCCGGTGCTAGGGTAGCTGAATCAAGTGCACCTACCGCCAACAGCGCTAAAAGGAAAAAATAATAATACAGAATTGTTTGATGATCGACTAGGAATGCCTCGCGATCGACCAGTTGGTGACCACTGGAGTAGATGATTGGTTGACCTGGCTCAGTATTCAAGATGTGATTGGTGGGTGGCTGGGGACCAGACTGGATGGGAAAAGGGCCCAGCTGTGCTCTCCTGTCAGTCTTGAAGTGAAAAGCCCTGTGAATAGTTCTGTTTGAGCCAAGCATCCGGCTCCGTTAAAGTGGAGTTTATTCTTATCCCAATCCTTTCTCTATCTGGGCCAGACAGGCCCCCTTCAGATCTGACCTTGTCACATTCTGTATTAACATACACTTCCGTTCAAAAGTTTGGGGTCACTTAGAAATGTCCTTGTTTTTGAAAGAAAAGTACATGTTTTGTCCATTAAAATAACATCAAATTGATCAGAAATACAGTGTAGACATTGTTAACGTTGTAAATGACTATTGTAGCTGGAAACGGCTGATTTTTAATGGAATATCTACATAAGCGTACAGAGGCCCATTATCAGCAACCATCACTCCTGTGTTCCAATGGTACGTTGTGTTAGCTAATCGAAGTTTATAATTTTAAAAGGCTAATTGACCATTAGAAAACCCTTTTGCAATTAAGTTAGCATAGCTGAAAACTGTTGTTCTGGCTAAAGAACCTGTTTGGGCTGCAAGCCCGACGTCGGTACACTTATGACAACATCCAGCTCAAGTGCAGGGCGCGAAATTCAAAAGATACATTTTTTTAAAATATTTAACTTTCACACATTAACAAGTCCAAGACACCAGATGAAAGGTGCACATCTTGTGAATCAAGCCAACATGTCCGATTTTTAAAATGTTTTACAGGGAAGACACAATATTTAAATCTATTAGCTAACCACGTTAGCAAAAGACACCACATTTCTTACTCCATCAGTTTTTTACTCCATCAGTAGCTATCACAAATTCGGCCAAATAAAGATAAAAATAGCCACTAACCAAGAAACAACCTCATCAGATGACAGTCTGATAACATATTTATTGTATAGCATATGTTTTTTTCAAAAAATGTGCATATTTCATGTGTAAATCATAGTTTACATTTCAGCTACAATCCGAAATTGCACCGAAAGCAGCCATAATATTTACAGACACCAACGTCAAATACATAATTACTCATCATAAAACATTTCTGAAAAATACATAGTGTACAGCAATTGAAAGACAGGCATCTTGTGATTCTAGACAATATTTCCGATTTATTAAATGTTTTACAGCGCAAACAAAATGTAGCGTGATATTAGCATAGCCACAATAGCCAGAAACACTTGGGCGCCCACGACCAGTCAACATGCACGACAGATATTAGAAATAGCATCATAAAATGTTTCTTACTTTTGGTGATCTTCCGTCAGAATGTTGGATAAGGTGTCCTTTGTCCAGAAGAGTCGTTGTTTTGATCTGGAACGGCAAATATCCCTCTTCATTTAGCATGGGCACTTGCCAAGTGCTACATATCTCTCCAACGTAAACAAAGTCAGAGAACGGAACACGGCAAAACTCCCGGAAAAATGTCAATATTCTGATTAAACTATATTGAAAAAACATACATTACGATGATATGGTGACATGTATCAAATAAAATCTAAGACGGAGATGTTCGTTGTTCATAACGACAGCTAAACAGAAGCCATATCCATGTCCTCTTTCGCGCGCTCCAGAAACAGGATATGGACGGTCAGGTCAAACAAAGACCTTTTATTCCACCTCAGACCAAGATAGACACGAAATTTCTTCTCTCACCGCATCTTGACAACCAGGGGAAGGCGTAGAAAGTGTTTGTAGACTCCTACGTATCACGCCCATGTATAGGCATGCAGTTGAATAGAGCATCGATTTCTGGTCAGATTTCCTGGTCAGGAAAAGTGCTGCAGAAGGAGTTCTGTTTCACTCAGGAGAAATAATTCAAACGGTTTTAGAAACTAGAGAGTGTTTTCTATCCAATTGTAATAATAATATGCATATTGTACGAGCAAGAATTGAGTACGACACCGTTTGAAATGGGCACATTTTATCTGGCTACTCAATAAGCCCCCTGCAGCCATAACAGGTTAAAGAAGCAATAAAACTTCTTTAGACTAGTTGAGTATCTGGAACATCAGCATTTGTGGGTTCGATTACAGGCTCAAAATGGCCAGAAATAAAGAACTTTCTTCTGAAACTCGTCAGTCTATTCTTGTTCTGAGAAATTAAGGCTATTCCATGCGAGAAATTGCCAAGAAACTGAAGATCTTGTACAACGCTGTGTACTACTCCCTTCACAGAACAGCACAAACTGGCACTAACCAGAATAGAAAGAGGAGTGGGATGCCCCGGTGCACAACTGAGCAAGAGGACAAGTACATTAGAGTGTCTAGTTTGAGAAACAGATGCCTAACAAGTCTTCAACTGGCAGCTTCATTAAAAGGTACCCGCAAAACACTAGTCTCAACGTCAACAGTGAAGAGGCGACTCCGGGATGCTGGCCTTCTAGGCAGAGTTGCAAAGAAAAAGCCATATCTCAGACTGGCTAATAAAAATAAAAGATTAAGATGGGTAAAAGAATATAGACACTGCACAGAGGAACATTGGAAAAAAGTGTTATGGACAGACAAATCTAAGTTTGAGGTGTTCGGATCACAAAGAAGAACATTCATGAGACGCAGAAAAAATGAAAAGATGCTGGAGGAGTGCTTGGCGCCATCTGTCAAGCATGGTGGATGCAATGTGATGGTCTGGGGATGCTTTGGTGGTGGTAAAGTGGGAGCTTTGTACAGGGTAAAAGGGATCTTGAAGAAGGAAGGCTATCACTCCATTTTGCAACGCCATGCCATACCCTGTGGACTGCACTTAATTGAAGCCAATTTCTTCCTACAACAGGACAATGACCCAAAGCACAGCTCCGAACTATGCAATTACTATCTAGGGAAGAAGCTGTCAGCTGGTATTCTGTCTATAATGGAGTGGCCAGCACAGTCACCGGATCTCAACCCCATTGAGTTGTTGTGGGAGCAGCTTGACCGTATAATACTTAGAAGGGCCCATCAATCCAACTTGTGGGAGGTGCTTCAGGAAGCATGGGGTGAAATCTCTTCAGATTACCTCAACAAATTGACAACTAGAATGCCAAAGGTCTGCAAGGACTGTAATTGTTGCAAATGGAGGATTCTTTGACGAAGCAAATTTTGAAGGACACAATTATTATTTCAATAAAAAATCATTATTTATAACCTTGTCAACGTCTTGACTATATTTCCTATTCATTTTGCAACTCATTTCATGTATGTTTTTGTGGAAAACAAGGACATTTCGAAGTGACCCCAAACTTTGAACGGTAATGTAGTTCAACTCACAGGACAGTCTTTGTTGATGTTTTTAATGTATTGTTCCAGCCACTTATAGGGTCACTATACAGTATTTTAAAAAACATTTTTATTTCACATTTATTTAACCAGGTAGGCTAGATGAGAGCAAGTTCTCATTTACAACTGCGACCTGGCCAAGATAAAGCAAAGCAGTGCGACACAAACAACAACACAGAGTTACACATGGAATAAACAAACATACAGTCAATAATAAAATAGAAAAAGTCTATATACAGTGTGTGCAAATGAGGTAGGATAAGGGAGGTAAGGCAATAAATAGGCCATAGTGGCGAAATAATTACAATATAGCAATATTGAAATGGCTGCTGGTGTTTGACTGGAGTTGTACTCTAATGACCTGTTGAGGTTTCCATCCCAGAATATCACAAACGATACCATGGAATGCCATAGCCAAAGGAATGCCAAAGGAAGAAATGCAGATAGTTATGAATGTATAATTCTCGTTACAGAACTGTAGTACTGATATTTTGATGTATCCAGCAGCTCTAAAGATCCTTACTGGAAACTCACAGAGACACTCACTTTCTTTTCCTGGCTGCTGCTGTACAATAACTTCTGATATACAGGTAACTGCCAGAATAAAGAAAACACTTGAGTAAATGAGGTATACAAAGTATATTGAAAGCAGGTGCTTTCATACCGGTGTGGTTCCTGAGGTAATTAAGCAATTTACACAGTGGCATGTATTCATTGATGCCAAGGGAAGCCAGGCTTCCCAAAATATTCCATCAATTCTCAAGTGGCTGAATCTGACCGGAGAAATCATCCAAGCGAGGGAAACAGCGCCTCTCTCTCAGTATGTGTAGCCCATGTATCGGATTTTGTCTGGACCAAAAGATTATAACATGTTGCCGCCTAGCATATAATTAGGCAACTGTGTTGCCCTGCTGTAGCAAAATGCCTCCAAGGGAGGCCAGTTTGGATTTGGCTTCACACCAATCAAATAAATTCCTACGCAAAAAGTCATTTTCAGAGAAACGTGTCTGTTTCTGGTCTGATTGTGTTGATGTCCTGCAGTAGCTAGCTTGCTAAATCTGCCTTTTCTTAAGCCATGGATGGAGATGGGGATTTGTACTTGTGGTTTTGACTTAATTCTCTTTACAGGCCAATGATTATGACGACAATTCAGATCTAACCATAAATTAATGTATTGTGCCACTGGCCTGAGACGATTGAAGTTTAGTATGTAGCCTAGTAGTCTCACGTTAACTAGCTAGCTAACTTAGCGGGTTCATTGTTACCCATGCAAGGAAGTTAGGCTAGCAAGCATTTTAGCTAGGTAGCCTATAATTTAACACAAAAAAAGTGTACTGTATGAGCCATTGACCGTTTTGCCAACATGAAAGAGAGGAGCATGGCATTGGCATTCAACTAGTCTACAAGTAGCGTGAGTTAATACAAATATTTACTTGTACATGCACACACATACAGACAGAAATCCTTGCCATGGACAGACACATAATATTTAGCGCAATTGATTGGACACATTTTTTGTATCTTTAAATTTGTTTTCAATATATTAAACAAAGCATATAGCCTTGTTTATTTGATGTTTAAAGGTTTAAATTGAAATGTTGCTGGAATTGCGGAGGCAGTGCTCCCGTTGTCTTTGTGTTGACTTGCGGTACCTCTGTGGTTCTAAATCAGTAGTTGTTTAGTAAACTGTCAAACGGTAACTTGCTTGACCATGCTGCAGGTGATATAACTGTTTGTTACGTGCAATATTTGCTTTGTGGACTTCACCGGACAGATGTTGTTGTCCGGTTTTGTGATGAAACAAACGTATGTGTAGTTGACTTTATCCCGCCACTGTGTGAATGTTGTCTTTTTGTTGTCACGGCCTTATTGTATATCACGGTGGCGTAGGAACCAATGGGCTATAGAGCAAACAAATATCACAACATACTGTAGGTTGTAATATGGCTTTTTTACTGGCTTGGCTTCCTCAGTGATTTTACCCACACACCGCTACTGAATTTACATCCCATTAACATGCTTAGGGTCATGTATAAAAATGCTGGCCAGGCCATTGTTTTGTCTACCATGGCTCAAATCAAATGTTATTTGTCACAAGCTTCATTATCAACAGGTGTAGACTAACAGTGAAATGATTACTTACGGGTCCTTTTCCAACAATGCAGAGTAAAAGAAAATATACAAAAATGCAAATATAAAATAGAAATAGTGACACGGGGAATAAATAACAATAACAAAAAAAAATACCATGGCTATATACAGAGAGTTCCAGTACCGAGTAACAGCATCTACCCCAGTATGGGGGGTAGAAGCTGTTCAGGGTCCTGTTGGTTCAAAGCTTGGTGCACTGGTACCGCTTGCCGTGCGGTAGCAGAGAGAACAGTTTATGGCTTGGGTGGCTGGAGTCTGTAAATTCTTTGGATGACAATGCCCCGAGTGGTCACTGAATTGTTTGATGAGCATGAAAACGATGCAAACCATCTGCCATGGCCGTCTCAGTCACCAGATCTCAACCCAATTGAACGCTTATGGGAGATTCTGGAGCGGCTGCCTGAGGCAGCGTTTTCCACCACCATCAACAAAACACCAAATGATGGAATTTCTCGTTGAAGAATGGTGTCGCATCCTTTCAATAGAGTTCCAAACACTTGTAGAATCTATGTCAAGGTGCATTGAAGCTGTTCTGGCCCGTGGTGGACCAATGCAATATTAAGACACTTTATGTTGGTGTTTCCCTTATTTTGTCAGTTACCGGTATCTGTTCATTAAAACACAACAACCACTGTAATGGATGCAGGTGTTTATTCTGACAGGGGCTTTGAATAAGGGGAGTAAATCAGAGTGTTGTGCAGTGAAAAGTCAATGTGAAATGTGAATTATTATGTCGATTTATAATTAATGGCAAATTTTGTGTGGGTTGATACATTTTTCGTAAGGGAAAAACAAGTCCAACATTTCAAATTACAATCTTCGGAAGCCATTTTAAATATACTACACGTTTTAGATTTCCTGCAACAGGGTGATCAAAATAAGATCCTACATCTTTAGTTTGTAGTGATGGGAATTTCAGTTAAAATAAATAATATTTTGACTCATTTCATTCATTAGAGTCAGTAATGCCCAGAGCACTCAGGACCCCCCTACCGGTGAACGATGAACTAGCCTCTCGTTCACATGTCGTTCACGATATGGGACTTATTTGAGCTGTCATTTGTGATAGACTCGTAAACGTGTGCTTTAAACAATGTACAAGTGTTCATTGCTAGGCATACAAATACGATTATTTCTTAATACATTTCAAACGACAGACCCTGGTTCGACCCCGGGCTGTATCACAACCGGCCGTGATCAGTCCGTAGGGTGGCGTACAATTGGCCCAGCGTCGTCCTGGTTAGGGTTTGGCTGGTGTAGGCCGTCATTGTAAATGAGAATTTGTACTTAACTGATTTGTCTAGTTAAATAAAGGTTAAATAAAGAATGACAAAATAAACAAGGTCTAGTTGTGGCCACAATTGAACTAAATTGTGAGCGACTGTTGACGGAATACATTGCTTGACTGCCCCGAGGCTGATAAGCAAAGTTGTTCGCGAACTACAGCCCCCAAACCGATTTGTTCTCGAGTTTGTTGAGCAGAGGCTGTGTATGTTTTGGTTCTACAAAGCTGTGTCCATCATAACATTCAATTGGCAATTCATTTAATTTATTCTTGCAACATGTAATCAATTATCAGTTCTAAGCAGGTATTTTTCTTCTTTATGCTCATGATCTATTTCCCTGCACGCATATTACAGACAGTTGGCACTTGGTGGTTGGATCATGTCTCTGGAGCCGCTGAGCCTGGAGGAGCATGATTAATCCTGCTGTAGGACTCATTGCGGCCAGCACTAGCAGGTCAAATGAACGACTAAATTCAACGAGTCCGTCAGAAAAATAAATCATAACTCTCCAGTCAGTAAGGAGTCTTTCATAAAGAATGAATCGTTCGCAAACTGCACATCACTAGTAGCTTGTGAAGTCACAAGTGTAAGCGGAGCCAATGGAGCCATCCTGACCTGGGCTCAGACCCAAAGTTGTGCCTCAAGTGTGAGGAGAAGCGAAGTAGCGCCTGGAGCCTAATTGCAAAGTGGCTCTGTGGCTAACACTCTGTTACCAAGCTGTTATTTAGAGCAATGTTCCCTCTATGTAACCTCTATAATGAAGTCAGCTCGGGAGGTTTATTTCCTTCATAAGAATTCTCGACTGGATATGTGTTTATTTCAGTGCCACTGACATTTTATTTTGCGTACCTGTCCTTTCAAGTAGGTTGATTAGTCACTTTGCAGTAAGTTGACATTTCGCCTCTGTTGCTTCCAAGAACAATGTTTCAATGTTTTCCTCACGACTCCCTCGGGCTGAGGGATTTTCTTGTGCCTGCGAAATTGGTTTTGGCTCTATGTCCGAACCAGACCATTGAGGAGAGGGGGAGTTTGCATCACTAAATGGTTTGCGTTGGCTTTGCTTCACCAGGTTTGGAAAGGAAGGGGTTAATTTGCGTCAAACCATTTTCACGTGTTTTGTTTATACCGTGTTTGAAAATGCTTTGGTTGCTCTGTGTCTGCTTGGTTTTTGAGGTTGAATACGTTCAGTTGTGCAACTGACTAGACATCCCTATTCTAGGGATAGTCTTATGACGCTCTGCCTTTTCTAAACCTACTGCGGGTAGACTTCACGTTCTATACAGTGTGCTGTCACAGAGCTTTAGCCATTAGGGGTGTGTGTCATTACACCATTCTATCTAATGGTCTATGGAAAGTATCATGGCTTTCCATTACAGTGGGACCACTGTGTTACATATCAAATATCACCGCGGCTTCAGTGCATTTCAATGGTTTCCAGCAAGCTATAACGATTGTCGCCTGACGTGGCTGAATTTGATGAGATGTGGTGTAACTGAGTGGAACAGCTGCACTTGAGATTATCAGCTCTATATCTCAACGTGGACTGACTGCTCATGGCAGAGAGGCACCCCGTTCCCGCCGGCTCTGTCGCTAGATTCAGTCCACTTTGCCGTGCTCTCTGTGTATGTATCCCCATGCACGCTTCTTTGGGTTCTCTCAGCCCCTGGTACTGTGAGAACGGGATGGAGGATCAAAGATGAAATGGTGGTCAAAACGTCCACAGCACTTTTATTTTGTGGGAAAACATTTCTGTTCCACTCTTTCTTAATTACAAGGTAACAAACTAGTGAACAACTATGAAGAACAAGATTCTATTGTGGCCAATATAAATGAATGGTAACTAATGTATTGTCATTTTGGGGTCATTTTTAATATAATATGTTTCTAAACACTTTTACAAACATATTCTATTCTTATTTACAATAAAAATTATTGAACATGTAATAGGCTTATAACCTACTGCCCTTAAACTCAACACTGGACCTCGAAGCCAGTTCCACTGCATTTTTTCATTGTTCCTCTCTAATCAGAGACTGATTTAGACCTGGGACACCAGGTGTGCAATTAATTATCAGGTAGAACAGAAAACCAGCAGGCTCTGGACCTCATAGGGTAAGAGTTGAGTACCCCTGGCCTACTGTTAATATTTGAATGCAGTCATCTCGGTTTTTATTTGAAGCATATTGTTATATGTCACTTGTTTGTATCAAGTGCAAAGACATTGGAAACTTATTTTGTACTGAAGTTATCGGCGGTCACAGAGAGATTCTATGTATAGCGGAGGTCTTCTATTTTTGTTCAGTGTACATACAGTACCAGTTAAAAGTTTGGACACACCTACTCATTCAAGGGTTTTTCTTTATTTTGACTATTTTCTACATTGTAGGATAATAGTGAAGACATCAAAATTATGAAATAACACATATGGAATCATGTAGTTACCAAAAAAGTGTTAAACAAACAGATTCTTCAAAGTAGCCACCCTTTGCCTTGATGACAGCTTTGCACACTCTTGGCATTCTCTCAACCAGCTTCGTGAGGTAGTCACCTGGAATGCATTTTCATTAACAGGTGTGTACCTTGTTAAAAGTTAATGCATTTGAGCCAATCAGTTGTGTTGTGACAAGCGAGCACTTCCAGGCTGTCTGTGCTGGTATCTTGTGGTAGCTGCTCCTGACGTACCGACACACGGACTGGGCAGTGGGCATCTCTCCACATGTGCCCACTGCCTGCTCCGGCTCTGTGCCCGCCCTGTTTCCCTCCCCCTGGCCAACAGATGGAGACTCTGAGTTCAAGAGAATGGAACTAAATTGACAGCATGCTACACTGATGGGTTAAGATTAAGACATCAACCAAGTCATAGAATAAAGAATGGAAAAAGCTAACACGCTGAAGTGTTTTCCAGACAGATGTGGCTAGGGGAAAAGGTGTTTATAGTAAGGTCAGTCACATTGAGGATGGCTATAGGATCCGCTGTACACTAATAGAGCTGACGGACAGTGAAAAATAGGTTGGCGAAAAGGCTTCCTTCCACTCAGCCTGTTTTTACTCACCTCACACCTGGCAACACTTTTCAAGGGGGTTATTTTGAGTCAGATTGAGACGGCAACAAGGAGCTCTCAGGTGTTTGTGTGGCTAATGGGTTACATAACAGCACCATGGAACCGTAGGTTAAAGGATGACCCTGCTGTGTAGCAGGGTGTGACACGTGTGGTCATACCCTCTGTAGATGGAGATACATACTGGGGTGAGGGCAGGCGTGTGTTATAGGAAAACACCCCACCCCCCCAACTGCCCTACAACCACCCCAAAAAACACCCCCAACAGGCCCCAACTATCCCCTGCCTGTAGAAGTGGATGAGGAGCATGGTGTGGAATGCACACCCCTCCTGAAGCGGATGTGGTACATGGTATAGTATGTCAGAAGGTATTGCTGGCTATTTAAGACATCTGGGACAGGAGCTTCAAAAACCTGAACACATGCAGTAATGCAGAGACAGCAGTTGATGCCTCTATCAATATAGTTAGGGTATCCTGAGTGGCGCAGCGGTCTAAGTCACTGCATCACAGGGTGTCACTATAGACCCGGGTTCGATCTTGGGCTGTATCACAACCAGCCGTGATCGGGAGTCCCATAGGGTGGCGCACAATTGGCCCAGCGTCGCCCGGGTTAGGGGAGTGTTTGGCCGGGGTAGGCCATCATTGTAAATAAGAATTTGTTCTTAACTGACTTGACTTCCCCCGGGCAAGTCTTACACTAAAGTATAATTCTAAACCTGCCTCATATGAAGATTACAGGCCGTTGATGGTGTGTCTTTGCTGCTTGACAGGACTAAGTCACCTAAACTTGGGCTTTCTATGGTTGTAGGCCTCAGCGGCCTGGCCCTGTTTCACTAATATGGCCTCCTCCTCTCACTCTGTTCCTCTCCCAGGGTCAGCAGCAGCTGTATGGCAGGGTGCTGCTGATGTTTGTTTGTTATGCCATGTGGCTCTGTGTGTCACCAGAGCAGGTGAAAGTGTTTTACAAGTCACCAGAGCAGGTCAATACTGGCTGATTAACTATGTTGACTTTGGTGTAAAAACAGAAGCTACCCACGGCCACTAATGGTCCCCACTCACCTTCATTCCCCCCTGCTTAACAGGAGTAAACTCAGGGATGCCATTGTAGAATACTAGTAAAACATCTTCCAACAGAAAACGTTTTGCAACTAAAACAAGCATGTCTGGGGCCTCCCGAGTGGCGCAGTGGTCTAAAGCACTGCTACGTAGTGCTAGAGGCATCACTACAGACTCGAGTTCGATCCCAGACTGTGTTGCAGCCGGTCGTGACCGGGAGACCCATAAGGCAGCGCACAATTGGCCCAGCGTCATCCGGGTTAGGGGAAGGTTTGGCCGGCCGGGATGTCCTTGTGCCACCGTGCTCTAGCAACTGGCCGGCCGAGTGCATGCACGCTGACTCGTGTCGCCAGTTGTACGCTGTTTCCTCTGACACTTTGGTGCGGCTGGCTTCCGGGTTAAGCAAGCAGTGTGTCAAGAAGCAGTGTGGCTTGGCAGGGTTGTCTTTCGGAGGATGCATGGCTCTCGACCTTCGCCTCTCCCGAGTCCGTATTGGAGTTGCAGCGATGGGACAAGACTGCAACTACCAATTGGATATCACGAAATTGGGGAGAAAAGGGTGTAAAAAGTACAACAACAAAAAATGGCTTATTAGACAAGTTTAAGTTAGTCCCTTCACGTTTCAGCTGTTTGCTTCGGTTTGGTTCCTAGTAAATACACTCCTGGTCTGTGTGTTGGATTGGGTTGGGTAGGGCGGACACAGTGACACATACAGTACAGAGTAAATAAGGGGTTATAACAACCCAAGATAAATACACGAACATTGAAAGATGTGTGTGTGTGTGTGACTGTGTAAAGATGGAAGTGGACTCTTCTAACAAGTGGATTCTGTGAGACGTCTTACCGTTGGACCCATCTCAGTAACAAGAGGACTACAAGTAAAGGACATAGACAGGTTGTACAGCCAGCTGCTCTATAAATACATACACATAATGATTCCATGTGCGTTCATATTCTCCAGAGTGCAGAGCTTTCTGGGAACAATTCACCAAATCCAATGGGACAACATGATTGGAATTGATTCAGAAAAGCCTATGGCAAACGCTTGTATGATTCAGAAAATCAATTACGATGTACTTACTAACAATGAGTCACAGAGAAAGGAACGTGTTGCTTTTATAAGCCATAGTCAATGATTACGGTTGTAAAGCGTGGACGCTACTCCATTAGTGCAACGGTAATAAATGCATGTACTGGGATCTTCCTGACTTAACACCCCTATCCAATCATATCATTTTCATTTAATGCAGTGTTTACGTTGGGAAATAACCTCCATACGTATTCAAATATTTACATTGGGCCTGACAATGAGAACCGCATCTGTAGCCAGAGAGCATTGAGGAAGTGGATGAGAAGAGAAAATCAGCCAAATAAAGTATAGAGACAGGAAATGCGCAAAGTGTCCATACAGAGACTGGGGGCTAAAGGTGCAGAGCAAGAGAGACAGCAGTATGAGTAGAAGAACCCTGAGATACAGAAACCTGAGATACAGTGAAACGTTCTGAAACAAATTCAGACAGTGACAGGTCGGATAATAAACATTGCTTTAATATTCCCATGCTCAAAATGAAAGATCAGGATACTTTGGTAATTAGAGTGTATTTGATGTAGTGGGATAATATATCTTGAACTTGAACTCAACTATAATGTTATTTCTGTCCCCAGGGACACTAAAGAGGACTAGCAACTCAGCAGAAGCAATATGCTATTATTGAGGGAGATCTTAGCACTACACATTCCATAGACTACTTCTCACCCACAAGGGGATAGGTACAGTCCATGTGTATTCTCTGTGTGTCTCGCTCTTTGTCTCTGTTTATCTGTCTCGTGGAAATTGGGTGTCGTCTTTTCTTTGACCCTGAACTGACCATCTCACGTCTTCCAAAAAGTGTGGTCTGCCAGTGTCCTAGATCATCAGCCAAGGCCATGGATATATAACGGGGCCTAAATAGACACAGGTATAACATATACAGCTGGCCTTCTGCTGACTCATCTGATCTTTAATAACCTTTGATAGAATAAATCCTGGATCTATCTCCTCACTGCTTGATCCAGCTCCAGCCAGGTAGCACTGCACCCCACCAAGGCAGAGAGGAAAGATGAAAGATTGATCTTTTGCAACCTTTCAGATTCGAAATAATGAGTGATGTTACATTTGAACCTTTACCCGCATGTCCCTCATTTCGAAGCCGCTGAGAGACATTCAAGGTCTCCAATGAACCTCACTGTGGCTCAGTTTCCTTATGTTAAGCACATATTGTAATGTTCACTTTAAAACTGGAGTGGTGGTGGGTGATCCATTACCAGCTGTGTGGAGAGCTGCTGCTAAAGATGCTCTGCCGGGCAGGGTGACACTTGTTGTGGTGACACAATGGGGCTGCTGTCTTCTCCCAGGAAGCAGCTAGATAACAACAACAGCCCGTTGTCTGTGGAACGGACTCCTCCGGGGCCTCTGATCTCACAGAGGAAATTGGAAATGGGGTTAAATCGGTGTCACTGAGGTCATGCAACCCAGTGGGGAGTAACTACACCGCCATCGTAGAAAAGTTAACTCCCGCACATAATTCAATAATTGTTATTGGTCACATGCGCCGAATACAACAGGTGCAGACTTTACCATGAAATGCTTACTTAAGAGCCCATTCCCAACAATGCAGCGTTAAGTAAGACAAATATTTGCTGAATAAAAAAGGAAATAGTAGCACAATAAAATAACAATGACAAGGCTATATACAGGGATTACTAGTAGCGAGTCAATGTGCAGGGGTACGAGGTAGTTGAGGTGTAGGTAGGGGTAAAAGTGACTAAGCAATCAGGATATATACCACTGATCAAAAATATACACGCAACATGCAACCATTTGAACGATTTTACTGAGTTACAGTTCATATTAGGAAATCAATCAATTGAAATAAATAAATTAGGCCAGAATCTATGGATTTCACATAACTGGGAATACAGATATGCATCTGTTGGTCACAGATAACTTTTTAAAAAGGTAGGGGTGTGGATCAGAAAACCAGTCAGTATCTGGTGTGATCACCATTTGCCTCAAGGAGCACGACACATCTCCTTCGCATCTAGCTGATCAGGCTGTTGATTGTGGCCTTTGGAATGTTGTCCCGCTCTTCTTCAATGGCTGTGCAAAGTTGCTGGATATTGGAGGGACCTGGTACACGCTGTCGTACACGTCGATCCAGAATATCCCAAACATGCTCAATGGGTGACATGTCTGGTGATTGTGCAGGCCATAGAAAAACTGGGACATCTTCAGCTTCCAGGAATTGTGTACAGATCCTTGCAACATTGGGCCTTGCATTATCATGCTGAAACATGAGGTGATGGCGGCGGATGAATGGCACGACAATGGGCCTAAGGATCTTGTCACGGTATCTCTGTGCATTCAAATTGTCATCGATAAAATTCAGTGGTGTTGGTTGTCCGTAGCTTATGCCTGCCCATACCATAACCCCACCGCCACCATGGGGCTCTCTGTTCACAACATTGATATCAGCAAACCGCTCAACCACAGAACGGCATACACACTGTCTGCCATCTGCCTGGTACAGTTGAAACTGGGATTCATCTGTGAAGAGCACACTTCTACAGCGTGCCAGTGGCCATCGAAGGTGAGGATTTGCCCACTGAAGTTGGTTACGACGCCGAACTGCAATCAGGTCAAGACCCTGGTGAGGACGACGTGCACGCAGATAAGCTTCCTTGAGATGGTTTGTGACAGTTTGTGCAGAAATACTTTGGTTGTGCAAAGCCACAATTACATCAGCTGTCCGGGTGGCTCATCTCAGACCATCCCGCAGGTGAAGAAGCTGGATGTGGAGGTCCTGGGCTGGCGTGGTTACACGTGACCTGCGGTTGTAAAGCCGGTTGGACATAATGCCAAATTCTCTAAAAAGACGTTGGAGGTGGCTTATGGTAGAGAACTGAACATTAAATTATCTGGCAACAGCTCTGGTGGACATTCTTGCGGTCAGCATGCCAATTGCACACTTGCTCAAAAACTGAGACGTCTATGGCATTGTGTTATGTGACAAAACTGCACATTTTAGTGTGACCTTTTATTGTCTCCAGCGCAACGTGCACGTGTATAATGATCATGCTGTTTAATCAGCTTCTTGATATGCCACACCTGCCAGGTGGATGGATTATCTTGGCAAAGGAGAAATGCTCACTAACAGAGATGCTCAGAGAGATGTGAACAAATTTGTGCACAAAATGATTTGAGAGTAATAAGCTTTTTGTACGTATGGAACATTTCTGGGGTCTTTTATTTCAGCTCATGAAACATGAGACCAACACTTTACATTCATATTTTTGTTCAGTATAATAAACATAGTAGCAGCAGTATATGTGAAGAGTGTGAAAGCGTTTATATGTGTGTGTGCATCAATAGCATCAATATGCATGTATGTGTGTGCGTGTGTGTTTTATGTGTGTGAGTGTATGTAATGTGTGTGTGTGTTGGAGTGTGTGTGTGTGTGTGTGTGTGTGTGTGTGTGTGTGTGTGTGTGTGTGTGTGTGTGTGTGTGTGTGTTGGAGTGTGCAAGACAGTCAAAAAATAAAGTAAAATAAATACATAAATAATAAAGGGGGTCAATGTAAATAGCCCGGGTTGTCATTTGATTAACTGTTCAACAGATGGTTTGGTGTGAACCTCGTGATCACCCTTACAAAAATGTACCTTGATTGTACAATGAAAAAAATACCATGGTTTTGTACTAGCAGCATGTAGTGAAACATGAAAGCATGGTAGTTGTTTCCAATGTATTATCATGATTGTCTGTGTCCCACTATTGTTCAGGTAAAGTGACCAAAAACATAGTATATGGTACTCACATAATGCAACATTGACTTCTCGCTCTGCAATGGCAAAGCGTAGGCAGTGGTGGGAAAAGTAGACAATTGTCATACTTGAGTAAAAGTAAAGATAGCTTAATAGAAAATGATTCAAGTTAAAGTGAAAGTCATCCAGTAAAATACTACTTGAGTAAAAGTCTAAAAGTATTCGGGTTTAAACATACTCAAATATCAAAAGTAAACAAATTGCTAAAATATACTTAAGTATCAAAAGTAATAGTAAAAGTATAAACCATTTCAAAGTCTTTATATTAAGCAAACCAGATGGCACCATATTTTTTAAATATCTTTTTTTCGGATAGCCAGGGGCGTACTCCAACACTCATTTACAAACAAAGCATTTGTGTTGAGTGAAAGCATTTGTGTTGAGTAACGGACTCTTATAAATGAATTAAACTATCAAAACATCATTTAAAAAATGACAATAATATATTATCACTCTGCTTAACTTGGTGTTTCATATCCTATGCTTTATAACTCGCTCACTGTGAAGAAAAGGTTTAAAATAATAGTTTTATCTGGTGCTTCTCTCTTCAGTTTTCAGTTGTCTCTCTCGTTCAAATGACTCCTTAGGCGTGTTCACACTGCACAGTAGTCCAGGGCTAAGAGCCTCCTAAACGAGTGTTCATACTTACACATTCTAAAGTAAGCTAGCGCCATCCTTAGCCCAGGGCTAGCTGGCTCTGCTCCAGAGCAGGGTTAGCACTGACTTTTCAGGGTTAGTCCCATAAACACAGTGCCAAAATAGCCAGTGTGAAACGGGGTCAAGAAGGATTATGTAATGTCTGTAATGTGCTCTACACATTATTTTGATATCTGAGGACAAAAACCAAAATACTTTAATCCGTGGAAAAGCATAGGCTTGCAAAGGTTAGGCTACCATACTGTATATTTCACATTCTCACACACTTCTGGTTGGCAATACAGGGAACCCAAACATGAGCAAAAAACAATACTATTAATACAGTATTACCCCTTTTTTGACAGCAACTATTCCCTTTTTCATTGATGTTACAGACAAACTAGTGGCAGCCTAATGCCTCTTATCAGAAACGTGCCTATACTGGTATATAAATGCATCAGTATAATACCAACCAACCTCTTTTGACCTTGGTGGGTTTATTTATTTAATGCATTATACTGCCATTGTACCATAGTAAACAACAATTAATAAAGATGGTACCATATAATATTTTTTGGTACCATTTATCATAGTTGCACGTTACCATAGGCTACCGAGTGGCCCAGCGGTCTAAGGCACTGCATATCAGTGCTAGAGGTGTCACTACAGACCCTGGTTTGATTCCAGGCTGTATCACAACCGGCCGTGATTGGGAGTCCCATAGGGCGGTGCACAATTAGCCCAGCGTCGTCCGGGTTAGGGTTTGGCTGGGGCAGGCCCTCATTGTAAATAATAATTTGTTCTGAACTGACTTGCCTAGTTAAATAAAGGTTAAATTAAAAATAAATTAAAAAAGAATGTAGAATGCAGGTTAAAGCCATGGTATTTCCATGATCCACATCTATACCATGGTATAAATGATGCAATACCATGGTATTATATAGGTTCATGGAAGTACCATTATACCTTAAAGCTAAAAACATGGTACATTTCCATGATTCAGATCTTTGCCTGGTATAAATGCAATACCATGGTAATACTTAGGTACAATGGTAGTACCATGGTAGTACCATCATACTTCAAGACTAAAACCATGGTACATGCCCATGATTCAGATTATATCACGGTATATGTGAAAGTACCATGGTATAAATAAAAGTACCATAGCAAATATTTGTAAGGGCAGCTCAGAAATGGGCATCCTGTGTAAACACAGCCAATGTATGCAGGAAGTGTTTGAAACAGGTCATATCTTGGGTGTTGAAGTGAAAGGTTTACTGTGTAAATAAGAGTAGCCAGATAGTCATTAGCAGAGAGAGAGAGACTCGCTGTTCAGGTGTATTGTGGAATTCAGTTGGATGTATTTACAGAAATGCACTATTAACACACACAAGTGTCCCCAAATGGTCGTATCCAGTAGAAACACAAGAAGATAAACAGAAGAGTAGCAATGGGATCTGTGTCAATGAAATACGTTCTGTCTCTCTCCTCTAGATACAGTATCTGAGGGAGCTGACTGAGAGGACCACACCCAGTGTACACACACCACACGAGCCAAACAGACTTCTGGGATAACTGCTGACTAGAGTATGGAGCCGGCCCAATCAGAGATGAGCATCTTGGGATGCTCGCCCAATGGGAAAGGTCACAACCTAGGAGATGACAAGTATGTGCCTATGAAGACCATGCCAGAGGAATTAGACACGTGAGTTTCTTTTTGCTGTACCTATACATTATTATCACATAATTGTATTGTTCAACAACCACAACTAATCAGAATCAAGGCTTTGCATATCTGTCCGATAAGCATCTGAAAAGTTCTATACACTCACCTGATTGTCTTTGTGCCTCTATACCACAGAAACAATACAATACAATACAATGAATTTCATTCCAATTGTTTTTGAACTGATGCTTTGATATTATTATTGCATAAGGGCGGTGACATTTAGCCTGCTGTTGTGCCCAGCCCAATAGACTGGAGAGAGTAATGGGTTTTGTGCTGTGTTGTGTTAAACTGTGAACGTGTCATGTGTTGTCATCATTTACCTGCCAGTATGGAAACCAAAGCCCATTTAACAGTCTGTAAATGTCATCTGTGTTTTTCTAAAATACAGGAGCCTGTATTCATCAGGGTTTGGGGTCAATTCCTTTTCAATTCAATCAATTCTGGAAATAAACTGAAATTCTAATTTCAACCCTGATATTCATCCACATGATTCTATTTAAAAGCGGGTAACTTACCCTCTAATACAGACACCATTTTACAGACAGAACTCTTAAAACCCTGTTTCTATTTCCGCCATGCAAATTGTGTTTCGCTCGCCCAGTCCTCCTTGCTAAGTGTATGACATCAGCAATGAGGATGAAGTGTGTATACGCCGTGAATGACGTCTGAACAGACAATATAACTGATATCCTAAGTGCATGTTTGCCCTGTTTTTGTCCCATCGTCGCCCTTGGATCCTTTGTTTGCCACACAGAAATGGTACTCAAAATGCCAGGTATGTTTATACTTCAGATATACAGTCACACAGACACAATCTCTATCTAGTAGGCTCACTGACTACGTAGCATCATTACCACACAAACAATCCTTTAAGTGAAGCACGTTGCCACTGTTTTGACATGAAACTCCCTTCGATCTGTGTAGCTTGAGTCCCTCGTTTTAAGGTGCAGGTTTTAGTGACTATCGATTGTAATGTCCCTTTCTGTTTCGTCCAGGTTTGATGATCCCGATGGCATCCTGGAGAGTGAGGAGTTTTTGCCCAACGAAGATGGGAAGAAGCCCATGCGCTTCACAGATGTTAGTGTGACTGACTTCACTATCGCCACAACTGAAACATTACTCACTGGGCTGTTTCCCAAATGGCACCCTATTCCCTATGTCGAGCCCACACGACAAGTTGACATGGCCACAATTGTCATCTATTTCTTGTTATGATGGATGCCGCTCATAGCCTACTTGTCTTTTTGTCTTTGTTAAAGCACATAGATGTGCATGAAACTGGAAGCAAAAAAAAACATATGCAGAAATGTGCCTTTCTGCCTTTTTAATTTAGTTTAACGTCAGTGGTCAAGTCAAGGAAGAATCATGTACAGTATATTGGCCACACTCCACTTACCAAGACCATTGCCAAATGAGGAGCACTGTCACCGGCTTTTCTAGTAAGCCCTGAGGTGGTGTAATGAGCCTACAGTGGTACCGCCCAGCACATCTAGAAGGGAGTGTATTTCATACCGAATTCCTCCCTTGGGATGACGTAGAGGCACCTCTCAAGGTGATTTCAATGGTAGAGTTGAACCGCTAGGGCCCTCAAACTCAACTCAGGACCTCAAAGGCAGTTGCACTGCTTTTTTTCATTGTTTCCCTCTAATTAGGGACTGATTTAGACTTGGGACACCAGGTGGGTGCAATTAATTATCAGGCAGAACAGAAAACCAGCAGACTCCGGACCTCTTGGGGCAAGAGTTGAATACCAATGTGCTAGGGCCAGAAAAGATCTAGATTAACTCCTAAAATACCAAATATATCACTTTTGCAACAAACTGTCAAAAAGAAAACTAGAATTGACGTGTTTCACTAAAACTAAGCCTAAAACATCTGGTTTTCGATTATTTATTTATTACATGACAATTACTCTTTAAATTTGTCTGTGCCCATAGGATAACACTTTGAAGAACCCTTTTTGGTTCCATGTAGTACCCTTTCTACAGAGGGTTGTACATGGAAACCAAAAGGGTTCTACCTGAACCCAAAAGGCTTCTCCTATGGGGACAGACGAACCCTTTTGGAACCCTTTTTTCTAAGAGTGTACCCAGCTAGCACATTTGGTTCCTTGGAAGTTGTGGGAACATAACTTTTTGGTTTCCCTTTGGTTCTGGGAACGAAGCAATACGTTTCCTGACCAGTAAAACAGAAAATGATTTCAACATTCTTGAACTCCAAGCACAGATAGGACACATGGAAATTAATTTGCTTAGGCATTAGTCATGCAAACACAATCATTTTTTCTTGTGGCACGGCATCAGTAAGATTCAAACCTATATTCTGTTGTCTATCCTTGGAATTAGTCCACTGTACCACCAGGATGGAACTAGCATACCATATATTTTTTAACTTGTACAAAACTGTTCATTTTAGTCTATTCAAACAGACCCCATGTCAAAGGAAACAAGCATTAATTAACATTAGGTGTGGCCAATTAGTGGGCGAGGCTAACATACCTGAACTCACAAGATCAAGGATAGATAGTTTTGTTGAAGCTGACAACAGAATATATATTTTTTTCAATAACATTCTTGGAACATTATTTGCACATTACTAATGTTCTCTTGTTTTTTTATTTTAATTTATTTATTTTACCTTTATTTAACGAGGCACGTCAGTTAAGAACAAATTCTTATTTTCAATGACGACCTAGGAACAGTGGTTTAACTGTCTTGTTCAGGGGCAGAACGACAGAATTCTACCTTGTCAGCTCGGGGATTCGATCTAACAACCTTTCAGTTACGAGTCCAACACTCTAACCACTAGGCTACCTAGTGTAAAGTTCCTTAAATGTGCTGAGAATGTTACAAAGCCAAGCAACTATCCTGCACCATTCCCAGAACATTCTTGAAAGGTTGTATGTAAAATAACCATAGGACAACCACACTCACACCAAGCTCTAACAAACATATGGTTCTCAGAAAACTATGTGCTAGCTGGGTAGAGAATAGGGTGTCAATGGGGTGCCATTTGGGAAGCAGACACTATGCTAATGATACATTCGGCTTGTCACATTGCACTTGACAAGAACATGAGTTTTGAAATGTAAGGAAATCTGAACTTTTCAGCTATACATTATTATTGAATGAACTGAATCTGAGATTGTTGTATTTGTTTTGATCAGTTTGAGGGAAAGACGTCTTTCGGCATGTCTGTGTTCAACCTGGGGAATGCTATCATGGGCAGTGGAATCCTGGGACTGGCTTATGCCATGGCCAACACTGGCATCCTCCTCTTCCTGTAAGTCAAACTGTCAGCTTTCTACATGTCTCTACATGTCTGTAATAATGACTGTAAGTCGCTCCGGATAAGAGCGTCTGTTTAAAGTACCAAAAATGTCAAATCCTGCCCATGCTTCCTAACGGTCTCCTAGTCTTTCCGTTCCCCACTTGGCTTAGCGTTTTTGTCCGTCCTCTTCTCATAAAACCCGGGAAACTGCAAAACGACACACTGACTTTCAAATCACTGACACACTGAGCACAGACACAGTAGGAGTCACACATTAGCTATTGGTTGGTCTCTGTTGATAGTAGCGCTGCAAGCTTGTTGTGATATGATATCCCTTTGCTTAACAAGTGAGCCTGTAGAGAACGTGCTCCCCAGTCCCAGTTATAGCCTTTCGGTTGCACATAGAGTTCACACAGTGGAAAGGGCCAGGGTGGGGGTTGAAAATAGCCACGACCTTCGCTTGTAGGAGGGAGCTGGGACAGCCAGGAATGCTATTTGCCCAGAGCCCCAGCCTGCCTGCCTCAAGAAGGGTCCTGTGCCTGGGTGGGGTGATAAGGGGCCAGGGTGGGACTGGAGGCAGGGTAAGGGTCTGTGGTGACGTGACACTTCTCATGGCATGATCCACACTATACCCTCCCTCCCATCCTCCAGTATTCTCCAACCCTTGTCCCCGCCCCTGTGGACACATACAGGCCCCAGAAAGGCCACAGCCCAGAATAGCCCCGCCTGCCAGTCCCCACGCCACTGGCCCCCTCTGTAGCGTTGGACATGTCCTCCCCTCTCCTTGCTCTGTCCCTCCTCCCTCTGCCCCCCGTCCATCTCATGGAAACATACAGCTTCTCATGGAAACATACAGCTTCTCATGGAAACATACAGCTTCTCATGGAAACATACAGCTTCTCATGGAAACATACAGCTTCTGTTTGTCGCTTTTGTGACTCCAGGTTATAGTACAGGAGAGCTTAGGTTCAAAAGGTTTAGACAGATATATTTGTTTGGACTTTGAGAAGCAGGAATCAATTCACATGGATTTGTTTTACTGTGTATTCTGCCCCATGGATGTTTCTTTCCATCCAAGTACAGTATTATCGACTTTGGACTCAAAGTATTGTCTTCTGGTACAAGTAAGCTGATAAGTCTAGATTCCTGTAGCAAGCTAAATGTGATCAAATTTCCAAGTCCTTGTTCTTTTCCGATGGAAAACCAGACCATGTTATATTAGCAACTATATTGGATATTGGTTGCATTGTGAGTGTGACCGACACACAGCCTTCTTTGTCTCTCAAGGGTAACATACGGTAAAAAAATACAGAGTTTCGCAAGGGAGACCTAAATAGATGTTCTCTGCCTCCCTCAGCATATTATCACACCCTAGCAGTTCCAATGGGATGTGGGGAGAGCTCTGAAAACGTCATTTAAACACGAGACCTGAGAACTCAGATTCCACGCTCACAACGTGACATTTCCTGGACAATGAACCAAACCAACCATTAAGCAACTCATAATGGCTCTCGTGACTCCTGCACTCTAAAAAATGCTGGTTTAAAAAGCAACCCAGCACTGGGTAAATAGTGGGCAGAACACATGTCAGGTTATTTTTGACCCAGCACTTGGGTCACTTAGTTGGTGTACAAATAAAAATAAAATACAAATAGAAACAAAAAGGGAAAGAAATCCCTCAGTTTAAAATATGTCATACAATATGAATTTGGTAAAGCAAAATAATCACATTGCAGTGAATCAGAAAAAAAACGGGGAAAAGCCTTGATCTGTACAGCAAGAAGCTACATAACTACCTTAATTGTATAATGTTCTCAACAATGGTAAGGAGAAAAACAACAACGGATGACTATGCAGTAGGATTAGCACGAAGATTGGATACAATGGTTCATGTTGCAGTCACGATACAAGCCAGTTATAATTTGGCTTTAGCCAACTATACTAAGTATACATACTATTAAGCAAATTGATCAGAATATAGTGCACCATTGCAAACATAACTTCCACATCAAGACAGAGCTTCTCTACCTAGTGCATTCTATGAGTTGTGGACTGGTGCTAAACACTTAGCAGTATTTCTGTTACATTTATTTAAAATTCATATTTGAATTACGTCTGAGTATTTTGTATTACACTGGGCTGAACTACACTCCAATGTATTTTGTGACAAGATAGTTTTGAATAGTATTTTCAAAATTCTATACCATTTCTCTATAGCGGTTCACAATTTTGTGGCCCCTATTCACCCTAAATTGGTATTAGGAGTCTGATCGGACTATGGTGTTGATAAGAGTGTCTGCTAAATGAACTAAATATAAATGTATATGTAAAAATAAACAATTGCAAAGCATGCCAATGTAAAATTCTAATGAGCTCCGCCCCGAAACAAGGCTAATGACAATACCCAGTGTGCTTTGCATTTGCTCATTTTCACATATATATTTTGGCCATTTAGCACAGGGTTTCCCAAACTCGGTCCTGGGGTCCTCACCTGGGTGCACATTTTGGTTTTTGCCCTAGCACTACACAGCTGATTCAAATAATCAAAGCTTGATGATGAGTTGGTTATTTGAATCAGCTGTGTAGTGCTAGGGCAAAAAACAAAACATGCACCCAGGGGTGCCCCAGGATTTAGCAGAAACCCTGATATAGCTCTTATCCAGAGTGACAGTGCATTCAAGGTAGATAAACAACATATCACAGTCATAGCAAGTAAGATGTTTCTGTAACCGTTATCTTATATTTTATTTTGATACATTGTCTTTAGGGTAATTTATAGTTGTAATTTGAAATGTAAACCCATCCCTGGCTATTACCCACCGGGTCAGATCAGAAGACTGGAGGCATGGCTTAGTAGGCGTGTGGCATTCAGATTGTTATTTTCGTCGACCCGTGAGAATAAATGTCATTCAGTATTGTCAACACAATTGAGTACTGACGCTTTTGTAGCTTTACTGAGGCTTACACAAGCGTATGAGTTCCTCAAGTGTCTATGCATATCCCAATGTTGGGATAGGTACCACTGTGTTATAATGTTTAAATAATAATTTTATTAAAAAAATCAAAAAAACAAATGCATTCAATAAAAAAACAGGTAGCAATAATCTGTCCATCAATTAGTTAATCTGTCAGTCAGTCTGTGGGAGTGGTTGACGGTGTGTTAGTGTCTTTGTGCTGTGGGAGGGGAAATGGTGGGGACTGGGCTGGCAGTTGCTGGATGGATGTAGTAGTTGTGGTTGGTCGGTGCTGTGTCCAGGGTTGTTGCTGGTGTTAGGGCTGTGACTGGGACCGGGAAAACCTGGGTTGGTGTTTGGGCTGGGTTGGATATAAGGGGGTGGTGCTGGGACTGGGGAAAACAGGACCGATAACCAGGAACTGGGGCTGGTGCTGGGTCGGGATCTGTAGAGGGGAAGAAGGAAAATCTGAGGAGCGAGTAGATACACAATGGAGCCTTAGACCCAGAGGTCAATGGTGGTACTTCCCTGTGGGCTGCTCGGCTGAAGATATTTTGTCCCTCCTCCATGCCTCGTCTGGTGGTTTGGTGCTGGGACTGACACTGGAAGCCGGGAACTGGGTTGGTGCTGGGACTGGATCTGCAGAGGGGAGGAAGGTCAACCTGGGGAGCAAGCAGACACCCAAGGGAGTCCTAGACTATTGTGGAACTCCCCTGTGGTCTGCTCGCTACGGGTGAAGGTCTGGTGTTTGGTCCCTCTTCCGTGTCTCTGCCGATGTCCTGTTGCTGTGACTGGGTCTGGTGATGGATCTGTAGAGGGGAGGAAGGACAACCTGAGGAGCGAGCAGACACAACTGGAAGTGATGGTACCCCCACTGTGGCTTTCTCACGTAGGTCTAGTTCTTTGGTCCTTCTTCTGGTGTGGTGATGACTGGTTCCTGATTCTGGTGAGAGGGATAAGTGTAATGGGAGAAAGGGGGAAATGGATGGAGAGGGATCAGAGGGTGGGGGTGATGGAGGGTATGTTCATCAGTCTGGGCCGGTGTTGGAGGAGGAGTGGTGCGGCGATAAGGCTGGACGCTGGAAGACAGAGGGAGCAAAAAGGGGCCCCACCCACCTGTCCACGGAGCACTCCCAAACAGCTGGTGGGTGTCTTCAGTGCGAGCGCCAACGTAGGGGCAGTTCTCTGTACGTAGCTTGTGCCGCCTGTAGATGCATTCCCTAGTGGGGAGGCAACCATGAACAGCCGTCTGAGGAAAGTCCTTCTGTTCGGAGTGTGTTGTGAGGGTCATGATGATGGCTTATTGGGGAGTCCAGGTCTGATAATTTAATTACAGATTAGGACGAGGGCTTCTGGCGGGTCGTTTGTGTTGTTAAGTAGGTTCTTGGTTGTTCACAGGTCTTGCCGTGCCTCCCCACTGACTACCTGGTGTCCCTGGTGGTTCTTGGAGGGGTGAAGGCGGTTTGGAGGGTCTGGTTCGGAGGGTCCGTGGGGTCTGGACTGAGGCTGGCTGGCTGGCTTGCTGCTGTGCAGGATCAGGGGTGGGGAGGGCTAAGGGAGGTGGATCTGGGCCACTAAGCAGTGGACGGAGCATAGCCTCTGTTGTGTCCTAGCGTGATGGTACTGCGGAGGTTTTGGATTCCGCCCACTCCGGTTGGGTCCGGTCTTAACAGGACCAACCATTTTCGTGTCCCAGTCCAGACATGGTCTTTGTCCAGGACCCTCCTAGCTACTGACTTGAGGGTGGCTAACCTGCTTAACCAAACTTCTATTTCCTAGTTCTGGATGCATTCCTTGTTAAACTATACTGTAACTATCTTGGATTCTGTGGCAGAAAGGGGGTATGCTCAGAGTATAAGGTTCTGTATTTATTTTCTAAGTCAACCTTGTGTTCTGTTTCGTTGTGTTCTTGAACGTAGCCCTGTATCTTTGTGTTCTTCAACGTAGCCCTGTCTTTCATTTTTGTTCATTGATTTTACCTGTGTCAGTTAGTTCACCTGGTCTCTCAGCTCATTTAGTTCAGTTCATTCTGTTTGTGTCTTTGTTGAGGTATTGTTCGTTTTGTCTCTACCAAGCCTTTTCCTAGCTCATTTGTGAGAACCAGTTATAGCCTTCAGTTTTAGTTTTGATTAACCTGCCTGTTTGCCTACCTGTGTATGACCATTGCCTGCCTGTGACCACGATTCCTGCCTTCTGCGAAGGTGAAATTAACACCTGCCGCGCTCTGCACGTGAATCTACACCTTTGTCTCCCTGAGTATTCATTACAGAATACCTCGCTTAGAAACGGAATGGATTCAGCGTATGGAGGAAATCTGTCATCTTCTCCGCCAGCCTATCCCTACTCCTCCGATGGCCGGTATCGTAACCCATAGCCCTCCTTCATTCATATTCATGCCTGGAAAATATGATGGTTCACCTGGGAATGTCTGGGATATCTGATGCAATGCAACAAATACATTGAGCACAACCCCACTATCTTCGCCACCGACAAGAGCAGGGTGGATTTTGTTGTGTCTCTACTCACAGGCAAAGCCCTGGATTGGGCCACCGCCATATGGTCTGCCAACAGCACAGAACTCAGATCCGAGACCCATTTCCACACCCTCTTCAAAGAGGTATTCGATCACTCTCCTTCCGGTCGTCCTATGGAAGACCTCCTCATAGAACTTCAACAAATACGCAACAAATACGCAATTCAGCTGCCGAGTATGCCCTCGAGTTCCGCACCATGGCTGCAGGGAGTGGATGGAGTGAGGCTGCTTTACTTACCATCTACTGAAGAGGGCTCAACAGGGAACTTCAGGCGGAGCTGACCTGTGGAGGTGACCTTCAGGATTTAAATCAATATACAGTGATCCCTCGCCACTTCGCGGTTCACTTATCGCGGATTCGCTATTTCGCGGATTTTCATAATGCATTTTTTTTTTTTTTTTGGTGCATTGTGCTCTGCATTCTGATTCGCTAAAAACTCACAATTGTGCTATCATTTTGTCGTCTCGTGCAGTTATGTGTACGTACATAAAACAGCTTGGCAAATTTACATTAAGTTGGCCAAATTATCTTGTAATTTCGAACATCTCCTAAACCCATAATGTCGACGAAACGCTCTGAAGAGCAGTGAAACGGCCTACACGTGAGTCACTGTATTTGTATACATGTAATAGTTGCTAATTGTAAAAAAAAAAAAAGTTTTCTATTTCGCGGATTTCACTTATCGCGGGTCATTTTCGGAACGTAACCCCCGCGATAAACGAGGGATTACTGTATTCTTATATCCATCTCCATCGACCACCTCATCGCCGACGAACTCTGCCACCTAGGAACCCGAAACCTTGTCTTTCCATGATTCCGTCATCCCATCCGAGTCTTCCAGAGCCCATGCAGTTGGGCCATGCTCCTCTCCCGTGTATCGAACGTCAAAGGCGGATCCAAGAAGGGCTCTGCCTATACTGTGCAGGAAAGATCATCTACTCAGCCATTGCCCTGTTCGCCCCCCACGGAGATATGAAAAGGGTCCCTCCACTGCCATGCAGGTAGGAGTGTCCTTATGTCTAAATATCTACCAGAAGCAATTCTCCATCCCAGTATTGATAACCATTGGGCACGGGCCTCATTACGCACCTGACACAGAGCGTCACCCTCCGGATTGGAGTCTTCCACACCGAAACCATTCAACTTATGGAACTCTCATCCCCCAAACAGCCACTCATCATCACACACCCCTGGCTTTGTTGTCACAACCCTGCCATCTCGTGGCGACAAGGTGAACTACTGTCCTGGTCTTCTACCTGCTTCACCAGTTGTCTCAGCCTACCCTGCAGAGCCACCACCATTGATGACTCTGCCTCGGCAGTGCCACCCACCATACCATCTGAATACTCCCAGTACAGCAATGTCTTCAGCAAAATCAAGGCCTCCACTCTGCCAACACATTGCCCAGGGGACTGTGCTATCGACTTATTCCCTGGAGTGTCCCTACTGAAGGGCCATGTTTACCCCCTATCTATGCCAGAAAATGAGGCAATGGAGAACTACATTGATGAATCACTCAAACGGTTTCATTCATTCTTCTTCCCACGGCTTCCTCCAGCTTCTTCTTCGTTGGAAAAAGGATGGTGGTCTCCGTCCATGTATTGATTATCGTTCCCTGAATGACGTCACGGTCAAGAATCGTTTCCCTCTTCCTCTGATCCCAGTAACCCTTGAACAAGTGGGCCGCGCCAACATCTATACAAAACTCGACCTGCGAAGTGCATATATCCTTGTCTGTATATGTGAAGGCGACGAATTGAAGACGGCTTTTATTACCGCACGAGGGCACTACGAATACCTGGTCATGCCCTACGTCCTTACTAACGCCCCCGCTGTCTTACAATCCTTTATGAACAAGGTTTTCCAGGATATGATCAACTGCTTTTTCATTGTCTACATTGATGACATCCTGATTTACTCCTACTCCCTGAAGGAACACATACAGCATGTGCAAAATGTTCTTCAACGGCTTCCTGACCATAACCTTTATGTGAAGACTGAAAAGAGCACCTTCCGTGTAACCTCAGTGAACTTCCTCATCTTCGTACTGACACCTGGAGAGGTCAGCATGGATGAGAACAAAGTCACCGCCATCAGTAACTGGCCCAAACTCACCACTGTTAAGGAACTCAAACCTTTCATCCGTTCATTCGGAACTTCAGTTCTACTGCCGCTCCCCTCACTGCCCTTACCAGCCGAGAGACCTGCTTTCAACAACTTCAAACGTTTCTTCACCTCAGCTCCTGTCCTTCGCCAATCTGATCCGATCCTTCCTTTCACCCTAGAGGTGGATGCCTCCGAAGTAGGAGCCATGCTCTCTCAGTGGGCGGGAACACGTCCAAAATCACATCCCTGTCCCGCCTTCTCCAGGAAGTTATCCTCCGCTGAGAGGAATTACGATGTGGGGAACAGAGAACTCCTCGCCATCAACCTGGCCCTCGGAGTGGCACCACTGGTTGGAGGGCGCACAACATCCCTATCTCGTCCTAACAGATCATCGTAATCTGGAATATATCAGAGGGGCCAAGAGGTTAAACACCAGACAATGCTGCTGGGATCTCTTCACACGCTTCCATTTTCATGTTACTTACATCCCTGGGAAGAAAAACATAAAAGTTGATGCTCTCTCCCGCCAGTTTGACCTTCCGTCCAGTAACTCAGACCCTACACCCACACCCTACCACATTATGGGACCGGTACAGTGGGAGGTTCACTCAGCCATACAAGAAGCCCTAACCTCAGACCCGGCTCCTCCTGAGACACCAGCTGGGAAGAGTTATGTACCAGCAGCTGTTAGACCCCAACTGATGCAATGGTGTCACACGTCCTTGGGGTCAGGACATCCGGGCATTACACAAACCACTGAACTTCTAGCCCGTAAGTTCTGGTGGTCCTCACTGGCATCCGGCGTAAGGGATTACGTACTTTCCTGTCCAGTCTGCGCCCAAACAAAAAGCACTCGTCATCTCCCTTCTGGTAAGCTTCAACCTTTGCTAATCCCTCAGACCCTGGTCCCACATAGCTGTTGTCTTCATCACAGACATTCCTGAATCCTCTGGTAACACCACCATCCTTGTCATAGACCATTTTTCAAAAATGTGTCTGATTCCTCATTTACTTAACGCCATGGAATTGGCTGAGTTTATGTTCCATCTGTATGGGATTCCGGTAGACATCGTCTCTGACCGTGGGCCCCAGTTTGTCTCCCGGGTGTGGCGAGACTTCTGTGACCGACTGGGGGTCGCCTTCAGCCTCTCCTCTCGGGTACCATCCACAGACCAACAGGCAGACAGAACGCCTGAACCAAGAAATAGGTAAGTACCTCCGCCAACAATGTTCTGCCTCTCCACACAACTGGAGTCGGTATATGGCCTGGGCCGAATACGCTCAGAACTCACCCATGCATTCATCGCTCCGCCTTACTCCGTTTCAGTGAGTCAGTGAGTTTGGTTACCAACCCCCCATGTTTCCCTGGTAGCCGGAGCTCGGTACTGTCCCAGCTTCCGACAACTGGTTTCGGCGTAGTGAGCGGGTATGGGAGACCGCTCACCGGCATCTGCAGGAAGACTCTAATACCCAGAAACTCTTTGCCGACAGACGCCGCTGACATATGCCACTCTTTCACCCCGGACAGTGTGTGTGGCTCTCTACCAGAGACATCCTGCTCTCCCTCCCCTGCAAAAAGTTCTGTCCTCGCTTCATTGGTCCATTCAAGAGGGACCAATGAGGGTGAGTACTGTAAGGTTCTGTATTTATTTTCTTAGTCAACCTTGTGTTCTGTTTCGTTGTGTTCTTGAACGTAGAACTGTTTCTTTGTATTCTTGAACGTAGCCCTGTCTTTCATTTTTGTTAATTGCTTTCAACTGTGTTAGTTATTCACCTGGTCTCTCAGCTCCTTATTCAGCTCAGTTCATTCTGTTTGTGGCTTTGTGAGGTATTGTTTGTTTTGTCTCTACCAAGCATTTTCCTAGCTCGTTTGTGAGAACCAGTTATAGCCTTCAGTCCTAGTTTTGATTCACCTGCCTGTTTGCCTACCTGTGTAAAACCATTGCCTGACTGTGACCACGATTCCTGCCTCCTGCGAAGGCGAAATTAACACCTGCCGCGCTCTATGCGTGAATCTACCACTTTTTCTCCCTGAGTAATCATTACACAGAGTTTGTTACACAGGGCTGAATCTTTGCACGTTCTGAATTATGAGCCAACTTTGGGGCCTTGAAACTAACTTAAAATTATTCCTGTGGCCTTCACCAGGCAGTTCTTGTTAGACGGCACAACGCCCATACGGCTCTGGAAAACTGCCCTACTCTTGTGTAAGCCCTATTAAAGCTACACAAGTGTCAGTGCTTAACCTTAACGTTGTTGACAATACAACAGAAAAGATTAACAGAATATTACATTTACTCACAGGTGGTCAAAAATAACTACCTAAATGCCATATCCCTACTAAGCCACGCATCCAGTGTTCTGCTATGACCCGGTGGATCATAGCTCATTAACCCAGCATCAACAACCCAACTTAAAGAAAACAATGGGTTGTTTGTGACCCAACTGGCTGGGTCACAAACTCAATGTGTGTTTGGTCCAATATTTACCCAAATTGGGTTTTCAACACAGCATTTTTTTGAGTGCTGGAATGTCAGGGCTCAACCTATGTGCCCACACTGTGCTAGGATCCTTACCTCTACTGTGGTCAGTAGTCTAGGGGCCTCCATCTGGCTGCAGAGGCCGGACTCTGAGGTCTGGGAAAGGTGACGGTACTGGGAGCGCCCTCTGACCATCTAGGAATGCTGACTGGGGAATACTCAGCTCCCTTCCTCAGGGGTCAGTGCTTCTGTAGGCAGACTGCGGCTCCTCTCTGGTCTCCCTTTCGGCACAGGGGTCTAAGAGGGAGGTGGGTTGTGGGGAAACGCTCTTTCTCAGATTACACTGGGCCAGGATTGCTGGAAGGAGAGTTATGTCCTTTGTTATACCCCCCCCCCCCCATCCCCCCCCACACACACACCTCGCTATTGAGTTCTTACTCCAACATGATCTTCTCAGACTGTTGGCAACATCAAACATTATTAGCATTTTCATAACATTTAGAGTCTGCTGAGAAAGCACTTGCCTTTATGAACTCTCTGGGCTTGAGCCCTGAGATCACATGGCTACAGTTGGTAGTTAGCCAGCCAGTCGGCTTTGTTCTAGCTAGTATACTTCACTTTCCCTTCATGATACAATTAATGCCTTTTCAGTGAAACCTTAACATGTTTCTTTTTGGAATTATACTGAGGCAGTAATCTCAAACTGTAATTTATTTTGGTTTTATTGGCTCAAAGTAAAGCCACTAAGTGCAAGGGTTTGTCATAAAAATGTGTGTGCGCTATTCTTACATATTGATAGAGAGGAGCTGAGGCCTTCACTACTACAGTTAGTTCTGAGCTTGTTAGTTGCTATGCTCAACTAACCTCCTTTTATTGCATTGAAATGAGGCAATGACATGTCTTATTATGTACAGTTGAAGTCGGAAGTTTACATACACCTTAGCCAAATACATTTAAACTCAGTTTTTCACAATTCCTGACATTTAATCCAAGTAACATTCCCTGTTTTAGGTCAGTTACGATTACCACTTTATTTTAAGAATGTGAAATGTCAGAATAATAGTAGAGAGAATGATTTATTTCAGCTTTTATTTATTTCATCACATTCCCAGTGGGTCAGAAGTTTACATACACTCAATTAGTATTTGGTAGAATTGCCTTTAATTTTTTTTAAAACTTGGATCAAATGTTTCGGGTAGCCTTTGTGTCCTCCTCCCAGAGTGCTAAGAACCTTGGCGTGATCCTGGACAACACCCTGTCGTTCTCAACTAACATCAAGGCGGTGACCCGTTCCTGTAGGTTCATGCTCTACAACATCCGCAGAGTACGACCCTGCCTCACACAGGAAGCGGCGCAGGTCCTAATCCAGGGACTTGTCATCTCCCGTCTGGATTACTGCAACTCGCTGTTGGCTGGGCTCCCTGCCTGTGCCATTAAACCCCTACAACTCATCCAGAACGCCGCAGCCCGTCTGGTGTTCAACTTTCCCAAGTTCTCTCACGTCACCCCGCTCCTCCGCTCTCTCCACTGGCTTCCAGTTGAAGCTTGCATCCGCTACAAGACCATGGTGCTTGCCTACGGAGCTGTGAGGGGAACGGCACCTCCGTACCTTCAGGCTCTGATCAGGCCCTACACCCAAACAAGGGCACTGCGTTCATCCACCTCTGGCCTGCTCGCCTCCCTACCTCTGAGGAAGTACAGTTCCCGCTCAGCCCAGTCAAAACTGTTCGCTGCTCTGGCACCCCAATGGTGGAACAAACTCCCTCACGACGCCAGGTCAGCGGAGTCAATCACCACCTTCCGGAGACACCTGAAACCCCACCTCTTTAAGGAATACCTAGGATAGGATAAAGTAATCCTTCTAACCCCCCCCCCCCCTTAAAAGAGTTAGATGCACTATTGTAAAGTGGTTGTTCCACTGGATATCATAAGGTGAATGCACCAATTTGTAAGTCGCTCTGGATAAGAGCGTCTGCTAAATGACTTAAATGTAAATGTAAATGTAAATGCCTTCCACAAGCTTTCCACAATAGGTTGGGTGAATTTTGGCCCATTCCTCCTGACAGAGCTGGTGTAACTGAGTTAGGTTTGTAGGCCTCGTTGCTCACACACACTTTTTCAGTTCTGCCCACCACATTTCTATAGGATTGAGGGCATTGTGATGGCCACTCCAATACCTTGATTTTGTTGTCCTTAAGCCATTTTGCCACAACTTTGGAAGTATGCTTGGGGTCATTGTCCATTTGGAAGACCCATTTGCGACCAAGCTTTAACTTCCTGACTGATGTCTTGAGATGTTGCTTCAATATATCCACATAATTTTGCTTCTCATGATGCCATCTATTTTGTGAAGTGCACCAGTCCCTCCTGCAGCAAAGCACCCCCACAACATGAGGCTGCCCCCCCCCCCCCCCCCCCCCCCCCCCATTCTTCACGGTTGGGATGGTGTTCTTCGGCTTGCAAGCATTCCCCTTTTCCCTCCAAACACAACAATGGCCATTATGGCCAAACAGTTCTGTTTTTGTTTCATCAGACCAGAGGACATTTCTCCAAAAAGTACGATCTTTATCCCCATGTGCAGTTGCAAACCGAAGTCTGGCTTTTTTTATGGCGGTTTTGGAGCAGTGGCTTCTTCCTTGCTGAGCGGCCTTTGAGGTTATGTCGATATAGGACTCGTTTTACTGTGGATATAGATACTTTTGTACCTGTTTCCTCCAGCATCTTCACAAGGTAGTTTGCTGTTGTTCTGGGATTGATTTGCACTTTTCGCACCAAAGTACATTCATCTCTAGGAGACAGAACGCATCTCCTTCCTGGGCATATGACGGCTGCGTGGTTTCATGGTGTTTATACTTGCATACTATTGCTTGTACAGATGAATGTGGTACCTTCAGGCGTTTGAAAATTGCTCCCACAGATGAACCAGACTTGTGTCTACAATTCTTTTTTCTGAGGTCTTGGTTGATTTATTTAGATTTTCTGATGATTTCAAGCAAAGAGGCGCTGAGTTTGAAGGTAGGCCTTGAAATACATCCACAGGTACACCTCCAATTGAATCAAATTATGTCAATTAGCTTATCAGAAGCTTCTAAAGCCATGACATAATTTTCTGGAATTTTCCAAGCTGTTTAAAGGCACAGTCAACTTAGTGTATGTAAACTTCTGACCCACCGGAATTGTGATACAGTGAAATAAACTGTCTGTAAACAATTGTTGGAAAAATTACTTGTCATGCACAAAGTAGATGTCATAACCGACTTGCCAAAACTATAGTTTGTTAACAAGAAAGTGTATGTAAACTTCCGACTTCCACTGTTCTTTCCTTCCCTCCTTCCTCCAGGTTTCTTCTGACTGCTGTGGCGGTCCTCTCCTGCTATTCCATTCACCTGCTGCTCAAATCCTCTGGCATTGTGGGTAAGCTGGCCCTCGTCTTCAATTGACCTCATGCTTCAATAGTGCATGTGTAACAACACTCTAACCCGTAGGGATGGGTCACACTATTGCTGAACCATTGAGAGGAGATGATGGTATTACATATTGAGGGCTGCTGCAGTGTCAAGTCACAGGGATTGGGCCAGATGGAGAAAGATATTATGGCTTGCATATTTGCCGCATTAGCATGTCTTGATTATTTTGGTATTTCCCTGTAATTCTGTGAATAGTTCCCCAATGGCCCAGCATTAAGGATGTTTACTAAACCTTATATATTGTTCTTCATATTCAGCTATAGGGGCCTAGCATGGAAATAGAGGCCCGGCATGAAAAACCTGTAAATGAACCAGGAGATTCTACACTGACTATCTAACTAAGTGTTTTTTAACTTACTACCTGGGTGTCCCCCTGTAAAGCTGTGTAATGATGATGTTGCGCAACCCACTTCCTCTCCCAGGAATCCGAGCCTATGAACAGCTTGGCTACAGGGCCTTTGGCACCCCGGGCAAGATGGCCGCTGGTATTGCCATCACACTGCAGAACATCGGAGGTGAGAAGTCACTGTGGTCACTGGTCTAGTGTCCCACAACACAAATCTCTGTGTGTTTGTAGAGGCTATGGTGTTATTATAAATCACAAAGCTCAGCAGCAGACAGGCAGACTGTCTCGTCTTCCTGGCCGTTCGATTCACCTAAAACTGTTCACTTGGAGTGCAGCCCTTCACATTACCCACCTATACTCTAGTCCATATTTACACAGCGCTAATACAGCCCTAACTTAACCCTTATGGTTTCAATATGCTGGTCTGGGAAGTAGACATTTGACAGTAGACATTTGTGGAAAATATCTCTGTCTGTCTCCCTCTCTCACCCCATCTCTAGTCTCTCTGTATGATATAAGGGAGTATTAGGACCTAAGGCCAGCCTTCTAGTATATATTATATATATTTTTTCAAGTCAAACAGTCAAACAGCTGCTGCCGTGGATGTGGTGGTGTGTTGGCATTGGTTAGACTTCCCTCACACTGCTAACAACCACTGAACAGTGCAGTGGCTGCCTGCCTGGCTGGCTGCGTGTATGCGTACTTGGGCAAATCCCTAGCTGTGACAGACAGTCAGCAGTAGTCAGAAGCCATGTTACCAATCTTTGATTTGTTTTGGGACCTGATAAATAGCTTTAAATTGTTCAAAATCTATTTACAACTAATGCCTTTTGAAACCCCCTTTCTGTATTACTTTCTGTAAGTATTTCTTTCTCTCTCGCTAGATAAAGTGGGATCTTTTTGTGTCTGTAAAATTAAGAATGCAAGAAATGGATATGGAAATGCCTTTATGTGCAAATATTGGTATAATAACCATCATATCATGAGATGACATGTTGTGTGGTCCTCCCTCCACGACTCGGGAAAGCATACAGTTGATTAGGCTACAGATGAAGTAAGTTATGATTAACTTTACAAGGTTGTGAAAGTGAACGCGGTGATTGATGCTCCTTTCCAATAAATGTCGAGGGTCTTATTCTGGAGACATGACGATCGATGCTTTGCTGGCGTTTGACCAATAAAAATATTAGCGCTCGTTTGTCCATAATAGTCTCATCATGTAGGCTATCCTACCCACACTGTATCTGCCAGCTGTTGGGTCGAGCGCCAAGACCAGAGTGGGCACATACGCAATGTAACGCAACCATTTTTTTGGACCAAACCATCAGTAGAGTTGGTTTGCAATGTATTATATAAGTTATTTTAATGTGCAATATGTCACCACGCACAGACTTTTATCCCCAACAAGTCAATTTGTTGGGGGAAAAATTCAGGTGGGAAAATGTGCTTATTTCATGCTGATTGTAGGATTCACATGAAAATCTGTTGCCAGTTGAATGGAAACCTAGCTACTAACTGTGTCACTCATAGTTCTGTCTGACTCTATTCCCACAGCCATGTCCAGCTACCTGTACATCGTCAAGTCTGAGTTCCCATTGGTCATCCAGTCCTTCAGTAGAGCGGACCCCACGGCTGAGTGAGTACTCATTGGTCTATCCACTAGATCTACCTGAACATTTCTCTACATTCCAGTGCCACGTTTAGTAGGCAAATGTTTGCACATAGAAAATGCATGAGTAGAGTCAATGTGATTCCTTATTCTACATGTCAGAGGCATGTTTGTTCTATGAGGTATATTTATATCTGAATGTTCCACACCGTTGTGCTCTGCTGAACGTTCAGATTTAGTCCACTGCCTAGAGACTTTTCTTTCTGCCTTGTGTAGCTTTAGCTGAGCTTGTACCATTACCCAGGCTCACCTGGCATGGGCTGTGGGGTGGCGTCCTCAGAGGTTGGTGCAGTGTACAGTGGCCTGGTGGCCTTGGCCTAGTATTACAGGGGAGGGGTGGGGCAGGGGCGTGAGTCTGCTATTGGCTAGACAGAACAAAGGGGATTGTCAGGAATGGCTAGCACACACCTCTTCTCCCGGTCCAACCCCCAGGTTGAGGTGACAACTGCTCCAAACAGCAGTATTGTGGTGATGGGGGTGGTGTGTTGGGGCGCAACTGCGGTCTCTGGTGGTAAGAAGGGGATTCCTGCTCTGCTACTCCCCCTGGCCGGATCTGTCAGGCATGGTTCTGTCACGCCCTGACCTTAGAGAGCCTTTTTATGTCTCTATTTGGTTTGGTCAGGGTGTGATTTGGGGTGGGCATTCTGTTTTGTTTTCTATGATTTTGTGTTTCTATGTTTTGGCCGGGTATGGTTCTCAATCAGGGACAGCTGTCTATCGTTGTCTCTGATTGGGAACCATACTTAGGTAGTCCTTTTTCCCTCCTTTCAGTGGGTGGCAGGGCCTTGTGTTTTGTGTGCGTGTGAGATTCACGCTTGGTTTGGTGTGTCTAGAGGTCTACCAACCAGCCTGCTAGTTGCAGTGCATCAGCTAGTTGCATTACCTGGTATCATCTGACAGAACTACCCACCACCAAGGGACCAAGCAGCGTGCACCAACCTGGAGGACGAGCTGGACCGGGGAGGAGAGAATGGCAGGGGACAAGACCCGGTCACGAAGCCCGAGAGTCAGCTCCAAAAATGTTTTTTTGGGGGGGGGGGTTGCGCCCGTTGTCTCGAGTGAGCATTCACAGGCCGGTGTGCTCTGTGCCAGCATCCCGCATTTGCTGGGTGGAAATGGGCATCAAGCCAGAATTGGTAGTGCCAGCTCTGCGCTCGAGACCACCAGTGCGCCTCCACGGCCCACTGTATCCGGTGCCAGCGCCAAGAACCAAGCCTCCAGTATGTCTCTCCAGCCTGGTGAGTCCTGTGCCTGCTGCCAGAATCAGGCCTGTATGTCTCCCCAGCCTAGTGAGCCCTGTGGCAGCTCCACGTACCAGACTGCCCATACATCTCCTCACTCCAGTGATGATCCATGGCACGAAGCCTCCAGTGATGATCCATGGCACGAAGCCTCCAGTGATGATCCATGGCACGAAGCCTCCAGTGAGGAGTCATGGCACGAAGCCTCCAGCGACGGCCTCCAGTCCGGAGCCTCCAGCCCGGAGCCTCCATGGACGGCCCCCAGCCCGGAGCCTCCAGCGACGGTCCCCAGTCCGGAGCCTCCAACGACGGTCCCCAGTCCGGAGCCTCCAGCGACGCCCGAGGCCATAAACAAACCCCTACCAACCTTTGTAGGAAAACTGGTGCATGCAAGGTTTAGTCTTTTCTGTGCGCACGCACCAGTTTTCCCGCAAAGGTTGGCAGGGGTTTGTTTATGGCCTCGAGCTCTCTTTAAATAGAGTTGGAATGTTGAAATGTTCCCACTTGTCCGAATTGTCCTTGTTTTACTATCCTTGTGAGGACCCCTCACTGTGCCACCTAGCCACTGTGCTTCTGCCTCTGCATTGCTTGCTCTTTGGGGTTCTAGGCTGGGTATCTGTAAAACACTTGGTGACAACTGCTGGCGTTATAAAATACATTTGATTTGATTTAGAAGCATGCACAACACAGCCAATAGGAGTCTCAGGAGTTGAATGGGTAGAGGGCTACATATTAAGGAAGAGCAGTACAATAGGTAATAGGCAGCTGGATAGAACAGGAGAGGGTTTGAATACAGGGAATAGAATGCTGTATGTAGAAGATGAATATCACTGTTGAACGGTATTGGTGAAATGAGGTGTTGAGAATCTGAAACACTCAGAGGGAGACAGAGAGGGAGATGGAAAGGTGGTTCACACATGGGAATGACATAGGGTCCAGGACCCCTTAGACCCTGATCTGTAACGAACTGGACTCACTCAGTCACGGTCTGTGCTTCCTGCTTTCTAGGGACTCTCTAAAGTCCGCCCCCCCCAACCCTCCTCCCCACCCACGCACACACCCACGCACAGACAAAGGGCAGTGCATTTAGCCCACTGTAGGCCGTGGACCAGACAGCCCTGTCTGTTGTATGGTCTTGCTTGCAGAGAGGGTTAAGAATAACAGCCTTAGCAGCTTAACCAGGAGCCTATATGTCTGAAAGAGCCTCTCATACCCAGGTTGTAGGATACAATGTGCTGTAACAAGGGCTCAAAGACCCTCTCGCTGAAAAGCGTGTCAGGCTGTGATTGTATTTTGGTGTACCATTTAGCCGTCGTGCTACTGATTTCACCTTGGTGTTAATGTAACTACAGTAGCTTGTTCACAGCAAAGTGGTAGCAGCACTTGTTGCACTGATTGATGGCCAATCAGGCCTGAGGTGTTTCACATTAAAAGACAATTTGATTTCAGGAATGGTTCTCTCAGACTGAGCCCAGGGTATACAGTAAGTGGCACTCAACCTGTCCCAAGCCACCTTGTGATCCGACCATGGGGTAAACCCTGTATCCAACATTCTCAACACTGAGCATGCAACATGTAACACATCTCAATGCCCGGTGACGTGCACAAATGCATGAAGTGCACATGTGAACACGTGCAGACCATTATAGGTACAGTATGTACTGTTTATGGCTATTTAGGACCCTCGAATCCAATTTTTTATGAGAGGCAAATCACAGTTTTGATGGGAGGACGTGTGTTTCCCATATACTGTATTGGAGATGCATGTAGAGGGGCCTGGCCAGTGTTTGGCTGAAGGGAGGAAAAGGGATGGAGGTGGAGTCAGGCTAAGAATAGGATCTCCCAGCCCAGACCTGCTCCTCACTCGTACTGGAGCATTGTTCAGGCCAAGGCCCTGTGGAAGGAAAGTATGTTTGGGTCAGGGGAGGGGGTGGGTGTGTGGGACTGGGGGGTTGAAGTGAAGTGTGTTTGGGTTGGAGGGGTAGTTAGTACTTGAGGGTATTTTGGTTTGGGGGTGATAACTTGAGGGACACAGATATGAGGAGAGAGATAGCTGCCAAAAAGCAAGCGGGATGGCGTGGGAATAGGGCGATTCTCACTCATTGAGAAGTTCAACCTCAGTGCTGTTTAGGTCCCAATATGCCACCCTTACTGGAACTGTAAACTTCAACATAAATCAGTAGCCTTACATAAGAGAGAGGCTTAGACCCGCGTGCCAGATGAAAAGAGCAACGTCTCGCAGCAACAACGGTTAGAAATGGACATATTTCCCCAATAAGCGCTACAGGCATTCTACTGTAAATCAAGGCTGTTTCTATGGCTCTCACAGAACAGACCAGAGCAGACTATTATTCAGACTGGCAGTGACTCAGTCGACCAGTCAGCACATGCCGTCATCAGATGAATGACAATGGAAAGTAAAGGAATCAACATTTTAAAATGAATAGATTTGGTTTACAGTTTCATTATTATGACCTCCCCCACAGTGCATTGGAAAAGGAAGTGTAAACTCTAACATCTATTTGCTAGAAAGATATCTTGGCAGCATAGATAAAATGTTTCAATTTTGAAGCTCATTTCCAGTAATTCTACACAGTTTGGCATGGAGATAAGAGACAATTTTGCAGTTGGTTAATGGGCATGTGCTTTGAATGCCCGATTTCTCCCTGACTGTCTAGTTTTGATTTGATTGATAGTTGTCAAAGATGGTATTGTTTAAATATATATATATATATATTAGTTCAAAATATTTTGTATGCTTTCAATCTGGTTTTGGTCGTTGACACTGAAATAGTTTTTCTATTCTGAGAATGACCACTTAGATGGCCCGCAGAACACTTTTCTATACAGAAAAAAACCTTTAATTAACCCTATTTCTCTACTTCCCCAGAGTCGGATGAACAGGAACAGCTAGCATGCTAACTGTTCAAGTAGACCAGGGATCATCATCTAGATTCAGTCGCGCACCGTTTTGTTTCCTGAAGTCAGGGGGCCGGAACATAATTGAAAATAATTTGTAGACTGCAAATTTGAAAAATCATATTTACATAAGTATTCAGACCATTGTCTCATTACTTTGTTGAAGCACCTTTGGTTGAAGCACCTTTGGCAGCGATTACAGCCTTGAGTCTTCTTGGGTATGACACTACAAGCTTAACACACCTGTATTTGGGGAGATCAGGTCTCTCAGTTTTTTTTATTTTTATACATTAGCAAAAAATTCTAAACCTGTTTTTGCTTTGCCATTATGGGGGTATTGTGTGTAGATTGAGGGAAAAATAAATGGAATCAGTTTTAGAATACGGCTGTAATGTAACAAAATGTGGAAAAGTCAAGGGGTCTGAGTACTTTCCTTCTGTATATATACAATGCCTTCGGAAAGAATTCAGACCCCTTGACTTTTTCCACATTTTGTTACGTTACAGTCTTATTCTAAAATTGATTATCCCAGATGGGATAGGGTAGTGTGCAGTGCGATGGCAATTGCGTCATCCTTGGATCTATTGGGGCAGTTTGCAAATTGCAGTGGGTCTAAGGTGTCGGGTAAGGTGGAGGTGATATGATCCTTAACTAGCCTCTCAAAGCGTTTCATGATGACAGAAGTGAGTGTTACGGGACGATAGTCATTTAGTACAGTTACCTTTGCTTTCTTGGGTGCAGGAATAATGGTGGCAATCTTGAAGCAAGTTGGGACAACAGACTGGGATAGGGAGAGATTTGGCCGCATTGTGAGGGTTAACATGCTTAAATGTCTTACTCACGTCGGCCACGGAGAACGAGAGCTCACAGTCCACGGGAGCTGTGGTGGCCCAGGTCGGCGGCACTGTTTCCCTAGGAAGCAGGCGAAGAAGGTGTTTAGCTTGTCCTGGAGCAAGACGTCAGTGTCCGCGACATGGCTGGTTTTCACTTCATAATCCGTGGTTGTCTGGAGTCGTGTCTGAGCCGTTGAATTGCGACTTCACTCTGTCTCTGTACTGACGTTTTGTGGTGGTATGCACTTTCAGTTTTTGCGAATGCTGCCATCTACCCATGTTTTTTGGTTTGGATAGGTTTTAATGACTAAAACATAGTAACTTCAAACCTTGCTTACATTTGTATATGATCACATATATCTCTCTATGCGTGGGAATACTTTGGAACAGATTTCCAAAATTAAAATCACTTGGAGCTGATTTGCTGGTGTTTTTAGTCTTATGTCCAAAAACAACAAAATAAAAAGAGAACTGGGGTGCAAATAAAATCAACTGTGGGCCGCAAGTTGGGGAACCCTGCTGTAAACTGTCATTACGCTAATTCTAGCTATCATTGGCTCGTGAAACTACCTCTAACTTCCTTCATACTGGACCCGGAAACATAAAAACAGTATCCAGAGTGGTATTTTGTTGCAGCTAGCGATATTAATAATAAAAAATATATTCCCAAAAAAATAAATACATAAAGTAATTTGTGGACCCCAGTTTGAAAACCCCTGCTGTAAGTAACCTCTCTCCTCTGTCTTATTTTCCCTCTCTCTGCTCTCTCACTAGTTTGTGGTACTTGAATGGGAACTACTTGGTGGTCATGGTCTCTATTGGCATCATCCTACCATTGGCCCTGATGAAGCAGCTCGGTAAGTTGCACCTCTTCTCCTCTAACCTCTTTGTTTTCCCTCAAAATAACATCAACCTTGTATGTGTCACCAACCAGGTAACACACCTGTGTTTACACAACTCAATACTGTTTTACTTAACAGAGCTAAAGCCAAGCCGTTATGCTCTGGGAGATAAGGTCTTAAGGTCTCCGGCAAGGTTACTAATCAAGTTCGCCGAATCACCACTACAAAAGTACACACACGGCTGTCCAAAAGTTCATTAGAGTTACCAGCCTCAGAAATTGCAGCCCAAATAAATGCTTCAAGTAGCAGACACATCTCAACATCAATTGTTCAGAGGACACTGTGTGAATCGGGTCTTCATGGTCGAATTGCTGCAAAGAAACCACTACTAAAGGACACTAATAAGAAGAAGAGACTTTGCTGGTGACACTGTCTCTGATTTATTCACAAATCAAGGCACACTTAACCAGCATGGCTACCACAGAATTCTGCAGCGATACACCATCCCATCTGGTTTGCGCTTAGTGGGACTATCATTTGTTTTTCAACAGGACATTGATCCAACACAGCTCCAGTCTGTGTAAAGGCTATTTGACCAAGAAGGAGAGTGATGGAGTGCTGCATCAGATGACCTGGCCTCCAGTCACCCGACCTCAACCCAATTGAGATGGTTTGGGATGAGTTGGACCGCAGAGTAAAGGAAAAGCAGCCAACAAGTGCTCAGCATATGTGGGAACTCCTTCAAGACTATTGGAAAAGCATTCCAGGTGAAGTCAGTTGAGAGAATGCCAAGAGTGTGCAAAGCTGTCAAAGGCAAATGGTGGCTACTATCTGAAATCTAAAATATATTTTGATTTGTTGAACACTTTTTTTTGGTTACTACATGATTCCAGATGTGTTATTTCATAGTTTTTATGTCTTCACTATTATTCTACAATGTAGAACATATTCAGAATAAAGAAAAACCCTTGAATGAGAAGTTGTGTCCAAACATTTGACTGGTACTGTATTTATGTACATTACCGTTCAAAAGTTTGGGGTCACTTAGAAATGTCCTTGTTTTTGAAAGAAAAGCTTGTTTTCTTTGTCCAAAATATCAAAATTGTTCAGAAATTCAGTGTAGACATTGTTAATGTTGTAAATGACAATTGTACGCCTACGCCTTCTAGCTACAGAGGCCCATTATCAGCAACCTTCACTCCTGTGTTCCAATGGCACGTTGAGTTGTGTTTATCATTTAATGATAAACTTAGATTAGCTAACACAACGTGCCATTGGAACACAGGAGTGATGGTTGCTGATAATGGGCCTCTGTACGCCTACGCCTACCAGCTACAATAGTCATTTACAACGTTAACAATGTCTACGCTGTATTTCTGAACAATTTGATGTTATTTCAATGGACAAAAAATGTGCTTTTCTTTCAAAAACAAGGACATTTCTAAGTGACCCCAAACTTTTGAACGGTAGTGTATGTGATTTAAATGATGAGGTGGAGGAATAGAGGGGTGTGATAAGGTTCCCATTGACATGTGGAGGTCCTGACAACACTCATGGGTCGTGTAACACAGCAGCCTATCAGACCCTCACACCGCTCCCCTCTCTCCTGTCCTGGTATTGGTGCTGCCGTGGAAACGTCAGAGGCCCAATGAGCTTCATGTCTCCGTGGAGCTCAGAAACATGGAGTAGACAAGCAAAAGACAACACTAACACAGAGAAGACCTTGCATCACACACACATTGCATGCACTGGCAATTGTGGTGGCTCCATGCACCTGCAGCACACTGATTTCAAGAAATGAAGCGCATCAATCCCCTCCTTTCACTCTACACTGGTGTTCATGTTAAAGACATGTAATCGGAGGTGGCCTTTCTCCAATTCTAGTGTAATCACCCAACTCCATATAACACTGTAGAAAACCTCCCTGTAAATTACAGCTCCAGGAGTCAGATGTGGGTTGAACGGCAATGAACTCACAATTCTATTCCATTGTTTCTTATATAACACTTGTCATTGTTTTGTGCTCTACAGGTTACCTGGGCTACACCAGTGGTTTCTCCCTTAGCTGCATGGTCTTCTTCCTCAGTGCGGTACGTTTGCTTCTTCTCCATCCTCTCTCTCCAATCATTCAGTT